>NC_086284.1:90208632-91462798 GCF_963924245.1 Chroicocephalus ridibundus | reverse complement strand
CATTTTTTGCTTTGTTTCCCAATACATGGGTTTGACATAATAGCCACAGAAAGTATTCTGAGTACATTACAAGAATATCACTGAATAGCAAAAAAAGCTTCATTAAGATCTGCCCTGTATGTTTCAAATTTTCCTATCAGCAGTGAAACAAGTCTACTGTCTTCAGTGATAACGACAGTCAGAAGCCTGCTCTTTCAGAGGCAGGCACTGAGATTATTCTTCATGCACTGCTGTTTTCTTTAAAAGCCGGCTTCCCAGCGCTAGCGAGGAGTGGGTGGCAAAACTCTCACTGCTTTCAGTGGTCTGAGATGTGGAGCCTGGGAATGTTTTATGTAAATATTTCTCTTCACATTTTCTCTTCATTTGTCCGAGTGATTTACAGTTTTACTTCAGCAAGGAAAGTTTCTCCCGGAGAAGCTATATTTGGTGCAAACTGAACGGATATTGCATTGGAGCTGAAACCTTTTATTTTTACCGTCTGGGTATTGCTAACTACAACAATGAAATTAATCTATAAATAAAACTTGCTCACTTACTGCTCTCTCTATTACCCTGAATTTGCAAATCTTTGCATGCTGCATGCCAGTTTACACGTACCATGCGATACGTTCCCACAGTGTCAATGCCTGCTCTTTTTACAGCACCAGTTTTGTAACACTTCCTGTAGACAATCGTGCTGTCCTTTAAGATGGGTGGTACAGGTATGTAGCCTGTATGTCACAAGAAGTCCTGTAAGGAATTCAAGGGAAAGAGTCTGCCTGTAATCGTGTGTGGCGGAACAGAGTATGCCATGGACATTTCTGAAAATTGTTAAGAGCTGTAGCAATGCATAGGAGTTGCCATAGTGTTATTCTGACCCCTGAAGGATGGAAACAGAGTTAACTTCATATCCTTTTTTTTTTCTAATTTACTCTGTATACTCTATGAATGTCAAACTCCAAACTACATTAGCAGGATTTATTAGTGCTTGCGCAGACTTATCCTCAAGAAATATGAAAATAGTCATGAACGAATGGTGAACCAACTTTAAAATACTGATGTTTTCAGGGAAGCAGAGGAAAAAGTGATTTTTCAGGCTGGTTCCATGGTAAAATTACTGTGTGTTTGATAGTGCATTAAATCTATGTGGAGATCATGTTTATCAAGAGATATAAAACCCACTCTGCCCTCACCTCTTCTTAACTGAAAAGTATTTTAGTGAAATTTTGCTAGAATGAATTCAGAGTGAAGTGGGGAAGGACATAGGCCAATGATGATAAGATCACTCATTTCAGCTAAGTTAAGATTTCATCAGGCTTACATTCTTCAGAAAATGCATCCATTAGAGGTATGGGGCCTCAGCAGTGCCTTTGCAAGCTTATCTGTCTTCAAGGAGTATTCTTCCCCCCCTGCTCTTCCCAAAGAGATAGGAACAGTGATTTATGATTCTAAAATGGATATTGAAGTAAAGTATATCCTGATAATACTATCTTTTGAACGATTCGCTAAAAAAGTCCTTCTGAGTTAAACCGATGGGACCCCTGTCACACCTTTGCTCTTCACCTACTCACAGAAGATGCTTGAAATGTGTTAACAGGCCACCTTTTAGGTTCCCTGTAAATGTACCGGGTAGATTAGGCTGTTATATCTGACAATACTTTTTTCTGAAGTCAGTCATGCTGTACTCTGAAATACCGAAGCAGCATCCTGCTGAAGCTGCCAGGCAGTCACTGCACACACCAGGAGGGACAACGCTATCTACATTAAGCGCTGCACACACTCTGGGTGAAACAGCACTAGCTCTGCCTTGAGCACTGGAAGAGGGTCAGCAGAACGCCGCGTTTGGAGGTAGGCGACAGCGAGGGGGGGGGAAGGAAGATCAATTTTAATTTCAGTTCTGTTCCTCCTCCGCTCAGCTGTTGCCATGCACTGAAGTCCCAGGTTGCCGTGTGACCTTGCCGAGGAGCAGGCAGCCGGATCTGCTCAATGGGACCATTGTGCAGCCTTGCAAGGGGCTTTTCTGGAGCCCAATCCACGGGTGTGGCTGAATGAGCGAGGAGGCAGCCTCCTCCCTCCTTGGTGAACTCCCCGTCCCGGGGAAACTCCACCAGGAGCACGCTGATGCAAAAGGCAGCCTGCAAGAGGCAAACCCCTTGTCAGGAGCTGAGCGAGGATCTCTCCTCCTCTGCCCAGGTCTCCATCCTTCTCCCGCTGCCGGGAGCGCTACAAAGTTAACCCAAGTGATTGATACGCTATTTGAGCGTATTATTTCACTATCGGCGACTGATGCCACTGATGTAATCAAGTTACATAATCGCTGTCTTTGCACGAATACATCCATCTTCCTACAGATAGATCTGCATATCTTCTTCCATCCATTATGCATGAACCCACCAGCAGTACATAAGGGTACATATTTTCGCACACACTATATAACTTTAGCATTGCAGTGCATTGCACTGCACAACGTCATCACTATCGATTCCCTCCACCTTCCCCCATTCCCTCTATCAGAATTGATTTTGCAGAGAAAGATTACCAATGTGCATTGCTTGGATCCCTTTAAATCTTTAAAGGCTGAAGTGCCTCCCTTGCTCGCTTCTGTTCTTAAGACGACGATCTTTTCTATCCTTTTTCTCCCTGTCTCGCTTCACACCACAACTAACAGAGGAATTAATTCACACACAGTCCCTCAGCCAGATGCATATATGTATGAAATACCGAAGATAGCATCTCTGTTTGCAAATCTTCCACTGCCATACACGTGGTCTGAGATTTCAGTAGGTAAGTTATTGGGTGAAAAAAATATAAGAGCAGGTGGATGAGAGATTTTCAGGCTAGTGACATTTACAATATTTCTCTACTATCAAGATGAGATTTTTTTTTCTCTTACTGTCCCTCAGTTTATAATTTCCTTGCAGGATTTACAGGCACAGTTGTAATCCCAAATTACCAGTGGCATTTAACCCCCTTAGCACCAGAGCACTCTACCACCATTAATAAGGATTGCCACCTTAAAGTTTAACAACTTGAAAAGCAGGATTTCTCTCCCTCCATTGCAGCTATGAAATGCAGCAGAATGCTGCACAGAGTTGGAAACATTTGTTTTCACCAGCGGATGGGATTCGTTCTCACACTAAATAGATTCCATCACAGAGACCTTTACTATCAAAAACCCTTTTCAGTCAAAAATATTACAACCGGGGGTGAAAAAAAATAAAAGAAAAAGTGGTAAAATTAAAGACTCCTTGCTTTTACAGCACTCTGCCAAATCCAGAGGGTGCAAGAATAGAGAGGGAGGAGGAGATTTCTAATTATTTTTTTTTTTAAATTATCGCAAAAAAGCACTCACCAGAAGACCTACTGCAGTTATTCCACTCAACTGCCAATAACGGCTGGAGCCCCTCGCATGAGGGTAATGCAGCAATCCCCAAAGTACCCCATTTCAACCACACGCCACCAAGTTTATCAATGCCGGGCTTTCGCCGGGAGAAAAATGACCTTACCCCACAGGAGCCTCCCGAAATATCCCTCCGGTGCGATCGGTCAGCGGGGCGAGCGCCGGTCACCACACTGCGCACTCGGCCGGAGAAGCCCCGTGTTTACTCCTGGGGCTGAGCTGGCCGCCGGTGCCGCGGACGCGGCGCCCATCCATCCAGCGGTGCCAGCTCCGCCGCGGGCGCAGGTAATTCCATACAGACTTCGGCGTCCCCCCACCGCAACCCCCCCCCCCCGCACCCCTCCAGAGTCGCCCCTTCCTTCCTAGTTCAGAAAGTGCCCGAGTCGCCGGCGGGAGGTACCATCCAGGTGCGGCGGGGGGGGTGGGGGTGAGGGGATAAGGCGGGGGGCGGCCGGCCCGGGGGGCCCCCCGCGGACAGCTCCGCGCCCAGCGCCCCGCCGCCGCCGCGGGGCCGGATCCGGGCTGCCGCGCACAAGTATCCCGGCGAGCGGCGGTCCGGGGGGGATTTTCCTGGTGCTGGGCGGCTGTGGAGGGGGGGGGGGGGAGGAAAAGGGGGGAGGGTGCTTCCCGGGTCCTAGCACCCTCACCGCCGTGCCAAAAAAAATAAATAAGAAAAAAAAAAATAAAATGGGGAGGTGGGGTGGGAGGAAGAAAAAAAAAATCTCCAAAGGGGAAAAAAATCGGTTGTCCGCTTGCCCCGAACGATACTAATCCCCGGTGAAAATGACAAGTGATCAGCAAAAGAAGAGGAGGTCTTGATTGATAACCACAATCCACCCAAAATATCCTAAGGAGCAGAGGACGAGAGGGAGCGAGGGAAGAGAGGCGAGGGAAACTGCAGTGCATAAATGATTCCTGTGTTTCTACGAGACGGGCTCGCTCGGCGGAACGCGCCCTCCGCCGGGCCGCCAGCCGGCAAGGAGGGACCGTGACTGCCACCCCATGGACACCCCGGCGCTCGCCCAGCGCCGCTCTCGCAGGAGGGGTGGTGGGTTCTGCGGGGGGAGGGAGCGAGAGGGGGAGGGCCCTTCGGAAGGGATCCTGGAGAAACTCCTGGGAAGCGGGCATCCCTCCTTCCCTCCCTCCCTCCCTCCCTCCCTCCTTCCCTCCTTCCCTCCTTCCCTCCTTCCTTCCTTCCTTCCTCCCTCCTTCCTTCCCTCCGCCCCGGCGCTGCCCGCCTCCCCGCGCCACCTCGGCCCGCAGCGCTGGGGCTGGAGGTGGGGATGGGGATGAGGATGGGGCTGGGGCAGGGGCAGAGTGTGGGGCGGGAGGCTGAAGATGCGCGGGGGTCAGCCTGCTTCTCTTTTCCTGTTGTGGTTTATTTATTTTTTATTTGTTGCCCGCGCCCCCCCCTCCCCCCGCACCCCCCCCCCCCCCTTCCCCAACACACACGCTTTCCCCTCCGGTTTCCGAAGTGAAGTGTTGTTTTAGGAGAGATGATACATTATCTATTCTTGGATTTTTATAAGGCAAACTGTGGGCCTCGCTGTTGCCATGGGATCTTCTTTGTGCGAACTCTCTGAACTGTGTGGGAACAGTTTTATTTCCTTCCCTTCAGATTTTTTTTTCTTTTTTTTTTCCCCTTCTCCTCTGAAACTCTTCTGAAGATATGTATCAAAATGTAACTGCGTTATTGCCAATTAAGATTAACAGCAGCTGCAAGGTGCACCTAATTAGGAATGTTAATTACTTCATGAAATAAATAGTCATTTGCAGATGTTTATAATACTAAACAAATGTTCTATAGAACGTAACTCTGTATAGTTCTGACACTCCCCCCAATAAATTCGATCACATTCCTGCATGAAGGTGCGGGGGAGTGGGCACCCCCTCTTCCATAGCCCCTGCCCTGCAGGCACACGCTTGCAAGAAGAGATGCTCGGGGTGGCCTGTTCATACGTTGGGTCAGAGGGATTTCCTATCCTTAGAGTCCATTGCGTGGGGAGGGAAGGCGGAGGAGCGAGGAATACCTGAGCAATGTGAGCTAAATGCTTACAGTCACGTACCCATTTATGTCCGTGCAAATGGTGCTCTCCGAAATGGGGGCAAAGAGACGAGGCGACATTCAGTGACCGCGAAATCCACCCTGGCTTCTTTGTAGGGCCATAGGGAAGAATCCAAACCGCTGCGTTTTCTAAACCCCCAACATGTTACAGGAGGAGAGAGAAAGAAAAGAAAAGAAAAGCAGCACGTTGGAAAGTGTGATTTTATTATGGATCATGATAAAGGATTATCGATAGGCAGATAACGTGCCGTGCAGAGTCAGTGGGCTGCGGGAGAGGTGGGAGCTGTTGCAGAATTTGTGGAGCTCGCTCACACCCCACCTCTCTTCATGATAACAGAACAGCATTCTTCACGTTGGATAAAAAAAATAGAAGAAACTAGAAATGAATGCAACAACCAGTAGTCAAAATTCAATTTTAAAAGACAGAAATTAATGTGACTGGTTAAACCAGGCATTCCGATACTACTATGATGAGTGATCCCTATGCGTGGGTAGGTAAAAGAGACATGAAAAACTTTATGGGATTCTCTTTGTGGATCAGTACAGGGCATTTTAAGTTAGCTAAATGACTCATGCTATCAACTTTAGAGCGCTGGTTTTGGGTGCTTGATTTAGAAGCCCAGGCGTCCCAGCTGGTTGAGTGAGGGAGAGAGAGGGAAAGAGAGGAGGGATCCCAACTTTGATTCTCACCATTATCCTTTTGGGAGAGCTGCTTTCTCACCACTGAGGAGCAACACCAGACTCCAGGCCCGCACAGGCTCCTCCATTACGTGACACCAAGAGTCGTCTTCGCGCCCAGACGGAAGGACAAGTGCTCGAGACTATTTGTGCTCTGCAATGGGCAGAGAGTAGGAAGGAGGTACTTGGGGTTAACATGTCAGCCAGGCACTGGGCAAATTTGCCTTCAGTTCCTGATGTTTTACAGATTTCTCCTCCACTGATAAGCAAGTCATTTAATCTCTCTATGCTTTTGTTCCTTCTCTGTATAACGTGAGTTGACACTGTTCTTATTCACAAGCGTGTGGTGAAGGTAAAGAGGCATTAATGTTTGTGAGGTGTTCATATACAGTGGTCATAGGAGCTATATAAGTTCCCAGAGAGGCTGATTAAGTGTCTGGCAGGAGAAAGGGAAAATGAAAAAGGGTGGAAGCCAAAAGATGTGAACGAAATACAGTGTAATTGCTAAAATGGCTGAAACCAGACTAATACAGAAAAGCTGTAGACAGTTCACACATAAAGAATACAAACCACCTGTGTTCTTGGGTTAAATTCATTCCCGGGTTAAGGAAACTGGATTCAGTTTGTTTCTCACTTACTGAATTGCTATGAATGACAATGCAGCTGTATGGACGCAAGTGAAAGAGAATTTAGATATTATTTTTTTTCTCAGCTACATACTGAATCTCTATTTGGCTTTGTCCTCCTATTAATAAGTATGGTGTGTATAATATACAAGGGGATGTCCTTTCTCCTCATGATGACTTGAATGTTTTCAAGATATTTCACCAAAGAGAGAAGCAAAATCTTAGCTGTTTTCTAAACATTGTTTTAATTCCGTAGCATTCAATGCATGCTGAATGAGTTAATATGAATAGTGTACCTTGTGCCTGCACCGTGTGTATCATCTTGAGGCATCATGTCCCTTGAAGTAAGGGAGAGGCACAAACTGCATCCTCGTCTATACTTCAGTAAGTGACTTTAAAAGGATTATCCCATTTAATGTGTATAAAGGAAAGCAAAACAGTGCAGTCAAAGTAAACTTCCTTTTCTAAAAGTAATACATATTTAAAATGAAAGGGCTGGCAGAGTACATGGCTCTGAAGAATGCTAACATGCAGAATGGTTTTGTTTAGTAAATTCAATCTGCTCAAATGGGTAGTACCCAAGAGCTAATGCCATCCCTTAGCTGCATGGTGTCCTTTGAAACTTTCTGGCCTCGTGCTCATCTTGCTGGTAAGTCTGTCCAGAGGGTTCAAAGACTGGTGGGGCGTGATTTCCCGCTACCTACCTGTGGACCTTATTTAATACATATGGTATTAAATAAAGTTTCTGTTTGTAAATAATGTTTCTGTTTGTGTATTTATGTCCCACTTTGTAACAAATGCAATGGCAGAAACAGGCTAAGTAAAACATCAGCACTCACACATTCTCTTGCTTAGAGTGCGTATACAATAGGACCATGACATTGTATCAGTCTAACAGCATGGAAAACAAGAATAGTTTTTAGGATGAAAAACATAATGAGATCAAAATTTCCAAAATATACCTTCACTCCCCCACTAAAAACTCCAAACAGAAGCCCTGCTCATGTAAAAATCTACATGTGAACCCTGTAAACTGCAGTCTCAATCTAATTACTAAACAATTTCAATAAAGCAAAAAGGTCTATCATTTTTTTCTGTTCCCCTTTTGCAAACACAATTGCATTGGTCTTATTAAAAAACAGCTTCCCTTTTGGTCTACTTTTGGCACGACTAAGTAGTCTGGAATGCTTCAGAGAGAACAAGGTAAAACCTGAAAACTGCTATCTGGTTAAGTTCTCAGAATCTCCTTGAATTCTTGTGTATTTTTTATATTTTTAATTTATCTATAGTTACATTTTATTTATGTTGTGTTCTTTATGTATTGTACATTACATATTACATATTTTTAGTAGGTCCAGGCAAGAATGTTCAAGAGAGCAGATCTTTTAAAAAGAATAATCTGTAATTCCATGTCATGTGAAAATTTCAATAGCCATTTCCTTTACAGGGGAGCCTGACGCTAAAAAGTACGTGTCTAGTCAGGGAATAATACTCACCTCATAACTAAGAGATTTAATCACAACAATTCTTGATTATGTTATATTATATTATATTATATTATATTATATTATATTATATTATATTATATTTATTATATTATATTTATTATATTATATTATATTATTCTCTGCATGAAATACATATACCTTTCCGTAAGTATAAGCATTGTGTACTCACTGCTGAGCTACGTTGTCTCAGATACTCCACTTTTACCATGTTTTTCTTGTTGGTGCCATTTTTGTGTGACTAATCCAGCCTCTGTGTGCAGAGCACGTCAGACAGCTCGGGCTATTTGATGCACAGCTCTGCCAGGCCCTTGCTGTCTCTATAGGCAGCTGAGACAAGCCTTCCTATGTCGGGTAGGCATCAGTTGTGGGTGGCCTGAACAAAGCACTACGACACCTATAGATGAAAAGTGACATTACATAAAAGCTCAAGTATCTATCTATCATGTTACTACTTGAGTGGGAGGATACTTTCATTCAGAAAGCCATTCCTGCAAAACATGCATTTCATTGATTCTGAATGTTCAAAGGAGATGGAATTAGATATATGTAAAAAAACTAGCTCGGTTGTCCTGCAACTTACCACTTTAACCTAATTTAGCAAAGGATAATGTCAAGATAATTAAATGCTCATCTCTTGCACATTTTAAATTTTGTAGAATAAATGATTACTTGCTGTTCCTCTAGTCTCTCATTAGGGTATCTCAAATGAAGATAATATCCATCCATAAGCTACTTAGAATATATACCTCATCTATTTAATTAAATAGTACTCTATCATAAGACGAGAAAACTAAAAAGATGGGGTGCATTCATGCATTAAAAAAGATTTGTGTATTTCATTTCAGAGTTGCTGCGTTGTTTTTTTTTTCCCAAGAACTCACAGAAGGCAATAATAAGGGATTATTTTCCCTTGAGGATCTGTTTACTTTTAGAATATTCAGCAATATCAATCTCATCCAATGCCTATAAAGTCAATAGAAAGGCTCCTACTACTTCAGTCCTAGTTACAGCAGGTCTTGCACAACTGTTACCCAATCAAAGATCATAAACTGGAGATTTTAAATATATGCATTATTTGGAAAAAAGTTGCATAAGGATGATTGACCCAGGTTAGGTGGGTAATCCACCTCTGCCAGTGATCTGTGCCCAGCAGTGGCCAGGACTGAATGATGGCAGTAGACAAAGACAGGGCTGATGAAAAGCAAAAATACTCACCTAATACACCTCCCGACTTGTGACGACCATCAGTTCAGGGGTTTTTCACTGTTTTTTTCATGAGAAAATGCCAATCACGGATGTGAAAAGTGTTAGAAATTAAGAGAAAAATGTGATCTGAATTGAAGGAAAAAAAAAAGGAAAAAGCAAGAAAGCAGGCAAAACCTTGTTGAGTCATCCAACTGCTTTGTGAAAAAATGACTCGTAGTCTTTCGACTGAGTAATTTATTTTTTTTTTCATTCTGAAAATTGCCACAAGGTGGAAAATGTGCCTTGAGAGCAGATCCTGTGGGCCGCAGCTCCCTTCCCGCTCTGCCGCTTCCCTGCCCGGGACACTGCCTGACACCTCCTCCAGCCCGGCCCACGGAAAACCCTCTGTCACTGCAAGATTTGCTCAGGAGTAAAGGGATTTTTTTCATGGCCTTCTGCCTGCCTGCGAGCAGGCCAGGGCGGGCAGCGGGGGAGCAAGCCAGGGCAGGCTGGGCTGGGTGGTAACGGAGCAGGCCGGGGCAGGCCAGGGCTGTGGGGCGGGGACCTCCCCCATCAGCGCCATGCCACCATGTTCGGAGGCAGCGAGCAGAGCCGGGACAAGGACGGTGTTGTGTCCCTCCAGCTGCCTGCTGAACAGCAGGCAAAGGCCAGGGCTGGAGTCATGCCCCAGGTCAGTGCAGGCCCCAGGAGGCTGGGCAGGGACAGTCAGGCCTGCAGCTGCCCTCAGGGCCCAATGGCGCAAGTGCCTGGGTGTGGGTAGTGGATGTTATACACAATTTAATAAATATTTATAATGCAGTGCTGGATGTCTATCAAAACCTGCCCACCGTCACTCTGAGATGCCATATGGGTACTGTTTGCATCATGGTGCTCATCATGTAGTTAATGGGTGCGTAATACTCATTTTCTTCCCTTGACTGCTGGGTCTTGCATTGAAGTGCTTCACTCAGCGCTAAAAAATGACTTCTGCAGCCTCGGTGCAGATAGACCAACCAAAACATGAAGTCCTGTAGGTCAGCGCAGTGGTGGGAATGTCATGAGTAGGGTGGTAAGGTGTAAGGTAAGGTGAGTAGGTGTAAGGTGCAGCTCCATATGAGCGAATTCCTAAAGAAGTACAGTTACTTCCATCCTCAAGTACATTAAGTACTGAACTTTCATATATCAAAGAGTGATTGACAAAAACAAAATCAAATCCAGAAGCTGCCTATGTAGATGTAAACCACTTTGACAGGAACAGACTAAAATTTAGCTGGTTTAACGTTCCTGAGTATTTTTATTCTTTGGAAAGTTATGAAGCAGAATAAGAGATCACTAAATCAAAGCTGTGTGCATTACCTACCCCACAGAGCTCATGAATCAATTACAATAAAGCTATACATGTCAAAAATAATTTACCTAAGAAATGTTTGTTATTCAGTGTTGCTGATTTTCTGTCTCCCTCCTGCATATACACATGTGTGCATACAGAGGCACTTGATTTTGTGCTTACTAATGCACCCAATTTAGCACCTGCAAAGATTTATCCCAGTTATTAATATAAATTACTAGGATTTATCTGCAGTAAACATGTTTTGTTGCTTCCTTTTGCCATTTGGATGCCATGGGGAAATCTGAATGTCTACATTCAGGTATGGCCTGTGCATGTGGAAGTATGTCCCCCTCTTACCTGAGGGCAAGACAGGGACAATGCACACAATGGAAAAAGGGAGGGGAGAATCAGGGTCTTTGTTACATGTATGACAGATCTTGATTAAAATACCTGGACGGGAAGAATGTACTAGTACAGCTATACCATGGACCACCTACCTAAGATGGTGACAATGACCGTAAGAGAGACTAGAGAGATTATAAAGGAAAAAAAATAAAAAGATGACAGTGATACAAAACCTCAGTTACTGTATGGAGACTAGGTAAGAGTTATGGTGGAACATGACATGGTGATTAAAGTTTAGGACATAATAATCAGTTGCTCTTTGGAACGACTAGGCAGAAAACTCACAAGAAGAGAAGCAGCTCTTCAGTTTTGAACAGTGCACAGGACCCAGTTCAAGAACCAATTATTTAAATGCCACTGTACAATAACCACTGTGAAGTATTCAAATTCCTGGAGCAAATCTCCCCAGATCTCTCCAAAAAGATATTAAAACAACCTCACCTTCTCTTGTTGAAGTATTGCTTTACTGTAAAGAGAGGCAATACCTAAAAATGTGGATGTTAGTTAAAATGAAGTTTAGAAAAAACACCCCAAAGGGTAAAACTGTTAGGTTGGTGCAAAGGAGACTGTTCTAAGACATGATGTTATATGCTCAATGAATGAACCCATCGATCCTGAAAAAAGGCTAGATTGATTCAGCAAAAGAGTAAAGGGTCTTTTAAAAATTAAAAAAGAATTGTTTGAAATATGTATATCACAGCCCAATAATTGAAAATTATATGTAGTAAATTAGATATAAAGCTATAGCAACTCAGCCCTGATAAAATTGTTGAGAATCAGCCCACTAACAGCATACTGCATAGAGAAAAAATATTTTCAAACTCATTAGAAGATGAAGCTTGTCATCACCGGTAACAGCAGATGATTCAGTAGGATGAGAACTAGTAGAAAAAAATCAGTGAACAGAGCTGTAACAATTTGCAAAATATCAAATTTATAGATAATATTTTTATTGTTCTAGTATGTAAGAGATAAACAACCCTAAGGGTGTTAAAACAATTATTGCTACCACAGTTTGAACTATCAGTATCAGTATCAAAGTTTCTCAAAAATGTCAGCTTAATGTCTAACAGTCTTCAACAAACAATCAAAACATCAGGAATGATTGGGTAAGAATTGAAAACAAAACTGGAAAAAAACATGCCACTGTATTAATCCATAGTGAACTTTGATCTTGAATATGACACATGATTAGGTCACCCTGTCTCAAAAAAGTTGTAATTAGTAATTAGTATTAATCAAGTAATTAAGTAATTAGTAATTAGCAAGGGAATAGCCAAATACAGCACGTTTACCCTGAGAGATGGAAGAACCCTGAACAGAGTAGGTCTGTTTGGTTTGCAAAAGATGACACAAAGGGAAATACACGTGAGATCTGTAAAGTTACAAGTAGTGTAAGGACAAATGTTTTTATTATACAAGAATGAGAAGACAGCCAGTGAAATTATGATGTGGCATGTTCAAAACAGATGCATAAAAAATAAGTAAATTGTATAATTCATTCATTGCCTCAGGATGTTTTGAAGGCATAAGTATAAATCAGTTCCAAAAGATTAAGTACATTCTTGTTGGAGAGGCTCCTCTTTTGTATTAAACAATAATCTGACCACAACTTCCAAGTCAGAAAATGCCAAAACTACGTACGACCAAAGTGGAAGGATATATCAGAAAGAGCTCTCAGTCTGCTTCATTTGTTTCTTTCACACTTTGCCAGGGCATCTTCTACTAGTCATTCCTAGTGAAGGTTTTGTGTTATTGAAAGAGTTAATGCACATTATGCAGAATTAACGCAACACAGAATCTGTAAAAAAATTACTAGGAATGTAGCTTGCCTGGGTTTATTGTACAGGAATTTCATTTTCCATTGGTGTTTACTTAGAGCTTTTTGAGTATAAGGAGTAAAAAACTGCTACAGAGAATTCCTGTATTGATTCAATGCTCATTTTTACAGATGTAAGTAAACATGCAATAGGAAGAAGGGCAAGAGATCCTGAAAAAGCATGAAATTCAGGCTGAATTTCAGTTCTGTCTGTCAGGCACTGTTAATAAAGATACTGAGCCGTATTAGGTACGCTAGCCAGTTCAAAATGACACACGTTACACTTTTACATGTTTGTTTGTTTGGTTTTTTTAATCAGTTTGTTCCTGCCCTGCAACCTGTAACCTTACAAGCAGAGCTTCTAGTATTTCAGGAGGGTTAAAAATGCTGTTTGTAGGACAGAAACCTTCCTAATACATCCTCAGGTTTGGAATGACTAGAAGTGCACGTGTGGGTGATGGCAGCGCGGCGGGGCCTCCGTGGCATCAGCCTCAAAGGAGTTAAAGAAAACATGGCTGTGGGGGGTTTTCTGTTGCTGTCTGAATGTTTCCTCAAGTCTATAGAGAAACATGAGAGCCTTGGTGGGAGAGTATTGTATGTTACTGAAATGCGTTGTGGCTACAGAACAACTTTACAGCATAAACAAATTTGAGGCTTCACACAGCTCAATAAGGGGGTAGCTTTTCCTGATGTGAATCTATAAATGATTTTGGCAAACACTTGTTATCCATATTCTGAAATTCAGTTTTCCCAGATCCAACATTTTCTTTCTTCTGTCTTTATTTCTTATGTTAAATATTCTCTTGAAATAAGAAACAGCATAAAGAAATGCTACACTTTTAGCGTGATTGTTGCAGAAGATCTGTGACAGCACAGAAAGCAAGCTGCAGACGATGAAAAATGGAGGATCAGCAATTACTAAGATTTACAAGAACACTCCTGTATAACTTTGTTCTGTGCGCCTGGAAGAAACATAACTTCCATTTCAATGTGCAGTTTTGCTTTGCTTTATCTTAAAAATGCCAGTTTGTTTCAAAGGCCAGCGTTCTTTCTTCTTACAGGGGGCAACAAGCTGTTCCTTATGCGAGCAGCTGCGACGGTGTAGCATTTCCTGGAAGAAGAGAGACGACTGTCAGTGCAAAGGATGAAAGTTTTGTTTTCAGCGGTAGAGATAGATGAATCAGAACAAGAAAGAAGAATAAAGGCAGAGGAGAGTGGCGGGGTCTGAAATGAAGGCAATGTGATCCGAATGTTGATGAAGAGGCATTGACAAGATGAAAGATCTCTCTCTGTCGCGCTCTCGCCCTCTCATTTCCAGTGTGTAAAATCTGTCCTGTTGACACACTCTTGTGCTCTTTTTATATCGCAAAACTGGAACAAATGGGATTCACAATCAGTGGTGGTGGCACAGCCCCTGTGACAGGTACTTGCTAAGGGAAGGACTCAGCAGCTGCCTTGTATTCTCCCTCCTTTTTGAGACCCTTCAGTCCATGGAACTGGACTTTATCAAGATTTGAGAATCCTTCTCTGTGTAATTCAAGCTGATTAAAAATATGGAAGGTTTATGAGGTACTGACAATTCACATCGACTCTCCAGGGAAACATACAGTATAGTTAAATACATTAGGTATTTTACCTATATGTTTTTTAAGTTTATTCATAATATAACATAGTTCTCTGTTGGATGTCAGTACTCAGAGAAAATCCTGTTTTGGGGAAAAAAGAAAAAAAGAAGCCGAACAAGCAGACAAGTCATGCTTGAAAATAAAAGGTTGACAAACTTTAAAAAATGTAAAACACCTTTATACTAGATATACCGAGAACTGTGAAGTTCTTGCTTCAACACATGCTGCTGTACTGGGGAAAATGCTTCCAGCTGTTGAGCCATCAGCTTTGATGGCGGTTCATTTCAAAGAACCAGGGTCTTCCACATGAGCGTGGCTGTTGCTCAGAATAGTGTGTATTCTCCCAGTAAATATTTTTTCCCAGTGTAAGTCCAAATATAGTGACATATATCAGTCTGTGTATAACATGGACCTGAATGAGTTGTCGTATTGTGAAGTACGCAACGTACAGGCCACAAAATTGTACAATGAGATAAAAAAATAATTTTCTAAAGTTTACGTGCTATCTGACGTAGTACCATCTTAATTGTCTTACTGAGTAACGGCTTTTTGTAGTACATCTGAAGCTTTTTGTTTTCCCCCCTCTGTAGTACAGCTACAGGGAAACTGTGATTTCATTGGAATCGATAGTGAAAATCAGGGAAACCAAAGTGCTATTTCAAACCCTGCACTCTTTCATAATAGGCATGTTCACTTTTGTGGCTGATTTGCCTGACTAAGAAGTGAAGAGTAAAAGTTAAATTATACATTTACCTGCATGATATATAGGAGTCATGAGGTTTAGTTAGTTAATACTCGTGTTGCTTTTCATAAGGTAAAGTACATTTGATAATTGTTGCATATTTAACAGTAAGGAGTAGGCAGAACAGCTTAGTTAGAATTTTTCAAAGGGAGTTACGGTAGGTTTCCCTGAAATTCAATAGGTCTTGGATGCGTTAAAGTCTGATATACTGAGATGCCTGAATCAAAGCAATTAAATTGGTTTTAATTAGCAGATTTGTTACCTTGATATATATTCATGTGTAAACGGTTATTTATTTTTTTTTAAAAAAAAGGTAGTTTAAATTTGCCTATGTATAGTTTTAAAAAATAAAAAAAAAATACTGCAATGGATGCAAAATAGCTAGGATATCCCAAACTGCTGGAAGGGAGTTGCCTGGAGCATCAGACTTCTGAGTACTATAAAATGGTTGTAGACTTTCTTCCTCCTTTGCCACGTTGGAGCCTTGTGAAGACCAAGTTTGCTGCTGGTAGTGACCACGTGGTAATGTGGATGTGTGGAAATATTTTGAGTCTGAGCCCTTAACTTTTGGGGAAAAAAAATAAAAATTAAGCATTCCACTGAAAAGCATAAATTTTCTCTATCAGAAACTATAACTGCCTAACTTCACCTCCATCTCCTTTCACACTTAAGACCACACTTTCCTGACACAGCTGGTGATTAAGCCAGCTAGGGAAGGCACCCTGCTGGACCTGTTGTTTGTGAACAGAGAACGGTGATGTCATGATGGGCACAGAGATCATGAAATGATAGAGTTTTCGATTCTTGGAGGGGTAAGGTCAGCAGAACTGTCACCTTGGAATTCCAGAGAGCAGACGTTGGCCTGTTTAGGAGACTGGCTGACAGAGTCCCTTGGGAGGCAGTCCTGAAGAGCAAAGGAGTCCAGAAAGGCTGGACATTCTTCAAGAAGGAAATCTTAAAGGCACAGGAGCAGGCTGTCCCCATATGCTGAAAGACAAGCCAGAGAGGAAGCAGACAGGCCTGGCTGAACAGAGAGCTTTGGCTGGAACTTAGGAAAAAAGGAGAGTTTATGACCTTTGGAAGAAGGGGCAGGCCACTCAGGAGGACTACAAGGAGGTCGTGAGGTTATGGAGGGAGAAAATTAGAAAGGCCAAAGCCCAACTAGAACTTAATCTGGCTACTGCTGTAAAAGACGATAAAAATGTTTCTTATAAATACATAAGCAACAAAAGGAGGGATAAGGAGAATCTCCATCCTTTATTGGATGCAGGGGGAAACATAGTGACAAAGGATGAGGAAAAGGCTGAGGTATTTAATTTCTTCTTTGCCTCAGTCTATAATAGTAAGACCAGTTGTTCCCTGGGTTCCCAGACTGCTGAGATGGATGTCAGGGATGGGGAGCAGAATGAAGCCAACATAATCCAAGGGGAAATGGTTAGTGACCTGCTGCAGCATTTAAACGCACAGAAGTCTATGGGGCCAGATGGGATCCACCCAAGGGTACTGGGGGAGCTGGCAGAAGTGCTCACCAAGCCACTTTCCATCATTTATCAGCAGTCTTGGCTAACCGGGGAGGTTCCAGCTGACTAGAGGTTAGCAAATGTGACACCCATCTATAAGAAGGGCCAGAAGGAGAATCTGGGGAACTACAGGCCTGTCAGTCTGACCTCAGTACCGGGGAAGTTATGGAGCAGATCATCTTTAGTGCCATCATGCGGCAAGTACAGGACAACCAGGGGATCGGGCCCAGTCAGCATCGGTTTATGAAAGGCAGGTCATGCTTGGCTAACCTGACCTAACCGCTAATAAGGCGACCCACTTAGTAGATGAAGGGAAGGCTGTGGATATTGTCCACCTTTGACACTGTCTCCTGCAGCATTCTCCTGGAGAAACTGGCTGCTTATGACTTGGACGGATATACTCTTTGCTGGGTAAAAAATGAGCTGGATGGCCAGGCCCAAAGAGTGGTGGTGAATGGAGTTAAACCCAGTTGGTGACTGGTCACAAGTGGTGTTCCCTAGGGCTCAGTACTGGGGCCAGTTCTGTTTAATATCTTTATCGGTGATCTGAACAGGGGATCAAGTACACCTTCAGTAAGTCTGCAGATGACACCAAGTTGGGCGGGAGTGGTGGTCTGCTTGAGGGTTGGAAGGCTTTACGGAGGGGTCTGGACAGGCTGGATTAATGGGCTGAGGCCAGTTGTATGAGATTCAACAAGGCCAAGCGCCGAGTCCTGCACTTGGGTCACAACAACCCCATGCAAGAGTGGGGAAGAGTGGCTGGAAACCTGCCTGGTGGAAAAGGACCTGGGGCTGTTGGTCGACTGTTGGCTGAATATGAGCCAGCACTGCGCCCAGGTGGCCAAGAAGGCCAGTAGCATCCTGGCTTGTATCATGAATAATGTGGCCAGCTGGACTAGGGAAGTGATTGTCCCCCTGTACTTGGCACTGGTGAGGCCACACCTCAAATGCTGTGTTCAGTTTTGGGCTCCTCACTACAAGACAGACATTGAGGTGCTGGAGTGCATCCAAAGAAAGGCAATGAGGCTCACAAAGGGTCTAGAGCACAAGTCTCATGAGGAGCGGCTGAGGGAAGACGGGTTGTTTAGTCTGGAGAAAAAGAGGCTGAGGGGAGACCTTATCGCTGTCTACAACTACCTGAAAGGAGGTTGTAGCGAGGTGGGGGTCGGTCTCTTGTCCCAAGTAACAAGCAATAGGACAAGAGGAAACAGCCTCAAGTTGCACCAGGGGAGGTTTAGATTGGATATTAGGAAAAAATTTTTCACAGAAAGGGTTACCAAACATTGGAACAGGCTGCCCAGGGAAGTGGTGGAATCATCATCTCTGGAGGTATTTAAAAGCCATGCAGATGTGATGGATTTGGCGGTGCTAAGTTAACAGTTGGACTTGACGATCTTAAAGGTCTTTGCAAACCTAAATGATTCTATGATTCTATGACCAACGTGTTACAGTACTATTAGTGCAGCCTCTTATCCAAGTCACACCTTAAACTGATCACATCTGTGTTGAGCAAAAGGCATGAATTACAAAAGAAGCTGTTAATTTTAATGCCACACTGAATTTATTAGCATAATTAAGAAATTCTAATCTTTGTTTTTAACAGTGTTTTGAAAACAGGGAAAATGCAGCAAAAAAACACAACCACAAAACAAGCTCTGTTTCGTTGGATTAATGCCTATTCACATGGTCAATTCTGAACTGAATACCCGTCAGGTGGAAGGACAAATTCAAATATTAGTTTTAAAAGGCAGAATGTCATCAAATTGGCTGTTGTTGTGTTTTCTATATCAAGTTATGATAAGGATAATTATAATTTCTGCCAGGCTGAGAACACTTAACAGCAATAACCCGTTTACAAAGAAAAAAAAAAAAGAAAAAAGCATAAATCACAGAAAGATAAAATATATATCTTTTTTATAACTGCACCTAGTATTAGGGTTTGGTACAAAAAGCACTTAACTAGCAGTGCATTTTCCCAGAACATGGGGGTTTGGAATTAATGTGTCAATGAACATTTTATATATATGTAATAATTTTACTATCTTTGGTCAGTATGTTCACACTGTATCACAATACATTTAAGTATTGTGTAGTAGGGATCTCTTCTTGCTGATCCACAGAGATACAATAGAGAAGGATTTAGCATTAAAGATAAATTGAAGGATTATAGATTGAGAATTGTTTTCAGGTCATTTGTTTCCTCTCTCCTGTTTCTTTTCCCTGCAGTTCTTCCCCATAACGCCTTATCTCTCACATATTTATTTTGTATGGTTTGACACTACATTAAAAATAAAACCACTGAAATAAATGGCCAAGATGTTACTGCCAGGTTGTTCTGAATCTATGACTTATGTTTGACCGCATCTCTATTAATTTTTAAAACAGAAATACTTACATTAAAACTACCAAACAAAAGTACAAAAAGCCCAAACCAAACCGAAACCCAACTCCACAAATCAAAATCTGTTTTAGTGCTATATCAACAATGATGGAAACAGTTTCAGGTGTTTCCACAAAGGCTTATAGTGTAATCCAAATATATGTGTGTGTGTGTATATATATGTGTGTATATATATTTATATATATGAAGAAATTAAAAGGCAGTTTCTTATGAGAAAAAGTGAAACATTCTTAAGCTAGTCTTCAATTTTAAGTAGAGACACGACTATCATTAATGACAGTGAAAATATTAAACTTCTTTGTCAGAGGATCACAAGTTGAATAGTTACTTAAATTGGTTTTAAAAGATTTGTCAAAATTAATACCAAGAAAACTTTGCAATGTATTGTAACAAATGAAAACAAATTTTCCGCCACCACAATTTTTGATGCCAACTCTGGTAATTAGGGCAGAACCAATCTTCTATAACTTTAGGCATTTGGAGTGTCGTCATTGTACTGAGATCATCATCCAGACTACCTTTGTTGGCACTGGGGAGAAATAGGAGCTATTTTAAAATGATTCAGCTCATTCTAATGTATACATCTTAAGTGAATCTCACCTTTGAAGGACCTATTTCTCTCTCTGAAGTAGACAGGAAAATGGATGAAAAGCTTGGAAACTGAAGGTATGACAGATACCTAAGTCTGTGTGAGGTTATTCCCATCATTAATTTGTAAAGAGGATGTAAAATAAGTAGAGGTGAACTTGCAATTTTAGAAAGTGATTTTCCAATAGTTCTTGGTACCTGGTAGTGTTTGAAAAGGTTTTTTACAGGACGTTAAAGGTATCAACTCTTTTGAGTCAGAAATTGAAGCCTTGTGTGCCCGAACCAGTGCTTCCACACACAATCTGATCAAAATAGAGCCTCTGCTTTATACGGCCAACTGCCACCTATGCATGCGGTTATAGCTCAGCCTCTGGGGCATGACCTTAAACTGTTTTGATGTGAATTTGTTTAGGCAATGACCACTGACTCCACCGCTTTTTCTCATTTACTCCATTTCTCTCATATGCAACGCATCTGACATACCTCAGAGACAAAACCCAAAGTGCTAGCAAGAAATACTAGTAAAATATATGGAGATTATATTAAAAAAAAAACCCCAACATATTTATACCCTTGTGTGCAATGCATTTTTCTATTGGATTCCAAAGGGTTGCTAAAAAACTACTTATTTGCAGAAATACCTTCTTTTATGCGTACAAACACAGAAAAAGACAAACATATTTTTTGTTATTGTTTTTTATGATGCTTTATGATGGCACCCTTATACAGACATTGAACAGCTTTTGCAAAGCCCAACTCAATACTAATATCCTGAAATCTCTGTACACCTGAAGGGCGAATAGAGAATTGTGACTAATGGCCATCAGATCTAAAAATAAACCTAAAAGCACTTCTTTTTTTTTTATCCACAAATAGATCTCTTCCTATACCTTCTGATTACAGCTGACATGATGCTCAAAGTCTTATAGGAGAAATCTATGTATTTCTTTAAAAAAGGAGAAGAAAATAAAGATTATAAAGTCTTTGTAAGCAGTCTCACAGTTGAAATGTGCTCCAACATCTACTGTCCTCTGTCACTGAAACTCAGGGAAGCATTTTCACTTATTTCAGTGCTTACTCCATCTCCAAATGGAAAACAACTCAAGTCACTCTCTTTTCAGGAACAAGCTGTTTGATGCACTTTCCCTGATGCCTTTTAATTAGCTATGGCCAGGGAATGTCATTAATTCTGCCCTCAGCTCCTGTACTGAAATTCCATTCATGGCAACTCCCTTAACAGCTTGTTTACGTGGAGCATGCAAGAAAGTTAAGACAAACTAGCTTAAGATACCTATTTTAAATTATATGTATGCTAAAGCACATTGTACGGATGGTTTCCATCAGAAAGTAGGTATTAATTATGACATACTTCTGGGTTCACAGAAGTATGGGATTATTCCTCAGGGATTTTAACTCATTTCCTTCAAATTTACAACTTAAGTTGCTTTAACTTTTACTAGTCATTCTAAACACTTATCTAAACTACATCAGACATGATAGAAAATAGAACTGGAGAAAGACTCATGCATCTCTTGTTAATGCCTACTTCTTAGGACATAGTCAAATAATCAACAGGCATTACTTTTTATTGGGGTTATGTCACTTTGGCTGGTATATTTTATTTACTTGAATTAATTAATGAATTTTAATTTCTCTTTTAAGTGTCAAGGTGCTGCAGTCTTCAATGAGACAAGAGAACAAAACTGGAAATTTTCATCAATAAAGAATATTTGTTGAGTCACTTTTTCTTTTCCCTCTTTTTGAGATTGAACTTGCATTTGCGCTCAGATCATTTGTCTGGCTTCAGAGATAATCACTGCTTGATGATATAATGCAATATTGGATGTAATGAGCTGGTAGGAATCGGCACATAGAAACAAGGTATGATGCTGGAGATTATACTTCCACACGACATAATACTGGCATCTAATGGCATCTATGGCTGTTGTTTCATTATGAAAAAAATAGCAATCTTTATTACTTGAGATTATTAATTTTGACACTTGTCACTGTAATTTTTCCCTGTATCTATATTTTCGGATACTCTGAAAGGTAATTATAAGAGAAAAGGATCTCACTTTTTAGGGGGGATGTCACCTTTGCCCGTAAGAGCCAAGAAAGAAACCCAAACCCTAATTAAAAATCTTTCCCCAAATTTCCCTCCTCACCAAAAGGACAAGATGACATAGCATAAATAAATTCTTAACTAAGATATAGTCTGTCAATAAACTTCCAATTTAATGAAGAAGAAAGACATCAAAGCTAAGGTTGTAACTCATTTGTTTTGTCAAGAAGTGGTTGAAAGAGCTTAAAATATCTTTGAATTGTAATCACTCTTCTCTCACAACTGCACTTCTTTTTTTTCTTGTGGTTACAACTATTCAGTCATTAACTGATTTTTTAAAGCTTGTTTAATTGTAAAATTTACCTATAAAAGTAACAAGTTTAGACTAAGGTAGAGAGACACTCTTCTATTAAACAGGAGAAGGCAGAAAAAAAGATACTTTGCAAAAATGAATGTATGCTTATCATCAGGAGCTCAGCAGCAGAGGTCTAGAAAAAGAAATTAAGGAAATTCCTATTTCACGTTTGAAATTTTTATAAGTCAGGCCTTCCTCCTTTCTTTTTGAACTCTGAACACACAGACACACAGACACAGACACTCTCCTTATATTAAACTAATTCTATTTTTCACCCAATTAGTGGTGAAAAGTGGTAGAAAGGACACTCTTAAGAAGAAATTCCACATTGCTTTGTGAGAGAATCTGATAGAAAATAACAGGTGAAACATGACAATGAGATAGAGGTATTGCGAGGGTATAGGTTATCTGCTGGCAATGTCTATCAAAGCATTTAAGCTTTATATCACCTGGCCAAAAAGAAAGCTAAACTGGTGACATGTAGAATAAAGTAAGTACGAGGCCTTATTTAAGAAAATGGTTTGTAAGGTGTTATTCTAAGTTATTCAAAGCTGAAGCGACTTGATAACTGAAGTGGAGTGACAATAATTTTGTAGTTTGCTATTCCCCATTAATTGTATTTAGAGCAGACGTATTTGCATCTGCTCCCTTCTCACGTTGCTGAACCTTCTGATTTCTCTGATATCTAAATTTCCAGCACACTTTGTGAGTCCTGAGAGTGCTGAAATTTCCCATTCATATCCCTAAGGACACATAGTACAATTTGCACATATTCTGCCCTAGTATTTTTTGTCATGAATGCTGTGTACTGTTCAGAAACTTGAAGTGCGGGCAGGATGTGCAGCGCTCTAACACCATCACGGTGAGTATTGTATCTGTTTCTTACAGTATTGAATCTATTACAAAGTACTGAACAGTTTTCCAGTCTCTTCTCCATATTGAAGGAGGATTTAGGACTTCAGTTTTGGAAACGGCACCCTCAACAGGCTTTGGGCTAAGCAGGCTCTGGGAAAATGATAAGCCACACTTAAGCCAATGCCAGAGAAAAGAGAAAAAGTGTAAGATTGCTTAAACTATGAGCGTGAGATGTCTCAGAAAGTCCTCATCAGGGAGTCCAGCGTACAGCCTGTGGTCATGCATCTCTCCACCTGAATGGATGAGTGGGAAGTGTGTCTCTTAGAAGAGAGGGGAGACAAACGGTGCCAGCTAGCCACTTGGCCCATCACAAGGTTGAGGAGTGGCTGCTCTGCGGTTGGTGTTCAGGCTGGTGTCCCTGAACACCTCTCTCACCCTGGAGAAAAGGGAGCAGAAGACACTATGACAATGCTGCTTCTTCACCTTTGATAAGAATTATGGCCAAACCCATAGGCATCCTTGCAGCTTCTTGTCCCTGTTTGTCCTTTTGCAGTTTCCCAAATGACAGTTTGTCACAGAAAGGATGTGCAGCAAGTTCTGTGAAGACACTGATGTGCAAATACTTTCTATTTAGGGGAAGACATGGGACTAGGTATGGACCTAAAGTGGAGTACAGCGTAAATGCTTGTTCGATGTCCTGGTGGAGCCACAAAGGCTTGTGCAGTGTGTATAGCACCAAGAGGGGCTGTGCCATCAGTGTTTCAGATCTACTCTGCGAACACATGATGTTGATCCAAGTGGAAAGGTCCAGACTGAGGCAACTACTACTGTCTTTGGGAATGTCTTCATTGCCATGTTCAGCTCTCTAAAATTGAGCTGAAATTTGTTCAGAGACCTCTTATGGTTCACTACCTTTACTTACAACTCTTTCAAGAGCTTCTGAACGGGTGATGGGCTAGAGGAAGACACCAGTATCCTTATTTGTACATGAGGATGAAAGAATTTGATAGCACCAATGTAGAACCAAGTATTCCCCATGTGAGCTAAATGCTGAGTAGGCAATCTCTGTTTACAAGAAAAAGATTCAGCCAAATCATTATCACTCTCCAGCAAGCACACTGTAACTCAGGATGTTCTTGGCCCAGTTAAGCAGTCATGCCTGCCCTAGATCAGTGGGAAGGCTGAAGCCAGATTGGGTCTTCTCATTTTTGTAATATTTAAAATAAGCTACATTTTGAAAAAAGGGCTTGTAGCATTTTTTAAAAGGCTGCATTTGAACCACTGAGAAGCAAATGCCTTTTAATCCTTTTTCTCCTCATCTTTCCCTTGGAATTGTTAGCTCAGAACACATAACAAAGAGAAGATATAAAACATCCTTCAACTTTTCTGTGAAGCAGCAGGGTTGCCAAAAATTCATGCTCAATCCATCCCCAAATAATTCTCAGTAGAGGAGCTTTATTATCACCTGTCCCTGAGGAAAAGGTAGCTGAGAGTAAGGCAGCTACATAGTAGCTCTCCCTCCCTCAAGGTGTCTTTAGAAATTTCTCACTCAAGAGAACCAGGCCTAAGTGACCGGGGGATCAAGACAAAATGCATGGCTTCATTCGGCTCCATGCTATGGATCTTCCTACCTAGCCCCAGGATTTGTTCCACAGCCATTTAAATTAACATAACATTAAAATATGATAGGATTATGTTCTACGGACTCATTAACACATTCCTCTGGTGCAATGGGAGACAAGGAGTGCTTGAACATTCAACCACCCGAGGCATGTATTAATGTGACTGACACCCCCTGCAATGTCTCAATACATTTAAATACAACTCCTATTGAATACAACTTTGCAATTTACATGCAGTTTTCCAAATGCACTGTGAATGTATTTATCTTTTCATTCCACCAAGTAATTCTCAGGTTTGTGATGGGAGAAGCAGCTCTTTCCTCTATGAAGCTACTATTAGATTATAATATTTTCCACATTCATGTGCCCTACCCTTCTGTCATCATTTTATTGCCTAACTCACATGAATTTAGCAAAGCAAGCTATGATACTTCAGGAATTTCATTTTTTTCCCTTGATGCCTTTGCCCAGCTGCTGCACTCAACAGCCCTTCAAAGGCAGTCTGAGATGCTTTCAAGCTTGTTTGTAGTTAGAAAGCTCAATGGAAAGATGATGACTGTTCCCCATTCAGCTTTTAAATAAAAACAATTCTGTATTTGTATTTGTAAATACAAACAACTGTGAAATCAACTAGCCACCTCTGAATGTCTATTAAGCCTACAGGCAGTGGAGGGTACAAAAAACTTGGAACCAGAAGACAACAGCTGTAACCTGCACTTAACTACAGATCATTAGGTGGCACTCTTCCCTCTGTCTTAGCCCCGAAACCAGAAGGTCAGAAAATGCAGCCTGGTGTTGGAGCAGCCATTGTTTTAAAAATACTAAGATACAGAACTGAGATTATTAAAATGTGTAGTTATTAAAGATGTCCAACTATTTTGAAAAGAATAAGTATCTGTCGTGGTTTAGCCTCAGACGGCAACAAAGAACCACGTGCCGCTCGCTCGCGCCTTCCTAATACAGGAAGAATCATAAGAAAAGGCAAGACTCTTGGGTTGGGACAAAGGCAGTTTAACAGGACAGCAAAGGGAACAGGCAAACAACAACAACACCACCACGGATAGGGGAATATACAAACACGATTACGGAACCACCACTCCCTGTCGCTCACCGGCCAGACCCCGGACGCCCCAGCCCGCTTTTAAGCAGCAACTTCCTGCCCCCTCCCCCGGCAGCTCAGGGTGGGCGTGGCTCACATGGCATGGAATACCAGGAAAAATTAACCCTATCCCCACCGGAACCAGGACAGTATCTTAAGGGGGCCTACAAGAAAGCTGGTGAGGGACTTTTTAGGATGTTGGGTACTGGTAGGACTAGAGGGAGTGGATTAAAACTAGAGATGGAACGATTCAGACTGGATGTTAGGAAGAAGTTCTTCACCATGAGGGTGGTGAGACACTGGAACAGGTTGCCCAGAGAGGTAGTGGAAGCTCCATCCCTGGAAGTTTTTAAGGTCAGGCTGGACGGGGCTCGGAGCAACCTGATCTAGTGGGAGATGTCCCTGCCCATGGCAGGGGTGTTGGAACTAGATGATCTTTAAGGTCCCTTCCAATCCTAACAATTCTATGATTCTATGATTCTAAGGTTGTTTCGCACAGTATCTTGACCACGTTCAATTAGAAAGTTCCTCTATGCCTGGACATACCATTTTGGCCTCAACTCTTGTGCATGCTAGCACAGGTGATCATGTAACAAACAGATGAACATGTAGTACATGAAATGTGAAAATGCATGGCTGTAACTTAACACCTAAATACCAATTGTTACATATGCCTACTATGAGTTTCATGTTCAATTTATATTGTTATAACCAGGCAAGAGTCCCCCCCAAACAAAAAAGATCTTCTTTCTAAAAACCTAAAGACATTTCAAAACCAAAAAAGGATTGAATATATTTCAGAGAACAGTTTAAAACAATTGTACATACTTTTTTGTCTACACACAGATGTACACAGAGAGCAAAACAATTCCTGTAAGCCATAATTTTCCCCCAGTATAGCATAATTTGAAGCCAAAGGAATGCGTGAGCCTATCTTCTTCTAGTCCTTAGGAGATAAGATAGATTATCCCCGTGGTCAATCAGATAGTTTGTAGCAAGGCCAGGACTTGAAGCAGGCCCATATATTCAGGTCTCTCCTTTCCTTACCTGTTATTCCCTATGACAAGGAAGCCTGCAGTGCCCTCTGTAAGATGTTATCCAAGTAGAACTTGATACTGCTTGGACTTTAAGTTTATGTTTGAACCCCTGGGTATCTACTGAGCTGTTTTATCCAAGACTGAGAAGGAAAGTTCGTTTTCTGTCTTTTGCTGTAAACGCTGTCATTTACAACTGTGTCTTAAGTCTAAAATTTATCAGTGGAATCTGGGAAGTTTTGTTTTAGTTCGACTAAATCTTTTCCTGCACCATTACCTGTGACTGCAAAAGACAGGAGACCTTGAGCCTTCTGGTAAATTCTAGTCCTATGTTTCTGTGAAAAAAGTTTTTCAACAGATTTGTCTTCCATTATCACTTTTTATCCTGCTGTGCAACACAGTCTGCATCTAGAAGAGTGCATGGCAAACAGCATCATACTTTGATCTTCCTTTGGGTTCACTTTGACCTTTTGAACCTTGTGGGCTGTAAATTGTACTAGAGGCTTCATAGGTTGAGAATCGTCACCTGATGGAAACAGGTTCCTGGAACTTCTCTTTACAACACAGACAGAAAACTGTGAGTTAAGCATCACAGGGGGAAATCACAGGATAGGACAGCAAAAATGAATTGGGCCCTATAGTGTTAGTGAATGAATAGTTGAAGGACATACTGTGTTGGTGACATTTTTGCACTTGGTTCCCCTCATCCTACATTATTACCTGTAATACAAATACATAAAGAAGCATAAAGCCTGTGATGAAATTAATGTCTCAGTCTGCTTTTGAATTTTTTTATTCCACTGTGAGTACATTTTATTTTAAAATCACACCTATTGGCTTCAGCATGTGCATGAAGTCAAAAAGCTGTGGTATTGTTTGCAAGTTTGAGCCAAATGTAGAGCTTAAAGATTTCTAGCTTTCATTATACACTGAAAATTTTTAGCCACTTCTCTCTGCATTTCAAAATAATGAAGGTGAGAACCTACCCTTTTGCCATCAACAGGTGCTCATTTTGCAAACAGCTGCTTCAGTTAAAGTCTTTAACACCATCCATATGCCTATCATCTTCAGCTGTGATGGTAGAAGGATCACATGAGCAGCCTGTAACCTCATTTACATGAAGCCAGCCAGCTAAGTTTATATACCTAAAAGCTAATTTGATTAATTTACTTGACTTTGTCTGAACTACTCACAAAGGATTTTATACTACCAAAGATATAGAAGTATAATGTCCTGTAGAGCATGGTGTATAAAAATAGAAGTAATATCTTTAATCAGCTATCTATCTTCAATAAGATATTTATCTCCTGAATTATTTATCCCTTGCTATTATTTATCTGACTGTAAATGGGGAAAGAAAAACTTATCTTGCCTGAAAATCAAAGTTTTTACTTCATGGATAAGGTATTAAGTAGATGTTAAAAACTGTGAATATGTTGCTTTTATCCTTATGAATTTTCAAGACAAGAGCTTTGATTGGCTTCTAATTCATTACTACATGCAACGATTAATGTTTTTATTTTGTTCTTAATGGGGAAATTTCATCAAATTTCGAGATGATGGTTGAGATGGTGGAGTTCAAGATCCTTAGGGTGGTGAGGGTGGAAGCACAGTAAGATTGCTACTCTGGGCTTCAGGAGAGCAGACTTTGGCCTCTTCAGGGATCTGCTTGATAGAAT
Source organism: Chroicocephalus ridibundus (assembly GCF_963924245.1). Taxonomy (NCBI): domain Eukaryota; kingdom Metazoa; phylum Chordata; class Aves; order Charadriiformes; family Laridae; genus Chroicocephalus; species Chroicocephalus ridibundus. The sequence goes on along the minus strand of NC_086284.1, from coordinate 91,434,218 downwards.
ACTGTGGGATAAAGCTCTTAAGGGAAGAGGGGCCCAAGAAAGCTGACTAATATTCGAGGATCACTTCAAGGATCCCAACAAAGAGGAAGTTGGGCAAAAATGCCAGAGGGCCTGCATGGATGAACAAGGAGGTCCTGCAGAAACTCAAACTCAAATGGGAAGCCCACAGAGGGTGGAAGAAAGGACAGGTAGCCTGGGAGGAATACAGAGAAATTGTCCCAGTAGCTAGGGATCAAGTTAAGAAAGTTAAAGCCCTGACAGAATTAAATCTGGCCAGGGACGTCAAGGGCAACAAGAAAGGGTTCTATAGGTATGTCAGTGACAAATGGAAGATTGGGAAAAAAGTGGGCCCTCTGCAGAAGGAAATGGGAGGCCTGGTCACTTGGGATATGGAGAAGGCTGAGGTACTCAATGAGTTTTTGCTTCGGTCTTCACCAGCAAGTGCTCTAGCCTCACTGCCCAAGTTGCAGAAGACAAAGGCAGGGACTGGGAGAATGAGGAACCGCCAACTGTAGGAGATCAGGTCCAAGACCATGTAAGGAACCTGAAGGTGCACAAGCCCATGGGACCTGATGAGATTCATCCGCGGGTCCTGAGGGAACTGGTGGATGAAGTTACCAAGCCACTATCCATCGTATTTGAGAAGTGGTGGCAGTCAGTGAAGATCCCACTGACTAGAAAAGAGGAAACATAGGGTCCATTTTTAAAAAGGGAAGAAAAGAAGACCCAGGGAACTACAGGCTGGACAGTCTCACCTCTGTGCCCAGCAAGGTCATGGAGCAGATCCTCCTGGAATCCATGCTAAGGCACATGGAAAATAAGGAGGTGGTCAATGACAGCCAACATGGCTTCACTGAGGGAAAACCATGTCTGACAAATTTGGTGGCCTTCTACGACAGCATTACAGCATTGGTAGATAAGGAAAGAGCAACTGACATCATCTACCTGGATTTGTGCAAAGCATTTGACGCTGTTCCACACAACATCCTTGTCTCTAAGTTGGAGAGACATAGATTTGACCAATGGACCACTCAGTGGATAAGGAACTGGCTAGATGGTTGCATTCAAAGAGCTGTGGTCAACAGCTCAACGTCCAAGTGGCGAGCAGTGAAAAGTGGTGTTCCTCAGGGGTCAGTACTGGAACCAGTGCTGTTTAACATCTTTGTTGGTGACATGGATGGGGGAGTGAAGTGCACCCTCAGTAAGTTTGCTGACAACACCAAGCTGAGTGGTGTGGTTGACACACTGGAGGGGAGGGAAGCCATCCAGCAGGACCTTGGCAGGCTTGAGAGGTGGGTCCATGTGAACCTCATGAAGTTCAACCAGGCCAAGTGTAAGGTCCTGCATCTGGGTTGGGGTAATCCCAAGCACAAATAAAGACTAGGAGGAGAATGGATTGAAAGCAGGCCTGAGGGGAAGGACTTGGAGTTGTTGATTGATGAGAAGCTCAACATGAGCTGGCAAGGTATGCTTGCAGCCCAGAAAGCCAACTGCATCCTGGGCTGCATCAAAAGAAGCGTGGCCAGCAGGTCGAGGGAGGTGATTCTGCCCCTCTACTCCTCTCTGGTGAGACCCCACCTGCAGTACTGCATCCAGCTCTGGAACCCCCAACATAAGAAGGATATGGACCTGTTGGAGTGAGTCCAGAGGATGGCCACAGAGATGATCAGGGGGCTGGAGCACCTCTTCTATGAAGACAGGCTGAGAGAGTTGGGGTTGTTCAGCCTGGAGAAGAGAAGGCTCCGAGGAGACCTTATGGCAGCCTTCCAGTACCTAAAGGGGACCTACAGGAAAGCTGGGGAGGGACTCTTTATCAGGGAGTATAGTGATAGGATGAGGGGTAGTGGTTTTAAACTGAAGGAGGGTAGATTTAGATTGTATATTAGGAAGAAATTCTTTACTGTGAGGGTGGTGAGACACTGGAACAGGTTGCCTAGAGAAGCTGTGGGTGCCCCAACCACAAGGTGTTCAAGGCCAGGCTGGATGGGGCTTTGAGCAGCCTGGTCTAGTGGGAGGTGTCCCTGACACTTTCTACTAGATTAGGGGGGTTGCAAATAGAAGGACTCTATTGAAAGTCTTTGAGTTCCTTTCTAACTCTAACCATTCTATGGATCTATGAAATTTTAGATTGTAACTAAATAAGTAAGTCTTATGTAACAGTGAAACAGTGAAAAGTGGATTGCGTACCCATTATCTCAGTGGGCTTTTCTTTGACAACACATCCTCCTCCAAATTCATAGAAGTATGCATGATAAAGCAAATTTTTCAAAACACAGCCATGTAGACTTAGTTGTTCTTTATTATTTAAATCTTTTTTTGCTTGTGGTTTTGTTTGTTTGGTGGTGGGTTGTTTTTTTTATTTTTTGATAGTATCAAACATTGGTTCCTTGTAGTTATAGTACATCCAATATCCAAGGGCAAAACCACTCCATCGGTTCTAATGCTTCTTGAAATGATGTAGACTTATTCTAAAAAGCTGAAATAAAGTCTAAAAAGAATGAGTCAGAATCACGTGTATGATGAAATACTAGATGCCTTTTCCTTTTACTTTGTGTGCTTTTAGGCCTTGAGCTGTTATATATAAATTCAATGATTTGTAGTTTTGAATGTCAGTTGTACTTCCTGTCAGCAACAGAAAAGAGTAAGCAGGAAATATTTTTTCTGATTAGATAAATTAGTTAGAATTAGGCTGATTAAAATGTCTGCTTGGCATTACAGGTACATACACAGCTTGTACAATGCCATGTTGGGAACTGATTCATAATCAGACATCATGGCTGTTGTCCTCTTTTGGATTCAGTACCATAAGACCCTGGTTATTTGGTGTACACCAGCAGTTTTAGTGGGGTTCCCTCTGCAAGAAATGCTTATTTTTGCTAGTAGAAGAAGCAAACAGTGTTGAGGAAAAAACCTGTTTTGGGGGACAAACCATCAAGCTTCTTCATATGTGGTAAATATTTCACTCTTTTTTTTTTCAGTAAAATATATTTCTGTATTTCTGCACAGTCTTTTCATGAAAACACTTAAAAGTTATTTTCTAAATCAGATTAGGTTTCAGAGTACCTTGAATATTCTCTACAATCTGTCTGGAGATACTACGTCCGTGATGTCTGATGCGTGAACACATACGCTTTTCCCCATTCACGTTAGAAAGGAAAAAAAAAATTATGGAAGGTTTTCAGAAATAGTTACTAAGAGACATTCTTTACTAAAAATATTATTACTTAAGTACTAAAGAAAATAAATGGTTTTCTTATGGATTTATGTATATAGAGATGAAGAGATAGATATATATGTCTTTGGTTTGTATATATGCACAAGCTTATCCCCTCCTTTTGTAAGCAACGAAGGAGAGAAAAAAAAGGAGAGAAAAAAAACAAAAGAAAAGAAGAAAGAGAAAAGAAGAGAAAACAAAAAAGAAAAGTAATACTTGCCTGCCATGTTGTCTTTTCTCCCAACTGATACAGTATGATCCTTCCTGTATTTGCCATACATTATTTTTGAGTATGATAAAAAAACATTTTGAAGCTTGCAGTAAGAAACAAACCCTGGATATTATTTTATGAATATAAGAGAAATAGTCTGTAGCAGAAAGGTAATTAAACCTTGCCCTGACTGACCTGGCTTTTTAATTAGTACATTTAACTATATTTGGTAGAAGTACTGTAGCACAAAGTATCTTGACTAGCAATATATCATTTAGACATTCCAGTGCTTTTATCGACTTTAAAACAATGCTGGTTTAATTCTAAAAGAAGTACTTCTTTTTTCATCAGATTGTTCCTCCAAGATTGGTTTGGCCCCCCCTTTCTCCCAAAATTTCCATAAAACATTTACATCTCTAACGTTCAAAATAGCCTTTCACATATTTATCCTAAAAGGAAACCACAAAAGGCAAGATTTGGCTACCTTCAGGTGACTGAATATTATAAAACATTCCCATAAATTTGATAAAATTATTTATTGACTAACATTATTTGCTGTGAAGAGAGGTTGAAGTTTGTAGAAAGTCAAGAGCGTAAAAAGAAGTGTTTGGCTTCCAGCTCAGAGTTAATTTTGTTCCTGTGCTTTTTGCTTGGGCCCAGGCATGAAAGAGCAAAAGAAGGGGAATACAGTTAATTCCTTATATACTGTGTAACAGAGGAATATGAAAATTCTGTTTTTCGGAAAAATGTCTTGGAGCAATTTTCAGATCTGTTTTTGTATACTACTTCTCATTGATCATGGGTAGTCCTCAATATTTCCTATTCCTTCCATGCTTAAAGAACAAAATGCCAGAATGTCTTATTACAATCATCGTTTCTTAAAGCAATCATGGTAAATTATGGACCTCTTCAATCTTCCACCAAAGAAAAAAAAAAGTTAGAAAGGAAAGATTACAGTTCCTGCCAGGGATCTGACTAAGTGTCCAGCTGTTAGGACAGATGGAAAATTCTGTAAGTCTTTGCATGGTAGCCCTAAGAATTGTGAATTTATAGTCAACTTTTCATATTTCCTTATTCAGCCATCCTTGACTGAAAAGATGAGTAAGAGGAATAGAGGTAAAAAGAAGAATATTTAGTATTGTCATTCCATACCATTGTGGCAGATGAAGGAGAAAACGAAGACAGACTACTGATAAATCCTTTACTTTAAGACGTCTGCTGTTAATTTTGAAACTAAAAAAAAAAAAAAGATAATTAGGAAAGATTATTGTAGGCTGCAGATATAGCAAACAGAAATTGGCTGGTTTAATCAACTTTAATTGATTTATATGAATTTTTATCAGATGAGAATATATCCCATTGCAAAGATTTCTGGTGCAAAGCATCAACAATGTGTTTCTAGCAACTATTTCTCCTGAAAAACAGGACAAATAACAGAAAGATAACAGGAGATATAACAGAAAAATGAAACAGCTTCTACATTCCACCTCGCTGTAAAATATTGTTGTATATCGATCTGCAAGCCGTATTGTATAAACATCCAACAATGCCTGGCATCTAATATCAGCTCCTGTTTATAGTTCTCATCCCATGTTAGTTATTCTAAAAAGACTCTTACTGACTTAGTAAAACTGAAAATAAAGGAAGGAGAATGTATATTGTTGTCAGATAAAATGCAGACACTCTTGCAGTTAGTGGATTGTGACAAGCTAGCAAGGAGACGGCTCTGTTGCTTTTCTTAATGTGTTTTTATTGGAACAGTGTGATTTATGGGGGTTTTTTTTGGAAAAAAGGAAAGAATGTTATGACTAAAAGTTGTTAAATACGCAAGGGACTTAAAATGTTATATCTGTTTAGTATATAAACATGTTTTTGATGTATGCTCATGAATGTATTAATGCTTTTTTTCTGACCCTTTCACTCTCACGTATCTTTCTGATTAGCTAAATTCACTGAAAATCTGCTTTGGACAAATAAGGTTTGTTTTAAGACCATGTTTTTAGCCTCATTGTTAGATTTGTTTAATTCTAGACCATCAATTCACAAACAGTGCACTTAAATTTTATTTCTGAATTCAGAAACTCATACATGATATTTTATTGGCTGATTTACTGGACATGTCTTTTCCCTATATCTTTAAAGGCAACCTAAGGTCATTAGTTCAGGCTTTGGTATTTGGAAATTAAAGTAGATAACTCTTTGGTTAGCTATTTTGCTCCACTCTTTTATTTTCTAATTATAAGAAAATTTCCACACCTGTTTGTATTTGGTTTCGGTTCCAAAATCTCAGTGTGGCTCTCATGTTCCTAAGAACCTTTAACTGAGGTTCATTTCTGCTTTTTTTGTGTAGTGTTTTATTTCTTTGTTCCATGGGAAATTGCTACCATGCAGTCACTAAACATAAGAATTAGCAATACCATTTTAGAATAGCTGTAAAATTGGTCAGCCTAGTCTGAGGAATTCCAGATCGATTACAAAAATGCTACTGTGGATACACAGCGTCTATCTGTGCTTCTTTGTGGCAGTGAACATTCTTTCTGTAAATTGCTTTCCCTTCATCATTTTTCTTCGTAGTTTTATAACATGTGCTGTATCTACAGTGCCCATTTTCTCCCATTTTTCTCCAAAGACAGGTGGATAGATTTCACCGTAAGAGAATTTCTGCATATGAAGGAGCAAAAAGTGCACTAGTACAGAAATCCATCCACTAGCTTGGATTTGTTTCATTGTTTCATTCAACCCATTCCTAATTTCCACAGGTCAAATACACAAACTTCAAATTTTTTAACCGTTAAGAAAAAGCAAGTTGGATAAATATCTCAGTTGATAACTCCTGAGCAAACCTAAGCACAGAATGGGCTCCTGGAGGTCACCTTGCCCAGCCCCCCCTGCGGGGCCACCTGGAGACGCTTTCGAATATCTCCAATGACAGAGATGATGCAACCTCTGTGAGCAACCTGTTCCAGTGCTCAATCATCCTCACAGGATGACAGGCTACTAGTTGTCTCTTAATTGAATGCTGAGACTTGAATATAAATTAATAAAAACACATAGAGGATGTAATCAATTAATAAAAATACATAGGCTGGAATAACAAGAAAGAACCTGCCAATCCAATAACTGCTTTAGTAAATTAAAATTTTTTCAAGGTCAATCATCTCTGCAATCTCATGGGGTTATTACGTGTCATAGACAGCACTATGCAAAAATAACCACATTTACCTTAATAATTTACATACAAGAAAAAAAATAATAGAAATAACAAAATCCAAAAAGAATAATAAAGTTACTGAAATCTCTTTGTATGCGTCTCCAGAGAGACTATTAGCATAAGTCTACCTCACTGTCAGATTTAGTAGGCTGTAATTCAAATCATAACATATGGAAATAAACCAATTTTCAAATACTGAATTTGAACATGTCACTACTGAAAAATCTTTTGGACTACTTGAATTAACCTGAAAAACTGTAATCCTTAGGTAATCTTATTCCATGGTATAACACCATCAAGGGTGTATAAATTAGGTAAAATAAGTCACGCAAAGTGTTGTCTTGAGATGATAAGAGGGGAAGAAAAGAAATAATGTCAAATTAAAATCTTGTAATTTACTTTCTTTCAGATTTACTTCATATACCTTCTCCTGAATTAGAAGATGTAAAGTAATATGTTTTTTGAAACATTAAAATCTTCTCCATTAAATTACAATAACATTTCTGTATTTAATTAGTTATTATAGGCAAGACAAAAAATCAGTACTATGGAAATGCACCGCAGCCTCGTCTTAAGCAACACCATTGAAGTCCCAGCAATGCTCTGAATCAGGAAGTTGCTTTCCCTTGATGTTGAAATGTACCTTTTTTTATTCTCTCTTGTTTTACTTTCCTTGTTGTTCCTTGCTGACCAGTGAACATGACGAGCTTTGATAAATGTGGTAGAGTATAAAGTAGGAGCAGAGTGGAGACTTCTTGTTGAATTCTGAGTTTTCATAGCCTCTTCCCAACCTGTTTGTCTTTTATGGAGGAGAAAGAAAGGTACACCTGTGTCATACTAGAGTGACTGCAAAATTAGTTATTTTCACTCTCTTGTTAGCTCAACACCTTCTTAGGGGTTAACATTTTTTCAGTAGCACATGCATATTTTCAGGAACATGCGTAACTGTGATAGAAGGATATGAGAAGAAGAAGAAAAAAAATTATCTTTAGTTCTAATGAGATCCCCAACACATGAATGAATCTATAGTTTGCTTAATGATGCTCTAGCTGATTTTTAATAAGCATTGTTCTTGTAGAAATTTTTCAGGCTATTCCAATAGTGAAAGGAATGAAAGAAAATAAACTCTTTCTTAACCATTTCTTACTCTCAAGACTTCAGCAGGAACTGAAAATCTATTTCCAGTGAGTCCAAACAATCTTGCTTTTATATAGAATCCCCTATCTGTGGGGAAAAAAGTCCTTGAGAGTGAAGGAGAATATAATACTTAAAACATTTCTTGAAAGTATTCTTGACGTTATCTGGAGGTGACTGAAGTTTTTCTAAAGGAAGTAAGGGGCTTAAGTGTTGTCATATTTTTTAGCATTAAGAATTAATAATGTAGTTTTCTACCTAAATGTCTTCCATAAAACCACCTGTTGTGACTCTATGTAAATGTACAAGAACCAATTAATTTTTATCACAGATGATGAGAAAACTAAAATTTGAATGTTAATGTGATGTAATACAATTATTTATGCGTTTTGAAGAAAGGCTGCAATCTCACACACAGAAGTACTAAGAACTGCACTGTGGCTCACAGATATCAAACAGGTGGAATAATCAACATCTGTCAAAGATTTCTCACCACAAATTTTCTGTTTGCAAATTAAAGATGCTTAAGTGCTTCACTCCTAACTGGAGTATATATATTTATATTGGAAATTTCCTATATAGCTCAATGACTTGACTATATATTATTCTTCTAAAAGACAATATCTTATAATAAGAAGTTTTTTCTTTAAAGATGAAAAGGTTGGTTATTTGCATATTCATATTATTTAGGTATTGATACAAGTTTTTATTTAACATTCTATATAGGTTGCATAAGTTTTAGCCAGTGTGTTTATACGTTTTTTCCTAAACTAAAAGTTGAAAACATTAGTGAAGAAAAAAATAATTAAGATAGAACTTATAAAAGCTAATTTCAGTGCTTGCATAAATACATTTGGGTGTTTTACAACACTTGAGACTGTGTTTGGGTAGCAAAACAGAACTCTCCTAGGATGAGTTTAATTAGCTATAACATTTGCCACCACATTTTGTAAGCATTTTGTATATAAGAATTGTGTTGGCATCCTCACTGAACCTCAGTGGCAGTTTCTGCTTATTTTAATGTGTGTGCGGTTGTGTATTTTTTTTAAAAAGCAACACTTTTTAAAAACATTGAACTTTTATCCTAACACCCAATCAAGAGCTTTCAAATCCCTAAGTAGTAGTGGAAAAATAAAATTATTAATCATACATATTCTACTTGAATATCTTTAATCTAATTAATCTCTTTAGTGACAGATATAGTTTTTGGAGGGATCTATTGTTTTGGCTATTTAGCATCACTGAAATTGTACAGGGTTAGTAATTAAAAAAGAAATATTAAGACCACGCTTATTCCATTTACCCTTGCAATAGTATATTGAAAGATTGTGAAAGTGACAGGAAGGACAGTGAAAACATATATTAAAAAAGTCAGAAAAAGCAGTGGAAATATGAATGAAGAACAAACCAAGAAATTTCTCTGGTTAGTTCACAATATACCAAACAATGTGAAATACCTGTTTTAATGGGAGAGGCAAATAAGATTGAAGACAGAGTTTAAGTCAGTAAGGGACTTGATTACTGCATACAGGAAAAGGTAGCCTCTCAAAAGAAGAGTGAGAAATGCCAAGTAATTCTAACACTGAAAAAGACGTGCAAACATGTTCAGCACACCTGAAAAAAAAGGCTTTCTGCCCAAGAGGTGTTTTTTTTTTTTCCTTTCTCTCCAATTATCTTAGCTGAACTTATGAAAGATGTTATTTCTTTACGAACATTTCAATATTTAGCTTAAGGTATTCCCTTGGCACTAGGTACAATTAATCAAGGTGAGGACACTCTTCAATGTTTGCTAGATTATGACATAATATGCAAGCAAGGGGTCAGCATAAAATATAGTTTCAAATGCATTCCAAAGAGCTGTGTCAAATTCTTTGCAGTGGAACTACAGAGATTAATACAGAGAAGTAAACAGTTAAGATAATGCAAGTTATTGAATCCCTTAAAGAAATCACTTTTTCCCCAGGTCTGCAATCATTGAAGTCATTAGAAAATTTCTTTAGTTTTAAAAAGAACTCAGATTTGAGCAATACCTCTCCAGTACCCTGGGAGATGTTTGTCACTCTAGTTTGTAAATCTATTGTGGATAAAGGATGTAAGACTGCTCTGGGAAAAAATTTTTATGTGGTTCTCTGTAGCCCTCTTCTGCATCTCTAGTTCATACTGGTATAGAATAATGCAGACTATTACCTGACTTAGAAAGCACGTTCACTGGGAATAGATTAGAGTGTGATGTGAAACCAAGTGGAAGTGAGCTGTATAAAGAAATATTCACGTGTGAGGTTAGAAAGTACTGTCTGCTCAACAGTCTTGGGAAAATCCTTTCAAAACAGTCTTGTGTGATTGAAAACATATTGGTAAAGATGATAAATGCTTTTTTTTAATCCGTGTCATAACAGCTGTAACAGGATGCTATTACTAATATGAGTATGTCTGTTTGAATGTATTATTATCACAATGTATCAATGCTATTAAAGTCACCAAAACTGCAAATAGTTTGATTGAAACAAATAATTTAGAGTATAAGACACTGATGTAATTATATCCTCTCAAACTGTGTCAGGATATGTTCATAGAATCAGAGACTGCTGTGTCTCTGCTGAAATATATACCTACGCATACAACTATGATAACCAAATGTGTTACACACTCACTAGAAGTAAACAGAGGTATGTACATGGTTACCATTGCCATTGGCTAAATTCCAGGTTAAATGTCGTTTGAGAACCACATTTATTTCATTTTGTATGATCTGCTCTTTAAAGCCTAAATTGAGCTTATTTAATAAGAATAAACTATTTTATTTAGTAAGGGCAATCTCCAAATTCAGGTTTTTTATCCTCTCATAGGGAAGTCTGTCTTTATTTCAGTTTCTCTCACCCACCTTGGTGCGACTTAATCAGCAAAGGGTGCTTGTGGAAAGATGCAGACATCCAAAGTGAATAACAAGAGACCTGAATTAATGATTCCAAGCATTAAGTGTCTTACTGATGTTGAAACTTCAGACTTCTAATGAAGACCAAGTTGTCATCTAGAAACAAATACAATAACCAAAACCGCAGAGATTTCTTCCTGTAGGTAAAAAAAAAAAAAAAAGGTTTAATTTTGATTAATGTTCTATGGGGCCAAAAGTCTTGGGTATACAATTTTTAATGTAATTTATATGCAAATAACCGAGCCATCTGTGCCTTGATTTCCTAAACTAAGAAATAGTTTTAACTATATTCATTCTAAATGTCATTAACCTAGGCACCTTTGCAATATTGAAATATGGTTTTGATGTTTAGCTTCTACAGCCATATTAAAAGCAGCAAATAAATGTATTGCTCCACATTGAATGCACAGGCTTGTATTTTAAGGTTCAGACAATTCTTACCTAAGAAACAGTTACCAAAAACTGCAGATGAAGACAAGTTTTGCCAATAGAGCACCAGTACCTATGACTCCAGATCAGTTATCCTGCTCCAAAGTGTTCATTCTGTTCCATGAAAAGAAATAATTCTTGTTCTGGATGAATTCTTAGTGGGTTTTTCGTTGTTTTTTTGTTTGTTGCTATTGTTTGGGGTTTTTTTCTCCCTGGAGTATTTGTTTTAATAACCCTGTATTTATTGCCTTTTTGAAGGCTTTCACTTGGTGGGAATATGAGACGCAGCTCTGTGTTGTAGTCCTCACTAAGAGCTCTATTTTACCCGTTACAGTCCTATTTACTCGGATCTTGGAGAAAGTCTGAAAATCTTAGTACTGTTTCCTTTCCCAGGGGTGTCCCCTGAATCACAAGGCTGCAGTTGTACTCATAGGTTGTCTCTCCTCCTTTTACCACCAGCTTTGCTTAATGAATCCCTGACTACTAGCAACTTTTACAATTGGCAGTTGTAAGTAAGTAAGTGCACATCATTTTCCTTATTGCTGTGCTATGACCTCTTGCTAGCCAGACATTTTCAAAGAAATGTGTAAACTTATTCCTGATACGTTCTTCCTCTAGCAGATAAACTGGTTGATTCTGTACTGACTTACATAGGTACCTCCTGACAGCTTTATTACTGCATTTGCTTTTACATTCCTGGGCAAGGAATGAAGAGAAATGTCTACCCTGATTATTGTTTGGATAGTATTTAAAAATAACAGAAAAATAAAAAGCTGCTTTTCAAGAGGATATTCCATGTTTTGAACCTGACAACTGCATTTGAGTCAACCTGGATAACAGTGATTTACCGCAACAGGTCTGACAAATGTACAAATATACAAAGATACTACAACATGATATTCAGGGTTGGGGCTAGTTCGAACTATCACTGAAGTCTCTGAATGCGTTTCTAAACCATAGTTGAATAAATCAGTGAAACTGGCTCAATTTTGTTTTAAGAACACTTCCTCCCCCATCCCCAGAAAGGCGTCGTGTGGTCTCTAGTTCTTTTTAGAAAGCAGATATTTTCACTCTAAGATTTACGTTTAGCTGTTAATGTTTCAGAAACATTATTTTTGCAACTTCTTTCCACCCTAAGATTTTAACGCAGAAGAAGCTGCCATTGGAGTTTTAAAAATAATTGTCCTGATTATAATTAAAATCTCATCTTAGTTACTAGATCAGAAAACTAAATTTTGAAGCCCTTACAATACCTATTTTTAAGCAGTCAGTTTCTGAAAAGAGTTTGGCTGTGTTGTTCTTCTTTGAAATGCTGAAGTCATAAACCATGAAACAATTAATTGGACTACAAATTAAGTGAGAATCTTTTTCCATTGTTGTAGTTAATTCTTGAATGCCAGCTCAACAGGTATGAAATGGGCTAGTAGTGTACCTGTTACAGGCAGTAATAAACCATCTTTCAGCCTTTTGCCTAACACAGTTAAGATTTAGGTAGCTGATTTGGCCAAACCTGTTTAAAGCAGTAACATCTTTTTTTTAGGTTGAACAGTACATTCCACATGAGCAATGAACTGTTTCACTGATTGTGAAGAGAATACAAATAAGTATTAAAAATAAATTAGAAATAATTTGCTAGTCCTTAAAATACAGTACAACCCAAGATTCACAATCTGTTCCCTTTACAGTATTCATTTGGGTTCATTAAGAGACTATTTTTGTATGTAAAATGCTAGTTAATATGAATAGAGGTGATACACACAGGCTATACCTCCCCTCCCAAATATTAATAAATTATGCAGTATTTGGCAAGAATGGGAGCCTATTCCCTCCATAAAGTGTTAACATTACTGTGTTTTTGTAACTAGATAACAAAGTCCAGAATAAATACAACTGTTGGGTGGGCTGTTGCTTATAGTTAAATGCTAAAACGCTGACTTGTATATCCAAAATCATTCCCTCTAATCCCCGACCTGCCTGGTATTTTATCTCAAACCATGTTATTCATGTTGTATGATTCAGTTTACGGGGTGCTGTGGTTCAATTGTTTACTATGCACCTTTCCTCTTTGTAAAATGCATTTCTCCAATATTTGACAGACATAAATGCAAAGAACTCAGAACATTAGTATCTGAAATACTTTAAAAGTTAATTTATACCTGGGACCCATGAAGTTGGATGGAGAGGCAAGGGTAGAAAACCTTGTCTCATGGTAGCTTTTGGAGTTATGTCTCTTGTAAATTAAAAGCTTAGGTATGAAGTGGATTTGTATCAAAAGGGCAATAATGAGCATTTTTAGTGTACGGGATCCCAGAAGTACATATCGGGCCCAATCTAGCTCTCATAAATGTGAATAGAAAGCTTCCATTTTATTTCAGCAGGAGATGTATCAGGCCCGTGCTGCTAATTTCATTTTAGCCTGGAGCAATGTTGGCCTGAAAGTTAGCTCTGGGCACTACAGAGCTCCATTGAGTAGCTGTAGGAGTTCAGAGACTTGGATGCACACATTCTTATCCATTTTGACACAGATAAATTGATGATTAGTCTCATACAGAAAATAGACACCTGAATTCTTCGTTATTCAGCATTATGTCCTTTGGCGGGGAAATTTACTCCCCTTGTGTTTGGCATTTGTCACCTCTTGGTCACAGTTTTACCTCAATTTTTATTTCTGATCTAGTGATTTTTACCTCCTCTTCATCTATGCTTCTGACTTTGTCTCTGTCCAGATGTCATTTTTTGTGATTAGGTAATGAAAGCTCAGCTGCAAGCTTTTATGACAAGAACAGTGCTCTCTCATATGTATTCTAGTATCCTGCATCAAAGCAGACTTTCATTTCAGCACAACAGCAAGATGGATTTATCTTATTTTTCTCCATCTCTGTAAGTCAAGGAAGTAACCCACACACCTTTTCGGAAAAGATAAAAGCCTTTTAGACAAAGATAAATATACACGCCTGTAAGCAGTGCTTGCTGCTTTAAGAAAATCTAAGCTAGTTCTCAGTGAGGATAAATCACGCAAAGTTTTGTTATTGAGCAGATATTAATGAAATAGAAGTTCAAATGAAGAGGAAAAAAATCTCAAATTACTTATGATTTTAAAAGCTTAATGTTAAAGCTATAGGAAAAAATCTGAAGAAACCTAAAAAGGGAAAATAAGAGGGAAGGAAAACCCCCCACAGATGCTACATCAAAGGAAATACCTCTTCAAAAATTATGTGATTAAGTCTCCTTTTACTCTAATCTGCACTCTTGTCACTCAGTATATAATAATTTTTATCACCTGATTTAACCTGCTGTGAACTGGGGAAAAAACAGGTCCACCTGTCAGCACAAAAAGATTTCAACTGAGGATTTAAAGATTTATTCAAATTGAAAAAAATGAAAAATAGAAAATTCCAGAAAAAAGTTTCCATCCTCCTTGCTTCTTTCATATCACTAGGAGTTCTGCCTGTATTAATATATAAAATAAAGTGTTTCCTTTCTCTAACAGATATTGAAAAATGCAGGGCTCACTCAGTTTCAGTAGTCTTATTATCTAGTAAGTACTTATTTCACAGCAGCCAGAAGAAGAAATCATCACTACTTTTTCTCCAGAGGTTAAAGTGCTCATCCTGAGTCACTTTCCTCTTTCACTTGAGAAAATTCAGGCAAATCATAATGCTTACCTATAAAATAATGCTCTAAAGAGGTGATTAAATGAAACTAAACTGCTAGGTAAGCACGCACACTTCCTGCTTTTTCTGGTGTTGTAAGAGAAGCAGGTGGAAGAATCCTTGAGCTCTGGAGGGGATGCAGAGGGAAAACTAATTTAGCAAACCCAAAATGAATAGAGAATGAACTAGACTGGAATATGTCAGCATCTGTGAAGACTGAATCATGTTTCCGGGCTCATGCAGAAGCAGAAATTGAAGTGTCTGGAAATTTTGTAGAAAAGTTGAATGCGTCAGGATGACTGCTCAGAGTCGCTTCCTCCCTTGTGATATGAATTGTTACGTTTCATGTGCCATGCTGATGCCTGTTGGTGTCACAGGTGGTGTGTTTCTACTCTCCAGGTGCAAAGTATCTGTAAACCCTGCCTAACTTGAAGATACATGCTTTTGCAATGGCTTCTACACCATGAGAACAATGGATTTCTGCTGGCATGGTCTTACAAATTTGGTCCTTTTGCAAGAAAAAGGAACTGATTTGGGCAATATGTTTCACTTTCTGTGTGCTTAATGTAATAAATTGAGTTGTTCTGCTCTTCCTCAGTGGATTGGATTAAGTCAATTCACCACTTAAATTCACCACTTTCCTTCCCAAGAGGAGCTCTGGCTGACTGGTACTGAAGAGATGCTATCAGCTACACTTACCATACTCTGGTCTGGCCTCTACTTAAATAGAAAAATACCCATGAAGTTCCCTTTTCCATGTTAGTTTTGGCAGCTGATGATTGGTTTCCTTATTTTTGCAAAGCACAGTGAGATCTTCTGATGAAAAATCAACCTAAATAAGACTGTGTGAGTAAGTCTAGTTGCCTGAGATACTGATAAGTTCTCCTTTTTGTCAAAACTAAAACCAAAAATCTATTCTGGCTGACTCGACAAATGATAAAAGTACATACTCAGATTTCTAAAATCTCCATTGCAGTAGGCAATGGTTACTACATGCAACAAAAAGGATTAGTGTGTTCATCTAGGATACAGAAAGCCTAGATTCTCTTTTCATTTTTGCTTAATTATTCATGTGTGTTTTCCTAATGAGCAGGAGTAACCTCAAACCACTGTGTAAAAGACTATGGCACCACAGAGCTCGCCATCGCTACTCTGTTTTGTACAGATTAAAAGCGTTTATTGAAGAGATGCTTTTTCTGTTGTCAGCATACATAGTATAATGTAATTAAACTGGGAATTCAAGAGGAAGAGAGTACCTTATGTCCCACAGTTTCAAAAATCTAATCCCAGTATAATTTTTCAGCTGAGACTTCTTGGCCCATAGATGCCAAATTTGCTAATAGATTCCAGGGAAACAGACTAACTGTTTTTAATAGTAGAAGGCTGGAAATCGGTTAGTTGATATATGTATAGATACATGGTTCTTATGCATACAAATACATGCATATATACATAATTGGCGTGAGAGCAGCCCTGCGGAGAAGGACTTGGGGATGCTGGTGGACGAGTAGCTCAACATGAGCCGGCAATGTGCGCTCGCAGCCCAGAAAGCCAACTGCATCCTGGGCTGCATCAAAAGAAGCGTGGCCAGCAGGTCAAGGGAGGTGATTCTGCCCCTCTACTCCACTCTCATCAGACACCACCTGGAGTACTGCATCCAGCTCTGGAATCCCCAACATAAGAAGGACACCTGCTGGAGTGAGTCCAGAGGATGGCCATGAAGATGACCAGAGGGTTGGAGCACCTATGCTATGAAGACAGGCTGAGAGAGTTGGGGTTGTTCAGCCTGGAGAAGAGAAGGCTCCGAGGAGACCTTATGGCAGCCTTCCAGTACCTAAAGGGGGCCTACAGGAAAGATGGGGAGGGACTCTTTATCTGGGAGTGTTATGATAGGATACGAGGTAATGGTTTCAAACTGAAGGAGGGTAGATTTAGATTGTATATTAGGAAGAAATTCTTTCCTGTGAGGGTGGTGAGGCACTGGAACAGGTTGCCCAGAGAAGCTGTGGATGCCCCATCCCTGGAAGTGTTCAAGGCCAGGGTGGATGGGGCTTTGAGCAGCCTGGTCTCGTGGGAGGTGTCCCTGCCCATGGCAGGGGGGTTGGAACTAGATGATCTTTAAGCTCCCTTCTAACCCAAACCATTCTATGATTCTATGATTCCATGAATTCTTGAATAATTCAAGCCAATGTGATGCTTGAACACATCTTTAGTAGTGATTACATAAAAAGGATCATGACAGACACGTGAAAAAAAAAAGGTTATTGGTGTTTTATCCTTAGCTCTGCATTAACTTTGCAAAACTTAACATGAGTACCATGCCAGGCAGTGAAGTCCTCATCACTATACCAGAGCCAGATGCACTGTAAATGTTCATAGCTTCTTTGAAGAGCAACGAGTTCACTCTAGCTAGAATTTATCTCCACTGCTCCCATGCACTTTACTAATGGGAACCAAGTACTCTTTTTCATGTATGTGACAATGAAGAATTGATCCCTAGGAGTCAGAAATGTTAGATTCATGTAAAATGGATGAGGTGTTGTACTGACTCTTTTTTTCCTTCGTTTTATCACTCTGTATTTATGCCATTGATCACTTCTGATGGTGCTTTAAGTTATGTTTACTAGTAATGGCAGAGCAGCCATTCCACTACAGGCTCTGTGTAAAAGAGTGCAGTTCACATCAACTATTATTCCTTTTGCTTTCATCAGCTGAGGTAGTGGCTGAAGCTTGAAAACACTCCTCACTATGGGCAGCTGCTTGAAAGAACATGCCTTATACATATCGAGTTTCAAAGCTGAAATCACCTTCAACTATTTTTGACTTCTGACTAGAATTCTAGGAATTAATCTACTGCCTTTCAAGTGCATTGGGCTATATGTGCTGACTCCGACAGAACAACCTTTTGTCATTTGTGTTGGTTCATTTAAGATTCTCAATACAGTGCAGTAGCAGAGAGAAAAGGTTTCTTTTAGCAGTTTTTATTTGGGAGATACATAGCCTCTTAAGAGTGAACTTGGCAGCTTGCATCTAATGTAAAATGATTGAATTTAACTATTACACTGAGAATTACTGAAGTCTTTGAAGCTTTCTACTTCACATCAAATCAGGGATGATTCCAACCATGAAAAATTGATCCGTAGAGATCCTGTACTTATTGTTAAAAGCAAACTTCTAAACTCTGCTTCTTGTTGGGTTACAAAGTACGTAGATTGAGATTTATGAGGTGGGGGAATTTCTCACTTCTTTAAAGCTTAGATTTTAAAAAAAAATATTTACTTTCAGTAGTAAATGCAATTTTTAAAAACTATGCAATGTTAAGAATAAAAAAAACAGAGAAACTGTGCTAGTACCATTTATTAAATTAACAATCAAAACAAACGGAGGGTGCGCTGAACTTGTACATGTGCACACACACTACTGAAAAAGGGATAAATTATCAGTAAATGTTCAGAATATGTTTTTTTCCTGCTAATTTACTGGTGCAAAAAAGAATTTCCTTCTAGGATAGTTTGTCACAACTTAAAGTAGGTCTCAGTAAGCACAAGCCAGTTGCTTCCAGTGCTGCCCATGAAACCGTGCAGGTTAAAGCAGCTGAAAACCTAGCCATTGTATGGATGAACACTTTAAGTTTATAAGGGTAAGCTTGGTGCTCTAATGCTAGCAACTTCAAAGGAATATTACATGACAGAATACTTATCACACAGCTTGACACTGCACTGTCAACTGTTCCTCATCTCTGGTATTTGTTGGTGCTATTGCTGATATTTTCTTGGTGGCTTTCAGCTGCTCTCTATATTATAGAAGCTAGCAATGATTCCGTTGCATTAGTTTCTCAAATGACTTCCTGTTGCATTAGCAAACTACAGAGGAAAACAGTACTCAGTAAGAGGCACCAAAGAAATATAGAATGTCATTAGTGCAATAGGCTGTGATTTTCAGGTTGTATTTAAAAAGTGCTTAAAAGCCACAGTTTTCTTTTGTGAATCTGCTATCTGCTACACTCCAACAACTCTCCATTTCTGAGGCCACTGAGAAGGCCTTAGCCATGTAAACGAGGAAATGAAAACCAGTGCAGACCCAGTGCTTTTCCCTTATATGTCTATACAGCACATTCTCCATTGCTTAAAAAAATCAAAAGTAAAAGAATCACTTTTAATTCTCTATAGAATTAAAAATGAAGGCTTTAAAAAGCCTTTGCTTTATCTTAAATAATGAAAAAGTCCTTTTGCTTTCCTGTCACACAACACACATCTTCAATTATTGCCCACTGTTACAGAGTGTACTCTTACTGTACTTACTGGTAGCAATGTGATTCTGCTATCTCAAAATTAAAAATAAAGGTATGTTTTCTCTCCTCTGCTGAAGAGCACTAAATACATGCATGCACATGCAAAAGCATATTACGAAACCTCACCTTACTGCTTTTTTCCTATTGTTCTTTGTCTTAACTAGCAATCCTTTCTGAATACGCTTGGCTTCACATTCTAGGTCAGTGAGAATCACTTTGGTTGGTTTGCTATAGTTGCAACTTCATCCTAGTAGGGTGGTGGCGGACAAAAAGATACTGTCATTACATGCTTTTTTTTCCTTAGAGCAAAAATTATTCCTTTTCCTTGGCTTCTTTAAATTAGCAATAGACAACACTGCAAGGATTAACATAACTTTTCTTCCAAAAGTACATTAATCTCTGACCTCAGTCCTTCCCAAAGTTCAGAAGGGGTGGTCACAATGTGTATGTCCAGATTGGGAGTATTTTTGAGATGTAATTGATGTCAGACAGAAGACAAAATGCCTGATTTTATGCAAGATCAGTGACTCTTAATTTACCAAAGTGCTAATATTGTACAACTATTTGCTTTACTCATATTCTTATACCTTTTACTGAAAATTTCTATGATGGTAGTTTACCAGCATAGACTGAGACTAAGTACATGTGCACAACTATCTCTGTGGCCTTACATAGGCTCCCGAAACACCTCATATATACCGCGTACAGACCAAAACATGCTCCCATCCAAAAAAGTCAGAGCATGAAGATCAACTAAGTGAAGCAGTATCTTCATGTCTAAGTAGCATGGAGGTATCTTCTGAAGTTACTCTATAAGATGGCTAACAAATTATAGTCCTAACTAAGAAATTATAGTCCTAACTAAAACACATGGGTGAAGTTAGGAAGTGCAAATATTTACCTACGGTACAAGAGTGCTTTCAACATTAAGCCCAAAGGTGAAGAAAATGTAAAGGAAACTATGAAGGGAAGGACAGTAACTGCCAGGTTATCTGATGAAAGGCTATGCAGATGAGACACAAAGACCCGGAAAGGATCAGGAAAACCACCACCTGCACCACCGTGATAGGTAGAGGAACTCTAGTAACCTCATCGGTGAAAATCTAATTAGTGAAAATTACAGAACACTGAATCAGCTGCTCCTAAAACTATCAAAGGAGAAGGACCGGACCACTAATCCTGGTGTGTAACCCACAAATATGAATCAGTGAAAGAAATTCTTTTTGCAGTACCAGGTAAACTGGTCTATTGCCTATGGGATGCAGGAGGGAAAAGCATTTGGGCATTGTGTAAAACTTTTTATGGGGTGTTTTAAGGGGATTGTTTGGGGGAACGAGCAAGATAGATAAGAGAGGCACAAATATGAGAAAATAAAAGGAAAAGGAGATTAAAAGGGGCTGGTGATTTGCAAACAGGTTACTGGTCAGCGTGATTGTGTGACTGACCCATGCACTGCAGCACAGTTTATCCTATTCTCTCACTAAATCTCATTTCCAAGTGTTTTCAGTGCACATGGACTCTGTGTCATGGGTCTGTGTGCACGAGCACTGAGGGACACCAAGACAGATTAGCAGGGGACATGGGAGGTTAAGCTGAGTGCCAGCTCTGGAAAGAATCATGGGGCTGCATGAGCTGTGGCGCCCAGGCCAGCAGCTGGAGACACCCGGCTCTGGGGCCAGCTACTGGACATACTGCGTGTTCAAGACCAGAGAGTCTGCTGCGTGTGTCTCTGTTGGGCATCCTTGATTCAACGTGAAGCAAAGAGCTTCAAAGACTTCAGTAACTCAGCGTAACAGTTAAATGATGCAAGCTGCCAAGCTCACCCTTAAGAGGCTATGTATCTCCCAACTAAAAGCTGCTGAAAGGAAACTTTTTTCTCTGCGCTGTACTCTTTTGAGAATCTTAAATGAACCATCAGACGGGGATGGGAAAAATTACCTGCATCCTGAACTCCACAGGGTCTGGGTACTTCTAGCAGTAACGAGCCTGTGCAATTACTTCAAGGGTAATGTTGGGGAAAACGGAACCAACTGATCTTCTTCTGATTCACACCATTACCTAGTACCTTTGTATTTATCTTTTTTGAAAGTCAAAGTCAAACTGCACCTTGAATGACTAGGTAGACCCAAAGCTTTAGTGTTCAGACCTCAAAATGTGTCTATTTACAAAAAAAAACCCAAACCAAACAAATTGACTAAAATTCCAAGCATAGATGACTGAGAAAACCTCAATCATTAGTTTTATTAAATATTCCACTTAACTTCTTATACCCTTGCCTTCAGGCTTCCAGCTAATATAACTCAAATGCCATCAGTGTAATTATTCTGATTAAGGCACTGATTCAGCAATGTACTTAAATATGCTGCAAAAAATAAGCAAAGGTTAAACTGTGATGCGTATTGAGGGAGAATCTCGTTTTGTGAATCACAAAGAAAATATTATTCTTATAATAGTTTATGAATATATTTGTACTATGGATGGACACTTGCTCCAGCAAAGCATCATCAGGTGGGGTACCTATCCTTTATGGTGTTAAATCTGGGATACTATTCACCCAGTAATGATATCTTCTCATTATATGAAAAAATGGTGATCTGCATCTGAATGATTTTTAAGCACTTACAGTTAAAACATCGGAGAAAGTTCTCAGCTGCCAGATCTATTGTCCTGTCTCACTACACTTTAGTATCCTATTGACATTTTGTAACACCCATCTTAAACGGAATTTTTTGCAGTTCTTACAACTTAAAAAAGTGTTATCATATAATGAAAGGTAAGATTTGGGAGAGCATACAGGGATTTCAGATATGAGCGTGATAAAAATACTTACTTTTGTACCACTTTGGATTTTTGAATTTGTATGTGCAAGTCAGAGATTCCAATGAAGTCATATAGATTATGTGTGTGCTTAAAGATGTGACACTAAATACTTCCTCAAGGAAATATTCCTGTTCCCCAAGGACCTTTCAGTGACAGGAGACTTGGTTCTGAGATATGATATGTTAATATATAAAGATACTACAATTTCACACTGATAAAGTTGTTATCCAGTTTTTGGAGGAAAAAAAAAAAAAGATTGCAATTTAGAAATAATAAGCAATGCTATGTGAAATTAGAAATAAAACCTCTGTCATTTTTCAGGGACCAGATCTAAAGTGTTGTAAAGCGTTGTCCTTTCCTGAACTACAGATGTTAACTGCAGCTGCCTCATTCTCTTCCTCTCCACCTGCATAGATATACACAGATACAGAAATAGACCCACACATACATCCACAATGTCACTTTAAAAAAACAGATTGGGCCACTATTAAACGCAGCCAAATAATATCTCGGCTTATGCTTCTGCAATATACTTACATTACATTTCTAGATTTTAAGTGTAGATCCTGTCCCTATTCAAATAGAATGCTCTGTAACTTTACAAAAAGTTAAAAAATAGACACAGCTTGAAATACATATCATTATAAAGAACATCTCATACACTGATTACAAGATAAAATATCATCATTAAGAGGTGGGAGACCTGCATAGGAGTTGACTGATTAAAACCAAAAGACAAAACAGTTCTAAGACATAATTGCTTTCAATTAATTTCCCAAAATGAGCAGAAGTCAGTAGAGGTGCTCATTTAATGGAAACAATTCAGTACCCTAGAGATTAGCCTTAATTAAATGTTTTTTATTCAATATTTTGTCCTAGGGGGCAGGAAGAAAAGATATTGCTTCTTATTCAACTTCAAATGATTTCCAGGCATCTAATCTGTAGTAACAGAATTTTTCAATTTGTGATTATGATGTGGCCTTGGCCTTTTGCAATTACCTTGATTTTTCAGACATGATGAATACTTGCCATTCACATTAATGTGGTGTTTCAGAAAATGAAAACAAAAATAGAAAAATCAAGCTTGCTGGATTATTTAATAGCATAATCTCTTCATAAAGCAGTAAAATCTATTCACAGCCATTTGGTCAGATTAGAAACAGTTCACTTGTGCAGTTGCTGCGATGAACACTCAGGACACATACCCAAGACAGTCCTTAGCTGTTGGATTATAGGAGTGCTAGAAGTCTGACAAAAAAATTAATAGCAAAATCCATCTGTAGCAAGGCAGCTCCTGAGAGTTATTGTAACAGTTTATGTTGTCACCTTCCACTCTTACTTTTAAAGCTACTCAGGGCAGAGTGGAAACACCCAGATTCTGCTTAAAAGCAGCGTGATTTCAAGGGCAGATCAAAGTTGGGTAATTATTCTCCTGTCCTTTCTCATTTAATGCAGTGTAACTGTTTACAGAGAAGCAACAAAATGGAAATATACAAATGTCCTAATGTTGAAACAAAAAAAATAAAAAATAAGATGGCAAGTTTATCTTTTCCTCTGACACTCTAGAGTGACATATGCATAATTCAATTTCTGAAGTGAAGACTTTCACACAGTATGGCTTAGCTGCTAAACAGAAATGAAACAGGCACTACCAGGGCGTTCTGAAAATGCTGCTCTGGTTTCAACTTGTCTGTTAATATAGAAATAAGTAGCTCAAATTTTGTCTTGCTTCATTTTCTTCACAGAAAAAAAGGAGATGAGGAATTTGCTTTCTCTAAATACAGGCTGTGCAGCTATCTCTTGTTATCAGAAGGCAAAACAACAGGCTTTGTTACTTACCGACCCACTTCCCTGTGAGATATCTTTTGCCCTTTGCTTACAATAGTAATATGTGGCATTTTAAGAGACTGTTATCTTTAAATAATTTCATAGTTATTCATGTGTGACATTAATATTCATTGGTATGTAGTACTGATCTAATGCAGTAATGAAGACCTAACAAAGAATTTTATTTGACAGGAACTGTGACACAAGTTAATGGCATAGTTCAACGTAGATTTTAACGGATGCTGGAAGTCAGCACTAGGTATGGAGCCAGGTTGTGCTTAGGCCAAGATATATAATTCTTTACTGTGAAAATGTCAATTAAAATTAGAGATGTGGTCTCTGCAAATAAAACTACAGACGACTACTCTTCAACACTTAGGTCATTTTTCTTCCAGTTCCTCATTTTGTTTGTGACAATTTCCACATTTACCACCACTTTAGCAATTTGATTAAATGTTCAAGGTAAACTATTTTAATTTTGTCCTCTTAAACCTACAAAAAATCAGAATTTTGACTATATTATCTTCCTACAAATTGAGCTATACCCAGCAGTATGTATTTGTCCCCTAATATTATTGAATATCTTGATCTGTTGGATTTAATTTCTTCGTTGCTTGTGAACCAGGGGCTCCAATGATGCCTCCATAACTTGTTATTCTATTGCTATATTAGGACTGACCTCATTCTATGACTTTTACCATCATATTGATGATGCTTAGATTTCTTGTATGCCAAAATATTTCTGACATCATCTTTATCAACTGAAATCTGAAAACTCTTGATGTCTCTAACACCATTCTTTCTGTCATCCAGGCCTGTAATTGATAGTGTTTTACATGAACTTTGGCTTTGACGTATGCATCTGAGCAATCTTTAAGTATTTTTTGATCCATCTGCCATAAGATTTCCAAGATATGAACTTTGTTCTTTATGCAAATGCATTTTGCTCTGAGTATTAGAACTGTTTTATGTAAGTGTTTCAGGTATCACTCACTTTCTTGGCCTTAATTGTCTGTATGAAGTTTTTTTCTGTAAGATTTGAAAAAGCCACTCATCTCCACGAGGCACCTGTTGAACATCCATTTCTCTCCTCTCTCAGCATGCATTCCTCTGAAACTACAGTTCCCCTGGTGGCTTTAGATGTGTCTAGCTTCACTCTATTCAGCTGAGATTTAATTTTGCCTGAATTACAGGCAATCAGGAACTTCTAGTACACTTTTCCTAACACGCTGTGTGCCTATTGCACCCCAAATAGCAGCCCAAAGCTGCAATATTCTTCAGGACTGACCTGTGCCACATTGGTCTTTGCCAAGTGTCAGGAGTGCCGGCCGTATCACTTCCCTTACCTTACTACAATGCTGACACTAATCATTTGCATCAAAAGGCATCTGAAAATACAAGAATGTATTTTTCCATTAATGACTGAAAGGACCCATAAGCCTAAAGAAAGGAGAAGAGTTATATCTTTGTTTTTGTTTTCTCCTATTCAGTTGTGTCCTTTAGTTCTGCCTCCCTTCTTTTAGATAAACTCTGTGGATAATAAAAAACCACAAAACACTGTAGACTTGTCCTTAGAGATAAAGAAAGTGCTGTAGAAGTCTCTTTAGAGATAGGAGGAGAAGGACTGGAAGATCTATATGTACCCAGATATTATTTTTATGGACACATCACTGTTCTGGTTGCATTGTTTACTATTTTTATAAAATACATTTCATAAGTTCCTGTTTCTTCCAATCAACTGAAAAAGAAATCTCCACAACTGGAGAAACTGGTTTCCTTCCTAGCAGAAGGCATTAGGCAGGTGCATACCACTAGGGGTATCTGAAAGGAGACCCCTTCCTGGCATCTTCACACCTCTTAGTGGACACAGGTCCTCTGCCCTCTTTGGCTTTGTTGTGAGACACAGGCAGTGGTGCAGAGTGGGAATACTCAGCACTGAGGCATATGTAAGGGTAAAGGATCTACTAAATTGTCTTTAGAAAAACTTGGGTGCAAGAGCTGGTGCCAGGCCTGCTTCAGTCAGGTCCATGCTACCCAAAGGGGTAGTGAACCAGCCCCTCCAGCACGTGTGGGTTCCTCTGCCACAACAAGTTGCTGGTGTAAGCTAAAGCACACAGTGTCAGTTAGATGGTATGCCTGACTGGAACTGTGATGATACAGATGTTTTGAGAAGAAAAGTCAAGTCCTTATGTCATACCATAAAATCAGACTATAAATACTTTTGCCCTGAAAAATACGATCTCTATTGCACCTAACCAGATACGGAAGTAATTTTTCCCTAAAAACATGAGGTCTAATCCTTTGTTCTTACTGGAAAGAGTCTCCAAATCTTCAGTGTGTTTCAGTCCTTGTAGTTCTTAAGGGTTTGGGTGTTTTTTGACCCCAGAAATCTTTTTGAGGTTGAAGATAATCATTGAGTTGAAGACAGTCTTCGCCCCATAGTTCAAAATGGACTTCGAATCGCCTCTTCTCCTGTCCCCCAGCTTTTTCTGTATGTGTGAATGTTAAAGGTCATAACATGTTTTTTGAACTTAATACATCAAGTGCTTTCTGATGCTTACTTTGTGAAACACAGAAGTCCTAAATTATACATTACTTTATTTCATAGCTATTTACATAGTAATTGTCATTGTATAAAGCATGAAAAATCAGTTCACTGAGCTGAAGTCTGGTTTTCAGTATGGTTCTGACATATATTTTATTATTAAAAT
The DNA here is from genome assembly GCF_963924245.1 of Chroicocephalus ridibundus. NCBI lineage: Eukaryota > Metazoa > Chordata > Aves > Charadriiformes > Laridae > Chroicocephalus > Chroicocephalus ridibundus. The sequence continues at coordinate 91,407,785 of NC_086284.1, read as the reverse complement.
GATTTTTAAATGCCCTTTGTGTATTTGTGTAACAAGTTTTTTCACAGAGGCAATCTGAGCTTCTACACTGCAACGGAAGCTACAGCTTTGTGGCATCCTGCACGATTTTTTTCCCCTTGACCTCATCTTTCCTCATGGTGGCACTTAATGCAGCACAACAAAGGAGACACAGACCAAAATTTGAACACTGCATAACACAGATTGCTGCTGTCCCCACAGCCCTTTCCTTTACACCTGAGAACTGAATACAGAAGAGGTATAATGCCTGACTTTGAGAAGAATCTCATAGCTTCGGAACACTGAATGCAGTGCATGGGTAATTGATTTTTTTTCTGTATTGGGATTTGAAAGGTGGAGTGTACTGACATAGGTATAATGTCAAGCTTGTGCAATGTTGTTTTTTTTAATATTTTAAAATTATTCAAACTGTTATTTCAAGTACACACCAAATATTTTTGGGATCTTCCTTTTTCTGCAGTTAAAAAGTATATCTTGTCAAGTAAATTAATCAGCTTATTTTCCCAGGCTTAACATGAAAATGAACACAGTTGCTATCTTTCCTGGAGAGGCATATGCCAGTAAGAAAAAGGAATTTTGTGTAGATTAAAGGAAATGGTCTCTCAGACTTTTCCTTATACCTCAGCCTCCACGGCATACAAAACACTAAAGAAAATCATATCTGAATATTGGGTTATGAGAGGAAAAAGAAATTCTACACCTTCCCCTGCTGCTGCTAACTGTGCCGGGAGGAAGAGGCAGTTGTCTTGTACATCTGCCCTTCTGAGTATGAAGCTCTCTTAAGCTGTGGAGCAGCCTTACTGCCCTTCATTTGGAAATACCTTGAATTACGTTTCTGGTATATCACAGTGATGTCCAGCTCCAAGATTCCAGACTCAGGACAGAATTCTCTGAAAACAGCGTGTCTAAGATTTCCGTTTCTTTTCTTTATGTATTTATTTATTTTTGCTTTCTTCCCACTCTCCTCAAAGCCTGTCCTGAGTTATTCAGGAGTAGGAATTGAACTGAAAGTTCGCAATCCTGGTAAAAGCTGTTGGATTTTCATCAAGCTGATGTATCGGGTCCTCAAGTGCTGAATCTTTGTATGTTTGCCTAGATCAGGAAGCAGTTCCTCTGGCTCCATTCCCAGGCATGAGTTTTGTTTTTCTGATCCCTTTATGAAAATGAGACTCTAGAGCTGACTCCTCAGGCCTTTGGGGAACAAGCTGACTTGCTTTCCCTGGCTCACTGTAGTTAATGTTATTTGTGTAGATTTTCTTCAGTGATTCCAACCATAAGGATATTCTGGATACATAGTTGAAGAACAAGTTCATGACCTAAAAAGAATCCTCAAACATAATTACTTTCCCAGCTTTACCTTTACAGAGAGCTGTAACAGACTTTACATCCAAATCATTGGCTGGAGTTGTATCGCTAAATAAATGCATTTTTCTCTTTTCTGAGCCTAAGCGACCTAAGATGGTACACGTCCACAGAACACAGCATTCAACTCTAAGACAGCGCCCTATGTGCTGCCCCATGGCCCTAAAATATAAGTAATTTTTGTGAGTTGTGTTTTCAGACTGAAGTACCTACGATAATGGGAGGGCAAAGTTTCAGCTTAGCAGAGTGTTGAAACAGAAGGGAGGGCATGCAGCGATGTGCTAAGATACTGGCATACTATTAGAAGACACTACAGAGCAAAGAGGAACAAAGCTGGTGCACACTTGTCCACTATGCCTAGTGAGAACTGGTATCCCATACATTTGCTCCTACTGGTGCACACTCTTCTGTGAATCACATGCAGGCAGTGTCCTGCAGAGAGCCAGTTTTCTTCAACCACACTCGTGCTCCGTGAACGTGCTACTAATTAAGATGTAGGGGTGATCAGCCCCACAGCATTCAGCTTGCTCCTGTTTTAAATGTAACCACTCAGCTTGTCACCTGTCTCAGTGCTGCCCCCTTTTTGATGGCAGTTGGCTCCTCAGGCTTCTGCGTGTGTGTGCCACTGCTCACCCTGGGATCCTGGGCTGCCCAGTGCCCCCCGATTGTAGGTTATGGCCACTGTATGCCCAGAGGAAGGGTGGAGTTGCCTTACGTGGAAGCCAGAGTGCAAAGTGAGAAGGCAAGGTGCTAGACTCTGCCCCTGCCCTGGGAGCAGACACAGCCAGGGTATGCCCCTATAACCAAGAACTGAAAAACACATCCAAGGCCAGAAGTGCAGACACTGTCACAGTGAATCAGCAAGAACGTGTGTAGACTTCTTCCTTGCCCAAAGCTTCCTGTCTTACTCTGTCAGCCCCTTGGGTTTATGTCCTATCATGCACATCTGTTTCCTTGCTTTGCTTTTGTGCATTTTCTAGTGCCATTTCCTTTCCCTCTAGAGAAACCAGGGGAACAGCATCTCCTAGATTAAGCTGACTCATTACTCCAAGGTGTTTCTATTGAAAAATGTTGCCTTATTCTTTGTCTGACAGATAAATGACACACCTGTAACACACAAAGACTGACAGCTCTCTGAGATCTTCTGTGCTGTAGCGTTATCTATAACATCAGCAAGTCTCTATAAGCTGCTAATAGGTGGGTTATGCAAAGCATTCAAGTTACAAAAATCATTACAATTTTTTCTCTGCAGGTTGTGCTGCGTGCTTAATATAGATATGAATGCCACAAGGTGCTACAGAAGTCTTGGCAGGATGGGCCCCTTCTTCCATTTTCCCTAATAAAATGCAAAGTTAATATACTGAAACTTTGCACTTTTAAATCCATCCCTGTTCCTGTGTTTCTATTTCTTTCATGTTTGTTGAAATCATTGTTTTGCTTACTCAGGACAACACGTGAGCATGGTTCAGTGTCCCTCCCCATCTCTGACACCAGCAGCTCATACAGCACCGGCACGTGACTCCTTTCAGGGGCTCAGGGACACATCCTTGTGAGTGCCTCCTTCTTGGCATCACATCACTCATTTTGGATGAATTGTCATCATTACTTAACTGCGAGTGGACACTTCTTTAAAGAAAGAATGAGCCCTTTCAGAAGGGCTCATTTACAAAATCGTTGAACATTTTGAACCTATCAATTTCTCCATCATCTCATTCCACCTAAGTCAGTTTAAAGATGATTTGTGACTGTAGAACTGCCGAACGGGAATCTCATCACAAGGTGTGCTGTTGCTGTACTACACATCCTCTCCAGACCAGGATTTGTCTTTGTTGCTTTGGGAATTTTTTCATGCGAATAATATTTTTGGACTGACTGAGCACACTCTTTGTCTCCTAAGTCCCAGGGTGGCTGTCATTCTGTGCTAACACAACCCTCTGATGTATCTCTCTAAAGATAAAATTATATTCATGCAATATGAGAAAATCTAAAGTTATGAAAAAGGTCCTTACAATGTTTAGTAATGACTATCAAAAAAATATTTTCTGAAGTGGTGTAGTTTTCTTTATTTATCAGATATAGAAGAACATTTTCCCCAGAAATAATTATCCATACCGTGCTGTTTTCTCTACTGTGAATAAAGAAAAGCAGCAACAACTGCATCAGTAGTATGAAGTCTTGAAAGCAATTAGATAGGATATTTACCAAAATGTATTCTTGGTTGTAGACTTCCCTTTTTCTTAATATCTTGGTGGCAAGGAAAGAGGATAAAGATATTAAGGTGAGTAATTCTAAGCATTCTTTATTTCTCTTGATTGTCTCACACTTCCATGCTAAATTTTGTTGTACAGTTATTAAACTAGAAATTGTGTTTGACCACCTATATGTCCAGCTGAAGCAGTTCCCAAAGTGTGACATACTTGCTTGGAAAAGGACAACATTTAATGGTACATCTATTTATTGGCATTAATCTAGAAAGTTGTTTGACATTCAGTTATCTGGATAAACAGGGAACCTGGCAGTAGTAACTCTATTATGTCATAATGTGGCAATTTTAAGAAGTAAACTCTGGCTATTGTGGGTGCTACTGGTAAACTCATTGCCCAATACTTATATCCTGTAGTCAGCAAATCCTTGTTAAAATCTTTAATGCGTTTGAGAGGCCAGATAAAGCGAAGCAGCAATAGTCTCAGCAATTAAGTGAGTGACTCTTATTAAAGTTTTCTCTCACTGGAAATTAAATGCCAAGTGAGTGAATGGAAATCTATGATGAAGAGAAGTCAGAAGCAAAACTGTATAAACAACTTGGCTGTGCCTACACTCGTCATTCCTAATATATTTCTCAGCATAATTTTAACAGTACCAGAAGTGTTTGAGAAAATGTTCAAATGTTAAAAAAAAATTCCAGACACACCTGCAGAAAGTTAGTTAAGACAGCAGTGAAGAGACACAAGTGTCTGACAACTTGAAAGACTTTTATGCCTGAGAGTTTCATGAGAAGCAATTAAGATTATTTTGTTTTTAATATGGAGCATCCCTATATGGAAAAAAAATTCTGAGCTTGTAGTTTTCTAGTTTTCAGGGAGAAAAAATAAAGACAGATGTTAAAGCCATTTGAGCAAGAAGATAGCAACTTCCAAAGCTGAAGAATTTTTGGAGTACCAACAGGTTACCTAAATTCTAGATTCTAATTCATGTATGCTGGACTACATTCTTAGCTCCTGTATTTCAGCTGAACAATGATCTTGGCCTGTAAAGGTTGTAGAAGCCAATTTATTGAAAGATATAAGTGCAAATAATTACCAAAAAAGCCAGTGTTGGCTGCTGGACATCCCAGTGGCAGTGCTGAAGCTCCTGATTCCAAACAGAACATGTTGCATCACCCATTGGACAGCAGGTGCTTTGGCATCCAATTGAGCTAGGCACCATGAACTTCTCCAGCTCATACTTTAACGTCTCTTTTTGCAAGTGCACAAAAGGGAAGAACAGTGGCTTTTCCTCTGTGTGAATTCCTTCCTCTTCTGCCAGCAAACCTGTGGGCGATACCCCTGTATAATAAATACAATCAACTGTCATTAGCATTTCAGTCATTGCCGAGACCAGAGGCAGTTATGCAGCCGTTTCTCCACCAACCGGAGGAAACTACAGCACCTCATCTTTGGTTCTCTCCTCTGTTAATTCAATGGCATATATCTGCTTCTTAATAAAGGAAGTTTTTGTGAAGTAGGCTAATTGCCATAAGAATGTTATAACTGATTATAAATAGGAGTTTTATGTTTAAACTCTTGTCTTCATTTGGTGTTCTGTATCACTAATGTACTATTATCTTTTACATGGAAGAATGCATTGCATGGGTCTAAAATTCTGCCTGATGCTTTCAAATAGTTTTCAGGTGCTTCCATGCTGTTACTTCAATTTACTGTATAATTGTTTTTTGTTCCCTTTGCTCATATTTTGCCCATTGCAAACCATTTATTATGAGTTGGTTTTTTTCTTTAGATTTTCAAATCTGAACTACGTTGGGTAGATGGAACTGGTGATGTGGCTTGACTTGTATTCCATGTCTGGGTAAGTAGATACCAAACCAGGAGCAGAACTGGATATTTCAGATGGAAGAGCCACCATACAGGGATATATTGACAAGCTGGAAGATCTGCAAATCATACAAATGCATGATGTCTAACAAAGAGAAATGCAAAGTCCTGCACAAGGGTTAGAATAATCCCAACAGCAGTACCAGCTGGGGGATCAATGTCCGGGATGTAGATCTGCTGGAAAAGACCTGGAGGGCTGGTGAAAAGGTGAACACGAGTCACCTGTGTGCCCTTGCAACAATGAAGGCAAACTGTGTGGTCAGCTGTGTGTATCAGTGGGAATATATCCAGCAGATGAAGAGGTATGATCACTTAGGCCACACATGAAATAGAGTGCCAGTTTTGGTCCACCCTCAGTTCGAGAGACAGAAAAATTGGAGAGGGTGTGACAGAGAGCCACCAAGATGGTTGGAGACGTAGACATATGAGGAAAGTTTGAAAAAATCAGTACCATTCAGTCTAGAGAAGAGAAAGCTCAGGGGGGCCTAATCACAGCCCTCGAATACCTGAAAAGTAGCTACAAAGAAGGAGGAACTTCCTTCACAAGGATGCGCTGGACAAGAGGCTGTGGGCACAGGGAGAAATTCTGTCTAGATACATGAAATAATTCTTCATGGTGAGAACAATTAAGCATTTAAATAAGTTACTGAGAGAACTGGTGGGATCTCCTTCACTGGAAAAATTTGTACTTGACTTGATAGGGCCATAGATAACCTGATCTAAGACCCTGCTTTCAACAAACAACCAGACCAGGTGTTGTCCAGGGGGTCCCCACAGTCCTGGGCTGTTCTGTGATTCCGGGGCTCAAAGTAAAACTCCAGCATGGAAGAGGAGGGTTGAAGAGTTCTCTTAGGCCTTTAATCAACCAGGGGAGATATCAGATAATCAGGATTAATTATTGTTTTAAATGGTCAGAAACTTTTCCAGTCTGAATCACACAGGCCTTGCCTGAGGCACCAGTCCTGGAAAAAAATGATTCTATGTTTATTGGCAGCACAGTTTAAATGTAATTTTCTGTTGTCACATTGAGATCAAATAATTGCTTACACATTCCCTGGTTACAAAAGGTTCAGTAACATTCTTGCCTGGCTCATTTGTTTTATTCTGTACTAATTCTTTGGCAATGACAACAGGACCATATCCACAATTTGTACAGTATGTAAGGCATTTTTCCATCCAACAGAAAATATATCAAGGGTGTTTCATTAGTTGGATTATAATTTTCTGTCTTTATCCCAATCAATGATCCAGAGTAATTGCATGAGAGTTTGAGGCCCCAGTTGTTCTGGATGTGGCTGGTTCCTTGCTCAATTTAATCAACTCTGTGTAAACCTAAACCTAGTTTCGGGGAACTACAGGCCAGTCAGTCTGACCTCGGTGCCTGGGAAGGTCATGGAACAGATCCTCCTCAGTGCCATTACACGGCACATGCAGGAGAACAGGGTGATCAGGCCCAGTCAGCATGGGTTTGTGAAGGGCAGGTCATGCCTATCAAACCTAATATCCTTCTATGATAAGGTGACCCACTTAGTGGATGACGGAAAAGCTGTGGATGTTATCTACTTGGATTTTTGCAAAGCTTTTGACACTGTTTCCCACAGCATTCTCCTGGAGAAACTGGATGCTCATGGCCTGGACAGGTGTACTCTTCGCTGGGTAAAAAACTGGCTGGATGGCCGTGCCCAGAGAGTGGTGGTAAATGGAGTTAAATCCAGTTGGTGTCCAGTCACAAGTGGTGTCCCCCAGGGCTCGGTGCTGGGGCCGGTTCTCTTTAATATCTTTATCAACGATCTGGATGAAGGGATCGAATGCACCCTCAGTAAATTCGCAGATGACACTAAACTGGGCGGGCGTGTTGATCTGCTTGAGGGTAGGTTAGCTCTGCAGAGGGATCTGGACAGGCTGGACCGATGGGCTGTGACCAATGGTATGAGGTTCAACAAGGCCAAGTGCCGGGTCCTGCACTTGGGTCACAACAACCCCATGCAGTGCTACAGGATTGGGGCAGAATGGCTCGAAAGCAGCTCGACAGAAAAGGACTTGGGAGTGTTGGTTGACAGCCGGCTGAATATGAGCCAGCAGTGTGCCCAGGTGGCCAAGAAGGCCAACAGCATCCCAGCCTGTATCAGGAATAGTGTGGTGAGCCGGACTAGGGAAGTGATCATCCCCCTGTACTCGGCACTGGTGAGGCCCCACCTCGAGTACTGCATTCAGTTTTGGGCCCCTCGCTACAGGAGGGACATTGAGGTGTTGGAGCGTGTCCAGAGAAGGGCTACAAAGCTGGTGAGGGGCCTGGAGGACAAACCTTATGAAGAACGACTGAGGGAGCTGGGGTTGTTTAGCCTGGAGAAGAGGAGGCTGAGGGGAGACCTTATCACCCTCTACAACTACCTGAAAGGAGGTTGTAGAGAGATGGGGGCTGACCTCTTCTCCCTGGTGACAAGTGATAGGACGAGAAGAAACGGGTTCAAGTTACGTCAGGGGAGGTTTAGATTAGATATTAGGAGACATTTTTTCACTGAAAGGGTTATTAAACATTGGAATAGGCTGCCCAGGGAGGTGGTGGATTCACCATCTCTGGAGGTGTTTAAAAAAAGGGTAGATGGGGCACTGAGGGACATGGTTTAGAAGTGGCTCTTGTCAGGGTAGGCTAAAGGTTGGACTCGATGATCTTAAAGGTCCCTTCCAACCTCAACAATTCTATGATTCTATGATTCTATGATTTTTAAATCTGAGTAATTTAAATCTCTGTAATTTCAGAGGGGCAATATATGTTTTTTTGGGAGAAATAAGAATTAAAAAAAATGTTTGATTTGAAAGATCATATCAAAATCTCTTTCATTTTGCAAGGCTCTTTTCCTAACCATTTGTATTTCACATTGTAAATTTTTTGGAAACGAGCGTTGGTTTTCTATGTCAAGGTTTTCTTTTTAGTTTTGCTTTGTTTTGTTTTTCCCTTTTACCATCCATTCTACTTATCACCTTTCATTCCAAGTGAAAAAAAGGAGAAAAAAAGGAACAACAAAAAAAGCCAAAAAACCCATCAGCACTGAAAGTGTGGAAACTCATGCTTTTTCCCTCACTTTAATGTTTGAAGAAAAAACTTTAAAAGAAGTGCAATACGAAAAAAGGGAATCTGTCTTGCTTAGTACCTCAGTAACCTGGATGGTGGCATAGAGTACACACTTAACAAGTTTGCAGGTGACACCAAATTGGAAGGACCAGGAGAAAGGCTGGATATGGTCAAGGGCAGGGTTGATGTTCAGAGAAAACTCAGGAAATCAGAGGGATGGGTCTGCAAAGACCTTATGCAATTCAACAATGACAGACGTTAACTCCTGCCCTTGGGAAGGAAGGCCCTGGGGCAGCTACAGGCTGGGGGCTGAGGGTCTGGGGAGCTGCTCTGTGGAAAAGGCTCCGGGGCCCTGGCTGGCACCAAGTGGGACATAAGCCAGCAGCGTGCCCTGGCAGCAAGGTCACCCAGCAGAACCCCAGGCTGTGTTAACAACAGTACGGCCTGGAGATCAAGGGAAGGGGCCATCCCTCTTTAGACCCCACAAGGGGTGCTGCCTGCAGTTGGGTCTCCCAGTAGAGAAGAGACTTGGACAAACAAAGGCAAGTCCAGGGGAAACCCCAGGATGTTCAGGGTGGGAGCTGTAGCCTTGTGAGAAGGTGCCTGGGGAGCAGGGCTTCCTGCAGGGCCCCAACAACCACCTGCTCCTACCCATGGGGAGGCTGCTGAGACCTAGGACCCCAGCTTTTCTCAGGAGGGTGAGGGACAGTGGGCAGAAATCACAGGAGGTTCGAACTAGTCCAAGTGGTCAAGAAGTTAAGTACGTGGTCCAGGGAGGTTGTGCAGTCCCCATCCTTGGAGATCTTTCACGAAAAAGCCCTGAGCAGCCTGGTCTGATCTCATACCTAACAATGCTTTGAACAGGAGCCTGGACTAGAGACCTCCTGAGGTCTCTTCCCAACTGAATTATTCTGTAATTTTATGATATGCAAAATAAAGAGACCACATTAAATGTGAAAAGGAGAAAGAGAAGTGAGTTTAAAACAAACTTATGTGCACATATACACCCATCCCGCAAAGGAAATAGCAATTTGTTTCTGCTTTAAACTTTAAAAAATGAAACAAAGCTTTATATTCTAATAAAAATGGAGCAAAATTTTCCATTACAATATTGTGTTTTAAATTAAAACAGCTGCTGGAGAAAACAAATGTTTCTCTTCACGTCTAGTTTCCTAGTGCTTACTAAAACCACTGAAAATCTTGTCTTGCAGTTAGACTAATCATGCACAGTGAGATGATCACAAATAATCTGGGACAGGCACAGACCCTTACCATTTGGTGCCTCTGGAGGTTCTGGCTGTGGACCATATTTTCTTAAAACTTTAAGTGGCTTCTTTGAGTATTTATACTGCAGCACAAGCGTTTACACCAAACGAAATCTTGTACTTCTGAATCTTTTTGCAAGCAGTTGTATTTGTATATCCCAGTGAGCTAAATATTTTCAGTGAAGTGGAACAAGCCCCAGCTTTCCAAAATAAACATACTGAATCTTTGAGTGAAGAGAGGTGGTTTTTCTTTTAATCTCGTTTGTTTGTTTAGGTTTTTATTTGTTTGTGTGAATGATAAAATTCAGCTGCTGGGTGGAAATTGATAACATTTAAGATGATTTCATAGATTTCATAGATTTTTCACAGCTGGAAAATACATTAAAAAAATTAAATTGAACAAAGTGTGAAGAAAGTGTTCTCATTTTTGAGTGATAAACCATTCACTTGAGCTCATTCCACTGTAGAGTACATCAGGCATTGGAAAGTTAGACAGATGGCATTGAAATGATATCTTGATGATTACTTCTCACAATTTTTTTTAGATATTTCAAGATTTTTTTTTAACAGAGTATGATTTTTATGGAAACCTCCCTTACTGAGTCATTTGCAAGCAAATTATTTCATTCTTACAAGACAAGTGTGGTGCTTCTAAGACAATTACCTGAATATGTGATACTGCTCTCAGTTTATGCAAGGATGTCACACAGAATTCTATAGACATATGAGCTCCTTCTTCTCTTCTTTCATATGAAAATATCTTCCAAGCATATCTCCTATTTTATGTCATTTGCAAACAAGACTCTTCTAAAATCACTACATACAGTAAAAAGCTAAAGAAAATGGAAAAATGAATTTCCCAGTGGAATTCTTTAGATGAATGATTTTGTATTGTTACAATTTATCATATCAAGTCTTAGCATAAAATTTCACAGGATGATGTGAAATGATATTAGATTTCACTTAGTAGGGGACAATTTAGATTGACTGAAAAGTGTCCTGAGACTTCTTGTAAACTCATGTATCCTCTTGTAAGTCTTATGATTTACACTTTCACTCCGCAAAAATCTATAGAAAAAGATTGAAAGAAAATATCTAATTTTTTTGTGACCACAGAACTTAAAAGCAGTTTCCATTTCTGTCGTTTGAGTTGAGGAAGAACTTATCTGAATGCATCAAATAGAATATTGGTATCTTTTAACACCACATGCGTCATATTGTGTCTGTGGGTAAACATGTATCTTTGCCAAAATCTGATGGATTGTTACTTTTTGCATTCCCAAGTCAATATCTCCCATGAAAAAGTCTCAAAAACCTTTAGAGACAAAGTAATATAAAACTGTCTTATATATCCTAATATATTGTTGGGGTTTAGCCATCATTTTTTGAGACTGTTAGCGGGAATAATATGATGTAAATGAATATTTGGTTGTCCCATTAAGAATATCTTTTTTAAATCTTCAAATTTTGCAGGTTTTCCTTTGGCCAGTAGCAATTCTTTTAATGCTTTCTGATAGTCACAGGGAAAAAACCCGTTCATTTCACAAAATCTAAATCAAATCAGGATCCAAGCAGTATATTGATTTCTTAACAACATGTAAATAACTGGCAATCAGTGAACAATGCATTCAGGACTGATATCAGTAATATAGTAGATAACATTAGACACTTGCAAATATATTAGACTTTGCAAACATATTAGACACGTGCAAAATACATAATAAACAATAATAATAATAATAATAATAATAATAATAATAATAATAATAATAATAATAATAATAATAGTTTCCTAAACATTCTTCTATATCTAATCCTAAAACGTTCCTATCACACACGCACACACACTCACACATTTATGTTCACAGCTTGCTTCCCCTAGGACAGGTGGGTTAACAGTAATCCCTCACCCTCCCGGGCATGGGGGCTGCCCTGCTTGCATTGCCCTCCTGTGGGAGACGTGGAAGCCCCATCTCTGTGCGTACCCCTACAATCTGCTAACACACACACACACTGATGGGAAAGGACCCCTCGATGTTGCTTGCCCACACCTACAGTGGGGTCGTCACTTGCTGTCCCTACCCCATGGGGAGCAACCACTCACAGGGGCAGGACCCTCACGGCATGAGGCAGGGAGGATGCTCCCTCTGGTCTGGGCAGGGGCTGTGATGCCACAGGGCAACTTCTGGCAGTGCCAAACCAGGCTTCACTCCTGTCCTTTCCACTGCAAAGCCTCTTCCTCTGGTTATGAATTTTCATGCTTTTTTTATACTACACCCAGTGACTCCTTCTTTGTATCAAAAAACTCTTTATAATTTCCCTGTTACTATTTAATCCAGCTGACAATCATTCTCTTCTTGAGCATGATCAGTTTTGAGTGAGTGTTACAAAGAACACGCTCTCTATTCAGTATGTACACACACACATGCACACACGTGCACATACACATCTCTGCTCACACTCACATTCTCACCAGAACAGGTCACTTGCTGTGGGTGGGCTGTGGTGGCACTGATCACCATGGGAACAGCATGCGACTTCTCACCCTGTGCTGAGTTTATCAGGATGGGCACTTGTAGCATTTGGCATTAAGTAGTCAGGTAGCTAAATTTGTGAATTGTTCAAAATATTTCATTTGAAACCAGATTTTTCATCTCTTTTCTTCTTCCCAGGAGGAAAATAATCTTTTTTTTATTTCCACCTATTTCTCTTCACCAAGGTTACCAAAAATTTCAGCACAAGACCTAGGAAAATATTTATTTTCTTTACTTTCAAGAAAATAGGGTGAAAATACATTTTGTGACTGGCTTTCCAGTCAGTTTTACCATGTAGCAGGAACAAGAGCTTGCAGGAAGAGCAGCAACACCTTGTTGCACCCTGGCCAATATGAGTTGCATGAGGAGGGGGCACTGGGGCAACTCGGACTCCCGAAGGGGCTGTAAAGACTTCCGTGGAGCCCTGAATGCCTCAGCTGTGATTGAAACCTGGTTTGGTTTCATCCCTAATAGTTCTAGTCCAAGTGGATTATGGGTATTTAAATAAACAATGCGAGTAATTCAAGTTATATACCTGACTTGCTGCTCTTTTTCTGCATTCAGGACAGACATATCAGTGCAATTTCACTGCAGAAAGGAGCTGCAGGATAAAGTCATTTATACTGCCCAGTGGGACCTGTAGGTTGCTGGTAGGATAACCACATAAACCTGTTCATCTGTCCATATTATTTTGTTTCTGATCCTAGTAGTAACTCTGGCATCACATAAAAATCCCTTCTGAAAATCCTTGTGGTTATCTCCATATCAAAACTGAGCAGTGAAGCAGACTTGACACTTGACTGGAAGGCATAGATTTGTCAAAGAAAATCTTCAGGTCTTCGAAGTACAGTGTAATGACTCACCAATTTCTTTCTAACACACATCAAACACCATTTAAAACTCATTTCCATGCGCATTGCTGAAGTGAGAGGCTTTCCATCACTTTCCTAAGAGAACATTCCACTGTCTCAAAGGTCTTATTATTAAGAAGATTATTTTCTCCATGTTTGGCTTATGTTTGCCACTGTATTTCACCCTCAAATCCTAGTTCTATTTGCTCCATCTAATTTATTCCCAAAATATGATTGTCCTTTTCCCTCTTTGGATTTTTGGGGATGCAGGAGGTGTAACTTGAAGACTAACACATTTACCTGTAGGACTTTCTAATTTAACTGTAATCAGGCCCACCTGTGAGCCAGTGCTTACCTTATTCCAGTTTAAGATGTGTCATGGTGTCATAGATTTGATATGATAAGGAGCCTATTTTTCTCAAGGCCATCTCTGTTGCATTCTAGAAACTCCCCTGTTAATAATAATGGGTGTGTCTATCTCTAAAGTGAAAGCTAGACTGAGCATCATAGAATCATAGAATGGCTTGGGTTGGAAGGGACCTTTAAAGGTCATGTAGTCCAACCACCCTGCCATAAGCAGGGACATCTTTCACTAGATCACGTTGCTCAAAGCCCTGTCCAACCTGACCTCGAACACTTCCAGGGATGGGCCATCCACAACTTCCCTGGGAAACCTGTTTCAGTGTCTCACCACACTCACAGGAAAGAATTTATTCCTTATATCCACCCTTTTATACCTTTATATCTACCCTCTTTCAGGTTAAAACCATTACACTTTGTCTTGCCACTACAGGCCTTTGTAAAATGTCTCTCTCCACCTTTCTTATAAGCCCTCTTTATATATTGAAAGGCCACATAAAGGTGTCCCTGGAGCCGTCTCTTCTCCAGGCTGAACAACCCAGGTCTCTCAGCCTTTCTTCATAGGAGAGGTGTCCCAGTCCTCTGATCATTTTTGTGGCCCTCATCTGGATTCTTTCTAACATGTTCATGAATTTCTTGTACTGGGAGACCCAAAGATGGATGCATTACTCCAGATGGGCTCTCACAAGAGCACAAGGGGCAAATCATCCCTCCTGACCTGCTGGCCACACTTCTTTTGACACAGCCAAGGATACAATTGGCTTTCTGGGCTGCAAGCACACACTGCTGACTCATATCCAATTTTTCACCCACCAGTACCCCCAAGTCCTTCTTGGCAGGACTGCTGTCAATCCCTTCATCCCCCAGCCTGTATTGATACTGGGAGTTGTCTGACCCAGAAGCAGGACCTTGCATTGGCCTTGTTGAACCTTATAAGGTTTGCACGGGCCCACTCCTCAAGCCTGTCAAGGTCCAGTCTGAAGGTTACAGTCTTTTACCTTTTTTGACACTCTTCTCTTTCACTTCTGATATTTTCCAGGGTAGAAGGGAGTTGACTGAAGTATAGGAAGAAGGTGGTTTGAGTCTTGATTCTGTGTATTAATCGCCATGGCGGCTGAAGTATGGAGCCTGAGATTGAAATGGGGGAAACACACCAAGAAGGCAGGGCATAAACAGTGGTGTCCCTTTAACAGAGCTTGATTGTGCATCTAAATTTGCTTTTACATGTACAGTGGCTAAAGAAGAAAGGAATGAGTTCATTAGATAATATGTACTGATTAAAGTGAAAGATACAGAGCTACTTATTTTGTTTTTCTTTTAATAAATAACTATTCTCTAGAACCATCCATTTTCATTACGGTAGACAGATTCCAAACATGTTTCATTTCCTGAGGTCTAAATCTCATAATATTTTCATGTTTATAAATGCATTACTAAAAGTTGACTAAGTGTAGGAGCCACGATTCTCCACAACAGTAAAGGACAAATGATTCCACAGTGTAAACATCACAAGAATATCAAACTTAGTGCCCCAAAGAACAAAACACTAATGTACAAGTAAGACTTGTCCCAATGCTGCCAAATCTGAAGCTACAGAGGACTGGCTGAAATACCAGCTGATGTTTGCTGCACCTGCTAATTGTCTTACATACTGTTGAACACTGTTTTTTCATTTTGTCTGAAATATCTGTAGTAGCTAGTTTTATTCTTAGGGGGGATCAGGACACTCCTAGGTTTTCCTTGAACATGGCTGGATCCCGCAGTGAACTCTGTTGCCCACCACGCTTTGTTTAGTATTAGACTTTCATTCATTACAATATTTCTATAACTTCAACAAACACACAAACTCCTCTGGACTGGCAGTTTTAATGGAGACCTGGGAAATGGGGACAGTGGGATAGTGGAGGCAAAATCAAAGGGCTGGGGGTGGGAGCTGGGTCACGGTGACAGAGCTGTCATGCTCACCTCATGGCCAGGAAGGCCATCAGTGTCCTGGCAGAGCATCACCAGCGTGTAGAAGAAGGTGATCCTTCTCCTCTACTTCTGGAGATCTGTATTCAGTGCTGTCTTCCCAGTATGAGACATGGACATAATGGAGTGAGTCCAGCAAAGGGCCATAAAGATAACTCAGGGACTAGGAGCACCTGTCATATGAGGAAAGGTTGAGAGAGTTGGGTCTGTCCAGCCTGGAGAAGGGAAGGCTCAGGGGGACTTATCCATATGCTTGAAGGTGGGAGTAAAGGCAACAGAACCAGGCTCTTCACAGTGGTGCCCAGTGATAAAAGGAGAGCCAATGGGCACAGACAAACACAGGAAATTCCACTTAAACAAAAGAAAAAATAAATTTTTACTGTGAGGGTGTTCTAACACTGGAAGAGGTGTAGATTGTGGAGTCTCCATCCTTGGAGTTATTCAGAACCCAACTGGACATGGTCCTGAATAACCTAATCTAACTGACCCTGCTCTGAGAAGGGGGTTGGACCATATGATCTCGAGAGGTGCCTTCAGCTGTTCTAGGAGTTGTTAAAACATTTGTTTAAGATATAGGCAAGAAGCTTGGCTGATATAAATGAATATAATTCTATGGAAGTGAATGCCTCTATGTCATTTGTACACAAGACATATATTCTGTTACGAAAACATCTGGTGAAAACTTATGTAAGCAAAATTTTGAAATAGATTAATATTGTATCCATTGTTACGAAGAAACATACAACCTTTTATTAGAATTTCTGCCTGTACATCCCAGTCAACCATGCACACTGAGAAGAGGTAATATTGCATTTTTTTAAACAACAAATGCCTGTGGGTAGAGTACAAGCAAAAAAAAAAAAAGGTTAAAATTAAAGCAAGGCATGAAAACTTGCAGTAAAATTTTGATCACTTAATTAACTGTTCAAGAAAAGAAGCAGAATTGTAAAAGGCTACCAAATTTTGCAGAAAAAAACCCTTACATTTACAAAATGCTTCACCTTCTTTACAGTCATAGATAGGATTTTTTGCCATCCATATGCATGAAACCCGATACACCTTACAGTTATTATCTTTTCTAAAGATATTTTATCATCTCTATATATCTTTGTATGTTCTTTTTTGATTTTCAATGTGGGTAATAACTGTAAAACCCCTGAAGAATACTATTTTTCCATGTAAAAGAAAGTTCAACCGTGTCAGTCCCATTCAATTCAATTTGTTTTATGTAGAGAAGCAAACTTTCATATCATACTAGCCCAGCCAGACTAGAGCTCTAAATTGGAGGGCTATAGCCCAGTCACTAAAACCCTGTGGTAAAACAATAATGTGTTGCATATGCTGCTGTTCCATTGCTTCTACCCTGTTCACATTCATTTAATCAAAATGTAAGAGCTACTTTGTTGGCACTATCAAAGAAAGTAAATAATCCAGAGAAAGTTATAATACAAATAATTATGTGATAATAGAGGTTAATGCACTTGACTTGGTCTCATCTTGAAAACAAATGGGGAAAATAAAAAATGTGATTTACATACTTTTTTAGAAAAGAAATAAATAGCTGCTGTGACAATATGTATTAAGTAATTAGAATTTTAGAGGAAAGTCAGTCAAAAGTGTCTCAAGAGATAGCTGTTTGCAGGGTCCCTGGACATATTTCCCACAGCACCGTAGCTATCTTTTTTTTGTGTTCTTCTGTACATTGCATGTTTTTCATCTACTATTCTCCTCCATTGCAAGATTGTAATTTATATTATGATGACTTGGCTTACAGGGAACTTCTGTTGATTTGTTCATATGACAAGAAGTTGCTAAGAATTTATCTTATTTTTTCCCCTAGATGTTCTTTAATTTTAGTAGTAGATGCCTTCAACTTAATCAAGAACAAATTTTTCTCAGAATGGGCCCGTAGAGGTGGTCTCTATCCTTCAACATTGCCTAGATTTTCCACAGTTACTGTCTGAGGGATAAATATGGGAGATGAATATATGGGTGTACATGGTTTCCCAAAAACTTCCATAGACATCACACAGCATTTGGTAAGAAAAGCTTGGAAATGTGGTATGAGACTAGAGTCATGGCACGTCTTGTGCCAGTGTTGGGAATTTAGTAGGTCCAGCCACACAGATACCATGAAAATTAATGAATATGGATTTAATGCTTTCATCTGCTCCTTCATGGGTTTGTACTACTTTTCCCCTTAGTAAGAGAGAAATATTTTCATGCCATAGGGAAGCACTCAAGGTGTCCTAGGAAACGTCAGCTAGTTCATCAGTCTCATGTGATCCCTGTGAATCACCGTCTCTCCCTGTCTCCTCCTCTCTCTCATTTCTTTTGTGTTCACTCAAAAGGAATTGTATTACTGCACCGAATATGAAAGCGTAATTGAAAAAGAATGATTCTTCCACACGTAAGATGAAGGACTAGATGACCTAGTAAGTGCTTCCTATTTCTCTTCCAGAAAGGAAGAAACATAAAGACAACTTCCATTGTTTCTTCTTTAAAAAGACACCAAAAATTCTTGATTTTCAATGCTAAATATATTCTTTTAATGTGTTTTACTGGTTTTTTTTCAGATTTTATGTATATGGGAATATTGACACACATGCTACTTATTCATCTCTAGTGATGAACACATGTGAATCATTTTTCTTTTATAAATTCATCCTTCTATTTACTGGTTTTCTTTTGCTGTTTCCCAATTTGATTTCATACAGTGGAAAGACAAAAGAATAACAAATGAAAACAAGTCATGTAATGCTGCACTTTTTCCCTGCTTTTTAACAATACACTCCTATCTTGAAGGTTGGGTGAAAATGAGAAATTATGTATGATAAAAATCTCTTGTGTAAACTGTTCATATTCACTGTGTTCTGTGAATTCACCTCTGATGCTGCAACCTCCAACGTTATACACAGAAGGATTCAGCTTCCTGCAGCCAATATTGAGCTCATCATATCTTTTTAAATGAGTCTGGAAAAATTCCCCAGTTACGCATATGCCTGCTTTTCTAACCCATACACCAGAGGGTTAGGCTGGCTCCATGTATTCCTTGAGAACTGATTTCCCTCACTCTCTCTCCCTCTTCCCGCTGAAACATCTGCGCATGATTTCTATTTGTCAGCTGGCAAAAGGAAGCTGAAATACCTCTGTGGCACTTATTCACAGGCACACAGTTTGTATGATCCATCTGTAAAAAGTACTGTGTGTCATCTGCTTTCCACTGAGGACCAAGGACAAGATTTGCAAAACTATCTATCTCACACTATAATCGATCATTTTTGAGATTACAAATAACTGGCCCAAATCTCTTCAGTTTATACTTGATCACTCTTTAGATTTCTACTGAGGTTGCTGTGAAAACATTGCAGGGTTTGAATTTCTTTACATTAAAGAAGAAAATACAGAGGAAAAGACACAGAAAGGGGGAAAGAATGTATCTGATAAGAAGTGAGACTCATGAGAACTAAAATGTGTTGATGGTCATGGGGTGTAAGTAGTTCTGAAATTAATGTTTTTAAAAACAAAGCTCAGGTTCTAATATTTATTTTGAATAATGTTAAGGTGAACAAAGTTTTCATAGGGACTTAATTTTCTTGACAACAAGCTTTGTTACGCTTTCTATAACCTCATGCTCACAGGATGCAGTGAAAGGAAAACTTTTTTGTGAAGTTGACTACATCATACGTGAGGGCAGTGATCTAAAAGAAATGACAATGAGCAGGATCTTTCCCACATAGGCTCATTGAACGAGATATACTTCCTGTTTTAAGAGCCTGAACTGGGTTTAAGAATTGCGTGTGACAACTAATTGTGAATAATAATTTTTTAAAAAAGGTAGAAGGAAGCACAAGGTTTGTGGAGTGATCTAATCTGAGAGTTTTGACTGGATTGAGATGGGGAAATTGAGAAAGAGTCGAAGGATGCATGTATGAAGGTCAGAGTAAAGAAGTTAGTACAATGCATGGAAGGGAAGTGTCCCTGGAGTGGGTGATGATGAAACAGCTTACCTGAGTGACAAGGCTGCATAGCTGATCATTACTGGGTTCTGTTCTGTCTGGTATGTTAGTATAAATCTATAATAAAAGCGATAATATGTTGTCTTAAGGGATGTTATCTCTGAAATAAATATTAAGCCGTCTTCTATCTTAGGTGCAGGTCATTATTCCACCCAAAAAGATGGCACTGAAGTCAATTCTCAGTGGACAGAGAAATGATCATAATTTTACTCCCTGACTCATGCTACGGGAAAGGTTGTGAGTGTCACAAATAATGATAGCACTAAACACAGTACTGAACACTGACTGAACCTCAGTCAATTCATTTTCTAACTGGATGTTTCTAAGCCTTTACATTACCCAGCTAAAAGGAAACAGTAGCAAAAGTGCCTATATACACTTTAAACTGTATTAATCTGGACTAGGTACTTGATCTTCAATTGTTGTACATCCTTGATTTTATGTTAGTTGAAAATCTAAGTGTATTAAAGATTTGATCAATGTCTGGTGTTTACATTTTTTTACTCTTAGTTTCTTTGATTGAACGATGACCACAGTGGATATTTTTGCTGTATTAAAAACGTAAAAGAGAAAGAACTGCTTAAAGCAAGCCTCTCAGAAGTTGTTATCTTCTGTGAAATAAAATTAAAAACTGCCACATTAAAAACACTTTCTAAGTATAATCTATTTTCCTTGGTTCATTAATATATACTGTCAGAATTTTGATTTATGCACATTAACTTTCAGAATCAGGTATATTACTCTGATTTATATATGCTGCATATAAAACTTATTTAAAAATCTTAAACTTTGGAGTACTGATTTAGTATGTGAGTATATAAATCTTCCTGTTAAACTTTCAGTTTAGTTTCCTGATTTATATACACAAGATTTCATGCTATTTATGGATCGTAATGTTAAAACTCTAATTTAATACTGTAGTTACTGTAAGAAGCATTAGTACAATAAAATATGCAATAGGTAAGAAGCTAGGACGAAAGTAATCAATGATTTCTGCAGACTGCACCTCTGGCCCAATTTTAGCTCGTGTAAATCAAAATAATTTCTTCACTTGAGGAACTTTCTCAGGCTCACGGCGTTTATGAATCTTGCTCTTTAGTCATAATATGCAAATATAATTAGAAGCATTACATTTGGAATGGTTTAATGAAAGGAGATGTTATATCATAGAAATACCTTTTCTCTTTGATCTCAACTCTTTATGATCTTCATTTGCTAGTCATCAAGGAAAATATACCTAGCAGAGATGTGCTGTTACAGATGCTCTCATGAATATTTTGGTACATTAGCGTATACTTCATTTCAGATAAATGAGATGTTTCGATATTCATCCACTTTTTCATAAAAAATCAAAATACAATTCTAGGTCATAATTCACTGTTATGTTCAGTTTGCCCATAAGTTGAACTACTATATTGCTAATGTTTCCTACATAATATGATACAGTATAGTATAATAAACTATCGCATTTGGGTTTAAATAGTAATATGAGTTAGTCAAAAAGACAAACATGAAATCGTCCTTCTATGCAAGAAGAGATATTAAGAGAGTTTGGTCTGAAACACTTAAGGATTATTTGCCAAAAAACAACTACTTTCTTCTCCAGATCCATCCCACAGCCTGAGACCCCAAATAGCTGAGCGTGTGAGGGTCAGCTGTGAGGTCCCCCAGGCTAGAAGGACTTTCCTCTCTCTAACAATAATGTGCTCAGAGATTGACGTAGAGGCAAAATATCTCCCATTCCCAAACAACTATATCTTATATAAAATAGTCAAGGAAACTAAGAATTATTCCTGACCCATAAAATGTCATACAACCTCAATTTACTACTTTTTGTGTATGATGTATCTGGAGTACTTTTTGTCTCTAAACAATAATTTTACACAACAGAATTTCCACGTGCATACGATCAGTTTCTTTATAACTGAAAATATTTCTCTTTATTGAAAACAGGGTGTTGACCATAGTCAAAAAGAAAGGAAGAGCATGATGTTCCTCTGTATTCTACTGAACAGAATCACAGGATAATGGGGAAAATGTGTTTTGACGAATTAACACTTCAGAAACAAGCAGAGATTAAGTTATCTTATCCCAGTTAACTTCCATAGCCTAATAGAAAAAAAATAATGGTAGCAACAAAATGTTCTTTAATTCCTTTTCTCCATTATACTTATTTTCTGCTAAGGATCTTCTTCCTGATCCCATGTAAATGTTCTAGATATTTATACATTCCTGTATTTTCTGTAGGCAGTTGAATTACTTTGTATGTTTCTAACCCCTGGGACAGATTATCTGGCAGGGGTATCCCTAATTCTTGTGTTCCTTGTTGTATAAACAGATGCCTCTTCTGTGGGAGTTGCAGGCTTCCTACAATGACCAAGCATGACAGGTCCTCTCCTTCTTCATGAGTGGAAGTGGCAGTGACAGAAAATCTTTATCAACCCTTCACTAGTGTGGCTGCAGAGGTACGACATGCTCAGCTGGAAGAGTTTGACATCATGAAGTGTTGTTTGTTAGACTAAACTTGAGGCCCTGACAAAAACACTTTGGAAGCCAAAAAGAAAGTAACCCCAAAATGTGTGAGTTTGTCATGTCCAGTTTTAACTAGCAAGGATAACTACAACAGATTACAATATGGTTATTTGTTGTTTTTTTAATGTTAAAACTTTGCTGTAAACAGCCCCTCAGAGATGTGAAAAATGGTCATTATTAAGGGTGCACCTGTGAGTAAAAATACAAGAGGGGCAGGATAGTGCTTTTTGCAACTTGCTTGCATTTTTCCACTAAGCAGTCTTTAAATCCTCTCCTGCTTTATAAATTTGAAAGTCTCCTGCATCAAATTCAGAACTTCACATAACTACAGAAACATAAAACTGATAGCCATGAATTATACAGTAATAGTGCTTTGCTTAGAAGCTTGATTAGCAGCACCTCACAACAGCCATTTCGTGCAGTCTTTTCAGGCATTCTCATGCATGATTTCTGGACCAATAGTTTTGCCATCATCAAAAGCCTTAATTAAATGAAGCAAAAAAAAAAACCAAACAAACCCCAAAAAGCAAACCAAACCCAACCAAATGACAATAAGTACATGGGCTTAAAGCTGTTCCTGCATAAGCATGAGCTGATAATGTAAATAATGACTCGAGCAGAAAACATGATTTCTGGGATGTGTATATCCATAATATAGAAGTAGAATATTCCAGGAGACATCGTAATAACCCTGCCCTGCCATTGTTTTATAGATTTAGTCATGCATAAGCAGACACACATACACAGGCACACAAATGCTATCTGAGACCTAAGACCAGATTCCAGTGATTCCTGTGAGGGTTAATTTTAAAAAGTCAGCACTGCCTTTTGTGTTAGAGCTCATTTTCAGCCAAAATTTTTCCTGACTTACCACTGGAAGCTTCAGGAAAGCCAAGTATCAAAGCCTCAACAACCTGGTCATGCACCACCATGGCTCCCCATCCGGATCCTTTAATATCTGGAGGTGCTTGAGCCAGGAAGCTCCCTTCCTATTGCCCATCAATTGTTCAGAGACAGTACTGGATCGCGTGATTCCAGGCACTGCTCTTGTCTAATCAGGATCAACAGCCAGACTTGGGGAAAAAAATGGGAATAGACTAAATGAGGACTGAAAAATAAGGAAGGAAGGAGTAGAAAATATTACATTTGGCTGTGAAAAGAATAAACAACAGGAGAACTTCCAGAAAAGGATAAATTGAAGGATAAGAGATTGATGCATGAATGGATACTAATGGGCCAGGGAAGGAAAAGAAAAGAAAATGATTTATTCACTAATTTTTAAACTACCTCATGAATTTTATGAAGTGTATGAACACTTTTAGCACTCAAGAAAATTGAAAATTCAACTTTAAAATAGTATTTCAGAGTAAGCAAATAATCTTTGACTGTGATACTTCTCATATTTCAGATTGTCACCAAGAAAATTCAATAAAAACATACAAACATTGAATTTATGTTTAACTTGCATTTCTTTTAGGCTGAGTAATACAAATCTAGAGTATCAGCATAATTATCAAGGTTTCTAATACTTTCTTATTAAACACATTTAGAAACAAGAACAAACCTGCTTGAGAAAAAAATTCTTGGATCAGAATTAGACAAAAATAATATTTTCACCAAATTTGGAAATGTTTTTTAATGACTTTTTAAATAAATTCTAAATAATTCCTTTTGGAAAACTGTCAGTCAAAAAGCAAGCAGATATATTTACTTATGTCTATGGATGTACGTATGTGTGTGCGTTTGGGGGTAGTGTGTCTGCATACAACTGAAATCAGTATCAATGAAGAAAGTAATTCTAATATTTTTTTTCTGAATTTAATTACATATCCTCTATACAGGGTAATTCAAGATACTTAATTCAAGTTAACACACTGCATAAATAACAAGTGGTTTAGTTAAACCACATAAAATCACTGTGTGAAAGCTATAATGAACATTAAACAGGGTTTAATTCAATCAGTTTAAATCACTTCCAAAGTAAATCAAGCCAAATCAAATTAAGGTCATTACAATTTTCTATGAGACTGTCCAATCAGGGGTTGAACCCCGATTAACGACGTCACCTTAATAACTAATTCAGAATGATTTTTTTCAAGTGTCCTTCCCTGTTCAGACAAGCCTTTTGGCTCTGTCAGTGATGCCTACCTCTGGGGGATGCCCAAGCAGGCCTTCTGCCTGCTGGGTCACCACCACAGAGAGGGATGCCACAGGAGGCAATGCTGTTTTGTCAACATAATAAAGTTCACTTAGGATGCTGATGGATTATTTATACAAACACTGGCATCCCAAACTCACCTCGATTTCCCTTTTCAAACGCCAAGATTGCCTGTATAAAGGCAATTAAGCTAAAATGAAAGAAATGCATCTATAACAGCAGCATTCTTTGAAATTCAAGTATTTATAGAATCATAGAATACCAGGTTGGAAGGGACCACAAGGATCATCTGGTCCAAACTTTCTTTGCAAAAGCACAGTCTAGACAAGATGTCCCAGCACCCTGTCCAGCTGAATCATAGAAGTATCCCGTGATGGGGAATCCACTGCTTCCCTGGGCAGATTATTCCAGTGGCTGATTGATCTTATTGTGAAATATATATTGTGTCGAGTCGGAATTTCCCCAGGAGTAACTTATACCCATTACAACTTGTCTTTTCCATGTGACTCCTGGTAAAAAAGGAGTCTCCACCTTCTTTGTAGCCACCCTTTAAATACTGGAACATGGTGATAA
The DNA here is from genome assembly GCF_963924245.1 of Chroicocephalus ridibundus. NCBI lineage: Eukaryota > Metazoa > Chordata > Aves > Charadriiformes > Laridae > Chroicocephalus > Chroicocephalus ridibundus. The sequence continues at coordinate 91,382,978 of NC_086284.1, read as the reverse complement.
GGTTTCCCCTAAGCCTTCTTTTTTCAAGGCTGAACAAACCTAGTTCTCTCAGCCTTTCCTCATATGGCAGGCTTCCCAGACCTCCGGTCTTCTTTGTCGTCTTTCTCTGGACCCTCTCCAGCCTGTTCACATTTTTTTTGTATAGAGGGCACCAAAATGGAACACAGTATTCCAGCCTGAAAAGCGCTGAGTAGAGTGGGATAATGACTTTGTCTCTTCTGGTGATGCCCTTGCTGATGCAACCCAGCATCCTGTTGACTTCCTTTGCCGCAGCAGCACGCTGCTCACTCATATTGAGCTTGTTGTCCACCAGGAGCCCCAGGTCCCTTTCCGTAGAGCTGCTCCCCAGCAGAGTAGATCCCAGCCTGTGCTGCACTCCTGGATTATGTTTTCCCAGGTGCAAGACCTTACACTTGCCCTGTTGAACTTCATAGAGGTAGCCCACTCTTCCAGCCTATCCAGGTCTTCCTGCAGGGCGTCTCTCTCTTCTGAAGTGTCCACTTCCTCGCTGTTGGGTATCATCACCAAACTTCATCAGGGTACACTTGATCCCATCATCCAGATCACTTATGAAGATACTAAAGAGCGTTGGGCCCAACATTGATCCCTGAGGGACCCCACTTGCGACAGGTTGACAGTTTGAAAAGGGGCTATTTACCACCACCCCCTGGGTGCGGCCTGTCAGCCAGTTCCCTGCCCACTGCACAGACCACTTGCCTAGACCGTAACACTCCAGTTTCTATAGGCGCCAGCCCCCGGGGGCGTTTCTAAGGCTGGAGCAAGGGCACAGCCACTGCGGGGAGTGCCTGGGGCAGGCCAGGGGCCGCCCTCGGGACTGGGCACAGAGGGGCCCGGAGCTGCCAGCCACGGCCAGTGCCACTGGGGGGGCTGCAGGGATGTGCTCCCGTCCCCGCAGTGCTCAACAACCTTCCCATTGCTGCCTCCGAGCTCCCTCGCCCCCTCTCCCACCTGTCCCTGGGCCTTTGCGTCTCCTGACCCCCCCTGCCCCAGCTGCCATCTCCCTCCCACCCAGCCCCACTGAGCCCCTTCTCTCCCTCCTCCTCCAGGCCATGGCTGTGGGCATCACCCATGTCCTGACAGTGCCGAGCATCATCCTGCAGTACACACTGAGGGCTGGTGACCAGCCAAATGTGGCCACGCAAGCCCTCCTGAGGCAGCACGAGGAGCTTCAGAACCAGGAGATGATTTGGCTGCTGCAGGAGGTGGAGCAGTGGAGCCAGGAGCCACGTGAGCTCTCCCAGGAAGGTGTGCTCCTCACCGCCTGCCAGCATTGGTGGCTTTGGGCCTCTGCCGAAATCCTGCTGGTGTTCTTTGGCCTCTAGTGGCTGCCCAGGCAGAAGAGCGCTGATGCTGACAGCAGCAGCCAACTTGGAAGCTCCAGCTGTGCAGAGGAGGAGGAGCAGGAGGAGGATGACTGGGAGAAGAAACCAGACCCTTCTGGCACTCTGGGTCAAGAGAAGTCTCTGGATATGGTGGGGACCTCTGCTGTGTTTGCCAAGCCCTTTCCAAGAAGAACTTTCTGACAGGGATGAATCCAACCATGGGAGCGGGCAGTGCCTATGAAGACCTGGCTGAGGAATACTTCCATGAGTACCCATGGATATTTAGGACTGTAGTATAGTCTTGTAGACATAGATAAGGTAGCTAGGAGCTGTTTCTTGCCAGATGCCAATACATTTGCTTGTTTGAATAAACACTCTGTCCCTGTATGTCTGGGCAAGTGTTTGTTGGGGAATGTGGGCCCCTCTGGGATGCTGCCACACTCAGCTGCTGACGAATCAGGTGGGCGTTTTGTGGAGATGCAGGTTCGGAGACACCGTTTTCACCCTCTCTGTAACTCAGCGTGGTGGTTTAGCCTCAGCTAAACTGTGGGCTGCTCACTCACCCCGCCCAGCTGTGGTTTGGAGGGGAGAATCTGAAGAAAAGGGCATAACTCGTGGCTTGAGACAAAGGCAGTTTTACAGAACAGCGAAGGAAAGAGGAAAAAACAATAATACTGATAGAGGAAAGGACAAACGTGATTCTGTACCACCGCTCACTGACCTGACCCGGGACGCCCCAGCCCGCTCCCAAGGGGTGAGTTTCTGCTTCCTCCCTGCAGCCAGCTCCGGGGCTATAGTCTGGGCATGGCAACACATGGTATGGAATACCTGTGTCCTGTGCCAGCTCCTTGGCAACATTAACCCTATCCCTGCGGGAACCAGGACACTCAGGTTCCCTGCCTGCTCTTGCTCCTCTGTCAGGGGGGAAAGCTGGGTGGGACAGGCCGGCACTGGCAGGTCCCGGGAGCTGGCAGCGCTACTCCCTGGGAGTCAGCGTGTGAGCTCACCCGCCTGCCAGGGCTCTGCCCGGCTCCGCTGGGAGGGGAAAGCCTCCTCCACCTCGGCTCCCTGCTGCTCCCACTGCCCCGCGTCCCCTCCTCCAGCCCTTCGTGCTGCTGAGGGCTGCAGCTCTGGGCGATCAAAGAGCCGTCCACAGGCACACGCTCACTTCCCCTCCTACGGCTGGGCAAGTCGTGAAACCCTGTACAGGTCTGTCACAGCTCCATTTCCCCCTCTCTCTGATGGGACTGTACGTGTCAAGTATCCTCTGGTCATCCTATGCCTCCGTACTCATCTTTAGGATCTTTGTTCATTTCCACCTTTGTAAATAGCATTAGCCCTGAAAGAGAAAGGTGAAATCATGGAAAAGTACTACTGCCACATTGTTGCATGGGTATGTCTTACCTGATCTGCCTCTTGTGTGTCTATATTGTCGTTTCCAATTAACGTACACACCCACACCTTTCGGTCCTGATGTTTCCCACAGTACCCTGAGAGCCTATCCCTGGCAGTTTCTCTGCCTCATGTTATTCCTCAATATTTTATATAAAATATTAACTGATGTGTCAAAGGTTTTGGCCCAGTTTTTGTGAAAATGCTGAAACGTTGTCTGGGGGCTGCTTTCGTCTCTGTCTAGATCCAGAACTTAGCCAAAGTAATTCATGCAGGATGACTTTACACTGAGATGTGCTACAGCCTAGCTTGTTTCTGTCTTTACCATACTTTATTGATGTATCCTAGAAGAGTTATATTTAAAGCCATTACAATTTGAATTACTCATCAGTTTCAGAAGCAAACTATATTTCATCATTCTTATTTCTATTGCAATACTAAACATAATCATACTTGATTTTTAATGAAATGCTCCTTATTAAGGGTTCTTTTTGTTATCCCTTATATTGAATACAAATGATAGCCTAGCTCTGTATGGTTTAATACTAGCTATGTGTGAAGAAATATCTGAATACTTAGTAAAATATTTTTTTTCTTTAAACAAATCATATTATATCTAAACATAATTACTATGTTTTTAAACACTGCAATTTAATAATTTCATTAATTATTCATATTTTACTATACATTTTTTAACACGGAAACTGATATTAACTTTAATATACCTGTGAAAAGAAAGATTTTGTGGAGTTTTTTTGTAGTTTATTATTTGGTTTTGTGGGTTTTTTTTTCTTCTACAATCCCACATTGGCTCAAATATTGTATAAATTGAAGACACATGCCAGATATTTATTTTGACCTTTAGGATTTAGCAGTCTGTTTTTAATCTATTTGAACAATTTAGTTTTGTAGGGGGACAAAGGTCAGTTCCAACAACCTCTATTTAATTTGAACAGAATGTCAGTGAAGCTTAGGAAATGTTTCTTCTACTACTGACAAAAGCTCAGTTTACTTATGTTCTTTACTAGTCGTGGAAATCTTGTACAATATTATTCCAGAAAGCCATTATCTACTGAGACTAAGTAAATGTAACAAAACTGCATAGAAGGAACTGAAACAGAAATTCAGAACAGAATAAAATGTGTCACCGTGTTACGTTTGTGACGGTCAATTATTTCTGCTTTTGCCAGAATTGGTCACAAGTAGTATTCACCAAAGTTTGAAACTACTTATTTGCTATCAACACACATCTATGGACAAATAGTTCAAGAGGAAACTCTTATAATACATAGCCTAACTATATAGTAAAAATTTGCGTTATAGATCTGTATCAAGGAATTGTTGAGACATCTGGATGAAGCTAGCACTTGCCTAATTTACTCTTAGAAGTTTCTGAGAAAAAGAAATTCTATGGGCTCCTTTGGACTGTATATTAAAGTGTTTAACCATTCTTACGCTTAGAAACATTTTGTTATGTTATATTCAAAATCTTCCTTGGCATAAGTCTGGCTGCTACTGCTTATCCTGTTCAGAAGGGTTCATGGCCAGCAGTTTCTTTCTTTCATCTTTGCACCTACTGTTGTCAGTCCATGTTTTGTCTCCTCTTCTCCAGCCTAAACAACCACAGTTTCTTTCCTCATAGATCATCGGTTTTACAACCTGAAGCAAGTAGTCCACATTAAATGATTAGCAGTTTCCCAGCCCTGCAACTATTTTTAGTTTACATGATCCTTATATAGCAAGTAAATAAAAGACTCATGCTGAAAGGCAAAGTCATATTTGAATACAGATGTGCCTATTTCAACTGGAATTCAGTCTTTATTTTGTAGAATCTTAGACTTAGTGTTTGTTTGTTTGCTTGGATATTCTCCAACATGGTAGTGTTTGGATTTTACTGTTAATCCTAATCTTGACTTTATGACAGTATCACTATAACGGAGTATCCTCAAAATGACTACTCTTAGTATGGTGCCCTATGACAACAATTTGACACATTCCTCTCCTTTGGCCACTAAACAGAGGAAAACCAAATCAGTGTGTTAAATATCATTGACTATATAATTAAAATACATGTATGCATTTTTATTTTTATACTTTCTATACTGAATGGAATGTATGTATGAGATCTAGTACATTCCACATCTGAAGGAAGTCTTCATCAATCATTAAAGACAGACAAATCAGAAACTAAGATCTGAATAATGTGTTTGCAAAACAGCTTGTGCCATTCTTGAGTTTTGGTTTTGAGTTTTCTATTCCCTAGCAACTGTAAGTCACAACATTACACCAAAGAGCAAAACAAGAAGTTCTGTATGTTAAATGGATGCAGACCTTCATGAATCTATTGAAGCCATGTTTAGAAATGCATTTTGAAAACATTTCCTTTTTTTTTTTTCCAGAGACAAGTGCAGAAAGGAAAAATTAGTATCCAGTTTTCATGTTTCAGCATAAAAGAGTTATATATTAAGTGATGATAATGGTTTATGCAATCACTATAGGAACTTTTCAGGAACCATGCATTTATTTATAACTAAAGGATATTTTTTCAGTAACGTGCTTCCTGGCTTTGACTACATACCAAAACAAAAAAAAATAGTAATATCCAGAATGCTTTATGCAAATATGTGTAGAACTACATGTCTTACCTTGCCTGTGAAGAAAGTTAAAAGTTGTAAAATGAAATCTATTGTTATTCCAGGATGTAATCTTCAGGGAATACTCTAAATGGGGCTGAAACACAAATAAAATTTGGTTATGATTGTCTGAAATGTGTTTTCAGAGGGGGGGGGTTATTTCATGAGGTGACACTACTGACTATATTCTGTTAATCTACACTATTACTAGTTGGCAAGAAGAAAACATTCTGCATAATGTTGCGACACAAAATTCAGTGAGATTATCTGTTCTGGATGGAGCAGTGTAGAAATTCAAGTTCAGCTTTGACTGAAAACTGAGTTTTTTGTGTATGTATATATACATAAACATATGCATAAAAATATTTTTACATATATACATAGTAATTTTGTTTAATATCTTTATCAGTGATCTGGATGAGGGGATTGGTTGCACCCTCAGTAAGTTTGCAGATGACACCAAGCTAGGTGGGAGTGTTGATCTGCTTGAGGGTAGGAAGGCTCTACAGAGGGACCTGGACAGGCTGGATCAATGGGCCAAGGCCAACTGTATGAGGTTCAATAAGGCCAGGTGTCTTGGTCCTGCATTGCGGTCACAACAACCCCAAGCAACGCTACAGGCTTGGGGAAGAGTGGCTGGAAAGCTGCCCAGCGGAAGAGGACCTGGGGGTGCTGGTGGACGGCCAGCTTAACATGAGCCAGCAGTGTGCCCAGGTGGCCAAGAAGGCCTACAGCATTCTGGCTTGTATCAGGGATAGCGTGGCCAGCAGGAGCAGGGAAGTGATCGTGCCTCTGTACTCGGCACTGGTGAGGCCTCACCTCGAGTCCTGTGTTCAGTTCTGGGCCCCTCTGGACAAGAGGGACATTGAAGTGCTGGAGCGTGTCCAGAGGAGAGCTACCAGGCTGGTGAGGGGTCTGGAGACCAGGTCATATGAGGAGAGGCTGAGGGAGCTGGGCATGTTTAGCTTGGAGAAGAGGAGGCTGAGGGGAGACCTCATTGCCCTCTACAACTACCTGAAAGGAGGTTGGAGAGAGGTGGGTGTTGGCCTCTTCTCCCAGGTGTATAATGACAGGACCAGAGGAAATGGTCTGAAGTTGCGGCAGGGGAGGTTTAGATTAGATATTAGGAGGAATTACTTTACTGAAAGCGTGGTCAGGCACTGGAACAGCCTGCCCAGGGAGGTGGTTGAGTCACCATCCCTAGAGGGATTTAAGAAACATCTAGATTTGGCACTTCAGGGCATGCTCTAGTGGCAGAGATTGTAGGTTGTTTGGTTGGACTCGATGATCTCAAAGGTCCTTTCCAACCACGAAGATTCTATGATTCTATGATAGTACTAGGTAATAATGCTTATGTTAGCAAAATAAGAGAACTTCCAAAATCTATTCCAAATTGACAAGTGTTCTATGTCCCTTGCAGATATGCATTCAGAGATAATATTTATTACCATACTCTTCATTACCATAATCATCATCATCACTAAAATATTGGTTATATTTACTGTTTGGCCTTTCTCTTCTCTCTTAAATAAGTTCTCAGTTAGAGGCCATATGATGACAATATTCTGATATCTCTGAGCTCTTTCCTCTTTACACTGATTCTATTCTGCCTCATTCCTTTTCTTTGTGATGTGCACTTCTTCCAAGAGACCTACATCACATTTAGTGTTTCAATTAAATATGGATTATGCTACCACAAACAGCGTTATGGAACCTTGACTGATAGAAAGCAGTTTCCCAAAGCACTTGCAGTCTAAGTCCCCGGTATGGCAGTTAGATCCTGAGAAGCTTTCATGAAATGGGAACAGGCAGGAAAAGACTCATAGGTAGGTATAGTAAACTCTTCTTTTGTTCTTTTCCTTTTGCCCTTCTTTGGCGAAACTAAACTCCAGTTAACAAAGTTGTTAATTTTGTTGACGGACTCACTTACTACTATTTTGTCTAGCAGTTTCTGTGCTTTTCTCACCCAGTTTGGGCAGAAATTACATCAGAGAGACAATTACATTACTTCTGGTTTTCGAACTGACCATAATACATGAATAATAATAATAAACACTACTACCTTTTGATAGTGATAATGGTGAGACTCACAGATTAATATCTTGATTAAGAAGAGGCAACACTGTTCACTAAGATTTATGATTAAGTCCATTAGCATTATTTATGTTATTTTCTTACACACTGTAATTTTATTTCACTCATCACAAACTCTTCTCCAATATTAAGAGTTGACAACGTCTTACTCATGATATTTAATCATTAGAATTTTTCCAGACAGAGAAATGAGTAATGAAAATAAGTTAATATAAAAGTCATGAGACAAGCACGATACATACTAAACTTTGCTTTTAGTTAAAAAAATATCCAATACCTTGAAACTGCAGTTACTGGATCTCTCAAAGGCACCTCATGATCATCATAAAAATCAATGGTAGCTTTACAGAGCAGACAGCATAAAAATCTTCTGTAGATTATACAGCTTTAGAGGAAGAGATTTAGATTTCATGTATCCTTTCTAAAGCATCAGATATATTGCTGGTTTTTTATATAAATAAGCAATAGAATAAGAATAAAATATTAATTATCCCCCTGTGTTAACTCAAGGAAAAATTTTATCTTAAAAATATTGTATCAAAAGTGCACTGAAACTACAAATGAAAATGACAGATAATAAGATACTGAAGAATTTCAGGAAATCTCATCATTTATTACCCCTTTTTTTGCATATGGCTGATCAATTTTTTGATAAATCTTTAAACATGGAAGAAGTACTAATACATAATTCAGAGCTCTTTTTGCTTACTACATGGAATTTATTACAAAAATCTTGATTTTTTGTTGGTGAAAGATAGATAATTTTTGGGACAGAAGTTCAAGTTGGATAAATATCAGAAACATAGGTTTGAATTATTTTTTTTTCTTAATGACGAAGTCTATCCATTTAAGAACATTCATACATATCAGACTGACACAGTAGCTAGTCCTGCACCAGACCAATCTGAAAATGTGCCATTTGTATAATTAAAAAAATCAAACAAAACCCGCAAAAAATCACAAACCCCAAGCAAAGCCTAACAACTTTTAATTATTTTCTATGTATGAAGAAACAGAAGCACTGAAAACTGTTAGAATAATAGGAGAAGGGAAGAGAAGGGGATAAATTCTTACTAAGTTAAGACTAGTTTTAGAATGATCTCTGTGTATCTAAGTAGAGAGAGATACATCTAGCAGCATTTGCAAAAAAAACCACAACAGCCCCCTTAAAAAATATATGGACAGTCTAAAACTGAAGAATTGGTAAATCTGTTTAAATCCTTGCTATGTCAATAGTTTCTTGGATGGTAGTAGTCAAGCTCTTTAGGATTAAAAGAGTGCCTAGATAACCCAGAGGGTATTTCATTTAAACAGTTTTAGGAGGGAAATAATCAGCCTTTGAGGAGACACTTCTTTCCACTGATTAAAAGGCTTAGACCAGATGCACAACCATTAAAAAGCTGGATTAAATGAGTCCCACTCCAGGATTAATTAACAGATGAGTTCCGGGGTCAATGTTCACAATTTATTAAGCTAACCTGAAAACTAAAAGGTCTTACTTAGAGATCCTTGAAGTTATAATCTTAATATTATAGGCAAAACCATCTTGTATGATGTCAAGATTTAAAGATAGGTGTGACTTTTGACATATCTGTGGGTAACTACATAGGTTTTTATAATAAAACCTGTAAATATTTTCCTATGTTTTTAGTTAAAAAAAAAAACCAGAACCAAAACGGCCCTGATTGCTCTCCGTATTTTTTAAGCCAAAATTATGGGGTTTTTATCTTTCAGCCTTACTTTGACATTGCCTTTAATTAAGGTACCTACTAAAATTCACTATCTAGGCTCAGAAATTAGTATCAATGGCTTATATATTTGTAGCCAGATGTTTAATGCAAGTAGGTTCTCTGTGTGTTCTTGCTTTTAATCACATAGTAAGGTTGACACACCAAGGTTAGAGGGACAGTGTGCTAGCGAGGGCCTGCAGCCTGTTGCTCTAAGACGTGCTGGCTACACTGCAGCACATGTGAAGTCTTACAGAGGTGAGACAGGGGCTCCTGAGGTAATAGGAGCCAACAGGGAAATGCCAGTGAAATACCCAAAAGGAATTAAGGAATGTTCCTCTAAGAAGGTGATTCTTCTGACAGCCCAGCTGAAGTGCCTCTACACCAATGCACACAGCATGGGCAACAAACAGGAGGAGTTGGAAGCCACCAAGCTGCTAGAAAGCTACAACTTAGTTGCCATTACTGAAACTTGGTGGGATGAATCCCATGAATGGAGAGCAGCTATCGATGGCTACAGGCTGTTCAAAAGGGACAGGTGAGGATGGAGTGGCAGAGGTGTTGCCTCCTGCATCAAGAAATGGATTAAATGCGAAGAGTTGTCTCTGAAGAATACCCATGAGCAGTTTGAAAGCCTATGGGTAAGAATTAGAGGCCAAGACAACAAGGGAAAGCTTGTGGCTGGTGTCTAGTACAGGCCACCTGATCAAGGGGAGCCTATTGACAAAGCCTTACTCCAGCTACAACAGGCATTGCACTGGCAGGCTCTCATCCTGTTGGGGGACTTCAACCACCCCGACATCTGCTGGAAAAATAGCACAGTGAGTTATAGGCAATCCAGGAGACTCCTGGAGTGCTTCAACATGGTCCCCCACAACATCCTTCTCTCTAAATTGGAGAGGTATGGATTTGATGGGGGGACTGTTTGGTGTACGAGGAATTGGTTGGATGGTCGCATCCAGAGAGTAATGGTCAAAGGCTCAATATCTAGATGAAGATCAGTGACCAGTGTTGTCCCTCAGGGTTCTGTATTGGGACCAGTACTGCTCAATATCTTCATCAGTGACATAGTAAGATCAAGAGCACCCTCAGCAAGTTTGCAGACAACACCAACCTGAGTGATGTGGTTGACACGCCTGAGAGATGGAATGCCATCCAGAGGGACCTGGAAAGGCTGGAGAAGAGGGCAGATGCAAACCTTATAAGGTTCACCAAGACCAAGTACAAGGTCCTCCACCTGGGTCAGGGCAACCCTCAGTATCAACACAGGCTGAGGGATGAAGTGATTGAGAGCAGCACTGCCAAGAAGGACTTGGGGGTGCTGGTGAATGAAAAGCTGGACATGAGCTGACATTGTGCGTTTGCAGCCCAGAAGGCCAACCGTATCAAAAGCAGCATGGCCAGCAGGTTGGGGGAGATAATACCCTGCCTGGAGTACTGCATCCAGCTGTTGCGCCCCCAAGATAAGAAGGACATGGACCTGTTGGAGTGGGTACAGAGGAGGGCCACAAAAATGATTAGAGGGCTGGAACACCTCTCCTATGAGGACAGTCTGAGAGAGTTGGGGTTGTTCAGCCTGGAGAAGAGAAGGCTCTGGGGAGACTTTATTGAAGACTGTCAGTACTTAAAGGGGGCCTACAGGAAATACGGGGACAAACTTTTTAGCAGGGCCTGTTGCAAGAGGAGAAGGGTAAATTTAGACTAGCTAGAAGGAAGACATTTTTTACAATAAGTGTGGTGAAGCACTGGAACAGGTTGTCCAGGGAGGTGGTAGATGCCCCATCCCTGGAAACATTCAAGGCCAGGTTGGACGGGGCTCTGAGTAACCTGACTTAGTTGAAGATGTCCCTGCTCATTGCAGCGGGGGTGGGACTAGATGACCTTTAAAGGTCCCTTCCAACCCAAACTGTTCTATGGTTCTGTGATTCTATGGCTTTGCTTTTTGTCATTTTGGTGTAGATCAGTAGCAGAAATGTCCAATCAATTTTTCATATTCCAGAGCTAATGAAAAATTAACAGCTATGCATTCTCCTTTCCAATAATGTATATTAATTTGCACTAAATTCAAGTATACACTTTTAATGTATGAAAATTCTTTGCAGTGATGATATAATTTAAGGAGGCAGAGTGACTTACCAGGTAGAGGTGTAATAACAAAACTCAGGGGATATCTGTTTATTATTTTATTCCTGAGTTCTCAAAAAGCAAGATTCACTGAAAAGTATATAGTAATATAAAAAAGGCCATAAATCCTTGAAATAATGTCCATGCTCCAAACTCCAAAACTTCACTTGACTTTCATAAAATGGTTTTCCACTCTCAAGACAGTCTGTAACGTGAAGCAAAGACTTCACCCTTATGTATTCCTAAACAGAATTATGAGTGCTGACTGATCTTTTGAGGCTCACAGCAATGTAACGTTCCTAAAAATAGATTTTTCATGATGAGAAATGAGATAAAAATTCTCACTACAGATTACCATCTTAAACACAGTACTGGATGATTTTATGTCCTTTCCACCCCCCAAAAAAGATGTTTGTGGATTGTTTCTTATTCCCGCAAAAGAAGTAGAAAAGATAGACTGAGTTTCTCCCCCACCTCTCCTTTATTTTTTTTTCTAAGTAGCAAGCTCTTGCCTTCTGCCCTTTGTTTATACCTCACTTCCTGAATAGGTCATAATGAAACTTCATTCTAATACTGTTATGCTCTTTCATTCAGGAATCAAGAGCTAAAAATGGTATACACAAGAGATTGCACACTTGTAGAATAATATTGAATGAATTAGAATATGTCTGATCTACCTTTCTAAAAAAAAGTCCCAAATTATTACTGACTTAAATATATTTAACTAGATTGTTTTGCTGTTCTGGGATACCATTTAGCAACAATTCTAACTTCCAAATTTTTACTTAGATCAAACCAATTTGTGAAAATAAAACCACTAGCAGTATAGTTTTCAGGGTGCTAACTTTAAAGTATCTAGAATTCTCAAGGTAGAGAACTCTTCAAATTGAAATCAAGAGATAACAGATAAAAAAATGTATTTTTAAAGCTGCAGCAAAGCATTTGGTAGAATTTTATGCACTGCTAATGTAATCTCTGCAGGATTAGAAACTGCATCTGTTTTTATCCTTTTTTCATTTGTCCAGAAGAGTAATTTATATGACGTTTAGAGAACTGGGGAAGAAGAGGGAAGAATCATATAATAACTATTTCAGAATATTGAGAGCAAGGTTCCCATTTTATTCTGTATGTCTCTATATATTGTAAACAAAGGTTGTTTCAGTTTGTAATTAAAATTTTTAGTATCAGTAGAACACTTGATATATTAAAGTGCACACTGGAATATCAACTCCTGTACTACACTGTGTGCACAGCCAGTCAAGCCCAGTATTCTGCCTCTGACAGTGATCTGTGGCAAAGTCATGAAAGGAATATGCAAAAATGAACTCTGTAGTGGCCAGTAATGAAATAATCTGCTGAGAGGTGAAGTTTCTTCTTCATAATCCCTATCAGTTAATAGAATTTGTAAGGTTTAAATCCCTTCATAAAAAAAAGTAAATTATTCTATGTGAAATAACTGTGAATGTTCTTATTATCCACATATGTGTCTAATCCTTCATTGAATCTTGCTTAGCTCTTGGCCTCAATTATATCTCGAGACAATGAGTTTTCAACGTATTACCTTCCATTTTCACTTAATTTATTTTTTTCATTGTATAATGAAAATGTTAAAAGAGCTAGATTAAGATTTACCTATGATTTCTGAACCTCTGTAGCATTATAGACCTGTCTACATTAACAATTTGGAATGAGGCAATAGTATGGTTTTGAATAGAATCCCGCGGTTATCTCCATTTCCTGCATTTGCGTTGCAGAGTGTACTCACAAAGAAGCTTTGCTCTATGGCACCTATTCCTTTGTGAAAAGAGCTAAACAGGAATCTCACCACAAAAAACAATCCAAATGCTCTCTACTGCTCAGTTGGGGACACCAGGCTGTGAACTGGGTCATAGGCACACAGGCACTAGGCACTCTGACACAGACTTTGTGCACATGCCAATACAAGGCTCTTGAGCTCTTGTGAAAACCAGAAGTGATTCCTGTGGGGCAAGTACTACGTTCATTGTCTTTCAGCCTTTATCTCATTTATGAGCCTGGAATTGCTGTCCAGTTGCCCTGTCATCTCAGAGATGTTGGTCATCACTTGGACTATGATACTCTTGCCCACTCTAAGATGGTATGCCACTGAACGATAAGAGCCATGGGCTGCAAAATTCACCAGGAGAGCAACCTCCCTCTTGAAGAGAAATTTAGGCTCTGGAAATTGGAAGGGAGGGTGACAAAGACCAGTTCATGGCAGGGGACCTCAACTGTTCTGTCACCAACAAACATTTCTGCACCAACTGGGCTGGTACCTCCACCAAATCACTAGAAAGGCAGATCTAGAAACTACTGTTTTGCTTTTCAAACTAAAGGAAGTATAACAGAGCTGGCATCAAATAACTTGGTGTCCTGCATTAGTTGCTGCAGTCAAAGGATGAAAGCTCCACTCTGACTCTTTTCTTTGGACACTGGCAAACTAGAAGAGGACAGTTGTGTTGGGCAGCAACCACCATGATTTTTTTGGGAACACACAAATGCACTGATGTGCTAGTGATCTATATAAAACAGATGAACAGACGCTGTGTTTTCCTCAGCAGGTATAAGGAAGTGTGTGCAGTCAAGGAAAGTTTCCATCTTCCATAAGTTTCCATCAAACCATACATGTAAAGAGACACTTGATGTAAACTCCATGACCCACGTACAATAGGAACATGAGGAACCACAGAATCATTAACTTTTACCTCTTGATCTACTCCTGTTGGATCAGGACTAACATTTCAATGAACTGCTAATACAAACATAGGCTGCACAAGCATCTCTCTTCCTTTTTCTGTGGTAAACATTTCAAACATCTCAGTTTCTGGAGATACTCTAAGCCTTTATTCATGTTGTCACATGATCCTAAAACTTTTTCATTTCACCTACCACTTTTCCTTAAATAGAATGAGAACCAAGCAATCTATTTCAGATGCAGATGCCTCACAGTGGACAAACTTGTACCATTGTTACTATTATTTTCTATTCTCTTTTACATCTGTCTTATCTATTATGACATCATTGCCATAATGCCCAAGTCTCTTTAGTTTCTGTTATTTTACAACTTACAATAAAGTATTCTTTCCAATACGAACTAACTGACGTGTCTAAACACACACTTTTGCATGTCATGATGGTACTCATTCATTTCATTTTGATGAGTCCCTTAGTTACCCGTTCAGTTTGTCTTTTTGTTTTGTTTCATTGACTGTCACTGGTCAGCTACTTTTCCAAACTGCTGACAAATTACATAAACAATATGCACGAATTTTACCACTACAGAATTGAGAGATATGTTTCATTTTTCTCAGCTAAAATGATTCTTTTTCTTTGTTTTCTATCTGCTACAATTGCATCTAGTACCTCATATTATACTGCATTACATTTTACTTTCCTTCATATAGTCTTTCGATCTCCCTTCAAGTATAAAAAAAACTTCAGTGAATTGTCAGCTTTTCTGAGCACACTCAAGTGATGTATCAAATACTACTGGTTCAGAAGCTTATTTTACTTCTGTAAAAGACTTATTTTGCCTCACAGCATTTTATTTTCTTTTTTCTCTCTGGAAGGTTTCAGTTAAAATCCCACCATTTCATAGAAGCCGGACTGACTTGACCTCTGAAGAGCTCTGTCAAGTCCTTTGTCCAAGTCCAAGATGCAAAGACAGTCTTTCTCTCAAAGCCATTATCAAAAGTCACAACTGCTTTCTTGAAGTGTAGAGAATATTCTTTCTCCTAGCATAGTCTGCAGTCATGTGCGAATCTAGATCTGTGCTTCTTCATATTCAGTGTAAAAGTCAAATTAACACATAGTTTAAAGCATTTATAACAGTGTAATTAGGGAGGAATCCAAGTATTTACTACATGTACTTAACACTTATGTAATTATTAAAAGTGATACATCTTAAATTACAGCAATATTGTGCTGGCAATGAGGTGCTCACTTACGGGACATGACATAAATTATAAATGCCTTCCCAAAGCATGATCATCAATCAAAACTACAGGTGCTAATATTGCCAGCAAAATTAGAAACAAGTTGTCAAGCAGCAAATCCAAAAATCATTAAGAAAGAAACTCAAGCAAATTAATCTTGGAGAATAGCCCCTAAAAATGACCTTTCTCCAGCAATGGCAGATGATAATGTCAGATTTAGGGGCATTTTATAATAAAAATTGAATATTTACCAATGAACATAATGGCTAATGAAATATTTACTATATAGATATATTATTAACCAGTGAAAACTTGGTTAAGAAAAGAGGCAGAAAGGGAAGGAATGACTCAGGAATGTATCACGTTTCAGCAAACTCTTCAGAGATTTCTAAAAACAGGAGTAGAAACATTGTTTTTAATGAAAAAAGTAGGCAAAAAAAAAAAGAAAAGGAAACAACATTGACTTAGTCTCTTCAACCAACTGTAAAAAAATGGGTTTCTATTAAAAAGGTTGATTTTTTTAAATCCAAGACAATAAGGAAGAATTCAAACCCTCTGCTACTCATAAGATAACAACATTTTTGAAGACTCAAACTACTGTCTGCCAAATTTTCATTGAGAAATGATTAAGCATTAAATATGAGAGATGTGTGCAGATTGTTTCTTGTTTCAAAATGTCATTTGTCTTAAAAATTTATTTCTACCTATAGAGTGTATATTTTCAACAAAAGAAAGGAAAAGAAAAGGAGAAGACAAAAGAAAAAGGAAAAGAAGATAAAAGGAAAAAAAAAGGTTGATTACTATACTTGTTACAACTATCACTTGAAAAACAGTTTTTGAGGCTTGAGCTTTTCCATGACCTTAAATAATTAACTCCAGGTTAAAAGCCTGTGCAAATATGAATAGTCAATTAATAAATGTTATTGACTTAAAAACCTGGTAACATTCCACAGTGCTATTTTACATTATGTACTTAAGTACATCTAAGTAAGCATTGCTCCCTAAAACTCCTTTTCGCCCTTAAAAAAATAATATAAACTAATCTAGTTTTGCAATGATAGTTCCTTAATGAAGAATATAGAAATATTCAGTTTCTTTTTGGATTGCTAGCTAGCATACGGTATGCCTACTGGGTGGTTGTATCATAATAAAATCAATCTCATCTCTCAAATGTGATATGTAAAGTTATGATTTCTTTTTAAAATTGAGGACATTCCCAGTAGTGTTTTAAATAAATAGCTCTTAAGAAAATGAAACCTTTTGTGAGCTTGGGCCTTTACTTGCAATCAGCATTTATTCAGTACACTAATGTTTGGAAGGCCTATTTAGCATCAGCTTCAACAAATATTGAAACAAAACAAAACAATTGAAAAAAAAAAAAGGAAAGCAAAGGCAGAACAGCATGCTATGGTATCTACAGTTTATCTCAGCTGCAGTTATGTAACTTTTTAACTCATGTCAGTTTTACCTAGTGAGAAAGATTAAATGTCATGCTTCTCCTACCAAAAGGAAAATGTGTAGTATTTATAAAGAAAATAGAGAACACTGCCAGTGAAAGATGAATGATACATCTGAGTTTAGTTATAATGCTCTCTTTGTGATGCCAGCTCTTTACCAAAAAATTATTCATATAGTATGATTCAGCTAACCAACATAAATTCCCTCCCTGCCCGTAAAGCAAAATTTATCCAGACTTGCTGCTGAAGCATCTCCAAGCAGCAGCCCATGTTAGCACTTACAGACCAATGAAAAAGCCCAATACTATTCAGTACAAAACTAATAAATAAATAAAAGAAATTAGCCAAAAAGGTGAAGTCAAAAAAGAAACCTTTCAATCACATCATTAAAGGTATTGTTTCCACCTGAATCTTCTTATTAACAATGCCATTATATTCTTATATCTGGAGTTACATCATGGATACTTCTTTTCTGGTAAATTTTCTAAGTGTTAGTATGGATCACTTTTCAACAAAAATTTGTCATGGTTCTAACCTTTTTACATAACCAACTGCATAAAAGTTTAGATCCAGATTAAGTGGTTTAGCATATTGTTTCATTTACTTGCACTGTAAGAATGACTTAGTCTCACATACATCATAAAACATCAGCATTTAGTTGACTTGGCCTTTTTCTTCTGAGAGATTTGTACCCTTGCTGTAGTGCCTCGTCTTAGTTAACTGCCAACATTCTAGAGCACAAACAATTTTTACCTTGCCTTCCAGAGGGCTGAATACAAAAGCCCTTGAGAAATTCTTGAGAGAACTGCTGAGTAGTTTGAGGTTGAAGATTATTCAGTTGCATACTGCTCCCACAGTATTTCATTTCATTCCTAACTCCTGGTCATCTCATCTGATCTCCAGCCAACACATATGATTGTGTCGTCGTACTTATCTGTAGAACACAGCATGAACAGAGAATACTTTTAAGTGCAAATGATTGCCAATGCCATCATGAAGGGGTGCATAAAAACCTGTTGTATTTCTATTTGATCGTTTTATTTTTGTTCTGCTAAACAGAGAAAAAAATAGTATTATTCATGTGCTCATACAATGAAGATACATAGTGTGTGTAACCTGATACTTTACACACCTCTTCCAAATCAAACCATAGTGACTTTGGAAAATAAGTACTTATGTGGGCTATTGAGGACATTTTTAGCATCTCTTTATGCAGCTGTGAGTCCTCCTATTTTCTTCTCTAAGTCCTGAGATAAATGAACAACCAGTGAAGTCTGTAATGGTTTGGGTTCCACTCTGCCACATAGGGTTATTAATATAATTTGTTCTGCAAAGGGCATGACAAGGCAGGATAAGAGGGTAGGATCTTCACCAGGGCTGTGAAACAGAAGTGACTGTTGAAAGTTGATGTAATGACACAGGCAGTAAAAGGAAGCTGCAAAATTCCGGTGCTGTGATTGTTCCATTTAAAAAATAGAGGTTATGGTTTTTGGCACCTGGGGAAAACGGATTTTTCGGATAGCTCTAGAGATGATGACCTACAATTGAAAGACTGGAATAGGTAATGGTTATTGGTACAACCCATGAGAAAAAAGGTAGTGGTTCTGTGAAGTGTAATGGCACCTAAAACTTACAACCTGCTGTGTAACCTCGCAGCTCCCAATAAACCAGCAGACAACATTTTTAGGCATGTAGAAATTTTACAAAAATAACCTATTTCCACAGAAACTGGTGCCTGCAGAGTTATTTTACATTTTTAAATGGAGTAAAAAGAAGGGAAACTACTTTTAAACATATAGTGGAATTGAACAAATGGACAGAGCCCTGTCAGTTTTATACAGGGCTCTGGTCAAGCCAGGAATTTATGCAGCTCATGTTGGAAACTGTTCCTGGGGAGCAAACAGGATGGAGCTGCGTAGTGAAACTGGTCTGCGCATAAAATGCACGTCAGCATTGTAGTTTTATGGTGGGCTAGTGAAGAGGCCAAGTATTTGCCCAGTATCCCATAAAAGATTAATTCAGTGGTTGGAACAGAAATTACACAGAGTAGGACGAATTACTTCTTAATTCTGTGTTAATGAAACACAATATTTGAAATCCTTTTTTTTGGTTCAAGGTCAAATCCTTTAGAAACTGCAAAAAATGGAGAATAAATGTCGCTCAATTCATTGAGTCAAAGCACAGCTCATTACAAGAGTACAGCAACTTACAGAGGATAACAGCTGACACTTTTGAATTCATTTTTCCAGAAAAATTACAAAAAAGACTTCATGGTTGGTAATTTTGAACTTCAGTGTGAATCAAAACCTCTTCTCAGGAGTCTGTCAGTAATTTCAGAGATCTTTTGCCATTGCTAGTGACTCTGACTTTGCTGTTTCCTTTTATATGAATATGGCTGCTGGTAAAATGCTAAAGCTGCTTAATTCCTACTTGGAAGATAAATCCATATACCAAATAATTTAAATATTATTTTTCTTGAGATTTCTCATCTATTCCTCACAGGTACCTTTCAAATATCTATATATCATCTCTAAAAAAACTACTGAATATTTTTGGAAGGTATATTAAAATATCAGTCATTAAAAACGTTAGATGCTCTGAATTCTTACCTACCCCAAATTGATTTTTTGATCACAGTTAGTATGGGGTGAACACAACTTAAAACTCAAATGTAGAAAAAATAACAAAGCCTATTGATACAGACAGAGTTTAGTCATCTATGATTAGTACTGCTATCCTGAAAAACACCAGTACTATCTGTTCCCTAGCCTTCCTTGTGACTAAATCTATGGAATGTAAATAATAATGGAATTCAATTTTTTCCTACAGCTACACTCATGAGGTACCTGAGTATCCGTACAGTGTTGTGATGATCAGCTCCTTATGGGAGCATTGCCTTACATAAAAAACCCAATAATTTATTATATAGAAATAAACAAGAAGGTGTAAATCAGTGTCTTCTTGAAAGATATTGCAATATATTTCATCTCATCACTGCCTTTTTGAAGAACAAAAATAGTTCTTATACAAAGCCTGTGAAGTAATTGTGAATGCTTCTGAACTAGGACAACTTCTAAATCAAAATGTGTAAGTGTAAATGATGTTTTGTCTTGCACTTTCTTAAAAATAATTAACCAAGAATGAAGCTTAAATATGTATTATATCTCTTCAAAGGAAAATTGAAATAATTATAAATAATAATAAAAAACCAGAAACAAATCTTTAAATATCATATTTTCAGTTTTGCGTCACCATGCATTTTGGTGTATTCTATTGTTGTCCACATGCTTTTCAGCTATGATTTATATACATTACTTTCATGTATTATATTTCATTTTTTCTTTTCTTTCCAAAGGGTTTCACAAGGGCCAATCAGCTGCCTTCCACCCCCTACCCCTACCTTCCAAACCTCACGAAGTATTTTGTTCTTTTTGCATAGACATATATGTTATTTAACAGCGTATATAAGTATACATACACATACATGTACATGTACATATATGTATATGTAACATTGTTAGTTTCTCAGACTGGGGTACTTCTTGATTTCCAGCTGTCTTTGTATCTATCATCATCATATTTCCCAGGACTTAGGCAGTTTAGAAGTGCTCAGAACTTGCTCATTCATTCTTCCACTTCTGAGTTGCAATGTGCAGAAAAAAACTCTCCTCAGACTTTATCCAAAAGCTTCTCAGCTTGCTAAGTGAGTAAAAGGTAGTGAATGAAGAAGAAAAAATATACCCACTGGCCATAGGTCAACTGGCAGAAACCTCAACAATTTAGGTAATATGTTTGACAACAGTAATAAGTAGGAAAAAAAAAGAAGAAAGGTGTACAGTGAAACAGAACCTTGTGATGAGTTTAAGTAAAAAAAGAAGTAGGTGAAAAAGAAACTGAACTTTTCTGATAAAAGAAGTAATATCAAGGAAATGAGATCCTCAGAATATCATCAAAGTCAAAGCAAAGCCAAAAATCATTGAACATTTAACAAAATATCACTAGCAGAAAATGCAAAGATTCAAGCAGAGCTGCTCTCCCCATGAAACCATGAAATCAAACAGGGCACGAGGACAACAAAGGAAAGACATCAATAGTATGGAGCACTTTTTAGACCAGATGCACAACCAGCCCACTGGAAGGTTAGCACAATGTTAAAGGAAATGCCAAATAAAAAGTGAGTATATTAGCTCTGCCAGTCATAGAACAACATTGTAAACTTCGCATAAGGGTAAAAACATCAACATTTGAATGAACTAGATACGGAACAAAGTGGGGAAGGAGAGGTGGAGGGAAAGAAAGATGGGGAAAAAAGACAAAGAAAGAGGGAAAGAAAAAGAAGGGGAAGGGGACAGAGAAAGGAAAAGGAAAAGGAAAAGGAAAAGGAAAAGGAAAAGGAAAAGGAAAAGGAAAAGGAAAAGGAAAAGGAAAAGGAAAAGGAAAAGGAAAAGGAAAAGGAAAAGGAAAGGAAAAGGGAAGAAAGAGAAAGTGTAGGAAAGGGAGGGAGGGAGGGAGGGAAGGAGGAAGGAAGGAAGGAAGGAAGGAAGGAAGGAAGGAAGGAAGGAAGGAAGGAAGGAAGGAAGGAAGGAAGGAAGGAAGGAAGGATTTAAGGCTTTTTTAATGCAAAAATTAATAAAAATATGTTTAATTTGTTAATCAGCAAAAAGGACATATCCAGATGTTGACAGATGACGGAAACGGATCTTGTGGTGTTTACAGTGATATATCATGGTAAAATCTAATTCTTTCAATATTCTGTGTAATGATTGGCAAAAAAAAAATAATCAGTTTAAGTTCTGATGGGGAGACAAAGAGAGAAAGATAAAGAACCAAAAGAAGTTTGTCTGGAGAAGCGGAAGAGGAGGAGAAACAAGAGAATAAATAAAAATAGAAGTGAGAAAACAGGGAAAAAATGGGGAAAACATTTTTTTTTTAACCAAGCCGAAGACATTTTTATAAATTACCTGTATGGCTGTGTTTTAGATGTTTGCAGTAGGGACACTAAAATGGGAAAAGAAGGTCTAATATCAGATTTTCAAAAGCCAGTCCAGGAATCTTGCTGATTGCATCATTCAGCAGTAATGTTTCCATGAAGGCAGCAAGCACACTCCATCTGAACTTCTAGTGGGATCATTTCATTCTTTAAGGACCACAAATTGAATTAAGGCCATTTCTAGTCAATGAGAAAATGCATAGTAGTTCATGCTACTGGTAAAATGACTTGCCTTGAGATTCCAGTATCATGCTATTGACAATAGGGAGAGTAAAGACTAACCTCCTAGTCAGCACCTGCTATAAATGCTGTGTTTCTAGGGAAATAATCTAGACATCTGACTCCACAAATTTTAGATTAGCATACTAGATTAGGATACTTCAGCACAGGCATTAATGTAATGTCAATGTTTGTCTGTCACCATCTAGATTATTGAAAAAAGAAACAATGGTAGGAAAGGAGAAAATGTACAAATACAAGTTTTTTAAAAGTTCTTCATAGCAGAAACAAAAAAATGTAGCAAAAAACTTAATGAAGTGAAGAAAAAAGGGAGAACTAGACAGAGTGACATATAAAAAAGAGAACAATAGAGAAAGCAGTAAGGGGTGAAAATGATGCCCTTAAGCATGATTCAATGTAAGATAGGATGTCAATAATTCATATAAAGAAATGGCTACTTAGAAATGCAAACATTACCTCAGCTTGGTATGGAGATATAGTCAGTATACAGGTATGACGGGGGTCTGACATCTGTCAGTAATCAATCAGTATTTTATACTAAATTAATAATAAAAAAAAAAGCTTAAATAATTTATACTAAGAGGTAGAAATTATTAGAGGTATAAACCTCTAAGAGGTGAACATAGTACCTGGAAGCAGCTGAGCTGATTAAATCATGAGCATAAGGAAGATGCAGAACAGAATTATGTCAATCTGACTCATAAGGCTGCCTGCCTATAGCATGGAAACATGTATGGTTGTGCCTATATTTGAAAACAAGAAGATGAAAATACATTTCCATGTCTAGCCTGCACTGAACAGAGCCTGAAGGTTATCAAGAAAGATGTTGACAGTGTGCCTCGTCTGTATGAGGATATATTACCAACGATGTATCCAGACCCTCTTTAAACCCTCAAAGTAGGACCAGTTTCTTCACTTAACCTTTCCATTCTCATCAGGTAAGGCGGTATCATGTTCAGAGAGAAGCAAAGAGTGATTTCCTTTTTAGAAAGGTAATGGTGTAACCACTTGTCATTTTCTACGGAAGCTAAGAGAGTACTGTCAGGTTGGATGCGTGGTAAGCCTGAGAATGTTACCTACAATCTAAAAAAAGATAATATCATTTAACCCATACTTTGAAAACATCTTGCTACTAAGACAGCTGCTTTTGTGTAATTGCCCTGAAAAAAAGATAAATCGTTCATGTCAAAGGTTACTAGAGCGTATATATCCCAGTCAGCAGAATATGAAGAGACACATCTGACACTGGAGTTGCAATGAGAGGACATAAAGACACAGCACCTAGTGATGAAGGATTATAACAGTTGTATAGTGCAAAAATGTAGCTCTGTGCAACAATGCATAACGTTTAAAACCACTTTAATTTTAATAACAGGAAAAAAATATTATAATGATGAAATATTTCCAGATATTAGGCTTATCTAGACAAGTAAGAAAGAAGTAAAACCATAACCCACCACTTTTGCTAAGGGGAAACATCAGGGAGTAGATTTCATTCTGTTTTCTCAACCATAATTACTAATTGTGCAAAGTTAGTTGTGCATTTAAATATCTTTCTGAATAAGAAAATCCCAATACATTAAGTCTGCATGTGTACTGGGTAACGCATATTGATTTTCCATCTTAATTTGATTTTGAATATTAGGATTAGGAGCAAACTCACTGTATAATGGTTTTAATTTTTATGGCTATAAATATCTTTCAAACGCATAAGGCAGTTGTAGAGAAAAAAAGTGTGAACATTATGAATATGACTATTCAGCACTTGCTATTGCACTTTTACTAATTAAAGTTATTTTTAAAGATCTGATTTAGCTCATTATTTCTGTTGCAGTATTTTTGACAAAACTTAATTGTTCTGAAGTGACAACTTGGAATTGGAGTCTCAGCGAAAGTATTATGTTGACACAGTAAATATATTTAATATTATATTGCATACATTTCTGAGAAGATACTTCTTTCTGGTTTTGGTGTTACATTAGCAATTCCACAATGCATCTCTGAGCAGCAGTTTTGTGAGTGTCTTTGGTTTTTTTTCCCTTTAATTCTTTTGGTTAACATACGTAAAATAAATTAAAAACACCATCAAATCTGATGCTGGGATATTTGCACAATGCTCATCTCAGGACAGTCTCTCTTGTCCCCTGTCAACCCCCCATTCTCCTCTTCACCAAGCTAAGCAGAATATAAATACATTCCATTTTCCAAATATTAAAGTATGTGACGAAAGTGCTCAAAAATGATCCCTTTGAAAAAAATGCATTTCACTAGTTTACTAGCTTTTATGATGTTGCTGCATGAGAATAGTAATGACTGTCTTCACTCTCCAAATTGCGCTCAGAATTCCTATGTAGTTGTTATATTTTGCTTTGAATCCACTAGCAGATTTCAAGCCAGCCATCACTCTCAAACCACATAATCACAACAGACAATTGCTCTATTTCCTTTCATACTGAAGCAGAATTTTTAATTTTATTGGGTATTTAAGCTTATCATGACATAAATCTATTCCATCATTACTCCAAGGAGTGCTAATGCTAGCCTACCAGATCAAATTTTAGCACCTATTGAGGCAAGCTTGTTTCCTGAGAGTTAACAATTAAAATAAATAAAACAGGTGAACAGCATGCTGCAGATGATTCATAAACATGTGAGTTATATTTTCTGTTTTCTTTTTGTTTTTTAATGTCCTCAATAACTGTCTGCATGTCTTTCCCTGAGATCAGGATTGTCAGTCACTTTCAGAAGAGTTTTACATGTTTGGGAAAAGTCATACTGACATTTTGAAAAGAGCTCATTTTTTTCCAGCAAGGAACGTGTTTTGGAATTAACTCTTTACAGGCCAATATTCATAACCTAAATCATTAGAAAGATGAGCTTCTTTTTCTAAGGTACAAGGCACAGAATATCTACAGAATATAGCTAGAGTTTTATACAGATTATCAGAAAGCAGAAGGTAGTCAGAAATGTATTTGATAGGAAAATTAAGGATTTGCTGACAATTTGTATAAACTGCAGTTGAAATTTTAAAAGGTGGTCAGGGTGTTATTTATTAAAATTCATAGCAAAAAGTATTCTGAATCAGATGTGATATGATGTCAGTATTGGACACTAGTCATTCTGCTAGTACAGTAGACAAAGTAAAACTTACTTTCTGACAATTTGTGACTGACCAAGGAATAGGCTCTCAGTGTTATTTACCATGTTACTTTTGAAAGAACTTCTTGCTTTCCCTGAGCTGGCACGCATTCTTGGGAAGTAACATGTCCTAGAAATGTAAACAAATCCAAACTTCATTGAGCTTCATCATAAGAAACCTTGTGGCTACTCTGACATTGCTGACATAATGTCTAATGACTTAATCTGATCAAGAATTTAATTCTACTTCTTTCATTGAGAAAATTATTTATCTTCTATTAATGTTCATATCCCTTCAAATGCTTCCTCCTGCATTTCTTTCTTTCACTTCCTTTTCTATTCTCCCAAAACACAACTAGATAGCTTGAGTTTATAAAATGAGACATGTTTATAATAGTCTGAAGACTTTCTTTCAAATCATCTTACACAGTTATAATCAAAAGCTGTGCAACCGTTATTCTACGTTAGGTCCATTATTGATAACAGTTCTCAGGGCAGTACCACTAGCTAGGACTGATGGAGTCTTACTTGGTCATTGTTATAAAAATGAAAATACACTTATCTATGACAGCCTTTGAATTTTTTCTCCTTTTAATATTTGCATATTATTTATTTACTTCACTACAACCCATGGAAATATTTTCTTACGAGCTTAACTTCTAAGTGTATGACTGATTTTATTGACTTCACAGTTAGGCATGATGTAAAAACTTCAGGTCCTCTAAAAGCAGGAAATAACTTTCAGTGTCTCTACAACATATACTGTTATTTGCCTTTTGTTAACACACATTCTAACCCTTCACTGAAGGTTACAGAAATATGAAAGTTTAATAAACACCAGTCCATCCATTATCAATATTGAATCCATTCATAAGAAAATCCCGCAGCACTGCATTTACCATCTAGCTGAACTAAAGCCTGGAAAAACAAATTGCCTTGGCATCTGAATAATTTTTGTCAGTCACATTTGTCCTCAAATCTGAACAGTTGATCTAAAGCTCAGACTAACTCTTCAATTCCTAGTAAGTCCCCACCTTTCAGAGGATGCATTCTTCCAGAACGGGATCAAGATCACTGCTTAATTCTTCAGGGCCTTAAATAGTCATTATATGCTAACTTCAGACACTAACAGCATGGAATCGTTTGGAAACCAAAACATGAGAGGAAGTGTATTTTATTGGTGATCCCTTGATTCATCAAAATGCGTCAGAACAACACTTTTATAAGATAATAAATCCACTGGAGAATTATCTAAAAATACCCAATTGTCATTAGATTTTTTTATTAATTTTCTATATGCAGCATTGATACTAACAGCACATTAAATATTAAAGAAAATATTCTAAGTATCGTATGGGACAATGTATTTAACATAATATCTTGGGCTTATACTATTGGCTGTCAAGTTTAATATCCATAAATAATATTCAAGTTCAATTTTCAGTGAAGGATTCTTAAAATATGTTGCAGCAGATATAGATTTCCAACATGGGTTACTGGGAATGAGAAGTCTGCAGCAGCAAATAACATCAAAATAAAAAAGGTTTTGTGTCAGTTCTCTGGTTTGTACACATCTCAGAATTGACAGGAACCAGACAGTCCCATAGACTCATCTTCCCAGGTACTGGGTATGTAGGATTCCCACTGAAGGCACTGGGACTCCTGCTACTGGGTACATACAAGGTCAGTCCCATGATATCGCTTCAATAGTACTCCAAAAGACTTGGAAAATACAGAATGAAATTTATTTGAATAGTCTTGGGAATTCCTATCTTCCTATGTTTCTGATTGCTTATTAGACAACGGTAGTCTTAATTTCCATTTAAATTTCATCCGTGTAATTTTAAAATGCCATTTCTTTTAATCTAAGATGTTTGCTGGTAACTGAGTTCTAATTGCTTAAAAAACAGGTTCCAGTGCAATTATTAAAGAAATCTTTGATTGCCTGAGGAAGATAGATATAATTTCCTAGACTGTACAAATTAGTTATCATTGATCTGCTTGACATTCCATGCATATCTATATATATGTGTGCGTATATATATATATAAATTTAAAACTCATTTAATAGCTGAGGGTTATTAGAATAATTTCTGATCATGATGATTCATGATATACATTGATAGTTTTTCTCAGTGGAAACTGACACTGATTAATAGGTAAGCTTAGAATTTGCTACTATCAATGTGTACATAGAAGCAGCAGATTCCTTTTTTAAGGTGAAATAAACTCATGGAACTCAAGGTCCTGAAACAGAAGCAAACTGGATGACTGAGTCTTGTTTATTGCTTCTCTACAGTGTTTCTTTGGAAATGTTTTTAATTTTTGATGTTATTTATGGTGACATGTTGGCATAAAGTTCGCTAACACCAGGCCATTCATATCTGAACTTTCTTATAATTGCCTTCAGAGGTGAGAATTTTCAGCATATGTACCTCATTCTTTTTTCTAGGGAAATATTAATTTACCTCTGTTTGATGCCATAGTCCATACTGGCTTCTGTTGTTTGCCTACTGAGTAGGTAACACAAGTGAAATGTTTTTATATTGCATGTGCATGAACTTTATCTGAAGTAATCTTTGTTTAATGTAAGTCTATATATCTCCCATATCTCCTCATTATCACCGATTCCTAACACTTCACAAGCTCCCTGTTTTGGTTTGTATTGTCACTCTTTGTATTTTTTGATTCCAGCAGGATATAAAATGACGTAAGTACCTAAAATAGTTCCAATGTTCTCCAGGCTGAGACACTTCTGGGTGTCTTCAGAGGTAAAAGGGAAGAATTTTAATGTTTTAAATGTGTTTTATGAATGTTAAATTCCCCTGTCTTTGGCCATCAAGTAAGCAGAGTGTTTGAGAATTTAAGCTTTTGATGATTAAGTTCTACCAATATCCTTGTGGGGATCTGGGTCTGAGTGAATTTGTTAAGGACACAAAAGGAAACCCAACAGATCAGGAATTCTTACCACTCTTAGACTAGTGTTCCCAACAGAGGAACTCTGCATTTCCTTAGTTTGGTTGTTTTTATAAACTCTGTTCTGACTTTGCCAATTCGGGATATTTGCAATCGTGAATTTGAAGGACCTATCTATTGGACACTGTGATAAAACAATTTTCTATAAACTCTCTGACAGTCATCAAAACACTAAAAACTTTTAGATGCTCTCAGTCTATTGTAGAATCAATGCAAATGGTTTCCAGTCCATTGAGAAAGTGGCATTTCAGAACTCTAATTTTATCCAATGCTCACTTGGAACTTGTAAAAGCTTTTTGCGTTAGTTTTTGTCTAACGCTTTGTGCTAGCTGTCTTTTACAAGGTGTCTAATTTGTGTCCATTCTGTATACCACATGTAATGATCTGAAAAGGTCTTCTGAAGAATTTCTGATAGTGCTTGAATTGCACACACATGGATGCTGGGCAAGCTTTTTAAATTCTGTTTTCTCAGTGACAGTCTGGAACATAAACAAATGCATTTGAATGGTTCAGCTGCTGCATTTCCTAGCTCATTTATTGCTCTCTATATAGAAAAGAAAAACCTTAAGAGATTTTCGGAGTCAAAGATCCCATATTTCTTTCTAAGCTTGATTTCATGCAAACTGTTAAATTGTCTCCTACATACAGATTATGCTGTGCAGTCTTACTTGGTATATACCATAACCAAATTTCAGTCTGACTATAACCTGATGGTTGTGGGTGTTTTTATCAGATTTATCAGGCCTGTTTATCAGGGATATTTATCTGTGTTGAATTTATCCATTCTGATGTGATATAGTGGAGGACTTCTTAGTGTTTCTAACCGTTCATGTTTCTTAGGTTGCCACACCCACAATTTTGGATAAAATGTCAGGCTTTACCAGCCTTTCAGGTACTGTTGCAGTCACTCTTGTCTTGAACCAGTCTATTTGAGTGATTCATGTCAAGATTCTTACTAGATTTTTTAGTGTTGAGTATTAATTTATTTTTCAATGAGAACTAATGCAAAGCTGAGCTGTGTTATTTATGTAGATTCTCTAATCATTAATGTAACAGCTGAAAAATCACGTTGTTTGAAATAACCCATTTACTGATTTTGTCTCATATTTATTCTGCATTCAGGTCCAACCATGTTGTCTTTTTTTTGGGGGAACAAAACAAACTAAAGCTATGCGAGACAAATTCCTAACTGAGATAAACTGACCTATTTCCATGTACCCAGGCTACATAAATGAAAACGAAGTGTTTGCAGCAGTCCAAAGAGGGACCTCAATTTGTTTAGAAATGAAAATGGAAAGTTTCATTGACAATCTCAGTTATACACATTGAACAACGAAATAATATTTAATGCTTAATAGAAGCAAATATTTAATAGTATTTGCTTCTATTAAGCTGTCAATAATAAAGATAGTGTTAACCTGCACGAGCATTGTCATCAAATTAAGCTCTATGACTTTTCTCTGTATTATTTATTTCTTTTCTGTTCCATTTCCTCTTTCATTTTCTACTGCCATTTTCTACTTTGTAGTAAGCAAAGCATGAACACTCATTTCCGCTTGCAAAACAGACCACTTACCTAATTGGAATATAAAGAGGTTTAGTACATTTACCACTGTGTTTTTCATGTAACAGACATAAAATATAGTGTGATCAAAGAGAAAAGATGTGGGCTACCCACTTAACTCTGTCTTAAGCATTTTTTATAGAAAAAAATGTATGTAAAGAAAAAGATAGTGTAATGAATATCACAACATGGACCTTTCTTCTCTGCTTTTCATTGCTATAGTGATGCAGAATAGCCATAAAGTTGTTCTGTCTAACCCTTTGAGAACGGTTTTGACTGATGAAATTTCTAATGGCAGAT
This sequence comes from Chroicocephalus ridibundus, assembly GCF_963924245.1. Classification (NCBI taxonomy): domain Eukaryota; kingdom Metazoa; phylum Chordata; class Aves; order Charadriiformes; family Laridae; genus Chroicocephalus; species Chroicocephalus ridibundus. Next base: position 91,353,047 of record NC_086284.1, on the reverse strand, counting down.
AATCAACATATCATATTCTGGCTTTGAATCATTGCTGGGAGAAAAGTGGCATGATAAGGCTTCTATTTTTGCTTTGTATACACAAATATATTCTTCCTTAGATAGTAATTTGGGATAGCTGTGAACAGGATGTTCTTGTTCGCTTAATGATATTGAAAATATTTCTTTTTACCATTGCAAGTATCCTTATATGCATTTTCTATTTATTTTCCATACTGAAGCTGGTCAGTACACAATACATATGCATAGTTTTATGAAGGTCAACTCCAGTAAAGTACTGACACGATCATGATTGTCCCAACATGTTCTTGCTCCACAGGCCCTGCCTGCTGCTCTTGAAAACTCAAAACAAAAAGGGCCTTTACTTTAGCTAGGCCTTCAACATGGCCTTCACTAGTATTCGCATAGCCAACTTAGTGAAACACAGACTGATAACTGGGTGCAAAATTGGCTGAACTGTCAGGCTTAAAGCTTGTTGTCATCAGCGGTCCAGTGTCCAACTGGCAGACCCCTCATGGATAATACCGTTTATCAACAGCCTGGATGGTAGAGTGGTGTGCATCCTCAGCCAGCTCACAGCTGATATCAAAATGGGGGAAGTGGTCCACTGCTATTTAAAGTGACCTCAACAAGAAGGAAAAAAAAAAAAAAAGTGGACAAAAAGCTTGTGAAGATTAACAAGGGTAAATACAAAGCTCTATACCTGGGACAAATAATCCCATTCAGCAGTACAAGCCAAGGCAGACTCACTAGGAAACAGCTTTGCCATAAAAGACTGGATAAACATCAAAGCTGGTCATGAGCTAACAGTGGGACCTGGCACCAAAGAGGGCCAACCACGTCCTGGGCTGTACTAGAAGAATTGTAGCCAGCAGTTCCAGGGAGAAGGTTCTTTATCTAACACCTATGAGACATTTTGGATACCTTGGTAGAAGAAAGACTTTGATGTATTGGAGTAAGCCCAGTGGAGGCCACCAGCATCATTTGGTCCTTGAACACATGATGTATGAGGAGAGGCTGAGAGACCTTGGTTTTCTCAGTCTCAAGAAGAGAGGGCTTAGGGGAGTTGTTATGTCTGTCTTCAGCTACCTAATGGAAGCAAATAGAGAAGGCAGGAGTTCTGTCAGAGGTGCACAGTAACAGGAAAAGAGGGAACAGATGTACAAGGTAACAGCAGTAACAAGGTAAATTGTAGGTTAGTAAAAACCCAGAACATGTGCTGAGAGGGGTTCTGGGATCTCTTGGAGGTACTCAAAACTCAATTGATAAAGCCCTGAGAAACCTTTTCTAACCAGACATGCTCTGAGCAGGAGACTGGACTAGATAGCCTCTGGAGGTCCTCTACAATATACATGATCCTGTGTTTCTCTTCACAGTAAAGGGCATAAAACGTCTGGACCCAGGGTGAAATCCAGGAAGCGTGTAGGTTCCCAGCTTGACATATGGAGGGAGGCAGATGCTGTGCAGAAACCTGTGTGGTCTGAGCTTTTCAGGGTTAGCTAATCAGCTACCACAGAAATCGAACACTTGAATAAAGCAAAGGGGTATCGATGTCCATGTTATAGATAGTGATGATGGCTTTCATTGGTGTTACATGCCTAAAAATGAAAAAAAAACCCACAAGGTAAAGCTTATTCACAACACCTCAGTCTTGTGATACTGTTTAGCACCTAGAGTAGTTATCTTAGAAACAGAAGATGGGTTCTGGGTCTTCTCTGCCCCCTAAGGAATTTTAAAATCATGTCTCTGATCTTCAAGAGCATGCTTTCACCTGATTTCACCAGGCTCTAAATCTTGATGTCATGGCTGGAGCTGAACCACTGTTACTGGAGATAGAGTAGGTTGGTTTTTCAGTATGTCACAGAAAATGAAAGAGCAAAATAGATGGTTGAGATACCTGGATGTCTTGACTGAGAAGGCAATATATGAAATACATTGAGTGTTAATAGGTAAAATAATCATAACTTTGCAGATTCTTGACTTATTTACCAAATCTTTCATTTTTTCTTTTTTTTTTTTAATTCAAAAATTCTGTAGTACCGTTCCCATGAGAATATGACTATAGGTCAATTATCTTACTCCGTAAATAGTGGACAGCCCAAGAGCCCTTTGAGCTCTCCTGCACGGCAGCGAGCTGCACGACAGGACGTCCCCTTGAGTGGGGATGCTCGCTTAAGGTTCTTCTCCTCGAGGTTGAGAGATACCTTGCCGCAACAGATTCTTGGTAAGTGACTAATAGCATGCTAAACTTTGAAATCTTAGCTAAGTGATATAAGGATCGATTGCGCATATATAATCCATTAGACATAAACCATTGACCAAGTCTGGGACTAGGACTGGATCCAGCCACACCTAGACTCCCCTCTGAGAAGGAGTTTAGAAAGCAAGGGCGTCCTTTCTGAACCTCATGACTCAACGGGAGGGTCTCCCTGAGACCTTGTCTGACCCTGGCCTCTATGCAGTAAATAATAAAGTGTATCCTGGCATCAAATCTCATAAAACACTGTCGCATTCACTACTAACTTTGTTAAATCACTGTTTTATGTTAATAAACATTTCACTACTCTCTCACAAGTGCAGTTATTTACTCCGTCCACGACAAGTACATCATAAAATCATCATGGTTGGAAAGGACCTTTGAGATCATCGAGTCCAATCATACACACAAAAAAAAACCCTAAACAAACAAACAAAAAACCCCTACAATCTCTGCTACTAGAGCATGCCCTGAAGCGCCAAATCTAGATGTTTCTTAAATCCCTCTAGGGATGGTGACTCAACCACCTCCCTGGGCAGGCTGTTCCAGTGCCTGACCACTCTTTCAGTAAAGTAATTCTTCCTCATATCTAATCTAAACCTCCCCTGCCGCAACTTCAGACCATTTCCTCTGGTCCTGTCATTATACACCTGGGAGGAGAGGCCAACACCCACCTCTCTCCAACCTCCTTTCAGGTAGTTGTAGAGGGCAATGAGGTCTCCCCTCAGCCTCCTCTTCTCCAAGCTAAACATGCCCAGCTCCCTCAGCATCTCCTCATATGACCTGGTCTCCAGACCCCTCACCAGCCTGGTGGCTCTCCTCTGGACACGCTCCAGCACTTCAATGTCCCTCTTGTCCAGAGGGGCCCAGAACTGAACACAGGACTCGAGGTGAGGCCTCACCAGTGCCGAGTACAGAGGCACGATCACTTCCCTGCTCCTGCTGGCCACGCTATTCCTGATACAAGCCAGAATGCTGTAGGCCTTCTTGGCCACCTGGGCACACTGCTGGCTCATGTTAAGCTGGCTGTCCACCAGCACCTCCAGGTCCTCTTCTGCTGGGCAGCTTTACAGGCACTCTTCCCCAAGCCTGTAGCGTTACTTGGTGGCGTTGTGACCGAAATGCAGGACCAAGACACCTGGCCTTATTGAACCTCATACAGTTGGCCTTGGCCCATCGATCCAGCCTGTCCAGGTCCCTCTGTAGAGCCTTCCTACCCTCAAGGAGATCAACACTCCCACCTAGCTTATTGTCATCTGGAAATTTACTGAGGGTGCACTCAATCCCCTCATCCAGATCATCGATAAAGACATTAAAGAAAACTGGCCCCAAAACTGAGCCCTGAGGGACACCACTGGTGATGGGCCGCCAAGAGGATTTCACCCCATTAATCACAACTCTCTGGGCACGGCCATCCAGCCGGTTTTTAACCCAGTGAAGAGTACACTTGTCTATGCCATGATTCGCCAGCTTCTCCAGGAGAATGCTGGGTGGGACGGTGTCAAAGGCCTTACCAAAGTCCAGATCGACAAAGTCCACAGCCTTCCCCGCATCCAGAAGGCGAGTCACATGGTCATAGAAAGAGATCAGGTTGGTTAAGCAGGACCTCCCCTTCCTAAACCCATGCTGGCTGGCCCTGATCCCTTGGCTGCCCTGCACTTGCCGTGAGAGCTCACTCAAGATGATCCTCTCCATGATCTTTCCTGGTACCGAGGTCATGCTGACAGGCCTGTAGTTCCCTAGATCCTCCTTCCGACTCTTCTGAAGTACATCACTGAAAGGAACATGGAACTTTCTAGGAGAAGTTATCTGCTAGTTATAGAACAGGAAATTAGTGCAGTAATGCCTAAAATAGCTTAACACAGACTGCAACATAATAACGCTTATGTAGAGGAAAATATTAACTGGAAAATATAAATATGGCTCTTAGCTAGAAGCTGCACTGAGTAATGGAATCCACAACAGCTCAAGCGATACATTTTATAATTTTAAGGTCTGCTACTTGCTTATTTTTATCACTTAATTTCTTTGGAACAAATTTGATTGAATTACCTAGGATTTAAGTCTATAATGACTAAAGTTGGTTGATTAATTGGTTTATTTGTTCTATTTATGCTTTTTTTCTACTAATGTAAAATATTTTTATTATTTTGTCCATCCAACATTTCTGACACTTTATAATCTGAAATGTAAGATGTCTGCAACACCAGCTGTCTGACACTCAACATCTTCTAGTCCCTCCTGATTAGAGAAGTGATGCAACCCCATTCTATTCATGGAGACATAAAGTTTTAGAGCGAGAGTTAGTGAAAGCTGTAGGGAATGGCTTCATTGTGCAGTCTCAGAAATAACCTACTATAGAGATATCTGAGTTGGCTTTGATTAGCTAGCTTTAGTACAAGCAGCAATCCTGTAGACCTGCCTGTAGTAGATCTGTGCAAGATAATTTGTTCCGCTACTCAATGTCTTCTCATAAGATGTTTATAGGTAGGTAGGCAAACATTTTAGGCACCTGAGTTCAAGAACTGTGATCATAAAAATAGCCATTCTGAATTTTACATTATGTAGTTATTGATTACTATGCCCATGGGGTTACAAGAACAGAATAAGAATCTAACACAATCTTCTCCAGCTTCCCCCTATACCCATCCATAAGTGCCAAGAAAACTAAACTAGCGAGTATTTGAACACTGTCTGGAACTATGTGAATCTTGAATTTCATTCTGTATATTGATTATGTAGAGCTTTGCACAGAGCTTGCATGGGCAGGATACCCAAACAGAGGTTTTTCAAGGCTTTGTTAGCTTTCTGACCATGAACTGACCATCCTTTCTTACTTACCTCTTTTTTACAGCTCTATAATATCACCAAAATAGTGTCTTTATTACATGGGACTGTTTTCTGTGCTCTTTACTTAGTGTTTCAAAGCACTTTGAATATCAGTAAGTGGTAAGTACATTTAGGCGTGCATAAGTAGACACTTTGATTATGTAAACTCCCATGTTAAGAGATTTCTAAGTATCTCCATAAATAAAATACAATTTGCTCCTCAGAAGAAAACATTTTATGTCAGTCCCTGGAATGCTGTAGTTGAATGTTACTTGTTTTCTTAATTGTCTGCTGGTATACCTAGATTTCTCTTGTCAATTATTCAAAATGAAATAAATTATATGAGCCAGAACTAATAAATTTTAGAGATTTCTCCTTGTTCCCAGAAAGAAAAGGACATCTGTGCACCAGAAGTTCTAACCAAATGGACAGAGAAAAGACTACTTATCAAAAAACACTAGGAGACATCCTACTGTCAGAGCTGATAGCTTTGCTAATATATTCAAGTACGTAAACTGTTTAATCCATAGTAACACAGGAGTTTCCTAAGAAGTGTCCCGTGGTGTTGAACATTTTACTTCATGAAAAACTTGGCAAAACCCCATTCCAGGCATGAATATAATTTGAAGAGAAAGTTGCATGTCTATTTCTAGAAAATGAAAAATACTACTTTTTCAAATGTAGAATCATATGCACATAGCAAATTAACAAATAACAATTGCAAAAATTTTAAATTTTACATAAAATAGAAATTCTAAGAAACCTCATGCTTCCAATTTCAAGCAAAATACTGAAATCTACTGTGATTACCTCAATGCAGTGTATATTACAGTGAAAAAATTGCTATACTTACCTCTTCATTTTTTGGAGGGCCGTGAAACAAACTTAAAATCTCCAAGTTGTCTGAACTAGATATTTGGTGTATTTTTCACCTTCACTATTCAGAATGGTCTTTTTAACTTTGTAAAATTCAGTAATATTACAAGATAGCTAGAAAAAGTTAAGGAAATTAATACAAGAAACAATTTTTGTAAATACAAATTTGTAGTTCTCCTAGGCCAGTTGTATGTCTTGGCCAAGAAAATCATAGAATCATAGAATACTTTGGGTTGGAAGGGACCTTTAAAGGTCATCTAGTTCCAACCCCCGCTGCAATGAGCAGGGACATCTTCAACTAGATCAGGTTGCTCAGAGCCCCGTCCACCCTGGCCTTGAATGTTTACAGATATGGGGCATCTACCACCTCCCTGGGCAACCTGTTCCAGTGTTTCACCAAACTCATGGTAAAAGATTTCTTCCTTCTAGCTAGTCTAAATTTACCCTCTTTTAGTTTAAAGCTGTTACGCCACCTCCTATTGCAACAGGCTGTGCTAAAATGTTTGTCCCCGTCCTTCCTGTAGGCCCCCTTTAAGTACTGAAAGGCCGCAATAAGGTCTCCCTGGAGCCTTCTCTTCTCCAGGCAGAACAACCCCAACTCTCTCAGCCTGTCCTCATAGGAGAGTTTTTTCAGCCCTCTGACCATCTCTGTGGCCCTACTCTGGAACCGCTCCAACAGGTCAATGTCCTTCTTATGTTGGGGACTCCACAGCCGGACACAGTACTCCAGGTAGGGTCTCAGAAGAGTGGAGTAGAGGGGTAGAATCACCTCCCTCGACCTGCTGGCCACGCTTCTTTTGATGCAGCCCAGGATACAGTTGGCTTTCTGACCTGCGTGTGCACACTGTTGCCTCATGTCCAGCTTTTCATCCACCAGCACCCCTAAGTCCTTCTTGGCAGTGCTGCTCTCAATCCCTTCATCCTCCAGCCTGTACTGATACTGGGCCTTACCCTGACCCACGTGCAGGACCTTGTACTTGGCTTTGTTGAACCTTATAAGGTTTGCACGGGCCCACTTTTCCAGCCTGTTCAGGTCCCTCTGGATGGCATCCTGTGCCTCAGGCATGTCAACCACACCACTCAGCTTGGTGTCGTCTGCAAACTTGCTGAGAGGGCACTTGATCCCACTGTCTATGTCATTGATGAAGATGTTTAACAAGGTACTGGTCTCAATATGGGCCCCTGAGGGCTTCTGAGAAAAAAAAAGTCTTTTCGTCCTCTGTGTAAGGATTCTATTATGTTTTCAGTCAAAGAAAAGAAAAGACAAACTGTAAAGTTGTATTGCATTTTCAATAGCGTGCCTTTTTAGAAGAAATCCCTGGCATGAAATATGCTTGATTGTTTTCCTTCATATAAACGGTCATTGTTAACAATCAGTTGATACAATAAATGTAAGTGTTGGTATTAATTTGCTAGCTATTCAGAGCATTGTTATATATGGTCTAACTCTTTCTATAGAAATGCCTGTATTCTACCTGTGTATTTAACATTTGTCCAGCGTACTATAGATTGTGGAGATTTGACATATTAGTGAGCTGAGTAGAGTTTCATCCTAATGCCCTTAGACTACTAGCTGCTGAGGTCAGAGTTACCCAAAGCAGTTTTGTTTGCTGATATGGTCTTCACAGCATCTCAAGAGCTGTATTAGCTGTATTCTATAAACAGCTTATTGTTTTAGTACCAAAAAAAAATTCCTATTACCAGTGGATAAGCTTGCATTTTCTTGTCATTTAACTTTCACTCCCCCACGTACGCATATTTGCTAAAAGTAAACTTTATATGTAAACTTTCCTTTAACAATGTCTATCCCTAGATATTGATGGAGCAAGGGTTTGGATTTAGCACTTCTATCATCTTCTGAATCATTCCCATCTGCAGTGCAAAGTCCCTCACCATCTGTACTATGCTTGATAACTTATGCAGGCAATATGAATACTTGTCTCTTATTTCCATCAAGGGCATTTTTTTTTAAACATGGACCATTTCTTTTGTAGGCCTTAATTCAGTAAAACACTGAATCTATACATAACACTCAACTATTCTTCATCAAACTGAATGACTGGTGAGGGGTTCTCTCAATTTGTTTTGGGGAAGGTTCCTGTCTAAGAATGAGACTAGTTAGAACGTACGTGAGATAGATATTTTCTCCTCCCTACACAGAGGACGCTTCTTTGGAGTAACAGACCATTAACTTGGCTCACCCTTCTGGTGTTTGTGGGGCACTGTGAGTATTAGGACTGACCTCAGAAAGGAAAATTTTGATCTGAGGATCACCAACAAGTACACAGGCTGAAATTTCAGCCAGTGCTTCTAAGCATCCTGAGATAAGGGAAATACCAAGTTCAGGAATAACCTTAGATACTAGGTGTTACTCATAGGTCAACAAAATAATCCACTTATCCCTAAAAGCATTTCTATAAAATGCAAGATTGGATAAATATTATTGGACCATAATGTGTTCTGTTCTTTCTTCTGCACAACAACAGGAGTGGTACATTTAAGTACCATAAGAAAAAGAGATAAAAATAAAACAGGGGAATGTGAACTTGTATAGTCAAAAAATCCTACATTTTCCAGTCATGTCGAAGGTATAATAGGAGACACGGATAATATATTTTCTTTCCTTGTTTTGTTTACAATGGAAAAATTGCGCCTAATCATTAGTCTTGTCTTGTCCGAAGAATTAAATTTTAACCCCACAGGAACTGGAATCTTATAAATAAATCACTGAGAGAAATCCATTCACTGGATTTACTTTGCTTCACCTATCTGGGTCGTAACCCTCAAGCCATCGTATGTATAGCCTCCCTTTGCACTTGGCCTTGAGTGCAATAAATGAGTACACTATGACTACATCACAGACGTCTAGGTTTTGTTTTCTTAATGTGGAGAGTTACAGAGGTGCTAAATATTTAACAGTTTACAGACTTCATTTAAAAAATAAAAGGATGAATGAAAATGCTCTACTGAGTGAGGTGGGACATTAGCTCATCCCTGTTACGCTTGTATTTCTCAGGGGTTGCTGAATCTTGTAGCTCTGCTGCAGCTCCCCACCCCAGGTCCAGTCAGCGATGAGGCTAGGCACATCTTCGTGATAGACACACATACAAACTGAAGTATGCAGCACATATGTACATGTCTACATAGGCTGCTGCAAAGATCTACACAACACAGGACACACAGCACTCACGCAATCACAAACAGCACCAGCAGCCTCATCTCACCGTCCTCTCCATCTGAGTAATGATGGAGGTCTTCCTTCATGAGGATGAAGGTCTGTCGATGGGAATATATACTTATACATGTCCAATGTGGATTCCCCTGGGAGCTGGGCTCAGACACCTGTTGTCTCCAGGGACTCTGGTCCCCTGCCTTGCCCAGCTGCTGGCACCTAGCACACAAGTCCCCGTGGCTACACTCCAGCTGCTGGAGCAGATCCCCTGCACCCAGTGACACAGGTGGTGCACATACACACACATGCAAACACACACACACATGTGCAGACAAGACATTGATCCTGATGCAGCTGGCCTTCAGCACATATTCCACCTGTTAGCTGCCCTTGGAGCCGCTTGTCTCTCGTCACCTCATGCACATACAAGTGGGTCTCTCAGGCGACGCACCCCACCAGCTCCTGTGGTCTCTCCAGTAGCTGGCATGGACCCTCTGGCCCCTCTGGTAGTCACCTATTCCTGTTGTCTCATGTACGCCTTTACTTGGCAGCCTCACGGTATACTTGACCCACTCTCCAGCAGGTCCAGCCAGATACTCACTGGTGACACACACTGACACATGCACGTTCACAGCAGCAGCCCACAGGCACACAGCCCCTGTAAGCTCTGGTCCCACTCTGGCTCCTGTCACTCAGAGATTCCCACATCCTTGTGCACACAGATAGAAAGCCCCTCACCCAGGAAAATGGTCAGATATGGAGTTTAATGAAAAGAAATGACAGACTGCGCTGATCAGGCGGCACAGGGCACAGCCAGACAACCATGGTAACCAGCCCCTGCATACACATGACTAACCTCTTTTATCCCCTTGTCCCTCTGTTTCCCCACACTTTTTCCTTCCCCAACCACTCTAAATCCCAAAGGTACCTGCAAGCCTTTCCCTGGCCACATGGTGATGGGCATCCCCCCCATGATGTGGGGCTGGTCACCTCCTGTGACATCCCAGGGAGGGGAGAGGAGAGGCTGAGGCAGGGTTCCCCTATGTACCTCTGCTCTCCTTTGTATGTGTGGTGACAAACTTTTTATCACATAACCTTACAGTGCTATCCATAGGTAAATCAAAGCATTTGAGAAGACAAAAATATTATGTTCTGAAGCACCGGGGAGATTGAAGTGTTGCAAACTTTTAAGGCACCAGAGCATAGAGGGAAGCAATGAGATGAGATGTGCGTGGATTATTCCAGTTGGTGATCAGCACAGATTGTGTCTGTGCTGCTCATGAAGAAAAAGCCTTCCAACATAGCCTACAGCAAAACTGTTCTCTTCTTCTAATCCAAACATCAGTTTTATTCTTACATTGAAAAAAGAAGTAAGATGTCAAAGAGGTGGGAAGGAAGATTTCCTGTTCTACCTCAGAACATTAATTCACCGTGTTTCATGGTCTGCAGATAGCATCTCAAAAACAAATACATATGAGAAATATATAAAAAAAGAAAATAAGAAGATATGCTAAGGCCAAAGCTATTACTGATGGTGAATGGAAGATAAATATCCCACTGCTGGGCTGCAGCGTATATGTATATACTGGAAAGATACATTAAAAAAAAATCTTGCAATCTTAAACTGTCATAACTAACAGATACTCCAATAATTTACAGCTGTAAACACAATTATCCTCACTGAGAAGATAATAAATCTTTTTTTTCAAGACTGATTCATCTAAATTCAATGTCCAGACATTTCTATGGATTTGTCAGCAAGGCTGAAAGTTTTTGTTATTATTAGACATAATTTTCACAGAGATCAAGTAATCTTCAAACCCTCTCTCAAATAGTCTGAATTGATTCAGTCTTAAATTTGACATCCCAAAATTTATTTTCCTAGCCCTTCAATCATTATTTTGAATCTTCTCTGAATGTTTTATAGAATTTCCATATAGTTTAACAAATAATTGTGCAGATCTCCAATTAAAAAAAAAATATTGTTGGATAAACAATCAAACTATGTCATACATCTCAATATCGCTGTCATCATTGTATTAGATAAATTTTGGAGTTACAGAGATTTTTGAGATGGCAGCACCCAGGTCTGTTACTGTCCAACATATGCCTCTGATGTCTACATATGGCAAGTTTTAAAAGAACCTTGAGATACGTGATCAGAGTACAGTAAAAGACTTCTAACAGGAAGTTACAACTCCCCCCTCCTCACAAAATTATAAATCAGACTCTTTATGAAGAGTGGCCTTGGAAGCCGTGGAATACAGCTTTTAAAAGCCCACAGATTGTCACTGGATTTCAAAATTTAATACTTTATTGTTTTGTCTGTGTTTAAATTGGCACTAATTCCTACCAACTTAAATATTTTAAATATTGGCAATATTCAGTCTTTACATCTTTACTTTTAAAAAACATTATAATAAATATTGGAGCAATACTGGGACAATTGGGAAAGAGCAAATGTCTTAATCTGAATGGAGGACAGATGTTTGACACTTTCCAAAGTGTAAAATAGGGCACTTCCATCATGTGTTGTCTGAGCTTCCTATTTAATTCATAATGCTATCCACAATGGATGTGTCCTCACATTTTCATCCAAGTACAAAGCAGAATTTAATGAGAGATTTTTGCTTTAGTACTTTTAATTTTATGATCTAGAATTTGCCAGTTCTCTAACGAGGCCAAGTCTCCATTTGATTTTATTCCCTCCAAAAATGCTTTCTTATTTTCTTTGTCTTTATTAGGTATTGGTTTTCTTTCACTTGTTTTTTCTTTTCTCTCTCAGGAACCTTTTCCTTATTTTTACTAGTTTCGGGATCTGCTGAACAATGCTGAATTATTTTCAGCTTTCACTTCTTTCTTTAAATTTTGTCTCCCCATTTGCCAACAGTTGCTTTAAACTTTATTAAAACTCTGTGTTTAGAGTTCAAAAACTAAATTTTAATGATTGTAATGAGCTACGAATGCCGAGTGCCTGTGACCATAGCCAATATAAGACTTTCACTTCAGTAGAATGTTCCGTTTTCTCCTCTTGCATGCCTTCCCCAATACGAAGTTTCTTATTTCTTTGATCAGCTTTAGAACAACCCTACAGTCCTGAGGTCTGCCTTTTTCAAAGTGAGGGGTTTTTTGTCTTTTCACCCCTGTCCGTAGTTTTGTTTTGTTGTTTGGTTGGGTTTTTTCATTTCCTGCAACCTCTCACCTTGCTAGCCAAAAGTTTCTCACCAGAATTCCCACTTTTTCCTTTATTCAGGCTATTGAAATACCGTTGGCCGAACTACAGACAGTAAATTATAGGTCTCCAGGAGTTAAGACTAAAACATAGTTTAGACCCCACTCCAAAACATATATATATACATATATCTTGTTATGTTGTATTGTGTTTGCTAATAGGTCAGAAAAAATGTGCATACAGTAAATACATGGAAATTCACATTCATGTAAACTCATATATACTTAGGGTCCCAAAAAAATCTGTGTCCTTCTCTTGCATCCTTGCTCTGTTTGGCTAATATGGGTTGTAAGTTAGCTTTTTAATGTAGATGCAGTAAAAACTCGTTTCACCTGGACTAGAAACATCATCATGTGCGTGCTCTAGACTATTAGCAACAGGCCATATTATTAGCAACAGCCTGCTGCTAATATTATTGCTAGTATTATGATGTTGCTGATATTATTGCTAACAGCCTGTTGCCTTAGTGTATTATTAGTAACAGCCAGCGATGGCCAGAGTTATAAAGAAGGGCAAATAGAGCCTGTCGTGGAATAGTGCTTATTATGACTGTTTCCAATCATGAAAACTTTCTTTTGGCACATTGTAAGCACTGGTAGTATTACATAGTAACAACTGGAAATGTGAAGGTAATGGCAATCAATGCTTATTCACTAGCCCAATGTGTTTTCTGAGCTTGTTTGGTTTTCTGACAGAGTCGTCTTAGTGCGAGTGTGTAAAGTGCTGTCCTTTCTCAGCTCAAGATGCATTAAGTGTTTGTTTATAAATCACACTTACTTTTACAAACATGTAACATTTTGAATAGTTATATAGCTTTTTACTGAGGTTTGGAGATACTGCTTGAATAAATACTAAAAGTTTGATGTCTTTTCAAAGCTATTTGGAATCTCATGAGTCTGCTTAGTTGTTTGAAAAGTCTATGTCAGTCTCTGGCAGTTTCAAGAATTCATGTAGGAAGTGCCAAGATATTTATCAAATGAATGAATAAATAGCATATCAAAGATTCGCTGGCATTTTATCTTAAATGAAGTTTTTATTTAATTTCAATTGTTTTTCCAGAATAGTCTGTTCATCCAGAATTTAAAGTTTTCAGCTGTTTCTTCAACCCCAGCTTTGTTGAGACTAACTTTCTTGTAAAACCTTAAAAGAGGCATTAAAAAAAAGAAAAACATATATCAAAAGGTATACGGAATATAGACACATTCCTCTGAGTAGTCAGATATATCTGATTTTTGTTGAATCAGATATCAGCTTCTTTTTACCTCTGTCACATACAGTGCATCGGTTTCCCTTTTACAGGAAATACTTTGTGAAGAAGCATCTGATCGTTAATCTGTGCACACCCAGAAAAAAGGAAACCTCATTCCTGCATTAACAACCTAATTTCCAAAGAGGATTACTCTCATATGCAAAGATCAATGAAAGTATTATTAAATCTCCTGGCCCTTGTGCTTTCCTGTGCAAAGCTGATGTTGCCAATTATTTTAAAGATGTCTAACTCTAATTTTAGTGGAATATTTTTGGCATGAAGTGGAGGGATGTTGAATATTTTATATCACACTGGTCTCAGAAGGAGTTCTAAACTATTTAATACCTTATAAGATGTCATTGGGCTAAAAGGATTCACTTTAATAACAATCCATCTCACTATCAATTTTGTCAACTGTATGGACAGTTTAATTTTTTTCCTAACAAATGCTTTCCCCTCTTTTTCTCTGATAAAACAACGAATCAATTGACCCCGGGTACTAATATTTCCATACTTATTCTAATTCTGGAGCATTTGAATAGTCTAATTTATTTCTTAGCTCAGAAAGTGCCTTAGATTATTTTCCTCTACAGTGTAAAAAGAAGTACTTCTGTCTAATATGCTTGAGCAAATGCATTGAAATACTTATGATGGCAGAAAGTATTTGGCTTACCTTGTACTGCGGACCCATGACCATGTTAACCAGTATGTGACTTCAGTTGCTTAAAACTTGAAATTTTCAAGTAGCTGGTTTCTTTATTTAGTCTATCTGGTTTTAGTAATGAAAAACATCCAAAAGGGGTAACTGAATTTGCACTTCAATATATTACACTAGTATGGGTCATCTGTACTTTCAAAACAGTTAACTATTTCACCTTGACTGGAAAGACCTTATGACTAGGTTCTACTCAAGGACTGACAAGTCTTGAGAAAATGAGTTCTGCCATGAACAAAGATGAGTTAAGCTAGTTAGGCAAGGAGTGGACATATAGCAAGTCAAAGGACAGCATAGGTAGTATTCGTCTATCCAGATTTGGACATCTACATCAAAGCTACTAATTTGGTTGATTTTACTTTCCATAGAGACTTTGAGAGGCTGATTCATCTATGTTGTTTGCCTGTCTTAGACTGATTATCTATTATACTTTAGTCATGTTCATTCCTCTCTCATTAACTATAGAGGTAGTCAAGACAACAATCTCAAATGCACATTAAACTGAAGTGAAACAAATCTCAAATTATCAGTCCTAAATATCTACTTCTACACATCCTGTAGAAATATCTCAACCACTTTCCTTTGTTCTTTGCATACTGGGTAATAGTAAAGGAGCCTTCACCTAGCCGAATACTTCTCTTTTGCTCCTTTCTTCTTAGTAGTAAATCCTTTCTATACTTTTCAAGACAATCCCACACATTTCCAAATCTTGTCAGTCCCTGAGAAGGCCAAAGGAAATTTTTAAATGATTGTTTCCTCTGTGACATATTCTGAATAAAGATAAGCTATCAAAGAAATTTTACAGATGTCAGTTAAATATAATACAAAATGGCACTTGAATAAGATAAATTAAGAGGATCAGCTTTAATACCCAAAATATACAGTAGTGCATAAAGACACAGTTTTAAAATTATACTTTGCAGATACCTGCACCTCAAATGTTAGGGGAGGGTAGGAAGCAAACACGCAAGCAAGCAACATCCAACCATCTTGGTCAGAAGAATGAAACCAAAACCAAACCAAAATAAACCCCATGGATTTTGGCAATTACACATTTTCATGATTTTATGCTACCATAATTCCCTTTTGATTTACTTAATCTGGCATGTCCTCCCTTGTGAAATACATTCCAGTATCTGCACAAATGGAAATAATTTCCCACAGGACAGTTAACGTTTTCACCATTTCAGGACTGCATTTTAAATTAACATTTCCCAGGGGCTGTATGTACTGAGACAACAGTCCAGATGCATAATATGCATAATGTCGGTGGCACACAGCTTGAGTTGGTGTGTCCTCAATCAAGTTTGAGAATAGTTTTCATTTATTAGAGGAAATAAGGAGGCCAGCTTGCCAACTGAAAATACATGCAATGGTGAACTAGAGACACCCATCTTGACTACCAGCACACATCCTACAAAAGAAGTTTCTGTGGCATGATAACCACTCTATCCACCTTTTGTTAGCTGTAAGTTTATGTTAAGAGAAACTCTGATGGAGGAGAAACAACAAAATAATGGATCATCTGAGCATCACAAAATAAATAGAACAAAACAAAATTATATTCCACAGTTTTTTTCTTAAGCTAAACACACAAATTTAAAATACAATGTATTTCTTAATAATTGAGCACTTTGGGTTGCAGGTTTTCATTATTATCTGCAACATAATGATTGTCTTATAACTAAAGAAGAAAATAAAATAACATTAGAAGAAAAATCTGATCATGCTGAGGGACATTTTGTTATTTCTCCTTTAAGACACACTATTGTTCCAAATTTAGCAAGTTAGCTTAATTAATAACTTAATTCATGTTTTCAGGAAGGAATCTTTCAATTCCATTGATCTACCTTATCCAGCAACTCTTCTTATAGCAATAAAATCTTTCAATGGAAAGCTGCAGACTAAGACAAAATAACTTGCCCTAGTAAGCATGTAATGAGTCTTTAAAATTACTCTTTCAAGAGATGAAATCAGATCTACTTACAAAATCAATTACAGTTAAGGGGATTTGAAGGGGGGTTTATGTACATATTTCTGGTGTGATCTTTGCTGAAATGATTGATACAGACTTATTTTTTATAAATTTTAAAAAATGTGTTTCTTTACTTTGTCCAAAAAAGTAAGACTGTGTCTCTCTTGTGCTGGGGAGCTCAGAGCTGGAGCCAGCACTCCAGATGTGTCAGCACTGAGTAGGAAGGAAGGGTTATCTCCCTTCAAAGGAATTTTCAGAAGAACACTTGTAAAACTCTTAAGAGTACCTATTTAACTGGAGAAACTTTGTTCCAAGAGACAGTTTGCCTTACCACAAAAATGAACTATCTAAGCTGAACTCTTCTTTTGCTGCTAAATAAACATCAGAAAATTTAGCAAAAAATTGGAACACTTTATAAAGCTAATCCTATGAATCGAGACTTAAAACAGATTAGAGTTTAGAAAGAAGAGGTTATTTTATTTTCTTTTTTTTGCAGAAAGAACAGATCAGTTCCTCTAGACTTGAGATGAAAAACAATACTCAGGAAGAAGGTGATGAAGGTAAGATCCTTGGCTGACATAAACAACACATACATTCAAGGGATATGAAAAAGAATGCAATAAAACATTCAGATAAATATTTTCTTTTGGATCTGAGTATTTTGTACCTGTTAAATTCCAGAGTCATTAGGTTTGAAACCATTTATAAGCTATAATTTATTTCCTTTCTGTATCATGTGTTACTGAAGAGATGACTAAAAATGGTATTCAAAATAAAGGAGTACCAAAATACTTATTAAATGCATGCTCATATCTGAACCTAGACTCTAGCCTAGTTTCACTGTATGGCATGAGACTTACGAAGGGTATAGTGCAGAGGAACAATATCCTCTGCAGGCTTCTTAGAAATGCAGTGCTGCACCTGGGCTGTAGTCATTCTTTGAGTAGTGACCACCTTGCAAGAGGACATTGCCTAAATGGTATTAATTATGAAAAATAAAGAGCTGCTGAAGATTATTCAGCTTTGTAGATTTGTTTTAAACCTAACTGACATTCATGGCTCACCTCTAGTAAAAGCACATACACAGTATAAGATGTCTTGTGGATTAGCTGAAATATTAGTGATCTAGGGCAGTGAATAAAGGATTAGCTATCTCATTAAATGCATAGAAAAGTATTCTTTTCCTGTGATAGCTTGTACTAGAGCATAATTTGAGATTGAAAGCTTCTAAGCAGGAGTCTTGATTCTATTCACTCAAACTCATGCGCGTGGCGTTTTGAAAATATTTCAGTGTTAATCATAACTTGATCATAGGTTTCTAAGCTTAAAAAGAGCTCTGGTCATTAGAAGTTACCGCATAGCAAAATTGTTGGCATACCTGTACTGTACAATACCATCTGGGTTTCCTTTACTCTTCCTGGAGGATTATAGAAAGGGAAATTTTTGATAGCAATGGTGATCAAAAGAATGGTGTTTGCTGCAAAGAAGATCAATTTATACTCTGGAAAAGCCTCTTTATATTTAATATAGTCACCTACATTAACAATACATGCACAGAACTTACAACCGAGTGAAAATAATGTTGCTTAAAAACAATTCTTTAGCTGAACAGTTTTCCCTTGCTTTGGCCATTAAAATTTACTCTGAAAGCTAAGGTGCTTGGTTACTGCTCATACACAGGACACTACCTAGAAATACAAGGTACTGTGAACACAGGCTTAAGGAACTATGAAAAAAATCAACAAGCCACCAAACCCCAAAACCTCTCAAAAGACAAAAATCCCTAAAGTAACAAATCAAAAGGTTCCTTTTAGCAAAGCTAGTAGGATCAAAAGGACTGATGATGTAAAGGATGGGGGACACTATTTTTCCTCGTCAGGAGAAAACAAATTTTTAGGCAGAGATTTAGCTATGTTGTACTACATTTTGATGTGTTTCATGGACCTTGGGCAAGTCTTTTTAATTCTCGGTGCTTCAATTCCTGCCCAATACATATCACATTCATGGTCCCCTCTGCCTAACTTTGCTTGGTTTCTTTATCTAGACTGTGAAATCCACAAGACAGAAAGATTTATTATTTCAAATATAATACACACATGTAGCTCCTGTAGCGCATTGCGTAACGTTCTTCAGAGCACTTTTTAATTATTTACAGAATTTACACATTGTTTAGAAGCAGAGCTAGTGTTTACATAGCCTGAAAAGTCTACATATTTCTTTTATGAGAGTGTACCTCAGTCTGTTTAGCAGCCCATGCTCTGCTGTGTCCTACCCCTTAGTCCTAGAGGAATGTTGGCAGAATAAATAGGAAAGACTCCAGGAACTTTCACTGGTGCAGAGCCACTTCCTCAGCACATCATGCAGGATGTGTCCAAATATCTGCAATGCAGCTTCATGAATTTGGATAAGCCAAAATTCATTTTTCTCAAAGCTGGAGAGTTGAAACTAAGTCAGTACTTTATTGTGGTTGCCATTTGGATTTGTGCTTATTTGTTTCACTTTTAAGTAGTTAAAGAGAAAAATATAATTCAAAAGTACTGGAATTCTGTCTGCCATTGAAAGCATAGTATGGAGCCTTTCTGCTCAGCAGCAGTCATAGAACCAATACTTCAGTTTTCCTTAATCCTGAAAAACTGGAATTGGTGACAAAATTTTCTCCATACTGGATTGTATGTTCCCCTCCAGACTTCCTCAAAACAGATTTCTCATCTGCTTCCTACAGGAAAGGACCAAAGATCTTCACAAAGACCTTCACAAAAAGGTTTTTAATATTTCTATATAAATCTTAGAATCATAGAATGGTTTAGGTTGGAAGAGACCTTAAAGACCATCTAGTTCCAACCCCCCTGCCACAGGCAGGGACACCTCCCACTAGACCAGGCTGCTCAGAGCCCCATCCAGCCTGGTCTTGTACACTTTTTTTCTCTTGTACTTTCCTGGGTGCCTCCCAAATATATCTGCATTTCTTATGCATTACAATTGTTAATTAGTATTAGTTAATATAATGATTTTGTCTTTAAATTGATGAAAGTTTCAGTCGAACAAAGAAGCCTAGATAGGTCCATAATATTGTTCATGTTTCTGTTTCTAGAGCTCAGACTGTGTGTAAGTGGTCATCGGCTTTCAGTTGCACTTGTGCTACTAGGAACATGCATCAGTCAGTGAGGAACACAGAGAGTCAACACCCTGGGAAAGAAATAGTCTATTTTGTTTAGAAAAAGCTTGAAAAAGCATATAGGTAATGTACTTGCAGTGTACTTGAAGAGTGTTTATACACTGTATTTATGGATTTCTTCTGAAAATTTGAGAAAATATTTGTTTCCTGATTTCCACCACCGCCCCCCCCACCCTCCCCCAGGACTAGGTGTGTTCTCCTGAGGAAAAAAAGAAAAGCATTTGCATTAGGAAATGTTAACGTAATCATTCTAGATTCTGGTTTTGGCGAGTTTTGAAAAAACAAACCTAGACAACAGGAAGGATGTATAAGTAAGGCATTATTTTTTTGTAGCTATGTTTAAGGTGAAGGAGCTTCTCCAACAAGCTATTCCTTGAAAAGCTCTTAAACCATGTTATTGAAAAGGAGAACATAGTGTGCCATTGCAATGCAGAAACGGAATTGGCCCATACTCTGCGTATGTGCATATAGGACATGGACATCCATGATCTGATTCAGCTTGAAGGCAGAAATCAAGTCCTTAAGTGTCCAAACCATTTGCATGGAGCTAGTAGAGCAGCTAGAAGACCAATAGATGTTTCAGATGTTTCTGGAGTGGCATATGGAAACAAGAGGGGAGAATCTAAGACATCTAGGGAGGTACTGGAAGGTGGTGCTGAGGCCGAGGAAAGAAACAGATCTCATATTAAGATATCTATATGTGTTTCCACTCAGGCATTGGATTCAGGTGCCTGGTGACATTTTATACATCTCTCCAAGCATTGGCCACCGCCAGAGGAGGGCACAGGTGTCCTGCAGGTTCTGCACACCTGTCAGCATCACGTCAAGGGCTTGGATTCCCAAGGGTATTTCAGATGTCACTAAATGGCCCTCTTTAGGCACCTAAATTACAACCTGAGTGCCTTCATGTGATCTAGGTCATGTTAAGTTCAGTGGAGATATTACTGATGCAGTAAACAGATTATTTTATCATATTCATCTGACCAAAGCCAGCTGTCTACTTTAGGGTAAATTGAACCATGCTACCAACTATAAATTCACTGAGTAACTCTTCATTAACTTTAATGAGAGCTCAGACATATGGAGGCACGCAGGAATTTACTAAGAGCACTAATAGTTTTTCCCAACTTCATATGTATTTATAAAATGGTGACATGATTAACAAGTAATAATAACAATTTAAAAAAAAAATAAATTAAAAATACCCTGAATTAGTGGGCTGAAGACCTGGGCAGTATTGGCTACACATAATCAAGAAAACCTTGTTCTTGCAGCAGCACTTCAACAGTGTTTGTTTTAAATCAAGAGTGCTACTTATTGGTAATCAGCTTTCTTCCAGCCCAGAGTTAAGATGCTTGTACAAAACTCTTACACTGTATGCCATAAACTATAAGTTCTCAGTTAGAAAAAAACAGCCTGCAGCATTATAAACCAATATAAGATCTTTTTCCAAAAAAATATAAAGTAATAAAATTTTAAAACCTAATGGTACTGATAGAAAAACAACAAAATTATGAGGTTGGTTTTATCTATTTCATTCGTATTTAGATACATTTAGTTGAAGGGAATTGGGTTGCAGAACACAGTCCTTCATACATTAAGCAATATAATCAGTATAAAGATATACACAGTTTTGGATTCATACTGCTGCCATAGAATTATTATGGTGATGTGTCTATGGCCACAGCAAGGTCTACTCCGATTGAAGAAGAATGTCCTAATTAGCTGATAATTATGTAAATATATTTAAAAAAATAGTAAATAGGTTTTCATGTGATGAGGTCAAGACAGTTGCTTTCCTTGCTTCTAATAATTTTATTAAGTATTTACAGCTTGCACATTACATCTTCAGACTATTTATAACTTTGATAAACAATTCATCATTACATGGTTTGACTGCTATCTTTGAATTAATCAGATGAATTGCTTGAATTTACTTTGAGCAGAATGGCACCTATTGTGGAAAACTATTTTCAGTTAGGCAATGAGCTGTTAATAGTAATGTTTGGAATAAATACATTTTATCAACATTTACAAAGGCACCCTACTAGGTAGCAAGCAGAAGAGTACATTTTCACTGTGCAATCTAATTTCCTTGTCCTAAAAATAGCTTCTTTCTTCCTCTTTCAAATTCATGAATTTTGAAATAATGTTGCATTTTTTTTGCCCCTAAGTACAGTTGTAAGACTTCAAGGGATGACATTTTGCAAAAAAAATGGATTAGTCTACCTTAGAGAAAGAAGTGTATAAAGCAGTTCACTTTTGAAAATGTATTTTTGGCAGAATATATTTTGGAACATATAGATTTTGATGGCTTTGGAATTACAGGTTTAGATATATAGATGTTTCCAAATAAAGAGCGAAAGACAGTAAGGTATTGAAAGGTACTGTAAATTCTGTAGACATTTATAAACAGTCTCTGAAGGCACTCGAAATCTGCAGCATCACTAAAGAGATGCTTGCTTGTATCTTTGGTGGTGAAAAGTTCGACACTTGCATGCTTGGAAACTTTAGTGGAAAGAGCTCAGAAGACTGTAAATTTGAGATAAGAGGTTCCAGTATTGTTCAAGTATTGTACTACAATATTGGAATTGTGATATTTTTAAATATCTTGATATAAAAGTGTTAGAAAAATCTGTCTGACTGTCACAAAGACTGGGGTGATAAAGAAAGGCCAGATGAACTACTAGTGACTTGGACTTTGTCGTTTTTGCTTGCCAGTAAACCAAATACTTCTGAATGCAAATAGATGATACTACATGGTTAAACACTTTGTCTAGCACCCTAGCCTCTGGTACAAATAATGTAAATCAAATAAATTAATATCTTGGGGGGGGGGGGGGGGGGAAGAAAAAAGTTAAAGGAATACAGAAATAAAGAATAGGTTTAATTCAATGCTTTTTCTACCACCTGATAGCATAGACTTATAACATGCCTGAAGTTTTTAAATAGCAAAGAACCAATACAAATGATACTGAAATCCTGTGAAACTCATATTCTATATTTTTAATTTTGAAAATGCCACATTACCTGATAAGACGCCATCACCATAGGTGTTATATTTACAGAGGTCTGCGATACATTGCATTTCTTATGCTTAACTTATTTTTTTATAAACAGGAACTAGGGCACGAAGCTAACACAACTTTCAACCTCAGTTCAGGAATATTTCAGATCTGAGTATGTGAATACTTAACCTTATGACTATATTACGTTTTATGTTATGTTAGTTTATTTTGTTGGAGTTAAATTATTATTTCACATTCTCTCCAGATTTTATGTGTATAATGCTTATTACTGGCTGAGTACAGAGACAGAAAATCTAAATATGGGCAAGAATAAGAAACAGTGAATAGGGCAATGATTTTGAAATAAATACAGCCTATTCTGGAAATACATGCTATATCTAAATAAAAATAAAATTATGTTGCTGAAGCCTTATATAAAAAGAATACAAACCCCAAAAATAGTTTCCACAGGTTTAAGCTAAAGACAAGATAAAACCTAACAAGCATGCATGAATGCAAAGAGCTAAATGATACACTCTGTACAAATGAAGTCAGCAACCTCTGCCTCCAAAAAGCAAGTTAAAGGTGAATGAAACTCTGTGAGGAAACAGCAAAAAATAGTGAAAGTTCCATACAAGCATGACATAAAAGTAGATAACCAGACCAAGACCAACTACAGAAAAGTATCCAAACAAATGCAATAACAAAACGTGGTGAATAGTAAAACAAAAACCAGTACTCTCTTTCAGCCACAGCAGAGGGAGGATCTGCAGTGGATAAGCAGCAGTATTGATGAGACACGGCATCCTGTGTGTGCTGGCAGTATGGTGTGGGAGTGGTTCGTCTCTTTCTATTTTTGCTTTCTTTCCATTCTTGTATGTTTGATTGTCTTTTCTACCCTCTTGCTGTCTGTTCTATGTTTTCTGTATGTTTTTTTTATTTGTTTGTTTTTTACTGAGTCCATATGCTATTTTTTTTTCCTTTTCAGTTGCCTCGAAATAAGTCCGCCCTGATTCTCTAGGCTGAAATCCATTATTGACCAGCTGTTGATCATTTGTGATTTGTGTGATTTATAGCATTGAGGTCTGCGATGTCCCAGTACTTTCAAGGCCTCTGATATCAACCTATGTTTATACTCTTGGAGGCCCCTGCTGCAGTATTCAGTGAATAAAAATGATGAAGGAATATTGATAGAACATGATTCTATGTGAAAATTTGGACTCAAAATGAGACATAATAGCTAGACTACCTAGACAGAATAGTGACCCAGTCTGTGGCATATTAAGAAAAATCAGAAAAGCTGTGAGTGCAGAAAACACTCAGAAAACCTCAGTTATTCTCGTGAAGATTCATTCATGTCAGAATGGACGTTATGCATAAATAATATTTTTAAGGCATTTCTTCTTAAATGATCTCACCTTAAAACAAATACTTGGAAAATATAAAGAGACAAGGTAGTCTTGATCAGTGTACAAGACCTGGATCAAGAAATAATTAATAAAAAGCTAACCTAAAGGATTACCATCATGCATTCAGTGTATGTGTAGGAGCAAAGAACTAAAAAGTAGGGAAAAAAAATCTAATATATTAACAAGTCGAAAATAACATCCTTGTAAAGATAAAGAAAATGGAATGAGCAGTCAAAAGGATGAAACTCTTGTGAGATAAAATGCTTGTATTGAAAATATTACTATTATATAATAATGTTAGTCTAAAAGTATACTTCTTATTAAAAAAAAAAATATATCTTTTATAGATGATGCCAAAAAGATGGTACGGCTAAATACAAATTGCGAGAGAGCATTAGAAATTAGAGAACTCTTATTTAAGAAAGAGAAATTGTATACAAATAATGAAACTTAACTGTAACTTAACTGTAAATTGCATTGTACTGCAACAGCTGAAACAAGACTTTAAGAAACATCTTGTTCTAGGAAAATATTTAACCCCCATTATACTTTATTCAAACAAATTCCAATGCCAAAACCAAGAAGCTTTCCAAAATTCTATATGGCCAAAGATTAATATGCTATAACGGGTGTCTAAGTAAATGAGGCCATAGGACAAAACCAAAATGAACTAATTACCTCACTCTGCAAGAGCTTGGGAAGGTCACACCTGAAAGCTTTTTGTAACAGAAGTCAGTGCTCAGGAACCGTCTCAGATGAAATGTCAATAAAAAGAGTTTTCGAACAAATTAATAAAATGAATAGCAGCAAACTTCCAGAAACAGATGTAGTCACGTAGAGTTCTAAGAAAAATGAAATATGAAAGTGGTGAACTGTTAACTATAGTGTGTAATTTATCACTTAAAATGTCCTTTGTACCAGAGGAGTTGAAAATGGCAAAGGCGATACAAATTTTTTAAAAGGCCTTTGGAGAAATATAAAATGGAAAGTCTATATCTGCACTCTGCAAACTGTTGAACCTATGAGTAAGAACAAATGAGTAAATATGATGTAGCAGGAAGTCAACACAGGTTCTGTAGTGTTGCCTCACAAATGTAGCGTAATTCTTTATAAAGAAGGCGGTAAAGTAGGCAAAGATAGTGATATAGTGATAGATAGTGATATATCTACTTGGTTTTGTGAAATAATTTTGAAAAAGCCCCTCTGTATAACAGGATGCCATGGGACAAGGGAGAAATCTTCCAGTAACCCTTAATAAGTGGTTAAAGAAGAAAAAGAGTGGTTGTAAAAGATGGTTGTTTTTACCATTATGGAGAGATCCATGGGAATCAGTGTTATTCAACATATTCCTAAGTGATCTGGGAAAAGGTATGATGGTTTTGACAAGTTTATTGACATGGTAGTTTTCAAGGAAGTAGGAACTATAATTCAGTATAAAAGTTTATGAAAGATATTGTAATAGTGATTGAGTGGGGGATGAAATGCCTAAAGTAATTAAAAGCAAAGTAATATGAAATCATAGGATCTACACTAGCTGTTGGCATTCAGGAAAAATTTAAGCAGTTGTGCTCAGATTTGCAAAATATCAAATGGATGCTCAAAACTTCATAGGAAAGGAAGAAACAAAAACCATCATGGTACGTATCACTGTATAAATCCACATAGCACATTCCTTTCACAGTTCTTCCCCAGGAAGTTCTCATTCTTCTATGTCAGGAAGGATGTAGTAGAGTTAGGCACTGTACACAAAAGAGAAACAAGTATGAAACGGGTTTTGAATGAGAAGAGACAAAAAAGACAAGAGCTCTCCAGCTGAGAAAAGAAATGATTATCACAGAAGAGAGCTGTATATAAAATCAGGAAAATCAGGGAAAAAGTGTCCAGAGTTTAATACGCAGTAGTACACAGGAAGGACAGTGACATTTCCATATTCTTTTCCTAACCCTCTACTTCTGCTCAGTATAGTTTTAAATGAACTTTCAGTCCAAATTAGTATCGCAGTTCTAGATAAAAAGATCTGAAAAGATGAAGGTACCATTTGATTTCAAACTGCTTTATAGTGTTTTGAAAGATTTCCTGGTGTTAATTCTATATCTTTTTGACCTTCCCCAGTTTGGTATGTCTGACCTGAAGAACCATGTCTTTTGGGACAACAGTCTGACGGTACTGTGTGCACATACATGCCATCTCACCCTAAGGCCATCAATATGCTACCCTCATTCCAGTGAGGGTTTGGTTTTTTTTTTTAAACACAAAGACCTCATAATTCCAGATAAGACTTCTGTGGAATTTGTAGATTGTAAAGCGACATGAAGGGAAGAAAGCTAACAGAACTTTAAATGTAAACCCCATGTGAACTTTCTATCCAGACAACAGATTGAATTATTAACCAAAAGTAATGTCAGAAAACAGGAATTAGCTCCCTGGTTTAGTTGTTACACATAGAGATTAAGAAGATACACACCTATTACAGAAGATAAAACGACCTCATTTTTTTCCGGTTTGGAAAAGTATTTTCATTTAGTTCATGTTGTCTGGTCCTCCAGGTTTAACACCTGTGTAACAGAAAGATATTTTTTTCTTCGATGTATAAATAAAACTAAGCTGATGATTGCTGTAAAATCTTTAAAAATTATTTTATTGTGTGATATAAACTAATTACATCATAATGCTTCTAAAAGGATTGTGTAATGAATTGTGGTGAAGATTCCTCTTTCCCCTCTGCCTTATTTTGCTTCTAAAAAAGCTTTAGTTTTTAATTCTTTCCCATTTCTAAAGGTCTGACTATAAGAACGGAAGCAAAACCATACAAGTTTTAAATCTAAAAAAACGTAAGGGCCAATTTTCAAACACTTTTTGCTCCAATTTCCATATGCTATAGTTGAGATCCTCCCAGTGAAGTTAGTATTAGGCAGTCATGTAACTGGTTAAGAACTAGCTACTTCACAGTTTCCCTTGAATTTTGTGCCTGTAATTGCAAGTGGTGTTATACACTGTGGTTTCTTTAGTGAAAAAGGACAAACACTGAACTTAAAAATCTGTGGTCAAGGTGTAACCTGTCTTTCTATGTCACTTCAAATCTGGATTATGCTAAACTATTCTTTAATGGAAAGTATGCTGCAAAATCTGCCTAGATCTTATGTGGATTTTTTTTTTTATTAAACTATTAAGTTACCTTTTATATTTTTTGTGTTTGAATGGTTTGTATTTTAAAAATAAGAGTTTTCTGCAGGAATTCTGGAGGCATCACTTGTAAGCCACTGAAGAACAGTTGAGTAAAATTTGCAATTTAGCCTGAATTGACTCATCAAAGAGGAAATCAAAAGGTTCCTGTGTAACACATTTGAAAGTCCCAGAATGTTGCCATAGTAAACTGAGACAGCAGCCACAGTCCAGAGATTTCCACCTGTGAATTACGGTACTAATTCACTTATATGTATAGTGGAGGTGTGCAGGTGCAAACCAAGAGAACACAGGCTTTAAACACTTTATGTTTCTATTTTTTTGTAACAGAAGTACATATACAATTCTGACCATAACCAAGAAATCTAGCTCATGTGTATACCAGGCACTTGTACATACATAGACAAGTTCCTCAGAACTGGTCCTGAGAAATGCCAAAATACCAGGAATTCTTTCTTTGTACCTATATCACAATGACAGAGTCACATTCAATTTCTGCTGAAATCAAGACACGTTCTCTTGAGCTATTGAATATTATGAAATCTTCTGTAGTATTTTTGGCTTTCTAAATATGCATGAATAAATAAAACAATTGTTGACATACATCATCATTAAAATATATCCAGTATTTTGTATATCTTGCTGTTTGATTAATTTTTTGTCTAAGCTATTCCTTCTAATGAATAATTATTATGCAATAATGCAAAATTTGTTTATTATTTTAATGTATTGCTTATATTATAGCCCAAGGACCCAATCAGAATTTCCAGTCTTTGTTAGACTGAAAGCTATTATATTAACATAAATTCATATCAGTCTCTGAATTATCTTGCATAATGTTGGACTCAATAGCATAATTGGAATAAGTAGAATGCTTTCCTGTTGCCTAACTTTTGCCATATACCCATTTTATTTCTGGACCAAGTTAGTTATCCTCAACTGTTTCAGTCATTTTAGTCATCCATTGAAAGATTGGAGAAGTTGCCCTGCAGAAAGGAAATAATTCAGTATTATATGTATTTGGTATGCAATGACATATTTACATGTATGAACTATGCATAAATATAAACTTTAATGTTTATGCAATTTGATGGACTTCAGAGGAAAAAAGAATAGATATAGATAGATAACAAACGATTTCATTCAAAGAAGCTTATATATATAGACTGCATTTTGAAATAATGTTTGCTATAATTTTTCTATGAATGAAGTAAGATTCATTTACCTGTTGGGGCAACTTTGTTTAATTGTTGGGGCACACAGATTGTGAAACACAGATTGTTTCCTTGCACCATTTGCTATGATTTCTAAGCTTTGTCCTCCAATACCTGTATGGCACGGTGACAAATCACAGCATGGTAACTGTTCCTCCTGCAATTGCAATGCCTGTATTTTTCAGCCAGGTCAAACAAAACAACTCTTTTTAAGGGAGTATACATACAACTAAAATTACATGTCCAAACATAAACACTGCTTAAATTGAGATATCTACCTTCTGTAAATAATACTGCTCATTACAGATAATACACCTGAGATCCCTTTATATTCTGTGGGCAATAAAAGAGGCATCTGGGTGATTCTTAGACCTCACCTTAAGCTTTGCACCCTCACATATTTAATGTTGTTAGTTACAGCCCCCCACATGAAACTACACTTCCCATGAAATCTTATTCTTCTGAGTGAGCATATAGCCTGTCTCCTCACCGCCACTGGCTGAAATCTCAGGCATCAGCTTAATCTTGTTGGCTACAAATTTTACCTCACACCACATTTTGCTTGATCTGCTTACTGATGATGTCATCTAAAGCAGCAGCCTGTTGAATCTGACCATGCTGCCCGTCCAAGACTCCACTGAAAACGCAGCAGCTCTCTTCCTTGGCTTCCCAGCACGGTTTCTTCTTCACCCTTTACTCACTCCAGGCAGAGAGTTATTCACCTGCCTAGCACCGTGGTTTGTCAAAGAGAGACAGCAAGAGGAAAACTCACAGGGAGTAAGTCAAGGGCTGTGGAAGCACTGTAGCCAAGCAGATTTTGCAGAATGAGGAGTTATGTATAAGTTCAAGAGAGAGCAAACAAGTAATGTGCCGAAAGCTCCCAAATTATCATTAATATATGGTTCCTTTTCTCCAGGTCCCAGCTAGAGGTAAGAAACAGCAAGTGGCATCTTTACCAGAAATCTCCCTTGAGTAGATCTCAAAGACATTAAGGGAACTTGTAACTAATGGTGTGATTCCAGGTTTGGACAGTTGTTTCACGGTACATCCGTGGCTACACCCTGGCATACCTAAAATACACCACAATTGACTTTGGCTTGAATACTCTCCAAATAAGCTTTCATTTACTTCTTTCCTCTTAGTTGTTTCCTTGACTAGTATAAAGCAATAATTAGTCAGATGTCTACTTGGTTCACAAAGCCTCATTCCTGTGTGCAACACATCTGCTCTGAGCTTTGTCAGGTGTATAGAAAAAAATCTAACTACTTCTGTGGGATCAAGGAACATCTTAATGTAAATCTGGGCACTTAGTAAGCTTGGACAACCATGTGGTTGCAGGTAGCAGCAGTGTAAGCGCAGGTACATCTCAAGTTTTGGGCTCCATGTAAGGTCAAATTCACTCACAGTGTGTTAGAACTGTAAAATGGGCACACTGGATTACTTTCTAAAACTAAAAGTATTTAAAGTAAGATCTCAACAAAACTAAATGTTAGTGCTGTTCTACCTTTTGTATCTCAACAATACATAATAACAGTAGAGAGATTCCCATTACAGATTTCCCAAAAGCCCATGTGAAACTGTTTTGTACAATTTAATATATATATATATATTTAAAATGGCAAGAACAACAAAAAGAAAGAAACCTTCAACACAGAATTGTGACTGAAAACTGAAGTTCAGGTAATTAGATTCTGTGTGCTATTCTATTCTGAAAAAAATGGGTTTTCTGATAAAATACCAGTAGAACCTGGACTAGAGTTGCAATGCTATGAAAAGGGAGGGAAGAACTCTTTGCAGAGAACAAAAAGAACTTTGCAGAGAACTCTCTTTGCGGAGAACAAAGGTCATTACTATAAAAAATGTGATGTACGTAATGTGATGTGATTTTAGTAAGGCTTGTGATAATGTTCCTCACAGCGTCCTTCTGGACAAGTTGTCCACCTGTGGGATGAGTGGCTTAATGGTGTGCTGGGTAAAGAACTGTTTGAAGAGCTGAGCTCAAACAATTGTAATGAATGGGGCTACATCTGGCTGGTGACCTGGCACCAGCCATGTTCCTCTAGGTTCAATTCTAGGCCCAGTTCTGTTCAATATATTTATCAATGATCTGGATGCTGGAGTTGAATGCACCATTAGCAAGTTTGCTGATAATGCTAAAGTGGGAGGTGCTGTTGACTCTCTTGACTGATGAGAGGCCTTGCAAAGGGATCGTGATAGATTGGAGCCCTGGGCAATCATCAGTGGCATGAAATTTAACAAGAACTAATGCCAGATTTTGCACCTGGGAATGGAGCAACAGCGGGCAGAATTGTGAATGGTGAGAGGAACGGCTGGAGAGCAGCCCTGCAGAAAGGGGTCTGGGGGTGCTGGTGGGCAGCAGGCTCCACAGGAGCCAGCAGTGTGCCCTGGCCGCCACGAGGGCAAACCGCATCCTGGGGTGCATCAAACCCAGCATAACCAGCTGGTCAAAAGAGGGGATTATCCCACTGTATTCAGCGCTGGTGCTTCACCTTGAGTACTGTGTGCAGTTCTTGAGCCAACCACTTAAGAAGGATGTGAAGGTTCTTGAATACATCCAGAGGAGGACAGAAAAGGTGGTGAAAGGGCTGGAAGGCATGTCTGTTGAGGAGCAGCTGAGAACTTTGAGCTTGTGTAGTT
Organism: Chroicocephalus ridibundus; assembly: GCF_963924245.1. Classification (NCBI taxonomy): domain Eukaryota; kingdom Metazoa; phylum Chordata; class Aves; order Charadriiformes; family Laridae; genus Chroicocephalus; species Chroicocephalus ridibundus. Next base: position 91,322,095 of record NC_086284.1, on the reverse strand, counting down.
TGGAGAAAAGGAGGCTAAGGAGAGACCTCATTGCTCTCTGTGGCTTCCTGAGGAGGGGAAGTGGAGAGGGAGGTGCTGAGCACTTCTCCTTGGTATCCAGTGACTGGACATTGTGGGAATCGTTCAAAGCTGCATCAGTCAGGGGAGATTTATACTAGACATTAGGAAGCATTTCTTTACAGAGCGGGTGTTCAAACACTGCAACAGGCTTTCCAAGAGGTGGTTGATGCCCCAACCTTGTCAGTGTTTAAGAGGCATTTGGACAATGCCCTTAATAACATGCTTTACCTCTTGTTCAGCCCTGAAGTAGTCAGGCAGTTGGACTAGGTGATCCTCATAGGTCCCTTCCAACTGAAATAGTCTATTATACTCTATTCTAAATGTATGTGATTACAAAGTTTCTAGTAAACAACAATGGGATAAAAAAACCTTTCTAAATTTTCATCATGTTATGAAATCATACTGTTCAGCTGAGTCGTTCAAGGCATTACTGATGAAAGAAAGCACGGAAGAAATTATGGAGGAAATACTGATTTTGCTAGAGGAATACAATGGAAATTTTTCTAATGCTCTTCACTCACTGGCTTTATTTCATGTCTGAAAAACTACTTTATAATTCCTCCACTGGAAGTAAATGCCTAATGTAAGAAGAATTACTAGGGCCTTATATCCTACAACTGAATTAACATCTTTTTACCTACCTAAACACATCTAACTGCTGAAGATTTCCTGGGTGGATATTAGTATGTTGGCATTATACCATTACTGAGAAATAAATTATTTTCTTTCATATCTCAGCATATGAGCCGCTTTGCAGTCCCATTTCAAATTAAATTGAAAGCTTTTGTACAATAGCTATTAGCATTAACTTGGTACGTTCTCGGCATTCTGTGAACCTTTGCATTCACAACTACATCACTAATTTTCATGAAATAGCTTTTTTCATAAACATGGAATAAAAAGGAAAAATGGAAGGAAGGTGACAGACTCAAAATTAAATGTTTAATTTATTTCTGTTATATGTCTCATAGTATGTTTTTGATATAATATTCTCAACAGTAAAAATATCTAAAGTATACTCTACTTAATTCTAGAATCAGCAGCTAAGATGAAAATACCCAATATATAGCTTACAACAGTAAATGGCACCAGTGCAATTGAAGAGATAAAATACCCAAATATTTCCACACCTAGATAATCTAGGAAGAGGGATATCCTTTATGCCCAGAGGATGTGAAAAACCATGACCTGTGACAAGGATATGAGAAGGGGAACAAAATACACTTTGACTCTATAAATCGGGTATTAGCTTCCAATTTAAGTTTGTGAGCTGGACCTAAGAGGCCTACTAAGAATTAAACCCCTTTAGAAGCAAATATATAGATGTAGTCAATAGCAAGTACCTGAGAAGAGATGAAAAAAACCCCAGAAACCTCACTGTGGATCAAGGAAAGGAGGATTCCTTCTATCACCAGAAAGCAACCTATAAAAAATTTGAAGATCAAGTTTAATGGCTTGTGAATGTGATACAGATTAGTCAAGAAATATTCAGAGTGTAACAACAGTGTGGAAATATCCCAAATGTAAGTCATCTTCAGGCATTCTCCTTTTAACTTATATGCACTGTTTTCCATAAGTTTGTCAAGTTACATTCTAAAAAATATTTAATTAATTTCTCTCACCATTGTATTTAGAAGACTATTCCACTACTTGAATGATTAAAATCTCCTTATAAGATGCCTTGCTAAAAGGAGGTAAAACACATTTGCTTTGTCATATGTATTTCTGAACAGCATCTTATCCCTTCTATACTTGTTTGGTTAGGTTTAACTGAGGCATGAACAATGCAGTGGTACCAATGAAACACATAGGTAAGTTTCTCTGCCTTTTTTGAAAAGAGGGGTTTTCTACACCAGAAAGTGAACACTACACCAGAAGTGTACCCATACAATTTAAATGAATAACCAAGATTTAAAAAATGCATAAATGGGTAAAAAGAATAGTATTGATAAGGCATGTGTGAAGCAAAACTGTATGAAAACATTACCTGCAGCAAGTATTCTTCTCAGGATTCTCATGTATTAAATGCAGCAAAAGGCAGACAGTGCTTGTACCAGTCAGACAGAACAACTGTGTTTATATCAGCCGTTAAGGAAAAAGCCTGTTGCACTTCAGTGAGATAGGATTAGTAGAAAAAAACGTAGCTACAATCCAAATTAACTTCAAAAAGCATTTCCAAAGCTTGGGGAAAATGATCTGATTATATCATCTGCTAATATCTCATATTCTTTCTGATGTTGTTAGTATTTCTTTTCTGTCTGATTGACTAAAATCAGTTGAGCTTGCTTTTGAATATTTTTCCCGGGCAGCTAATTATTTAAAATTATAGACTGGGTAGTAAACAGACCTCACGCTCAGTTCCACACATAACTATGTGGAACTTTGTGACGTACAACATTAAAATAGCTAAGGCTAAAGAAAATTGTATATATAAACTCACAGGAACTTTTAGGAGATTAGGGATTTGGTTTTACTCTCACACTATATGCATACCAGTTAACACTTGTAGAATTATCCTTGACTTGACTAAAGAAGACAGAAATCAGGCCTTGGATCTTGTCAAAGCTTCTACTGTTCTCTTCAGAATTGGAACTCATTTAAAACAAAATTTTATTTTTTCATTTCAAAATAATTTCAGGGTCAGTTAATTTTTCTTGGCCAGTTAAAGTTTTGGTAGGTACTTCAGGAAATGGGATCTATGCATGGTGCAGGATATGTGGGAGTGAAAAGTTCAAGTTTTTTTGTTTTAATTTCCAAACAGAATTAGTTCACCTGTCTCCACTTAGCATTTCAGACCCTATTTTCTCCTCCCACTGTCTATAAAACATGTTTTTGATAAATTACACTGATTGCATCTATTCAATAAGCAACAACATAAGAAAAATAAAATCATATTTTGAAAGTCTCAGCTCACTTGCAAAATTTGCCCTTGATGTTGGCATTTGGACATATCATTGAGAGTTAATTAGCGATGAATTTGGGACACAGTTTGCAATTTAAAAGATTTGCATTTTAATATACCACAGGGAAAAATGTGGGTACTACTAGGTACCTATTACCTAGAATGTCCTGAATACTTTTTATGGTCATGGAACTTACAAGGAAAACTTTCGTATAGATTTCAATTTAGAGAAAATCCCAAACTTTACATCTTTTTGGATGTCCAAGAATATTAGCAATAAGCAGGACATTTGTATAGTTTTCAAATATCTGCTTTCTAAAAGCATGCATTGAATTAACCAGATTAAATGTGTAAGAGCCACAATGGCATCCAGTAGATTATTCAACTGGATGGACAATTTTCCAGTACCTTTCAAGGGCACTTCTCAAACTTACCTTCTTCTATGGGTTGGAGAAAAATAGAGACATTTGTTAGAATATGTAAACAGTATTCGAGAGAAAGACTATGGAGTTATCTTTGGTATCATTGTTACCTTTTAACACCTACTATAATTATTTCTATCTATTAGCACAAGGCACTCAAATGCATGCGTGACTGATTTACAACTCTGACATTTTTAGAGTCTTTTCACAGTTTTTCCCAATGGAACCATTTACAGAAGCTCTGCATTGATTGGTGGTCATCTTGAGCAGGTATGAGTTGTTTAGAGAAAACCAAACTGTATCACAGTAGCTACCTATTGAGTTCACATCCAGTTCTGAAAGTAGAATAACGTGGATGTGCAGTGCAAAACTTAATGAAATATTGTAAAGAAGTGAAAGTACACTGCTATGGACTGGATTTCTTTGGAAAAGAAAACAGAATTCACCTGGAGGTCAAATCCTGGAAGAATCTAATTTTCGTTACCTACCCCCTCCTTCTGTCTGTTGTGCTTCTAAACCTGTTCGCATTTTAAGAAACGTGCAAAATTTGGTGCAATTTGTTTGTTACTTAAAGTTTTCTCTGCTATTCAGGTAATCCCTAAACCTGACATAAATATCAAATAAAAAAATAAGAACACCTGCACCTTTATCTCTAAGATGCAACTCTCAAAATGCAGTCCTTGCTAAATCATGTAAACACCACATTTTTTGATTATCAACAGATCCAATTTTTCATGTAACTGACAGCAAAAATAAAAGTTACTTAGTCTTCCCACTCCTGTTAGAACTGTAGAAACAAAACAACTCTCACAGCATAATCAAGTTTCTCGCTGACTCATTTGCCAGCAGCAGAATTATTAAACTATGCAAACAATAGCCTCAGTTCACTTGTCTGCATTGCAGCCAAGGGCAGGATTTGGAAAGGTTACACACAGAGTCAAAGGGTAGTGTAAGCACTAAAATTGTCTTTCTTATCATAGTGAATAATGTAGAAGGGTGTAATGAGACTTTCTTTTCCAAACTAATTTGCGATGGGAATATTTAGGAAAAAAAAAATCTAGCTCGCGAGACAAACAACAATGAAAGCAACAGAATCACCAACTGAAGCTGATTTTACTCAGATGAAAAAAATCACGGAGTTCAATAGTGAAATTTCTTTTATTATTTTTTTCTTAAACAGTGAGTCAGCTTCAATGAACTGTGACGAAGTACAATATTTTGTAACTGATGTTCTGAACCTTTAAACTTTCATCACCTATAAGTTGTTGTATTAGAACTCCCTTTCATTTCACAAAGGAACAGCAAGTAACTGCTGTAACCAATACAAAGAAACATAACACACAAAAATGGGAAAGAAAATAAATTCTGCTTTTCCTGCATAACATATGAATCTCAAACCAAGGCAAAGCAAAATAAAACCCAGATGCTTGCTGTAAGTGATTCTGAGCCACTTGTCACATGTCATTTTTTTCTGGGCTCATTTCCTACTACTTATTAACTGCAACAATGAATATCAATAAAAGTTTTGGCAGAAATGGTATTGTATTAATAGGAAAGAATTCAGACACACTAAGATAGGATAAGGAATCATCTGATGAACCTTACACACTTCTTGCTGATCTACAAGGTTCTGTGAATGTTGGCAAAATCATGAACAGCTGAGGCTGGAGGAGATATAAAGTACTTCAAGGTTCAGACATGATAATAATTGGGTGTCTTGTAGCTGATCTTTTTCAGAGGTGTCACAGGCTTCTTTTGCCCCAGTCCCTAGAGTAAACCCACAAAGCCTCACTTCCATGTAGGGAAAATGGGAGAAGACAACTACATTTTTCCAGTTTTGTCTGGGTTATGTTTCAGTGGTCATGTTCTAGCTTTTGCATAAGGGCAGACAGAAGGATAAGCAACAGTTTTACTAATAACAGGCATATTCCTCTCTGTTACTATGAGCTGGGAGCATGTTATCTGTCTCAGACAATTACCTCATGTAGATTAGGTCTTCAGACAGAGTGTCAGGGTATTCACTGGATGTATGTACGTTTTTGCCTGGTGTTCCCTTTTTTTTTTTCCCACCTTGTCAGTAAGTGGTTTCTTTTTCTACCACTTTGGTCTGGGATGCAGCTGGCAAGTGATGGAAAAAGATCATGTTTCCCGTCTCTTACCTCTCTAAATAGGTGCATTTAGAGGACTAAACTGTCACCTTCAGATTGAGAACTCAATCTAATGTTGCTATGCATTTATGTAGTTCTTAGTCCCAGGAGGCAGGCTCTCAACATGCTCTCTAAAGTGCATTGTATAAAGGATAAGAAATCAAGATGCTAATAGTCAAGGGATTCTGATCTATTAGAAAATCATGTTCCCGAATATTGATTTATTTTGTCAAATGACTTCAATTTCCCATTTCTGCAAAACTGTTTCTCGTTTAATTTTGTTTTTCTTGTTTGTATTTCTCCTCAAAACACTGAAATATAACTCAAAACTTATGAAAATGTTTTATTTACATCATTTTAGTTGTGGACTGTTGGGAGATTAGAGGAGATGACAAAATTTATCTCATTTTTTCTGAGTCATGTCTCAGAATCATACTCCATTCTCCTTTGTTCCCCCTTCCCTGGAGGCCCTTACTTTCAGAGTGCGAGAAAGAGAAAACAGAGAAAGACAATCAAAACTCTAAAAGTTATTGTAAAACCCAATGCTTGTCACTCTCTGGACATTATCTGTAAAAATTCAGCAATTGAGCAGTAAAAGAGACAGCATGCTGATTTGGCTCGTTTCACACTACTGACAAGAATATTGTTGATATATGGGCTACTTTAGGAACTCGTTTTCTTTGTACAGATTTAACTGATAGGCATTATTTTATTTATATTTTATTCTACTGTTTTTCCTACTAGATTTCTTTCATTAAAATTAAATAGTAAAAAAAATTAAAAAGAAACCTACACCAAGATATCATTTTCATTTTATAGTCAGGTACGACCACATTTTAACATGTTTCCACACGTCCTCTACACAAAATTCTTATATACGTGTTATAAACCTGCTATCCATGGTTCTTTCCTACCCACCATCTTTCCTTTCCTCCTAAACCTCTCCCAGATCCATGCACCAACCCAACAGGAGTACAATAAATAATGATGCAAAATAAAATTTATGACTTAAAGCGCTATGCAAAGTCAGTATATAGAGTTGGGAAGATCGAGTGAAAATTGTGTTTTATTCTGTCAGTTGGAAAGATACAGAACCTTGTAGTTATATTTTATTATGTAATTAAGTAATTATAAAAATGTAAGTACACTGAGTTGCTAATTAGCAAGACAAGTAGGTGACTTAAAAAGACTTTAAAAGTATATAGAAATAGGTGACATAATTCCCTTATGAAAGATCACAGTCAAAATGCCAAGCAGTGCCATTATGCCAGCAGACATCTGCTTCAGTCAAGTCTACAAAAAGATGGACCTGCAATATACAGTGAATCATTCAGATGTGTAACATAATTTTTTAAGTACTAAGTTACTTTGTGATACTTAACAATGTGCGCTCCAGTAGAGATATCCTACTCTGTCGATGTTCCTGACAATTCAAGTAAAAGAAAATTTGTCACTTATCTGTATTTTTGGAGTCTGCAGTTAAATGAACAATACATTTCTTAAAGTAAGTTTTCTAACAGAAACATTAATGCAAAATTAATTCCAGAAAAAATCTGAAATGAAAGACCTTCACTTATGAAACTGTAAAACACATATTTCATTTCACAGTATCTTTTTGAATGGATTTGGACTAAACTTTTCAACCAAAAACTAGACAAACATAAAATAGATGTAGTTACATGGGGGTATGTGCTTGGATTGTTTCTTTTAATTCTAATAGATCATAGGTTTTTGTTGGTAATTTCTCAGTGGATATAACCACAGTTGCCATCAAAAGAAAAAAATAATTAGAAAAGTACAGATCACCCAAGGCTAATTCTCTGAGCCCTCATTCAAAATGCACAGATAAGCAGTTTATTTCTGAGCATTAAGAAAAAATGGTTGGAACCAGGAACAAATGTTACGGAAGACTGAAGGAGGGGAGGATGATGAGGGAAGACTTGAATGGAATAACTTTTTCCTATTACTGAAGATTATACAATATGTGAAGAAGGGCCAAAAACTAAGAAAAATCAATACGTATGTGCCTGTGCATGCATATTCTTGCCTATGCACAAAATATTTGTTTATGCACATGCAAACATGTATGTAAATATTCATACACATGCATTTATATATGTACGTATAAAAAGAAAACAAACAAACAAAAAAAAACCCCAGAGATTGGTGCAGAAGGAATTCACACCCTACTTGGGAAAAAAAAAAGAAGTTTTTGTAACTGAGAGTGAACAGGAAATTTGGAGGGGTAACTGATGAAAATCTAAACAGAGTGCTAAAATGTCGTGAATGACTTCTAGAAACCAAACAGAACGCCATTGTGGGGCTGAAGTATTTACCTGGGTTCTCCAGGTCAACTGCCTGATCCTCTGACTGTACCATGAACAATGTATTTACAATCAAATGGTAATACATTTCCTGTTTTGCGATCACCACTGAAATTACAGAGATTACAAAACTGACAGGCGTTGTCTTTTAAGAAACTTCCTATTACTAGCAGGTCCAACAAATGCATAATTGCTGAAAAAAACTAGAAGAGTAAATTACATGAGTGTCAGAATAAATCATTAATTTTCCAGATATGTTTTCTGCTTTGACACAGTTTAATTTTTTTTAAATGATGACATATCAAAATGTGAAGAAAAAACATAAAAGATTTTTTTATTTAAAAAGGCACTCCTTAGACAGAAGAATGACAAACTGTGCAATAAAATGCTATTCTAACAAAATATCAGACTGATTAAAAATACCAGAGGAACAGAACATTGTTTCATAAGGCCCTCTTTTCCATGTGGATCGTTAGTGTGGGAGAAAATCCTTGTAATTCTTTGCAAGGCTCCCACACATACACCTACACATATCATCACTTGACTTTCAAACTAACAATAGAAGTGTTAGTAGAGCTATCACCATCTGCAGAATGAACTGTGCATTTTTAAGGCTGCAACAGTCTCAGACATTAGCAGCAGTAGTCATATAGACGGAAATACCCTCTTTCCACAGGAAGAAGCATGTAGAGGTCGGTCAATAGATATATTATCCCATTAAATCATGAATATAAGTTACTCAACATTAATGAATTAATAAGTTGGAAGCTCTTTTTCAGTTTATGTGGTTTAATACGAAAAAAAGAGCATTCATCTGGTATTGGTGGGAGCAATGAGATACACCAGCACAGAGATCTCTATACTCACACAGGCTGGCTATTTTGCTCAGTATTTTGGAGATGGAGAAAACCTTGGAGAAAACCCTACAATGATCAACTGGCGATTATTGCAAATAAAGCCGTATGGGGAGTGGAAATTCAGTTCAGTAAAGGATTCCTGTATTTATTACCTTTTCTTTTTTTTCTAGTTAGGAATTCTGACGAATCTACTGTCTGCTGCCCGCAAGAATGAAGTCTCTGGTACTCATTCTTTTCTCTAAATGTCTGCGTCCTCTGGGTATTTTGAAGAAAAACTTAGGGCTTCACATGTTTGAGTTCTCTAACTACATGTAAAATTCTTGTTGCAGGGGGATGAAAGCTTTATGGTGCATATTGCAAGACTACTGGTGTGGCAATATAGGCTGCTTATTTTTCCTTGCTATATTGAAACCATCAAGAAATCCTCAGAGGAAATAAATTTTGTCAAAATATTGGAGTCATGCAGGAAAGGAATGCTCAGAAGTTTACAAAGACGATTACACAGGAAAAAAAAATTGAGAAACAGAGTAACAGATAAAAATCAGGCGGCTAAACAACACAGCTGGAATATAAACTCAGTTCCAGAATGCTAAAGGACAGTGGAGAGTAACACAGGCATATGATTTCAGGCCTAGAACAATGTACGCCTATCTACCCTGAACTGTAGCACACAGCGTTCCCACATAGTTCATTTGCAGACTAGCAGTGTAGGATGATGGATGTGCCTATCAGGATTATTTGAATTGAACTGAATAAATAAAAATATTGAAATCCTCCAGTTTCTAAGGATGCTTTCCGAAACATCCTTGAGGATATGCGTGTTAATTATAAACGTATTCTTTTCACTTCTTTTCCCTTTCCTTTTTTCTTATCTTTTTTTCTGTATCATCTGTAATCAAGGAATGAAAACACTTCACCGTGCACTTAAGAATCTTTACCAAGAACAAAAAATCTGTAATATATGTGAAGAGCTTAGAGGCCACAATATTTTGAAAGATATGTGTATGGAAACTTACACTGCCTAGAAAGGTCTTCTTTACAGCTGGCATTGCTTTGAAAAATTGTGTTTCATTTGGCTGCTACAATGTGGTATACTTGATAAAGTAGGCATACAAGTGATATCAAGGTTATCTTGAGTTCAGCAGTCTGCCACGCCTCTTTCTGTTGACCTCCCTCTTCACTGCAACACAATCTTTCCTCTAGACCTGTTTTTGTTTAGGTTTCCAAGAGAAGTCAGCCAGTTAATGATGAGTTGTGTGAATAACAATGTAATACATAAATACATACATATATATATACACATATATATATACATATATATAATATAGGGGCCCATATATATATATGGGCTAGGTTTTATAAAATTCAAATGTGAAATCTTTCAGATTCTTAAAGCTAAATAGCTGTAGCACACCAAAAAACCCCTATTTCTGTTCTTCTTTATTACTCATTCTCACCTCCATTTACACCAACTTTTGTCATGAGTACTGCTATGCAAATGGAATATTTTTTTTTTTTTTTCAGATATAGGACTGGTACTATTCACCAAGTAAAGGCATTTTGAAAGAAACAAAATTATTTACTTTGTGGGTGAAATTAATTGAATTCAGACAGAAGAAAAGTTTTCTTTTTTAAGGAATTTAAAATGTCTTCTGTTCCCATCTCGTCTGTGAAGAATGGAAAAAGGTTTTAGTCAAAAATAAGAAAAAAGAATAATAGAAGGCTTATTAATGAAATAAAAACATCTATGTGCACTCTTATGTGAAATAGTTGTGGATTTTTGTTTTCTTTATTTTACTGTCTTGTTTTGATGATGCAGTACCTCCCTGTCTTTGGGTTGATCTGAACTGAATAATTTTTCAGTTTGTTCAATGAACCAAAAAAAATTATGCATGCTGTTCTTCTTTTAGTATCTCAGAAAAGTACTTGGGCTACTATAGAAAAAGGAAAGAACCCATTTAATGTGAAATGTTTTACCTTTGTTTTACTAATATGCAGATCAATTTTTCCTTATAATTTGGAAGATCTGTAGTTTTGACTAGTTGTAGTCTAGGGTTTCTGTGTTCCAGAATCCGAACTCAATACCAGAGGAAGGTGCTGTAATCATCCATGTAGTTATCAGTTTCTAGGTATGTGAATGTGACTGAAAGTTAGGAAGGAGAGCAATAAATCTTATGTTGTACAAGGCTTTCCTTAGGAAAAACCTGTTTTGAGGAGTTATACGGACAACTTGACTGGAGAAGGATGCTGACATGCCACGTTTGAGGATATTCACATTAGAAGAGACCATGATATTGTACCTTGTCATATCTTATTCTTTCAAAACTCCAACAGTGATTATCACAATAATATTTTCACTTGTAAGTCTGGTTGACTTTCTCCTCTGGGTGTCCTGGAGCAACATTCCAGCAAGGGACCTTGGGCTCAAGCTATCCAGAACATAGCTTGCCACTGTCCTTAAAAAGACAGACACTCTAGCTGCCAGTCGTATGTGAGTTGCCAGCGGTAAGTTAATTTCTGAGACCCCTAATTGCCATACTCATAAGAGTGAGGGCTAGCTGTTGTTACTACAGTCACAATTTTAAGGAGATTTTTCTATTGATAGAATAGGGCTCCACAAATACTCCTTTTATTGCCATTCTCTGTCCCTCAGTGTCAGCAGTCTTTCCCTCCGCAGTTACATTTTTTTTCACTATGACATTGTTGACTTTTGCCAGTGGAATATTGTGCAGTAAGCTACCGCCTTCTGCTCACTGCATAAGTTGATAGATGCAAGAGGAAGTTGTAGCTAAGCAAATGTGTCTGTTATTATGGATAGGAAGATGGATTTGTCATTAAGGTGAACCTTATAGTGAACCTTGTGAGACCTAGATTCAATAACAAAATCACACGCAAATCTCTTAACTCCAAGTAAGTCACAGAGGCCTCAATTATATTAACTAATTCCCAGAAGGAGATCCTTGGGAGGAAAGGGACTAGAGAGAACCTGATGACAGGGAGTTGAGATGAACTTGTTTCTCATCATTATAGGACACTTAGAACAGAGACAAGTAAACTCAGAGCTCCTGGATGTGGCAAGAGATAGATGCACCCTGCTATGGCAATGTCAGCTCAATCACTCCTTGCATTGCTTAACGTTTGAATGAATTCTGTATTAGACAAGGACTATAAAAAATACTTCTCCAATATCAGCTAGGGCTGTGTGAAAAAATAACATTGGAATCCAGTGTCCTATGCATTTATTTTAGAAGTATAATTGGATGGAAGTACAGATTTTTCATGTAAGTCTGATACAGAAATTTATAGCTTTGTAAAACTAGCAGGAGTTTTATATAAATATATATAAATTAATAGCAGTAAGTTATTGCTGACATTGGTTATGGAGCCACAACATGTGAAACACAAATTATAACTTATTTGAATAATTTCCTGTTGATATTACAAAAATACTATGAGTTTTACCCAAGACAACCCAAGAGCAAATACTTGACTTAATATTTACAGTCCTATTTTTATCTGTTGGAAAACATAATTAGAAAGAAACATACAGTGTAATTCATTTTTTTTAAAGACTATATTTCACGTCATTTATAATTCAAAATATTATATTGTATTTGAGCAACTAATCTCAAGTGGCATCAACTTTCATAATTTCCTAAATCTGCCCAACATGTCTAGAAATCAGAATTACATAATTGAGTGTTGGGGTTTTTTTTAATTTTTTCTTTCATATCCGTGATCGACACTAAAGGCAATAGGAGTATTTTCAAAGTGCTTGCTAATCTCTGCAGCAATTTACCAGTAAAGCAGAAAGAGGTGTCATTTAAACATAAGATACAGGTGGCATTTAAGATTAAAAATATTTCCAGTATATCCATATCTTTAGAATTTAGGATTACTGTTATAAAAAAATATTCAGACAGCATCACAGTCAACATTATCTCCAGCAGAAATATAAAAAGTTTAGAATAAGTTTGCAGAGAAACTTTATGTTAATAATCTGTTGGTTAGGAAGGAGACACTTGATCTAGGAACTGGATTATGGTGAAGGGGACTTTACAAGACAAATTAACCATAACTGTTTAGAAGTTAAACTCTCCTTCACACAGGATGGTGAAAGAAAAGTGGATACATTCAACCAAGTATAATCAATCTAGTCTGTACTGTATCAGATGCTTAAAGAAGAGGTAATAACTTCAGTCAGGCACCACAACTGATCTTTCAGGCTGAAAGAACTATTGCCCGAAGATCCCTGTCATCAGGGAGAAGTGATGCAAACCAATGTATCAAATCTCCCTGTATCTGAAGCTATATTAGGATATGAATAAGTAATACAGAAATTTCTAACGTGCAACACCCATACACAAACATGAAGTAGTCAACAGCAAAAAATGACATTCATTCTGTTTCTTAAAAGTAGACCAATTTAAGAAATTTATATTTCTTCTTTTATATATATATAATTTATCATTTTCTGGACTAGAACAGAAATGCTTGCAGCTGGGTATTTACTGAACAGATACCTCAAGGTGAATGCCTTTTCTTTTTAAATAATAACCAGGGGCCCTTTCTACCATTTACTAGACTGAAAATTAATTTTAAAAAAAAATTTAGTCTATTAGCACTTACATTTATTTTTAATCAGAATGTTAATATAATCAAGAAAAAAAATGCTCCTCAGAATTTCAGGTAAATCTTACATTTTTATCCTAATACTTTTAATGAATAAGATTAAGCCATTTGCGCGGCCACATATACTCCTGCCCCAAGAACATGCCAGAAAAAAGTGGAAACATACATTAATGACTTTCATAAGGCAAATAAGAATTGAACACTTTTGTATGAACAATGGAATCTCTCAATGCACAAACCAAAAGCAAAACAAACAAACAAGAACCCAAGAACAACAAAAAATTTTCACCAAACTTTTCACATTTGTGTGATTAAGGAAGGTTGATCAAGAGCAGCATTTCAGAAGATGGTGAAAAGATAATACTTATAAAGTTTGTTCAAGTGTTTAAAAATAAATATCTACTTGTACACATAATGAGAGCACTTTTTTTGTTAACTTATTCAGATAGACATGTGTTACTACTAAAAGAAGCATATGTTGAATATATAAGATCTCAAAGCAAGATTTTTCCCCGACAAGGAGTACTCTAACATTGCAATCCTCCACTTAGGTTGTACCATGAATTTGATTTGATGTAGACCTACAAAGATTAACATGAATAAAGATTGTGGTGATAGGAAAACAATGAGGTTTTCAGATAATTACACAGGTCTGCATTATCCTGTATGAAATCTAAATTCATTAGATTTCTGGAGAACTCCACATATGCAATTCGTAGAAATAAAATCCGTAGATTATTTTGAGATCTAATTTTAAAAACCACACAGAAACTGCATTTTAAGAAAACCCTTGGTTATTCATATAACTGTTTATAAATACAGAAAAAAACCCACATATAATAACTTTCAGAAATGATTGAAATGAAAGTTTTTCCTTCCCTCATATACACATCAAATTAGAGACAAATTAATGTAAATTACTTGTATGATCTGTTCTTCTATTCCAGGATTGTATATACAGAAGTACGAAATCTACATGAACACAATTAATTTTTTTCTAGACAGAAGGTGTCAAGTTTCAAAATAGCTTCTGAGGAAATTTTATAACAGTCTGGCTTTCATTTCATATTGAAGGTTTTCTTTAAATAGAGTAAAATAAAGATTTACCTATCCAATGTCAGTATCAAACAAATCAGTGACAAAGATTTTGTTTGGTTTCAGACTTTCTGATAGGTTTTCCATTCCTCAGTAGGAATAATCAAAATATGCTAGGTGAAGATATGTCAATTTCCATTAAAATCCTTACAATTGTTTTTAGTCATTAAATTATTTTTAATAATTAACATTAACATTTACTTATGTGTAGGTCTTCACCTTGATAGACAAAAAGAAACTACCAAAGTAATAGATGCAGTTGCACGATAAAAACATTCACTAGTACTTGCTCTGAAATAGTAAAAAAACTTATTAGTATTAAAGCGTTCAACTGAGAACGGCTTAAAATAATTTACTTTCTATTGTGTGTAATAAGTTAGTGCATAATAGTGTGCTCAGGATCCATGCGATAAAGAAAATTTTGTTTTAAAATGCTTCTGTGTGGTTTCATGGTATAAATCACAGAATCACAGAATGTTTCGGGTTGGAAGGGACCTTAAAGATCATCTAGTTCCAACCCCCCTGCCATGGGCAGGGACACCTCCCACTAGACCAGGATGCTCAAAGTGTCATCCAGCCTGGCCTTGACCACTTGCAGAGCATTGACAACTTCCCTGGGCAGCCTGTTCCAGTGCCTCACCACCCTCACAGTAAAGAATTTCTTCCTGATATCCAATCTAAATCTCCCCTCATTCAGTTTAAGGCCATTACCCCATGTCCTATCATAACACTTCCTGATAAAGAGTCCCTCCCCATCCTTCCTGTAGGCTCCCTTTAGGTACTGGAAGGCTGCTATAAGGCCTCCTCGGAGCCTCCAGGCTGAACAACCCCAACTGTCTCAGCCTGTCCTGATAGTATAGGTACTCCAGCTCTTTGACCATCTTTGTGGCCCTCTGCTGGACCTGTTTCAACAGGTCAGTGTCCTTCTTGTGCTGAGGACTCCAGAGCTGGATGCAGTACTCCAGGTGGGGTCTCACGAGAGCAGAGTAGAGGAGCAGAATCACTTCCCTTGACCTGCTGGCCATGTTTCTTTCGATGCAGCCCAGGACGTGGTTGGCTTTCTGGGCTGCAAGTGCACATTGCATGCTCATGTTGAGCTTCTCGTCTACCAGCACCCCCAAGTGCTTCTCTCAAGCCATTCCCCGCCCAACTTGTAAATGTCACTGAAAACTGAAGTATCATACTCGTCAGCATCACCACTAGACATAGTCATGCAGAAACTTTGTGTATCTTAAGGTAATCTGAAGAGGAAGGGTTTATCTGGGTACAGACTTCTTTTTTCTCTGTCTTTCACCTCCAGATGTGGAAAGGTAAATTTAGGTATCATCAATGTAGATTTCTACAAGTGGGTACATCCTTTATCTCTCTGTTATAATTAGTGAAGAGGTGTTCAATTTACCAGAAGAGGCATTTGTCTGACTAGCTACTAAGGTATCCACCTGTAGGTAGCTCAGTGTTTTCTCTAGGATCTATTGACAACTATGATTAGATCTCCACTGGGAATAAGGAGATCTTATGCGGGAGCATGCACTGACACTTCTGTACAGAAACCTAAATTCAGGGTGCAGAATCTCAGTAGAACTGAACAGTGATCAGGAAAGTAAAAGAAAAATCTTGCAATCCCCTCAACCCCAACTATGCAATGCTCATAAAAAAACACAACAAGAAACAAACAAACAAACAAACAAACAAACCACCACCCCCCCAAACATGTAATGACTCTTTATGTCAATAAAATGCAAGTAGATCCAATGTCAGAGTGATAATCCGGAAATAAATTCACTACCCTTCACTGCCTTATTCAGTCCAAGTCATGGTGAGTTTGTTGTTTTCTCATCTTCAAATTACATATTGAAATGGGGCAGCTTTAAACAAATCTATCATTATCTAAAGCAGAATGCTGAACAAGTTAAACAAAATAATAGTCGGATGGCTTTCTCTCAGTTTGAAAAATGCAACATCACAGTTACAGAAGACTCTGGCTTTAATATTGGGAAGTAGGTTTAAAGGGAAGAGCTGTAATATCTGTAAAGATCTGGAGATAAAAATCACTATTGAAGTAATTCAATATCACCGAATATGGTATGTCCATCATAACTGACTAGGAGCTTTATTTGCAGATTAAATAACAATTAATGAATAAATCCCCATCTGGAAAGGGTGGTTGTTTTATTAGCTAAACTACTTTTTTTTCAGTGATTGCAAAATTGCTCAGATATAAATAGATAAACCTTTTATGGAAATGAAGGACTAGAGATCTGTTGTTTTCATAGGATTTTCATAAAAATGTTCCCTTGGATTTCTTTATTTATTTTATTTTATTTTATTTTATTTTATTTTATTTTATTTTATTTTATTTTATTTTATTTTATTTTATTTGTTTTGTTTTGTTTTGTTTTGTTTTGTTTTGTTTTGTTTTAGTTTAGTTGTAGTTTTGTTTATTTTTTTTTCACCATAAAGTTAATTTGCTTGTCAGTCTATTCACAATTTCACATACTGAGCTACAGGAGGAATTGCTGTCAGCAGCATTTGCTTTTAATGTGGCATATTTAAAGAGAGTTGTTTTTCAGTCCTTGTCTGAGTGAATATGAATCTCAGTAGCTTAGAGAACACATAATCTTGCATGCAAGTTGCGCATTTATTAGAAGACAGCTATAAATTTATGTATACCAGACCTTAATTTTCAAATGCTGTCATTTTAACCGTGATCAAACTAAAATAAGTAAGACAAAGAAGCCAGAGCTAGCTTCAACAAAGTCAAACTGTCTACCAGCTGTTTATTTGGTTTATAAGGCACTTAAAAATAAGCAAAAAAAAAGGGATTTGATATTTACTGGCTTTATGTTAAACAATGTTGGCACTTCACTTCCTTATAGCTTTATACTGTCCCTTACACTGTCAAGGGTAGCAAGTCACAACAAATGTCCACAAGTTTTACTGACTGCAGACTGGGCAGAAAAAAATGAAGCTCATTATGTGTACTAAGTAACCAGATCTACAGAAATTATTATTCTGTTCTACAAAAAAATTTAATCTAATGAAGTATGCTAGTGGAAGTTCTCACAGTATTGGGAAAAGCCTCTGTTATCAAACCCTTGTTACTGTAATCCTGATGTTTTTTTTTCCCTCCCATAACGCTTTCCCATAGAAGAGAAAATGTGACTGATTCAACTACAGCAGTAATTTGGAAAGTAGGTGTAAGAAGTCAGATACATCAGTTTGGCAAATAGCTTTGTTTTTATAAGTTTGAAATATTGGAAACCACTCATGAATGTTGATCAATTTTCCAAACCAGTTTTACAAAGATAGTATTTATAATCTATGTTTGCTTTCACAAAAAAGCTTACAAGTTCATAGAAAGAGTGTATTTAAAGTAGCATGTGGAAATACCCAGGTACAACTGTTTTAGGAACTTAAATGTGCATATTTACACTAGAAACTTAATTGTTATAAACAACCCAAACATTCTAAGTAATAAATTCCTGCAAAATATGTTTGCCATCTTTAATAAGTCTCGTACCAATGGCCTAATGATGATTTATTTTGCTCTGAGTGATAAGTAAAAAGAACTTTTCTCAAATTTGTGCACTATATGAAAAGTGACTAAGTTAATCAAGCAATTTATACTATGAAAAACTTGTTGATGTAAATGATGAAGTAGAAGAAGAGACAGGGAAACTCTTCTGTGCTATTTATCTCGGGTCTTGGAAGCTTGCTTTGAAATAAGTAATACAATTTTGTTTTTCTAAAGCCAAATATTACTGAAAACAAAACTCTTAATTTTCTTTCAAAATATTTTTGTCAAGCATCTGGAAATTGAGATACTCAAACTCTCTAGCTCTTATTGAAAATTAATTTGATATCTTCCATCCATTAATTGTGCCATATGTGCGTACCTTGTTTCTTGAGATCCATTGACAAACCAGGGAAAGAAATTTGGCACAATGAACACCTGCTTCCTTAAACTACCTGCAACTATGCATAGATCTGCACTTAGAAGAGGTCATGTGAGTGTGCAATAAGGGTTGCAGTCAGTACATCATGGGTAGATGTGGAGTGGCTGGATAGCTGGAAATGGCTGGTAACTCTGTGATAACCTGTGCTCCTTCTACTTCACCTTTCAACGCAGACTGAAACAAATGTATCTTATCTCCAAACTCAGTGCCTAAATGGTAAAATGTACCCTTTGCTGGATAATTACATTAATAAAGGAGTATAGCATCTTTGAAGACACAGAGGCACCATAAGACTGTGTAAACGGCAAGAATGACCTTTAAGACAATATCCAAATGATTACATCTCTCTTAATGCAATCTTCTCTGCCAGGGTTACCTGGGCACAGACTTTATAAGAGTCTTTTGGGAGATGCAATTCCGTTCTTCTTGAGTTAACGTCTAAAAATAACATAGTTGAGTTCAGGCTTTTTGTTTTCTCCTCTGCCAGGGGGACTTCAAAAACATTGGCTATCTTTTTCAAGATGTGCAAACTCTAAATCATTTTCAAACAGAGCACCAAAGACAATGTATAATGTCTCTGAATCACTGTTCTGTTTAAAGATATATTTAATATTTAAGCAACATATACATAATCAAGCTTAAGTAATCAATGAACTTAGTAAGTACTGTAACTATATTATGTGGTTTCTCTGAAATTCCTTTGTAGTTCTGTAACAAAACCCATTTTGGAACAGCAATAAAATGCAACATATTCATTATTCAGCCTGCAGTTCAACACACAGATGAAGAGACGCGCTAACTCTTCAGTTAGGTTAGAGCACCTGCGTTCTCCACATAGCTGACAGAGCTGGATGCAGCCAGTCAGTTCTACACAGCGCTGATTACGCATTTTGTGCAAGAAAAAAATTGAGAGAGCAGAAGTGTATTTTTTAATATGTCTCTACTATACACACCATGCCAGAATAATATACAAATAAATAAATAAATAAATAAATACAATACAATACAATACAACTTTAAAACAGAAGTAGAGGAGAGGGATATGCTCTCTCATGAGATATTTTTGATGAATTAGTTACGTTCTCACTGACAGCAGTCTGGGAAGCATACTGATCATACAGTAATTTTAATTGGAAAGCAATATATAAAATACTTGGAATAAAACTTCTGTTCTTTTCTTCTTGCAGGTAGGATACAAGAAAAAGGTCAAAACAAGGTTCTGAACAGCCAATTTTTGAAAAGCAAAAATCCTATACAATGTTCTGATTCTCTCCTGTTTCTATTCTCCTCCCGGTCCTTCTCCGACATTTGCAGATGAAGCTTCCATCTCATCCCATCCTTAAGTGAATTTATAAATTAGCAGCTATAAAGTAAGCAATTCATGTTTAATTCAATTTAGTTGAATGGAATTCAGTTTAAATAAGGCAGCAGACATGCAGGGTATATGCAAAACAGTTTTCATGCATACTCATGCCTATCTGTAAGATAGCCAAAAGATACTGGGGCATTTGGCACTGTGAGATTTACTGGCACAAAGTAATTCACTCTGTCCCAGTTTGTGGTCACTTATCAGTACGAGAGGGATTCCTAATTACCCTTCAAAGCCTCAGCCTGGAAATGTTTTGAGTCTTCTGATTGGCACGAGCCCCATTTGAATCAAGTAATTTTTACTTCTAAAGTTTATGTATTCTGCATACTAGATATAATTTACACTATTTTAATAGCATAGCTCAAGGCATCCTAAGAGATGAGTTTTGAAGCAGAAATTGATGGGAGAATTGATGGGAGAACAGCTTCGTATGGGAAACCAGTTGACATAGGTTCTTCTTTTTCTTTGAGTTATATGCTTTTCTATTTGTTTTCAACCACTCTTTGGGATCTAGGATGGTATCCCATGACTGATAAAAAAATATAGGATTTAAAGAAATGGCTTGCGAAGAACAAATACTTTGACCACAACACTCTATGTAATTTAAAGAACTGCCTTCCTAGAAAAGCGTTGGAAAGCAGTTTGGTTTTTCTTCCCTACTTTCACAAATCAGATTTGGTTGATCTATTGTCATTTTCAGGAGTCCCATTCACCTCTCTACTGCTTCTCATTCTGGACATTGTGGAAGACATAGTCACCCTTAAAATTTCCCTTGACTATGTGAATGAGCAGCCAGCGTGACTGTCCATTTACTGAGGTGGTGTAATTCTCCACAGGAGGAAGCACAAAGGGAGAACAAACTATTCCTTCTGATCATTTACCCATATCTCCTGGAAAGCCCAACTCACAAGCCCAGTCAGTAACTTTTTTCCCTGTTCCTGTTCTCTGGCTTGCTGCTACTGATTCAAAGAATTGACAAATATTTCCTCCAGTTATACCTTTTTTCTCAGTTCTTTCTGGAGAACGCTTTCTACTTGGGCACTTTTCCACCCATATATCCCAAAATTACTTTATCAAAGTGTTTTTTTATTTGTTTTGTTTTGTTTTGTTTTCCCCAGTAGTGCACACCACTCAATGTTTCCATGTAGACAACATGGAATACAAAAAGTGATTTTTATTTTTTTTCATGTAGGATGGTTTGGGTTTTTTTGAAGAAAAGTAGAGCACAAAGCTTTAGGGAAGAACATTTGAAATAAAGCAAAAGAAACTGAAGCAAAGCAGAGCAACTTTGCTTGAAGGGGCCAAAAAAGTCCAGAAGAATGATGAAATAACAGGAAGTCCTCAATAAGCTCCCTGAACCTGTTTAGAAATTGTTGATTATAGGCAGGCAGGTCTGAATGTTTTTCATCATATGCTGCTTAAGAACTGAACCAATCAGAATTCAAGACTGGAAGAGATCATAAATCTGTTCATAACACAGAACGTGATGGATTTAAGGAAGGTACATAAAGCAGCAAAATCAGAAAATGGAGGAGAAAACAGTTTGGAACTTGGAGTAGTTTTATTTCAGTTAGAATGAACTTACAGCTGCAGAAAGACACTGACTTTCTTATATCTGTGCCTGTTAAATTTCTCCAAACTTTTTTCCTATTGAGAATTTGGAGCTTTTAAGAGCTGGAGAAGCTACTGTTTAAAGGGGGTGGGGAGTGGAAATTGCTGACTTTTTGTTAGAATTAGAGTGAACAACAATGAAAAGTATCAAAAAATGAGATTTCCCTTTTAAGAAAATATTGCTTGCAGGAAAAATCCTGGTTTCTGGCTGTCTAGAAAACCTTGATGTAATCTTCATCCCCGTAATTCAGGTGTCTGTGATCCAAGGTTTAGTTTGATGTGACTTAGCTCTGTGACCTTGTCTCAGTTTTATGTAGAAAATTATTGTTACAATGTGAGGTGTGCAAGCTGAAACCCTGCATAAAATAGATAAGTATCGTTACTGAGAGAGTAATTAGGAGCTCCAGGAATCAAGAGGAAAAACATAGGCATGAAATTTATTGTGGAAAAAAATGTAGAATTTAAAGTTGTCAATTCAGCATCATCAAGTCTCAGCACATTTCAAGGGGAAATGCTTTCACAGGTGACTTCCTGGCTATCAAAGATTCTCTGTCTATCTCACTGGGAGCATATTAATCTTTATCTTCCTACCTTATTAGGTCTACATATTTTTGTGTATTCTTAAATTAGGTATATTCTGCTTGGGGAGTTTCTCTGTGCATCCCTGAACAAAAGGGACCTAGTGGGTATGTGAGTGCTACAGTGCAGTTGACTTTATCGGTACTCTCATGAATATTTTACAAGGCCACGAATATTTGGCTATCAATAAATGGCATCTCCTGAAAGCATCTTTTGACCAATGCAACTATCTAAGGGGTTTTATGCCGAGTAATATAGGAAACTACTAATTATAATTGTTTCTTTTGTTCAGTTTTGACCTGAGATCTACAGATGTAAAAGCAATCGGACTTTTTTGTTACACCTGGGTCATGTCAGTAGTATTATATAGATGAAATAAAATTAGAGAATTAGAGTTACCTAAGTAACTTTCAAGCAGTCAGCTCTAATTTCATATGCAAGCATTCTAACTCTTAAATTTGAGTTTGAAAAATTTCTTAAAGAATAAAAACTTTGAAAAGTATTTATGGGAACACTAAGGAGGCACACAACCTATGTGCCTGCATGCATCCAGGGACACACATGCAAGGTAGCCTTTACTTCTGATATCACAATAGAGAAACTCACCTTGTTCACATTAGAAGCAGTTTCTGCCTTAATGCAACCATATGTCATAAATAAAAGGAAAGCCCTCATGAATAAATTTGTGTGTCTCATTTGCATATCTGATGCAAATCCTCTCCTCCTGTCTTTCTATATGCTGCTGCATACTGTGAGAATGCTGATACTGCCTTTATCATCTTTTTAATGTTGTTTCTACAACTCTGAACCCTCCTGTTTTATATACCCCTCCTCTACCTAATCCATCCACCAACTTTTTTATGCCTACTCCTGGACACTTATTCAGGAAGTTAAATTTAACATTGCCAAAAAGAAACCACGGATGGTATTTATAAAAAAATTTCTCCGTTCACTTTTTTCTTTATTTTTGGTGATTATTGACAATATCATTGCCCCTGATCATCCAGCTGTTTGGCTCCTGTTCTGGTAGTTCAGACATATGCCTCCAGAAGTTTTGGATTCTTTGAAGGCAGTAATTCTGCATACTTGCATTTTCTTACTCAGAGCAAACAATAACAGCCATGCGAACAATTGACTCTTGCCCACATCTTGTCTTTACCTTCCTTTTTCTTGTTCTGTGTACTAACCCAAGGTACTCATATTCCAGGCTATCCAAACTTAGCTTACATTACCTTGTTGTCATTTCTTTCTTTCTAATGCTAGTCTACATGGCTCACTAAATCCGGCTATTACAACTGCTGCACTGGTGGATGCTGTCAGCCTGTGTCCTCAGTCCAAAACAAATTTTGCATGAAACCCTGTTCTCTGTGAGGTCTCTGCTCATTATTCTGTTCATGCTTGACACTTATGAATGATACCTAATTATAGTTGCAAGCCGGAAAAAGAGTGGAATACGTACATATACATACATGTGTATATATATGTATGTGTGTGCATATAATTGCTGATTTCCTAGTGGTATGGGGACCATCAAGGTGTGTTTAACTAACCAACACAAATGCACTTGATTATATAGCCAATACAATGGCTTGTTTATAGCTGTTGTTATTCTATTCACTTCTGCTCTACCAACATGTTGCGCTGTGCCCTTCAAAGCAGGAGACATATTTTCTTGTGTATTGCTACAAAAACAAACCCAGTAGAATATTCACTTTTATGTCAATCTCTGGATGCCACAAAGACAATAGTAAGTAAATATAGATGCCATTTGGGGAGGGGAGTTCAGCATTTACATATGTTGATTTGGGAAAATGAAGGCTTTAATAAAATGAGAGCTTCAATCAAGTTGCAAGAAAAGAATGTATCAAACAGCTGGTGTTGAAATAGCTATCATAATCTTCACAGAAAAAAAATGTAACTGTTTTATAATGCGTGTTGTGGTTTTGCAGGTGACTTGGCAATGAAGAAAAAGTAATTTTCTCCAATGAACTGCATGTTATGTACTTGTCTATTACATCTATTGAAAGATAATGACTGTTTAATTCTATTTACTCTGACCATTTCCACTGTTGATGATTTTTATGTACATTTATTAGCAAAAAATGCCATTTTTCCTTCTTAAAAAGAAGTAATAAACATATAAATATTAGAGTTAAATCTTTTGAGTTACTGTTGTAACATCAACATTAAAGGTCTACTGCACAGATGGGATCATCACAGTGAAATTATCTCTGTTCCTATGCCTATTTAATTCTGAAGGTCTGAGAGGAAATTTAGGCATCCTTTGTGTTTTGAGTCTGTTACTCAGCTTTGCTCTGCTGTACCAGTTATTTTGGACAGCTATAGGCTCTGATTTTCTCCTAAAACATTACTTTAGACAACAGAATGAAAAATTATAGCAATCCAAGGTGATCTAATGATCTAATGATCCTTATATAGAAACATCATCCATGGATCAAAGAGCATTACTAAATAAATTATACATTAGAACTGGCTAGAAAATGAAAACTTTGTTTCCTTTCACTGCCTCAAGTGAGCACGTTGCTGCTTTTTTCCCCCAACATTTCAATCTCCCACATTTCAATGTTTTCATAAGATGGAAAAAATTTGAAGCACACACCTCCAGATTGAAAGAAGGTCAGTATTTTCACTCAATTCTCTTTGGATAAGCAACACAGGGATTTTACTTTGGGCCTCAAACACTTTCTATCTGAAACTTTGCTGAGTTTCATGAGTTTTGAAAGCTCAATATCTTAGCCTCAGCATATTTTGATGAAAAGGCATTTAATCAAAAATTCTTCCATCTGTGCTAGTAATTTTCTATTGCTTCTCTTCTACTGAGAAGAAAACCTTGTTCTCTGAGAGACGAGGCACCCTGAGAAAGATTTCTCTATGTTTCTCTCTCCACTCAGACAAACACAAAAAGAATTATAACTGGATTAATACAGCCTCAAAAAATGCCTAGATTACTGCAAGCTGTCAAGTGGGCCAAAGTACTTTTACAACCATCTTTCTATCAAATACTTCAAAGTCTGTAAGTTCTATATGAATAGTGTTCAATAACTGAAAAATGGACCTCTACTTCTTGTATGTAATAACGAAATGGGTATTTTGGAAAAGTTAATTTTCTTAAAGATAACAAACTGTTGCAGGCATCATTCCACAAAAGATGTAAAAACTGTTACTTTTACAATTTGAGAAGGTTAGATTTAGCACTAGAAGATATATTATAGGATTGGCCAGGCTTTGTCTGAAAAGGTGTGAATGGTGCAAGGTTTATACAAAAGGATAAAATGACTTATGCTCACCAGTGGAGTGGACTTACCATTAGTATTTTAAAAAAATAAAGACATGCCAAGTTTTTGGCAGTGACTAGTGACTTCAGGTAGATTTTCATAAAAATCGGGACAGAAAAAATAATTATGGAGCTATTAGAACAGTAATCGAGGGAAAAAAACCATCACAAAAACAAACAAACAAACCAACCCCAACCCCACACCCCCACACCCCACCAAAAATAAACAAAAGACCCCATAAGAAATGCTCATATACACAATCAGCATGGAACATTTTAGGAATTTTGCAAGTATACAAACATGTCTGAATAATGAATAGAGACTAGAGTACAATTTCTTCCAGTAATAATTACAACACTCTTCTCGTATATTTTTTTTTTTCTGGAAAACGGTGTTGCTTAACAATATGAAAGGTGGTTAGGGAACTAGAGTGAGTCTGGGGAGTGATTTCAAAGTTGCTCTGATTATTCAAAGATACAAATTTCTGATAAAGGGAAAGAAAATACGGGAACTAGATGATCTTTAAGGTCCCTTCCAACCCTAACAATTCAATGATTCTATGAAAATATGTGACTAGCATTATGCCACTGGCTTACTGGGAGATGGCCACAATGAAAACCTGTGTGTAACTTCATATATTAATATAAAAGGTACAATTATTATTCCCTTGATGTTAGGCTGGTCCATTAAGAAATTATTTGCCTCTTTTACCTCTGACCTGGCAAGGAGGGAAATTAATGCCAACCAATAGAACTGTATCTATAGAACAAAACAGTTAGTGCTAATGGCTTGATATCCACGTTATCAGAATTTCAGAGAGTTTTTACTGCTACTGGTTTTGATGGATATGAGTAGTGGAATGGCTCTAGGTGTGTGCTGCTGGAAAACACCTGAATTACTTGCATCCAAAGGAAATCCAGACAGTGCACTCTGAGACTACTCTGTGGTGTGTACTAAAATATGATGAATGGGAAAACCAAGCGGTTTGCTTCAAATAGTACATTTGATACAAGATAAAACACTAATGTAGACGTGTCTATATCAACATTTTCAAAATTTTCAGCTCCTATTAAAAAATCTAGTTTCAGAAATGTTACCTAAATTGGTAGAAATAGCTTTTAAAAGCATCAACTATACACCAAATCAATTTGTTATAGTCATATTCACATGGAAGATGTAACAAATATGCCAGTCTCAATCTTGTTCCACAGTAGATTCAACATTTAAGGGAATTAAATTTGTAATTATACGTAAGAAATATCACATAATAACACATCTCATGATCTCACTCACAACTCCAGACATTATGGAATTCACACTCTAATTAAACAAGTAATAACTGCAGAAACCAAATCCCAAAGTTTTGCTTAGCCCTTACTCAGGCAACTCTAAAAGGCAAAGGATCAAAGAAAACTTCTGTCTCTCATGCTAATTCCATGACTCAGTTTTTCTTTGTTCTTTTTTTTTTCTTCTTGCAAATGTAATAATTTTGAAATAGTTTTTCTGCAGATTTCCAAGATACATTTGTATCACTGAGACAGAAAATGTGTAAGATATTTGTTTCTTACAAAAAAAAAGACTGATAAAAATTTAAATATGACCTTTGGATTTCATCAAAGTGGGCAGAAATCAAAGGTAGCACAATTGTTCTTCACTGATGTGTTAGGTGAAGAGGATCTCAGCGTAAAGTCCACACGTGAAAATGTCAGAAAGTAAAAAAAGACTATGGGAAAGAAGAAAAAAAATCTGCTTAGCTCAGGCCACCAATATGTAGCATGAGAAGGTTCATTCTGCAGTGAACACTCTTTCATGATACCTAGTTATAGCAATCAGGAGCAACAGCTCATATAAGGTTGCTTCATTGCAATTAAAATGTGCTGAATTACCTCAGATAAGATTCTGTTCCAAGTGACTAAGAGTTAAACTCCTGCATCAGCTCTGGGAGAGTGAAGCGGCTCAAATACCATGCACAATATATTAATTTCTTATGCAACTACAGAGTGTGAGCAAACTTGTCCAGAGAGGACATGCAGAGTAACAGGCTTCCTGTTCATCCCTAGAATACAAAATTAGGGCCAGACTCAGCAGGGAATAGATTAGTTAGTAATCTTAAACCCCTGAATGAAACGTCTAGTCTTCTTAAAGGTTTATGTCAAATTCTAGCAGGATCATCTCAGTTCCAAGATTCCTTCTGTTCAACAGGGACATTAGTGAGAATGTGGCTTTTTTTCATTGATGTAGTGGTTTGGCATGATACTATTTAATCAAAAATGAACCTCCTGGTTCTTTAATTACTGTGTTGTTACTGTCACTGGCTGTCCTTGGACTTATTTCTGTGGACTAATAAGGACAAAGCATAACAACAGGAGTTACATAATTGAAATAATAGTATTTTTAAACAAATGATAGTATTCTGCAAGACAAGAAATGTACTTTGTGTATGAATAATATAATACCTTTTGTGGCTACTATTATGGATGCAGTATAATTATCAGATAGATCTTTTGAGAAAATACATTTCACATCATTTTCTATGAACACTAGGGGAAGAAGTTCTTCGGAAAAGAAAACCACCCCACCATCCTGAGCACTCATTCCCTGTAATTGTGTGCACTCATTATTGGTTGGGGGAAAGGTGCATGAAGCTGATTAGATATTTCAAAACAAAAATTTCTCCTTAACAGTGTTGGTTTGTCAAAATAGAAACTGCTCACAAAAAATGTCTAGATGACACTTGTTATAGGCTTTTCATTACTGGAAAAGGATTTCTGCTAAACCAGTAATGGATGAACAGAAAACCAAGGCAGATGATAGCTTAAAAAGGGTTAAATCACCCTCTTATGAGAGTTAAATTCAAGTCCTTGCTCTTTCTAAATCACTGGACTGATTTATCTTCACCAATCATGATGTATTCTTCCTACTGTCCTTGTTTGACTTCATATTGACCTAACCTCAGGGTCTTTTGAGGGGAGCCAGGTATGGGTACAGCAGTAGATATTCCAGCATCTTTCATGACTTGATAATTCAAAACCCTCAAGCATGGATACTCTCTTGGGCTACCTGCTTCCTTGAGAAGCCTCAGGTCATAACATAATCAGTGCAAGAAGTACTGCTGTTTGGAGACATGCTCCACTCGCTGGCAAAAACGGTCCTCACAAAACCTCAGCTACTGCAAGTTGGAGACCTTTCAAAGTAGGTTTGCCTCATCCTAAGCCTGCTGCTGATCCAGATAGCTTTTTCCCCCTCTCCCAAATGCACATATTTTTTCAGGCTGTGGCTACAGTCCCAACCTAGTTTTCCTGTCATCAAATTTTGTATAGGAGAGTAGCATTTTCCATTGGGACTTAACACCATGTTTCTTATCATGAGAACACGTGTGAGAGAGGAGTATAGAACAACTATTGGCCTGAGACAGTGTTTCACAAAAGCTATAAGCTACCATAACAGGATGTAGAGGATAATCATACTTATTGTTCAGTTACTCTGAGGAATGCTTTTACTGATATCCAGTACAGGACATTTCACTTGTGTTATGCTGCGTACTTCGTATACTGTTCAATTCTTGCTTGCCCAGAATTTTGTTGCAGGGAATGGGGAGGAGGTATGCAAAGAACAAGCAGTAGATACATTTGGAAGAAGTTAATATAGCAACAAACAGATCAAGTTTTATATGCTGAATGATTGAAGATCCATTAAACAAGCAATCAACCTCCTACCCCTCAAATACCATGAAGGAATATGCTAAATGAATCACACTACTATTTTGCACAATGAGGTATTACAAACTGTTAGAACATGCTTTGAAATGTTTTAGTTGAAAAATTATATTTCAGGATGAAAAAAATTAGTCATAAATCCTAGTGTTTAGAACCCAAATCTGGGCCTACATTTTCAAATAACAGGTTTGTGTACAATGTATGTACGGTTGTACATTAGGTTATGAATGTGCAAAACACTAATTAAAATGCTGAACTGCAAATCACTGAAGTACTTATATGCAGGCATAATTAAATGTGTAAAATGAGGTTGATGTAAGCAGCCATAAAGTTGCCCTTGTTAGGAGGGGGAAAAAAGGCTGGACTGATGGGCCGAGGCCAACTGTATGAGATTCAACAAGGCCAAATGCCAGGTCCTGCACTTGGGTCACAACAACCCCATGCAACGCTCCAGGCTTAGGGAAGAGTGGTTGGAGAGCTGCCTGGCAGAAAAGAACCCAGGGGTGCTGGCCAAGAGCTGGCTGAATATGAGTCAGCAGTGTGCCCAGGTGGCCAAGAAGGCCAACAGCATCCTGGCTTGTATTAGAAATAATGTGGCCAGCAGGACTAGGGAAGTGATTGTCCCCCTGTACTCAGCACTGGTGAGGCCACACCTCAAATGCTGTGTTCGGTTTTGGGCCCCTCACTACAAGACAGACATTAAGGTGCTGGAGCGTGTCCAGAGAAGGGCAATGAAGCCGGTGAAGGGTCTAGAGCACACATCTTATGAGGAGCGTCTGAGGGAACTGTTTTTTTTCAGCCTGTAGAAAAGGAGACTGAGGGGAGACCATATTGCTCTCTACAACTACCTGACAGGTGATTATAGAAACGTGGAGGTCAGTCTCCCAAGTAACAAGTGATAGGACAAGAGGAGATGACCTCAAGTTTTGCCAGGAGAAGTTTAGGATGGATATTAGGAAAAATTTCTTCTCCTAAAGGGTTATCAAACATTGGAACAGGCTGCCCAGGGAAGTGGTTGAATCACCATCCTTGGAGGTATTTAAAAGACAGGTAGATGTGGTGCTTAGTGACATGGCTTAGTGATGATTTTTGCAGTGTTAGATTAATGGTTGGACTCAATGATCTTAAAGGTCTCTTCCAACCTTCCAGCCCTTCCAACGATTCTATGATTCTATGATTACTGAACAGAAGAAAATGTCTGCTGAAAAATAACGACAGAGATGTTGTCTGTGAGCCCAGGACTAGGCCTGGGAACCAGAAACAACCTTGAAAAGTGCAGGTGGCCTCTCTGAATTACAACTGGGTACCTAGAAACCAGAGACATCCTCAGATACCATCGATAAGTGCAAAATCAAGGAACTGTAATGGCAACTTACCATCTGAAAAAGCGGAAACAGTCTGAAAGAATAGAAAACAGCATAATTAGAGGCAAAAAATTAAAATTAATAACATCTATTGTCTGTTTGAAGTAGAGATGTCCTCTTCTGTCTTTATAACAAGGATTTAATTTTTACACAAATGAAGACTCTCTGTGAGAACTTCCTGAGCTGCATGGACTTTTCCTTTCCTACACGGGCTAAACTCTCTGCATGAACTTTCAACGAGATCTTGGACTCCCACCAAACATGCCTGGCTTACTCCAGGCTCTGTGATGTGGATCATCTCTGAAGTGAGACTCTGCCTGCTGGCCTTTTGGGCCCACTTTTGTGGTCGGTTTTGTTTGTCCTTCTCCCCTCCAGAATGGTTTGGCCCCTTCTGAAATCTGTCTAATTCACTTGATACCGGTACTACGTATCCGTATAGGTAATCCATTGTAAACATATATGCTGTCATATTGCTGGTAAGTTTGCTTCAATAAATACGATTTTGTAGTAACCTGCAATATACCTTATTGGTTTTGGTGTTAAGTATACACTTTGTTGGTTTTGGTGTTATTCATTGTTGCTATAGTATTGGTTTATACTATATTATCAATTGCTGAGAGTAATTTGTAATAGCTTGATATCGATCAAGATAATCATAGATATACTTGCTAGTGGTGATTGTATATATTGATTATATATACATACATACATACACATGCTGGTTTATAATTTTCCTTGGTTGCTATTACAAGAATTGGAGTGGTAACAGATCACAAGCCATGGAATCCAGGTGTTCTGAGTTTTTATTACAAACATAAAACTTGAGAAAACTAAATAAAAGGAAATCCTTGAACTGCTCAACAAACTAAAGTAATTTGAGGGACACAGATGACAATCTGTGGGCAAGTTGGCCACAGTGACAATCACATTGTTTTATCTGTTTTGTGAGTAACAAAATAAAGGATAATATTTTCTCAATAAAGAGGGGGTTTTGAGCTTTCATAATATTCCAAATTAAATCTTAATCTATAACTAAGGAGACATTTACTTTCATGGAACAAAACTAGAAAAAAGGATTCCTGCTATTTTTTAGAAACTTAAGTCATCAGTTTTTGCGTGTAAGAAGAATATGTACATAAGTTATTACTTGGTAGAGAGTTTATCATGAAGGGTGATGGCTGACCTACAGCTCACGGAAATCACTGGTACGTTTCCACTTACATAATGGATTTTAGATTTCACTGTGTGACAACATGATCTCCTGTGGAAATAACTTGTAAAGCAGTAGTCTTCTAGAAATACCATTTTAAAAATGCGATTATTCATACTAGTGATCTGTAACGCCATTATATTACTTGGTGCCATTTTGATCTCTCAGGAGTCACTTGATTTGGGCCAACCCAAAATGAAAACAGATTTTTCTTCTCTCCGGTTTTTTACATATATGGATGAATTATCAGTTTTGGAATCTCTAGAGGCATAAATAAGTGTTGTGCTTTCTGGGTTCAGCCACATGGTTACCCGAGGCAGGAAAAAGGAACTTCTGCACATTGGCTCAAACACAACCACTGCAAATGTAACATCCTACCCTGAGCAAGATAATTGACTCCTAATCCATTTTTAAATTCAGTTTCGTTCTAAAATTAGTAGAGACAACACAGTATAAATAATAATTTATCTCAGTGGTTTTGGCTTTGCAAACAGATTTTATAAAGACAAATGAGAATTACTCCAGCAGTGAGAGACTCACTCAGCAATACACTAATATTTTGTGTAATTATAAAATATTTATTATGATGGAAAAAGAGAGGAAGTGACAGAGAGAGAGCATGACATTTGTTTTCAAAATATGCAAATATTTTTGCAAAATGTCACTTTGAAATAGAAAGAGAGAATAAACCACAACTAACCTGTTATGTGATCCATATTAAGAGAAAAACAGTTTCAAATTCAGAGTAATTGTTCTATGACAGAACCAAAACTGTTCTAAATGACCATGAAATTCTAAACCTTTCAGCCTAAATTCTTTAGTAATCAACACTTGAGTTTGCTAGTTTGCTACTTTGTCCTTCTGTTCTTGGTTTTGAATTGATGTTCTTTATCCCATAAAAGTGATCACTAGCAATGAATACTACAGCTTTCACAAGTGAGGCGAGCGGAGAGATTTTAATTGAGTCAATCACCCACAAGGAAATGTAGAGATGAGGTCTCAATGTGCTGGTTTTCATAAAGCGTAACAGAGTTTAAAAGGCTGGGAAAACAATAAAGCGTAATAAATTTATATAAGGGTGGGAGTGTTTTTCTTTTTTAGTAAAATATCTTTGTTTTATTGCTTGTCTTTTTTTCTTCAAAGCAAGTAAATTACGCAGTATTAGATGATTCTACCAGTCACTCCAAAGAAAAATGACCCAAGGCAGGGAATAAAAGGAAATATTTCAACCTTATCTGATGGGAAACGTCTGAAGACAAAAAAAAAGGTGATTTTGTATTTGATAAATATTTAGCCTTTAAATACAACTTCTGCATTTCATCTTTCTTCTCTAACTTTCTGTTTCTTCTTATCTGAGGAATAAATACATCTTTACTTTTAATGGTTTGTCTTCCCCTGACAATGCATAGCAGGACCAAAGACAACATAAACTGTCAGAGAAGAAGAGTGCTAAAATGTTGCAAAAAAGCAAACAAACAAACAAGTCTTTCAATAAGATATGCCATATGTCATTGGTTGAGCATGTAGGGCTATCACTTCTTGAAAGTACTGCTTGAAAATACCGCTAAGAATAGCTGTCTTATTTTTGCTGAGGTCAGCATTCACAATTGAAAACACAGTAGTAAATGAAAGTCTCCATTCAGCTTATCCAGGACATCAATTTTAACTGATGTCCTCTTTCTGTGTCTATGTGCAAAGGGGAAAGGAGAATTAGGCTGAGGTCTCCTCTTAGACCTGGTTGGGAAATTATTGTTTTTCTTAAGACTAATTTTAAATCTTCTTGATTTTTTTTCCTAGGATATGTGTCAAGAATCTGAAAACTGAAAGCGTTATCTCTTTCAGCTTTTATTTTCAAGAAAAAAAAAATGATTACCAAATGTTTTTAACAAAAAAAATAATTTTGTTCAAAAACCACTTTATAAAAATCATTATTTTATGGAAGATTTTCTGTCAATCTTAATTGCATTCTGTTAATATATGTGAGATAGTCAGATGCTACAGTAGTTAGTGCCACAGAGATACCTGTAGAGACATGAAGCAATGGGGGACAGAGAGGAAGAGTAGAGGGAAAGGCATAGTCAAAAGGGAAAAGAAAAGGTTTATATATTTTTATACATAAGCACAAAGGTTTTCCGTATTCAAACCCAGTTCAGTGACTACATCACAGGCAAGAATTGATGGAGAGAGGGGTCTATTATTTCATTATTTGGTAATTCTGAAACAATAACACTAGTAGTGCTTCCATATATATAAAGAATTTATAGTCCTATTATTTTGTGGGGGACATTTTTCCTCATGGGCAGTTCAAGTTTATCATAGAATGAAGAAAGGCTTTAGCACATAGAAGTTTCCAGAGACCGGATGCTCCTCTTCAGATTCCCTTTTTCGTCTCAAATAAACAGAATTACTTGCGCTTTTTTTGTGTATGGCACTCTAATCTGTCTTGTTATTTGAATATACAACCACAAGTCCTGTATTTCAATGAATGTACAGCTTTTCTTTTTTTACCATTTATGAGAATGTTCTCTTCTTATACACAGAGCCATAGGATTTTGCAATGATTTAGTGAAGATTTACTGTGCTTCAATGGTAGCAAAAGAGAGGTTGGGAAATCATTTCAACGGTCTCTTGTACATGGTAATTTATTGCAGCGGAAGCCTCAGTCATGTAAGAGTTTTGAGAAAGAGACTTTTTGGCTCTTGTCTATACATGGCTACATCTTCCAGTTCCTGAAGGCATGCACAAACTGTGCTCCAGAGCTCATCACAACAGCAAGTACTGGCACACATTGCGGTTCTATTACAATCTGAAGGAGGAATGATATTGGAACAGGCAGAAAAACAGGTTTTCTCTATTCAAGCTGTAAAAACATAGCGGTATATTTTACATGAGAACAACTGCAGAAATGTGTCATAGGATAACAATTCCTGGCTATTTCTAAGGGGGCAATCAACAATAACAGCTAAGTGTTTAACGTAAGCACTACAAAACCAAAATAACGTGCTGTGCTCTCTTCTGTTTTATATCACATAGAAGACCACATAAAATAATTATTCTAACATACTGGGTGTTTTTGAACACCACTAGCTCTACTCACATGTTTAACTATTTAAGCTCACATAAAATTCAAACACAAATCAACACATATTCTTGTAATTATAAGCAGAAAAAGAAAGATCTAATACTGTTATGGCTCTTATGTCAAATGATGTGCCTATCTCATATGGTAAAAAGGCTTGAAGGAAGTAAATGGATGTTGTATGTATAGTCTAATATTCAAGTTGGTAGACAAAACGGAATTCTATCAGAGGTTTCTGTCACTGTCATTTCACTCGACTCTACAGAACAAACACTTGTGCATCCAAGACATCTTGTTTTCCTTAAACCTATTGAGTTAGTAATTATTTCAGATTAGCACGTCCCCTAAAAATACTGTTCTGTTCTTTTTTTGTTGTTTTTTTTTGGTTTTTTGGTTCCCCCCCCCCAGAATTTGCCATTAACAGTGGACCTTGATCAGTTTCCTCACTTGTAGAGATTTTCCATCCTTCCCACTGATGGAGAGTGCATTTTTGTCAACCCCTTTTATTAGAACAGACTTTTCTTAATAACACTGTTTCCCCCATTCCTTCAAAAAAGCTGCTGTTTTCTGTTGTGCACAGAGGCTTTTATTTAGTTTATCTACTTTTCTTGCTGTTGTTTATGGTGAATTTTATTCACATCACCTTTTGCTCATCTCATACGAGGATATGAAACCCAATTTACAGTTTACTGTCCCCCCCAGTTTTTAGTATGACAAAAAGTAAAATAACAGATTTGCCTAAATGTGTACAATGATGCTCCACAGACTGTACAGGATTCCAATTCTATTGTCTGGTGAGCATAGTGGACTCTGCATCATATTCTTTCTCCTCTTAACTTTAGGTTGAGGAAAACTTCATCCTTTTCAAAGATTTTTGAATATGTAAAAAAAGTTGTGATGGGTGAAACCAACACAGCAATTGTTTAAATGCAGATTTGCATATTTATGTGCTTTATTTTCAGATATGCATTTGAGTTCCACAGAATTCATAGTGCATTTTTCTCCTTAAAATCATCCCTCCAAACTTACAGTTCAAAGATAATTAAAGCCAAAATGTGACTTTTGCCCTGAAAAATTGTTAACAGCTTGTGATAGAAGAAATAGATCAAATGAAATTTATTTCTTCTAAACAGGTAGTTTTATATATGATTCTTTTAACTTTTGAAATATAGAAAAAGGTCATTAAACTGTTTTGGAGAAAGACAAGATAACACAGCAAGATGTTTGCATTATTAGCAATTGGGACCACAATTGGGACTCTCACCACTGTCACTTGAGAACTATGGATCAATGGGATGCTGTTGAACTCCAAGGACCATCAAGACGCTGGTGGGCCTGTGGTGGTGACTATACTCTTGCTGTGCTCCATAATACTGCTTCTCTCTTTTCCACCTTTTCTCTACTTCCTCCTTTACTCTATCACTCATCTCAGTGACTAATGCTAGGGAATAACAATAAATCTGCAGTGAGCAGCATCTGACCTCGTTCATGTCTTAATCTCACACTCGGAATCAGTACAAAGGCCTCCCGGACCAAATGTAGTCCGACTGGGACATAACACCATTAGAACTCACTTCTATGCAGTTTCTCTTCTTAAAAAAAACATTTGACACAGTATCAGAGAAAAAAAATTAAAAAATCATTATACAGGACTGAGGGCACTGATCTCCAAATCCAAGTTAATGTTCCATCTCACTTGAAAAAAGCTTTCTATGGACACACCCAGAGAAACACAGAATGGTTGATGTTGGAAGGGACCTCTAAGATCATGTTGTCCAACCCCCCCAGCTCAAGCAGGATCACCTAAGATCAGGTTGCCCAGGGCTATGTCTGGA
The DNA here is from genome assembly GCF_963924245.1 of Chroicocephalus ridibundus. NCBI lineage: Eukaryota > Metazoa > Chordata > Aves > Charadriiformes > Laridae > Chroicocephalus > Chroicocephalus ridibundus. The sequence continues at coordinate 91,285,641 of NC_086284.1, read as the reverse complement.
TAGCTTTCAAATATCTCCAAGGATGGAGACTCTAAAACATCTCTGGGCAAGCTGTGACAGGGCTCCGTCACTCTTACAGTCAAAAAGTGTTTCTGATGTTTAGACAGAACCTCCTGTGTTTCAGTTTATGCCTATTTCTTCTCATTCTGTCACTGGGCACCACTGAAAAGAGCCTGTCTCCATGCTCTTTGCACCCTCCCTTTGGGTATTTTTAAACTTTGACGAGATCCCCCTGTCCCTTCTCTTGACCAGGCTGAACAGTCCCAGCTCTCTCAGTCTTTTTTCACAGGAGAGGTGCTCCAATCCCTTCATCATCTTTGTGATCCTCCATTGGACTCTCTCAAGTATGTCCATCTCTCTCTTGTACTGGGGAGCCCAGAACTGGACCTAGACCTCTGGATGTGGCCTCACCAGCACTGAATAGGATCATGTCCCTCAACCTGTTGCTGGGACAGTAAGTCCCACTTACTCCAGGCTTTCCCCCTTGTCTCAAGTGCCTGGGAATCCTAAAGGCCAGTCTTACTACTGAAGACTGTGGTGAAGAAGGAATTCGGTAGCTCAGCCTTTTACATGCCCTGTGTCACTGGGGCCCCTACCCCTTACAGCAGTGCGGTCACATTTTCCCTAGTCTTTCTTTTGCCACTTAAGTACTTATAAAAGCCCTTCTTGGGTTTTTGGGTTTTTTTTTGACATCTCTTGCCACATTAAACTGCAGGTGGGCTTTGACATTCCAAAATTCTTCTCTTCATTCTTGGCCAGTGTCTCATTATTCCTCCAGGTTACCTGTCCCTGCTTCCACCTTCTGTACACTTCCTCTTTATGTTTGAGTTACAGACAGGTGTTTCAGAAAACTGCACTATTTGAACTAGGAGTTTGACAATAAGGGTCACAAATGGGTGTCTTGCTCAGGCTTGTCACATGGTACTTAAATAAATTATAAAAAAAACAAAATCACAAACAAAACTGAGAGAGAAACATTTCCATATCCTAAAATACTGAAGAAGTATGCTTTTATAGGCAAAGTTTATCAGGTTACATAATGTATAGATGGGCAGGCAATGAATTTCATATAGACATTTTCCAAAAAGCTGTAAATCCGGTGCTTTAAGAATAAGTTTAATTAAAATCAGAACTGATACTATGCCTTTGTTTCTCCCTTTTCTGTCACATTATTCTAATAGCAATAAAAGTCCAAGTCAGGGGCATTAGCAAGTAAGAAAGAACTTTGAAGGCTGTTTGGAAATGCCAAAGAACTTTGGGGAACACTGAATACAAGTTTCAAGGTCTAGCTTGACCACATTATGTTATGATGTCTAAAGAAGAAAGGTGCCAAACTAGGTGTAGAATGGGTATGAAATACTGTAGCTTGAAAGACTGAATGAAGATGAAGAATTATAATAATTTTGGAACCAATGGAATACAAAAATTGTTTCCATACCTGGGCTATAAAGGGAGATTACCTTTTTTTGTGTGTTTTTTATTGAAGTTTGTTAAATGGGAAAAAAAAAAAAGAGGGCTAACCAGTTGCTAGGGCTAAAATTTAATGGTTTTATACAAACACTTGTGCATTGTCCATACAGCTTTTGTTGAGTTACTTCTGTACTACTGACACAGATATTAAGTGAAACTGGATGTTGCTAGTCTAAATTACATTCCTGACAAGAAATTAGTATCAACTAAGAAGTTACAATTAACATATATGGCATTAATGTGTGAGAGATAAAGCAGTTTATAGAGAAGTAAAGATGAAGATCAGCTTTGTAGCAGGAGGAAAAAAAAATATAAGAAATGTGGTCTTCCCAAGTTCAACTACATAACTTTCCACTTGAGTCCTTTAGTAATCAAACCATTTGCACTATAAGGCAAGAATTAATTCAAATTTTGCTGTATGTACATGGGGAAATAAATACCTTTACACGAAAAGCTGCAGAAAGGCAAAAGCATGATACTTAAAGCAGTCTATAAAAATTCTATTGACTCAGTTTAGGCAGCATGGTGGAATATGTATATTTACTTCAACACAGAAAGGATAAAATTAAACCATTTTATAAGAGTAACATTCGGTTAAACAAGTCAAAAGAGGGTTTTAAAAAATGTATCATCTATTAAGCCACAGGATCTTCCATTTTGGAGCATTTAATTAAAAAGTTGGTATGTTATTTCCAGTACATTTAAATAATTTTACTGTCTTATTATTATTTTAGAAGATATTTTCACTGGAACCCATTTTAGTTTTGCTGATACACATATTGTCTGTTGTAATTATTACACAAGAAAATATGATAAGCTTCATGTTAACTACATACATATGGAAATAAAAGTACTAAAACCAACATGATGAAGAAAGAAAAAATTTCCAGACTTTATCACATTTTAAAACAATCAGCAACAAACACACATGAAAGGTATACAAATACAGAAAACCAAGTTCTAAATAAATGATGAATGTTGTATTGCAATTAACTCTGCCAGAATATGGGAAACACCTCTATAAAAAGAATGCCTTTTTGCAAAAATAATGTATGTATGGCATCTGGTAGTACAAAGGACTGAAGAAATATATAGAACAGGCTGTTCAGATATTGTGGCAGTGTGGGCAAGTGGAATTTCTTATTCATAGCTTGTGAAACTGCCAACTTTTAGCAAACTTCACTGCTGAATATCACAGACTACGACATTAAGAAATCTTGTGACCTCGTCCATATGCTCCACAAAACTGCTTCCTCGTGCTGAAGAACTCAGTCATGTCCACATTACAAGAGGCTTTCCCACTGCCCTAGTTAAAAACAACAACAGCAACAAAATGCCATGTGTGGAAAATGTGCAATTGCTGAGCTCAAGACTTACTTCACAGAAGTTTGTGTCAGTGCTAAGGAGTCCGTCTTGCACCCCCCTCTTGTTCTTCATTTATGCCTTTGGCTCTGACATGCAGCCCTTCAAAAAGGGCCCCATACAACAGTGTCCTTGAAAAACCTTACATGGTTGAGAAAATATGAAAAAGGAAAAAGGGAACTCCAGAGTTGAAAGTAAATCTGGCAAATAACAGTTTCTCACTCTTTTTTTGCCTTGCTTATCATGGTCTTCTTCTACCAGCTGTATTGCCATCATACAAAATAATACTTTGCTGTTCTTCAACTTTTTAGTAGTAACTTTGCCAAGTTGCTGGCCATGCTGCTGTCACCCAGCTTAGACCTGATAATATTTTTATAATTCAGGTTGTGTATCAAAGCCTCTACTTGTTTTTGACCAAGGTGAGATGAGCAACAGCATACAACTAATTTCAGGATATAGAAAATCACATGAGGTCAGGTGTCAGAGCTAGAACTGTCTTGGGAACAGCAGCATACTCGTTTCTGGTACCTCACTGCAGCTTTGGAAAGTGTCATCAATGCTTCCTGGAATCCAGATTCACTAGACATTTACAGGTTGTTGAAACAATGGTTTAGCCTCAATAAATCCACTTTAAATCCATCAATACATTATATACAGCAGCAAGCCTGTAATTATTTTTATTTTAAATGGTTTTATAGGTTGTACTCTACTCGGCCCCAGGATTTTGTCAGTCAGTAAAGGCAATTTGTTCCTTCCAGTGCTGGCTGAAATGTCTTTGGGATCGACAGTTGTTTCAAAAGCACAGTGTTTAAGTTTGAGGATAATATTATGCAAAGTGACATCAAAATCGGGGATTAGAAGATGTCTAAATATTTACATCAGTGGTGATAATGCTTTGTCCTATCACCTTGCTGTATTTGGTCTTACTATCCCCCCAAGTAGCTCATGAGCATCATCAGTTGCTGCAATTGAATTAATAATTGGTCATATAAAAGTCAGCTGCAGATTTTCAGTGTTAGGAGCTGCCAAATCTGGTAGCCTGATAGAGGTGAGGCTGCTGTGGATCCATAACCCCATATGTGACGGGGGTCCCCCCAGCTGCCCATGTGCCTCTGTGTGTACAGGGATCAGACTTTTCTCACACAACCTAACACCTAGGAGACGGCTTTGTCATCAACATAAATGTATATAACCAGCACAGATATCAGCAAGACCACCACAGAAAGCCATGCTGCTCACAAGCTGTGCAAGAAAGGATCCCTGAGCAGTCACAAAATAAAGTTGTTTGCAGTGTTACTGGGACTCCTACAAAGGGATGGCTCTATCTGACACCATTCACAAACACACTGTGAAGACCATACCACTTGTATTTTTCCCGCTTGTGTCTTCATTTCGTTCCACAGTTCTGCATGAACCTCCTCTCCCAAATCCTCTTTCCCCTTCAAAACACCTTTCTTCATTTCTCCCTTCTTCGTTGCAGATAGAGGGCTTTCTTTCTGTCCATCATGTTGATGGAAACCTCCCCAACTTAATGTCTGGAACATTCCCAGAATAATTTGCTTGTATCTTGGGTAGAGCTGCTTTACAGAGCACTTCATCAGAAAAGTCATCCTTGGCTTTGTATATTTCTCCAACCATCTTCGTACTCAGCCTATCCTTCTTCCACATACTGTAGGTTCAGTTTTTGGCCTAGGTGAGAAATGGGAGAGCCATGCCACTTCCTAGTACTTAGGTGACGATTAAATGATTGTCTGGTCCTTATATTTTCCAAAACATTTACCCTTTGTACTTCCTACTTCTATTACTTTCTGGTTTTTTGTTTTGAGTCTCACTGGCTGGCCATGCCCAGCATCTCAGGAACATGATTTCATAGAATCGTAGAATCATAGAATCATAGAATCATAAAATATGTTGGGTTGGAAGGGACCTTTAAAGGTCATCTAGTCCAATCCCCTGCAGTAAGCAGGGACATCTTTACCTAGGTCAGATTGCTCAGAGCCTCATCAAGCCTTTTCGTCCTCTGTGTAAGGATTCTATTATGTTCTCAGAAAGAAGGATGTGGTGAGGGGCCGTACCAAAGGCCTTACAGAAGTCCAGAGAGTTGACATCTATAGCTCTTCCCTTGTCCACTGATGTAGTTATAACATCATAGATGTAGTAAAATACCTTTTGTGGGAGGTTGCATACAGAGACAGTGGAAACATATAATTGAAGGTTTGTCTGTGGATCTACACTGAGTTGTGGAATAACTGGCACATTTTCCCACAGTTCTCCACTCTGTCCCATTATCCAGATCACTAAGGAAGATGTTGAACTGAATTGGATTTAGCACTGACTTTTAGTCTGCACTGCTAATTACTGGCCTCCAACTAGACTTTGTCACAATGAACACTACCCGCATTGGTCATTGCCCAGTCATTAATTTCCAATCCACCTTACTTCTCCTTGTCCAGCCCATACATTAACAGGTTGTCTATGAGGATCTTGTAGGAGACAGTGTCAAAAGCCTTACTGAAGTCTAGGTAGACAACACCCACTGCTCTCCTCACATCTACCAAACCAGGCATTTCATTATTGAAGGTTCTCAGGTTGGTCAGGCAGGAATTCCCCTTGGTGAAGCCACGATGACTTGTGTTTCATGTGCCGTGAAACGGTTTCCAGGATTAGTTCTCTATCATTTTTCCTAGGCATTGAGGTGAGCCTGTAATTCTTTGGGACCTCTTTCTTGCCGCTTTTGATGATAGGAGTGACATTTGTTTTCCTCCAGTCTTCAGGCACTTCACCCAGTCACCATGATCAAAGATGATCAAGAGTGACCTTGTGATGACATCAACCATCTTCCCCTGCTCTCATGGGCGCATCCCATCAGGGTCATGGATTTACATATGTCCAGTTTGATTAAGTATTCTCTAACCTGATACTGAAGTAACTCCTGCTTCCTCTAGCCTTTCCCCTTGTTCTCTGGGGCCTGGGAATCCTGAAGGGTGGTCTTACTATTGAAGGCTGTGCTGAAGGAATTCGGCAGTTCAGCCTTTTCCATGTCCTGTGTCACAGGGGTCTCTGCTCCATTCAGCAGTGGGGTTATGATCTGTCTTTCTGCCCTACTCCCTCCTCTCATGATCCAGAACTTTAACATCTTAATGGTCACTGCATCCAAAGCTGCCATTGGTCTTCACATTACCTATGAACCCTTCCTTGTTGATGAGTAAGTGGTCCAACAGAGCATATCTTCCTGTTGGTTCCTCTATCACTTGGGTCAGAAAGCTGTCATCAATGCTCTCCAGGAACATCCTGGAAAGAAGCTTATTCCCCACTTTGCTTTCCAGCAGATACTGAGGTGGTTGATGTCTTCCATAAGTACCAGAGCCTGTGAATGTGAGGCTACTTCCATCTGTCTTTGGAAGGCCTCATGTGCTTATCCTTCCTGGTCAGGCAGTCTATAGCAGGCACTGATTACAATGTCGCCCATACTGTTTTGCTCTTTAATCCTCATCCATAAACTCTCAGCTGGCACATCACCCATCCATAGGCAGAGCTACATGCATCCCAGGTACTCTCTCACATAAACGGCAACTCTATCTCCTCTTCTTCCCAGCCCATCCTTCCTAAAGGTCTTTAGTCCCTCATTTGCAGTGTTTCAGTAATGTAAGCCATCCCAACAGGTCTCCATGATCCCAACAAGATCATAGACCTGCAACTGTGCATAGATCACTAGTTCCTCAAGTTTATTGCCCATGCTGTGTGCATTACTGTACTGGCAATTCAGAGAGGCACCCCAACAAGCTGTTTTCACATAAAGGGTCTGTTGGGTTTTTTTCATAATGTTGTCTTATAGGCAGTTCCTTTCTTACATGTCAATGCTTGTGGTTACCATGCTTAAGCACTGTTTTGTTGATTTTGTATCCTCTTTTGTGTACATCATCACCCCAGGCCCTTTGCTTGTCAGTCCTGCACATCACTTCCTCACAGGGCTGCTCTCTCTCCCTTTTGGTTCCTAGTTTAAAGCTCTTCCTACCAGGTCAGCCATCCTGCTGACAGAGATACTTTTGCCCTGCTTAGTGAGGTGCATTCCACCTATCCCAAGCAGATGCTGATTCTTAAATAGGGTCCGGAGTCTTAGAAGCTAAACTCTGTGCCTGACATCAGCTCTGCAAACAATTTTTGGCATACAGTATCAGCCCCCTCTTTGCACCCTTTAGCCTCACCAGCAGACAGGATTGAGAACACCACCTGGGCCACCAGAGCTCTGTAGTCGCTATTGATACTCTGCAGCTTGCTTCATTGTTGCCCACAAGGAAGAACATCTTGGGGTAATAGGCAGAGGATTGGACACACCTCAGCAGTCTTTCCATAACAACCTTGGATTCAGGCACCTATAAGCAGCAAACTTCTTTAGACAAAAGGTCAGGTTGGCAGATGGGTTCCCCTGTGCCTTGCAGCAGGGAGTCACCTGCTATTATCAAGCGCCACTTCCCCCTGGTGGCTTGCATGGGTCAGGGTCAGTTGGCCCAGATGCCTTGCTTGAAAGCATGCCTGGCCCTTGCCCAGCTTTGAGGGCAGTGAACCTGTTCTGTAGTGACAAGCCACTTATTTTTTGCGCTGCTTCTATTTTACTTTCCTAAGTTGCAGAGATGTGATTTAACCATTTTCTGAGCAGTGTAACTTCTCACTGCATCACATTATTATACATTGGCATGTATTGTTTGACACATGAAATAAGTTCCTTTCATTGGTTTGTCCTGGCCGTTGGCATGGCTGGTGATGAGACGATCATCAGCCATGTAAAGTTTTTGTGAGTGTATGGCAAAATAAAAAGTGTAAGTAGTGGCTGGTATTAACAATGTTTGACGGTGCAGGAAATTTACTTATTTGTGGTTTGTACATACATTTTTGATTACCAAATAAGTTGGCCAGAAATACTGTAGCTTATAGCTAAGCTAAAGCATTCGTGAGCTATCGTCCCAAAGAATATCTTTTGTTTGAGACTAGACAGAGGAGAATACAACTGTACTCTCAGTTTCCACATGAATACTTCATTTTCCCCTTTTGGAGGGGTTTTGTCATTCATTATTGCTGTACGTGGACTTGCTATATGTCACTCCCACGTCCTTCATTAAATTTGTTTCTTACCTTGAGTATTTCAATGTTGTTGATCATCAAGGACATAAATAAAACTATCCCTCCACTCTTTTTGCATTTACTTCCCCTGCATATTATGTTTTCCCCGCATCTTTTAGTTTTCCTAATTGTCATGAGTTTTCTGATGGTTTTCAGCTTTCAGATTCAGACCTTTGCTTATACTCTAATAAACCTTTTGCTTCTATCCTTGGAACAGCCTCCTTTCTGATGAAGAAATACTTTCAAAAATAATTTTTCTTCACACACATGAATAGTTATACAGTATGTTCTCTTCTTCTGATGTGTCCTTTCTATTTTAGATTAAGGTACTAAAAGTTCAGTCTATGTATCATGGAAATGTATGACATGATTAATAAATCAGTCATACAAGTAACCATGCCAGTCCTTCCTAAACTTCAGAATAAGATATTCAATAAATCAATTTAAGTGAAGAATTTGCCATATTTGCAATAGGCGTGGAATGTGTTATTAAAAAAAATAAATAGATCTACTGCTTTAATAAAGCTTATAATGGTTGAAAGAAGTTTCTGTCGTTTATTGTGATACAGTTTAACACATATCTAAAAAGAATAAAAATTAAGTATTCAAGCTGTTCAGGTAAAAAGAGAAACATCTGGTTTTATTCACTGTTTTGGTTGTGTTCAGACCTTCAGAGATAATTATGAAAAAAACCCCAAATATAGTTAAGATGAATGGAGCAAAATTGTTGTCTGTTTACTGTTATTATTCAGTCTTTTTATGGAATAATGCTTTTTCTGTATGTCAAGTGAGAAATAGGAGAATTTATGTTAAAATCCCTGCTAAAAAAAAATGTGTTGAAAAGGTTAGATTTGTGTTCCTGCATCTGAGTCAACAAGTGTAGCTTTGTATCAATGGCACCATCCGAAGCAGGAGGAACTTACTTTATGTAACTCTATCAGACCTGGATATAGAGTGGAGCATAAATAAAGCACAGTTAGAATACCATTTTTTTCTTATGATAATTGAAATTACATTAAAGGTAATCTGAGGAAAACCCTGTGAAAAGATTTCCGTTATTAGAAGAAAAGTGTTAGATTAATCATTTTTGCACTGAGTTCTATCCTCTGTACCTTTACAATAGAATGATATATTCAATCAGACTTAACACAAAAAAATCACAACTGTAAACCAGATTTACTCTACATTCTTCTTGTTCTCTTTCAATAACGTATCATAAGTTACTTTAAAATAAGATACTCAAATTCCAAAACAGTCCTAATATTTTAAATTGCATTTGCAGCTTTTGGAAGATTCATTGAAACGTCCATTCTTGGCAAAACAATCTTACTCCTTTTTATGATATAAATCCAAGAAGATAATGCTTTTGTCAAAACTTTTATTTCTGAAAAAAAAACCCAAAACATTTTTAGTGCTATTTCTTTGTTGTATCCTAATATCTAAGTTTCTCCCTTAAGTCAGCTTTGCTGGTGATGTGTAAACACTTTACATGTCTCAGAGCCTTGTCTGAACTACCATTGCTCATTTTGCCCTGACGTTTATGCAGCAGTATCTACTTGGAGTTAATATAGTTAGGTTAATCTGGGCAATGTTCCAAAAGGAACCATTTTGCTTTATGATGAGGCAATTCTCACTTAACATGATTCCAGAAATATCCATCCTTGGCTGGATGGCATATTTATGATTCTTCAATGTTATTTTATTTTTGTGAGTTCCGCCAGTATTTGTAACATTAATTGTAACTTATTTATTTCAGTCAACAGCATCAAGGCATTTGTGAGGCCTTCTGTATTCTCAGACTTTATGAAACAAATCAATACAAGGAAAGGATTTTTAATTTTTTTTCAGAACATGCTTCTACACTGTATTCTGACAGAAGTTCCTTCCAAACCAAATGAGCATTTACCCAAGGAAACTGTATTTTGATTCTGTGTACTTTTGAAAATGTGACATTTCCAGAGTTTAGTAAAGAGTTGTGCAAGCTCTTTCCCTTTGGCCACGATCACCTATCAGCCACTAAGGAATAACAAACCTTTCTGGGATTTCTAGTTTCTCATGAAAGAACAAGTTTAAAGAACTCAGTCCCAGACTACAACAAAAGGAAAACGCAGTATCTCCGTAGCAGTACTATCATTCAGAGATATTACAGCTGTCTCTTAATCCAGGGAGGTATTTGGATATAGAACACTACATGCCAATCAGCAGCTATACAGAAAGTCATGTTTTCAGATATACATGGGTAAAAACAGCAACAATGACAAAAATAGGGAAGCACAGATATGTTGCTAAAGGATGAACAAAGCCAAGGGACCTTATTTGTAATCTCATCAGCTCCAATACTGATTCTTCTGGGGTGGCCCAATGTCAAGTCATTTAATTTCATTATCAGCATTACTTTAGGCATAAAAGGTAGTAGTCATGCTTAACTACCCGTTTGATAAGATTCATTAAGATTCACTAGATCATACGTGTAGATATGAAGATATTTTAAATAAATACTTTCTCATTAAATACTAACAGACTAGTTTTATTTTAACTCTAATAATTCAGCTAACAGAAATTTCTGTGCATTAGTCCTCTCCAAAAGTGTCTGCTTTAAACTGATAAACATGCTTCTAAGTACTGTAGCTGGAACACAGTAATATTTTAACAGTGTGCCCTGTACTCCAAGCAGTATCTGGGTTCAACTTCTCCTCAAATGTATGACGACTAAACTACATTTCCACTTGTGGTTATAAACTTTTATTCTTTAGTTAGTTAGCAGAGTATCTCTGTATGCTTACTGGCACCTGTCCAACACTTCTCTCAGACTCTCACATGCCACCCTTATTGGGGATTTTATTAAACACATCAAATTTTCAGGGATATAAGAATCAGGTGTACGTTTTGATTTTCAATGGACTTTCAATGGACTTGGGTATTCTTTAAAGTTATTAAATCTCCATTTAATTTATCATTTTTAGTAATCTGTACATATTAAGTAGTTTACATTGATAATGGAATGGTAAAGAGGTGGTAAGTACTGTTTACAGTAATGGCCTACATTTTGGAGGAAAAATAAATGCACATAATAACCATTCCGTTCAATTTTTTGGATTAGCCGAAGTGATTGTAATCTTCATCTGTTAGTAGTCATTACGCACTTGATATATGCATTACATAACCGCTACACTCACAATGAGACAATGACTGACTGAACATCTACAACAACAAAAAATAGGATTTTACGTGTTATCCTGAGCATCAACATCCATACACAAATCCCAGTTTCAGAGTCAAAAGCAGGCAAATGTATTAAGTAAGATGTATTATGTAGCTTGTAGCTTGTCATTCCTGGCTGAAGCTTCTACTTCAGGTATAACCATAGAGACATTTACTTCCAGTGATGAAAAATTTCTCTGCAGTAGAAAAAAAAAAATCAACAAAATAAAAAAGAAACCGGGAGAAAATGCAGGCATTCATAGTGTTTTGCAACTATAAGATACATCAAATTAGTTATTTCTTGGCGGCATATATTTTATTAAATTCTATTGACAGCATACATGAGTGGGATTTCAGAATTTTAGACTGTTTGTTGGTTGGATCATTGATGTACTCAGTAAATATTAGTTAATACAAGAAGTATGAAGACAGATCCAATCTGCTGATATCAAAAGAAGTAACTAAAAATCATTCTTAAAGACATTATGGTTACTGCTGTTTCCTTCTGAGATTTGGGATGCTGTTCCTCTGGGGTTAGTCTTATGTCAATTTTTAACAGCTCTAATTGCCTAATTAGCTGCTCCAATGGAAAGACAAAGCTTCTCTCAATACTCAATATTAATTTTCCCATTAGTATAAAATATCATAATTTGGAAATTCTTACATTGGATTCCCAGAACTCTCATGAAAATGTATCCCTGCCTGTTCTTTTCCTTTATGCAAGAGCTAAAAATTTCTATAGGTCCTTAGTGACATCAAGCTCATCTGACATTAATTTGAGCACACAGTCCTTAATACTTATATATCAATACAGTGAGTTGTTAGCTTAACTCTTTCACATTTAAACAATAGATACCCATTCTAACTCACACTTTGTTATTTTATATATCCATAAATGTTATTGGACATACAGCACCTGTTTTTCCATTGTAGTCATGTTACTCAGTGCTACAGCTAAGTTGAGGAAAGTTGAAAGAAGTAAAGCAACTTGCCTGAAGTCAGAGAATGAATGAACCCAGTGAAAGTTAGAATAAAGCTAGCAGCCCAGAGGCAAAATATCAGAGCAAACTCCTTTCTAGTGTCTTATTTCAAAATGTAGCTTCATTTATTTTATACATCCCATGTAAAGGAATCAAGGAATTTTTACATGTTCAACTTTTCTTTATTTTTTTTTCTTAAGATGGATTGTGAGTGGATTCTTGAATCTGAAAGAAATAGTCTGGTGATTTAGACATCTTAGAGATCAAAGTTTAATTCAACATCTGTGCCCTTGTGTTTTTATTAAGTTTTTATGAGCTCTATGCTCTGATCTGTAAAACTGACCACTTTGTATCTATTTAGTACAGACTTAAAGCAGCCTTGAACAGTTTTTGTAGAAAAATATCATGACAAATATGTTGCTGAATATTAACAAGAACACTTAATCAAATTTGAATTTATTGGCATATAAAAAAAGACCAAAAAAGACAGAAACACTCAGAATCAAAATTGTGTCTGGAAAGCCTAAGAAATAAAAGTGCATATTTATCAGTGATAATGCATGCTTGTAAGTGAATAGTGGTATCGTTGACTGAAAATTTCTTTGTGGAACCTCTCAATCACACATTATGTTTTAAGAAGCAATAAGAATCTTGAAAGAAACTGAAACCTATGTGCCCATTTACCTTATATTCAGTTCCTAAGCATATCAGAAAATTAGACAGGGTAATTTGCATTTCTGCCTCATTTCAAATTAAATACAAGCACCTCTTCATTGACAATTCTTCATTAGCTTGAAGTTTAAAAATCTTTACTAAATATTGTATCACCATGATACAATAGGTAAATGTAACAAAATGTAATGGAAATTAATCTAAATATGTCTGTTGTGGCAATACACATGTGCTTTTACTTATATGTATTTGGATGTCATAAAATAGCTGCAATTTTTTTTCCAGTTCACAGCAGCCATCGTAAAGACTTCATAGAGCAGTATGAACGTGATTGCTGGAGAGTGGTGTCCATAGAGCTTGGTTCACACTCAATGAATACATTTTGTTAATGTGTGGCTATAAATTGACAGAAGGCTATAGGTTGCTTTCAAAGCAGATGGAACTGTGTGGAGAATCCTAACAGAAGAGGCATCACGGAAAAAGGGGAGTGGAGAAGCTGTTCAAGGCAAAGTATGGTAACATAGTACTAGGAGGAGTGTTTCGAGGACTCCATGACTGAACAGTGTAGATATTCCTCATTGAAATCCCCACTTTCCAAATGAAAGGTGAGGCAAATCAGCTCCTCAAATAAGTGTTCTTGATTTAAAATATATTATGAAGGAGTGAAAAATGCTGTATATATTTTTCTCTTCATCTTTAGGCACTGGTTCATGTATTAACAGACCGTTTATAGACTTAGGCACTTCACCACAATTAACCATTGACATGATCATTGACATAATTACAGTGCTCATAAATCACATTATTTATCAATTTCTTTTTATAAGAATATTTGAAGAAACTTCCAAAGGTTCTTCCTGACCCCAAGAAAAACAAAGGAAAATCCAGATTTGTTCAACAGTACCTTTATAGTGGACTTTTATGTATTTTAGCATCTTTTTTATATGAATGATTATATAAATTATTTTTCCTACTTAAAAAGATATATTTTAGTATTCATATATCCTCCCAGTCTTAATTTATGCAAGTCTCAGAAGAAAAACAAAAAAGAACATCCTTGAAGAAAGTATTGGATTTTATTGGTTAATATTTTTAATTCTACTGAGTTATCAAACTATGAAAGCAAGAAATTTTCGTAGAACAATTTCCTGTGGATACTGTTGCCAAAATCTAGTAATGGGATACTATCTGGTATACTTCTCAAAATCTTATATGAAGACCCCATACTGGAAACTCAACATTTCTTAACAAGAATGTAACATTCATTATTTTATGTTTATTTTTAATAGTAACTCTTGTGGTCAACATAAATGCATAAACCCAACAGATTTTCAACTAGAACTAAAGGCAATCCTTAAAGCAAAGAACATATGAGGTGGACATTGCATTCTGCATCCAGGGACTGCAGAACACAGTTACTTTGAATCAAGCTTAATCAAGTGTTTGATTAACCGCATTGCTTCAGGGCCATTCACAGAGTAAACAATGGTAATTTTTGAAGTTATTTATTTTGTTTAATTGTGATCTATTTCAGGTCCCGAATTAAGTCAGCTGGGAACTGCAGAGACAAAGTGAAAAACAAGCTGAACATAAATATAAAAGGATGAAAATCAGTTTATTACCACTAGTAGATAGTGGATCTAACATGATGACACAATAGGAGTGACAATTGTGCTTGCACGATTAGACTAAGAATATAATAGTCAAACCTTCAGGATGATCAAACTTGAACTTGAGTAAGAGACTAGAGTGAGAAATACTTTTTATAATTAACGAAAAAGTAGGTAAATTTTTTCTCTAGCCTAATTAATTCATGAGTGTTTACCAATTTTTAATTAAATTGTATGTCCCTATATTGAAATATATTTAAAACTAATCCATAAAAAAACAAAAAAAAAAAGAAAACAACAAAAGAAAACCAACCAAAACCAAACCAACAAAAAACCCAGAAAGATAAATGTTTGAAATTCAAAATTAAAACTAAAATGATATAAACTTCCATTATGAATCACAAAATCTGCTGGAATCTTCAGCATCTCTCCAAAACTTTTTTATTTCTCTACATTTTCCATAAAATATTTAATTCTTAAAGAATTTCCATCTTCTGTCCATGGGAGCAGCAGATTTCTGCATCTCTCATTCTAATTGATGCTGTCAGTGATATTACAATAATACTCATACACAGAAAGAGGTAACTAACAGTATATTTATAAGCGAAATTATAAGAGAAAATGTTTTTACATATCTTTCTGTGTGGGAATTTTCTAACAATCTTGAAATTTAAGTTAATCTAACACTGTACAAGATAATTCACATACGGATGACTACAAGAAACCAAGAAACATACCGATATAAGCAAAACTGTTTTGTTCTGTGGTGGAAGAAGAAATTATACAGAGGCATAGGTTGGATAGGGAAGAAGAAAGATTTAGAAGAATTTTTTTCCTTACTTTAGCATACAGGGCAAAGGTCTTTAAGACAAAAAATGACAATTTAAGGGACAGTCGGTGTGGATAAGTGAGGACATATATTTGCCATCATTTGAAATTTTCATGAGAGAACCCAAAATAGCCAAAGCCTGTTCAGTTTTGACATTCATCACACCATCATTGAATGGGAAGTTGAGCCTGAAGGAAAACTTGGCATATAGGTTTGCTGGACCACAGGGGCCATGTCAGCCCCAAAGATTTGATTTGGTAAGTTAAATAAGGGTATACCTGTCACTGGAAAGATATGAAGATGGATTAGGAAAAAGGAAGGGAGCACTGAACTTTGGGAGCAAAAGAATAAAAACCTTGGATTTAGTGGATTACACCTCCTGCTTGGGGAGCCCCAAATGGTAGGAGCACTCCTAAACCTTTGTGATAGAAATTGAATAAATCTGCCTCTGCACATATGCAATCTTACTAGTCAAGGTGTAGGAAAGCTGAATTAATATCATTTAGATTAAACACCTAGTAGAGGCTCATGTAAATCTAGAAGGAAAGGAAATTTTTAGATGTGATCTTAAAACAGATTATTGAACATTTTTCTTCATTAGTGCTACTATAGCTTTAGAAAATGTTGTGGGTGAGTCTGGTTTTAATTGAATTTCTTAAATAAGCCTTTTTCTTTTTTTTTTTTTTGACTGACCTAAACAGATTTGAGTGTGACTGCAAGGCGACCAGCTGTTATTAAGTAACCCTTATACAAGACAACTAATATTAAACACTGCTCAGCTTCTCAAACTTTCTCAAACGTAATTAAATGGTAGCAAAGTATTTCTTCCCTTAAGTGTTGTGACTGAGTGCTGTTAATACAAGAATTTCTGTGGAAGAAAAGGGTTCTCTGGGAAACATCACAAGCCAAAGAAAATAAGCCATGTTAATAGGGAGAGTGTATGAACTGGAGTGCCTGGGAAGAGTTTGTGCCAGCAAACAGACATTATTCTGGTAAAAATATTCAGTTTATTTGGTCTTAGTAAACCTAATTTCCTTCTTTGGTCTTATGTAAAGTGAACTTGATGTAGAGCTTGGTAGGGTTGAGTGTTTGTGGGTAAGAATCAGAGGAAAGGCCAACAAGGCAGATATTATGGTGTGAGTCTGTTATAGACCACCCAACGAGGATGAGGCGGCAGACAAAATGTTCTATAAGCAGCTGAGGTAAGTCTTGCAATTGCTAGCTCCTGTTCTCATGGGGGACTTCAACTTACCAAGTGTCTGCCGGAAATACAATACAGTTGAGTGGAAACTGTCTATAAGGTTCTTGGAGTGTGTGGAAGGTAGCTTCTTGAGGCAGCAGGTGAGGGACCCAACGAGGGAAGATGCCCCCCTGGACCTGTTGTTTATGAACAGAGGACTTGGGGGTGATGCGGTGGTTGGGGGCCATCTTGGTGTTGTAAATGGAGTAATGCACTTCACTCATAGAGAGAAAAGGCAATACAGCTATGGATATAACAAAGTTTGTGATTTAATAAAGTTTAATGGTAAATGCAACAGTGTTTTAACAAGATTCGAGATGGCAAGGCACACTTAGTTATTTACTGCATAGAGGACAGGGTCAGACAGAACTGTCATGGAGACCCTCCCAATGAGTCAAGGTTCAGAAAGGATACCATTGCTTTCTAATCTCCTTCTCAGAGAGGAGTCTAGGTGCAGCTGGATCCAATCCTAGTCCCAGATTTGGTCAACGGTTTGTGTCTAAAGGATTATATAAAATCAATCAATCCTTTATATCACTTAGCTAAGATTTCAAAGTTTAGCATGCTATTAGTCACTTACCAAGGACCTGCTGTGGCAAGGAATCTCTGAATCTTAAGAAGTAAGCCCTGAGCTGGAAATCAGGGATAGGGAGCAGAATAAAGCACCCACAATCCCAGGAGAAATGCTACAGCACTTATACAAACACAAGTCTATGGGGCCGGATGAGATCCATCCAAGGGTACTGAGGGAGCTGGCAGAAGTGCTCACTAAGTCACATCCAATCATCTATCAGCAGTCCTGGCTAACCGGGGAGGTCCCAGTTGACTGAAGGTTAGAAAATGTGACACCCATTTACAAAAAGGAGGATCTGTGGAACTACAGGCCTGTCAGTCTGACCTTGGTGCCTGGTAAGGTTATGGAGCAGATCATCTTGGAATGCCATCACACAGCACATACAGGACAACCAGGTGATCAGGCCCAGTCAATATGGGTTTGTGAAAGGCAGGTTCTGACAAACCCTATCTCCTTCTATGACAAGGTGACCTGCTTAGTGGATGAGGGAAAGGCTGTGGATGTTGCCTACCTAGATTTTAGTAAAACATTTGACACCATTTCCCACAGCATTCTCCTGAAAAAACTAGCTCTTTATGGCTTGGGTAGGCATATGCTTTGCTGAGTAACAAACTGGCTGGATGGCCAGGCCCAAAGAGTTGTGGTGAATGGAGTAAAACCCAGTTGGTGACCGGTCATAATCAGTGTTCCCCAGGACTCAGTATTGGTGTCAGTTCTGTTTAATATCTTTATCAAGGATCCAGACGAGAGGATCGTGTGCCCCTTCAGAAGTTTGCAGACAACACCAAGTTGGGCGGGACTGTTGATCTGCTTGAGGGTAGGAAGGCTCTACAGAGGGATCTGGACAGGCTGGATCAATGGGCCGAGGCCAATTGTATGAGGTTCAAGATGGCCAAGTACTGGGTCCTGCACTTGGGTCACAACAACCCCGTGCAGCGCTCAGCATTACAGGCTTGGGGAAGAGTGGTTGGAGAGCTGCCTGGCAGAAAAGGACCTGGGGGTGCTGGTCGAGAGCTGGCTGAATATGAGCCAGCAGTGTGCCCAGGTGGCCAAGAAGGCCAAGAAGGCATCCTGGCTTGTATTAGAAATAATGTGGCCAGCAGGACTAGGGAAGTAATTGTTCCCCTGTACTCAGCACTGGTGAGGCCACGCCTCAAATGCTGTGTTCAATTTTGGGCCCCTCACTACAAGAAAGACATTGAGATGCTGGAGCGTGTCCAGAGAAGGGCGACAAAGCTGGTGAGGGGTCTGGAGAATAAGTCTTATGAGGAGCTGCTGAGGGAAGAGGGATTGTTTAGTTTGGAGAAAAGGAGACTGAGGGGAGACCATATCGCACTCTACAACTACCTGACAGGAGGTTGTAGCAATGTGAGGGTTGGTCTCTTCTCCTAAGTAACAAGTGATAGGACAAGAGGAGATGGCCTCAAGTTGCACCAGGGGAATTTAGATTGGATATCAGAAAAAAGTTTCTTCACTGAAAGGGTTGTCAAGCATTGTAACAGGCTGCCCAGGGAAGTGGTGGAGTCACCATCCCTGGAGGTATTTAAAAGACATGTAGATGTGATGCTTAGTGGATCACATGGTGGATTAATGGTGGATTTGTCAGTGTTAGGTTAATGTTTGACTTGATGACCTTAAAGGTCCTTTCCAGACTAAATGATTCTATGTTTATATGATGCTATGATTTGCATCTGACAAGACAGAAGCTAGGGTGTAAAGTAGCTCTTATTAGTCTGCAAAGGTGTGGGAGTCAGATAGAGTCTTACAAGGGTCACTCTGTTGAACTGATACACACCTCTGCTAAAATAAACAGAACAGAGAGTACCTGCTATAGCCAGAAGCATGGTTTGGCTTGTATTAGGCAGTTTATGGCATGAATAAGACAACTTTAGTACCATTTATTTTGTAGAACTAAGAAGAAAGAAGCTCTAACATCACCTTCAGGTGTTCTTCATAATATGGCTCCTACAAAACAAAAGGCACAGTAGGTCTGCTGTGTGTCTGCCAAATTTCAACACTAGTATTTACATTCAGCCTACCTCAAATTCCAGCTGACAGTAACTGTGCTGCTGTGCACTGTTGAACAGTATCTTCCTTCCATCCAAGGGTGGCTACATTTCAGCAGTTAATCAAGAGATCCTATTATTATGCTTTGTTTATATAGGACATACTATTTACGGGGACTGTGTAACTTCAAAGAGGAACTATGCAAGCACATGTTTACTAAAGAGCTTGAAGCGTGTTTTTTAATGGATGCAACACTTTCTGATGACAGCTCAGGCCCAAATGTATATTTCTGGGTGAAACAGAGCAAAGAAGAGTAACTGTCCACAAAATATCGTATAATACACTGGGAAAATTTTCCCTCAAAAACCAAAAATAAGCAACAAAAAAACATCCAAAACTTGGAGAGATCAAATGTCAGAAGAATGTAGAAATAAACTCATGAGCAACATCTCAAATATTTTGTGTCTTCTGCAGCTTCCCAGAAGTAGGCCTTTTCCATACACCAGATTTAGCTTTTATGGATTATGGAAATATTTTTCCTCTTCTTCTTCTTGTAAAGAACCTAAAGAACATTAATGTTTTCGGACAAGCAGGAAAGCTATGGGTGGATGCGCACAACTCAGAAGTAGTGAAATGGTAAGAAAGAGTATCTTCCAATGTTTTTAAATATCCTTGTTTCCCATTCCCCCTTCAAAATGTCACAGTTAGGAGTTAATAATCAGAGCTGCAGCTTCCAAAACTAAAAATGGATTTAAGATTTTTTTAAAAAATAAGTAAACCCTATTCAAAACAAAACCCTAGTGTATACAGCTATCTAGTACAACTTCAGCGTGTTGTCTACTTAAGCCTTCCTATCTTCCCTCTAGCACCCTTTTTCCTTAAAAATGCAGCTAGACAGCCCCCACTCCCCTCCCCTACCTTTTCATAGGCCTCCTTAATTGGCTCATTAAGGTTACAGAACACATCTGCCCACACTAACTGAATCACAAAGCACTTTAGTTGCCTTTTCTCACACCTAGACCCACCAGAGAGAAAGGAACTTGCAATTACTCACTCCTTAGGAATTCAGCTCTGTGGGATATCCAGACCCCAGAGGGAACCCATGTTGATCACCTCATTTATGTTGTAACACATAAAACAGGTCTGAAGTGTCTTTAGCAGTCTAGTTTGGTTGTAGCTGATAAATTAAAGAAGATTTGCCTGAATGGCAGTATAAACTACCGGAGGATTTAGTGTAAGGCTGAGGGCAGAGAAAACTGAAAGCCCTTTTTTTTCACTGTGTGATACAAATAATGCTTATTAAAGTCAGTGGAAGTTCTTTTATCCCAGAAAATAGGACTCTGTGTCATAATCTCTTTGCATTGTGTAGCTTTTGATTGCTATATGTCTCAGATTGCCATCTGTAAAATGGGGATAATAAAGCCTAATTACATTCCACCTACAGCTGTTGAGGTTGTCACCTTTCATAATAATATATGTCAGAGAAGTGCTGAATATAACATTTTCGCAAGAGTTTTAGCAGCTTCCAAATAATAATTAAAAAAAAAGAAAAGATATTTTTGTTATCAGTTTTATTTTTACCTTAAATTTAAGAAGGAACTCCCTTTTCAGGTTGTGGACTCCGCTACCTTTAATTCTAATTCAGCAACAGATTTTGCCCAGGCTGTTTCATATTGTGTCAGACTGAATTGTGAGAAGGCTTGTACATTCACTGACTGTGATGACCGACATTGCTAGTGAAAAACAGTGATTCCAAGCATGCATTTATTACATTTATTAATGTTTTTCCTTTTCTTTCTTTTTTTTTTTTCTGGTGACATGGACCACATAATCTCTTTGGAAGTTCTTCCAAATAAGGGATTTTGTCATACTCCATGCTACAGTAATGACACCTCTGTTCTGGTAATGTCACTGCTACCCACAAGCATCCATCTGATTCACTAATAATCACGATGAACTTTTCAAAATGAAATAATGCACTGAGTGCTTGAACTGTATTTACTTTTTGTTACCAAGTTTTTAATTAGAATGAGAAAACACTTTTTCATTACAAATGGCTTGCTATTAATTAGCTCAAAACTAAGTTGGAATGACACAATCACTTGAACAGAATAAAAAGATGGAATTTTTATTTAATTTTAAAGGCTGGTTTCTTCATGTTAAAAATGGCCAGAATGTCCAAGAGCAAGCTCAGTAGGAAGAATTTTCAAGAACAACAAAAAGAGACAGAAAAAAAAAAGCCCTTTAAGCTTCTATCTGAAGTTAATTTTATTGGCTGAATTGTACACCCTGGTAAAAATAGGTGTGTGTGTGTAAATATATACATATTTATAAAATGGAATAACCGACAGAGCTTAACTATGGTCATGATAGTGAAATTATAATTATAATTTCAATAGACAGATTACAGTAGCAGAAGAAAAAATTATTTCAGCCATGAAAGACATTAAGTCTAATCTATTCAGTACTTATCTGTGCTTTGTTTTTTTACCCACAGAAGATATTACAAGAGTTATAGAAGGTAAAAACCAAAATTAAACCCAAAACCATAAGTTTTTGCCTTATTTTCCTTCTGGCCAAAGACATCGCTGCAATTAGATTGCCGAAACCAATGCACCGTAATTTAATCTACCCTTCTACAAATTAAAAAGAATAAAAATTTAATTAGGATTCACAATTTTCAGTCATTTTAAATCATTCT
Organism: Chroicocephalus ridibundus; assembly: GCF_963924245.1. Classification (NCBI taxonomy): domain Eukaryota; kingdom Metazoa; phylum Chordata; class Aves; order Charadriiformes; family Laridae; genus Chroicocephalus; species Chroicocephalus ridibundus. The sequence goes on along the minus strand of NC_086284.1, from coordinate 91,263,877 downwards.
GTAAGTACCTTTGAAGCCAAATTCCACAAGGGTTTGTCTTCGTCTTTGAATATGCCTGACCCCTCACATGAGATCTGCACAGCCCCTGGAATACCCGTTCCTGGGCCGTTCCACATTTAGAAATACATGTCTCATTAAGTAGTAGCATTAAAATTTTTTTCTTTCTACACCGTAACTTTATTCTCATAAAGATTCCTGCTTTGGAAATGCTGCCCGTAGCCAAGATACCTACATCCGTCATTCATTGAACTACCAAAGGTCCATATGTGCTGGTGTGCTAGCCACAAGGATTGTTCTAGGTGAAACTTTTCTATGGAAGGGACTCTGCATACAGCTATGGTCAGAGGCCCATCCCATCTCAACACAAAGCTGCGATGAGAAACAGCTCCAGGTTCCTCATTCCCTCTGCTTCTTGTTTTCAAAGATAAAACTACCTTTTCCCTCCCTTCCTCTCACTAATCTTCCTCTCCCTAGTTCCCTGCTATGACAATGCATCTGATTTAGTAATTGCCAGGTAAATACCAAGACTACCTAATGCTCATATCACAGCTCAGGGCAGCATCGGCCATAGCACATGTGTAAAAAATTTAAGACATTTGCTGTTTGGTAAATATGAGATATAATGATTATTATATCACATTCCATAACTCTTCAGCCCTAGTTCCAGCTGTGTCTACAACCATGCTCTGAATTAACTGACCTGACATACTTTCCTATTAACTGCAAGGAAAATGTACTACCACTTCTGAATATGTAACTATGCAATAGCTATCTTTTATAGCTACCTTTGCTGCCTATGCCAGGGAGATGGTTTGGGAAAGAAATTTGTCAGCTGTGCTCCTCACATCCAGAAGCAGCAGGGTTCAGGAATTATGCGGATTCACTAGAAATATAAGTTTAAGAAAGTCTTCTTGCTGTAGACCTCTCCAAAGCAAGCTTTAGCTGGTTAGATTTGAGGAAACCCAGAATGCATGACTTTCATTGGATTGTCATAAAGGAAGTAAGTAAACAGAGGCCTACAGGGCTCAAGAAATCTTTTAAACCATTGGTATGACTGAAATTCACTTTGAAAGGCAATTTGATGTGTCCTTCTATCTAGATCATTTAGCTGAGAACAAGGACAGGCAACTGTCCATTGTGGTGGGGTGGCTAATGAAGAAGTCTTGAAAGGCTGTGGCCTTCTCTGCTGAAGTTCTTGTTTTGTAAGGTCAAAAGCTCTTCACAAAGGGCACAGCTGGTTTGGGTGACCACTCTTGAGTGTCATATGTTGATAAGCTCTCCTTATCTTAGTCTGTCATACTGTTTATCATAGAGTCCTGATGCCAGGGTCCGTCAGTGAGCAAGGAGGGTGGGGTTTTCCCTAATGAATGGTGAGCCAGAAGCTGAGCAAGATCCCAGCCTGTACAGTGTCCTTGAGAAAGCTGTACTACCACTAAGATAAGTAAAGGCAAAAGAATTAGTTTCTTCACAGAGAAATGTACTCTTCTGATTCTTCTTTTTCACAGCACATAGAAATAAATTCTTTTCTGAAGTGACTGAAGATAATACACATTCTGTCTAAAAGCTGAAGATATGTAAGTGGTCCAAAGCATCTCAAAATCTTAGAAAACTCCAACAGTAGAACTGAGGACATAAAACCTGTATGCTGCTCTGAAGTTGTTCCAACCATCAAATCTGTGATTTGATTTTCAGTAGTGCGAGGATTGCTTTGGCACATATCATGTCATAGAGTTGTGCCACATCTCTCTGTGCTTCTCCTGCACAGAGCCGGCTGCATCTCTGTACATCTAAGAAGAGTCTTACACACTTCATTCCAATATTTGCAGAGCAGATGGCAAGACTTTATAGTGAACAGCAGGGCTTAAACCTGAAGTTCTCTAGAGTTACACATCACATTTATACTCAGGCTGGCGCTCAGATGCAATATGGGTTTACAAGGTGTCTACAGTTTTGAACATTTTTTTGACCTACATCCACTTTTTTTGATCCAGATGCCATATTCTTGGAGAAAATAGGGTTGTTCACTGCTGCAACACAATTGTAAATGCATTTCAGTAAATTCAGCGTATTTTCTTTATTTCATAAGTAGTTAAATTCATGTTTGACTCTCTGGATTTCTTTTCTATTATTTACATTCAATAGAAAATGTTGCACAGAATAGTTTTACAGTGGAAAAGTGAAGATAGCAGAACATAAAATAATTACATGTTCATCAATGTGAACATTCCTAATGAAGATCTTGAAATAAACACCATGCATTGGAATATAAAAACTCTGCCTTTCAGTTGGATTTTAAATACAATTAAACACACCATTTCTTTAAAAAAAAAAACAAAAAAACCCCAAAAAACACAAACCAAAACACTTTAACATAAAAAAGAAATTATGACAAGCTGTATTTTGGAATAGATTTATTCTAAAGTCATTGGTAAGAATCTTAACAAAAATATTATTCAAAAAATGCATGTAAGCCACCATAGTTTCAAAGAAATAAGTCAATAAATTAAGAATATTGCCTCCACAACACAGTTTTTAAAAGCTGTAGCTCATTTTCAGATAAAGGCATGATCTTTGTTTCCTTTTAGCTTTAAAGTTTCTTGTGAACACACACAAAATGAAAGCTTTCTTCCCTTTCCCAATCCATGAGTAAAAAGTAGGTTAGAAATGCTGAAACCTGAGATTTGTAGAATTATGTGATGAGAAAACTGAAAATAACCCAACTCTGTCAAAAACAGATGAATTCATTATTATTTTCTTTTAAATACTCCAGTTTATTTAAAAATCAAAATATAGTTTGCATTTGTTTTGTATCCAGAATGCTTAAATTTTATTGAAAAAACAGCAATCAAATTTTAGATTATTTTTTTCACTTCTAATTAAAATACCCTAATTAAAATTTCCTTTCAGAAACAATTTGTAAAGATCACTACAAAAATAAATCTTAAAATAACATTTTTAAGTCACCTTTTGTCAACATTAAAAATATATAAACTGAAACAGCCAAATATAAGTTAAGCTATGTAATTGCTTAAATATGTAAATAATTAATCTTCTTTTTAGCAAACTGATTATTAATTCTTAGGTAATGAGACTAAAAAAAAAAAGAAATTAAAACTCAAATCACTTACTGAAATCTAGATGGGGTGGGGTGGGGACTGATACATCCTGCTTTTCCCTAAATTGTGAACTACATTCATAAAACCTATTCAGTCCTGAGAAATATTTCTCCCCACTTTCCAGAATCACCTAGTTCTATTTATATTTAAATTCAAACCCAGGAAAAAGGATTTTTTTTCTTTAAGAAAAAATCTTATCTAAAATACATGTCACTGTCTAGCTATTAACATAGATGCCGAACTAGGCATAGGTAATTATGCTAAGAGCTGGGATAGAGTCAGACTTTTCTATATTTGTTCTGTTTGAAATTTTTTGCATATCTGTTCAGCTTCATTAGGAGAGGAGGAATATTACCTGAGAAGAAAGGCATGTTAGTTTGATCAATTTTCAGGAATGAGGAAGGTAGAAGCTCATTTCCCCAAGAATAGTGAAATCTAAAACCTAAAGTCTGAAATAGTCCTTCTAGAATGTTTTGTTTCGTGAATGAACTGTTTTGTCAAATACAGGCATCAAAAGTTCCAGCTGTTAGGAAGGCTATATCAGAAGACAGAAAACAACCAAAATCAAAACTCTTTTTATACCTAGTATTTATATATATATATATATATTCTGAGTGAAAAGTAAACAATTTTACTTCATATTGACTAGGTGACCCATTGCAGCTTTCATGCAGTTAGTTGCCAGTATATGTAGGGGTGTCTGTGAAATCCCTGGTTCTGCAAAACTGAAGATAAATGTCTCTGCCAAGGTTTGTAACTTCAGAGAGGCAGTTAGAAAGTTTTGGCATGAGAATTAATTGGAATTAACATCAGAGACTGATGATTTTTATCAGTTGTTCAGGAGGGATATGTCTAGATTTTGTACATAGAGAAAACAGAGAAATGCTCACCATCACTATCACCATCACTACAGCATTCTTTGATGATGAGTAGTGTCCTAGAGAATATCTTTTCTTCTCAAGTTATTTCTTTCCCCTATGAATTTTCATTCTCTATCCCAGCTGCTAGGACTCATTATTACCAGAAACTTCTAAATACCACTAAAGAAGCAAAGTTGCAGTTTCTATTTTTAGGTTACATGAGTAGGTTTTCAAGCACATGTATTGACTCCTGGTACTAATTGCTAGCTGAGTGTAGGGTATAGCAGGCCAAGAAGCACAGATAAAACTTAGATATAAAACAGGACATAAATGCAACCTACCTTCTTTATATTTCAAATAATTAGCAAACATACTTTGATTTTGTGCTAATGTGGGATGTTCTCTCGAACACTCTTTTTTTGTTTAATTGCATGAGTTGAATTTTCTTTCTGTATTTAAATTCTTTTCCTTAATTGCCAGTGTCTTGCATTACAAAAATAGCACTGTAATGATTTCCACATGAATGTACAAAAAATTTAAGCAGTTCATTGATTTTAAATGTCCTGTAGTTTCTTAAGTCCCAGCTGTAGATGCTGCCAAGTTTTTCAGAATTCTGAAGAGTTCTTAAATTTTGGAAGTAACTGAATAATCTTAATTTTTTCTGAATTTTTATAATCTATTGCTTCAGTAAATATTAATGCAAATTTACATCAAGACTTTTCACTTTAATTTCTTCATATAAAGTTCTAATATTGCTTTACAGATGTTTAATACTTCCTCTTTACAAAGAAAAGGAGTCGTTAGGATTAAAACTACACATTTGGCACCCTTACACTATCATAATGGCATCTACAGGCTCTACCAAAATGGGACTTTACTGTACACATTGTAATAACGTATGATCCTACACACAGTCCATTGAAATAGGTAATATGCCCCTCCTCCCCAGACCTTTTGGTACTGTAGAGCTGCAATAACAGATAATTTCAGAAGAAATTTAGAGAAAAAGTACCGGTGAGATGCAGGATGGGGTTACTAAAGTATGAATCTATTTTGCTGTACATAGAATTTGCAGATGATGGTCTTTTTAGTCATGACGCTGGTATGAGATTACTTCTTTCCAGTGATATTTTGGAAGCAGTAAAAAGCCTCAAAAGGCTCTAAAGGCTAACTTCATCCTTTAAATTCTTTTCTTCTATACAATATCTTACACTTCTCATGATGATGGCCTGACACGGTCTTACACAAGGAGTAGAAAGATAACAGGAATTTGTACACCAGATATAGGATGAGATGCGAGTGAAAATTTGAGTTTGACCTTAAATTTAGCAATCTGATATTTGAATGCTGGTAGTTGAATGAACCCTTACCTTCTGAGTGTTTGAATCAGAGAGGAAGTGTCTTTCTAGAAGATAATTTGACCTCCAGTGCCAGGTATGAAGGAAAAAACAATTCCTGAACCCATCTTATGTAGGGAATTAAACATGGTTCCAGCATCAGACTTTCATGCCATGAAGTCTTCTGAATGAATGGAACTTTTTACTCATCTTTCTGATTTAGATGTATAGGAAGAAGCATTATGAAAGAAGCTTGGGTATAAATAGCAGTTGATGAAGCTGTATTAATGAGGCTGCATGGTCAGGGAGAATAATGATATTAAGCAGGAGGAACAGGGAATCTAAACAGGAGCTGACACACTTAGATATTGAAGCTACGTAAAAAGTGGGTTTTACAGGGGGTTGGAGAAAACCTTGTTGATGGCTTAAAAAAATAATAGACAAAGCAACTTATATTTAAATAGAGACATAGGGAAAGAGACAAAGTTCAAGACAAAACCTAAATGCCCTCCCCTTATTTCAATTATTTTTGTTTCAATCTAAACATACTTACTTAATTCTAGTATTATTTAAAATGTGTTTACAGTTTTCAGTTTTTGCTGCTTGCACTGTTTTTTCTGATTGGCATTTCAAATATGAGGACAAGGAGGTCTACTTTTGGGGAAAGAGAGCATTAGCAGCAGAAGGCTTATTTCTGTGCTTCATTTGTGCGATTACATGCTTTTATTATATTTTTTAAGAGGCCACAAATGTAATCCCTTCCAAGAAGTCTTATAATTATAATAAGTTTTTCATTCTGAATTGATAATAATTTTCCAGAAAGCAAACTTTTTCTTTAAAATATTTCAGTTTTGCAAGCAGGATATTTTCCGCCAGAGAATCTTCAGATATGCATTTTCTATCCATTTCTACTGCTTATGTTTGTAAAAGGCACTTACAGTCATTAAAGAACTGATTTTGAAGCTAAAAGGAAAGAACTTTAAAAGTTCTGTTCCCACAAATATATACCTGTCACGTCCCATTCTCAGGAAGGAGGGGGGTAAGTGACTTCGGATTTGTAAATTCCCAACCGCGTGGACTAAGGTGAGATAAATCTCAACGTCCATATAGAAACATTTATTATCTTACCAAAATGGTCAGTATAGGTCTTAACATGTCCACGATAATTGGTTAGGTATATAACAAATTATGGCAAATGGTGAGTTATGCATTGTGTTACTTAACAACAGGTATAGGACAACTTACGGCAAGCGGCACTTAAGGTCATACTTAAGGTCGTTACTTAAGAACTCTAACCTTTACTTAACAACTCTAAGAGAAAAAAGAAACTGAGGGATAGATTAACGAAAAGACAGAGAAAAAGGCAGAGATAAAGAGATTCCCGTTCCTGGTTCCAGCATCTTTTTCAGGGAATCTTCCCAGGCATAATCTTCTTCTTTTGTTTCTTCTTTGTTTCCTCCCTAGAGGCACTTGTTTTCCCCTTTTATGTTTGCTGAATTAGCACGGTCCACCCCCCTTGCTGAGGACAGCCTCGTGTCAGGTTTCTCCCTTCTCCCAGGTGACGTGTAGCATGATTTGGGTGGAGAGACGAGTGCCATAGTCATACGTGTTTAGCATGATCTCTATCATCTTCATTAGCATATGTGGGGTGTGCGCTTTCACATGCATTTCGTGGATAATGAAGCAAAGGTCACTCATCGGACACAATGGCCTTGAGAACTGAGAACTAGCAAGCTCACCACATGAGTGGCAAAACTATCCTGTCTTCACAAGACAGTTCTCCCACACTTTCAGGGGCCAGAAGGCGCCCTATCAGTTCTTTGAAGGCCAGGCCTGCATTATTTATTTCCTTGCGAGTGTTTGAGGCGTTCCATTGAAGATTGGAGGGCCTTAATTTACAGTCCGTCTGTTACAATACCATACTTAGATTTTAAAGTAATTCATAGAGAATATAAAATATTTTTACATATATCTATATACTCTTTTACTTACTTGCATACACTCTGAAAATATGTACAAGATGTTAGTTGTCATAACTTTCTATTGACTCTTAATATACAGCATGGAACGTTTAAACCAGAAACCAGGTACTGAATATGGAACATATACTGGAAATTCTAAACGTTATGTTGAATTATTTACTTTTCCTTATTCGTCAACAAACGAATGCTTTAGGGATTGCTTTCCTATTCTGTCCTTAATGAAAATCATCTTTTTTTGCACAAACAAAATGCTTCTCTCAATAGAAAATCTATGAGACATTAATTTTCTGGAAGTGCATTTCTATGTAACAAATTTGATGCAAAATTCACTCCAGGAGAGCTTTTCTTTTTTTAAGCCAGCAGGACAAAGACATCTGCAGATGCTGGTAAGGCAATTTGTCAACCTAGTTATTGCTACTTATTTCTTGAAATTAAAAACAAATAATAGCCAAATAATGCTTCAAAGAGTGAGACTTTTTTAAATATATTTTGTTTGCTAAATAGTGCGTGTAGTTCACCAGACAGCATATAAAGAAGAGCTATCTCTGCTGGTGCTAAGCTGGGAGGCAATTTGTTTTTATTTCTCTCAAAAGATAGCTTGTACATTCCTGAATATTTCACTTTGATCCACTAATTCTCACCTGTTATACTATGATTACATGGATGAATTGCAAAGAGGCCGTATCAGTTAAATTGCCAAGTTAGGAGCACAGTGGATTTCCCAAGAACAAATACTTCAATTTTAAATTCATCAGAAGCTGACTGTGTGCACAAATATTTCTCACAGTTTTAAAAGAATACAGATGGGATCTTTGAAAGACATCTAATTATGCACACACCCCCTCCTTTCCTCCAAACAATAGGAACTAACCACAGGTGTCTGTTTTAAGTTGTGGCCTAGCCCTTTCTCCTGGAGCATTACCAAATTTCTTTGTGGTACCTAACACTCCACCTCTCTGTAAGGCTTCCTGGGTCTAAGCTTGTCTCCTTCTTTTGTAATTTCACTGGCACAGTTTCTAGGCAGTGATTTGTCTCTTAATTCCCCTTAACGGCAAAGGGACCCTGTGAGCCAACTGCAGTAGACCTGGAAAAATCACCACTGACACCTCCGTAGCATCTTCAGCCAAATCCTGGAGTTTCAAACATGGTTTGTAGTTTATTTCTGCAGACCCAGATCCAACACCTGAAGCGAGGAGATGGATTTTTAGAGGATGTTGTAAAGCAACAACAACAACAACAACAACAACAAAAATGACTATGCCATTTGGGCAATAAAAATAATATCCTGCCTTCGGCAAAGAAGCAATTGTACACAAAATCCTGCCTCGTTTTTTTTTTTCTCTTAAGGGCAATTTTGTCCTCTTGAAGCACCAAAACCTTTCTTTGAGACTCATTTCTCTAAGTCAAGATTTCCTTGAGTTTTGTGGAGCATCTCTCTTTGCTAACCACCGCTCTGAAATGTCCCTCTTGCCCACGACTGTACAAAAAGACACTTATTGTCCCAAGAGGAAAACAATTCACTTGGTTTTAATTATAACACTGATATTTTCTTCATGCTTTTGTTCCCTATGTGGTTAAATTCTATTCATCCAGTTTCCCCCCTACATGCAAACTTTGCTGAAAACTTCTTTCCCTACCTTTTAATATTTTAATTATGATAAAGTGTTCCAGTTTGATGGAAAACTGTGAATAACTTAATTCTTCATCATACAATCAAACCTCCATGGTTCACAGTGAAATCTATGTTCTATATAGATCATATCTAACTTCCACAAAGTCTACAGTATTTTCTGTCACCCTGAGGGTGGTGGATCAAAACCTATGAAGCTATCCTACCGATTTATACTTTCGTATTCAATTAACTCATGCTCCACATTCTCCCAAATCACTATATATTCCATAGTATAGTCTTTGGTCTTGGAAAGTCTTAAATGTCCAACACATATCATATTAAAAGTCTGTCAAATTGACATTATGAGTCAAGAAAACAGAAAAGAGAGAAGAGTAGATCCTTTGAGTACATGCCCCTGAGTGTAAAAATTGTTTCTTCTGTGATTTGTAAGTAAAAAAAGCAAAAAAACCCAACAACAAAGCAATAAGATAATTTTATAGCAGGACAAAGGGATTAAATAAATGCTTTAATTATGTAGAAGGATGAGACATACAAAGCAAATAAATACATTTTTTCATACTCTCTTGGATTGTTTAAATATTCTGGGCATAAAATAGCCTTATTTTCTGAATTTTCTCATTTTATCACTAAACAGCCAGACATGTAACCGTGTTAATATATTAGACTTCATACATTTTGTTTCTATGCAATTGTATTTTACACACATACTTACACACATGTGCATACGCACACAATGTATCCATTGTGTGCAAAGATACCTTAATTTCACTTATTTTTTCCCCCTCACATTATTGTTTTCATACTATTTCACACTCCTTTAATCTGCAGTTTTATTTAAAATGTTACTTTTTGGTTTCTGAAGATGGGATGACACAATACTGGCTTCAGCTGATAGTAAATGAACTTTGAAAGTCCTTATTCTGAAGCTGTGGTGTATGAAGACACTCATAGGAAGGCTGTAACTTTAAACTCTCTCCTTTTTGGTAGAAGGAAATCCAACCCGTGTCAAATTTTGAATAAAATGAGATCTTTCTGTGTGTGCATATGTGTATATGTTTCAGATATACACTGCTTATTATGAAGAAAAGTGGTCAGATTTTCAATATAAACAAGAACTCTCTAAATCTTAAACAGAACACAAAAAATATATATTTGTTGCTGTATGCACTCTATGCAATTATAGGTTAGCTATGTGTAGGTAAGCTTGCCCTGGCATATCCATACAAAATAAAGCGTTTATCTTCGGTGCCTGGGGCAGTGTTGGTAATATAAACGCATGCAGTACAGAACATTGACAGAAAGCAGCACAGATGCTGTTTTTAGGGAGCAGAAAAGGATATGCATATCTATGGCATAACTTGCTGCTGCAGTTAGAATATTATTCTTTGTCTCTAGTGCAACTGTTAGGTAGATTTTGCCTTGGACCCTTCAGCTGCTGTCAAAATGGAGATGTTTTCTTCCTTGTCTTGTTTCCGTAGGGATTTCAGCATGTACCCCGAAATCATGATCCCCTAATTTCAGCAGGCACTTTTACCTTATCACTATAATTTCCTTCTGTTTATTTACAGGGCACTCCAACAGGTTCGCAGTCTCTACTTTTAACCTAGAGCTAAACTTATTTATGTGCATATGAAAAACAAAAAAATGAAAGAAGGAAAAGGTGATAGGAAAAAAAGGAAGAGATGAAGTGCTGCATTAAAAGAGAAACATGAAATGGGTGGCTAGGGTCTTTCCTATTTCCTCTTGTGTCTGCCATATATACATCCATCCCTGTATCTGCGATATCAGTAGGGATCACATTCTCTTCCTGCTATCTCAGTAGGGCATCCCACTGCATAGTAGGGCATCTCTTCCTACTGTCCCAAGAAGTAACAGTCTCTGACTACTGAGACTGGTTCTGCATGCATGTACTCAGCTGGCTTCCATTTGACTAGTGTTTCAATAACTGACAATAAAATAAAATTTGTTAGGTTTGCCTCCTCCTTGCGTAAGCATAACATTGGTCATTGCTATCACTCGTGGCCAGTCCTTCATATTGGCGCGTGCGCTTCTAATGCAACTCTGCTTCCATCTCCTCCCATGTTTTTCTGTCAGCAAAACAGTGACTGCTAACACAGATGGCGTATTTGTTTATTTTAAGTCTTTGAATCTACTTATCTATTGCAAAAACTCTCTAGATCTCCATCTTGCTGGCAACTAAAATCTAAGAATTTTTTCCTTGCCAACTATTTTGACAAATATTACTTCCTCCCCTTCAGCTTCTTCTCCTTACCTGCATGTACATACCTTTGTTTATTTTAATTGTTAAAAATTGCCTATTTTTTCATTATAAATTCTTCCATTTGTTAGGGTGGCTGGTGCCAATCCTCATCACAACTAAAATACATCCACGGTTCCAAAACAAAATTCAGGACACAAAAATATTTTTAAAAAGTGTTTTTACAACTTTCTTTTGATGTCTAAGAGCATTTATATACATTAATAACTGAAGACAGTTCAGGTTAATAAAAGCGGTTTCTCGATGTCAAAACTAACACAGATAAGGAGTTTGAATCTTTTCAAGTGAAATAAAAACTCGGTGTTTTCCTTTCAAGTTTCTTCATGAAGCTATAATTACATATGCACACACTTAGCATATAATTGAATTGATCTCATTTGAATAACGGAGCTAAGACCTACACGAAACTCCTCAGGCTCCCTTTGTAAGCAGTGGAAAGACATAAGGCATGATTATTTTAATCTAAAATAGATATTTAAAGTACTCCAGATGATCTGTGCTGTAAAAGCACTTGTGTCTCTCCATCAACTATAAAAGGATGGCTAAGACAGAAAAGGTGTCTGGCTCAAAACTAAGCATCTCTCTGTAGACATTCACAATTATATTAATTACTTTCCATCTGTCATATTTCTAAAAAGGGAGAAAAGAGGAAGAAGATAAAGCTTCCCTTTCAGCCCAAATAAAAACTGGTTTTATTGTACTCAACTCACTGTCCTTGAGAAAGCTCCCATAGACACATGATAAAAATTGTGTTCCTACACATCTGGTATTATATGACTGCACCTGCTTTGATGTTTTAGTGGAGATAAGAATAAGCTTTTGAATCAAGTCTCCAGATCACTCCACTTGCTGTGCACTTGTTTGCACTGTGGTGCAGGCATGGAGTATGTAAACCGGATTCCTTTCAGACGAAACTAGACTAGGAAAGGTGCTCCAAAAGCACACCTAATTCAAGCTGCAAACAGGCATTTACTCCATGGGACTAAGCAGAAATCCGAGCTGCTCTAATAAAAAAGTTGTTGGGAAGCTTGGATGACCAGTCCTCAGCACCACCGTTTCCCTTGATCCACATCTATTGGTCTGCACAGCTTTCTGCACAAGAAGTGCAGATATTGATAAGCCTTTGGGCAGAGGAAAAGCAATCAAATTTCTGACTACTTAATCAACACTTGATGACAATCAATTAATATACATTGTCTCTGTTGTATTCCTGATATGAATGATTCCCCTAAAAATATGTCTGTATTTAACATCATTCTTTGTTATAGCCTGGCATTATTGGTGCTTAACTTCTGTTATTTTTTCTTAATTGTCTAGGAATGAACTCTGAGCTCACACTTTCCGTTCATTCAATCTGTTGTAAACTTGGAAGGACTAATCTACAACCACATTTCATAGATCTATGTAAGAAAACATCCCAAGTCAATGGATCCTTGAAGAGTTGCACTAGAGTTAAGGAAAAAGGGATCACTGCTGCATGATCTTTTTTTGTTTCATTTAACATTGTTCTTTCAAGAACTGTGCAGTTTACTTCTGTAGACACTAACTAAAAATGCCTACATCTGATGTCCTCTCCTTTTTTGCCTATTCCCAATCCTCACAGTGTTCATTATCAAGAAACCTTTTTCTTTTTTTTTTTTTTTTAATGTAGAACATAAAATCTGGAATAACTTTTTTAAAATTCTTACCTACCTCACTACCTTTGAAAATCAACCTTTTAAATATTCTCTCTTCTTCCTTGTAATTTCACTCCAAATATAAATTCTGATTTATATTATTTCAATCGATGCACTAATGTATTGCACAAAGTATCCCGAAGAAAAGTGCAAGTGAAAGATGCTGTACAAAACAAAAACTTTCTTAAACTGTATGACCAACTACATGTTCAGTTCTCTATTTTCCTGCATATATTAAAAAAAGTTTCTATTTACACAGTTAACCCTTTTAGCAGAAAAAAATATAATTATTTGGAGACAAATAAACAATTCCACTACTCACCAAAGAGAAGCCAATCTTAACAATAAAAAAAATTTGACATTTCAGGTGCAAACTCTATTTCTCCTTCTAGGAAAGCTAAATCCTTCCCTTTGTATATACAGGCAATGGAACAGGATCTGCAGGGTTTTGTTCATGCTAAAATGAGGTAGAGAGAAAAAGCAAGGTTTGGTGATCAAACAAAAAAACCCAACAACACAGCTACAGCGGCCTACAAACACTTCCGCATTCCACTCAGACCAAGCAAGCTTTTCTTTGAGAGAACATAAAATTGAAGTAAAAATGCCTTCACTTTCTCTTCTTACACAATTTACACTATCTTGCATTTTAATGTTTATTCATTTAATTTCTGGTGATTTTTTTGTTTTGGTAGACTGATTCTGAGCTGAATGATTTTATTAAACAACACCTTTCATAGAATGGTTTGGGTTAGAAGGGACCCTAAAGATCATCTAGTTCCAACCCCCCTGCCATGGGCAGGGACACCTCCCACTAGACCAGGCTGCTCAGAGCCCCATCCAGCCTGGCCTTCAACACTTTCAGGGATGGGGCATCCACAGCTTCTCTGGGCAACCTGTTCCAGTGTCTCACCACCCTCACAGTAAAGAATTTCTTCCTGATATCTAATCTAAATCTCCCTTCTTTCAGTTTAAAACTGTTATCCCTCATTCTATCACTCCACTCCCTCATAAAGAGTCCCTCCCCATCTCTCCTGTAGGCCTCATTGTCTAATATAAAACCACAATGTTATTCTAGATTCTTAAACATATTTAAATTAACTGAAAAGCGTATGCTGCTTTGGATTTAAAACTGTGTAACTGAAATCAAACGTGGTTTGATATTGCTTTTTCTATAGTGAGCCCTATGGAATTGTCCCCAAATCACTATCTGGAGGTATTGCAGGTCTGTGGGAAGGGAATAATTTCTGCCTAAAATAGCATTGACTAGAGGATATACCAAGCACTAATCATATAGTTCCTGTCGGTTTCTGCTGCAGCTGTTTCTAGCTTCTCTGACTGCTTAATTCAATTGAATCAATACTCATAAAGAAAAGTTTATCCAGCTGTTTTGACTGTTAAATACAGTGAAGTGACCTTGCAAACACAAAATCCCTAAACTCAGAGACTGTTTCCATAACCTGTTGTTTTATACACATATAGTAAAAAATTAAATTAAAAATAACAGTTTTCAAAAATCCTAGCAAATTTTTCATTTGAATGAATTGCAAATCATTTCTGTGAAAGCCATAGTAGGATAGACGGGCCAGTCCTGCCTCAAGTCACCACATAATGGTACCCTAATCTGATCCTTCAAGCCTGCCCTTCCACATACCATGTTCACAAGGTAATTGAGAAGGAACACTACTCACTAAGAATAAAAAAAAAGTGAGTGATGCTCTTTTCTTGGTTTTCACAAGCCTCTCTCAAGTTGTTACTTGCCCATTTCACATATATTTCAAGGATCCTCAGTTTATTGCAAGAAGCCTACTGTTACAAGTAATAGAGATATTAATTTTGAAAATTTAGATACTCTATGCTCATAAATCCTCTTTCAAGAGTCAGCTACAACATGTTATTAAAAAAGAACAGTTAAGCATTTTTAAGGTGTTTTTTGTCAGTTTTCTTCTTCCTTTGGTGTTCAAATTTGGGAGGAAAGAGCGAGCAGCTCTCTGACAATCTGCAGATGCCTGATTCCTGAGACGAATCTAGTTGAATCAATATACAGTTAAAGCCATTGAGACAGACCATTTGCATTAAACAAAACTAATGTGGATGAAAAAGAAGATTAAGGATATTTTCACACACTGAAGAGTTAAACTATTGAAATTGCTGTTACAAGATAGAGCGGATGGGAGAACTTTGCGTGGGTTCAAACAAAAACATGTTCCTGGAAGACTCTGTAAGGATAGAAAAACAAAAAGTCAGTTTTGGCAAGCTACAAGGACACATTGCCAGGCTGCAGCAAGGCTGGGGGTGCAATGGCGGGGCAGCGGGGAAGGCTGCTGGGGCAAGGAACCTCCCCCAGCAGCCCCATCCCACTGTGCCTGGAAGCAGTGATCTGAGCCAGGATGGGGACAGTGACCACGTGGGACTGCTGCGCAGAGCTCTGGGGACAGGATGGCCCCAAGGCCAAGCCAGGGCCCAGCTGGGTGAGGTGCAGCAGAATTCAAGGTTGATGTGGCTGTCCAGGGGGCCACTCCCCAGGTGAAGACTGCGTCCTCCCTCAACACCGCTGGGCCTGAGGTACCTGATGAGGCTTCCACAGACTCCTCCTCACCATGCTGCAGTTTTCCTTGCTGCCAGGCCCTAGCCTGCAGAGCTGCCATCTTGGAGCTGGCCTCAGGCTGGCTGGGAAATGGAGGATAGTCTACAGAGCCAGTCGGTGCATGCAGAGTTGTGGTACCGCTGGTGAGAGCTCTGCAGGACGAAACAACTGCTGCTGGGACGTGGCATTCCACACCAGGAACATTGCAGTGGTTTTGTGCTGTGTACAAGCTCTAGCCTGCTGTTATCCCATTAGCACCTGAGGCACAACAGGTGGGGTCCCATAGAGACTTTCCTGTGTGGTTTCATCTGAAAATTTGTGGTCTCAGAGACTGCTGCCCACACAGTGGGTGGGGATGGTTGGGAGACTTGTTTCAGAAGGTTACTCCTGATCCACACTGCACTGTGTGCATAGATGCCTTCAAAGCCATTGCCTCCAACTCACGAAGAAGCTCACACGAAGAATACTGGAAGCTAAGATGTTGGCCATAGGTATTCACGAGGTACCTATGGTGAAGATGCCAGCTGATGCCTGCTTTGTGTGGTCTGGCACACTCCTTCTAGGCACATGTAACTAGATACTGTGAGGCACAAGACACTTTACTAGATAAACATTTGGTCTGACCCTGTACAACCATTGTTATCTTAATTCTGATGGTGGTGGGAGGGAAAAGACAGTGAACACACACAGATCAAGTAATCAAATAAATTACATTTAACTGGAATTCTGGGTTAGTTCAGGGCTTTTTATTATCTCAAAAGTTATCCATCCACATTAAGACCTAGCAGGGGAGCATTTTCTATAAGTGTATACATTAGCAAATGACGCTCTCTTGTAGTACAGTAGAGCATGGTGGATAAAAAATATTCTGGTCGAGAAGTATGTAAAAACGAGTGTCACATTTTTCACAACTGATCCAAGCGTCTTCCTGTGCATTTACTTCAATTACCTTGTCACATCTCCACTACTGCAAAGCTTAGAATATCCAACAATTTTCACTATATCACACATATGAATTTGTATTTAATGTACAAGAACAGTGTTATATGACCTTGTTAATGTGAGCCAATTTGAAACTTTGCTTTGCTTTGATTTTAAAAAAACAGCTTCTTACTGCCTAATAAGCCGATAGGGCTTCATTTTCTGTTATAACATTGATTAAATCTTCAGTATCTTTCAGTTAACAAAACATATGGTGTAAGTAAAGCAAGCACAGATTGAAACATTTCTGAGGCAAAATTGGTTAACTCTGTCAGTTTTTTGAACATCAGAAAGATTTAAATTTGAATTTAAATGATTAAATCTGATATTCACTTTCAGAACATAAAAATATTTTAGCTTCTTCTTAAGATCATGAGGTGTATTTTCAACCTCAGTTTTTGTTACTGCAGAAATTTACATCTTCTTATTTAATTTATTTATTTTTAAAGCTATAGGACAGGGGAATACTCATATGAAGATCAGGTCTAAAAAGCCATCCTAGATGGATTCAGATGTCTTAGGTGTTCTCAGATGTTTCAGGGACATGGGAATTGAGCCATGTTTTCAGATGTTCCTTTGTAAACGTGTTCTGACCTCTGACCATATACAAAGACCCATGACAAATATCTGCTCCATGAATATCAAGATAATTATAAATTGTGGCCACAAAAAGTTCTTAGAGGCAAAATAGTGAGATCTTTTTAATTATGTGATTAATATTGGTCAGATAAAGAGGAACTTGTCTGTACCTCTTTGTGTGTGTTTGTGTGCTTATGCGCTTCTCCTGATATCGCACAACAAAAAGTACAAGTCAACGTCTCAGTCTATTGAGGGAACTTTTATTTCTCTTTTTTCTTACTATTTACAAGCATGTATTGTTCCTAATCAAAATCAGAGCTCTTTTCAAACAATGTTAAATAGTAGCAATTCCAATGCCTACTAGTGTAAGGTTAGAGAACATGAGCTCAGTGATCAGTACTTTAATCTTTACCTTGACTTCAGGTTTTACAGCTCAATAACAGACTTCTTTTTCCCTTTAGTATTGGAATTAAATGAGAATTTACTGTGCAGAAGCTGTAATCCTTTTGCCCTGTTTCAGCAGAGTATTCAGACGATGAGTTAGAGAGAACCAATTTAATCAATGTCTGATTGATGTGTCAAAATACTTATTCAAGTGAATGCATCTTGTTTAAAAGGTGCGCATTTTCAGCTTCGTAAGAGTAGATATATTTAAACGATCATTTAAAATATATATTTCCTGGTTGAAACTGAGGAGAAAGAGTTTCTGAAGTTTCCCCTCACTGCCCCCTTTTTTTCCTAATTTTTACAGGAACAATTCAGATTTCACTAAAAGGCTGAAGGAAACAAAATACCTCTTAATTGTTAAAATATAACACCTTATATAGATATAGCAGCTGTTCAAAGCTTAAATATTTCTTATTTTCCAAAATATGTTGCTTTATAGGGATGGAAATCACATCTGGTGTAAAACTCTATATTTAGAGATTTCTTTATCTTGCTTGTATTCACTAATTCCCTCAACAAGCATTTATTGCAATAGTTTTCCATTACTTAAGAAATATTTTCAGTTTATTTATTATCATAGCTGTAATAAACTGTTTGCCAGAGTATTGATCCCTTGGGTGCTAAGTCGTTCATAGCTGGTATGGCATAACAGAAAAAGTAATACTTTTATTGTACAAACACAAGTTAAACTGCAGAGTATGAGTAACAGGCTGAAACAGTTACAGAGTCATAAAAGGCAGTTTTAACAATGCAAAGAGATCTATCACATAATCATTACCACTTTCAGTCAGTATTACTGCACAATTTCAATAAGAAAATATAGCAAATACATAATAAGTTATTTGGAAAGAAAAGAAGAAAATAGGCCAACAGTTTTATTGGACAAAATAATTACACTAAGCAGTTATGACAATGTTCTGCAACAATAGAGAAAATTGGGACATGTGTGTTGAATAAGCAGTTGGCATCCTCAAACCCCTTATGCTCTGAACTTGCAAACACTTACCCATTGAGCAGAAGGTCCATTTGGGCCTGTGTCACATCCTGCTGGTAAGATTCTCTGCCATTCCCAGTGTTCAGTTCCTCCCTTTGGTGATCCTATACTTGCTTAGGAATCCATGCAGCTGGAGAGATAGGCCATTTGCAGAACAAATTTTTCCTTTGGTATGGTAGATGGTTTGAACAAACAGATATCCAGGAGATGACAGGCTTCTTTTTGTCTACCAGCTGCTTGGTTTCTGGCAGCAGAGAAAGTAGACTGCTTCAGGCTTCAGTCTAGAGCAAATCACATACTTTCTTTGACAAGCAAAAGGTGATATGGATCCCGGTGCAGCAGGGTTTACCAGGGTGCTTGCTGGGTTTGGAGCAAGGTGAATAAGACAGGTAGTGTGGGCTTTTACTTTTCCTCTCTGGAGTTGATGAATTTTCAGTCTTTCATTCAATATTGGTACCTGTTGAATAAACTCTGTCCACATCAGCCTAAGCAGGTCTCAAACTTTCTTAGTCAGCCACTGACGACATATAAGAAATGATTAAATTTATGCAGGATTAACTATTAATTACTGAAATGTTTTTATAACGAGCAATTGCCTCACAGTAGTAGCAGCATCTAGCCCATAGAACAAAAAATGCAAGGATGAGCCTTCCAGGGATTCCCAAGTATTTCACACAAAGTCACAACCTTTTTAAAAACTGCCTGCTATTGGTAAGGTTTTTAAATTTATTTTCAGCAGAGTTTGCTATTCCCTGTAGAATTCAAGAGCATGTAAATTTACACATCAATTTACTGCTTTCATCTGCACATTATGTCTGTAAAAACAGGCAGGAAAACCTACTTAGAAAATAAAAAGCAAGTACCAGATCCTCGAGTTGAAGAATTTATTATAAGTTCTTGCTGACAGGAACTAATGTTCTCAGTTGCCCTTGAATGACCATTTCAGAGCAGTCCTACACCTGTATTCCACCTGTAATCTCTCTGGTGTCATGTGAATCACTGTGACATTCTGACATAAGGGAGGGAAACTCACCCTATGTTTCTAACAGCAGTTGACTCGCTGACATCACCAGCACAGAATTCCCCAGACTTTTCAATAAACTGTTTTCAACAGTTGTCAACTACCACATGCTGTATGTTTTCTTCACAAGTGCTTACTTTAGCCAATAGTAAAATAGATAGAATATTTATCACTCCTCATACCTGTGAAAACAACAGAAAGCCTTACTTTAAAAGTAAATCTGTAAAGTACTTCCTCATGCTTTAGTCCTCTTAAAGTTTTGAGTTTCCTTTTGTTTTTGGAAACAATTGTGATATACTTTGTCTTTATTTACAGGTGAGAGGCAGGAACACTGCAAAACTTTTCAGGTAAAGGTGTTGGGAAAATTGACTTTCACATAAATCTTGTTGTAAACTGGTATCACTCACTGAAACAGGCTTTGCTGCATGGCC
Organism: Chroicocephalus ridibundus; assembly: GCF_963924245.1. Taxonomy (NCBI): domain Eukaryota; kingdom Metazoa; phylum Chordata; class Aves; order Charadriiformes; family Laridae; genus Chroicocephalus; species Chroicocephalus ridibundus. The sequence goes on along the minus strand of NC_086284.1, from coordinate 91,243,958 downwards.
TTGGAAAAACATCTTTGATAGCTATAGAAAATATTTTAAATTCAACTCTAACTCAGCTTTTGTTACTGTTTATACTGTACTGCTCCCTCAGAATTGCATAAGATAAAACATTAAATTAAATAAAATGGTTACCACGTAAGTGAAATAATCCCCTTGCTGCCAGTCAGCTCAGAATTACCTTTATATAACGTGACAGGGGTCAAGTTCTAGGGTAGCTGAACTCCAACTTTTAATCAAATGAATATTAAAGAGCTTCCAGAAGACTTTATAATTTGACTGTCCTTTCTGTGATTAAACAGTCATCTACACCAAGTCTTATCTCAAAGATTATATCAGTGGAAAGTGGGAAAATGTAATCTTTTTGCTCAGCAGTCAATTAAAAAAAAAGGCTCCCCCCAAAGCAACTAAAACACAGAATGAGCTTGGAGTCTTTGAATAATACATATGAGTTTCCTTACAACCCTGACATGAAAAGCATTGCAGATACTAGTGTTACATCAATTCTTCCTAACTGTCTTGGAAAATATGTGCCATGTTACAATGAAAACAGCTCACCAGCTGTTTATGTAAAAACTATTTGAAGAAAAACAAGCACGGCCATATGGCACTCTAGCAATACAGTGGGAGCATGAAGAATAAATTTTGTAGATTGTAGTAGATAATGGTCATGCTAAGTAGGGTGTCAAATATTGACGACTCTTTGCATTAATAGTTAATCTCTCCTTTTATCCTCTAAATGCCTACATTTTTTAGCAGCTTGTATGTTGGAAAAAAATGAATAACTTATTCTGATGAAGAATTTAATTTTGTGGAATGACAAAATATTTAATGTACAGAAGAAGTCCCAAACATTCTCTAATTAAAGGATATTTAAAAAATATTATGCATTCGTTTGAGTAGCACCATGCAATTTCGTAGTAAAGACAAGACTATGCTTAGAGGTATCAAGTAGTTTTACATGCTCCCAGTGCTTAATATTTAGCTGAAACTTTCACCATGAGGGCAATACAAAATTTCTCACTAAAAATGCAGGAAGTCAGCCTGTAATTCAATCAAAATCCAATATGTTTCCTCTGCTTTGGGGATGAAGAGACCTTCTCCAGCTCTCCTTCTGTAGTAGCATAGTTTCACACTTTTGCACACATATATTATGTGTTTTACACACAGATATGATGTATTAAGGGGTGAACTCAATGCTTAGTTCACTTCCCTGGCTTTCCCTCACATCCACAGTAGTGGTAGTACTAGACAGCCCTGTGCCGATTACTCTCCCAACATGCCCAGGCACTTCTGGCATATAAATACACAGCACAGAAGAGCAGGGTTTTTGTTGTTGTTGTTGTTGTTGGGTTTTGGTTGGTTTTTTTTTAACATATGTATAGCTCTGCATGCATATTTGGAAGTTAAAAGTTTATTTCCAGGGAAGAAAAAAAATAAAATAGTCTTGTATTTACTCCTGAAAAAAGGCTCTCAGTGTGAAAATCTGAGTTGTCAATATAGAGGTTCTGCAAAGATTTGTCAAACCTAAATGCATGTATCAAAGATATTTACAAGGTTAAATCCTAGGCAAGCCCTACTAGACAAAGGATTAAAATGGAGAAGGAAAAGAGAAGCTTGGCAAGAGCTAGTGCTAAGTTGCCAAGTTGGAGAGTGAAGCACAACGGGGAGATCAGGACAAGAAAATTAATGAGGAACACTTTTTAACAGCTTGTGTGTGTGTATTCTTAAGTGCATATGAGCACTTGCTTTGCTTCAGTTCGGTATTGTGTACTTCTAAATATTGATTCAGACTGAATTCTCTCTCTCCTGCACTCTCCACTGGGAAGCGACACTGACTCAAATTCACCTCACACAGATCTATAGATGTTAGTGCGCATTTACCCTGCAATCATGGTGAGAGCTTTTGTGAGGTGCCTTTATTCTATTATGATAAACTCCCTCATGTTCTCACCTTGGTTCTTAAGCTGTTTCCTCTGTTTTCACAGAATCAGAAACATAACAATGTAAAGGTTTCTTTCCTTTCATCTGGTCAGAGAATCAAAATATTCCTTTTCGTGCATTATAAAATGTGTTGGTTCTTTTGTTTTTTGTTTGTTTGTTTTTTACTGCCATGAAGCATATTTACAATTGGAATAAAGCAGTTGTGCGCAGATAGAAATAGTAAGTCTCCCATAATGGTATATAATCCTATAATATCAGTTAGGTTTAAAGGAGCTTGATGGAATTGTCAGACCTTAGAAAATGGCCTGAAGTTAAATAATCTCAAATGGGAACTGGATTCCTGAATCAACAGTCTTCCTCTGAGACAGAATAATTGGAGATAGACTAATTGGCTCGCAGACCAGGACATTCTGCTTTCTCCATGGAGTAAATCCTATTATGGTTACTATATCCATCTGTTAAATGGCTGTATTTTTGACTGCTGAATAAAAGAATGTTTTGAACTGGATTCAGATAATAGCTTCTATTTTCCTTCAGTAAAGGATTCCAGAGGTAAAAGTCCTTCACTGAGAATGTCAAAAACTTTACTTTTCACTGCATTAATCCAAATAGTAAGGTAATTTTCCCTGTCCATGAATAATCCAGAGGACTAAGAGACATATTTGAAAAAAACCCCACATTTGATAAAGTATCACGGACCCTTCTGAACTTGATGTATATTTTATAGCTGCTTGTGATTACAGACAATTGGCCTTAATATTCAAGGTGTTCTTCTGATTTGCTGCTCTAATCCCATATTGAACTATATATGTGATGTGGTTGGAAGCATGTGTCTCATATTTGACATTTGGTCATGACAGCCATATATGAATGCAAACCACTTCTCTTTAAGATTTGTCATTACATTTCCTTTTTACATTGCATTATTTTTCTAAAGCAATGAATTTTTATTTTGATAAGTTCTATTCCAGAAAAAATACCCCATAGCACTTCTCAAAAAGATTTATCTCAAGCTTCTATCTATGCATTTAGAAGCAAAGCTGAGTTCAGTTACCTGAATCTTAACACCACTGTCAAGACGTAAATTCCTTTGAGGTCAAGAGCTTTGTAATGTCTTCAAGCCATTTCTTCCCTACTGCATCATCTTACTCTTACTGGCAATTTGACTCAGATGGTTTTTAGCTAACTGCTTGTATCTTGAAAGCATTGACTATCTGTACTACAATACCAGTAGAAACCAAGCTGTCCATTTGGATACTGGTAGCATTGAGTCCATGGCATGTCACGACCTTTCCTGGAGCTTTTATATTGATCCACATAGTGCTCACCAAAATAGCTTAAACTGTTCACAACAGCCATTACTCTCTTTCTGTGAGGAGATGCAGAATACTGCATGCTCATCATGCATCCAACTGAGTATGTTGAGTTTACTTCATGGACAACTGTACAAGTAACCTGTGATCATCAAAAGCATCTTCTTTTTAGATCAAATCCAGAGGCATAATCCTGATCTTAGAGGTTAGTACATTAACTCCCTGATCCACCTTTACTACTTATATTTATTTATTCACAGAATTGTTGAGGTTGGAAGACATCTTTTGAGATCATCTACTCCAAACTTCTGCTGAACCAGGGTCAGCTAGAGCTATCTAACAAGGACCATCTTGACACAGAAATTTTTGTTAAATCACTACAGAAGAGTAAACCATTTCACTTTGCATATATATAGTGAAAAGCCAAGGTATTGGAACACGTGACCAACAATTTCCACCCACTATAAATACGTGGCTGGCTGAGACCGTTTTGTATATTTTTACAAATAATTCTAAAGAAACTGTATATTTGCTTCATCCAAATTACAGATTTGTATTAATTCCTTTCCATTATTCTTCTAAAATATTTAGCAAATGAGTCTTATTTAAATAAAAGGTTGCATTTGCAACATTCTGTCTAGTATTTCCTGTTCTATGAAAGTGTACTCATTTCTACTGTTACTGTATCAGCTCCTGAAATTTACTTTTGTTAAAACCTGGTTCATGCCACAGACAAAGACGGTAGAGAATTCCATCTTTTTTGATCATATCTTTCCCTCACATTCTGTTTTTATCCTCAGGGCTCTTAATGATGTTAAAAGGAAGGAACCGAAGGCTTCGTTATGCTGAAGAAACTGCATTTCAGTTCCCACTGCTGTTGATTATGTCAAGCTTTTGTCAGCTCTAATTAGAAGTGAACTCCCAGATTTCAGTAAACTGGGTAAGGGTGTCACCCTTTGTAAAGGTTGCCCATTTGGGAGGAGGATATTGCTTGTCCCAGTTGACAGACAGTGCTGAACCATTACGTGGTATTAGCAAGAATCTTCTGGCCTGCAGCATGACTAGAGTCTCCTGAGGTCACTACTAATATGGCTGTGTGGGATTCAAATGTAGGGCAAGAAGTAAAGCAAATGTAAACTTTTCACCTTGGAAATATAAATTGCTGGGAACGGTGAGGATCTGCAATATTTTTATGCTTTGCTCACCTGCCAATTTATAAGATGATTCTTTAATTAGTTAAAAAATAAATCTCCAAGCAAGCAGATACTTTTATATTCCCTTACTATTTCTTCAGTCCTTTCCCTCCAAACAATTTACATAAAAAATAATGACAGCACTTGTTCTCTCAAACTATTATGAATCATTTGGCAGAAAAAAAGCATTTAAAAGTCATAATAAATATAGGGAAGTATGTAAAAGCTGAAAGGTGCCAGATTAACTAATTAAATTCTCTGAAATGTGTTTGATTGATAGAAGATTTTTTTCTTTCGTTTTTTTTTTTCCACTTTTTTTTATAAGTTGCTGAACTGTTTTTTTCAGTTTGTTGTTCTACTGTTTCTCAAATTTTGAACTGTAGAGGGATGGTTTTGTACATAATAAAACTTTTGACGAAAGGATGAGCTGTTTTGAGCTTGGGGGGGGGGGAAACGTGCTCCTGATAAATGGGTTTTCCACAAAACCACTTTATCATGTCTACTTCCATCTGCTTTTATTAGCACAAAAGGTTGAACAAACTGGAGGAAAATGTATGCCAGAGTACCGGATGGGACCTGTCTATATGTCAATTGGAGTAAAAAGAGTTTCCATATATTTGAGGCAGCATCAAGGAACCAAAAGCACCAACATTTCTTAAAAAGTGGACTGCTACCTTGTGAGCTTTTTGAAATTGTAATAATTCAGATAAAGGAAGCAAAGTTTCGGTACACCAGTGCCAGAGTGGATTTGTCTAGGTAAATAATACACTGCATTGCCTTTTGCAGAAAAGGTCTAAAGACCAAGTCTAAATCACTAAATATTAACTTGCTATGGACTAATGACCCCACTGTCAGGGCATCTAAATCTTTACACAGTTAAATTTGCTACCCAATAAGTACTCCAGTGCAGGAAAATTCATGTGCCTACACATGGCCACTGCTCTTCCCAAAAAGACAGGAACCCGAGGGCCAGTCATTGACATCAAAGTTGCTTGATAAATCAAATTACATCCTAACTTATGTTGGATGTTTATTTTGAGGAAAATCATAACCAGTGAAGATTTTTTGGGTCAACCTAGACAGACAAAAGTCAAGGAGACTGGAATAATTCCAACAGAGAGATTGTCTTCATAGTGTTTTGTTAGCAGACCTACTCAGAAATAGAAACCTTTCCCAGATGTAGGCCTGTCAGGCAGTAAATTGGTCAGAACATTCAGGTCAAGTTATTTGTTTCCTTTCTAAGATGCACTAGCATGTCTCCAAATAGCAGCCTTCCTCAGCACTTTACAAGCACCACTTCTTCCTAATGATGCTTTACATTAATGGTCCCATTACTTACTCAGTCCCTTTTACCAAAAAAAGGGGATTAAGACCCAGAGATAACAGGCCACCTGAGTAGCATCGACCAATAAGGTGTCTCCTCCAAAAACAGCACTAACAGGTAATTCTAGTGCCTTCAACAAGTAGAGGCAATTCAGCATTTACAAATAGATTAATAATCAGATCAGGAACTAGTATTGAGTGTGGGGAATGAAATTTCAAATATGACAGTATTAGAACAGTAGCAATATGTTTAAAGTAGTGATATGTAAAGAAGTAAAATATATAAGTATGTATTAAAAAGCAACAGAATAAATTGGTACTTTCCATAACCATCTAAAGTCTTGGAAGGATTTATAGTCATAGATTCACCTTTAAGAAATTAATATTTTTACTATTCCCTGATAACTTATTTATGTATATTCTTTTAAACCTTGGAGTTCAAGTTGCCTAGGTAATACATTAAAAAATACAGAATATACTTTAAACAAATGTGTTGTATGACAGATGTTTCTTCTTCATCGTATAAGATGAAAACAACACGGAACTTGTTGAAAAGAAAATTCAAGCTCAGTCTCCTGAACAGAACATCTGTGTTGCTTTGGCACATTGCTATATGAAATGAAAAATAATTTCACACTCTTAGTACAAGCAGGTTTCACCAATATAGAAAGCATGATGAAGTTGTCAGCAGCAACCTTGGCTTTCTTAAAAGTATGCATGTTAAAAATTCCACCTCATAGTATACTTTTCCTGTGTTCTAGTGCCCTATTTTAGACAAAATGTTCTGTAATGAAGAATTAGGATGTGGGAACCAGCAGAAAAAAAAAAAAACCAACCCAGAATTAAATCCAGTAGAAGTGTTTTTGTATTTTTTTCTGTTCTTTTCTGATGTTAGGTAAGATTATTTTTGTTAATCTCACCATACAAATTAGAACTGCATGCAATAAAAAAAAAATCTGCCAGTAACCCTGAAGAAAAGTAAAAATGTACGCTATATAAAATAATATGTCAGATGCTATTTTTATTTATAATAACCACTGCATATTGTGCTAATGGAGAACCTAGATCACTAATTAGGAGGGGAAACAGGAATATCCACAGCCACCATTTGAAATATGTACCATGCAAGGCATTGTAGATGATAATGGCAATAGCTATTTCTTTACAGATTCTCTGTTTCTTAATCAGATGAGTTGTAAACCGGAATAGAAAGCTTTACAAGTTGCCAGAGCTCCACTGACTTACATCTTTAGCAGAAGATAAGTGGGGGGCCTTTTGCTCCCATTCAATTGAAAACAGAGGACCGGGGATTAGCATGTGCAATAGAAAATAAAGACAGTACAGATGGATGCAAAAGGGAAGGGGGTCCCTAAGAAGAAATTTGAAACTGTAGGCCTTTTCTGCTTCTAACACTGCCCAGCCAGCGAGAAGAACTGGGGGTGCACAAGAAGTTGGGACAGCTGACCCCAAATGACCAAAGGGATATCCCATACTATACATGATGCTTAGCAATAAAAGCTGGAGGAAGAAGAAGGAAGGGGAGGACGTTCGGAGTTATGGAGTTTTGTCTCCCCAGGTAACCGTTATGAGTGATGGAGCCCTGCTTTCCTGAAGATGGATGAAAATCTACCTGCCAATAGGAAGTAGTGAATTAATTCCTTGTTTTATTTTGCTTGCACATGAGGCTTTTGCTTTATCTGTTAAACTGTCTTTATCTCAACCCACAGGTTTTCTCAATTTTGCCCTTTTGATTCTGGAATCTCTGCTAAGGCACATGGAAAATAAAGTGATGATTGGTGACAGCCAACATGGCTTCACCAAAGGCAAGTTATGCCTGACAAATTTAGTGGCTTTCTACAATGTTGCCACAGCGCTGGTAGATAAGGGGAGAGCAACTGACGTCATCTATCTGGACTTATGCAAAGCGTTTGACACTGTCTCTCATGACATCCTGGTCTCTAAGTTGGAAAGGCATGGATTTCATGGATGGTGGATCTTGGTGGATCCACTTGGTGGATAAGGAACTGGCTAGATGGCCGCGCTCAAAATGTTGTGGTCAATGACTCAATGCTCAAGTGGAAACCAGTGACAAGCGATATTCCTCAGGGGGCAGTACTGGGACCAGTGCTGTTTAACATCTTTGTTGGCGACATGGACAGTGGGACTGAGTGCACCCACAGCAAGTTTGCCAACACCAGGCTGTGTGGCGCAATTGACATGCTGGAGTGAAGGGATGCCATGCTGGGGGACCTGGACAGGCTTGAGGGGTGGGCCCTTGTGAAAATCATGAAGTTCAACCAGGCCAAGTGCAAGGTCCTGCAACTAGGTCATGGCAATCCCAGGTACAAATAAAGGTTGGTCAGGGAATGGATTGAGAGCAACCCTGAGGAGAAGAACTTGTGGGTGCTGGTGGACAAGAAGCTCAACATGAGCCAGCAATGCACGCTTGCAGCCCAGAAAGCCAACCTCATCCTGGGTTGCATCAAAAGAAGTATGGCCAGCAGGTCAAGGGAGGTGATTCTGCCCGTCTACTCCGCTCTGGTGAGAGCCCACCTGGAGTACTGCGTCCAGCTCTGGAGTCCTCATCACAAGAAGGACATTGACCTGTTGGAACGGGCCCATCAGAGGGCCACAAAGATGATCAGAAGGCCAAAGCAGTTTTCCTATGAGGATAGGCTGAGAGAACTGGGGTTGTTCAGCCTGGAGAAGAGAAGGCTCTGGGGAGACCTTATAGCAGCCTTCCAGTATCTAAAGGGGGCCTACAGGAAAGATGGGGAAGGGATCTTTATCAGGGAGTGGAGCGATAGGAAGAGGGGTAACAGTTTTAAACGGAAAGAGGGTAGATTTAGATTGGATATTATGAAGAAATTCTTTACTGTGAGGGTGGAGAGATGTGGGATGTTGCCCAGGGAGGTTGTGGATGCCCCTTCCTTGGAAGTGTTCAGGCCAGGGTGGATAGGGCTTTGAGAAACCTGGTCCAGTTGGAAGAGTCCTTGCCTATGGCAGGGGGGTTGGAACTAGATGATCTTTAAGGTCCCTTTCAATTCAAACCATTCTATGATTCTATGATTCTCTCCCCAGTCTCAATGCAGAGGAGTGAACGAGTGCCTGTGTGGGACTGAGCTACCTACCAATGTTAAATCACAGCAGCTGCTAATGGCAGCAGAGGAATTAAATAAACCATGGCAAAATTTTAAACTTCAATTAATGTAATTTTAATATAGTGTAACAATTCCAAGAAACACTTAAATACTTAAGATTTACCAATCAATTTACATATTATAGAGTTTAGGGTTTGATTGTTTTTTACATATGTAGTTATTCACTCTAGCATCAACGGGAAAAGAGATGTTTCGACAAATATGTTCACTGCAAGAAGGCAGCTCTATCAGTGGATTTTTTCATCTACTTAATTTCAAAAAGAACAAGTCTTAGTGCTTATATTGCTGCTACCATAAAACAAGATCAGGATACTGTGCTCCAGGGAGCAGACATGTTTCAAAGCAGGAGGTCTGTAGGCACTGGAGAAATTAGCAATGGAAACGATGTTGTTAAGGAAGTTCTGACCTTAGGCATCACAAATTTTTTTATGGGGCAAGCTATATATTATTTTCATTGAAATAAAAATGAATCCTTAATAAAGAGTCATCATTATTGTGTAAGATTAGTTGGAAATTAAAGGAAGAATAGAATTAATAAACACCTAGTAAAATCAGTCACAAACAAATAACAGATGTGAGGTACGTTGTTGGGTTTTTTTAATATTTATTGGATTTTGAACTGTTTTCCACTGTTTTGACTGTGATAAAAACAGAATTAGAGAGTTTTTAAAACTCCCTTTCCATTACAGAAAACCCGTAACTTTTGCAATTTCAATTTAACAAGTTTATGCCTGATAATTTGAATTTTGCCAAATATTTCATTGAAAATTTAGGGTCAGGAAAATTGTAGCACTTTTTGGTTTGGGTTGTCTTGATCATTACCCTTCCAAATTACTGTCGTTCTTTGGTATTTGATTTTTGCCACCACTGTCTTAACTTCAGAAACACCCCTTTGTTCTCATTGAACAAGAAACAAGCAGTAGAGAGATTCTATATTTAATAGCTAATATAAGCTCTATAACCAGAGCTACTAAATAAATATTAATACTCCTTAGACTGCTATTAGTTTCTTACATTTTTTTAGTGCAACAAATAATTACCTAATAAACACTCTTCCAGCATTGTATGAGGGGGGTTTTTGTAGGGCTTTTCGTGGTAGGTTTTTTTGTGGTGGTTTTGGGTTTGTTTTGTTTTGTTTGAATTTGATTTTTTTTTTTTTAATATAAATGCTTTGAGTAGTAGATGTATTTCTTTCTTTGCAAGATATCCTTTTGAATCTTGAACTCATGAACATTTTTTGATGTTTCTCTGTAAGTCCTTTTTATTTTACGCCGTATTGTATTGCCTAATGCTTTCCTGCAGGAACTATGCTTCAGTATAGTTATATGAAGCAAAGATTGGTAATTGACAGAAGAATGAGTGGTTTCGCTCAAAGAACTGTAAGAACACTGAGTATCTCATTGTTAATCCAGCTTCCTTTTGGCCCTGATTAACAAATGCCAGGTTTTTAAACACTGGAGGACATCTCTTTAGAAGCCTGGCAATGGTCTTTTCCAACCATTTTATGGATCACTGATTAATAAAACAAATTTATGTCCTGTTGTCTATTATTGCGTACAAAGAAGAGCAACAAAACTGGTGAAGAGCCTAGGGAACAAGTTTTATGAGGAGTGGCTCAGCACATCCTGGGAAGGAGGGCGGCCATTGGCTCAATGCGCACTTGCCTCCTCCATTTGTGATTTATGAGTCCATCTTGCCACATCTTACCTTCAGTGTAAGTCTAAGCACCATTGCTACCACAGAGTAGAAAAGCTACAGCAAAGTTAGTTTTCTTTTGTAGTGGATCCTGCCCCTACTTGAAAGACAAAGGGAGGATTAAATGTAGAGAGAATAATATATTCAGTGACAACAACTGCCGATAAGTACATATGCATGTGTGCATATATAAATAATGTCTTCTTTGAATTTTTTTTCTGGAGTTCCAAGAAAATAAAATCTTAGTAGTTCATAAAGACTTTGGAAGGGATCTTGGAAATGGTTGGTATAGGTCATTCCACTTCCTTGAATACACTTACTGTTGTAAGAAACAGTGTTGCTGAAAGTGCTATGAATCACTGAAAATAAGACTGAAGGGAACCTCAAGGGATCATCTCATCCTACCTTCTGCCCTAAGGCAAGATAAATTCTACTTAAACCATTCCTGACAGGTTTGTCGAAGATGTTCTTAAAAACCTCCAGTGATTGAGACGCCACAGCATCCCTTGGCAATCTACTGACTTAAGTAGTGCTTAGCTCTTCTTAATTTTAGATATATTTTTTCAATGGAATATTGGCCTACCTACGAGGAGAATATCATGCTATGCAAAATCTGAATAAATCTATTAATAAATTACTTAGTAATAAATTTTCTCAATATTGATTTTTTTTTTCCATTTCAATGAATAAAATGCATCAGATTGTAGAAGAGGTATAATAAAGGATAATACTTTTATCACTTCATAAAATAAAATAAAATTCAGTTGCTGGATACAGTCTGGTTCATTTATTAACTTCTGCTTAGATTCTAGAATATCAATAAAACACATATAAAGGTATTCTGTGGTCATTGATTCATTTTGACAGCTAATAAAGTTGTTCTGAAACAAAAACCAGTGGCCAATTTACCTGTTTAATAGCAGCTTTTTATACTGGGGAAAAATGTTTCATATTTCTTATCAAATATTGAAACATTTCCTGTTTAAACATTTCTTTTGAACATTCAGAATTCTTTTGAGGGTTCCATGCAGGTGTTCATACAGGCAATTTATAAACTACTGTTGCTAAAACAATATAAGAGTATATACTGAAGGAAAAGTAGATGTAACCAGTGAAAAAACGTAGCATTTCTCTTAATGAATCCTACCCTGCTTATATTTATACCAATGGATGCAGGAAAATTACTAATGCAACATGAAGTCCTTTGGTGTTTATCTTCCGAAACACAGAAACACACTCTAGGCTTTAAATTTACTGCTAAAGAGGGAGTTCACTTATGTAGCTATTCAAAATTGTCTTCTGATTCCCTGTTTGCTATATTGATATTATATAGAGAGATGTTTGTATCAGTGCTAATGCTTTTAATTTTAGCTGCTGATGGTATCTATTGTTGACAACCTTTGTGAGGAGGAATAGAACAAACAGGATTTGCAGCCTTGTTTAATATGGATCTTTGCTTAGATTTGTTAAAAAAGTAAAAAAATTAACAAAGAAAAATTTCAAACCAAAAACAATATAAGACCATCATTTGCTCACATAATGCTGAGATATTTATAAAAGGTCAAAAACAAAACTGTGAAGGTAAGTTTATGGTGCTGCTACTTCAAAATGTTTTTGCTTAGTTGTTTTTTTTTATCTTGGTGGAACTTCTGAACAGGATTTGAAAGGAGAAATATAGATGCTTAACAGTCATAAAAAAGTCTTAATAGCTAGGGCAAGTTTCATTTAATGTTGCCTAAAGTATTCTTATTTCTGTCTCAAGTTAAGATATACCAAAGCAAAAGCAAAAGACCTGACATGAACGGGCACTGATCATAGAAATTCAGAATGCATTCAATATGAACAGAAATATTTCTGTGGTTATACATTATAGCTTAATTTTGGAAGAAGGTGGTCATTTTTAGTCCAGATTAAAACACAGGGAAACAATGGGTGCATTTTAATATTTTTCTAGTGCCTCAGGATTTTTATGGCAAAAATTTGAATTTGTGTAACTGAACTTTTTCAATCCCAATTTAAAGGATTTCAGATCAGGTTCTGTCAGAAATCTATGGAAGTCTATGCATTATTTGTGAAACAAGATTTAATCTCAATTTCTAAGCATTCATGCAAGTGACAGGAACTCTAAACCTATAATAATGTTACAATAGGTACTAATTATTTATTGGCATATATTTGCTTAAAGGAAGTAAAGAGAAAGTATTTTTCAAAATGGAAAAGCATAGAGAAGTCCAGTGATAGACATTCAGTATTAGAAAAAGAAACCAAATGCAATCAAATAGTGCTTTATTTGAATAAAGTGAAAGATTTACTTAGTTCATAATCAACTTCCTTACTTTCATAAGTATTATAAGTATTCATAAGGTATTATTAAGGTCAGAGAGTTTACAAAAAATGTGAGTTATTTTCATGTTACAGTAGATGAGATGAAAGTGTGTGAGTTATATTCTTTTGCTTTGGACCTTGAACAAAAAAATGTCATCTTGTAGTTAGGAATTATGTTCACGTTATAAAAATAGGTAATAAGGAAATGCCAAAATTTTTCATAGAAGGGTGTGTTGTTGGAGTGGGAGACGGACCCGGAGTAATGATGGAGTCTCAATATGAGTATGATCGTTCTCCCTTTATTCCAGTTTACACAGAGTAGATATAGACAGGCAATAAGAGCACGCGCTAGCGGCAGCTATATGATTGGCTTACACTCTCTGTTCACGCGCTGTCCATGCAGTTCATTCACAGATCAGATTGGTTACAAGAATTCACATAGTAAATTACTTAGTCATTAGCACAACATGTTTTCTACCTTCTCAGTTCCCGTTTTTCCCATGTACTAATTCCATCTTCTACCACCTGTTTTGCTCTTAATCTAATCTCTCATAGTAGGGAGGCTGGCTCACGTGACCATTTTCTCTCAGACACATTCCTACAATACCCCCTTTTTCTTCTTGAGCCAGCCAGACCTTATGCATGGCATTTTCTATCATGTCAGTCACTTTGCGGAGAACACATGAGGCTACCATAATCAATAATAATATAACCAACAATAGCATGAGCCCTTGTTTTAGTAAGTCTGATAACCATCCCGTTATACCCCATGAGCTTAAACAATCATCGAAACTGTTTTTAACGGCTTTTAATTTGGACATGTTATCTTTCAGATCCCGTAACTGCTTATGAATGGATGATTAGTGGTCAGAAAGGTTCATACAACACATACCTTCAAAATCTTCACATCCATGACCCTGAGCTAACAGCAAAAATTCAATAGCCGCTCGATTTTGCAACATAGCATGCCGAATGCTATCAGCATCAGTAAGCAAGCTAGATATGATTTCAGTTGTAAGGTTTATCTGTTTACTTGCCCAACACCCTATCTTATTCAATATATTTAATGCCATTGCTGTTCCTAGCGAAGGAAGAATACTTAGCCCTATTCTTTGTCCGAGATTCGAAAATGTTATATGGTCGTCACAGGATGGAGTGAAGGTATGAACTGTTCTCTTGGCTCTGTGGTTACTGTGTGCTCTGCTCACTGTGTCTTTGGCCGTATGCAGGCCTCTGCTCGTAGATCTGCCACATCTCCCCCTTTTTTGTTTAACACCAGACCATTTATTAACAAGGTCACCATGGCTTGTGCTTCTACTCGTTGTGACGCTCTTAGCCGGTTATATACTAAACACAATTAAAAACAGAATCAAAAAGAACCCTGCTAAGGCAATAAATACCCAGATTCCTAAATTTAGCCCAGAAAGCCAATTTCTTTGGATTTACCCACGAGAAATCCTTTTGTAATATTTCAAATACATTGCGGTTGCTGACAGCACAAGCGACCCTGGAAAAACAATCATGGTAACATTTCAATCATCATAGTTACTGGTTTTGAAAGGGTATGTGGCAAAAATACCCACTCTAATGCAGTCAGGCTCTTTGCGAGTGCATCATCCCACTGTCCTATCAGGGCATAAAGTTGAAATTCTTGTAGGAAGGTGTTCAATGCGTCTTGCAGCAGTAGTAGACTATATCTTATCTTTCAACATGCTGTGATGCCTTCTGAGCTGTTGGGGTTAATGAACATAGAATTTATTGGGGGGGGGGTGGGGGCAGACACAGTGCTTCCGGGCATCCCCTGTGTCTTCAAAGTGTGCTCATGTCTCTCTCCCCCTCTCTGACCCGAGACAGCCTCCTTATATCCTGCACTGGATTGACTGGAGAAGTACAGGCTAGAGTCGCTGCATGCATGGCCAGTGCATGCAGCGAGTCCCACCAGACTCTCCTGCACTGGACTGAGTAGAAAAGTACAGGCTAGAGTTGCTGCATGCGTGGCCAGCGTATGCAGCGGGTCTCACCAAACTCATGATCCAGCTCTGCTAACAGCGGCTGTCTGATACATGACCACATGGTTGTAATCCCTTCTTGTTATCTTCTTCTGTGAAGGTCGGGTTCTCATGGATACACACATAGCTTTTAGAGCAACATATTCTACAACTCGTACAAGGGTACGATGCAAAGCGGCATTTACAGCTGATCATATAATGCTTATTAAACACGGCAAACAGCATACTAAACATAACAGACAAATTCCTTCCACACAGGCGATGAGTATAATTTGCTTCAACCAACCCCATCCCCAAGTCCATCCAGCAAAGAGATTTCACCCAGTGGTCTCCACAAGTTGCTGGTTCAGTCGGTGCAGTTCCTGCAGCTGGGCATGGATGGATTTGGAGTGGTCACTTAGATTCATACAATACAGTCCTTTAAAATCTTGACAACCATGTCTGTGAGCTGAAAGCAAAAAACCAGTAGCAGTTCTGTTTTGCAACATCGCATATCAAATACTATCTACATCTAGCAATAACTCAGAAATAGTGGTACTAGTAGCATTGTTAAACTTATCCTTGGCAGCAAGAGAGTCCTTGTTATCACGAATCCTTGGCAGCAAAAGAGTCCTTGTTAGCTAGAGAGCATGCGGACTCCCTGTTCTTGCTGGTGCTGTGCTTTGATCTTCTTCCACAACAGGCCAAGATTCTCAAGCAGCTAGATAAGGTGTCTGTGAGTCCATTACAGGCTTATGTCATCCAAATGTTTTTCTTGCAAGCACCCGAGACTGAATAACAATTGGTGTGATATATGTGTTTTCCAGCACCCAGGTGTGAGTCCCTTGCATGTATTTACAGTCCTCCTCGCCGATTTTCCGTTGCTTTCCCATATTCCACCCCCTTGCTCAAGAGACCGCTTCTGCTGGGTTCATTTTAGTCTTGCAGGGTATAACACAGAGCAATCTACTAAGGCATGCAATAACATAGACACATATAGGAAAAAAACAAAAACATATCTCTATGGTACTACTTTGAATCAGGTGTCCTATTTCTCTTTTTCTGATGCTTTCTCGTAATGCTTATGGCATACTTTTGTGCTAACGTGGCACATTTCCCATCTAATCCATCTAATTGTTCCTGTTTGGTTTCTTTTTTTTTTTTTTCTCTTTTTTTTTAATTATTTTTGTTTTTTTTTCTCTTTTTTTTATTATTTTTCTTTTTTCTTTTCTCTTTTTTCTTTTTTTTTCTTTTTTTTTTTCATCACTTACGACTGACATAAAAGTCTGCCTTTGCAACAAGAGCTCAGTTTCTCATTTTTCCTTAAGTTTCTCACTTTCCTACAGAGCATCCTATAGATTTTGGCTCAACTCCTTTTCCCAATCAACCATGACCTTATAGACAAACAACAAACAACCAGCGATACGCCCTGCACGGGCGAGCCGTTCCCGAGAGTGTAAACGTGTTGGCTCATGAAAACTCCCCCAATATTTCAGCATTTCCATCGGTTCTACAGCCCATCCTGGTATATCTACCTGGGGCGCGCTCGCCTTACGTCTAAACATTGTGTATACACAAACTTCTTCACTTGACGGAGTGTCAGCCCTAGTTGCATACGAGAACAGTACCACACCGGGCAGAACGCCTGCTCAAGTGGAGTCACCTAACGACACTGCACACAACAAAAGCAAACAGTAGCACACATGCTGATCAGCAGGTATAAGCTGGCGCCCCCACACACACACAGCAGACATACAAAACCAGCACTTTTATCTCAGGGGGACGACAGGGGAGGGGAGGGGGTGAGGCGGGCAGGCAATGTCAGGAGCAAATAGCTCCGGCTCTGTCCTTCTCTGCTGACATTCTGCCTCCTCCATCGGCCTCAGATGGAGCAGAGGGGATCAGCAGGGGATCGTCCCAGACCTTCGGACCTGGCCTGTTCGATCCCCCTCCCGTGGGTTGTAATGCTGCAAAAGCCCCGGCTGCCGTGGCTCGCTCCGCGTTCATATCTTGTAAGGTCGATAACACCAACCACCATGTCGTCGCTAACGGTGGTGCCTCTTTGTCTCCTTTACTTATCACTTCCCACAGTTTATTCCCAACAGCCTCCCATATTTCTGGTTTAAAAGCTGTCTGGGGTTCTGGTGTGAATCCGTTCTCTCTGCACCAGGTTAACAACCTTCGGAGCATACGCTCATCGTATTTCACCCCTCTCTTAGAGAGGATATGCAGGAGAAGTCTTAATATAGCCCCTTCTTCTTTTGTTACTTGTTGTCCCATCTCCTGCCCCGGCTTAATCAGTTTGAGCAACAGTTTCGCTGGTGTTTCAATCCCTCTCTTAGAGAGGATCCCAGCGAGTAGCGTGGCCACAGCTTCTGTTTCCATAGCTGCGCCTGGGAGGTGAGGAGCGACCTCACGCCGTTGTCTGCTCCCGCTGATGCGCCCAAGCAGCACGTCTCCCAGCCGAAGTTTCCCACTCCCCTCCTCTAGCTGCTTACCGCAGTCTCGGAGAACTCAGTTGCGCTGAACCATCCTCTGCTACCAGATGTTGGAGTGGGAGACGGACCCGGAGTAACGATGGAGTCTCAATATGAGTATGATCGTTCTCCCTTTATTCCAGTTTACACAGAGTAGATATAGACAGGCAATAAGAGCACGCGCTAGCGGCAGCTATATGATTGGCTTACACTCTCTGTTCACGCGCTGTCCATGCAGTTCATTCACAGATCAGATTGGTTACAAGAATTCACATAGTAAATTACTTAGTCATTAGCACAACAGGTTTTCTACCTTCTCAGTTCCCGTTTTTCCCATGTACTAATTCCATCTTCTACCACCTGTTTTGCTCTTAATCTAATCTCTCATAGTAGGGAGGCTGGCTCACATGACCATTTTCTCTCAGACACATTCCTACAGTGTGTGACTGATATATTTCATATACATTAACAATGACAAAAGGATAAGAATAATGTGAAGATAGAAAAGTTTTTCCTCAATTGGGTAGAAGATATATATTCTGATTGCTCATATTCCTTTTCAAAATTTCCCTAATTTATTTTTATTTTTATACTTTTCACTGAATTTATGTACAGAACCAATTAACTTTGCCCAAGTATTCTTCGCATTTTTAGGCATACACAAAATACTGGGGCTCATGGACCAAGTTTCTCAGGACCTTATATTGCTGTCTCTTGAACTATTATAATTGAAAGAAAAAAAGAGTGTCTTTGCATTAAAGTCATGTAGGTTTTTGGTGTATCTAGTCAAAGACTGTTTTTGAGTATTGAGTTCAGTGCTGTATGGAGACAAGGCATACCAAAATTTAACTTTGTGAGATAAAACTTCCAAAGGGGAATTTAAAACAGCAGGAGATAATAAATAGAAAATAATAATACAAATTAAAGTTTCTTAGTGCAACATAAGGTAATTTAACTTCTTGGACTTAGAACACCAGCTAATTAAAGACGCATATAGAGAAAATTAAGTTGCAACAGAATTCCATACCCTTAAACAAAAACAAGATAGGAAGCAAGGGGAAAGAAAAATAGCTAGAGGATTTTGATCTAAATTGATATATTTTAAATAAGCAGAAATGTTTTCTCGGTTAAACCAATAGATCCAAAGAAATCCTGATGGCAGGGAAGAAAAGAGAAGGAAAAAAAAAAAAGTGAAGGAGACCTGAAACAGTGAAGTGAGTATCTTAATAACAAATAACTGTCCAGAGGCATTCAAGTAATAAATATATCAGTGAATTATATCAAAAGCAAGGAATCTGGAAGGAAATATAAAGATAATATGGATTTGGGAGAGTGTAAAAAAAGTAACAAATTTTCATGAGAATTGCATAGTTTTCCTTAATTCACATTTACATTGATAAGGGTGTTGAACAGGCACACACCAACACATTCATGATTCCTTTTAGGTAACCCTGAAATCAATAGACTACTGTTAAATGACAGTATATTCAGTCAAAAATATTAATTTGCTTTTACTGATTGAGGTTCTTATTGTAGCTCTTCAAATATTGTTCATTAAATGCAAGAACCATAGTCAGACTTTAGGAACCCTTTGCCCTCCTCACATTTCAGTTCAGTTCTGACTTCAAGTATAGTTATGATTGTTGTCAACTAACACTGATAGGTTTTGTGAGTAAAAATTTTGGGCAAAATTAAAATCCTTTCCCACCCCCAAGAAGAGCAAGTTCTTGTTCAGTGCATTCATCAAGAGAAAATATGAAGTTGGTTTCTAAGATGTTGTGACTAAGGTGCCATGGGCAGTCTTATAATCCATGCATTTTTGCACCACATGCACTGTATATATGTGTGTATATAATATGCTGAAGGACATACTTCTGGTCATGTGAATGGAAAGGTAAAGAATGATATTGTCACTGAACTACTGACATTAGTGAATATGTAATATTTCATACAGAGTTGTGGACCAGTAGCAAATGAGTTAGCAGATTTTTAAGGACCTCCGGATGTTTGCATGTAGCCTGGAAACTTGGAATTAGCAACAGTGAGAATACTTCTTCTGCCTTTAAGCGGAAGCCCCAAACTTCAGACAGTAATGCTTACCTTAGGAGAAGACTTATATAGGATTCTCTATAATCATTTTGCTAGGATTGGTGTTGAAGATGTAATTAATGATCTAGGAAAAAAAAACTTGACAAAATGACATAACAAAAAATTATATATTAGTCATAGAAAGCTACAGAGTATTCTGGAGGATTTAATGGTAAGCAAATATGAGTGGGATAGTAGTCAAAACTCACTAGAGGCAAAAGCGCAGCAGCATACATAACGAGAGATGATGTCAAACAATTGTACACATTGACCATGTTAAATTAGCTGATTCAACTAGGGAAAAATATCAAGACCGTACTGTCATTAGTGTAAAGCAGTGACCATCAATGGTTAAGGAAGAACCTGTGTTAGACTGCACAAGAAAAAAATGAAATTAACAATCACAGCATTCTAATGATGAATATAATTATAAGAATCCATTAATATTGCAGGGGATGAGATCAAAAGTTTGGTGATAAGTGTTAGAAATATGGGAGGTATCAGAAGACCCCAAAACTGATTTATAACATTCAAAATACATGTTTATATTAGTGAAATCGTTTATAAAACCACTTTTTATTTTGTCTCTTTTTTCATTCTGCTGTTCTCAAATAAGCAGGTATCTAAGCAATAAGAAAAAGAAAAGTTATGAAAATAAATGCAACTTTACATGTTTTTTAACTCAGTTTGGTACCGACGCCAATAACTTACAAGAAATTCAAACAGGATATGAATGTGTGTGATTAAAACATTTATAACTATTTAGATAGAGAAAATATCTGAGAATCATTAAATCTTATGATCAGAAGAATTTATCAATAATTTTCTCCAGCTAAGGAGAAGCTTCATCTGTAAGTAAGTTTTCCCATTTATGTTCTCCTTCTTTTTGAAGTATCTTATGCTGACTACTTTAAGGATGGGACAGGAGGAAGGCTGTACTGCACTCTCTGATTTGGAAAAATAATCACTATAGGAAATGAAGAGGAAATACAATATTGCTTCTTTAGATAACGACTTGAAATGTCATCTACTTTTAGTATTTCCTTTTTCTAATTTCAAAAGAGATATCCAGTCTCCTCTAGCTTTTACAGTAATATATAAATCAGAGTTGTCATCCCTGAATTGCCTAATCATCTTTGCCTGTCTACTTTTAGGCACCATTTGCTAATAGTGTACTCACTGCAGTATCCTGCTGCTTTCCAAATTTAAAAAGCCAAGAATACTACTAAAATAGCACTAAAGAGCACTACTGTCTCTTCTTCCTTCTTCACTAAATGACAGAGATTTGTTTTATAAATAACAGGAAACACCCTCTGCAGGTGTTTTTGCAGGATATTAGGAACAGATGTTATCTCCTCTAGAAAAGAAAAATTGACCAATTTGTACATGACGAAAGTTTGTTTGGATATTGTGGAAGATAAGTTTGCCTTTGAACACTAAATCAGAGGAGATTAAAAATCTGTTTTTTGAAAATCTGGAGAAAGGTGAAAGGCTATTTCATGTGGGACCTATTAAATGAAACACTTGTACGTAGAAGCAGAAGTATCAGCATACATCAACAGTGAAGGTGACAATTTAGCTTGTTACAGCTTTGAAGAGTAGATAAGCTAGTACCTCGGTAAGATAGTAACAAACTTCTCGTCTGCCTTGATGTTTTTTGTGGTAGCGGCTATCCACACTGCTATACGTACCTAGCTAAAGAATCATAGAATCATGTTCTTCTTCCCTTGCTTAAAATAAAATTTAGTTGTATGCTACTACTCAGCAGCAGAATCTAGACTGAGACTGAAGTGGTTACAATTGTTGCATTCCAGCTATCTATTCCTCCCTTCCTCTTTTTATTTTGTTTTGGTTTTGTTTTTCTTTTTTTCTTTCAGAATATAGTTTATTTCAAAGTTGGGAGTTTCTTTACCAATAACATTCACTTTATATCCACTTTAAGCAGCCCTGAGGAGAAGGACTTGGGGGTGCTGGTGGACAAGAAACTCAACATGAGCCAGCAGTGCGTGCTTGCAGGCCAGAAAGCCAATCACATTCTGGGCTGCATCAAAAGAAGTATGGCCAGCAGGTCGAGGGAGGTGATTTTACCCCTCTGCTCTGATCTGGTGAGAGCCCACCTGGAGTACTGCGTCCAGCTCTGGAGTCCTCATCACAAGAAGGACATTGACCTGTTGGAATGGGTCCAGCGGAGGGCTATGAAGGGCTGGAACACCTATGTTATGAGGACAACTGAGACAGTTGGGGTTCTTCATCCTGGAGAAGAGAAGGCTCTGGAGAGACCTTATAGCAGCCTTCCAGTGTCTGAAGGGGGCCTACAGGAAAGATGGGGAGGGACTCTTTATGAGGGAGGGTAACAATAGGACGAGGGGTAACAGTTTTAAACGGAAAGAGGGTAGATTTAGATTGGATATTAGGAAGAAATTCTTTACTGTGAGGGTGGTGAGGCACTGGAACAGGTTGCCCAGAGAAGTTGTGGATGCTACAACACAAGTACAGGAGGATGTATACAATGCACCTGCAGTGCTTCCTGATGAGTAAGATGAAATGAAATTAAGTAAGGATTGCGTATCAAGCCATGCACTATTCTGAACCTATAAAGGGTTTTGCAATGTGGTCATTTCCATGGGTTTTGCATTTATGTGATACATGAGAAAAGAGAATCCCACAGCTATTACATTTGATTACAGAAAAGGTAATTTTAAAAAGATTCTTAGAGTAGACATTGTGTCAGCTGTGTGGCTTACATATTACCGTGTCTGTTCCAGTGGGAAATGATTAATGATAATAATTTGCTTTCTGAGGGAAAAAAAAGTAGGAATTATCCTGACAGGAGCAATGGTTAACAAACACAACCTTATGTTGATTACCATGATTTCTCTACACATTAACCTACAAAACATCATAAGTCTTTTGCCTTTTGCTGGTTGAGAAGGGTATGTTGGTAAGACTATGCTCACACAGCTAAAAAGCTAATAATGCCTTAAAATTATTTCCACACTCTTTTAATAACTCTTCTTTGTCCCTCATACAGCAGGGTGTATGGCAAGAATAGAATACTATTTCCTTTCAATTCCTTTCAGTATTGTTTCTGATATAATATTTTGTCTAAGCCCACACAGTTATTTTTATGCAATTATTTGGTGTCATTCTACCTATTAAACACTCTGCCTGTACAGCCATTAGATAACTGAGAGGCAAGCTCGATATTAATTTATTGTACTTGGTACCTTCTAACAACTGGTGATAAAACCAAAATCTTGCATAATATCTTTTTTAGCGTGGGACTACTTTTATTTAAAAGCAGTCTTCAAAGCATATGGTTTGATGACTTTGCATAGGCCCTATTTAGAAAGAGATTTGGTATATGCATAAAAAGATATGAGTCAATATATAAAATGCAAAGCCAAATGAGCACTAAAGCTGAAAAAAATCATGGAGACGATTCTTTATTTTGAATTAGATTTTTTGGATCTGAAACACTTGATCTGGGTCTGGCTGGGCTGGAGTCAAGTTTCTCACAGCAGCCTGTATGATGATATGTTTTGGATTTGCGGCTAAAACAGTGTTGGAGACACACCAACGTTTCGGTGCTTGCTGAACAGTGCTTACAGAGTGTCAAGGCTTTTTCTTTTTTTCCCACTCTATCCCCTGCTCATCAAGTCAGCTAAGAGTGTGTAAGAGGCTGGGAGGGGACATAGCTGGGACAGCTGACCCAAGTTGGCCAGAGGGATATTTCATACCATATGACGTCATGCTCACCAACACAAAATGAGCTAAAGGAAGAAAAAGTGGGTTGTTTTGGCTTTCAAGGTGGCCATTGTTTGGAAAATGGGTAGGCATTGCTCTGTGTGTAGAGGGTGGTGAGTCATTTCCTTTGTTCCACTTGTATTTTTGTTTGGTTTTTTTTTCCCCCCACTTTCGTTCACATATTAATCTTTCTTTATCTCAAACCATACATTTTCTCACTTTTGTTCTTCCTGCTTTCTCCCTCCATCCCACTGAGGGGTAGGGAGAGGGAAAGAGGCTGTGTAGAATCTCGGCTGCTAGCCAACGTCAGACCATCACAACACTTTTGAATCATATGCCATTTGTAATCTACATTATAACATGACCATGGTGACGAAGTAATTTATTTCTGCATGAATCTGATTAAATTCTAGCTACCACGGCTATATGGCCTGAGAAATTCAAGACAGATAGTTAATATAAATAAAGATGAGGGAGCAGAGATTAACCTCTAACTGAGGAGAACATACAGAGCCCCAGGTAAAAAGTATAAAAATACTGATAAATCATATTTGACTAAATTAAAATAAGTTATCAACATGCGGTGACTAATATGCCATATCTAAGGAATAATAATAAAGAAGGAAGTGAAATCTATTTTTAAAAAAACCTCTTATTTTGGGTAAGCTACTGAAATCACAATGTTATATCTGAAAATAGAATTTGGTTTCTTGAAATAAGTAGAATATTTGAACAAAAAATATTGTCATGTGATTGGGGTTCTTGGGTACTGATACTATTCTTGCAATACTTTAGTCTAGGCTATATTTACCAGGTAATTAAAATATGCAAATTTATTTTAATTTCACATCAGCTTTCCCCCTTTCCATCATAAAAAAAAAAGTTCCATATTTGAATTATTACTGATTAACTGAAGATAGCATTACAGTAACTTACTTAAAAATCTTTGCTTGGCTCTTAACTTGTTTTACTATATATTTATCACTATTATCTTGTTATGTCATCTTTTTTTCCTTAAATAAATAAACATGTTTGGCATAAGAATTTTACTTAAATTACTGTGGCATCAAGATCCAAATGTTCTGATAAAATTATTCTTCACTTTCCTCTGATGTGCCATTAGCTCCTTCCACTTTCTATAACTCTAAATGCTTGAGCCTGTCTTTCATTTAGCTGAAATTTTTGAGTGAATTCAAAATCAAGGAGATCTGACTAGTTTCCTTGAGGAAGGACCGGTGGTGACTTCTAACCTGAGCTTGTTACATGGTTACTCACAGTACACTCTTCCATCATTCTCAAATTAGGACAGGAAAATTCCCCCAGATTTCTGAAGGTGGTTTTCCCCCATGCTGGACCATTTTGCCACTTCCTTCCTGAGAAGCAGTGAGTTTTCTGTGTTACAGTTGGAAAGTACCAACAGTACCATTTGGTTTAGCTGACAAATTGCATGGAGGAAATAAGAATAAATAGCATCCTTCTCAGCTGACCTGTACTGGAAAATTCAGAGGAGCCTGAACTGGTGCTGCTGTTGCAGTAAAAACTCCATCTGCGTCTTCCCAAGGGAACAGAGTGGAATGAGACTCCCCCATGTAATCTCTCTCCATGGAATATTATATGACTATAAACCTTACTGTGACCAGCCTCTGAGGGGATATTGTAAACTGAACAGAAAGAAATTAAGACTTCTGAGAAATAAATTGACTAATACAGTTCTCCTTAAGGTCTGTAAGGTCAGTGTGCATGTGTGAGAAATATGTTGGTGCCATTATCTCTGTGAATTTTACACAATCCTCAAAGGTTACTGATAAGCATGTCGCATAGACATAACAGATTAATTTATTCTGAGCTTCATGTCACAACTTTGGCCTTGGAATCTGCTTATAGATACTAATACAGTGGCAGCAAAAAGTCTGGTAGTCATGTCCATGATCACTGCATCTCCCTTTATATGTCATGTACAGTAGATTGCACACAGCCAAACTGTCATCCTGAGTGAGTCTGTACAAGAAGGTTGTGATCCTGTGAGGTGCAGATCCTGTGTGAGTCACACAGTGTGAGGAGGGCAAGAACCCCACACAAGGGTATACCCTCCTGAGCCATTGATTTTCCCATTTGCCTTCAGTGACAAATATGAGACAAGGTCAGATGGTCGTTGTTCCTGCAGACATCAATCTTCCTACAAAACTCTACACATGTGTCTTTCCCGCTGTCCTCTGCCTGCTTCACCCTGAAGTTCTCTGTCTCTCCTAAATGTCTTCCTTCCTGTCATATATCAAAACAGGAAAAAACTTAATACCTGTAGCAAACACTCTTAGCTTTTGCTTGCTTTGTGGCTTGTTCTGTTTCCTTCTATTAACCCATCTATTTGTTCTTGTCTCTTTCCTTCTGGTTCAGTCATCTGTGCATTTGGTGTACTTACAAATTTAATAGTGTGATATCAGGGCAAGCTCTGACTAAAATAATCGTAAAGGTTTACAGTAAGAGTGTATCTCAGTGCTCTTGGTTTCATCATGTTCTTATACAGCCAGTATATCGACAAAAATAGACCAACTTCTCACACTGGAAACGCCATATAAGTAGACAGACACATATTATTAATTCCATCTCCCATCTCAGTAGATGTGCCTGTGTGACTGAACACCTGTTTTATAAGTCAGTGTGGTGTCTAACACTTCCCAAGTGAAGTCTGACTCATGAATAAGGCCACATTCACCTCAGCAGCTTCTGGACCTCCTCAGAGTCCCACACCAGTGAAGACCTGCCCAGAATAAACAGCCAAAGCTGCAAGGGGTGACAGTACAAAAAAAACGCAGCACTGATGACCCTGACAAGGAATATGCTAGAATATTAATCAGGACAATCAATGTTAGTGAATAGCTAGAAACATTCAGAAGAGATCAGGCATAAAGGAACAGCTTGATAGATTTATCTTCTCCTTTAGAACAAAGAACAGTAGATTAAAAACCAGGTGAGACCAAAACATTTTCTATGATATCTGCACCTTCTGTCAGAACTAAGTAAAAAAAAAAGATACCAGTAAGTAATTTTCAAGTTTTACTTAAAATTTAACAATACACCTAATTTTCTTCTGGCCTTCCCTGGAAAATGACCATTTTCACCTTCACGCTGTCGTGGTTTAACCCCGGTGTGTAGCTCAAGCCCACACAGCCGCTTGCTCACTTCCCCTGCCGTGGGATGGGGGAGAGAACCAGAAGGGTAAAAGTGAGAAAAACTGTGGGTTGAGATAAAGACAGTTTAATAGGTAAAGCAAAAGCTGTACACACAAGCAAAGCAAAACAAGGGATTCTTTCACTACTTCCCATCGACTGGCAGGTTTTCTGCCATCTGCAGGAAAGCAGGGCTCCATCCCATGTAACGGTTACTTGGCAAGACAAACACCATCGCTTCAAAGGTCACTTCTTCCTCCTCATTCTTGCAGCTTTTATTGCTGAGCATGACATAATATAGTGCGGGATATCCCTTTGGTCAGCTGGGATGAGCTTTCCTGGCTGTGTCCCCTCACAACTTTGTGCACACCCCACCTACTCTACTGTTCCTACTGAGAAACAGAGAATGCCTTAATGCTGTGCAAGCACTGCTCAGCAACAGGTAAAAAATCCCTGTCTTATCAACACCTTTTTGGTCATAAATGTAAAACATAACACCTTACCAGCTACTGTGAAGAAAATTAACTTCATCACCACCAACACCAGTACACACGTATAAAATATCTTTTCCTATTCTGACTCAGATACTTCCACAAAGAACTATGTACAAATTCTGTAACCTGAGAAATATCTTATAATCATAGAATCATAGAATCACAGAATCTTCATGGTTGGAAAGGACCTTTGAGATCATCGAGTCCAACCATACACACACCAAAAAAAAAACCAAACCAAAACCACAAACCACCACAAACAACCTACAATCTCTGCCACTATAGCATGCCCTGAAGAACCAAATCTAGATGTTTCTTAAACACCTCTCGGGATGGTGACTCGACCACCTCCCTGGGCAGGCTGTTCCAGTGCCTGACCACTCTTTCAGGAAAGTAATTCTTCCTAATATCTAATCTAAACCTCCCCTGCCACAACTTCAGACCATTTCCTCTGGTCCTGTCATTATTCACCTGGGAGAAGAGGCCAACACCCACCTCTCTCCAACCTCCTTTCAGGTAGTTGTAGAGGGCAATGAGGTCTCCCCTCAGCCTCCTCTTCTCCAAGCTAAACATGCCCAGCTCCCTCAGCCTCTCCTCATATGACCTGGTCTCCAGACCCCTCACCAGCCTGGTAGCTCTCCTCTGGACACGCTCCAGCACTTCAATGTCCCTCTTGTACAGAGGGGCCCAGAACTGAACACAGTACTTGAGGTGAGGCCTCACCAGTGCCGAGTACAGAGGCATGATCTCAAGGATGGTAATGGTGAGATACTTAAAAAAGGAACTGTGGTATTTTTATTTAAATTGTCCCTTATTTGAAGGTCATTCAACATACCTCATGCAAAGACTGAATGTAAGTCTTCCATTTGCATGGGGTGTTCTGAGTAGTCAGAATAAATTTTTGCACACATAGAAATGACACTTCTAACTCTGCATATCCAGTTGTGTGCACAAATTAAAAATGCGGTTTTCTTGAAAATCCGATAAGAAATACCTATCCACAAATTTACGAAAAAATCTGTGTTTTTTATTTCCCAATCAAATGTGAAAAAATAGGGGGTCAGAACATTTTAAAGCTGAATTGTTCTAGAATAAATCTGTCTGTAGGGACACAAAATGAATGGTTCACGTTCTCTTTTCCATTAAATGACCATTAATTTCGCTCCCATAAAAATATTTTGGAATATAAATCAGATCTTTGGGATATTTTTCCTGCCCTCTAAATACATAAGTAAATTAATTTTCCTTATGCATTTACATTCAAGAGTGAGTCAGTGAAATATCTGTTTCCATTATCTGTTTTCATTCCTTAGAGTTCTATTATAATTTCTATCACAGATGAGAAGTAAGTGCTGTTGATAAAGAGATAAATAGTCACACTTTATCATCCTCTTTTCTGTGTCCTTAAATGAAATTAACTTTGCACCACTTTCATCTACATAGTCTTGCTTATCTCAGTAGAGTAAGGTAAACAGTAGAAAAAAACCCCGAGCATAAACATTTCCTTCAAAATTAAACATGCTGACTTTACATCTGATCTTTCAAATCCTGAACATCCTTCATACCCATATAGATTTCATCAGCAACTGAGTATGCAGAGTACCTAAAGGATTAAGTCCACCCTCTCTATACTATTTTTTGTGTTCATCCCTCACCTATCTTTTTAAGAAAATATTCCTTTTTTCTCTTGTTAAGAAAAAGTGTGGAGTTTTATGCAGATACAAAATTGTAAATTGAATATATTCAGTTACACTTTGGAAATATTCCTTTTGTATTTGAGCCTGCTGACAGTACAGTGTTTCAAGTATTTGCACATCTTTGCAAATCTTTGTCCATTATTTCTTATCATTCACGCATAGAACAAAAATGCATAAATGGTTAGATGAAAGGAAAACAACATGAACAATAGATTCTTATTATTAATCACAAATTATTCTCAGCTTTATAAAGGGAATAATAATGAGAAAAAGGAAAAATAACAAAAAGAGACATAAGAAATTGTACTCTATTTCTGAATCATTTGTGTATAGTAAAAAAAAAAGTAAAACATACATTCTAGGTTGTGTATTAGTTTATTTAGTAAAGACAAAATAAAATGAGTATTTCTGAAAGTTTTGTAACTTACAGAGACTAAAACTTTATTCACGTGCTTTCACTGCTTTTCCAACATGAAGTTTAAGCATATTCTGACCTCCAATTTGAAAATAAGATGGTAGGAAAAGGCACTTATTATGGGAAATCCTTGAGTCACATTAGAAAGTAAGTAAACAGTCATGGTCTTTTGTTTCATGACTCCAACAACAATAGACAGTGGCAATGGGCAGTTCCAAAGGATTTAATCCTCCTGTACTTGTGTTCGGGCTTGCTTTGTCATAGAATCATAGAATGGTTTGGATTAGAAGGGACCTTAAAGATCATCTGGCTCCAACCCCCCTGCCATGGGCCGGGACACCTCCCACTAGACCAGACCAGGCTGCTCAAAGCCCCATCCAGCCTGGCCTTGAACACTTCCATGGATGGGGCATCCACAACTTCTCTGGGCAACCTGTTGCAGTGCCTCACCACCCTTTTTCCATTTGGCCATTTCAGCTTTTCTTTTTTTTTTTTTTTTTTCCACTTTACTGTTCCATTTTTAAATTTAATTTCCAATCTATTATACGAATGTTAATTATTGTCCTCTCATGAGGTCTGAATAACTTTGACTTTGGATATGGAAGCATCTGCAGGGTGAGTAAACAACAGCTACTAAGTAATCACTATTGTATTTGGATTTAATTTATTTTTTGCTTGTTTGTTTGTTTTCCGTCTGTCTCTATAGGGTGAAGAAGTAACACCTGCTTAGGAGGAAGCATTCAGAGGCAATTTCTCTCAATTACTTCTCTAAAAATTCTCTACTTTGTTCTGAAAATATTGTTATGGGGCACTGTCATGCTAGGATGTTCCACAGCTGTAAACTGGGAGGTGATCACACCTCAAAATTTTACTTCATTGCTTTGAGTCTTCATTCTCTTAACAGAAAATATTTTAATTATGTATATACATATAATTGCTAAAAATAAGATAGCATATTGCCCATGTCTATTGAGTGTAGCTGAGATCAACTTAATTTCCCCCACAGTAGCCCTCATAGTGCTGTGCTTTGTACTGGTAGCTAGAAAAGTGTGGTTAACACACCGGTGTTTTGGCTACTGCTGAGCAGCAAACCATCAAGTCTGTCTCTCCAACATTTCCCCCCTCCACCAGTAGACTGGGGGTGGGCAAGGTCTTGGTAGGGGACATAGCCAGGATAGCTGACTCAAACTGACGAAAGGGATATTCCATAGTATATAATGACTGCTCAGCAATAAAAGCTAAGAGAAAAGAAGGGGGACCGCATTTGTTGTTACGATGTTTGTCTTCTGGAGCAACCGCTATGTGTCCTGAAGCCCTCGTCCCGCAGAAGAGGCTGGATATTGGCTGCTGATGGGGAGTAGAGAATAAATCTTTTTTTTTCCTTTGCTTCCACACATGGCCTTTGCATTTGCTTTATTAAACTGTCATTATCTTGACCCATGAGGGTTTTTTTTTCCATCTT
This sequence comes from Chroicocephalus ridibundus, assembly GCF_963924245.1. NCBI lineage: Eukaryota > Metazoa > Chordata > Aves > Charadriiformes > Laridae > Chroicocephalus > Chroicocephalus ridibundus. Next base: position 91,213,472 of record NC_086284.1, on the reverse strand, counting down.
ATTTTCTCCTTTCCCTGTCCTTCTGAGGAGTGATATAACAACTTGCTGGGCACCTGGCGTCTAACCAAGGTAAACCCACCACACCATCAAACCCTTTTCTCTCTTTGATCATTTGTCACCTCCCCTGTTTATAAAATGCAGCAGGTAATTCTAAAAGATGCTTCTTATCACAAGAAGAGATTATTTTATGAAGATATATTACTAAATTTGACATTGTATAGATTCTACTAGTTATCTATATATATAATATATAGACTTCTATATAGTAGAATGTATATCTAGATTCTACTCTAGATAACTTCCTATTCATCTAAACTGTCTGTATGGTATGCAAGTTATTTCCTATTTTGGGCATCTATCTAATTTTAGAAACGTGTCCTGAGTTTGGGTATTTGTATTGCTAATGTATTTGTGTAACCTGTCCCGGCCCAATAATTAACAGTTGTGCTTGATATTAATGATGGATTAATTTGCTTTTTTATTAGCAGGTAATTTTACCAAAAAAAAAATAAAAAAAACAACAACTTGTCCAAGTCCAGCATTACCATGGATCCCTGTTCCCAAATAGCTCCTAGTCAAATCTCAAAAGTTGTTTAAGATGCTAGACAGACATCGTCTCATTGACTAAGGGTAAAAGCATTTCAAGCTTCAGCAAGTCAATGGGGAGCTCAAACCAAGAGGTGATAATGCTATCTGAGAATGTCCTTTTCCTAAAACTGAAGTCTATGATTTCTGAGAATTAGTGTACACTTGTTCCTAGTTATAAAAATAGATTGCTTAAAATCTTAGAATACTTGGTCCTTACATAAATGTAGAGATAATTCTTTCTAATATTGACTCCTTGCTTAATATTGAGTCAATATTAGACTTGATTTGTTAAATGTTGATGGTTTATCCACAGTCCTCAAGTACTTCCAATACTTTTTTGGCAAAACCATCTAAAAGTGAAATGAGAAAGCTGTGTTCCCTACAACAATTTCTTAACAATCCTGTTTGTTTGTGAAATATCTAGAAGACGACTTGCAGTGTGGAACTAACTGACTCCATGTGGAGACTATGGAGACTATAAGGAGGTCTGCAAAGCAGTTCAATACCAAAATGAATTTGACAACTGTGATTATCAGATATTGAAGAATGAAGATGTCCTGCTCTGTCCTAAGCATAGCCACACTTAGCCCTTTAGACAAAGGTATATGGAAAAGAATAACAGTACTATCAGGAAACTCTTCAGCACTGAAAGAATCATCAAGTGACCAATTACACTTAAAGTGCAATGGCTTAAAGAATATGGGAGAGCCTTAATAGTGCTCTGTTTGTTCAATGTTTTAATAAACTATTAGTCTAATAATATGGAGGACAGTATGAGCTAATACGCTTTTCTCACAGTAGCAATGAGAATTCAGCATTCAAATGTTAACTGCTTCTAACACTGCATTTAGATTGTCTTTTAAAATCCATTTTCTACTGCATTGTTTTTACAACTGATTATTAATTTTTCTCTCTGTTACCAGTTTGCCATAATTAGAGGCAATAGAAATGAAATAAAAGTAAAAAGTAAACATAAAAGGTGCAGTGGTGCTTTGCTGCCAATATCCATATTACAAAAGCAAATTTACTAGTTGCTACCTTGCCAAATAATTATTTGTGCATAATCAAACAATATCTCAGTTGATGCAGTGGATAAAAAGTATTCTTGGTTTCTTGAGCCTTTCCTTTCAATGTCGAAAAAACATTAGACAATCGCAAGCATACCTTGCAAGGTGGCAGAATAAATAATCTAGCAGAAGATTTTCCTATCTCAAGAGAGCCTTTATAGAGAAGATCTAGAATCTAGAGAAAAGCACTGCACGTCTACTGTCCTTTTATCATTAAGGTGTCCCATAATCCATTGCCCCACAAAGATACTCCAGTGACTTTTTTGTATGGTAGTCTACAGCAGTGACTCCCCATGGTCTTAATCACAGAAGAGCAAAATTAATGATCAGTAAGTAAAATTTAACTAAAAACTGTATTGCCAAGTTTGGGGGAAATACAGTATTTAAATCCATGAAAACAAACATAGAGAAAAATAACAAAAAATAAAGGCACATGCACAATGTCAGTATGACGTTTTAGGTTCTTATGTAGAAAAATGTCATCAAAGACAAATGCAAAACATAACTTCATTTTAACTTTATCATTTTTACATTGTTCTTTCAAAATACACATCCATGTCTTGCAGCATTTATGATGCAAAATGGTAAAAGGAATATACAAAAGCTAGAATGCTAACAACAACACGATGTGTTAAACTCTTACCATTTGCATCATTATTACATATGCTTAGGTTGTTTGGAATGTCTGAGCATGAAAGCAGAAAGGAAAGAACAAAGCATATTTTTGGTATGTAGAGAGCTAATAACATGCTGCCAAGTGTTTAACAGTTTTAAGGATGTGAATGTGTTACATGTCAGTGTTTTAAAGATCCGTTAGAAACTGCTCTCTGGTAGACAGAAACTGAATGTGTTTACCTGTTTTGTGCTAAAGGTGTTGACGTAATAAAATTCATTTTTATTACCTTTCTTTCTGTTGGACAAGGAGTTTGTAGTATGCTTGCAGCATCAGTAGAAAAGTTCCCCATTGAATTTATTTTGTGATTACTAGTGGAGCAAACAGAAGCCTTTTTTTCTGTTCTTCCTAGCAGAAAATTAAACAATGTCACAATTTGGAATGGGTATGAACTGACATTTTCCCAGTGGCTTTTACCAGAATGTAGTCATTTAGGCAATAAAAATTGCTAACATTTTTCATATAATTTGCTAAAGTAGAGATACACTGAAAGCCTGGAACTGGATTCTACATATCCATAAATCCACATTTAGTGAAGAAAATATTAATGTAAATATATGTTTCTTTATTTCTAACTATATCCCCACTCACCGTAAACACTAATGACAGAAAGCATGATTATATTTAACTTACATGTAATAGTGAAATATTTTTTAACTAAGCAGATCAATTTGTCCATGACACACAAATGTTTTAGAGGGGGAAAAGAGAGTTAGAATTTATGTAAATATCATTCTGATCTTGCAGTGCTTATCTCATTGCTGAAAGGGATGATTAGTCAAAAAATACGCTAATACAGAAAGCTCTAAGAGTTGAGGGGATGTTGTTTGGTTGTTATTTTTTTTTAAGATTCTTGCTATTTCTAACATGACATTCTTTTCAAAGCCCCTTTGCACTACAAGTATTTTGTTGTGATATAAGTTATCTCAGTTTCATGGTAAGGACTACTGAACTCCAGTGGTATAAAGGTTCAGCAGCAAACTTCTTAGGACAATTCTTGTCTGAGGCAAGGCTGGTCAAACACCAGACTGACCAAAGTTGCCTCAAGGTCCTTTTTTAGTTCCTCTAGTGAACAGGAGGAAAAGCGGAAATGGTGGTATGATAGCTATCATCACAGCTTTCCTTCTACCAGGCACCCACTCCCTGCGGCTTTCTATGGCTAGAATCTTCCATTGTTTATTAACACTTATATTCTTGCCATGTCCGCTCTGTCCACACACAACAAGGAAGGCAGTTCCTGATCCCAACCTCCTTTCGCACTGCCTCAAGAAAAGAAGATAAAATCAGTGAGCTATTTATGTTCTTTTTTATGTTGGTTTTTTTTTTTTATATATATACATATTGCTATTGGACGTTTTCTTACAGTTTCTGTACCAAGCCATTATTACCTGGCTAATTCCTTGCAGGTATGACAGAAACATTGATGAATGAACTATTATTCCCATTTGGAGGCTGGATCTCCCTTTACACAGGAATAACGAATTTTTTAAAAGATAAAAAGGATGAAATATTTCTGTTTATTTTTCTGAATCAACTGCTGCTAAAATCAACATACCTACTTCAGACACTTGTATTTTCTTGCTTACCCTAATTATTAACTGTTGAGGTCTTCTTAATGGACTTGGGGCTGCTAGTATTAAAACACCAGTGCAACTTTGCATCCACAAGTTTGTAGTTCTGACCTATAATGAACAACTGGATTGACCTGGTGGGTAACACTTTAATGAGAGTTGAACATGTCAGGGAATGAATTAAACAAAAAAAAAAAAGGCACAAGATAAAGCCAGTGAACATTCAGATGGGCAAGTCTGAGTGCAGGAGAACAAGGTGAGTTGAGTGTATTGAAAACAAACCTGATCAGAAGTGACAGTCTGAGACTTTGTTGTGGAAAGTAGGAAGTTTGCAGGAAGAAACTGCAAGAGAGAAACATATTGTTTATCATACAATTTTTAACTTTTGTTTTAGGTTCAGTATACTAAAGCACAAGTTCTTACCAAAGCAATTGCTGTTATGGTAACGTCCTGAAGCATTTCTACTGCTTTTTCTTATTTGTGGAACACGTGTGGGCCCTCAAGCTTTTAAATTCATGAGCAGATCTGTTATACACAGTTACTTTTATACAAGCCAGTTCCTTTAAGCTCCTTAGACACTGATCTCCATCCATCACTTCCAAAATTCTGTCTCTTTACAAGAATTGGAAACTTTTTTCCCTGTCTCCTGAGTAGATGATGTATTAAGAGGAAGGCATGTCAAGATTTTCTGTGTTGTCCTTCTGGCACCTAGACTTGTCCTTTTTTGTATGGAGACCTGCTTATATTTGTGTTTGCTCAGAGGAAATTTGTGGAGAGTACTATACATGTAGAATCTAGGACTAGGAGCATGGTTATACAGAAATTGCTGACATTTGCTTATTTCTCTCTTTTGGAGAAAACATCTGATTTAATTGGACGTTTGCCTATCAATAGTTTTTTAAATCAACATATAAAAGAAAGGAACATCTATTTTACATTTAGTATGCAAACTCTGACAGCACACGGGCAATATTTTTCTGTAAAATAATTCGACCACTTTTGACTTCATGAAGAGATTTGGAGACAAGGAAATCCCCACAGGACAAAGGGGTTTAATATTAGCAAGAGAAGTTCAACAATATCAGCAATAGAAGTTCAACAAAACATAGATTGTACAGTGGGACCCACATTCATCATAAGCTTGGTCAGATGAGAACAAAAGGGAGAGACAGAAAGAGAAGGTGGAAAAGAGGAAGAGAAGGGGGAGAGAAGAGAAAGAGAGAGAGAAGAGACTACTCGTGAAAACTGCAGCTTATTTCATTCAAAAAAGGCAAAAGAGGACCAGGGTTATTATGTAGTGTCCAAACAGACATAGTGACTGTCCAGCAGAGGGAGATCTGACACACATGTGATGTTTTTGTCTGTAATTAAACCTACAAGATTAGTTACTAAATGTCTTTTTTTGAAAAAGTGATGTGTTTGTGTGTGTGCATATGTTAGGATGCCCTTAAATTCAGTCAGCTGTGCAAAGTTTTTCAAGATCCATCCAGCTGTGAATGCCAAAAAGGCAAATTTTTATTCCTGATTATAATGCAGTTTCTCCCTTGGAGCTATACCCACCCTCAATTTGATATACCACCGCATAGTATAACGTAAGTTTTTTTGCTGCAATTCGTGTCAAATTTTATTAAAGAATGAGAAAATATAACAGTGATGAATGCAGATAAATTGTTACTGATGGAGAACATGAAAATACAGCTTATTATGATTAAAAGCTGTTAATGTTTTTTGGTTTTGAAAAGAAAACCTTCCCCTTTCTGGGAACAAGATTGTTTTTAACTGTTTGGAATAATGAAATATTTTTCTGTATGCACAGAAAAATGTGGAAATCAGTGATGCTCTGCAGAAATCAAGGCTACGTGCCAAACACCTGCTCTTTGGAGCAGGTGATAAATTAATCTGAAAAAAAAAAAACCCTCACTCTTTCTTTCCTATCATTTCCTTGCTGCAATGTCATTACACAAGTACCTCAATGGGAATGGAGGAGGATATTAAAACAATTAATATGCACAGAAATATATTTTAAAATATATTTAATAGTTTAGAGCTGAAAAAATAAATTGTGATGTTCTGGTTAAATGGAATTTTTTTTTACCAGAAATATGCAAATGAAAACAATATTGTTTCTTAGGATGAATGTGTAAAGCCTTGAAGAAGAACTCATTACTTAAAGGCAAATAAATCTATCTTTTATCATGTAACTCAAGTTGGAATAATGATTTTGAGTTAGTTGTTCTGAAGTAGAATTTCTTTATATGAAGCCTTAATAAGCTGGAAAGATGTGGTTTTCATGCAAGTGACTCACAAGCCTTCCTTTGAAATATAAGAAAAAAAAAACACCTCAAGGTATGCAATAGCATCAAGGGACACCTTTCTTTGCTTTAGAGAGTATTTTATTCAAGATGACTAGTAGCAACTTAGCAGAATTTAAGCAACTTGACTTCTTGATAGGACTATAATAAGATCCTCTTTTTCTTAGGACAGCAGCAACCTCTCTTCTTCACCTGGGAAAGGATCCCAGAGTGAGCCACTTGTGTTCTCTATCACAGAGGTGCCCTTTGTGCCAGTTGAACTATTTCTGTCTGTCACTTCTCCTCAGCCACTTCCTTTACCCTGCTCCTAGCTGGATCTTTCAACAGTATCCACATCTGAAAAAGTAAGCTTCTTTTAAAGAATTTTTTTTTACCTTCTTCTTTTTTAGTCTTTGTACATGGCAAATTTAAAACCACAAAGTCCCACTAAAAACCACAATTAAACAGTTTAAGGCAGTATTTCAGCTTAAAGATTTTTTATGACCTACTGCTCTAAAAAGTTGAAGAGTAAGCATGAAAAGAGACTGAAGGTTAAAGAATGACAATGCTTAACTGTCTGCTATGAAAAATACTTTAATCCTACAGACAACATTTGTCTATGGTGTGGAGGCCAATGTGAGGACCTCTGTACCTGTTGAGCCCTGTGGTAAAATTATGCAAAGCAGATGAAGGCATCATTTAGAGAGGCTTGTGGTGGGGCAAAGAAAAGATCATGGGATGCGGGACTGCACAGGGTTCAGCGGTGCACGGCTGTTACTGATTAAACTGGTAAATAATGAGCTCAAAAAGTTTTGAGCAGCTGTTGGTGTCAGAGATCAGATCAATCTTCAGCAGGAAGGAATGAAGGTAACAGAGTTTAAAGCACTCTGGAACAGATCAGAGTCACGAAGGATTACACCCCAAATGTTCTTGAACTGCAATCTGGTTTGCTCTGCTTTGTTTTGGTTTTGGTTAGCAGACTGTCTGTAAATTAGACTTGATTTCAAAATCATGTTAATTATTCATAGATGCTCACTGAGTAGTTTGGATAAATGTTTTTGAGATAATGCTGTTTTTCTTAATCTACTTATTTCAATTTAATGTCTGTTGTTTGTACTGTGTTTTTGGACACAAAAATAATAATTAAACGCAAGTTCAAGAGCACATTTGTAGGATGTGAAAACAGGCCTCCAACCTCAGGTTGCTTAATGGGGAACTAATCTGTTATATACAATAGAGGCATTTGCCCAATGGTCCTCAACGTAAATAACATGATACACTGCTGAGCTGTGATGGAAGGAAGCATCCTAAAGATAAAACATCATCCTGAATAATGTCTCTGCTTTTCTTTAGATCATTTCCTAATGTCTCTGTTGTTTTATTATGCCCTTGTACGCAGATAATTTTTTTAAAATGTATCACTTACATGCGTCTGCTGGCTGGTCAGTAACTTTATAATTTACCAGTTACGTGTTGCACTCTCTGCTCTGGAGTTGTTATTGACAATAATGTGTAAGATGGGTGAAAGGAGAAGTAGTCATTAGGTGTGAACATTCTTTCTGAGAAAACACCTCAAACTTTCATATGTGCTGCTGAAATTCTTGTGATCCCTACCTAATCTGGATTTCTCCATAGGGCAGCAGGAGGAAGGTGTTGGGATGTCATGATGGTAGAACCCATTATTCTAATTATAGCTGGCTTAGGAGGGATTTAAAAAACAAAGTGAGGAAGAAAATGCAGACACCAAAACTTAGCAGTTATTCAGGCTTTCATTTTCAATAATAGGCTTCTTCAAAAGATGTCATTCTGTTAACAATTGCTGGCATTTTTAAAGGCCTAAAATATTTATTCTGTGCCCTAGAATTTTAAATAGATGTCCAGTCATTTATTGATTAAGGGAAAAACAAAACCACAATTAATATTTGTTGGCGTTTAATGGACGTGGTTTATATGAACATAAACAGACAGCTGATTTTATTCTTCAAGAATTGGATCATATATAATTTGAATTGACTGGCCTATGGCATATCACAAAGAATATATTTTCTCATTCTTAGATGGAAAGATATAATGTAATTTTTTTCATAATAGAAGACAAAATCCAGTATTTCATGTGTTTGTATATGCATTTGTAATCTGCAAACCTTTCTTGTGATCTGCAATCTCTTTTACTAATATATTCAACAATTTGGTATTATTGAATAATGTGCTATTATTTTCCAGAAAATTCTATGAGGACTTTGTGTGTATTAATTGTAAATAGTTTACTGTTGTTGAATAATTGATAAATGCTAAAATGATGCACAAAATTGCTTGGTATTGTTTTAACTTTATTTTTACATCATAACCATTTTGAAAATCAGGTTTCTAGTAGCAATGTGTCTGTGAATTCAGTTTTTATTTCTGTGAGAATTATTCTGTAGTTACAACTCACATCTTTTTTTCCGGCATGGGAATGAATTCTATATTGCTCTCAGAACATAACCTCTATGCCAACATACGTTAGAGTGAAAAGAGCTTTCCTCTTTATTCAAGTGCTTGTAAAACTTGCTACAAGAGAGATCTTTTGCCACACTAGGGTAGCAGAATGTGTTCTGATGTGCATGTTGATAAAAGGGATCAATATGATATAACTACATTAACTGTTTTAAGCAACAGACCCTAAGCTCTGACAAGAGTGTTTTTTTGCTGGTTTGACCGCATTACACAGGCTTTTGCTGTATAGCAGTATGAATGAGAAAACAGGTTTGGTTAGTTGTTTTTTTCCATGGTCTGATTTCCAGTGAAAGCACTAGCTTTAAATTGAAACAACCTCCTGGAGTGTCAAAGACGTTTTTAGTTTCTGTGATTTCTGTGCTTTCACAGGAAGAATGGGACTGAAAACTCATCAGTGAGGTTAATATTTACAAATAGGTAGTCACTAGAAAATGATATTGATCCAGTTCAGGACTGAACAGGAATGTAGTGCAGAACCATTCCAGTTAAAAAGCCCTTACTCAGAGATGTGGTATTTTCAGCATTTGCAGTCTTAAAATAACAGAACAGACTAGATTAGACTGGACCAGACTAGACTAGAATAGAATCTGATGATGCCTTAAAAGAGGGCCCACAAGTAAATTGTTGAGGTTACTGTGATAATTACTAAGTGATGTTCTATGGCTTGTACTGTTCAGATCTTTTTTAATGCATGACCTTTTCTGTTCTCAAAAAGCATCGATTTGCAGCAGCTATAAATCCATATATACCTACTGCCCTCAGTAGACCTACCTTGATTTATACTGGACAAAGATCTGATCCAAAGAAAATAAAAGATCTCTATGCCATTACAAATCTCTTAAACCATTCACTGATTGGTGATAACATTTTGTTTCTACCTTGTATGCGTTTCAAAAGTGCCTGCACTAAACAATTATTTTTCATAATAACAATTCTTTTAAGGATTTATTAAAATTAGTGAATTAATTGTTAAATTCTATTAATTCAATTTTTAGATGAAGTAAAATGTTCTCTTTTCCCCAAAACATAATGTATATCTAAGAACAAACAAGTTCCAGTGAAAATCATAAATTTTTCAGTCTATCGATTGGTCAGATTTTGAATACTTCCCTGGAAAGAATCAGTTGAGATAATTTCTCTGAATATTGCCTCTGGAGTGCTTCGGAAACTATTTTTCTATAAAATATTACTCAATTAAAATCTGAAGAGATTAAGGACATCTCCTTTGCACCTTATTTTCTGAGTCAAGTTTAATGGTAAAGACAATCTTCCTGAACTTAGAGATTTGGGTGTTTTAAGAACTACGTTTTTTGTGATAAAAGGGCGTAAAACTGAGTTAGCTGGAGAACATGGATGAAAATATGAAATAATGGAGAAGTTATTTATTTATGTATTCATTTATTGCTAATCCCTTGCAGCTCTGTATCATACCATATAAAAGAGGAAAAAAGTCTTCAAACAAAAATTTCGCTTGTATTTTTCTCATATTTTCTTTAGCCACCGCTATTATTTCCTAGTTTCATCAACATATTTTATTTTAAGGACTATTGTTTAATTTTGTAGCATTTTAATAAGTGTCAGGCTGTTGCAGATTAAAGGATTTTGACTTCAGTGAAATATAGTTATGGGCAGAGGCATTTTTGGTCTGTGACCCATTACTGATGGAAGTTGAAGGCATTGCACAATATTTTATTTCATCTGAGATGTGCCTTCTAAGGTGTAGCATGTCAAATCAAAAAGCCAGCCTGCAATCTGTCACTTCGCTGAGAGGTACACCACTCCTCACAAAATGCTGACTTCTACTAATGTGATAGTGCTATATATATATACTATGACTGAACTACAGTTACCCAAATTTTTATCTGTCAGAAATTATATATAGGTAATGTAAATTATTATGGTTTTTCTTGTTCTTCTACTATATATACGGGTGTTTGGAAAACAAATAGTCAAATAGAGTTATATGCATCATTTCTTGTCAGTAACTATGAAACTACATGCTCTAAAATTAAATAACAAGACTGCCAAGATGAAACATATGGTAGACAGAAATCATATAAGTAAAAACCATATTTATATATAGATGTGGGTTATAAATGGTTTATAGTTTTTAGCAAGCTAGATATAAAACTGTATGCATGGTCAGACTACGTATATTAATTCACCACACGTGTATGAAACTTCATGGGGAATAAGGGACTGCGAGCTGGTCTTGTAGCAAAGATCAGAACTGAGCCAATGGTTTGTGGTTTATTTTTTATTAATTCTTTAGAGTGACAAATTTCAATATAGAAATTTCAAGTCTCCCTTCTCATTTTCCTCCAAATTTCTTCCAAGGGAAAAAAAAAATTATTCTAGCAAGCTGTTCATCACAGCTTCAAACTGTAGTGTAAAAGGCTCATTCAAATCCATAGTTTAAGGGACCAACCTCACTAATCTTCATTGGCCTGGCACCAGTAAGAAAGGCAATATCTGTACTTGTAATTGTATGGCTTTGCTTTGCTTGCTGGAGCTCAGACTGGAGGGACAAGGGGAATCAGGACACAATAAGGAGGACAGGAATCAAATGCATAAAGGTTGCGTTCATTTATTATTTAGATTATCACTAGGAAACTCATATGAGAAAAGCTTCTTAGAATTTGTAAACACTACACTACCCTTATTAGACTGATCCTGAGGGAGCAATGCAGTGTAACTGATGTGGAGGAAATATGTACGTAACTAGAAATACAGGTGTTAATAATATTATGCACTGATATGGGGGTGGACAGAGCAGTTAAAAACACATGACTGACTTTACTGTACGTGAATGAATGTCTACAAGATTATTCCACAGAAACACTAAAATAAATCATTAGAGCATAAGAATAGGAATTATTTCCTGGGGGGAGATGTAATTAAGTCTGCAGAAAGGTCATTAAAAATGTGGATGCTTTTCTAAAATAAGAGAGAGAGAGAGGGAAGGAGAGAAGAAGGGAGGGAGGGAGAAATAGGGAGAAAATACAGGCATAGCTTTAAAGAACAGAAACACTCAAAACAATTTTGTGAAAAGAAGTATGTCTTGGACAAACTGCTACTGTCCATTACATTGGTGTAACTCATCACAATGAAATTTATATTAGGATAGACAAGTATTGCATTATAAGAGACTAAAAGCACAGATTATGCTTTTTAGTCATCCATTTTATAGAAAACAAAATAAATCTCAAGAAGGGAAGTGCAGCATATGACCGGATCCAATATTTTTGACTGGGATACACAGATCTGAAAGAATGAGAAAGGTGAAAGCAATGATGGAACACAAGCTATCAGTGCAGGGATGCTCATATGGATTTCCTGAAATTAGTTCTGAGTCACAACTCTGTGCTGCTGTTAAGCAGCTGCCCAGGGTGCATCTGTTCTGAGGGGTAACAGTTTTAAACTGAAAGAGGGGAGATTTAGATTAGATATCAGGAAGAAATTCTTTACTGTGAGGGTGGTGAGACACTGGAACAGGCTGCCCAGAGAAGCTGTGGATGCCCCATCCCTGGAATTGTTCAAGATCAGGCTGGATGGGGCTTTGAGCAACCTGGTCAAGTGGGAGGTGTCCCTGCCCATGGCAGGGGGGTTGGAACTAGATGATCTTTAAGGTCCCTTCCAACCCGAACCATTCTATGATTCTATGAATCTAGAACTAATTTGCAATGTGAATTTACATTATTCATATAGAAATCTGAAGGGTTGCTAGAGCAAGCAGCTTGTACTGGGAGATGCCTCCAAGTGGAAGCTTCCCAATTAAAAGTTTGCTGAATTCCAACAAATCAGAAGGATGAGTCTCAGGAAAATCTCATTGGAGCTGCTCTAGTGTTTGCAAATTGATTTCTAGATGCATAAATGCCTTAACATACTACAGGAAGAAATCTGTGTAAGGCTTAAAAAAATGAAATAACTACCCTGCTGTTTTGTTATTGGGTATTACATAATCACAGAATGGCAGGGGTTGGATGGGACCTCTGGAGATCATCTACTCCAACCCCCCTGCCAAAGCAGGTTCACCTAGAGCAGGTTGCACAGGATTGTGTCCAGGGGGGTTTTGAATGTCTTCAGAGAAGGAGACCCAACAACCTCTCTGCACAGCCTGTTCCTGTGGTCCACCACCCTCAAAGTAAAGAATTTTTTCCTCATGTTGAGATGGAACTTCCTGTGTTCCAGTTTGTGCCCGTTGCCCCTTGTCTTGTCATCAGGCACCACTGGACAAAATCTGACCCCATCCTCTTGACATCCACCCTTTAGATATTTATAAGCATTGATGAGATCCCCTCCCAGTCTTCTCTTCTCCAGGCTAAACAGACCCAGGTTTCTCAACCTTTCCTCATAAGAGAGATACTGCAGCCCGCTGATGATCTTTGTAGCCTCTGCTGGACTCTCTCCAATAGTTCTCTGTCTTTCTTGAACTGGGGAGCCCAGAACTGGACACAGTATTCCAGATGGGGCCTCAATAGGACAGAGTAGAGGGGGAGGATAACCTCCCTTGACTGGCTGGCCATGCATTTTTTAATGCATCCCAGGATACCAATGGCCTTCTTGGCCACAAAGGCAGGCACATTGCTGGCTCATGTCCACCAGGACTCCCAGGTCCCTCTCTGCAGAGCTGCTCTCCAGCAGGTCAACCCCTAACCTGTACCGGTGCATGAGGTTATTCCTCCCCAGGTGCAGGACCCTACACTTGCCCTTGTTGAACTTCATTAGGTTCTTCTCTACCCAACTCTCCAGCCTGTCCAGGTCTCTCTGTGTGGTGGCACAGCCTTCTGGTGTGTCAGCCACTCCTCTCAGTTTTGTGTCATCAGCAAACTTGCTGATGGTACACTCTGTCCCCTCATCCAGGTCATTGGTGGATATGTTGAATAAGCCTGCACCCAGTACTGACCCCTGGGGAACACCACTAGTTACAGGCTTCCAACTAGACTCTGCGCCTTTGGTCACAACCCTCTGAGCTCTGCCATTCAGTCAGTTCTCAGCCCACCTCACTGTCCAATCACCTAACCCACACTTCCTAGGTTTACCTATTTTTGGTAGTTCGTTTTTTTGGGTGGGGTTGGCTGGTTGGGTTTTTTGGTTGGTTTTGTTGTTTTTTTTTTAATTTATTTCTTTGTTTCTAATTTAAGCCTTCAGTAATGGCCTTACTTGTCTAAACGAAGTTGCTACAAAGATTTGTAGCCTCTGAAGCCCTAATTCTATGAAAGGTTGTGGCAGAAACTCAACAAATAGTATTCTTTCTTTTTCACTCACATTCTGATTCCTGTTTTCTAATGAACATGGCTTCTATCCTAAGGAAACACTATTTCCACATTTGAAGATAACAGGACACCATGACTTTAATATGGAAGAAATCTTTTTTGCTTTTGGGAATGTCTCCACTACTTTTTAGAACTGTTTGTCTTAAATAAATCTTTTTAAATTCTGTGATACTTAATGCAAATTGCTCTTAATAAGGTTTTCTTTTTATAAGTGGAACTTGGAGTGATTTAGGATTATTGTCAATAGGTTTGTGAAACATTAAAATTATGTCAGATTCCGAGGATATCTAAATGTGTTTTGATGTCAGCTGTTCCTTGAGGGTACTACCACATTTATTATTACATGTTTTGGGGGTGTAATGGAGCAACTAAATTAACATGGATACTAAATTATTGTTCCCTCCTTATTGCTCATTTCCTGCTGCTGTTTATCATCTGCTGAGAAAGGATACACACCTTGCAGAACATTTAGGGAAAGGACAGATTCAGAAACTTGAGAACAATCACAGCTTTATGCCAGGTTTAGTTAAGAAATTGTGTCTTCCATTACTAAGCTTAAAGGAGTTCTTAAAATTTATAGAAGGAAGAAGCTGAAGAATATCTGTTAATTTCTTATCCAGTACTTTTATAGAATTTTGCTTTTTGTGATTACAATCTTGCTTTCCCAAATCATATTTATTAGTTCTATCAGTTTATGGTTTGTGCTCTGTTATCTGAGTTTTTAATTCCTACCAACAATATCAAACCACTTTTTGGATAAAACCTGGATAATAACTTGCATTTTCTTTGATAAAACTAATGTTGTTTTGTGATAATTTCATGTAAAGTAAATACTATTTCTGTCTTGTATGGTGGTTTCAGATTTCTTCTGTGATTTTTGTTGCATTGGTCTTCATCTTTTAACTTTTAAACTTTTTAAACTTTCTAAACTTTCTTAGTTAATAGTTTCCATAAATTCTTATGATGTTGTTTTTTTTTTTCTTCCTGGAATGGTATTAGCTAGCACATACTTATACATTTATGCTGATGTACCTGTGACATCTAATTGATTAAGTTTTAAATTAATTTAACTGGTCTTTTCAGAACATTTTAGTTTCACAATATGTTAAAAATCATTCCATCACAACAAGCAAACCACATTATTTTTTTTCCTTTTTTTTTTCTTTTTTTCTTGTTTTGTTTTGTTCCAGGCTTGAAGAAGGCTTCAAAATTTTGTTTTCCAACATGGCAAGTCAATTCATTGTTTCTTATGTTGTCTCAGTGGGGTAGCTGCATAAGACGTGAAGAATTCTTCTCTACAGGTGCAGTAAGTGGCTCTAGGAAGTTTGTGTAATATTAAACTATGCATAATTTCAGCACAGGCATTAAAGGCTTTTTATAAAAAAAAAAAAAAAAAGTGCCACACAGGACACAATTAATTACTATGGCCTGAGCATCCAAAGTGGAGCCACTTCATTATCCTGTTTCGGATTCTACCACTGTTTCCCTGTATGTTCTTCGTCCAGCTGTTTGACCTTTTAATGGCTTATTTCCATGCCAGTGAGAAAGAAGGGAGTTACGTGTAAACATAAGTGGGAAGACATATCTCTAAGTGTTAATCAGATGAAAGGAATTCCACTATTTCATTATCAGTTGATTGAGCTCTCAGTGCTGAGTAGTGTTGTCAGTGGTGTTATTCAAGGTATTTTAGAATAACAGCCTGCAGTAATATCTCTTAGACAAGTATTAGTCATATGCAAGTATTATTACTGAATTTTTCTTTTACTTGATATCTTGTTAAAAATGAATCAGCCTCTTTTGGGGGCTACTTTGTTCATGTGCTGATTAAAATCGAATATCGCTTGCCTAAACAAAACTTCAATTCAGATATTCAGGAAGTTGCTTTTAGAAAATACATGCAGATTAGCTAAGGACACTGAAATATAAAAATATGGAAAACAGAAGTATAAGTACAGCTTACACATACTGGAATTATCAAGCTTTTACGCTATGTTCATCTTGAATGATGTGTCTGAGACAGCTGAATGGCAGGAATACTTCCGCTTCTAGATTATCTATTTAAATCTAGTCCAAATCACTGCTGATCAAAACTGACCATGCTTAGTGCTTAGGATCTTGAAGCTGACGTGCTTCTAGGAAATTGAAATAGATAGTTATTCACGAAATCAAAACTGATCTTTGAATAAGGAGAGTCTCAGCACAAAGGGGAAGTCTGGACTTATTAAACTTACTTGAAATATACTGTTCATCTAGTTGTCTCTTTTTTTACTTCTTTAAGTAACATAAAAGACACATTGGTCTTTCTAATACTCAGGCTATTTCACTAGTCCGGCTCCTAGTGAGAGTCAAGGTGGGAGGACAGAGTATAGAATTTTGTATTTCTGCTGTCCATGTTTTATTTTTTCTCATGAAAATACAGTATTTGTTTCCTATAAACACCTTCTCTATATCAATATAATATTTACCAATAAAAATTCAAACATCAGTTTAGACACAGAGATGTGTTATATTCACTTTTGCAGTCATTAACATACCAGTTATTCCAGGAATTATGCACGTATGAAAGAAAAGAAGACCAGAAGGCTTTTTTTTTTTCCTTATCCACAGAGGTGTCTGTGTTGTTATACTTGTGAGAGATAAGGAGTTGAATTGGTTAGAAGATACAATAATTTTTTTTAATTATGTAATTTAAGTAAAATAATATTTTTATTTTGTACATAATACCACTGAACTCCTATGTAAGGGATAGTTATATATGAATAGCTTTGCGCCTCTTTGAAAATCTCTTTGAAACCCAAAACCTCTGTGAAACTTTGTGTGGTGGATCTCAGATCTAAAATTCTACCTTTCTTGTATGACTAGAAATCTGTGCATCAAAGGTGAGAGGAACTGCTATTTTATATTGCTGCTATAAAGGACCAGAAATGACTATCTGAAAGTAGAATCGTAAGAAGAAAACTGTCAAAGACACCACAGATTGAAAAAGAGAAGGCTACAAGAAAATGCATTCGCTCTTTTAGCTTATATAGCCTCGTGTCATAATTGCCATGAATTTCTTTAATAATAAATGTCAGACAAAAAGTATTAAAGTTGTACACAAAGGATTGTTCACTGTTCAGAAGTGCAATTTGCAGAATCTCTTAACTCCGCCAGAGGAGCAAAGTTATTTCTCAATGAAGGTCAAACTTCAACTTTCTGTTTCTAATTGTTTTGGCACTAGAGCTGTTTGAAAACCTAAATAGAAAGAAAGTAAAATCTAACAACATGTAATTGCAGGATTTCTTCTTTTATAACTGAAAAAGCACTGTAATCAAGAAATATGGAAGCTGAGCTCATTGTCAGTAAACACTAACTCCAGAAAAAAAATGGTTTAGACCTCTGAACCTGTCTGTGAATGTGACTTAAAAAATATGAGAGAATTTATATTTAAATAATGTGGAAATACTCAGTATATTTTATGTATTTTGTTGGAATATGCTAAAGACTTTTTCCTGACCCAAAGTGTGGTGGCCTTCCAAAAGCCTACCGATGTGGGTAATATAACTGAAGTTCTAGTAAAAAATAACTCAACTCCACCCATGTGTAGTTCCAGGTGTGAAATATCTTTGTTGTACACGCACTTTTACTTTTGTCAGCATGGACAGAAGTCAGTATGATCATGTTAAAGAGTCACTAAACCATAAAACCTTTTCTAATTTATACAGATGCACTATATCATATCAAGAAAAACAAGTGCAAGATCCTGTATCAATACAGACTGTGTTATGAATTGATTGAGAGCAGCCCGGCAGAGAAGGATGTGGGGATACAGGTGGATGAAGAACAGGACATGAGCCAGCAATAAGCACTCACAGACCAGACGGCCAACCACATCCTGGGCTGCATCAAAAGAAGCATGGCCAGCAGATTGAGGAAGGTGATTCTGCCCCTCTCCTCTCCTCTGGTGAGACCCCCACCTTGACTATTTTATCCAGCTCTGGAGCCCTCAGCACAGGAAAACCAGGCTTTTGTTAGGGTGAGTCCAGAGGATGGTCATGAAAATGATCAGAGGGCTGGAACACCTCTCCTATGAGGACAGGTTGAGAGTTGAGGTCTTATAAACCTACTTAAAGGAGGTTTATGAGAAAGATAAAGAAAGTTTTCACCAAGGCCTGTAGTGACAGGACAAGTGACAATGGCTTTAAAGTAACGGAGGGTAGATTTGGATTGGGTATAAAGAAGAAATTTTTCACAATGAGGGTGGTGAGACACTGGAATAGGTTTCCGAGAGAACCTGTGGATGCCTCATCATTGGAAGTGTTCAAAGTCAAGTTGGGAAAAGCTTTGAGCAACCTGATCTAGTGAAAGATGTCCCTGCCCACAGCAGCAGGGTTGGACTAATTGATATTTAAAGGTCCCTTCCAACCCAAACCATTCTATGATTCTATGACATCATGTTTTTCAAGATTTTTTTCCAAGCTTTTCAAATTCTCTATCTGAATTTGTGTCTGCTATTTTGGACAAGGTGTGATGGAACCCAAACATTTACGTCCAGCTAGCGTCTGTTCAGTATGATCCTAAGAGCATTCTTCCAACTTGTTTGGAAAACTGTGTTCGTCTATACCTGGATACTTTGACTGCCATTTTGCTTTATTTGGACTCTTGATTTTGAAAGATAACTGTGATAATTATACAGATATTACCCATTTTACTTATCCTGTATGAATTGTTTGGCCAATGCACAAACAACTCCTGAACTTCCATTTACTGTTATTCAAAACCATCACATCTGAGTAGATTGACTTATATCAGTAGATCTCACTTTGACACAACATTTCTGAATACAGACAGTTAGTATAAAAAGATGGTGGACCTCTTCACTGAAAAGTTTTATGATAAATCTGTGGATATTATGGAACCATTTCAGTTGTCTAATTCTCTGAAACTTTAAACATCAATAACCTTCAGTTCAGTAAAAGTCATTTTCTCAACTCACAAAAAATATCAAACTAAAATGCAAATGGCATAGAACTTACAAGTATTTATAATATAGGTTATCCAGACACCAGGGGAGCAAAGAGCAGTCTAACTAGGTTTGACAGTACATATGTTATCAAGGCAGAATAAGCAGAAAATCATGTAAAGTGACACAGGAGATGAATAGTAAATGAAAGCATAACATGTTTCTTAAACTAAGGAACCATTTTAGGAATATATAGAATCAATAATATATGTGATAAAAACATTAGTGTTAGAAAAAGACCATACCAAAAATACTATGTTCTTTTCCTTACAGTGCAGCCAGTATCTCTGTCATCTTTTGAAAAACAGGATAAAATATATAATGAGAGATTCCCAAATTCTTTAAAATGAGACTATTTTTTGGGTAGCATCCACAAAAATGTCATGTGGAAAAATTTCACATCTCCAAATGTCAGTGAAGTAGTCTTGCTGACTCAGTCAGAGGTTTTAGAGCAGCTATCTATCAGTCATTCTGTCCTGAGCTGTTCTGCTGTCATCTACAACCAATATATATGAAGATTTTCATGAGAAAGTAAATGGCAACAACAAATTTTCCTTGGAGACTTTATGAAGTCTCTGGGTCTGTTTCTTTTTATGGCACTTCCTGAGAAGAGGGAGAAAAAAGAGGATGCCATTTCTTCTTTCTGAAAGTCCATTGTCTGTCATTTCAGTTCCACAGGTCAGTGCCAGAAGGGAATATGCTCATGACCCCGTCCCATTATTTTATCTGAAACAGTGAGTGGAAACGGTCATTTGTAACCCAGGGGTCTGTCTCCAGCAGAGGTCTGATCGCCTAAACGGCTTTTTAAATGGACATGAGGGCGCTGATCTCTTCACAGGATGTGATCAGTGTAACCATCTGTTCTGGGACCAGCACATCCTCTTCAGCAGTACAATATAAAGAAAGCTCACGTATATTTGGGCCATGCATGCGGACATGTTTTCCTTGTTTCAAATGAAATTTAGTCTTTGTTTTTTAATTCAGCAGAAGTCCACAGTTTGAAGTACAGCTCAGTCTCACTCCTGCACCTGAAGCTTTCTAACACAGCCTTTTTCAGACTCTGTAGGATAATTTGCCTGCAGATGTAGAAAAACTCACATTAGCTTTTCGTAGTGCATTTGCATGTTTATGTCCACAGTGTAACACTTTATTCAAAATCACTTTGTGGCTGGGATAGGAGCCTACTGTAATGCTCAGTGTGCTAAGTATCCTCTATAAGGATATTCAAATTTTGTAAATGGCTTTACTTTTTTTTTTTTTAATTATTTGAGGTTGATATTTAATTATTATTTCAACACTTTTGAGATGAATAGTTGGATGGGACATGAAATTCCTCATTTACAGAGTGGGCTACAAGTTCAGAGTTTCCTCTTCTCTTCCTCCTTTTCCTTTCTTTTTTAATACCTACCGTTTTTTGACCCTGTTTTGTCTCACAGCCGTACCAAATTTTGACCACAGAAGAAACGTCACTCCTTTTATCTACCATGCCACAGTTAAGGTGTGCTAGAGATCTTCTGGATGTTTGAGGCAAGTAAAAAGCATTTCAGGAGTGTTAGTTAACACTTTCAATTAGGGTCATAGATCAAAGTTCAATGTGAGTCCTAGGGAAAGGTCACCTCCTTTCCCATTCTTTGGGTATACACATAGAAGCTGAGTAAAATCTGCTGTAATGTAATGTAATTAAATCTGTTTTGTTTTAAACAGGGATGTTGCCTACATTTTGGATTAGCTCACTTCACCAGTGTAAATCAAACATGAACCAGACATATAGTATCTCTAGCAACTGTTTAACTAGCCTTTCACTAGTTTTCTCTTTTTTTTTTGCTTTCTTTCCTTTACAGTAGAAGTGATTCAAAACACAAAAAGAAACCAAGAATCTGTTTTCCACTGTAAGACAATACAAATTTGGAACTTCCTACATGTGAATTTGGAAAATTTTAGTCTCTCCTCTAAAGATTTAATTTTTCACTGGTTCATAATTTAAAAATGTTGTGTCAAATATCAGAAACTATGAGGTGCAAACATGTAGGAAGTCTCAGAAAATATGGTCAACCACACATTAATGCTGGCATTGTGTCACCTCTTTGCTCTGTACAGTGAATGATCCTCATCAAGTTGACTTTTTGGGTAAAGGAATGGTTTTCTCTTGACAAAAGCACACAGGAACAATTTATAAGCTTCCTCAACTTTTCCATACCATATGAAAAATATTACACAATACTCTTCTTGTTTTGTTTGCAGTTTTTTTGTAAAAACACAACATGGGAGAGAAGTAGTATTTGTGAGAGCTCTCTCTTCTTGCACACTTCTGTCACATGTGATAGCCCAGCAAAATGTCCAAATACAGATTTTGATCTGATTGTGAAGTAAATTGTTTCTTTCTATTTGATCAATTAATCTAAATAACTTTTTTTTTTTTTGGCTTGCTATTAAGTCCTTGGCTGCAATCCTTTGCTTGTTAAAACTCATATCTGAATTCTTCTTAAAATTGCTACTGTTGCCTCCAAAAAACAAAGCAGGTTTTAAATGCTGATTTTTCTATTGATGTGAAACCTGTGGAAAATTCTGTCTTTATTACTAAGGATATTTTTTTTAACTTATTCTATATATACTAGTCCTTGACCTAGGTCATCAAATAAGTATCATACAGACAGTCTTCCCAAATTCCAGATATTTCTGAAATGCTGACTCCTACTACACTGCTATATGGAATAGGCTTTTGTGCTGATGGCAGGACAGGCACTAGTGATAGACCCTTTCAGAAACTGTATGTTCTTGAACATGAAGATGATAAAAAGATGATAGATCATTGCTGCTTTTATTTTTTTGTGTTTATTTAGCTAGTAGTGTATTATCTGATATCAGACCCTTGTACTCTGTTGTTACACACACACACACTAGTAAAATACAGTGCTGCTTCAAATGGAAACATGGTCTTCTGTTATTCAACCTTTTTCATTTTATCCAGGATAATCTGAGAAAAATAGGTAAGGCATACATTAGATAATTAAGCAATAAAACCCATATAATGGTTTTTTAATTTCTTTGAAATACATCTTTCTTCCTTTACATAAGAGAGTACTCTAAAACCATAACAAAAGTACTCCTTATAAAAGATGGTGGCTTCTGGGGATTTTTTGACACTCATGAAAAAATTCTCCCAAAGTTTGTACGTCTCATTTATGAGCAAATATATAGCAGGTAAGATAAACTAATTCCTGGTCTGATTGATGAATGTAAACAAACATCCATAAAGAAAAGTCATTGGAAAGGAAAGTAAATTCAAGAAAATACAGTTGCTAAGGAGCATCTTCTGAAAAACAAAGAAAAAGCTTTTTGCTTAAATATTATGTGTTAGGTTTTTCTTCACCTGGCTGTATTTTTCACTTTTATTCCACCATATTTTGAGGGAGTGGAGGGACAGTACCAGAAAATGTTTTTCTATAAAATTTATATTTATTTTGTTATTTTTAGTGCTTATCTTAAAATAGAAACATAATTTTTGAGAGTTTCTTTTTCATCAAAACATTAATTTTGTCATCAAATTGTTAGCTCACTTATTTTCTTGATAAAACATTTTTGACCAGTTCAACTAACAGACCTGCTCCGTGTAGAATTGAGTGATTCCAGTTCCATATGGGAGTCTGGAAAAATTTACTGGGGGTAGTCCTACCTAAATATGAGGCATTAATTTTATGAATAACTGTCAAACTAGGAACATCAAGAAGGCACGCAACAGGTATTCCCGAAGGCATTACATGGGGATGAAGAAATCAACCTATAAGGAGCAAGTTCAGCCAACTCTGAGGTTGAATATCCCTCCAATTCAAGGAAAAAAGAGCTCCTATAAGAGTTTATAGATTCTTACCAAATGATATAAAAGAAACAAATTGCTTTATCTAGAAAATAGCACTACAGAATTATGTTGCCAAACTATCACATTAAAACAGATGTTTATGGCAAGCTTGTAGTACATTACATACACAGTTCTCTATCATGTGAATGTTGAGGTTACAAAATCAATTACCGAGATTTTAAGGAAGGCCAAGTTCTTGGTTGCCTCTGTAGATTTAATACATTCTTTTCTGTGTACAGCATGAAACATCCTAAGTTTTCCAAAGAGCTATATCTCATTTGGCAAATAAACAGTTTTTAATTATTTGCTTTTACCAGTGTAATAGCCTAAGGTCTTATTTATCACTTACCATTTAAAAATACACTGAGTTTAAAAAATAGATATTAGTCTCCTCTTTTACCTCTTTTCAGCACTAAGTCATTCTGAAAACGGAGTTCTATCTGACTTTCACTGAAACAGTAAATTTTACAAATCTCATCCAGCATGTCTTATGTTGACTGCTCAGAAAATTTTGAATGTGTGAATTTATCAAGGAAAAAAAAAAGACACCAACAAATGATATGTTACCTACTTAAGTCATTAATAAAGTTCAGATTGGTAGCTTCATCACATGACAGTCTTTATTATTTCAATTAAAAGGATGACTAACAGCAGTATATGTGGATGATTCTACTTAAGTTTTAGAGAGAAATGTATTTATTTTGCCCCTCAGACCAATTTATTTGTTGACAACAGTGGAATATAGATCATTAAGATTGGTGGCCATATATATATATGTGTGTGTATGTGAATATGTATATATAGATATGTGAGTCCTAAAGACTTTTGCTTTTATGGTTCAGGTTACCCTATGTCTCCCTCTTCGCATTTTTAAGATCCATTCCTTGCTTTTTTTCCACTGGTTAAACTTTAGTAAATACATAAACAACTGTAAACAGTGTATTATAATAAGAAGTGCTAGAAAACTTTAATTATAGATACCCTGTCACTCAACATGTCAGCAGACCATGTGGAAAACCAAGTGCGTGTCCATGAATGTCTTAGTCAAATACTATGCACCAGCTGCTTCTCTACGTATTTTGAGTACAAACTATACAGCACTATACCTGTTGGGGGTTTCAGTTTGTTGTCTTTTAACCTCCATCTTGGACTGGGAACCCAAGGGATGGGAGCAGATGTCTAACAATGCAGACCAATCAAAATTTATTAGGCTGGAGGATGTCTAATTCAAACAGAAGTATGCTGTCACAACTAGCTAGGAGCTAAAAATCCTAACAGACCTTTCTCACAGAAGGACTTATATGTAAGCAGTGAGACTTCTTAAAGAGCCTGAAGTCAGTATGAAAATTCACCTCTAAGTGGGTTGGTGGAGGGAACTTTAGGAACCAGAAATTTGCAAAGTAAGCCCTCCCATATGGAATTAACATAGGAAAGTGCATGTGGCATTACCAGCATGGCTGCAAGGGAATCAGAAGAGTTCTGAAAGGCCTGATAAAATCCTGAGAGATTTTTATTCCCAGGGACATACTGATCAACTTTGTTTTCTACCTGTTAATAAAGTGATAGTCCTGAAAGTCATCTCTTTTAGAAAGTGGCTGTTTTAGCTCCACTGTTAAGAGAAGACAAGAGGGAAGGAAAGATGAAGGAAGAGGAAGGGTCCAGATTTTTAATATGGGAGTATGAAAAAAAATAAATAAATTAGAAAACACTTGGAAAAATAGACAATCAAGTTAGGACTAGGATATGGGATGTGGGGGTCCTATCTAAGGCTTCTAGCAAAAGGCTTTGCCTCCTTAATATGTTCCCAGAAGCCCAGAGTCAGGGAAAGTGTCTACACCCAGCACCTGAGCTAGAGTTTAGCAAGTTTGTGCAAGCTGGTGTCAACTCATGTTTTCTTGTTGTTCTTGCCCTATAACCCATGCTTTCTTTTGGGGATTAAGTGTTTTATCATGGTTACAGTGGAAAGAAAAAAAAAAATCCATTCTGAAGATAAAGCCCTGGAACTTCATCTACTTTTTAAGAGAATCATGACAGTACTTTCACACTGTTAATGACTAGAAACCAAAAAGGGCTCTTTTCAGCTAGAGGTCCGATAAAACCTGAAAATCTTGTCAATGTGAACATCAGAAAGTACCATCGCACACAGGAGCAACACATAGGATTACACGGATACTGTTACTCAGTTGAATTTCTCTGTAGTAATATTGCAAGCACATTTGGAACTGGCAGAGCGATAAGACATCAAAGTAGCCTCTCAAACACCTAGCCAAACTCCTAGCATATTATAATGTTGTCTTTTAAGTGAGGTTACTAGTGATGTGGTCTTTCTATAAATTAAAACAGCCCAACTTAAACTAGTTTTAGTAAGACAGGTTTCCAATAAGATTACAGGAAGAAAGGAGCACTGACAGCAGGGCTATTGGTAGACCTGGTGTCTTTGCCGAGATTCCCCTGACTGTTAGCAGATTTCAAACTCTAAAGGCTGCCGAAATGCTAGACAAACTGGTGAAGTAAGCAGAGCTGCTATTCAGCTTATACTTTCCTGACAACTTCCAATTGCTGGGGACAGGTGTTCCCCACCAGAATTTATTCTATTTATTTATAACTGAGTGCCCTGGCTGACTGGCAAAGACGCGGAAGCCGAGTAAAACAGTGTTTAGTCTTTCAAAGCTTGGTCAAAGAATTGAAGGAGGCCACTTTTGGCTGTAAAGAGATGACACTTCAGTCTAATCCAAGTTAAATCTTACTATGCACTAAGAAACACTTCACTGAAACCGTAATTTCTGCCTGACCCCATTGTGTTTCATTGCATTACCTTGAATTCATCCATCCTAGAATGTGAAAGTCAGAATATTGGCATGAGAATAAACCTGCAAAAATTTCTGAAGAAGGCACAGAGAGATGAGTGTCATATTTCATTAAACCATGATAAAAGATAAAGGAGAAATGTTAGCAGTGATTTGAATATGCCTGCTAATGACAGTTCAGTGAAATACAATATCACTTACTGAGGAACAGTATTTCATGATTGGGAACTCTCATATACTTGTATATGAGTATGCTGACACATTAGATACATTTAATATCTTTGATAAGGGGCAGTTTGTATCTTTGTTTACACTTAATTTGTACAGTGATTCCATAAGCAGTGTGAACCATTTAGTATTAATTATTTCTACTTAATAACTGACCCAGGTCCTGTGAAGGTAGGGAAAAAAGTCTGTTTAGTTCCATATGCCATAAATCTGGCTGTACATTAGTAGCTAGTCTGTCATAGTAATTTCCAAGCTGATTATCAAAACAATTTTTAAGGAACAATATATTACAGAAAAGACTGTAACATCTGTAATAACACATTAATATTGCTGTTAATTACTAGTAATGTAATACTAAGGTAATATGGAAATATGCAATATTAATAGTTTTCAAATACAAAAGAATTGTTACATTGTTATTTCTTTTGCATTTAAGACATTTTGGCATGGAGCAGGAAATCACTGTGCTAGGTGCTATACATATAAATTTAAAAGATGTCCCTTTTTTATGGGAAAGCTGAGAGAAGAGTGGAAGGTCTTTAGTTCATTACAAAATAAGAAGTAATTAAGCATTAAAGTAATACAAAATAACTTTTAAAGATATAATAGGAAGGAATGAAAGGAGAAAATCTTAAACAAGAGAAAATAAGGGAAAAAGTATATTATGAGACTACTTAATAAATAGAGACCCTGTTCAGATTACTGGTTTCAATGAGAGAGAAAGGGAGAGGAATCCCCAGTAGAGATTTAGGGCCAGATTCTGCAGCCTTTATTCCTGAAGAAGAGAGAAATAGAAAAAGCATGAACTAGCAGAGAAAGAAGAGAGGATATAACTGATTGTTAAAGGTAACACAAAGATAAACAGGTAATAGGTTACCAGGGAGTCTATGGGTCACAGTACAGAAACAAAGGCTATCCTAAAAGGGGGAGCCTTTGGGCAGAAATTATGGGAATGAAAATTCTAAGTATGATTGAATTTCTTAACAATAATAATGAGGAATAAAGCAAACTGCTAAGAAACTTCTTCTGAAAAGAAGAATGGAATTCTCACCAGCTCTATAATTCTGGAAATGTGAAGACAAGTACAGAAGATTCAAACAGTTCTTCATTCAGTAACTGCAAGTAATGCATGAAAGTAAAGGATAAAGTAGTCAGAAGTAAGCTTTAATCCTGACAATAGCTAGCTCTGAAGCCCTTGATGTTTTTTAAACAGCTTTCAGTTAAGTCAGGCAGAGGAGGCTAGCCATGAAACTCCCTTTACAGAAATGTGAAGTACAGCACCAATGTGAAAATATGAAGCATATGTTTAAAAAATACATCTTACAGAAAGTGAAAGAACCAGACAGGCTTATGATTGATCTAAGCCCTTCAAGTTTTGGACATAAGAGATCGATTGTGAGTGAGATAATGATTAAAATTGGTCCCACAAATTATGAAGAAATTGAGATTTAGCATTTAACAAACAACAGAATTTGACAAGCAAAGACACAGCACATTGGAGTGTGATAAGGATGGGCAGTGCTTAGATTGTCTTGCCAGGGTGAGGAGTCTAAAATGCATTAAAAAAAGATGCCTTGAATAGAAAGTTATGTCAGGACCTGTCCTGTAGTACACAAAAACAACACAATGCACTATTGCATGTGTTACACCGAGTAACAAGAGTGAAGAGAAAATCTGGTGTTTGGAAAAAAAATGCAAGAATTATACTGCACCAAATCACTTTGTAGACATCAGTAATAACAGATTACAATATCACCACTGGCTCTGAAGATTCTTCATAAAACTTGTTGAAACTCATCACAGTTGGATATTAACTGATTCTCAGTCTGAAGGAAAAAAAAAACACTTTTATTTCTGTTTCTACTTCACAGATTCACAGAATTACAGAATGGTTGAGGTTGGAAGGGAACTCTGAAGGTCATCTGATCTAACCCTGCCTGCTCAAGCAGGGCCGTCTAGAGACAGTTTTTCAGGACCATGTCCAAAAGGCTTTTCAATACTTCCACTGATGAAGACTCCATAACCTCCCTAGGCAACCTGTTCCAGTGCTCATTCACCCTCACACTAAAAAAGTGTTTCCTGATGTTCAGAAGGAACCTACAGTGTTTCATTTTGAGCCCATTGCTTCTTGTCCTGTCACTGGGCTCCACCGAAAAGAGCCTGACTCTGACCTCTTTGCACCCTTCTTACAGACATTTCTAAACACTGATGAGATACCCCTCTGAGTCTTCTCCAAGCTGAACACTCACAGCTCTCTCATAGAATAGATGCTCCAGTCCCTTTGTCATCTTTGTGGCCCTTCGTTGGACTGTCCATGTCTCTCTTGTTCTGACGGCCCCAACACTGGATGCGATACTCTGGGTGTGGACTCATCAGTGCTGAGTAGGGAGCAAACATCACCTTCCTTGACATGCTGATAAACCTTTGCCTAATGCAGCCCAGGATACCATTAGCCTTCTTTGCCTCAAGGGCACATTTCTGACTCATGTTCAACTTGCTTTCCACCAGGTCCTTTTGCATCAAGCAGCTTTCCATTTGGATAGCCCCTAGCATATACTGGTGCCTGGGGTTGTTCTTCTCCAGGTGCAGGACTTCACACTTCCCCTTCCCTGCATCAGTCAGGGGAGGTTTATACTGGACATTAGGAAGCATTTCTTTACAGAGTGGGTGTTCAAACAACTGGAACAGGCTTCCTAATAACATGGTCAGTGCCCCAAGCCTGTCAGGGGCATTTGGATAATGCCCTTAATAACATGCTTGAAATGGTCAGGCAGTTGGACTAGATGGTCATTGTAGAGCATTCCAACTCCACTATTCCGTTCTGCTCTGTTCTGTTCTGTTCTATTCTATTCTATTCTGAAGACTGTGGTGAAGAAGGAATTCAGTACAACAGCCATGTCCTGTGAAACCAGTCTTGTTGAGCAAAGAGTCCACATTTTTCATAGCCTACCTTTTGTCGCCTATGTACTTATAGAAGCCCTCCTTCTTGTCTTTTACACTGCAGACCAGACTTAATTCCATTTTGGTTTAGCTTTCCTAACTTCATCCTGGATGCTTGAACAATATCTCTATTCCTTGCAGGTTACACACCCTTGCTTCCCCTCTCTGTATACTTTCTTTCTATGTATTAATTTGTCCAGGAACTCTTTGTTCATCCATGAAGACCTTCTGGCATTTTTACCTGACTTATCATAGAATTGTAGAATGCTTAGAGCTGGAAGGGACCTTAAAGATCTTCTAGGTCTAATCCCCCTGCCATGGGCAGGAACACCTCCCACTAGACCAGGTTACTCAAAGCCTCATCCAGCCTGGCCTTGAACACTTCCAGGGGTAGTGCATCCACAACTTCCCTGGGCAACCTGTTCCAGTGTCTCACCACCCTCACAATAAAGAATTTCTTCCTAATACCTAATCTAAATCTACCCTCTTTCAATTTAAAACCATTAGCCCTTGTCCTATCACTACACTCCCTGATAAAGAGCCCATCCCCATCTTTCCTGTAGGTCCCCTTTAGGTACTGAAAGGCCGCTATAAGGTCTCCTCAGAGCCTTCTCTTCTCCAGGCTGAACAACCCTAGCTCTCTCAGCCTGTCCTCCTCTGATCATCTTCATGGCCCTCCACTGGACCCGCTCCAACAGGTCCATGTCTGTCTTGTGCTGAGGACTCCTGAGCTGGACGCAGTACTCCAGGTGGGGTCTCACTAGAGAGGAGTAGATGGGGAGAGTCACCTCCCTCGACCTGCTGCCCACACTTCTTTTGATGCAGCCCAGGATGTGGTTGTCTTTCTGGGCTGCGAATATACATTGCCAGCTCATTTTGAGCTTCTCATCAACAAACACCCTCAAGTCGTTTCTTCAGGGCTGTTCTCAATCCATTCTCTGCCCATCCTGTATTTGTGCTTGGGTTTGCCATGACCTAGGTGCAGGACTTTGCACTTGGCCTTGTTGAACTTGATGATGTTCACAAGGGCCCACCTCTCAAGCCTGTCAAGGTCCTTATGGATGGCATCCCTTCCCTCCAGCGTGTCAACCGCTCCACGCAGCTTGGTGTTCAGTTTGGTGTTGTCAGCAGACTTGCTGAGAGTGCATTCAACCCCACTCTCCATGTTTCCAACAAAGATATTAAACAGCACTTGTCCTAGTACTAACCCCTGAGGAAGGCTACTCATCACTAGTCACTGCCTGGACACCAAGCTGTTGACTGCAACTCTCTTAATGTGACCATCCAGACAGTTCCTTATCCACCAAGTGGTCCATCTGTTAAAACCATGCCTCTCTAATTTAGAGACAAGGGTGTCGTGGGGCACGGTGTCAAATGCTTTGCAGAAATCCAGGTAGATGATATTAGTTGCTACTCTGTTATTCACCAATGCTGTAATGTCATTGTAGAAGGCCATCAGATTTGTCAGTCACAATTTGCTCTTAGTGAAGCCATGTTGGCTGTCATTGATCACCTCCTTATTTTCCATGTGCCTTAGCACAGTTTCCAGGAGGATCTGCTCCATGATCCTGCTGAGCACAGAGATGAGATTGTCCAGCCTTAGTTCCCCGGGTATTCCTTTTTTCCCTTTTTAAAAACGGAGGTTATGTTTCCCCTTTTCCAGTCAGTGGGAACTTCACCAGGCTACCACAACTTCTCAAATATAATGAATAGTGGCTTGGTAACTTCATCCACTGGTTCCCTCAAGACCTGTGGATGTACCTCATCTGGTCCCATGGACTTGTGCACCTTCAGGTTCCTTAGATGATCTCAAACCTGATCTTCTCCTTTAGTCAGCAGTTCCTCATTCTCCTAGCCCCTGCTTTTGCCTTCTGCCACTTGGGGGTGTGGCTAAAGCACTTGTTGGTGAAGACTAAGGCAAAAGAGTAATTGAGTACCTCAGCCTTCTCCTTATCCTTAACCAGGCCTCACATTTCCTTCTGGAGAGGGACCACATTTTCCGTAGTCTTCCCTTTATCACCTACATACCTATGGAAGCTTTTCTTGTTGCCCTTGACGTCCCTGGCTGGATTTAATTCTACCAGGGCTTTAGCTTTCCTAACCTGATTCCTGGCTGCTTGGATAATTTTTCTGTATTCTTCCCAGGCTACCTGTCCTTGTTTCCACCCTCTGTAGGCTTCCTTTTTCTGTTTCAGTTTGTCCAGGATCTCCTTGTTCATCCATGCAGGCCTCCTGGTGTTTTTGCCTGACTTACTCTTAGTAAGCTCCTGAGCTTGGAGGAGGTGGTAATTGAATATTAACCAGCTTTCTTGGACACCTCTTCCCTCCAGGCCTTTATCCTATAGTATTCTACCAAGCAGATCCCTGAAGAGGCCAAAGTCTGCTCTCCTGAAGTCCAGGGTAGTGAGCTTGCTGTGTACCTTTCTCGCTGCCCTAAGGATCTCCAAGTCCACCATCTCATGGTCACTGCAGCCAAGGCTGCCCTTGAGCTTCATGTTCCTCACTAGTCCTTCCTTGTTGGTGAGAACAAGGTCCAGCATAGCACCTCTCCTCTTTGTCTCTTCTATCACTTGGAGAAGGAAGTTATCATTGACACATTCCAGGAACGTCCTGGTTTGCTTGTGCCCTGCTGTTTTGTCCCTCCAACAGATATTGTGGTGATTGAAGTCCCCCATGAGGACCAGGACTTTTGAACATGAGATTCCTTCTGTCTTTCTATAGAGGGCCTCATCCACTCAGTCTTCCTTGTCAGGTGGCCCATAGCAGACTCCCCACTGTAAAGTCACCTGTCCCTGCCCTCCCTTTAATCCTGACCCATAAG
The DNA here is from genome assembly GCF_963924245.1 of Chroicocephalus ridibundus. NCBI lineage: Eukaryota > Metazoa > Chordata > Aves > Charadriiformes > Laridae > Chroicocephalus > Chroicocephalus ridibundus. The sequence goes on along the minus strand of NC_086284.1, from coordinate 91,181,856 downwards.
CTCTTTGTTGACTCCTCATCCATCCCCAGCCAGAGCTCCATGCACTCCAGCTGGTCCTTGACATAGAGGGCAACACCCCTTCTCATCTGCCCTGCCTGTCCTTCCTGAAGAGCCTGTATCCTTCCATTCCAACACTCCAGTCATAGGAGCCATCCCACCACGACTCTGTGACGCCAATATGATCATAGCCCTACAGGTGTGCACACGTCTCTAACTCCTCTTATTTATTCCCCATGCAAAGTGCGTTTGCATAGAGGCATTTAAGTTGGGCCCCAGATGAAGCTGACTTACTGGCTGGAGTGGCTAGTATTCCTTTTTGCTGCACTCCAGGTGGTCTCCTGTTGACCTGCAACCCTTATGCAGGCTCTGGGCATCTATTACTGGTACTGGTATTATACTGGTAAGAGTGGGATGGAATGGGGTTCCCCCTCCCCCCTAAGTTTTTCTTGAGCTTGGAAGAGGTGACCCTTGAATATTTACCAGATTTTTTGGAACCCTCTTCCCTCTAGGGTCCTATCCCACAGCAGTCTTCTGAGCAGATATTTGAAGACACTAAAGTTTGCTCTCCTGAAGTTCAGGGTTGTGATCTTGCTTTTTCCCCTCCTCCCTGCCATCAAGATCCTGAAGTCCACCATCTCATGGTCACTGCAACCAAAGCTGCCTTTGACCTTCATATTCCCAATGAACCCCTTGTTCTTGGTGAGTATGAGGACGAGCAGAACACATCTCTTCATCAGCTTCTCTATCACTTGAAGGAAGAAGTTGTCATCAATGCACTCCAGGCACCTACTGGGTTGTTTATGTCCTGCAATGTAGTCCACACAACTTAGAACTTAATTTTAAGATGGACAAAGCTATGTAGACCAATGTAATGCTACAGACAAAGATACTCATGCTGAAAGGAGAATTAGGAAACAATATTTGCATATAATCATAAGTTTACTGTGGTGAATTACCTTCACTAAGAACCTATGTGAAGTAAATAGATGAATGAGTGAACAACTTGGAAGAATAATAAGAGTTTTGCTAGTATTTTCAAAGATACGCCATGACTTCCCATGAGGGAGTGAAAAATCTAAGACAAAGACAAGCAATACTTTATATGCACTTCTGAAGATCAGCTTCTCTGTCAAATCTGCTGAGGCCAGTGACTGTGGAGACAAGTAATTGTGACAGAACTCTCATTGACAGCATAAACAATTTGGGTTCTTTCGGAGCAAAGGATAGCTATTAACACTGGTTGGAAAAATATATTCTAGTTGGACTTCGACTACCAACAGCTACACATTTAGTGATGCCTATCAGGTTTTTTTTCACTAGGCATATCATACCTGCCACAGTAACTTTAGCAGTGGCTTGCAGTTTATCAGGAATTCAGATGAAAAGTTTGCTATGACAAGTGAGTCATCCAGTGATACCCAGTCTAACTTTTTGCTGGAAAATGGTGTCAAAATAACCGAGAGAGGAATCTGTGCAATGAAATCTACTTGCAGAAGTCAATATTTTAGTTCTTTTGGTAGTCAAGGGAGAGGAAAAAAGTTATAGGACATGATTCATCTTATTCTTAAGTAGATATCTAAATAGGTCAGATGAATCATGCTCTAAAAGGGCCTTTTCTCTCTGGTGACTATAAAGGGAATCCAAAGTGACTAATTCAGATCTAGACGACTAAACTATAGATGTCTAAAGTTAGCTGCAGTGAATCCCACACAGAATGGTTTGTACCTTCCCAGCATACGAAAAAAGCTGGGGAGTGAGTTCCCTTTCATAGCTGGCACAGTTGTAATGCACAGTCACAGACAAAGTTTGATTTGTTCCAAGCTGACGTTTTGTCCAACAGGAAGCTGAAACAAGTATTCTTTAAGTAGTAGAAACCGTAAGCTACTTTGGAATTTGCAAATAGATAAAGCTAAACAAAACTGAAAGCATGATTGGGGATTCCCAAGCACTGCCTTAGTTTACAAACAATGATACTGTGATAGAACTACTGCTTGCAGTGAAGTACCAATCAAATCCAAACTAAATCAAGTACAGAAAATGGCAACTAAAATGCCACATGGATGGAGCAGCTGCCTTAAAAAGTGAGCCAGTAGGGATGGGAGAGTTCAGCTTGTGCAGGAGAAAACCGAGGAGCAACGTGATGGAGGTTTATAAGCTTGTGCTGGACTATTCGTTCATCAAATCTCACAGTACTTGAACTGAAGGCACTCACTGAAACTGGTGGAAATTCAGGTTATTACATGCAAAAGTCATAGTATGTAGTGGACCTCTGTTATTTAGTGCTGTAGGCTCTTGCAAAGGCAAACACTATCACCAGTTTCAAAAGGGATTAGATAAATTAATTGGAAAACAGGGCAATAAACAGAAGTTAAAGGGACTAGGCAGGGATCTATCCTCTAAAAACCCTAAAACTTCTCTAGACGCTGGGTAATGCAATGAGAAATGGACTGCAGACACAGACAGGAACATGCGCTCTTCTTTCCCATCTTCTTCTGCCATTGCCAGAGGCTTCGAGAATTCAGCTGGTCCAGCCTGGTGGGGCATTTCTTATCTTCTTACAGACATAAAACATTACTCTTACAAACTGCTCTGATCGTTTCACTCCTGATGGGCAGATATGAAGAAAGGATGAAAAAAATTTCCTCTAAGTCCAAGAAAGAAGCATAATTCAAGGTGAAGACCAGTCCATTTCTGAGTAGGTGTAAGATGAGCTACTCTAAGGAGCAGCTTAAGATGACTGAGCCTCAGGACACAAAACACCAGAACAAATTCATTCAGTTCTGTCTGACAGCAGTGCTGATGAAATTTCTAGGGAAACTCTGAACACCTCAAAGAATCATGTTAATCACTTCAGTAACTCGTCTGGATAGACCATTCCACAATTCGGTGTGATACGAGTGCGGGTTATTAATTTTTATAATGCCACTGGGGGAAGGAGAATTGCAAGGGCTTCATCATCAACCCCATTGGACTTTTTGGTGTGTTTTGAAGAGTCTTCTGCTCCATAGCTGGCAGATGAAACCTTACACACTCATCACAGAATCACAGAATGGTAGGGGTTGGATGGGACCTCTGGAGATCATCTACTCCAACCCCCTGCCAAAGCAGGTTCACCTAGAGCAGGTTGCACAGGATTGTGTCCAGGGGGGTTTTGAATGTCTCCAGAGAAGGAGACCCAACAACCTCTCTGTGCAGCCTGTTCCAGTGGTCCACCACCCTCAAAGTAAAAAATTTTTTCTTCATGTTGAGATGGAACTTCCTGTGTTCCAGTTTGTGCCCGTTGCCCCTTGTCTTGTCATCAGGCACCACTGGACAAAATCTGACCCCATCCTCTTGACATCCACCCTTTAGATATTTATAAGCATTGATGAGATCCCCTCCCAGTCTTCTCTTCTCCAGGCTAAACAGACCCAGGTTTCTCAACCTTTCCTCATAAGAGAGATACTGCAGTCCGCTGATGATCTTTGTAGCCTCTGCTGGACTCTCTCCAATAGTTCTCTGTCTTTCTTGAACTGGGGAGCCCAGAACTGGACACAGTATTCCAGATGGGGCCTCACTAGGGGGAGGATAACCTCCAGGATACCAATGGCCTTCTTGGCCACAAAGGCACATTGCTGGCTCATGCTCAACTTGTTGTCCACCAGGACTCCCAGGTCCCTCTCTGCAGAGCTGCTCTCCAGCAGGTCAACCCCTAACCTGTACCGGTGCATGAGGTTATTCCTCCCCAGGTGCAGGACCCTACACTTGCCCTTGTTGAACTTCATTAGGTTCTTCTCTACCCAACTCTCCAGCCTGTCCAGGTCTCTCTGTGTGGTGGCACAGCCTTCTGGTGTGTCAGCCACTCCTCTCAGTTTTGTATCATCAGCAAACTTGCTGATGGTACACTCTGTCCCCTCATCCAGGTCATTGGTGGATATGTTGAATAAGCCTGCACCCAGTACTGACCCCTGGGGAACACCACTAGTTACAGGCTTCCAACTAGACTCTGCACCTTTGGTCATAACCCTCTGAGCTCTGCCATTCAGTCAGTTCTCAGTCCACCTCACTGTCAACTCATCTAACTGACATTGAAGCTCTTCTCCATTAAACTACAAAGCTCTTAGCAGCTGCTCATCAACACAAGCTTTTTCAGCTAACAGCTTTCTATCCTGAGTTATGTATTAAATATGTTTTCTATGCAAAAAAGGTGATGACTGGGGTCGTCATGTCTAGATAGGAGCTGAGACAGCTAATTCTTGTATTGTAATGGCCCAATTACTGCCCAGCATAACATTGACATCACTCATCACATATGTTCTTCTGAGATACTCAGTACCTTGCGAAAGAAATCTTCCAAACATGCCTTAATAATTTGCAAAGCTATCTGAGGGAATGAATTGCAAACAGTATGAACCTGAAGTTACATGTGCATTCCTCACTAACATCACTGAAATGACAGCTGTAGTCAAACATAAATAAAAGAGAATATCAAACTTTTTAAAGAGCTGGGTTTTTGGGTTGGTTGGGTTTTTTTTCAGCTGTGTGTAAACTTGTTGATCTATAGTAGTTTTAAATATATTTTTTGTATTAATCATATTAAATGATGAGATATATTCAGCAAAACTAAAAGGCCTATTAATTTTATAGCAGAGTAGAAATTGATTCTGAGAAATATTTTAGATATATGTCTTTTAAAGGTAATATTTTGGAAAAAAAGATACCTGCTACTCTGATAAGTAGAGATCCTGCTGTGAACATGCATTCTTTGCTACACTGGGTAAAAAGGGATATTGCATTATGTTATTCTGCATACCTACTAATCCTTAAGACATAAGCATCAGCCTCTACTCATTGAATATCCTTGTTTTTCTCTTAAAAAAATCATATCTATTGTACTGACCTTGATGTAAAAAACCCAGAAAATTAGGTACGTGTTATCATACGTGTCTGTTGAAGATTAAGCCTTTTTTTTTTTTTTTTTTAATGAAATACAGTAAGAGAGGAAGTGGTAACAGTCGGAAAAGAAAAATACAAAAAGTGTTCCCAAACAACTGGTGAATTCAAGTGAGAAAATCTGGCTTATTTCTACGTTACTTTACCCTTCAACTCATCTGTTGGCTCTATATTAGCATTCAGATAGCAGTATTATCATTCCTGGTGATTCACTGAGGTATTATGAATATGGAAAATATCAGGAGCTTTTTATGTCTATGGTTTGTCTTTCTTAGATATTCGAAGGAATAATTGAAGCCAATCAGTTCTTGATAACTTGCATATAGATGAATTCCATTATGGAAGAGAGAAAGTTGTTTAATAATTCTTCTCACAACACACGAAAAGGTTGATTTCAATCAGGTTTCTAAAAACAATACCTCTTGTTCATTTTTTTCCCCATAAAATTGATTGATTTACAGGTTAGTATGTCATATTATTTTTGTTTCTCAACTTATTATTAGGCAACATATTAAAGGACCACCTATTCAGTGAAGTATTTGATAAGTTGCTATTTTCTCCCTCTTTTGTTTGATCATTGCTGCCCTCCTGAATAAAACACAGATACATTTTTATAAACAATTGGGAACAAATTCAATTTTATTTATGCATTAAAATAAACCCACTAAAATCAGGTGAGAATTACATTATCTGAACTAGAATCGATGTCTTTTTTTTTCCTATTTTAATTATAAGGAATAATATTGTCCTTTAATGCTTACCAATCAGGAATTGTATAACTTAAAAAATGAGATGTTTTCAGGGTAATATTGTAGGTTGTATTGTTGATTCATAAACAATATCTATTAAGAAGGGAGAAACTAATGATAAATACATAATCATTGACAGGAAGGTTGTAGATTTTTAAAAGTCAATAGCAGTGTCAGGTAAGTATAGCTAATGATATAATTATAATTAACAAATTATTTATAACATGGTCAAGACTGTTGAAATTTGATACCTGGTAATTCTGGCATGTTATATCTTGTTTTGGAATATATTGGTTTAACTTAATAATTTTAGTTTACTTCTCAAACTGTGTCAAACACACTGACAGCTGCAAGAAAGCAGGACATGAAGTATATCATCTTGTTTGACAGAAATGTGACTCATCAATATCAGTTGTCCTAACGATGGCCTTCCTCAGCTGGCTGTAGAGGAGCAACATATGCAGATGTTTAGTCAGTGTTCATGCTTAGCTGCTGGCCTGGGATTTACAGTGGGATAATGCCTGAAGGTTTGCTCACATTTAACGTTATGTTGATACCCAGGGTTTGAAACCTCTATGACTTTCTTTTAATCTGTTTAAGTTCTGGGTAATGAGGCCAGCCCTCCTCGCTCAGGGTTTTGCAGACTCTGTGTCAATACTTTGAGACAACATTGTGTTTTCATATGAGAAATCTACCTGACTGCATCAGAACCTTTAAGAGGAGACTAGTTAATTCATAATTTATTGATGAAAGAAAGAAAGATAGAAAGAAGGAAAAAAGGAAAGAAAGAAAGAAGGAAAAAAGGAAAGAAAGAGACAAGGAAAGAAAGAAAGGAGAGAAAGAGAAAGAGAAAGAAAGAGAAAGAGAAAGAGAAAGAGAAAGAGAAAGAGAAAGAGAAAGAGAAAGAGAAAGAGAAAGAGAAAGAGAAAGAGAAAGAGAAAGAGAAAGAGAAAGAGAAAGAGAAGGAAGGAAGGAAGGAAAGAAAGAAAGAAAGAAAGAAAGAAAGAAAGAAAGAAAGAAAGAAAGAAAGAAAGAAAGAAAGAAAGAAAGAAAGAAAGAAAGAAAGAAAGAAAGAAAGAAAGAAAGAAAGAAAGAAAGAAAGAAAGAAAGAAAGAAAGAAAGAAAGAAAGAGAAAGAGAGAGGAAGAGAGGAAGGAAGGAAGGAAGGAAGGAAGGAAGGAAGGAAGGAAGGAAGGAAGGAAGGAAGGAAGGAAGGAAGGAAGGAAGGAAGGAAGGAAGGAAGGAAGGAAGGAAGGAAGGAAGGAAGGAAGAAAGAAAACTCCCCTATCCTTTTTCTTTTTGGGAAACAGAAAAAAGTGGAGGAGTTAATAACAGCACTTATAAATGGAATACAGACAGAGGAGGGGAGGAGCGTATTGCATCCCCCTGAATACAGATGAATCAGGAAATATCTTGATACCCATTAGTTTAGATGCATTAGAAATAATGTCATTTCAGGTTCGCTGGAGTACTTCACCAGGAGGAATTCAGAATTTCTACTTACATGACAGATTCTTAATAGCGTTAAATACAGTAATTCATTTAAAAAAAAAAACACAACAGCAAACCACACATAATCAGGTCCAACCATCCACTATACCCATGACTTTTTGCAAATTTCTACTCATATTTCTTTTCATTGTGAGCAGATCCTTCAGGAGGGAACTTTTAACCTGGCAAACCGGTCACCCCAGCTGTCTGCTATGTTATATGTGATGGATATATGCTATATGTGATGGATGTTTCTTCTCCAAGAAAATTGCATCCAACACAAAAAACACTTCAAAGTTATGAGAGTTGAGTATATAAGCATTGATACTTAATTTCTGGAAGTGGAGGTATAATGCTTAGAAAGGAATGCTGTGATATTGCATTTTAAAGACGCTCAGTTTCTACCCAGCTTGCTGTACAGAGACATGGACATGTAACAGAACATGAGGAAGAGTCATGTAGCTCAAACACTGAAATAGAAGGCCCTTGCTTTGCTTTATCTCTCTGTTCTCCTCTCCTCAGGAAATAGTATTTGGCAAACAAGATTGTATTGTTACTACTGGTGAAATGCCTGTTCATGTGAAATGCTAGAAAACATTTATGTAAAATTATATTTAAAAAAAACAAACAAAGTAACAAGCAATTCAAAACAAAAACGTCCAAGGACATTCACTTCCAGCAAGAGAAGACTGACTGACTGGCGTGTTACCATACTGAATACCAAACTATTCCCATAAATAATCACACTTGTTTTCCATTCTCTCACTAAAATATGTTAATCTCAACAGAAATAAATAAAAATAATTCTGGTGGTTAGACTTTCTTTATCATGCATCCTGACATATGAGCACTGATGTTGATTGCAAATAAGGACACCAAGAAATGAGGTGCTGCAATATCCCACTCCTGGGCCTGGCCTCCAGGCGATATTAAAGATAAGCTCATGGGCTCTTCAGATTGTAAGAAATATTAGGGGCCTCAGAAAGGTGAAAGAAAAATATCACTGAAGCTAGCCACTAGGAAGCCTTAGTACTTAATCCTATATTTATGCAAGTTGCTGCCTCCTCTGTAGGGTAGACCCCTCCAATAGCATTGATAAGCAGTTGTGTTGGAGACCTGAATAAGAAGCAGCAAGCAACAGTAGCATCCGCATCCACCTGCCTGGTAAGATCTAACAGGTGGTACATCTGAAACTCCTCCAAAATTCACTGATACTGACAGTCTACTGTAGAAAACTATCATCTGCCTACAGTGTAGTTTGTCCCAGAAAAGTCTATCCCTGTCTCTCTAGGCTTTAATGGAGCCTAGAGATAATAACCTCTTAATTTAGATGCTTTGGTAAGGGCACTAGAGTTAGGGGTTCAGAACACAGTCTGTGGCCCAATGTTTTCTGGACCGTGCCGGAAGAATTTAGATGTCTTTTGTATTTAGTATTGTTTTTGAACAGCAATGTCAGATTTAGACAAATGAAATCTGCTAAAGTCTTGTTTAAGGCAAGCTGCATGCCTGCAGCATTATTAGGGAAAATGGACATGTTTTTATTTTATTTTTTATGTGCCTCTATTTTTCTCTGGGATGGAACACTCACAACAGTTTTTCTGCAAGCCTAAAGTAAAGGCTGGATTTTGCTTCCCTTTATTGTTGGCTTTGGTTTTTCTAAGTTTTTTCTCATATACAAAATTTTTAATAATCTTTTTTGACATAAGGAAAAGTGTCTATATAGTTACTTTCACTGAAATGAATTAAAATTATAATCCAATTTTTAAAGTTGAAAGAAATTCTCTTTTTCTGATAAATTACCTGAGCTGTAACAGAAGAAAAACTGAAAACAGAGAAAACAAGCAGCTGACTGACAACGATGTTTCTGCTGATTTTTCTCAAATACAAAAAGACAGCAACGTGCCTGTGTAAGTTAACAGCAATTTTGTCCAGAGTAGACCTCTACACCACCACCACCACCCCCCCCAAAATAAAGGTAAGACAATTAAATTTAAAGGGACAACAAAATATTTCAGGATCAGTTCAAGAACTAGTATCTTTCACTGATACAGAAATCGTATTTTTAGATATATTGGCCAGTATTATGTGTAGCTGCCTAAAACCTTGCTGGGTGTGTGCACTGGCTGTCATATAGTTCGGAAACTGAAGACTCACAGGCCTGTCTAGTGCTTGCCAGGAAAGTGGCTGAGTGGCTAAGTTTTGAAAAAGACAAGCTAAGGGGTCCTGGTAAGATACTTTGTGAATAACATGCTATACATACCGAATGAACAGCAAGACTCCTGTGCTGCTGTCTTCTTAACAGAACAGATATTTTTGAGGATCTGTGTTTTTAGTGATGTTATACCCACTGTCCCTATCCTAATAAATCTCTTTTTCCATTTAGTATTCATACTTACATTTTCCCTGCATCTATAAAATATAAATTCAAATATAGGAATCTAAGTAATCTTAAGAATATTTTAAAGAAAATAAAAAGCTTGGTCAAATCCAGTCCTTACAGAAAACTGTGGCAAGTGTGACAGATGTCAGTTCAAAACACTACTATTAGTTATTATTGCTACTTTGTCATCATTTTATGGTGACACTAAAGAGAAGACAAGGAAAAGCATCATTCCTCTATGAGGTACAAGTGACAGGGGAGTATTTTGTGTGGGAAAATGCAACATGCTGTACCTTTAACGGTAGTTCCACATGCAACTACCTTCTTTCTGATTGCAGTAATACAATTGATATTGTCCCAATCAAAAGTATACAAGAAAGAAGAAAATGGCTTTATATGCTTCTAAGAAGGCCAAGTTTTATCCTGATTAAGTGTATAAAGATAGTGTTCTGATCTTTCCATTGTAAAAATGTCTTTTCATTCTGTAATCGGTGGAGAAACACTTAATGGTTTTGTGGGTTTGGTTAGGGGTTGGTTGGTGTTTTTTTATCTGCTTTCTTTTTTTTTTTTAAGTGTTTTTAATGTGCCTCGTTGCCTCATAACATCTGCTGTTAGTACTAAAGCAACATATTTTAGTTCATTTTTTCTTATGAACAGATTTAAAAGAAATGATACTGATTGATGTTTCTGGTGTTGCTTAAATCTGTACAGTGCTTGCAGTGCTGTTCAGTTCTGTGAGTAATATAAACTGCTTCTTGCACTGCATATGTCAATGAAATGATCTAGCCCTGCAGAAATGTTACCTACAATTTTTTTTTGTAGTTTGAAGAATGTAAATGCATTAGGATTTTCACATTTACAAGCACATGGTGCATAAATCCTGCTTTTCCCTAAATACTTTGATTGCAAATTGACAAAAAATGCAGTATGAAAATCTTTCCCTGCAACTATATTCCTGAAATACTGCAACATCAAAGATAATACTTTAAAACAAAAGATTTTTTTTTTCTTTTATTGCAGAATAAATTTGTTTGGCAGTTATGGAGTAGTGCTCTGGGAACCGATCTTTGCTGACATAGTTAGATGACTAAGTTCCTTGATTTTCCTTACCTAGGTAGCAAAATGATAGTGTAGACAAGCTTACACATGCAAAGCAATGAAACAATGTCCTAATGACAGTCAAATTCTCATTGTAAATTCAGATCTGTGGAGTTTGTTCCTAAAAAGGCATTGTGCCAGCACACAGGAGCACCAGCCCTTTATGTTTGACTGCGAAGATCCCTTGCCCCCAGTCACTGTACATCATGTCTTGTGAGATCTGATGCTGTCAGGGAACACAGTACTTCCAGAAGAGTAGGTGAGATTTGGCCTTCAGTCTGCAAAACCCTCTTTGAAGTCAGGATCGATGACTTATTTGGGATTTCACATGTAATGCAGACTGAGAAAGTATTACAGGTTTGACCTCTGAGGTTCCCTGCAGTATGGAGCCATTCACACCTCCCTGTGCAGGCTCTGTGTGGAGGAGCTCACCAAAGTTGCAACAGGCACATCTGAAGGCAGATTTTCGTACCAGTTGTGTCAGAGAATTGTCTGTAAAGTTATTTTGCAAGAGACAGTGTAATTATTAAAACACAGACAGATCGTGCTTTGATATACTAAACAAGCTGTCTGCACTTTCTCTGAGGTACTAGACAAGTAAATGAGAAATAAAAATAGATGCCTCAAGGGAGAAGAAAAAAAGGCTCAAACTCTGCAGCCTTCATTCATGGCCTGATTGCTCCCCTTGACCTCCCTGCCCCATTTGTGCCCAAGACTCCACAGAAAACCAGCTCCAGAGTCAGCATAGAAGAAGTACTTATCACAGCAGCACTACCAGCCAAACCTTTGCATTTTAAGGAAGTAAGGTTGTGGATTTCAATTATACACTTTGTGTTCTATCTCGCTTTCTTCAGCCTACCAGTGTGAATTATTTCACTTGATTTAAATTATTTTAAGGTTTTATTGTATTCTAAAGTTCCTGCTATTCCTGGTTTTTGGAGGATTTTATTCTTCAAAGAATCATAGAATGGTTTAGGTTGAAAGGGACATTAAAGATCATCACGTTCCAACCCCCCTGCCATGGGCAGGGACACCTCCCACTTGACCAGGCTGCTCAAAGCCCCATCCAGCCTGGCCTTGAACACTTCCAGGGATGGGGCATCCACAACTTCTCTGGGCAACCTGTTCCAGTGCCTCACCACTCTCAGAGTGAAAAATTTCTTCCTGATATCTAATCTGAATCTACCCTCTTTCAGTTTGAAGCCACTACCCCTCATCCTATCACTACATGTCCTTGTAAGAAGTCCCTCTCCATCTTTCCTCTAGGCCCCCTTTAGGTACTGGAAGGTTGCTATAAGGTCTCCCCGGAGTTTTTCTCTTCTCCAGGCTGAACAACCCCAACTCTCTCAGCCTGTCCTCAGAACATAGGTGTTCCAGTCCTCTGATCATCTTCATGGCCCTCCACTGGACCCACTCCAACAGGTCCCTGTCTTTCTTGTGCTGAAGACTCCTGAGCTGGACGCAGTACTCCAGGTGGGGTCTCACTAGAGAGGAGCAGACTGGGAGAGTCACCTCGCTCTACCTGCTGCCCACACTTCTTTTGATGCAGCCCAGGATGTGGTTGGCTTTCTGGGCTGCAAATGTACAGTGCCGGCCCATGTTGAGCTCTCATCAACAAACACCCTCAAGTCGTTTCTTCAGGGCTGTTCTCAATCCATTCTCTGCCCATCCTGTATTTGTGCTTGGCATTCCCCTGACCCACACGCCAGATATTGCACTTGGCCTGGTTGAACATCATGAAGCTGGCACGGGCCCACCTCTCAAGCCTGTCAAGGTCCTTATGGATGGCATCCCTTCCCTCCAGCATGTTGACTGTGCCACACATCTTGGTGTTGTTGGCGAACTTGCTGAGGGTGCACTCAACACCATTGTCCATGTCCATGTTCATGATATGACTTAACACCGGTGTTCAACAGGAATAGAAAAAAACACTTGTGTTTCCCTTCAGATTGCAATTTCTTCTCAATCCTAGTTATATTGGTGGAGACTTCAGGGAGTAGCTGGTGTTACTGAATATCGTCTTACGCATCATTAATATAATCTGTGATCAATCTTTTTCTCTGGCATATTGTACCACGTATCTATGTTGTTTTAGTATTTTTTCTTCTTTTTATTAATAGCAGTCTTTCCTTCACTTTTCAATCTATACAAGACTACTTTGGTGTATGTGAATTTCAATTAATTTTAAAACCACATTCAAAAGAATATTGTATGCAAACTTTCTGAAGTACAGATACATTACTTCATCTAGAATAAAATAAAATTATGATAAAACAGAACTGTGAAGGACCTGGCCTTACCAGGACTCTTCAAAGAGTAAAGCATTGTTCACTTCAAATAAGGAAGTCAGAACTGGTCCCACAGAAATTACTGAGACATTCTAAACAAGTTCATCATCTTCCAAGATTTATGAATGAAGTAAATTAACCTTTTGGTTATTTGCATATTGCTGTTGGAAGTCCTAATACTTTTTCTGTTTCAGATTGTTTTCAGACATTTTTGTCCTCTTTGTTTTCTGTTGCTGTTTTCTTCCCCCAAAACACTTCCAGCCCCAAATCAAGTACTTTGTTTGTCATGTTAATACTGCCCTCCCTAATACAAGCAGTCATTTTTATATCTAACACAGGAATTAATTTCTGAAAGTATTATTCAGATGGTCACAAAGCTGGCAACTGTGGTTATTGTTCAAATCAACATCTCTTGTGCAGAAATTAGTGTGCTTACTCAGGCTTTTATCTATCATTCACTCTTTTCTTTTCATGTTTCACCCTACAACATTTCTTTCTCAAAGATCATCCCATCACTATGGGGGCCACCACGCATTTCTGTCATGCCCAAACCTGTGAAGTCATTAAACTCTTGCCTGCCCTGAAATCACATCTGCTCCTCCTGCCCTCCTAGTTCCTTCCTGGCTGTCTGCCATGAGGTTGATCCTGGAAGACTGAAGAGGAATATATGTACTAGAACTAAAGATCTGATTAGATCATGTGGGTTTGCCTACCTTTTAATCATTCCCTGTTCCTGATGGCGAGGCTGCCCTCATTGTGCTAGATGTAGCTCTTGAAAGATCTGCTTCTACTTCACTTTTTGCCCTTTGGTGTGATCTGGAAGAAGCTTACAGCACTTTCACCACCATTTTCAAAGTTACTGTTTTAAACATTACTGCTCCCTGTGCTCCTGTTTATCCTTTAAAATATCTTTGTGAGAAGTTTAGATGTTTTTCTGTAAGAGAAGAGATTAATCCATAATCTTTCCTCTGACTGCAACAGTGTCCCCTTCGAGATCCTAATCTTTTTCTCCAACCTGTTCCTTCAGGAGGTGGAAAGCTTGCAAAGGATCAGTCCAGAAAAAACAGCAGCAGCTCCAAGGTCTCTATTTACTTCTTTAAGCAGCATTCCTTAGGATTTCCTCAGTAGGCACACAAGCATCTAGGTAATTTTTACAACAAATTGAGGAATAGCTCTGTTTCTGTCATCAGCAGTTGAATTCAATAAACAGAGCTGCACAAACTCTCTGGAGCTTCCAGAAGATGCCAAGTTTGAAAGATGGGTGAAAGCAAAAGTTGTATTTTGTTTAAGCAGGAAGTAATGTTCCCTGTAGCTTACTCTAGTGAAGATCAGACAAAAAGAATGAACGAATCACATAACGCAATCAGGTAATCTTGCTAATTTAAACTAGCTGAAAGCAGGAATACTGTGTAGGTTAAATTAATGCTTTTGTTAGATAATGGCAGGTCTAAAGGACAAGTCTTTCTGTTTCTGGGAATCATTTTGGTGACGTTCAGTTCACAACCCCAAGTCTGTAAGAATAGAACAAGAAAAGAGAAAAAAATGTCGCTGTGTATCTGGAGAGACACCACTGGATTGACTAACAATGGACTTTTAAGTCTGTTTGCATCTGTTAGAAAAGTTAGCAGCCGAATAATTAATCTGTCTGACCCAGAGGGAGTAGAGTACTCTTAAAATGTAACTGGCCACAGTAGTTATTGCTATGCATATGCAACTGTATGTTGCAGCTTTAGTTTGAGATATCTCCATAAATGCCAATCTATCTATTATAAGTACAAATATGCAACCACCTTGTTAAGCCTACCAAAACTGTCCACTAGAAGCAGGAATGTGAACTTAAGCCTTCAAAACATTTAAACCTTGGTCAATACATGACATACTGATCAATACATGACATACTGCTACTTCTGAAGAACGTAGACTCCTGGCTTCTCTTATCAACAGCAGAATAGACAAAGATAAGAAATCCATTTTCTTTTGTAGATTGGGTGGACACAAACTATTGCTAATGTATTGCAATAAATGCGCAATATTGGCTTGCTTGCTTGCCTGTAAATTTCAATATTTTAGTGAGCTGTTTATAGGCTTAAATAGTAGTAGTAGTAGTAGTGGTAGTAATCAATCATAATGATGATAATAAAAATAACAGTAATAAAAGAGGCTCAATTATTAACAATTTATTTCATTATTTAGTGGGAGAGAAAAAAGTATTTTCCAATTCTAGATAAAGTATTTTGTAGCAGTATTCCACAGGTTGTCTCCTGTTTTATACCATGAGCGTAAACTTTTGTGGAAAGGTCTGCCTTTTCTTTCTGTGCTTGTATTGTGCTTGATACACTGTTTATGTCAACAGCAACTAGTATGTGATACCATATTGATCATAACAGGGAAAAAAGAGTGATGCATGTTCTTCAGGTACATTATATTGATACTGATATATTAAAGAAAAGAAACTAAAAGGCAAGGTTCTTATGTTGAATAGAGTCATGCTGCGCTGGTGAAATACCTTTCATATATCATGTTTTCAATGTGTATACTGTGGGCAACCTCTTTTCCCTCCAGTTGTCCAAAGATGGAATATGTCTACCCCAGATTGTTTCACAAGCACACCTACTCTGCATCGTAATTATACAATAGACTTGATGAACAGACTCTTTCACAGGAATGAAAGCACCTTAGAGTTTAAACACCGTATACCATGAGATTAGAATACTAATAGCAAAGCAATTAAAAAATTAATACTAGTTTTAAAACAAGAAGAGGTTAAAGAAACACATAATCGGAGTAAAATATTTATATAGATGTTTCAAACTTTCTGCTAAAATTGATAATTCTTGATGAACAAATTACTGAAAGGAGATTTTATTTGGTTCATGCAGTAAGTTTATCTAACAAAGTTGGACAAATAATTTTAATGTACTACAATGTGTTAAAATGTAATCCTAAAATCCTCAAATGCATTCTACTTTAAAAATGGGAACTTATACCCTATTTGTTTGTATCCTAAAACCAAAATAAAGCCAACATTATGTCTTATTGAAAGCAATATCCATTTTTGGTTGTCTTCCAAAATAGACGTGCAATTTATGGTCTAACTTAGCTTCCAGAAACTCCTTTTTAATAGTGATAAAAACATAGAATGAAGGACTGAGGAAAGGAAATTGTCTATTTGACTCTAGGGTTTATAAGACTGATAATTGGGGAAAAAATAAAAGATGAACGAAAAAAAGAAAATCTGCATTTTATATTCATAAACTGAGCTTATTTATTATGATTAGTTCTGGTGGTGAAAAAGTTGCTCTTTTTATACTGCCTTCTATGAGAATGTTGTAGCAGTTCAAGCATTCAAAAGACAGAGGGAAAAGAAAGAAAAAGAATCATTCATTGGGAATTACTGAAACATTCTTGACAGCAAGTCTTATAGCTGTCATGAGAAAGGGCAGCAAGATAAGGAATATCTAAATCACAGGAGTGAAGTACAGAGATGTTTAATGCCCATTTGGCAATAAAGAATGTTACTTATTACATTGCCATCTGGTTTTATTTCACTGGTCTAACTTAATGAACACCACAGTAAACTTCATAACAAATAAGAGGAGAACAATGCCAATATTTCTAGAAATGTTACATAGTTAAATTGGCTGTTGAGATTTAGTAAAGAAAATAAAAATTTATTTCCCCAAACTTGTGGATTTAGGATTTAAGAGCCTTCTGGGTCAGTCTAACTTTGGACCAAGAAAAGTGTTTTGCCCCTGGCTAACATGACTTTGTTCTAGCATAAGGCTGTGGGAGGAATCTAAGTTGGATTTTATGAAGAAGCAATTGGCAAAGGTAGGGAAGTTTAAAGACTTTGAGAAGTATCTATGCATATTCCTCTGTATTTTTAAAGGCTGCCTTAAAAATATTCCACCTATATCAGAAAGTATATGAATATTAAAACTTACTTGGAGGATGTTATTTTACAATGGTACTTTTTCTTTAAAGGTTGGAAGTTCATATTTTATTTCTGCTGCTCAGCCTGTGCAAGTTGACTTTGATAGGTCTGACTTGGTTGAAATGGCATTCATGTTACATAAGGCACTACAAAGTTATAAGAGTTGATTACTTTGTAATTTAATATTCTCTTCTGATCTCTGTGTCAGTTGCTCTGTTCAGAGTTAATTACCAGAAGATTGGAACAGGGCAATGCATAGAAGTTTTTATTAGAGTTACGCTGAAGGGTTAGCAAATACAGTGGAGACCTCTTAAATTGCACAGTATTAGTGTACAGTAAATCTATTTCTTCATTAGGTTTTCAAAATAAAAGGTTTCATTAAGTAGAACATTGATTAACTGTATGTTCAACTGATAAAGAGAAGATTTGTTTCAGTGTATTATTTAAATGTGATCTGAAGTGGTCTTGTAATAAATTTTTAACTCTTAATCCTTAATATGTTGTGTAGTAAAGTTACAAAATTCATATAAGAGAATCTTTCATTTAAATTGAAAATTTCAGAAACTTTCTTACTGTTTAAACAGCTTAAGCATGGATCCAGGAGTTAGCAATTTTACTGCAGAAAAGTATGCTTCACAAGGTCTTGTTAAAAGAGAAGAAAACCCAGCTTCTTATTCTCTCCCACTTTCTAAATTTTTTACCGAGTTCTTAGCTTTAAAATACAGTAGAGAGTGTCTGATGATCTGAAACACGGTACTGATTTATTGCTCTTCACCTTTTGGGGCCAAATTCTCTTTTCAAACCCTGTTGACTTAAAGGGTATTATAATTATCTGGAAGGGCTGGCAAACACAGTAGACACTCCTTAAACTGAACATCCCTAGTGTATTGTAGGACTAATTCTCTGTCAGGTTTTCAAATTAAGGGCTTCATTAAGTGGAGCATTGATTAACTCTATGCATTCAATTGAAAGAGAACAGATCCATTTAATTGTATTATTTAAAGTTGGTCTTGCCCATTTAGAGCTCAATTTTCTTTGTAAATTCTGTTGACTTAAGAGGACTTACAGGAATGTTAATGACAAAATTTGTGACTTTATGGCTGCTTTTCCAGAAGACTGAAATGGAAACCGTGGGAATGGTAAGTGTGAAAATGTGAGCTCTGCCTTAGGGACCCAAGCTTTTAAAAGCAGTTGGCCGTACACTTCAGTGTCGTGTCTCCAACATGTCTTAGATATTCATCAGCCGGTACGTGGATTGAACTGCAGTCTAAAGCTTTGATATTGCCATTGCAAGGTGTCAGATGGCAATCTGCTTCCATATAAGCAAGTTGAGACAGGAAGTAGTTTAGTCTTGTAGAAAACATCTGTCCAGCTGTAGTTAAGACTGGCAAGGGCTAAGGAGGATTCTGACAAAAGAGAAAACTCCTGCTCCTGGCGTGGTCCCTGTTTAATTTATTCTAGGCTGTTTGCAAAGCTTAATTCTAGCTACTTCTAGACTTTTATTCAAGAAAACACTCCCTGGTGAATCTGAATAGTGATATGCTGTTCCCCTCTTAGCATAAGACCAAAAGATCTGAGACTGGGTCAGACTTGAAATTGATCTTGTTCTGTACACTGTCCCTGTCAGCGATCAAACACAGATGCTTAGGGAACAGCATAAGAACAGAGGAAGATCAGATATTCTAACAAACCAGTACATTTCAGTTGTATTTCTAAATACTTCTTTTCCTTTCGCTCTTTCTCTTTTTTCTCCCCTACTTTCTCTCTAATCCTGGTATCTCAATTATATTCAATTTCTGTCACAGTTCTTACTATAGAAAACCACCACATAAACCACTTAGAATTCATGGTTGACAAGAATATATTATAAAGGGTTTACATAACTAATATAACTCTATACATGAAATCATATTCTAACTTGCATGAGATGCTGACTTGGAAATAACATCTATGTTTAATGTTATACAACACTTTCCTTGTTAAACTTTATTTTATATTTGCCATAAACTCACCAAAATTTACCCACATTGCCTGAAATGTTCTATATTTAGTTGTTGGAAATGCATCCATCAGAAAAGAGATTGAAGATTTGATAAATTGTTTTCAAAGTTTTGCTGCTTAGCTGACAAATTCTGGTTTTCCTGCCTTGTGGCAATGGCTTTAAATTTGGCAGAGACTGGAGCCATATCTGGAAGCAGTCCAAGACTGGAAGGAGTAAGGGCTGCGTAAGGTGTCTAGCTACAATTCCATCTTGAGACATGGGGCTATGCAGAGTATGTTTGTACTAATGCTAACTGGGGTATACTTGTCATCATCCAGAAGATTGTCTTTTGCTGTCCTCAATTTTTCCTGAGTTTCTCACTTCCTAAAATTGCTTTATGCATGTTTCAAATAACTGTAGATGTCTGTTAAAGTTTGCCAATGAAATTCTCTGAAAATGGTGTCTGCTTTACATTGCAGAATTTGGCCAAAGACTTTGCTTCCAAATAAGAATCTGGCTTTCACATACCATGATAGAATTTAACATTTGTAAAGACAACCAGGAGATCTACCGTGTTGTCATTGATCACTGAATCTGTGGAATGTGGAAGAAGAGAGTGATGAACCAAGGAGAGCTATGCAGCCTAGAAAGGAAGAAGAAAAAAGCCATCACTCAGGGAGTAAGGACTGGAGGACACGTAGAAGAGAGTGTCCAATGGGCAAGGAGGGAGAGGAGAAAGCCAGAGCAGAAAGTTTGGCGGACAATCAGAGAAAAAAGGCTGGGAAAAGAGAAAGGGCAGGGCAGAGATGGTTGGGGAGGACAAGAAGGTAAGGGACAAAAATGAGGTGGATGCACCCTGGAAAGTCTATAAAAAGACTGTTGTGAAGACAAATTGATTAATGTTTGATAAGTACCAGCTATTTTGGTAATGAAACCCATAAAAATTCAAGAAAGACGTAAATAATCGTGTTTTCAGTGCAGCGTTCAGATAGCTTGTGGTAAATAAACTCCAAGGCCACATATTGAATGATAAGAGAAAACAGAAGTACTGAAAAATTGACTAAGGTATAAGTATTCACTTCATGTGCTCTGAGTGAGGCAGGTGGCCTGTGGAAAAACTGAAGATGGTATCATAAAAATGAAAGATTGTATCATAATGTATGCTCACAAGGGTTAACAAATGAACTTTGCATGGGCAGTCTTAGTTCTGGCATTTCCTAAATTTGAGTGCTTGACTTTGCAATCTTAATGTTCTTACTGGTAGTAAAACTAGAAAACAGTTAAGATGGGTTAAACACAGAATCAATGAAACCTTAGCTGCAAGTGCTTCTGCTTCCCACATGGTTTAAAGCTATACATGTACCTAGCTCAAACAAAAAAGAGATAGTGCTGCTTTATTCCTTAGATGTAAAACACTGATACAGCAAAAATAAGCACAACATCAGATGTTCTACTGAAGATCTAATTAGTCTCTGAAGTTTTAAATCTGTCTTACAGTGTCTCACATTTCTGTGCGACAACTCAAGAAATAATAGCATTGTACTCTTTTCCTTCATTGCCATCAGAAATCTGTATTTCATGCTGCAGAGTTAAACTGTCATTAATTTGGTTCACATCATATAACTACTCTTCAGGAAGAATAATACAAACTTGATCTGACATTCTTATTCACTTTTCCAGCATCTTCCCTATTTCTAGTTTTTATAGTCCTCCAGGCTCCTCTTCTACAGGATACTTCTGCTTACACCACTCTTCTGCCTCTTACAGCTTTCAACCTGGCTTCCTTAAGTCATTTAAATAGTGGATTTATAGGGGAAGTTAGCTAACTTTCCATCTCTTCTCCAGTTCTGATTTTACCCTCTGTTTCCCTTCTTTCTTGAAGAAAACACCCCTTTTCTTGAGAACAGCAATGAAAATTTGAGCTTCAAAGACAACAATATACAATAAAATCCAAGGCATTATGTAAGTTTATGTTGTAACTAAATAGGGAACTCAGTTTTTTTAACTGCTACAGCAGTAAAGTATAAAAGACAAAAAAGGCTGTTCAAAGTGATTTTTAAGCTTTGTAACCTTGAACTAAAGGAAGCAACCAGGTAGATTTAGGTACGAAGACCTTTTCATGTAATTTCTGAAATTTCAGTTAAGTTTCCAACTTACTCCCTAAATAAGCCCATAAACCAACTTGTAAACAACATATTCATGAAACATATTTTCTTTTCTGTCTTTTACAGTAGTACATTTTCCAGTATGCATTATTTTATGTAGTGTGAATATTTTACCATATTTTCAAACACATCACTAAAAATTGACTGCTGTCTCTCAATAAGTAACAGAACTCCTTGCAATTCCAATTCTTAAACGCCAAAATGCCCTTTCATCTTAGTTAAGTGAATTATGTATTTGAAAATACAACTCTGCAGTCCAACTGTTCATTTGTATCGCCTCCAAGAAATCTGGTTCTCTAACTCCACCGATCTACTTGGTTTTAATTCTCAGTCTGCAAAAAAAAGACATGACTCAGAGAGATAGTAGATGGATATATCTTTTCCATAATGAACTAGTTATTAAATTTCTATGGCCTCAGAAACATTTTGAACCAAATGCTTAAAAGAAAATCCCCTTAGGCTTTGCAAAGAAAAAAAACCCTTGAGTGTGTTGCAAATGAGACTATTTTTAGCGATAAACTGTTATATATCATTCCACTAATTAAAGAGTGAAATGAAGAGGCTTACTTAAAGCTGTTTCAAAGTTAAAATGTATAAGCAATAAACATGGGAAAATAATATGATAAAAAAATCACTAATACAAACTTTAAGAAAATTAAGAATGGGTTCAAAAAGGTGACTGAGGTAGTGAAGTAATTTTCATTGGAATACAATGCCCAATGTGGCAAAAAACTTAATAACTACAATAATTTCATGTTTTACACACTTGTCTAGTATATATTGGGGAATGTCTTATCAGTGGAAATTGCTGTGTTAATAGGGATCATCAGAATGAAATTAAGATGGGAAGCAAAAGAAAATAAAGAGTTAAAATCAGTATTTGTATAGTGAAAGTCAACAACAATAAGTGGACTATAATGTTCTCATAAAATTAGCACTAGGCAAAACCTAATAGATGTGTACCTTGTAGAAATTAAAATTTCTGCTGGATATATCCATTAAACAGGCAAACAAAAACATTTAAAGGTGAAAATATACTCAAAAGCAGGTGGTAATTTTCTGTGGGTTTTTTACACCCTAAAATCCCAAAGGCTTTGGGACTTCTTGCTGTACGAAGAAACTTAATGAAAATAAAGAACAGGTACTACCTGTGGGTTCTTTTTCTTTTCCTAATAGGAAGTAATGAAGAAACAACCAATGAAACTGAATATCAACAAACTGAAAATGGCTATATGAGAAAGACAGTACATAAGTTATCTGTGCTAAGAGGCTTTGGATTCTAAGAAGTGTCTTTCAGTTGAGTTTTCTTAAGATGTTAAATACACATTTGGGGGACAGAGTCAGTAAAGTTCTGGCTGTAAACAGATTAGAAAAGCAATCATGACAGTGTTGAACCACAGATATTTTTTTAAAAAAAGTTTCTGTAAGTATAGGTCAGGCTAGAATATCTCAAATAGAATTAGCATTGTTGCATATGTGGCTGTGGTAGTTTAAATGAAATAACTGCAGATATTGACAAACTAGAAGATAGGAAGGAAAAGTGAAGAGGGATGGACATGGTGGTACTAAAAGGAGAAAGAAATAGAAAGAAGACCAGAATATATAATAAAAAGCAAGAAGAAATCAGATAAAGGAAGGAAGGAGAAGAATATCAAAACAGCCGAGTACTGTTTTGTATTGGTTTATATAAGAAGAAAATCTATATAAAGAGTGATATAGCAAAAAAAGAAGTCTGTTAACAAAGCTATTAAAAATCTGAAATCAAGGTGTTTTGTCTGGTGTTTTTTTGGGGTGGGGGGAGGGATGGATATGATACTTTCCAATATGTAAGAAAATAAAAATCCAGGTTTCACTTAGTGAGGGCTACTCAATTGAGATTTCAGAAGCAGTATTCAGACTGCCTTACAAAGGAAGCCAGCTGCATAAACTATTGATGGATATATGCATTGGAAGAGATTAAGACTTTTAAATACTATCTACTGAATTCTTTAGATACAGCATGTAACTCTATTTCAGCAGCATTATTAGTTGAATTGTGGTGTTCTCGAACTGATTTTATTCTGCAGTCTGAATACTGCATATTTCTCAATGCCTTAGGATAATCATATTATTTGTTCATTTCACTGAACAAGAACAAAACAAGAACAAGAGAAACAAGACAGACATCCTTTTTGAGGTCCTATCATCCCTGGTAGAGCAAAGAACTGTGAAAGGAAATAAACTGCATCTCTGAAGAAGTACACATTACTGAGAAAAAGGTGCACACGATTATTCCATTCAAAAGTGTCCAAGCAGATGAGTGCAGAACTATTGGTGATTAACACCTAAAAGAACACATCATGGTGATAAAAAGGAAGCTATTTGTTGACAGAACTACTATAAAAAGGATGTCATTGAGTCCTGCCAAAGATACAAAAAACTGTCAGTGACATTTTCAGTAGCCAGTTTAAAGGTAACTAAAACCACAGCTAGTGCTGGTTGTATTTATAAGCAACACAGAGTCAAATGCCTCTGAGAGGTGTTTTGAAGGACAAGTGATGAAATATTATGTTTGGGAATGTAACTGGCTGCCTTTTTGCCTTAAATCAACTCCATGACAGAGGATTATTGCTCCATTTCAAAAGCCAGCAAGTTCAATGTAGCAAAAACTATGGGACTTGTTTTATAAGAAATTTAAGTATGAAAATCAAGTTTGTTCTATAGTTAGAACTGTACTGTAGCTTAATATCAGGGCTGTGCCTATATGCACACTCAATGTGTCAAGTCATTAATTCCCTGGGTGTTGGAGGATTTTTAGTACAAAGGGGTCATCCTGCGAACACTCCAAGCACCGAAGAATTGCTAACAACTATGTAGGCATTGTTAGTTTGAAGGTTATGTGAAAACATTGTAGTGATGTTAGAAATGCTGAGACAAATAAGATATGAGAAAGTGTGCTGAACTCAGCGTGCGAAATGCAGAACTTCACCTAGGATATAGGAGGAGTGATTGTCCGCGTGGACAGATGCTTTAAGCCAATTATAATATGTTGCTTACCGCATGCACTGCTCATGCAACCAATCAGCAAATTGTCAGCGCGTGATGCGGAATCAGAACGTCTATAATAACTGAGCTATCTGTGCAATAAACTGACATTAACCTGATCATATTGGTCGTTGTGCTATTGTCCGAGCCTTCCGCGTCGACACCTGGGTGGTCCAGGAATGTCCCAATAAGCCTACACACAGATGTGACAATGGACTGGTTTGAAATAGCAGACATCTGGAACTGGGTGACTGAACTCCAAGCCACATACAAAACGAGGTATTTGACTGATTGTTTCAAGAAGCCATGCAGCCGGGAATTTTGAAGAGCTCTAAAGAATCACCCAAGGCAGCCTCCTGCTGTTCATGGGCCAGTTTGTATGCTTAAATGCATTGATTATCAGCCTGGGTGGAGAATCTGGACATTCCTGGATACTGTCCCGGTCATTGTACATAAATAAGACCTATGTAATAAACCAATAAAAAAATCTTCCTGAAGATGCAGTGAAGGTCACACCTTTTCTAGATAGTTAAGGGGTATTTAGGAGGTGTTTTACATTTAATTCAGATAATCAATAGCAATGAATGATGCATGTGCTGGAGCAGTCATGAAGGACCATGGGCCAGCTGGATTATAAACCTGTGCAACATCAGTGTGAAACACGTAGAATTGTGGAAAGTAAGATAGTATCACAGCTTACTCAATTATTTCTAATCATGGAAGTCCTTGAAGAGTCATCCTTTTCGCTCTCGTATTGGAGTATCTTCCAATCACAGGTAACAGACATCTCCCTGGGGCTTGTTGTTCTAGGGCTTTGCTATCCCAGCAACTCTGATTTGTCACCGCTGCACAAAAAGGATCTAAAACTAACAAACAGTGTTACTTTCAGACATCCTTACTCAGATGAGGAAGTGCTGCAGCAATTTCAGGACTACATCAGCATAGGACAAGAGCATACTGTATCTTAACAACTCTTTGTACTAAACCTAGGCCCTAGACCTATACCTAAATATTATAGATGGAACATATATGATGATCAGTCCCAGCTGTCTTTTTCACTGCTTCAGACTTAGCTTCAGTGGTTTTGGTGATAACTCCCTTAATGGCTAGGAGATGAGAAAATCTACGCATGCCTTCATACTTCACCTTATTTAGACAACTCAGGTAAACAAGAAGATTTGTATACTGTAATGTTTTGTTCTTTTCTCTCCTGAAGAATATTTTTTCTCTGCATTCCCTGTGAAATAGTTATAATGACTTGAATAATAAGGATGTTTGTTTGGGATATATAAACAAAGCAGATTAATAGATACTGAATTAATTATAAATGTATTATTTCTGTTTTCAAGAAGTGTAATGTTTATTGTGTGGTTAAAATTTTGCCTGAATGGTCCCTACTAGCTGAACCATTTAATTTCTCTGCCATTACAGGGTCTTTGAAATGTTATTTTAGCTTTACAACCTTCTGGGGTAGTTACAACCAGTATTTTGTGTCATACCGACAGCAGAAGTGGCAAAGAGTTTACTCCCTTTAGTGATTGTTTCATACATGGTTAGTGAATTATTTAATGTTAAAGGTGACATATCATAATAACATCTCATCTTTATAAATATTTCCTGTTAGTACAGAAATACTTGACATTGTATTAATTTGTTTCACTCATCTAATTTAAATTATATGTAGCTGACTTCAGTGAAGGAGTGTAACTAAGAAAAACACAACAAACTTATATAAGGTGTATATATTGCATCCAATCCTTTAGCAGCTGTCTTATAATTATTCTCAGGCAGGTTTGTAAATTAGATGTTTTTCTACATAGCTCAGTAGAAAATACCAAGGTACATCTGTCTGGTTAGGACAAAACCCCACAGTCAGAAATAGAAATGAAAAGTCAGAGATCATCCTCTATGTTGTTTAGAGCAGGGTTTAATTACAGGTGACCAAGAGAATATTTTAACCACTAAATTATTGTTCTTCTGAATTGTGGGTCCCTTTCAGTTTCATGATAGAGTTAACGATGAAACTGTAACCTCCATCTTTCCTGTTCGAGCAATTTATATCTAACACAAAGTAATCATATATCATCACAGTAAGCACTGGAAACTCTCTCTACTATATTACATGAAAATTGCCCTACACCAGAGAGTGGAATTCCTTTCCCCCCTCAAACACACCCATTTTTTTTTATTTCTTCTGTCTTAATAGATATTAGTCCCATATCTAAATTAAACAATTCCCACTGGAGGGTCTGAGAAAAAAACCCTTTACAATCCAGCAGAAGCAGGCTACTAAAGGCAGAAAATAGTGTTAAAATCCTGTCTCTAAAGCTGGTAGGAGATCTGTGAACCTATATATTTCCTTCAAATAGTGCTGTAATTAGAAGGCAAAGTGAAAGGCATGGTCTTCCCATTTCTCTGTGTGAAAAGGCAAAAGGCTGTCATGTTTAGCTCTTGAAAAGCTTTGCAAAGATTTTCAGTCCTTCACAGTCTTCTATATAAAAATTATTGTAAAAGTCAAAAAAATTAAAAATGGATGAATTAGCCACTTCTTCAATATTACCTAAGCACTACCTTAAAAATATATTAAGACTGTGAATGGTAAACATGAAGTGAGACAGGAAATTAAAGAGGCTAAGAAAATTAATGAGAAAATGAGCTATTTCTGTCATACTTGTCTGAATGGTTTATTTGATATTAATGCTAGGCAACTGGGCATACTGAAAGGGTGAAGTTATATCTTTTCCTTTCTGCTCTAAGAGCTGCATCCCCTAGGACTCCAGGTTCAACCATGTCACCACTGTTACTTGACTCCCCTTCAAGTTGGAGGAAAATTGGCATCAGGTCCTTGCTTGAAACCAAGTCAGTGGATAGACCTTCTTCAGTCAGGGGTTTAGGAGATGTTAACTTGGCAAATTCAGTGAAAGCTAGGTTACCCATTCACCTACAATGCAGTTTTATATACACAGAAGCACTGTGTGCAGAAATTCATATAATTTTTCACAAAACCTAAGTAAGACTTAGTGACTTACAGTGCCAAGGGCAGAACGGTAATAGATACTGATGCTTAAAATGGAATCTTTATCTCCCATTTAAGGAATTCATGTAGAGGAAGTAGAGCATGAATGTCAGTACTTCAGGGAGCGGTGGGTAAATTCAGGCAGGTATTATTTCAGTTATGACAATCAGGCATATCTAATAAATAAATGGGGTCAGGATACATCAGCACTGGGGACAGAGAATGTGAAGAATGGAGAGACAAATCAATAAAGAAGCACCAAGAACTCTGGTATTTTTTATTATTAACTTAATTTTATTTTAGTTCCTGCAGGGCCTAACGTGAATTTAGACATCATTTCAGAAAAACACTGGAGTACTACTGGGACATGCATTGCGTTTGTGAGGAAAAAGAAGGTCATGGTTCTTAAACTACAAACTTACCAGGCCACTAAGATAAATGCTGGAAACTTACACCTCCCTTGGCTTTATTGATAGCAGTCAAGTCTAGCTACAGTTACAATTTACATTGATAAATCTACTTGTCCATCTGGAAAAAAAAAACAACACCCCAAACCAAACAAAAAAGCAGATCTCTTCGTTACAACACAGAAATACAGGCTAGGGGTTTTAGAAGTAACAAGTGACTCAGGTTGCAAGATGCCTGATGTTCAGGCATGTTCCACAAAGCAAGCGTGCAACACTTTTGTTGCAAATAATTAGTAAATTTTTCTTATCCCTATTCTGTATTCATTTATTCTCACTGTTATTTGTTTATACAGGCAGCTATATGCTTGCTTTGCAATTAGACGCTGTTTTTAAGGTGTTGTGTGAAAGGAAATTAAATGAACACTTGCAGCATTTTCTGAAACATTTAAAAAAGTCTGGCACAGCTGACATGGTTATATTGCTTCTGATAACAGATCAGCCATGACTAAGCAACATCTCAAGGTCCTCAGAATCATGCTGCATGGTCTGTAGTTGTTGCGTGAAACGGGGCCAAGCGGTTTTGGCAGAAGATAAACCCTCTTGCGTTCTAACACTCCTCACCAAGGTGGGAGGCTAGGTGCGGCTAGGTTTAAATTCTGAGTGATGCCCAATTCAGCACTATCAGTCCAATCATGTTTAATATGTATTAAACTATTACGATTTGGATACACTAATAGTGGGCTGCACCTTCAGTCTAGTCGTGCTCCTGAACTAGCATGGCCTCTCTCAAGTTTTGGTCGTGTTCAGTGAGAAAGAGAAACGACTAGCTACTTAAACAGTGCAGTTTATTTAAACAACAGATATACAGGTTCTTTAGGATTGCCGGTGATAAATACACTGTCTGCAAAGCACGTGCAAATAAGGATATTGTTAAGTATACAAACGCGCGACAAAATTATAAACGATACAGCCTGGCTATAAATGTAGGGTAGAGATTCTCTAGAGAAATTTCTAAGTCCCCGAGAAAGCGCTCGGTGTAATCGAAGTCTTACCCAAAGGCGTCCCTATGGGGGGGAAGAAAGGCTCAGCCCGTCAACTGATCCCGGAAATCAGCGGTGGAATTCTTTGCGATGGTGTCTTCCCTGACATCCCCTCTCTCTTGGGCTATTTTTATAGTATTTTTTTATCTTCAAAGTGGAGTTTGAGTGACTTTAGTCATAAATACTTTTATTATGATTAATGTATTCAAGGAGGAGTGTTCACACCTCGGGGGCGGGTAGCCTCCGGGATGGAGGTGTGTTTTGGTACATTGTGGTGAGCAAAGTTCGCACAAAGGACAGCATTTCATCAACATTTGACGAAATGTTGGCTTGGGTAGCGTGTAGGCCGCTTATCAGTTCTGTAGTACCATCTCATCCCCATATCTGCTATTCGTCACAAGGGAAGGTCACAGAACAAGCGCGTTCCGTTCCATCCCTCGTGTAGTTTCGCAAACAACCTTGTACAGGGAATCACAGATGTCGCATTCTTCGTGTGCTATCTGCGGCTGTATTCTGCCTCAGAATCCTCTTGATTTTATGACTTTCCTTAATGTGTGAACAATGCAGTATTTTTGTATTCTTGGACAATTTAGTAATTATTCCACAGTAGTGCACAGGCCAAATGGAAACACCTTGCTCCAAAATGACTCTTGTGCTATAACACCAGCTCTTATGCAAGTCCCTCAGGACAAAGAGACAGAGTGAACTTTGTATGTAACCTCCAGACTAGGGCTGCCTCTACTGAGAAAGGCTAAAAATAATATGCCACAGTCCTTCATACATTAGTGTTTCAAATTCACAATACTTTTGCTATGAGACATTTTTTAATGAATATACTATTCACTGGGAAAACATCAGGCTAACTTCCACTGTGAAAACATTTTGCTGAAAGAGTTGAAAATATGTGAACAGCGAAAAAGAAGTTAAACTTCACTGCTAAATAAATAACACACAAGGGATTGCACTGTCTGCATTCTTGATTTTCCACTGAAATAATTTAAAAGGCACCGCTTAAAAATTAATAATTTGATGACACCACCACAAAAATTTGGATGCTGAACTTGTTTTTTTTACAGTCCGAGAAGAAAGTGAAGAATTAGGGTCCAAGTTGACTGTGAAAAGTGGTAGTAAATTTCATATATACTGTTGATTTGTGTATCTTCAAAAACACATGCAACATAACCATTACAGAGTCTGAGAATCTTTAAAGACATTAGAGTTCTGCAAACTGCACTTCTGGAGTTCAAGGACAAACAGACCACCAGGAGAGAAAGTCATTGTCTGTGTCAAGACAACGTGTCAAGACACTCTGTCAAGACAGTGTCTGTGGATCACTGTTCTGAATATATAGCATGAAAACGGATATGCTGCTTGCTGTTCTTTGTCTTTCCTGAGCCCTGATTCATTCAGAACACATTTTACACCAGCAAACAAGTAGAGCTGTGGCTATTGAGTATTTAAAAAGTAGCCCGATCCCAACCCCCCAGTTGCTGGAAGAAGTATATATGCATCTCTAAAATACTGGTGTCCTGGAGTTTATTTTCTTCGCATGCTATTTGTTTATGCACAATCTAGACAAAAAACAAAGATGATGCTTCTGTCATCATGGCAGGCATGGAATCTTTCTTAGGCCTTCGACAAGTTACTGAAATACTTTGGCTCTATTTATCTTCTGACAAATGTATATCATATATAGAAATATATCATAGGGTTAACTAAATAGTGGTATCAATATTAAATTTCTGGGAGAAAATCCTCTTTTAAGAATGTACAGGCATATAGCAAAGCAGTTTAGGAAATGAATGTGGTAGAGATATATTGATGCAGAGATATTTTGAGTAAGGCTTCAAGTCTATTTAAAGAACCTGAACATTATTTTAAATAGCGCTAATATAATCAAATGGTGTTTGAAAAATCCTCTGAATACTATGGTCTTCATTATCAGTAATCTATTTCTTGGACTCCTGGTTCTGTGCGTATGAAAACCCTCTTTGTATTTATATTTTGTGATAGGTATGCTGTCCAAAATCTAGAAAAAATAATTTCTGAAAAAGCCAAGAGAGGTTGTTTGGTTTGGGCAGGGAGGGTTTTTTATTTTCTTAAACAGAAGCATTTGATCTCAATTCTTGAAGTGACAAAAACAAATGTTGTGTGGTTTTAGTAGCCAGTGGAAGGGTGACTGCTTATGTGCTAGGCACAAAGGGGCTTTATGATCTGGCAGGCCCGTTCCCATCACAGCTGGTACTGTGTCTCCACCTCAGATCAGGTGAACCTCAGTGGTTCCACCCTTTCTTTTTCTGCACGCGTGTTTTCAGTTGACTTTGGGTTGGACAAATGCATTCCTGTACTTAGATTTACTGCAGTTGACTTTGCTGAACAGAAATCTCTAAATGTGCAGTATTTTTATGAAGTAGAGAGCTCCTACACCATGTGTAGATAAAAATGGTAATTAAAGAGCAAAATTGTCTATAACTGGCATTTATCTTCTTAAGTGGTCTTCTGAATATTGTGTGTTTTCTCACACTGGCTGAGCGGCAAAGACTACTATCACTGTCAATTGAGTGTCTTTCTAGCAAAAGTAATGGCACACTTAAATAAGGTTTCTAAGTCCCTTTGAAAGTTGGATTTTTTTTTGCCTTACAGCTCTTTCTGTCTTCCTCGGCCTAGATCTCTTCGTGAGTGTGTGTACCTTTGTTGTTACAGAAACTAGGGAATAGTATTACGTCTCCCTAGCTGCAGAATCCCTCATATGGATGATAGCTGGGGTGGAATATGAGTAAGTTACTACATCTTTTGAGAGCTGCATCTTTTGAGAGCTGAAAGCTGAAAAATGCACAGGTTTAAAAATATGACTTTTACCTCCACCCGTTCTTCAGTATATATATCTTCAGTATATTTTCCACAATACAGCTGAGATAGACACAATAACAGAACTTATAAACTTTGTTTATTACAATTCGTTTTTTATCTAGCAAATGTTATTTTCATAGTGTCATAAAAATTCAGTCAATGAACATTCATTTTTTCACTATATTCTTCAACATAATGCAACCTTACGGAGGTATATTATTAAATGTAAACATTTTTCTCAAAACTCAAATATCTGCAGAAATTTTTTTAAAAAACCCTTATTTTAACATGAAAATGATCCTTCATTCTAAAAAATGGCTGAACTACTTCTCCAACACCCATGAGGCAATTTCCTTTCAAACAGAGCAGAAGCTTGGTATATTTTAAAAGAAAAGGTAAAAATTGCATAAGATTAGAAGCTGCTGAAGAATGATTATTGGAATGAGAACATGTATGCAACCTTAACTACAGATGTTGCTGCTGACCTTGCATAGGGAATCACATGGAATTCATGAGTCAGAAAAAAATTAACTTGCTCCTCATAAATGAGAACAGATTGCAAAATATACATCTGCATTTCTCTTTAGTTTTGTTCATATTTTGCAATAGAAAACTTCTTGGGTTAGAGAAAGTAACAGCACCGAACATTTTTCGGTGACCATGATCATATATCACATATGAAACTCTAAATCTGTACCCGAATCCTACCTGGCATGCACGCACACAGTGCGAGTAAAAGTAAAACGGAAGGAATTTTCTAGATGCACTGCCCTTTTTCAATATCAGCAAACAATATTAAATGCTTTGGGCCATATCTTTATGTAGTTACCTATAAGAAAGAACATTATAAGGCTCTCTAATCTCTATAGTCCTCTTTGTATTCCAAGACTGAGCTGGTCACCACTAAAGAGTTGAGCTTGGCAGGCGCAAGACACAGATGATATGCTTTAATTTTTTTCTAGCAGTGGCATCTGGGTCTTGTCTTGCCTTTCTGGCTGATTCTACTTTCAGCTGTTATGACAGATACAAATGGTTATGGGTTGCTGAGAGTTTATATCATTTGAAGAACACATTTTCAGATCTCACTCTATATATTTTGCTATAACATGTTCAAATAAGGGATTTTCTGTAGATGTTCTAGAATAACTGCATCAGACAGCTGGTTTCCATTCCCTGTCTTACCTATGACTATATTACTGTTTTCTGCAAGAATATTCATGCTGATTGCTCTCAGTTGTTTTTCTGGTAACATCTTTTGTTTCCTTAAAATTTCTTCTTGAATTAACAAATCTGCTCACTAAAATAATTTGGCTTGTATTTACTTGTAGGTGGGGGTATTTTTTGGTTTTGTATTTTAGTTTGGGTTTATTTTTCCTGTCTCTGTATAACCATAGTTTAGAAAATTATTTAAAAATAAATATAAATGAATATTACTTCTAGTTTAAAATGTCCTTAACTACTAAATACTCGATCAAAATAATTTTGATAAACTGACAATGAATTCCAGTTTTTCATAAAGGATGTGGTTTCCCTCCATGTACCTGACAGTTGTTAGTTAGTTTCCACTACTAGTAGTGTTGTCAGATACTATTATTAGTAGTCCATGCATGCAGAGTATCAGGTCCATCTGATACAACAAAGACTATTGGCAAGGACTCTGTATGTATTTTACTCGGTTTCATACTTACTGCTACAAAAATTTATACTTCCAAAGTGTGATTTTTGATATGCCTCTGTCCAGGTGCTGAAAATCACAGTCTGGGAGTCCAAAGTGTACCTAAAAGGCTGAGTTAAAATTGACAACTGGAACAAAAGTTCTCCAAGCCACAATAGGCTGCTAGGTCATCAATAGTTAATTACAGAAGAGATATAAGTGCTAAGGGCTATATCCTTTCTAAGGAAAAAAGATGTCTATAATGAAAGTTTACCATCGCTGACACAGTGCAGCATGCCAAAAAATATGATAGCTATGAAATCCCTTAGCATCAACTGCAAGAAGCTATCAGTTTCCTATGCACTTGTTGATGTCTCTGGAGTTGCCATAGCTCAGGCTTTGCACCAGCCTGCCTTCTCCTCTGTGGCGGGTTGGCCCCAACTGGCTGCCAAACTCCCATCCAGCCACTTGCTCACTGGTTGCTCTCAGAAGGTTTTGGGGAGAAAACAGAAAGAGTGAGAGCAAGAAGCTCAGGTGTGAAGATAAAAAACAGGAGATCAATTACCTATTTTTTTAAATTAATCAAATTTATTGATAATTAATATAAAAAATTAATTACTTGTTTGTGTATGGGGGGAAAAAAGATACAAACATTAAAATATAGGGAAAACACTTTTCCTCCCCCCTTCCCAAGTTCAACTTCACTTCTTCACTCCAGACTCTTCTTTCCCCTTGTTATCATGGCAGGTTATACTCAGTCCTTTCAGTGAGGCAAGGAACAGGACAGGACAGGACAGGACAGGAGGTACATAGTGGTCTCTCTCTTCCACTCTTCACACTTTTCCTTTGCTCTGGCAAGGGCCTTCCTTAGGTAGCAGTTCTTCCAGGAATATCCATCTGCTCTGGCGCAAGACCTCCACAAACTGCAAGGAATACCTGCTTCACCATGGAGCACCTCCTCCTCTTCCTCCCCCTCTGACTTTTGTGTTCCCTCTGCTGTTTTTCACTCTTTTGTGTTCCCTTCTCTCCCTGTAGTAATTTCTGTCCTTAAATATGCTTTCACAGAGACAGCACCAGCTTGGCTGATGGACTCAGCTGTGTCCTGTGATGGGTCCATTTTGAAGCCAGGTGGAACCATCTGTGTCCAGCAAAGGGCAGCCCATGGCCTTTTCTCACACACTTTTCTCACCCCTGCAGCTCCATGTTGCCAACACCTTGACATCTATACCAAATACACGCTCCAAACCCCATTTTTTCCCCTAGGCTTATGCCATGAAGAAGGAGAGGCACAATGATCTTGTTACTATTGACTTTTATCTGCATATCAATATAATTTTAAAAATTATTTTATTTATTCTTCAATTAAAAGTATTGTTTATCTTTTTTCCTCTCTGAATGGAGTTTCTGTTTTTTTAAATTCAAATGCCCTCACAAAAAGCAGCATGGTTGGTGATATTATATAAATATTATATATATATATATATATAAAAGATATTGCTTTATATGTAGATATATATTAAAATTGTAGATATAGATTAAAATTGTTCCTTCCAGGCAGCTTATTAAATTGTTGCTCCTTTCATTGAGTGCAATTTTTGCAAGTAAATATGTAGAGATTCACCTTATGTAATGGGAATGATCACACTGTATAATGTGTTGCCACTACTGCCTTAGGTACAAAACCCCCAGTTCTTTCCTAGCTGGGACTAGGACCTATTTCTCTTGCATTTTGAAATGTTGCACCTATTGTCTCTAAAGAAAAGACAATATATGTCAAAATATGTAACATGAGGTAAAGCAGTGAATTATACTGCTATGCCACCTACAGCCACATGTATGCATTTCTGTCAGAAAAGTTATTTTCTTACGTAAAAATAATTACACAAAAGGCAATCTAATCAAAACAGGCAGTGCCTTCTCCTATTCATGTTCCTTGTTTTCCATGCAAACATAGCACTGCTCAAATTATACTGAGCTCTCACCAGTTTATAAAGGAAAATGCATTGATTGGTTTGATTAGCTTTTCAATCACAAAGACCTGAAATAAATAAAAAGAGGTAAATATACTACAGACTGGTCGTACATTGTTTCTATGCAATGAATAATGTTTTAAGACTTTCATGTTGCTGTCTTAAAATTGGTTAGCTTTCCAGTCCTCATTTACCCTGTATATAAGGCTGATAGAAATAATATTTTTAAAACTACAAACGCATATCCTGTGTGCCATGCACACTTTAAATGAAACTATGATGTCTAACTAAATATTTGGAGTAGATGATATATCAGTGTTTTTTTATGTTTACCATCCTTTCTCTGTTGGATATAACATTGAATGTTATGTAAATGATTTACTACAGCAATTTTGTAGCAAACTACTTTTAGGACATTTTCTCCTCTTAAAATATAATTGCCTGTAGGAAAATGCAGTCCAGAATAACATAAACTAAAAGCAGTGTTCCTTATAATTTCACAAAGATGGTCAGTCTTTACCTAGCAACAAGACAGAGCTCTAACAATCCTCGTATTACTGCCTGTTGTGATTCTCATGAGCTGCTGCTAGTGCTGCAATTTCTCTTCCTCATATGCCCTGCAAAACACTCTCAGTCTTCAAAGTACAGTTGCTTAAAAATACATTGATTTCCCTTTATAGAAAATGTGTCTCTGAATATGAAATGTTTAAAATTTTGCGAATAGTGGGATTTACAAAAGAACAATCTTTTAGCTGGAATAGACTCCATTTACAACATTGTGAAGATGCAAACCTCAACCAAAGTGGGTCTTGGTGTTTCTGATTTTCATTTAGTTAAAATTGCCAGGGTGTATTTTCATAGCATGCTGTAAAAATATCAATTTTTTTGTCTCCTTCACTCCCTCCTCTCCCCACTTCTATCTCTCCTTTTCCCTGCCCCTTTTCATTGCTTGTATTATACTTCAGAGTACAGGGAAGTAGATAATAATCAGGTTGATAAAGGACTGCCTTTTTAACTCAATGGCATGGAGCACGAGAGCATTTTTAATACTCCTTGCTTACAATACAGAATTAGAATTGCTGTGTAAGGAAATCCTGAATCTGGACATCAAAGAGGGAAGGCTGATAACTTTAGGGAAATGTCAGTGTGTTAGTGGTGTACTTAAAAAAAGATTGGGTACCAGACTTATGCCTAAGATATGGTCTGGAATCCAGACCAGATTGGTACCAGCAGGCCCAGTAAGGTGTCACTTGAGCTGGGAGCTGGAGCCAGGCAAGAGTCAAATGTCAGTGCTGTTAGGACTGTGCTGGAGCAGAGCAGACAGGAGAGCAGTGTTCAAGCATTGCTTATGGCCATTTTGTACTAGGTGTGGAAACTGTGTGTAGAGTTACTTTCACATCACTGTGAATTCTCCCTGTTCAATAAAAAATTTCTGGAAACTTCTACAAGCTTAAAGACATTCATAGAGTTTGGCTGGAACTGAAACAGAAAAGGCTTAGCATCAAATATGGTTCAAGAGTAGGGAAAGAGTGTGGTAGTCATGCTCCTATAAGACCCAGGTTTTTTTAATGGCCACAGATACTTGAAAGCTTGTACCTAGCACTGCATATTTGGGAAGTTGTTCAAAGGACACAGAAATGGACACAGAAACATGTAGTGTTCCGAGAGTGAAAAAGACATGCTGTGGAAATAGAAGGGAAGACAAAAGATTGCAAAGAAAGAAAATAGCTAGGTTCATCGGTGCATCTCTAAGGAAAAGGAACTGGAGAAAAACACAGGTGAGGACAAAAGAAGTGCCAACAGGTGTAATGCAGATGACACAAATGCTCTTGAACCATTGCCTTTAAATCAGAAAAAAGGCATAAATGCTCCTCAGTGGTGGAAACTCTTTGAATAATCCGACTTAGAGTACAGAGGTTAATGACCTGAACTCTCTCTGGAGGTGAGTAGCATGTGGAGTACCACGTGCTCTATCCTGAGGCCTGTTGTGTTTCAAACTATTTTAACAAGGACTTGGAGGCAATGAATCCTTGTTCATCAGTTTTGCAGACAACACCAAACTGGAAGGACCAATTGATATACTTGGAAGGCAGACCTGCCATTACGACATACCTAAACAGGACAAGGGAATGGTCCAAAGGGAACATTATGCAATTCAATAAGCATAAATGCAGACACTGCCTGACAGTGCTGCATGTTTGTGCACTAAGGTGCTGGGAAGCCAATCTGAAGAAAAGGCCCTGGACCAGCAGGGCCCTGGAAGCTAAGATGACCAACTGCAATAACAGCAGTGCAGCCAGCAGATCAAACTGATAGTACCCCACTACTCAGCACTCTTGACACCACATTTGGGTACTGCATCTGGTTTAGGTCCCCCAGTACAAGAAAGGCATTGATAAACCAGAGTGATTTCTGTGGAGTCCACAAGGGTTGACAGGGCTGGAGCACTTGCAGGTCATTTACACCTTGATAATTAAACAAAAATAGTCAGGGAATAGAAACATTTTGCACAAGAACAGAAATATTAAATGACCAGGTATTGATCAGTGACAGTCATGGTAGGATCTCGGCAAGCAAGTCACTCAGAAGCACCAATAAAACTATTTCCTCCCACCTAGATTTTAAGATACTGAATAACCTGGAAGATGAAGTCATCCAGATTTTCCATCCTGTTTTACAAACAAAAGCTCACAGCTTCCTCTTTGAAGATGAATAAAAGTTCAGCTTCCAAGAGTGCTTTTGGACACAAAATCTTAATGTTAGATTTCAGTCTCATTGAAATAAAATGCCTTTTACTCCAAAATCTAAATTTTTTGAGATTCAGAATTTATAAACTGGTCTAGTTGTTTTATAAGAAGAATCTCCTGCATAAGACATGAAAATGTTCAGCAAACGATAGAGCATAGAGTGTGTCTGTGGAATGACATTTATAGCAAGATAAGGTTAGGAACAGGAGGGACAACAGGTAGAAATTTTATTCCAGTGGAATTAAATTATATATAATGGCATTATTTTTTTCTCATCTTGTTTCCTTCTTTCTTTGACTTAAATCATACTTTCTGGCTGCCTGTGGGTAAATTTGAAAGCTCTTAAGCTCTGATTTTTTTCTCTTATGTCAGGGAAAAAAATCTCATAGACTAACCTATCCTATTACAAAACCTTTGTCTGTTTTCAATGTCTTTCTTAACTTTCTCTTGGGCAAAGTTCAGAATCAATATTCTATCCTTGCTTTTCTTAGTCTATTAGACGACCTTGAGCCCACAAGCTAATATTTTATTGTTAATTTTGTCTTTCTCTTAACTTCCATTTTTCAGTCATATCCTAATTCTGCTACCATTTCAAGTACCTCTTCAAATTTTATTCCAGATACCCCAAAAATTTCTCAGTAGATCGCCAAGATTCCTCTCCATCTTCATTTTCACTTGTACAAATTCATCCAGTTCCTGTCTTTCTCTGGGTCTGACTCCCTGTGTCTGAGATAAAATTTCTATGCACGGTCAAGTCAAAATTCCTAAACTTCATTTTAAGACACCTCTTCTCCCTCATTTCGAAGATACTATGAACATCAACAACATCTTGTCAATCCAAGCTTGCTGCTTAGATGTTATGCATGATTTCTTCGATTTATAGAGACTGCCATTTTTCTGCATATCATTAATAACATGTGTCTTTTCTTTGCCATCTCTCTTGCGTTTTCAGACCTTTGTAATCTCACTTTTCAATTTCTACTCTCTCTGCTGTGGCCTGAAAAAATTTATTTGTATCTAGACCAATACACCAATTACTAGCCAGTCAATCAGTGCCCAGCCTTTGTTTCTTTCTTTTCAGATGTTCAGACAAGTATATTAGTGTCTTCTTTGTGTCTCCCTACAAGTGATATTTTCCTTGTAAATACTTGGAGAATGACTTCATGGACTTCTCTTTTATTGTCTCTCAATTCTCTCTCTTGCTATGGTATATAGACTGTTCGATGCTTACAATCACAGACAGAGTATATCATAAGACCCTTCTCTGACAATTTCATTTACTCTACTTTGCCATCATTTTATTCATTTGCTATAACCAATTGTTGCCTTTCCCTTCATATTGGAATTGTAAGTTATCCCTTCAACTCCTGAGGTTTTGGCAAATATCTGCACTATGCCTAATACAGTTTTTGTAGGATAAATACAAAATAACAGCACTATTGCTATTACTGTAGCTATTAGGTTCTATGGCAAAGTTTTACAGAACTGGAGACAAATAATTGTCCGAACAGATTACTACGTTGTGTCTGTTTTAGAAGAGATTAGAGTGTTCTTTTCTTACCCTGTCATAGAGCAGAAAAGAATTAGCTACATTTTTCATAAGCTCCTATCTGCAAACAACAGATGGTGGAGAAAGGTAAAACAAAGACATAGGTGGGGCAAAGGAAAAGGGAAGAGTAGGGAGAGAAAAGAAGAGAGGGGATCAGAGATAATCTATTTTGATAAGTTTTTCTGAAGTGTTCCAGTCATTGACAACTGCAGATGGAATTTTATCCCTTACCTTTGGTTACATTAAGAATTCTGAGAAAGCATACTTGAACTCAAAAACAGAAAACCAGAAGTGCCATTCTGAGTACTTTCTTTTCCTGAAGTCCAATTTCATTCTAACATCAAAGTTTTTTCACTTTATGTTCTGCTGCTCCAACTTTTACCAAAAACAAAATAACAATCTTCATTGAGAAGGAATAACTAATTTCCTTTAATTATGAATAATTCATTACTTTGAATTAAAAAGACAAATTTCTACCCTCTGCATGCAGCACAAATTACAATGCTTTTTTCTAGATCTGTGCGAAAATGGATTCATGGATCATCCACATCCACAGCTTTTCAAGACTAACTACTGAAAAGGATTTATTTCTTTCTGGCTTTGGGGATGATCCTCACTTTCTTATCTATCTTCTGTCATTCTGGCATGAATGTCATATGTTGGGATGGCAATTCTGAAAATATTTGCTGATTGACCTAGCCTGATGTGTATTTTAATAAAGGTAGAATCATGCATCGTAACATTCTTCACTGTGTTCACTGTAATTTAATGTGTAGGTTCTCTGACGTTCAGGCTTTTTTTCCTGTGATAAAGTATTTTGATACAAATTAAAGCTCTGTTGTTTAACTGAAGCATGTACACAATGTCAAGGGAATAAAATTGAAAAAGTAGTATTCGGTTACAAAGACAGCTCTGAAACTAAAATGTCCTGCTGTCAGGGGACATATTAGCAAATCAGTATATCTACTGGATGTCCTCCAGGGACAGAACAAGACATTTAAGATCTCCTAGGGATTATATGAATTCACTAAATAGTCTACCACTGTGTATTTAAATATGGCTAAAATGAGGGGGCAAAAAAATAACTTTAAACATAGAAAAACTCACTGCAACCATAGCAAAGTTATGAGATTTGCCTTAAAAGGTCATATTACAAATATATGCCAAGAAAAATCTGTTGCTAATGTGAAAAACACACCTGAAAAGTGAAATTAAAGAAAAAAGAGAATATAAACCCATCCTTTCTATCTGCTTGCCCTAAAATGCGGATCTGTTGGTTTCGGTCCACGAATACCAGTTTCCTTGTCTGTTGAAACAAGAGGCTGAGCTCCAGGGAGGAAGTGAATGACTCCTATTCTCCTCAGCCTGCCATGAGCGGTTACAAAGTGATAATATCAAATTGTGGAGAAAATTGAACGCCACCTTATTTCCAAAGGAAGCACAACAGCTGCACAGAGAGAGCCTCAGGTGTTCTTGGGTGAAGCGGGCAAAGCGAGGACATGACCAGGATGACATAAAAAGCCTCAGAGGCGTAACATTAATTCCAGTGAAGCAGAAGCGTAGGGGATTCTTTTGGGAACTCCTGGCATATTATCGAGCCCTTTGCAAAGTGCTCTCCGAGTGACAAATGCAGATGGATACGCATTGCTTGTCAGATTGTACAGTGGAAGTTTCAAAACAGTACAGTGAGAGAATGAGGACAAGCAGGACTGTGTCCCTGGTGTTGACACACTTCTGGTCAGGTGGCAGAAAGCTTACAGTAAGGTTTGAATCAGGGCTGATGGCTTTTACTGCGCACCTACAGCACATTAAGCTTTTTGGTGGAGGTCTTGGGTCACGTTGTCGTTAGGGAGAAAGCAGACCTCTTGTGTAGGAGCATGAAACAACTATTCCAGTGTCTGTCCTTCTTGAATTCAGGGGTTATTTTTATTTTTAAATTCAGGATGTTTGCACGTGTTTCCATGCACTTATACCGTATTTCCAGGAGCAGTTACTTGTTTGTATTTTGGAGGAATTTCATTAAAAAAAAAAAAAAGTGACAGAGCTTTCAACATGTATACAGGACTTTCTGTGTCACAAGGGCTGTTTAGGCTTTTGTGAAAATGGGGAAATTAAATCCACTTACCTTTTGCAAAGGGAAGCTACTATGGGAGATATATTCATGTAGTTTAAATCATCTGGTTTTTTTCAGTGGCTGTCAACAAAAAAGGCATTAAGACTTCATTTGCAAGCTTTATCTTTAATGTAAAATGGCAGCAATTGACATTTAAAACTGTCTGGTACAATACCCTGTATGAAACAGGCAGAAGCTACAAGGATCTTATGTTGAATGAAAACATTTCTTTCAGCTGTCCAAAACTAAAAAGGGTCTGGTATAAGAAATGCACGTATTCTCTTGGCTTGAATTGCAAGAGAGGAGTTGCTCAGGGGTTAGATATTTTATATTTTTTTATTGTGTTTTGTGAGATAAAAGGGAGTTGAACACAGGGTAAGATTAATTCTTCTTCTCTGGATTATCATTTCTGGGTGCTCTCTGTCCCAGCTTGTGATTCAATAGGGGATTTTCTTACAGTGTAGAGAACTTGTAGAAAAAAGTTTCTAAATTGCTCACAGATTAGTGACTTTATTTTCTTTTGTATCCTTAGATTTGTATCAGTACTGTTTCCAGTGTGAGCTGTCAGCTGAGCCAAAGAAAATCTAGGCAAATGAGATTTTTTTTTTTTTTTTAGCTTAAGATCCTAATGGTTGTGCTTTAGGTTAATACTTAGCAAGTCCAGGTAAGAAAACATTCATCAGCAATCACACTTCTCTTTGAATAAGGTAGAGATAGTGAAGCTGTCTTAGTGCAATTTTTTTCTCCTCATAATAAAGAGAGAAATGCAGCTGTAAATACTATTTTTTCCTTTTCTATTTGACTTGTGAGTTCTCCTCCATTCACTTCTTCGTCTTGGTGTTTTATGAGTGTATGTGTGCGTATGTGTGTGGCTGTGTGAACTACATTTATTTACCTATTTGGAACATATAAATGATAACAACAGGTGCTCAAAGAGAGCATTCCACTGCACCAATTAATGTTCCATGCTAAATAAGAAATTTACATCCTCCACACCAGTCTTGTTACAAAATAATTAATTTGATTCAAATGCTAAATTAAGTACGGCAAGGAGGTTTTTGGATTAAAGTTAAGGAGGAAATAGACTGCAGCCTTGGAAAGCCTAGAGCATGTTTTGCGCTGCACCTTGAAACAAACAGCTTTGACTAAAGAGTGAGTTAGTCTATCGCTTTGATGGCTGCATTACCAAGTCAAAGTCTTCAGGGCCTCGTGAGGGTTCAATGACAGAGAATATTGTAGTAGCTAGATGTAGGACACACAGAATTTAGGCTTTTTGATCAAGTTGTAATAAACAGCTTTAATTAAATGGGTTTCCCAGAGGGGATTAAAGAGAAGTGAAGAACCCCTGTTTTATTATTTAAGATTCAAACTATTGCCTCTATTAGACATACTCAGAGTTTATAGTTAGGAACCATTATGAGTACATTTCAGTGGAGATTGCATATGCAGTATACTTGATATATTTTCTTTCTTTGTCTTGGTAAAAATAAAAATCTTCAGGTCCCATTTGTGTTTCAGAACAGTTATTAGGTAGTCATGCTCTTATTTCCCTTCAGACACACATCTGTTGACTCACAAGTACAGGGAAGAGAAAAAGAAAGAGAAAATAACAAATTTATAGTGGTGATATACTGTATTCACATTTTGAAATCTATTTTAATTTTAATCTCTATTCTATTGGGTAACCAACCATAAATGGCCATGGTTTTTGTGCATGAGAGATCACCATTGGAGTTCTGATAATTATTTAAAATCTTAGAGGTGTTGTATTCCTCTACATAATTCTTTACCAGAAATGGTTTGTATCATACACTCCAGTTCAACATCCCGTGTTACTAGGTTACCTCACACTGCATAAAGACACCACAGGAGTCTGATTAGAAATCGCCCCATGAGTTATTAGAGCAAACAAAATCCACCACTCTCCCAATGAACCAGTAAAAAGAAATGCAGTGCTCTCTCCTTAGTTAATCAGGATTTTGAAACAGCATTACTTAGATCACTCCTAGGCCTTAGCTCCTTGACTTATGACCTCACTTTGCAAGTACACAGGTACTTATTTTTACATGCATACTGAAAATTAAATAACTTGAACTATGGTCCTGATAACAGCAATAGCTTTTAAGACCTAACAGCTGACCTGTGTACTGAAAAACAAAAATAAACAAAAAACAAACCTTTGACTTGGGTTTGGTTTTTTTTTTTTTTCATAAAGAAATAATTGATAGTGGAGCTGTTTAAAAAATGTTTTCTTCTCATTGTATGCTGAAACTTGAAACTTGCTAGTAAGTGCAACCAAATACAGCCTGGCACGGGGGACTTCAAGGTAGTTTGTCAGCTGTCAATTGGCCAGTGTTGCTAGACACCCTTAAAATCTCCTTCAGTTTATTTTCAGTCATATGAAATATGTTGCAGTAACTACTAGCTTCTTAGCTAGTCGTACTACTAGTCTA
The DNA here is from genome assembly GCF_963924245.1 of Chroicocephalus ridibundus. Taxonomy (NCBI): domain Eukaryota; kingdom Metazoa; phylum Chordata; class Aves; order Charadriiformes; family Laridae; genus Chroicocephalus; species Chroicocephalus ridibundus. The sequence continues at coordinate 91,138,016 of NC_086284.1, read as the reverse complement.
CTTAAAGAGAAATTTTTGAAGCTTTAACAGAGGGTTAAAGTTCTCAGAGGTAAAAGAAATAAAAACCAAAGAAGCAGGCTTACAAACCTGTACCAGGCCACCTTTCTTTAAAGACATGCATTCAGTGTGAAACATCAAAATAATGGAGCTCTATTAATTCTACAGAAAAGATTCAAAATGCTAATGAGGAATACTCCCCCAGCAGATTTAGATTGTTCAAACACAACAATCAAAATATGAGGTAAGGAGAGGAGGGAAGAATTTTTAAGTTGAGGACAAAAAAACACAGAAAATTTTATTTTATGGTGAATCACAGAATTTGGCAAAAAAGACCCAGTGTTCATCCCTTGATATACCATAGCACAGTTTGCTTTATGAACAAGTTTCTTACAGTAAAATATTTGGTTTTTCAACCTGTATAGATTTGTTTCCCTTTTAATTATCAGACAACAGACTTCATAGGACTAAGCCTAGTTAACATATAAATGAAAACATGCAAGCAAACAAACAAACCAGGTCACAGGAAAATATGCATATAAAAATAGTGAAGTTAAGGTAACACTTTCCTTCTTAATATTGTACTTTTGCTTTTGAACTGTGATTAACAGGGACTGGTACTCATTTAAACCCTAGTCCTGCTCTTACTGAAGTCAATGGCAAAGCTCTTCCTGGCTTCAGGAACACAATGAAAGGTGAAGAACACCCAGACTCTCTCACTAAAGGAATGAGACACTTTGAACAAAGCTGGTGAGGGGTCTAGAGAACAAGTCTTACAAGGAGTGGCTGAGGGAACTGGGGTCATTTAGTCTGTAGAAAAGGAGGCTGAAGGAAGACTTTTATCACTCTCTACAACTACCTGAAAGGAGGTTGTAGAGAGGTGGGAACTGGTCTCTTCTCCCAAGTAATAAGGGATAGGACAAGAGAAAATGGCCTCAAGTTGCACCAGAGGAGGTTTAGACTGGATATTAGGAAAAATTTCTACACCAAAAGTGCTATCAAACATTGGAACAGGCTGGCTGGGGAAGTGGTGAAGTCACCATCCCTTGGAGGTATTTGATAGCTGTGTAGGTGTGGTGCTTAGCAACATGGTTTGGTGATGGCTTTTGTCAGTGTTAGGTTGATGGTTGGACTCAATGATCTGAAAGGTCCCTTCCAACCTAGGCAATTCTATGCTTCTATGACATTTCGTTCTGAATAATGTTGTTGGAGTTTTTTTGATAGTAGAATTACAACATCAGACAACCCACTTGTGATTGCTACCTCTACATCACAGGCTACAAGGGACAAATAACTTCCCCAGAGTAAATATAGCTGAGAAATCAGAGCAAAGTGGGACTGGGAAACAGAGATAAAGTGACTTAATCACAGTCTTGGAGCAAGGCAGTGACAGAGCTGAGAAAGATCCTCCTGAGCTAGGATAGCTGCTGGAAAACACAGCCTCCTTGTACCAGCAGTCACAGAGAATACATTTGCCCATATGTGGGAAAATGGAGGTACCAAAAACATAGAGTGAGGTGAATAGTGATCCTGAAAGAGGAAGCCGGCATGATGAAATATCAGTGATCAAAGAAATAGTGCTTAGAGTACACAGATAAAAAATTTTGTAGCAGTGATGTTAGACAAGCCTGTGAAAGAGCAGCAATGAAAAGTCTACTGTGCCTGAATTATTTAATGTTAGGCAGAGTATTCAAAAGTTTTTTTCAGTGAAACTCTCCTGAATTTACTGGGCATGAACAAGATCGCTTCATAGAATTTCTCTATTTTTTAAATTATTATTATTTTTAAGGTTACAAAAGACATGTATACTTCTTGACAGGTTCCTTCTAGAAAATGATGAGCATAGTAAGAAACCAATATATAATACGTAAGAACTGCAATATTTTTGAAAGATATATTCCTGCTCCAATTTGTATACAGAGAATAAATTTATTGAATGAATTGTATTATAAAATAGAAAAGGTAGATACACAAGAAAAACTGTATAATACTTCAGAGCAAATAGAGCAATTACTGTCTTAAGAGCAGTCCTTACCTCACAATATTAATAAATATCTTTAAAAATTAATGATAAAGGAAAAAGAGTGGGCATGTTGATCAAGAAGGAGGAGTACATTATTGGAATAGTAGAAAAGGGGAAAGGCATCTAATTGCTTTAGAGGTGAGAACAAGATGAAAAAATCAAAAACTGAAAAGACAACTTAATGAATAAAAAAGCAACTTAAAAAAAACACCCCAAACTTTTCTCCAAAATGAATACTTCCCTTTGAGACTGTTTGCATCAGAAGGGAAGTATCACTTTGGGCTTTAAAGATGGGAATGAACTAATTATAATTAATATTCACTTTGCCAAAGATCTTGGGGAAGTTATTTAGTTAGCTGCCTGGGCTATTAAAAAGGGATGCTATATTTTTCTATTTCACAAAGATATGAGACAAGACATAATATAATACGTAGTGGTGGAAGATACTCTTAGAAAAAAAGGAAAACATAGTTTCTAAGTGTGCTGGGTTTGCGTAGCAACATTTTGGTAGCAGGGGGGGCTACGAGGTTGGATTCTGTGAGAAGCTGATAGAAGCTTCCCGCATGTCCAATAGAGCCAATGCCAGCTGGCTCCAGGATGGAACAACCGCTGGCCAAGGCCGAGCTCATCAGCGATGGTGGTAGCGTCTCTGTGATAACATATTTAAGAAGGGGAAAAACACCAACTATGTGGTAGCAACCAGGAGAAAGGAGTGAGAGAAAACTCTGCAAACACCAAGGTCAGTGAAGAAGTGAAGAGTGTGAGGAGTCCTGTCCCTGAGGAGAAAGGAGCAGCAGAGACAATGTGTGATGAACCCATTCCCCGTCCCCCTGCACTGCTCAGAGGGAGGAGGTAGAGAAATTCGGAGTAAAGTTAAGACTGGGAAGAAGGGAGGGGTGGGGGGAAAGTGTTCTAAGATTTGGGTTTTATTTCTTATTACCCTACTCTGACTTCTAATTGGCAATAAATAAAATTAATTTTCCCCAAGTTGAGTTTGTTTTGCCCATGATGGTAATTGCTGAATGATCTCCCTGTCCTTGTCTTGACCCACAAATATTTTGTCATATTCTCTCTCCCCTGTCCAGCTCAGGAAGGGCAATGATAGAGTGGCTTTGGTGGGCACCTGGCATCCAGCCAGGGTCAACCCACCATAAGCAGTTTAAGGATCCATCTCTCTCATGATGCATTGTTTCTATCTATTTATAGTGCTCCTGTCCACTCTTATGTCTCAGAAGTACTTATCTCCTTAGGAAGATTAATTGACTTGAAGACAAACATTTATTTTTTGCTTTTGTAAAAGGTTGATATGAGAACAAAACTAGGAGTCCTTATGAATATGAGGAAAAAACTCCATATAATGGAAGAATATTGCTTCAAAGATATCATTCTTCCAAGGATAATTTTAAAAGTATAGTCTCTATATATTCATCAATAGTATCATATACTAGATCTCTGATAAAGAGTTCATATGCAGCCAGTCAGAATAAGACAGAATTAAAGATCATAAACCATTTTTACACTCTGTTTAGCAAGAATAGTTTTGATGTGGCAATGATAGCTTAAAGGATATAAACAAAACAAGGTTTGTAGTTGAAGGTAATATTTTTCTATGACAAATTGATCTTTCTGGAGAGTTAAACAACAAGCAATCTTTTTGATGTGGAATAGAACTTGTGTGACTGTTTTTTTCTCCAATCACTTCAGATGGTCTCATAAAAATTATTATTTCTTCCTACAAATCTTTTCTTGCTTATAAGCTGTGGCCAAATATAATTCCGGAAAAACTGTTTTCAGGAAGAATTTGACTGAGTAACATAGAAACTCCTAAACGGTTAAGCTTGTGGATTAACCTATTCAGAAACAAGTAGAAAATAGCAATAAACTCACAAGGCTTATTCAGACACTTGCATTATTGGGGGCTGAAGTAAATCAGGTGTCACAACAGGACTACCCAAAACTTCAGTTATTTATTTTACTGAATAGTTTTTAAGCCCTCTGAGCGTTTGACTAGAACTAATGTCCCTTCACTTGTATAAGATCTGATGAAGCAGCTAACTCTTTCCTAGTTGCAAATCTGATTGGCACAATGCCTGGTTTTAAAATTAGTATTTTTTTTTTTTTTTGATAAAAGCTTTTTTGCACGCATATTTTTTTGAAAATTCAGGTAAAGACTACAGGGTTTGGCAGAAGAAACAGAGGAAGAGGAAAATCTTCAGTCTAAAAGGAGAAGTTCAAAGAATAGTGTCCTTTCTCTCTAGTGTTGGAGATTGGCTGCTGTCAGTGCTCCTGCCTGTCTCCACTCAATGTGTGGAGAACACTGCTTAAGAAAAACATGAGAAAAGCGTAACTTATTGCACTTGTACATTTTATGGCATTCCTCTTGGAAAAGGAGATGAAAAAAAAAAAAAAAACAACAATTAGTAGCTTCTGGTTTTGTTTTGAAAAAGGACCAAATATTTCCTGGTCCTGCAGTTCCATAATGTATCTGTGATTAATTCTGTCACTTTCTTTGTCCAAGACAACTTTCTGTCAGACACTTCTTATTATCCAATCTAGCTAACAAAGTACTGGTTTTCAATCTTGTTGACTGGTGGGGGAAAATGAGGAGTGGAAGGGCTCCTGCAGACTGCAAGTCCTGTGAGAGACGTTCCCCAGGGACATGGCACCACCTTGCCTATAGAAATGCTCCCCAGCCACAAGCTGCCATGTTCTTTTTCTTGTTCCCCTCATCCCAGGGGTCTGGCTCTCTGAGCCCAAGGCACGGTTTCCATGTAGCACGTCTGTGCAGCCAGGGCTTAAACTTCTGAGAAAGCTGCTAAGTTTTGAAAAAGAGCTGCAAGAAAGTCCACAGACTGGAACAAGAAAAGGTAAAGAAAAGACAGTGAGAGTGGCAGACAGAGATCAGACTATTGAAAAAGGGGCAGTTCATAGGCCAAGGATTCAAAAGGAAAAATACTAACAGAAAAAAAATTGTAGCACTAAAGAAATAAAACAGGGATCTGGAAGACAGCAATTCAGCAACACTGAGGATGTGTTGATGCTGACACCTCCCTACCTGAGTGACAGCTGTCTGGAGAGCAAACACTCTTTGTGTTCTATAATGGGTTTAGGAAGCCATGTTAGTGTTTAGCCAAGTAGCTCATTCTTCCTTAACATCTGTTATGTGTATCAGCCAATAAACAATTACATCATACTTTGAAGCTAGGTGTCTCCTACTTGCAAAATGCCTGCAAGTGGTAAAAGCTGCCTGAATGAACTGCCCCAAACAGAAAGAGTTATCCCTTCTTCTCATCTCTTCTACAGACCTGGGAGGAGACCTTACTGCTATTATTATCATTTGTCTGTTATCCCCTGCTGCTGCCCCAGTAGCAAATTTTTCCTATTACAGCACAGCTGGAGTGCTGCACTGGGAATGGAAATCATGTCCGCACTAGAGGAAGAGGCCAACAGGAATGGTTAAATTTCCCTTTCTCTTTCACCATCCTCCCTGCAGATCCACGTGTAGGGCAGCTTTCAGCACAAACCAGGAAAGAGATTTGCATTCATGTTTCTGGTTATACAGCCAAATGCCTTAATTGCTTGGCCTCCAGGATCCTTGGTTCTCAAACACCTTGCTGTAAATCTAGGACAATACCATTAATTGTCATGAAGTAGTTACACCAATGTAAAAGTAGCAAAGAAATGGTCATCTTTATTTGTTTAATTATAGGAGCAATGAGCTTCTCCTCCTTTCCGTCCAGGCACATGGTTTGCATCAGGAAGTGCTGGTCCACGATGGTCCCAGTAAGAAAGGTGCTAGACTTGGTAATATGTCATTTAGAGTGCTATTTACTAGAGCTAACACTATAAAAAAATAGAAAATAGTATAGATAATCTCCTGTCCCAAGGTGGGAACCCTGAATGGTCCTGCACCGAATGTCCTTCTAATCTATGCACAGCAGGCTCTGCAGACCCCATCTATAGAAGAGGTTAACCTGCTACCATAAGCTGGCAATTAAGGATCCTCTAAGACTCAATTGTGGAGTGTTAGAAAGCAGGCATTCTTTACTGCAGCACTGGGCACACAAGGGATCACTCCGCCTAGTGTGCATGCCCAGTTGCTCAACTATAAAGGTTATAAGCAATCAGAATATAGATATTCATTACATTTCCCAGAAATGATTAACATATTCATATTATCTCCTAGAACTCATTAATATATGTAAACGTCCTCGACGCATGTGCACCCATGTCCATTGGTGGTCTTCCAGGGTCCTCTGGTGGTCGTCAATAGTCTTCCTCACCGTGTCTGCTGATTGAACTCAGTCTTTGTGCTTACCCAGTTCGTCTTTTTGGCCTAGTTTGCAGCTCTTGTTTTCACAAAACTAGCTTATTCTAGCATCTTTCCCTATCTATTCTACTCAAGGATACAACGTCTCAAGGCTTCCTTTTACCAAACTAAACCTAGCAGATGTTTAACCCATCTGCTTACAAAGCATTTCAAACTTAGCTACGTTATTCCAGTAAGGAGGGAACTATATGTTCTTTTTAACTCAGAATCAGTAAAGCCTGAGGAGCCTTCCACCCCAGCATTTTGTGCTGTTCAAGGTCACTGTATCACCAGCTACTGTATCAGACCGATTTGGGTCATTACAGCTATTATAGGGTTTTCTTACAAGGAAATAACTCTATTCATCATTTGTTCTGTCAAACAGAAAGGATGCTGACATGAGAACTTTTTTCCACACTTTTAGATACAAGCAAGGCCATGCAGGAGGCATAACCACTGGTATCAAGAGGAAGCTGCCCACAGGCTACTACATTACAGTGAGTTGGCTGAGTTTGTCCCAAAGCTGAGGAATTTGTGCAGCACAACAAAGCCTGAAAACCAACCATGCAGCACAGTGCAGCACAGAACAGGCCTGGGCATACTTGGGTTAACTGTTCAATGGATCACTGGCTCCTCAGTGCACAGGGCTCTTCTGGTCAGGATAACCAGCAAGTGACACCTGTGGAGTCCTACTGATGATTAGAAAATGAAATGCCACTGATGACACGTGAAACATCTGGTCATTTGTCAGAAAAACAACAGGAAACCATTTATCCCGTGTGTTGCACAGGGATGATGTTTGCTGTTCTCTTAGATGAGGATTGTCATTTATTGTGAATTTAGTCAGCAACTAGACATGGGGCCACTGCAGTGGTTTCTATATTCTCATAATGTGCAAATGATAGATTTGTAGTTTGATGTTTGTCTCTCCCTTGCAAGATTTTTGTGAACACAGTGGACACTGACCTAGTCAGGTCACCAGGACTCACGAAATTGACATTGGGACTCCACTGATTTAAATGAGCATTGCAAAAATGATTCAGTGGCAGAGTGTTTTCTGAAATACTGAAAATAACAGATTTAAACAGCTTTGAAGGGAAAGTTGTTGAGGTAGACTGCATCTCAGAAGCAACTATACACCCCTGAATATGGCTTGAGATTTGTGAAATAAAAAAAATATGAATTCGTAGATTGGGTTTGTATAATTTGACAGTCTCTTTTAAAAGCTTTAGGTACATTTTTTTGAGTTTTTGCTCAGGTTTAATGGATAGAAATATTGTCTGGGACACATAACTGTAATTGCTGTTACTTCTTTAAAAAAATTGTTGTCTTCTCAGAAGACGACCAATACCAGTGAGGTCATTTTCATGTTTCTTACACTAGTATTGTGGACCTACATAGAAAGTAAAGACTTTTGTCACATTTCTGATTCATCTCAGTGAAAACCTTGCATTTACCTATTGTATTTAAGGACAGCAATTAGAAAACAAGCTTCTCTAATTTTGTCTCTACTATTACCCAAATCCAACCAGCAAAAGAAATGTTATGGCCTTTAAAAATTGCATTGTTGTTTAAAAAATAAAATAAAAAATCACCAATATTTTCAGAGGAAAAGAAAGAAGTCTTTGTGCGGTCATGTAAAGGTAAAGTCAATACCAGGGTTAAATAAACACAGCAATATCAATAATATACAGACATATCATAATGTGAAATAAAATTTACATCCTACACACCTCTATATGCTTTCCTTCTGCAACATAAACACACCGTTTTTGTAATTCATTATACAGAATGTGCATAGCAAGATATCAAAATAAGTACCTGTCAATAATAGCAAAATAAAAAATTGGTTTCAAAATATTAAAAGCTATTTAAAATATTTACTACTTCCCCATCCCCCCTTAAATGATAGGATAGTTCAGCATATATTAAAGTGTAATTTCAGACAAAATAATACCTAGCATTTAAGAAATTTCTTAAAAAATCTTTTCAGAACAATGATTTTCCAAAGGTATTAATGGTAGTGCCAAAAACATTTGGTGAATGTGCACATAATTTAAAATTTAAAATGTTTTGAGATAAATACTACATTGATTCCTCTAAAGGAATTAGCTTACTTTGATCATGTAACTGATTTGTGTCCGAACTAATGAATTCACTAATTATTTCACATTCAGTTTAGTACATTTATTAGTAATTATAAAATATCACTGATAGTTTGACACTGAAGTTTAGTGATCTCTAATTTCTAGTCAAATGTTCAGACCCACCTGTAGGGAAAGGATAAAAAATTAAAGTATTATATAGTGGAATAATATTATCGTTTTTCAGATCATAAAAAAAATTTCCCAGGCACAATATCCAGCAGAACTTTTTGCATGTGTAAGACAAAGACGGAAAACATAAAGATGAGAAACACAAACATGAGCACTGAGGACTATACAACATTCTGCATAAAATTCTAATCCCCAAGAAGTCTAGTGGTACAACAGTGTATGAAAGTAGGAGTACATGGAAGTGTGTTTTTTCCTCCCAGATGTGTAATAGAAGAGGCAAGTGGGTTTTTTGTGTTTGTTTGTTGTTTTTTTTTTCTTTCTGTAGTAGATAAGGCATAGATAAAGTAGATAACTTTATGTGAGGAGAAAGGATTTGCGAGAAAAGACTAGACTTTTCTTGTAATTTAGAAACGATTTATTTTAAAATGTACTCTCTGTTCACATCCGAATATTAATTTTTTTCTTTATGACTGATTTCATAGACAAAATACTTTACGAAACAGATATTTTGTTGGTTTTCTAATAATACTTTTGCATTAATCTAATGCCAGTGCTAGGACTTCTAAACTGGGTGGAAACACAAATTAGATTATCCATTAATTTAGTGATGCTCCTCTACACTAGAACACTGGAGAAAATTTCAGCATCAATGAAGTAGCAATAAACTGTTGATACACAAACATTTGAGGGTAACACGGGGGGGTGGGGAGGGGTGGGGGAGGGGGGGTGAAGAGAATAAAAAGGAAAGGGTAAGATTATAGCTTCATAAAGCAATCCCAAAGTTCTGTATCTGTCTTTCCCTGCCATGAAAACATCATTCAAGTCCCTCTGAGACTGGAATAATATATACTTTTCTTTAATTGAGAAATTTCTAGAATGATATGGGTGGGGTAGGACAAGTTGGAACAGGACAACCTGACAAAGACAGCGAAGCAATGGAGCTACCTGAGCCCCCTCGGTTTACTGTCCTCTTCAATACCTACTTCCCCCCCTTTTCTTGGTGGGAACACCAGTGGCCAGTGCTGTTCTTTTAGTTTCATCAGCTGTTTGGCACAGTAAGTTAAATGTACCAGACTCCATAAAGCCCTTAGGCTTTTATAGATGAAATATAGCAATGTTTTCTTTAGATGCATGACTTCTCCACAGAACCCCAGATGCCTCAGAAAGACAAATCCAAAAGCTGAGTGAAAAGTTACAACCACCTAAACAAAAAGCAGCCGTATCTGAGCTTCTCTCTCTGCACACCTGGTAGGTGCCCAGGTGGCACTTTCCATCCTTTGCTCTAGATCCGGAGTTCAACAGTCAGCCTGAGAAGATTCTTCAAGAGTGAGGAGGAACACTACCCCACAGGAGAGGTATCTGTCAGAAAGAGGACGGCTAAGGATATTCATCTTTATGGCTTGTCAGAGCACCCACTTCCTGGATCCAAATAATGGTCAGAGAGTTAGATGTCTAGCAAACCTTCAGGTAACAAAAGATGACACCTTGTTTTTTTCCAAACATAGGGAACTAGTAAGCATGAAAGTTTTGGACTTTGTTGCTGAAGCCCACTGAAATCCTGTTTGAGCGGATTTTTCTTTATTATTTTAACCTTCTTGGAGAGCTTTTTTCACCCTTTAATGAAGTTATTCCTTTGAAACATTTGTTAAGTGTGATCTGGGAAAAAACTAAAGAACAGAAGTATCAGCCCCAAGGATAATCTGCTGCAATAGCTCCAGTGTTATGGAAAAGTGAAAGCAGGGCACTGCATTTCAGAAAACTGTCACTGACCCGTGACAGTGAACACTTGATTAGAACCTTACATACAAAGGACTTCTCCTAGTCAGGAACACCAAACGAATTGACACTCATCTATCACAATGGGGGTTTTGCTGTTGCTTTTTCATCCAGTATTTCTGAGCAGAATAGTCTTAATCTACCAAATTGCCTCCTAATAAAACTTTTAGATTAGCAAATAGACTCAAGGGATCACTAGCCCTTAATTGTGTCATAAACCTAACAGATTACATCCCCTTCATACTTCAGTGATACTTTGACAAGCTCATCAAACAAACAAAGTTCAATAAAATTTAACTTTAATAAAATATTTTGAAAAGATTCAGTAGAAATTTATATTTTGGTGTTTATTTTATAATGACGCAAACAGTACACAAGCTGTGCTTTACAATTTAAAAATATCTATTGTGTATATTAGAACATGCGTTTGTTTAAATAATCTATAACTCCACAGTTTTAGCTGTTAACTGAAAATTAACATCAAGGTTAATTCGCATTATTTTGATCTGATGTCCTGCAGAGAAAAGTTGTAGATTTTTTCATCTGCAATATTCAGAAATGAAATGTTAAAGACTTTATTTTGCCTTTGATGAAAAAAAGCACTGCAATTTGAAAGCAAATTATTCTCATTATTTAAGTCCAATATTAATTTATTATATAATCCATTTCTTTCAATCAGCTTGCTTATTTAATCCATCTGTTCTCTCTTTCTGAGGAACTATGTTAGTTGAATAATTATAGAGAAAGTCAGCTCTGAAACAGAATCTTGGAGAAAATATTACATTAATAAGGGATGAACATAATGCTTTCTCATCAGAATGTATATCAAGTTTTAAAGGAGAATGGAAATACCCCTATGAGGAAAAAAAAAGAAAAAAAAGAAATTTTATTTTTAGTCTGTTCTTGCCATTTCTCTGTTTTGTGCTTTTAGATTGTGACGTGAAAGATTATTTCTTCACAAGTGTCTTAAAGGATTTTAAGATACTTTCCAGAACACATAAATGAATGATATTGCTTTTTTTTTAAAAAAAAAACAAAAAAAAAACCAAACCAACAAACCAACAACTTTTGAAATCACTATAAATCCTATTCTTTAAAGAATAATAAGCCTTCACCTAGATGCAGTGGCTGAGGTGTGCAGGACCTACATCTTTATAAAGAAGAACTCTAGATCATGATGTTGTTGAATCTTTAAAGACTGTCCAGGTGAGTGTGCTGATTAAGAGGGAGCTGCAATTTTCCAGAATATGAAAAAGTGGAATAAGTCTGTATTTTTCAAAAAAGACAGAACTTGGAGACTTTGATGAAAAAGGAAAGTTGGAGAGAGCTGAACAAGGAAGAAAAATAGTGGTTCATGTTTTCATTGTTAGATTAGGAGTCTGGTGAACCACAGAAGACAGAAGCCAATTAGAAAGAGGAGAGCCCTTGTGATGCGGCAGGGGTCTCTTGACTCAAATATTACTCAAAAGAGGGAGATATACCGGGATGGGGAAACAAATGAAAATACTTGTTTTATTCTGTTCTATTTTTTTTTTTTATTCTATTTCTTTTATCATCTTCAGAAAGACTCACGTTAGCATCTTTGTGAAGTAAATATATCCATTTGTTTCAACTGGTATATATCCTGAAAAGACAAACTGTAAATTCAGATTTGTCATTAGGAAGGTGCTATAAAAATTTTCACTTGTGTTCACAATGTGTGTGCGTCTGTCTGTATGTGTGTGTGACCTGTGCTAGTTATGAAGCTTTAAGATGGGGAAATAAAGACCATTTCCATGATGAGATTATAAATAGTGACGATATGCCCAGGAAAAAATGACAGATGAAAAATGAGAAAGTACTGTGTCTTTATTCAGTCCTAGAAAAGCTTTCAGAGACATGGATATGGGGACACAAATATACAGCAGTGTAGTGAGGTCGTATTAAGGAGCTCTATCGAGACTGTGACTCAGGGGTCTCCAACTGTGCCTACACATAATGCTGAACAAGTAACACTTCCAACCATGTTATGTTTTCCAGGCATTATCAAGAAAACAAATGTCATTTCAAATACTGGAAGAATTCTCCAATGCAGCTGTTTTGAGTGGCAGATGATTGAAAAAAAAAAAGAAATTTGCAATATCAAAAAATGAAGACATTTCTAATACAGAAAACCAGAACGTGAATGGAATTAGTCGCAAGCAACTGCCTCCAAGAAGAGAATTTTACCCCAATGTTAAAAAAAATTAAAAATCTTAAGCATTTGAAGATATTTTCACAGAAAATACTAGGGAAGTGAAAATGTAACCTTATCACATAGATTGCAAAAGTAGCATCATTGCTGCATTCAGATATTCCATTACATTCTTTCTTATGCTTTAAAACAAATAATGGCACAGGAAAACAGGAAATTCTAGTCTGGATCTATGGCAGAAAGCAAACTTGCTGCTCTCTGGGAATCCCTATGCAAGCTGTATAACTTTATTGTGTTTGCAGCCAACAATTAGTTAGAAGATTAAAACTGGGACTTGAAGAACACTGAAAGCCACAAGTGAGGTAATTAGTAAAATGATAGTGAATTAAAATGTCTTTCTAATGAAGACGTCTTTTCATGGTAAAGACCCAGATATCACTCACTTAAGTGCAAACTGAAGAAACCAGAGTAATCAGGATGAAGCTTTAGTTCTAAACTACTTCTTATGATAAATGGCAGCTCTAATAATCACCTATTGTTTCTCTTGCCCCTTCAACTACTGGATATTTTTCCCCCTTCTTTTCCTTGGTTCAAAGCGTTGCTGCAGCATAGCATGCATGTATGAAGATGGAAAGAGAAGAGGTAACCTGACCAGTCACTTCCATGCTGCTTTCACACGCCAGGGCCTGTGGGTTCAAGAGCTATTTCACATCCAATAACAATGTCATTGCCCCTCTGTACTTGCAGCACAGATATAACCATATGCTTAAAGACAGGTTTTCTTTGCCAACACCACAGAGATTTCTTTTTCAGGACTACTCCCCAGTCAGGTTGCTTTCTCAGCTGATGCCCACAATATCCTCAGTGCTTTCTCCTTCTGTTGCCGTGGTTCTGCATTTGCTGTGTGAGAACAAAATTATGTTTGACGCATGTGATAGCAGTGTGTTCCCCTCACATTTGTGGATGGTAATTATTTTTTTGGTACAGCTGCTCTTAATGTAACTCATGAGCCTGGTGGGAAGCAATATAAGACTAGCTGCTGTTACTGTCATTATAATTATTAAGAGTTTAATTTGCAGTTCCTTTTATAAAAAAAAAAGAAAGAAAAAACAACAACAAGCAAACCCTGCAATGTAGAATAAAACCATATGCACAAAACAAAGTTTGAAATAGTTAAAATTAAGAATATTTCTGATTGTTTCATAAGCTGAAGTGTGCTGTGTATCTTGAGGTGCTAAAAGAAAATACATTTGCATCCTAATTGCTGCACAGTGTACCAAAAGTATTTCTGCCACAATTCATACTAAGTGAATCACAGGAATGCAGTTGAATGTATTTGTTCCACAGCACAGATCTATTTTGGAAACATAACTGAGCTGAAATTTAGGAAGAGAAGACAAAGCCTTGTACATCCAGGACTCTGGACTGAGAGTTTTCACTTCTTGTGAACACCACAGTATACCCTGGGTTTGCATTGTCAGTTCTGTCCTACAATAATCTCCAAAGGGCAGTGAGTTATCTACTCCTTTTCCATCCTGTTTTTCCCTTTCCTCTCCCCTCTCTCTTACGTATGCTCTTGAAAGTTCACATAAGTAGGGTAGCATAAGACTTTTACATGACAATGACAGACAGAAATCTCTTTGAGACTAATTCCTTAGCAGAAAATCCAATTAATTCACAGGAGACTTGACCCACCTGACATCAGCAATTCTTTTTGATTTGGGAGCAGATTGGGGGACAAGAATAAATCTCAGAAACAGGTTGGTTTCTTTTTTTTTTTTCTTTTCTTTCTTCTTAGAACCACTTTCTGAGCATTTTTATGTCAATAGAAGAAAAAAAATATTCCTAGTTCAAACTGTATTTAAAATATCTATTTTTGTTGTTATTCTAGACTAACTTGCTTTTTCAGTGCGTAATGAAGAATATTTCAGTGATTAAAAAGAATAATGAGCAATTACAAAGAACTGAAAATCATATCCTTAGCTGAAAAAACTCTTTACTGAAATTATTTTCTGAAAGTACAAATTATCATGTTTTTTAGAAGATGTGCTGATTCCCAGTAGCTAAGGGAATAACACTGTTGAGATAATGTACATTATAATTTCAGTTCTGTCAAGATAAAGGAAAAACTTATGATTAGGTTAGGCTTAGATCATGTGTATTTAAAAAAAAAAGACTTATTTTTCAATGGCGTCCATCTGTAAAAGCAGGATAAATCCTTAGTTTGATGGGCTACTTAGGTTTGACCAAGTTCATAAAGGAAAGCTGAAAAACCATGGGAAAAATTTATTTGATGTTTAACAAGCAGTCAGGTAACAGTGAACTTTGTCTAAATGGAATATTGTCATACTCAGTGCCCAGGGACTGATAAGCTGATGAGTGGAGATGTGTAGTACTGGCTTCGCTTGTAAATGTCAAGTCACAGTCTGAAAAAGGAGATGTATCCCACATGAATCATCTCTACATGGGCATGTGCAAAATGGGCAGATGCCGGTGGCAAACTTTTACTAGTACTTTCAGATTACCTGGCAGTTGTAGAAAGGACCAGGAGGAGTTAAGAAAAATACTGTTGTTAAATATTGTTTAACATATTATTCAACATGTTGATAGATCAAGACCAACACATGGTAAAAAAAACCCACTCCTTTCTCCAAAAACACATCTAGTAAGAGTAGATCTGTGAAAAGCATAAGAATGTGAAGTTTTATTGAAAAATATGATTTCCAAGGCAGTAGAGTCCAGAAAGTTTAAGACTTGACTTATTTAAAAGTATTACTCCCTCCAAAACTCCTTTAGAAAGCCAGTCTCCAAAGAACATTTTATGGGAGGGATGAAATGTCCTCAACCCATACATGTCCAAAATTGCTACTTGAGACACTTGGACAGTGTGCCATTTCCAAGAAAATGGATTTCAGCTGACCACACTACATCACACAATGTGGGTGTTGCTGCATCTGGATCCTTTGCTGCACAGCTCCAGGTGAAAAATGAGGCCAAACCTGAAGAAAGAGTAATTGGAAGAGTTGTGTTATAAGATACCCAGGGTTATCTAAATGTTTTGCTAGACCAACACATGGAAAGTTTTATTATTTTTAAAGGTTTTCTTCTTGTCCTTTGTCATGATTACCTAATGATCGGTCTAATATGAATTGCATTTATAACTTGTAGTATAAAATCATATCAAAATACCTTGTTAACTCATTGTTTCTGTATGTCTTTAGTATGTAATTAGATGTGTTATCAGTGCACCTATCAGAAAAGGATTCCCAACCCACTCTACACCCCTAGATTTTGTATCTGTGTTCTATTTATAGATCGTTCCTTACTCTTTGACCCTTCCCCTCTCCCTAAATTTCCTATGGTGGCAATTCTTTGCACATAAAGATTTACTTCTGTTATGACAACGGTAGAGTAAAATATCTGTAATCTCTGTCTTTTGGGTTTTTTTATTGTATATTTCCTAACAGTGTGATTATTGTTATTGAAAAAAAATGTTGTAATTAGGGAAAAATGGTATAACAAACAGAAGGAGGACTGAAGAAGAGTTAAGTGTTTTTTTAATCTTTGTAGTACATCAGATTTTCTGAAAGCCTGATAGTGATTTATGGCTAATGCATTTAAGGCAAGAAAAATTTCTTGTAATTCAAGCCCTTTGTGTCATGACAGTATGAAATATGCTATCACAGATTAGTTTTCCGTACTTTCTTTTTGTTCTTTTCATGTTAGAGGATGATGCATGTGGATTTACCTCATGAAAGAGAAAGAGCAACCAGCATCTGAGTAGAATTCAGCACTAAACATAACAAGGCATTGCTAAGACTTTCAAAAATATTTCAAAATATTTGTGATCAATATGAAGAGGAGAGGAATGATTCCCACCCCCTCTCCCTGATAGCTAGACTTTTGCCTAAGGCTGTGCCAGACAGACTATACCCTCTCTTGTCTGATGGTGAGATGGCTGACCAGCTAAGAATACTGAATACCGCAAATGCTAAAGGCACGGTCAGATGTATTATGCTGCCTGTACCTTATCTGGATTAAGTGTTGTTCCTTCCAATCTTATGCCTTCCTTATGCCAGCATTAAGAAGAGCAACGCAGCATTTAATGATGACAGGAAAAGGAATGAGTAAGAGCAAAAAGGAAAATAAATCATACTTTGCTAGATGTTCATGGAGTTAAATATAACGCAGAAACATTTATTTAGAACTGCACACTGTGTTACAAAAAATCATTACAAATGTTTTCTTAGACTTATTTGGAATCATAACGGTTATTGTTCTCTTTAACTTAACACTGAATGGAATATGAAATGATTCCATTTTAAATTCAAGTAGTTGATGTTTAAAGCTAAAGTAGAGCTAATTTCAAACACTAACCTTCCTGTATTGGAGAGAAAATAAGAGGAACATAGAGAATATTTGAGTTATAATCAAAGTCTTCTGTATATATTTCCTCTATCTTTGTACAAAATCATTTGTCAGTAATAGAGGATAAAACAAGTAAGAGAACATGCTGTACAGTTTTGGTTTCCTGTCAGAAATTATTCATTATATTTGTCACTACAGAAGTCTGCACAAAGTAATGGACTTGCCTTCTGCACTCAACCGAGGTATGCCACAAGAAAAATACTGAGATGCAAAAGCTTTTTAACCAAGGCTCCTGAACTTGTCTCTGCCATATAATTTCCATGAAGTAAGCATCAATAGCTGTATTTCTGACCTCCTTCATGGGATATGACTCATGCTTCATCAAGCCCTAAATTCATCCTGTGAGACTACTGAAGCTACTTATTAGATTTGAAATTAGTCTACCTCTGATTTGAAGTACAATGGGTGTAGAAACACATCCTCTTCCGGCTGCAGCTGTGCTGACTGAAGCGGAGTGGTGCCACCTCACTCCCAGCTGATCTTTCCCACCTCCCTGGTGGAAATAACCAGCCCTTCCCTTCCCATTTGCCAGATGCGCGGTTCCTGTGAACAACCCCTGCTCCATTTCCACCAAAATTAGCTGGGGGGTGTTTGAACTTTTCTTTAAGAACCTTCATCTGGGCAGAGGTACGGTAAGAAGCGCAGAAAGGGCATTGACCCCAGAGGAGGGTGCCAGACCTGGAGGGTGCCAGAAAGCAACCCTTCAACCCCCATGCTGCAGGTGGAGGGGGATATCTTTCTGCTGCAGGACTGTGACTGCAGTAGGATGTCTTCCCAGGGTATACAGAAAGTGGCAGAGGTAAGGGGTGGTGCCACACAGCCTTCCTCCATGTCACACTTGGCTTAGGAAGTCCCCCACCCTGAGCATGGAATCCTCACCTTGCAGTGGCCTACATCACCCCCTTGTGTAGGTGCAATGGTTTGTGGACTGAGCAGGAAACTATCCTTTTGGGATGGTGTGAGTATACTATTCTCTGGCTTGCAATGTCCTTGAATTTGCTGCAAACCCTGACCAAAAGCACTGGACCATCCCAATACTGCACTCAGCGATCAGCTGAGTCCACTAATCTGATGGACAAATCTTTTTCTTCTTTTTTTTTGCCTCCAGAAATTTCATGGAGCCTACCCTACATCTCGAATCCTGCTTTGGAAAACACTCAGAGACTAAAAAGATGTGGCAGGGATGAAAGGACAGAAATGCCCCTTTCAGACACAGGCAGGTCTTAGATCTGCTTGTACTAACTGTGTTACTGCACTCCAGCTTAGCATTTGAAGGGTTATGATTAGCGAACTTCATTTAATGTGGGAATAAAAGTTTGAGAGCTCTGCTCTGTGAGTCACTCCTGAAAAAGCAGTCACCATTAAGATCTAAAAAAGGTTTTCTGGAAGCTTTCTTGCCTGTAATAATAAAAAAGGTTTGAGTAGTACCAAGCACAGTAACACAAATTTCAGTAGAGACCTACTGTGTGAATGAATCAGAAGTGTGAAGTGAAACATCCTCAGACCTTTAACAGATATGTGATACGTCATTAAGGCAGAGAACTCTAATGTGAAAGGCAGAGGAAATTTCCATGACAAAGGATGGGCTCTAAACAGTAAGAAACAGCATCTGTTGGCATATAATGACAGTGATTATCCATATTCCAAACATCTGACTAGATGTAAGATAAGTGACATGAAAAATAATCCTCCTTTGTATCAAAGTCAACGGTAATTCTTGTTCAGAAGTGTCTTACTCAACTGACTGCAAATATAAGTGAGCTGGCATAGCACACTGATTGGTAGTACTGATTAGCAATACCATAGGTCTTCAAGTAATCCAGCCAGCAGGTCTTATTATTAATCAGCTTCTGATCATTCAGTTCTGAGTTTCATTAAATTGTGCTGATAAATTTCTGGTGAAAATCTAGATTACTAGTCAGATGACATATTTCCAGAACAGCTTTTTATATACTGCACTGTCTAAAGGCATCAGGGACACTGAAAGTTTGATAGCAGAAGGAAAGATATTCCTTTCAGGGATTTTTTGTGTCCTGAGTCTGGATCAGAATTTGTTCGTGTATCTAAAAACATTTGCAGAATGTCCATGATCAAAAGCAGAAAAGTAAACTTTCAGATGAATGGGACTTTTAGTTTCCAGCGTTTTCCCTCAATGTTTCAAATAATTATGCAAATTTGAAATTTATCATGGTGTATTACTGCTGGATGGTGGGTTTAAAAACATTTAAATCATGGCAATATTTTGAAGAAAAATACACTAAGACACCTTCAGCATGTCTTATCTCTTACATGGTATGTAATCTGATTTTTTTTTGGCTGCAAATCTAATATTCATACTCATTCTTTACAGAAGGCAATTGATGACCTATCCTGTACTTGTTTTTTCAGAATCCCTGCAAAAATGATAGGCAATAATTTTCTGTATTTGGTTGACTCATGTATTCTATACAAATTAGTTTTATACATCTTAATGGAACTTAAGTGTGTACACTTGTACAATACTTTATTACTAGCAAAATTCAAAACCTAATGTAACTTCATATTTTACAAGGAAAAGAGATAGAAGACGTGAACAGAGACATAGAACTCTAATACTGTTGTAGGAGAGAATTATTTTTAAATTGTATCCTTGGTAGTCATGTTGTATAAAGTAATTACAATGGACTTTCATCCTTTGTGTTTCTATCTGTCTCTGTTTGTTCCTCTACTTGCTGCTAGAACTGAGCAGGAAGATGCAGTACTATCAGTCCAAGCCTGACCTACAAATCATGTCACATGGGCTATAGAGTAAACCAAGAGTGAGCACTTCAGATTAAGTACAAGGGCATTTTTGAGTTAATTTGTCACAGTGTGTCTAAATTATCTCCCTTCACCTTCCTTGCCGCTGAACTCTGTTTTCAAGATAACTGTTTAAGATCCTGGATGTTAAGCTTCAGTACTGCCACAACTACTCCACAGCTCATCACAAGTCACTCCATAGAATAGATTTACTTGCTCAGAATAATTCATTATCTTGCTTTTTTGTAGAAACTTGAAGTGAATAACAAAGCAGGATGTTTGTTTACTTACTGAAAGTAATGGAGCTCACTACAGCTTGATGGAATAAGAAAAGTAGGTAATGATGAACAAGGTACAAACTGAGCTTCTGGATAAGACTATGTTGCTGTTAAAAGCAGCGCCATTTACCTATCTGATTGGATTTCCACCTTGTTTTCATTCATTTTACCTTTAGTAGAATAAAATCACAGCAGAAGATGGGGATCCCACTCCAAGGCACACCAATAGGTCTGCTTCAGTGACATTCTTCACAAGCAAGAATAGGAAGGGAAATCTGAAACACAGAAATCATCCTTTTAGAGTTGTTATAGGTGAAGGAAATCTTATAAGCCACAAGTAAATTTTCTAACCTAGCAGGGTTTAATCACCCAGCCACAGGGATAAATATAGTGGCTTTATAAAGCTAAAGTAAATGAAAACATCTAATAATAAATTCTGCATTGATCAACAAAAACTGTTAACTTTTAAAAGTCATGTATCTTACAAATACAAAAAATTAATGATGTTTAAATCAGCCCACGTAATAATATATCTGAATCCAAGACATGTAAGATAATTTGGTCACATAAGGAAAAAAATTTGAATGTTTTACTGGAGTGTCTTGATCCAAAGAATGGATGTGAAAATGGACACACAAAGTATATCTCCTCTCTGCACTACTTCTTTCTATATACCACCCCTTACAAGCAAGTAGGCTGTGCGTTTTAGTATAAATTTGGATATTTCCTGATTTTGTATGATTTCAAAGGGTCAACTTTAACTTCTGTCAGACATTTGAAAATAAATTAATAAAGCAATAAGGTCTTGCACATGCTTCAGAATAATTTAATAACTTCAAAAATTGTCAATACCTTATGGTTGCATGAAATCCACAGTAGTTAACAATATCAAGTACTTTTTCCTTTCAGCACTACATCTGTGTACCCCTAGCTGCACAGTGGTGCTGTACATATCTGTGGTACATGAAAGTAAGTTGACAGAATGGTAGCTCCACCTGGACTGCTTTCTATTCTGTCTATGCAACTGATCTGCAAAAATCCACATCTTTATTTATTTATTTATTTTTAAAGCCTGAAATACTAGCTTCATTCAAATCCATGTGTATTTTGCTACTGAATTCAATAAGTCAGAATTTCACCAATAACAACATACATTCAAATATTTTAAAACGATATATTTATGTCACATCCTTCATTCAAAGTAGGCAAAATAGAAGAACTGAGATTCCATGTGCAACCCTGTGCCACTAGTTATAAAGATGTATGACAATAATGGCCCTGTTAGGCAAATTCACTGGTACTGAACTCTGCCTATTATAATGATTATAATGATAAATTAATCATTCTTGCCTTGCATTAAATCATTTAATCTTAAAATGTGTGGGAAAGTCTTGTCTTTCTGTTGTTGATTGCACTGGGGAAATTAAGTATACATTAAACTAGATTATCATAATGATTAATCTACTGATGAAGTCGTATTCAGTGAATTGTCTTAATCAATCAGCATTTGGAAATGCTGTGAACACCATGTACCGCAAATCAGATTGCTAAAAAAACGCATTACATTTTTTTTTTCCAATTTACTTGGAAAATAAAAGAGTTATTGTGAACAAGGAATTTAAAACCAAAATAATTTTCTCTTCTTGGATCATAAGGCAGGTGTCAGCATGAGATTGATGACAAAATCTGGCATTTCACTTACTTGTTTACAACAAAATGACAGTATTAGAGTTACGTGAAGTATGTATTATAGAAAAAAATTAATTGGTATATATGGGGAAATTTTCATTGACTTCAGGTGGAAATCCTGTCTAAGCACTGCTTCTAGATCTTCTTTGCCACTCCTGCACTTCCAAAATTGCTATGAAACCCATTGTAAATGCTATTTTCTATGTATGCACATTCCCAAATGTTTGTATAGTAATTTTGCTTTTATACTACCACATTATACTTTAATGGAAGCTTACTTTTAAAATTATTTCATAATCTGAGTTACAAAGCTTACAGTGAAAGATGCTGCATCAGCTCTTCGACACTTGATACACTTCTTTGCAAATGCAACTGTCCGCTTTCAGGTGGTAGCTTCTTGAAGTTTAATGTCACCATCAAATTAAAAAAAAATGGAATGCAGATAAGCCTAGACAATTTGGAACCATTATGCGCTCAGCAAGTTTGCATCAAACACAGAATAAAGGCTATCATAAAACCATAGCTGTTATCTCCTTGGTAATGAGACCTTGCATTTGACCTGAGTTCCACCTGTCACAAAAAGCTCTGCACAGAATATTAATAAAGGGAATATGAGACTCATTTTTGTACAAAGTTTAAGCCTCAATGAGGTGGGGTTTCACCTAGTTTCATCATAAAAGTCTGGTCTGTACTCACAACTGATGAACCTTCTATAAATTAAGCAAGAAAACAAAACCTGATGCCTTAATTTCCATGTCACTGTTACTACCATTAGTACAGAAGATAGCTGAGCAAGTGAATCCACTGAGAGCAAAGCAAATGCTTGCATTTTAAACTTTCCTCTAATTTTTATTGAGTCTTGGGATATTTCAGTTTCCTAAAGCCTGAGCTGCTGCTATGATAATTATGTCTGTTTACATTAAAACTGAAACAGATAATTAAAGTCCCTCAAGTTTTGGTCTTTATATTTAGAGTAGGCTTGAGGGCAAGACATCTAAAAGCTGGAAAATAAAGAGGTAAAAGAAAAGAACTGAACATTATTTTTCTTTTTAAAGAGTCCAACTATTAAAGGGAATGTATACAGTACACAGGACCTGAGAAAGAAAATGGGGAAAGCACAATTTGTATTTCCATTAATTTTAATTTGATAGTTGACAATGACTGACTATAAATAGGAATACATAGGCTTCTTCTATTTAAAGAAACAAGCGATGGATCCTCTATGAATTCTGCCTTGCTAAAATGTCATCCTACCCCATGGTGTGAAGTTTGGTGTTTTAAATATTTGAGTCTATTCACAACAGGGTATATCTTCTCCCTTAGAATATCTCAGGTCCACCTGTTTTTTCCCCTTTTTGGTGTACATCGGATCTTTTCTTTCTATCCTTCTTACTGCAATAGGTTGAATTCAAAGAATTGGTATGTAAGGAATTTCTTACTGCAGTATGCAGGATACCCCACTGTGAAGTACATATTTGCTCCCTGACCAACAGCGCTTACCCTGGATGTAGATGTGCATGGGATCGTGACCACATGGTGATGGATTTGAAAATGTCATCAATTGCACAAGCTTCACCCAGCAGACCCCTCTCATATGAGGAAGAGTTAGCCATGCAGAAATAGATCCCTTTACCCCTGGAACTGGCATAATTCAATATATCCCAAAGGAGAATATAAACTCCCATTTGGTTGTAATGTTGCTTGCACAATAAGGGTAAGAACTGAGCTTCTGTTGCTACAAACACATTCCGAGTTCTCCCAGTCAATTTATTTCTTGAAGAAACAGAAGTACAGCTCAACTGCTTCTCCTGAATAATAGCTAAGCATTTGTAAGATTATTTTTCTACATTCATCTGTCAAAATTTAAATTAGCTTTATTAATAAAAGTGTTAGTTGGAACGGCATAACTCAGTGAAAACTTATTTTTTGAACAAGATTTTCAAAGATATTTTAATTCATAAATCTTTCCAAATCCAAAATTATTTTTTCATGATCAATATCCATGCTGTTTCTCAGAATACCACAGGAAAACACCTCGTCTTCCTCCTTCTCTCCCTCCTTCCTTATTTCCCTCCCTCCCACCCTTCATTCCTCCTTCGCTCTCTCCTTTGCTTACCTTCCTCTCTGTCACGGTTTAAGGAACTAAAACCATGACACTCTCTTCCTCCCTTCCTCTCTTCTTCTCCCTCTCTCCATACTCCTGTGCCATATAAAACAGGAGAAACACAGTAGAACATTATTCTGTATTCTTTTGTTCTCCATTCCAGGAACATGAATACAACCAGGCTACTGACCTGTTGCCTTGGAAATAACAATTGGATTGCGGTCTAGGTATGCCACACATAAAATGTGCTGAAAGTATACTAAATAAATATGAAGAACTAGAATGAAAGTTACCCACCTACTCTCTTCAAAGGATTAGGAAAATAGGAGACAGGGGAGAGGATAAAGGAGAGCAATAGAATGATTGTTATAGTATACATATGAATCTTGGAAAATTGAAATGTTGGAGATTGGTGTCCACCTCGCAGGTAGGGGTGTCCGGTGCAACTAATTAATCTTTTAATCAATTTACAATTGTATCTTAAATATTAAAACCAAAATAAGAACGTCTCACCTGTCTTTAACAAAATAATGGTAAATCCGTTCCAACTCAGCAATATTTTTGGTTTGACCTATACATAATTCTACAAGTTTTCCTGGAAAATGCATTAAAACCTCACCAGGCAAAGTTTTAAAAAGAGGAAACCTTGTTACTTCAATCTATGCAATTTAATCTGGAAAAGAAAAGCCCTCTGTGTAAAATCCTATTCTCACTATAGCCAGTACAAATTTGTATTGACAAACAACATTTTAAGTTTTTTTAGTGTGATTGCATGGCCAGACAAAAGATCACTTGTTTTTACAGAAACAAAAGATCACTTGTTTTTACAGACTACAAGGAGCAAAACATTAGCAGAATATTTTCATTACGTATTTATAATTACTGTCATTTCTGGCTGATTTTTTCTGACTATGTAGTTGTAGCTACAAACATCACTTTTACACATGTATTAAAATTTAACGTAACTAATACAAGACTGGCTTTTGTGGATTTGGTTGTTGTTTTTTGTTTTTTGTTTTTTTTTTTCCTGATTGGGTGTTTGGAGCAAAGAGAAGGCAGGATATTCTGTGTCCTGAGCAGGAATATACTTTTTACAGCACCTCTGGTGAGAAAACATAATGTTTCTGTTTGAATCTCTGCCAACACTAAATAAATAAATAATGCATCGGTTTAAAGAAATAAAATACTAGGATGTAGAGTTATTTTAATGTGAGACTCTAGTAAAAATAAAACTTTATGGTTATGGATATCCAAGCAAATGTCTTTGATAATAAGGAAATGGTAGTTCATATTAATGGAATACCAATCTGGTGCTGAATACTCATGTAGTCATTCTCACCTCCTACCTTCTGTCATCCTCCTTTAATGGCACATTCAAGGAAAGGATTATATAAAAGAAGTTTATTATAAAATAGGATAGAATGAGTCACCAAAGGATACTTAAAGTCACCCTGTCCAAGAGTGTGGTGATGTTGTCCTACTTAATTTGTTCGCTTATGAGTTATGTGTCTACTATACTTAAAGGACAAGTATAACACAGTTCCAGCTTTATGTTGGTAAGCCAATCTATATTTACTCCACACCCAAAAGTGCAGGTAACATTGGATGCTCATTGTGCCTTAAAGGATTATGGTCTTGAAAGTAGTGGTTCTGAATCAACACTGCATTTTAGCAAATATGAAATTTTTCAGTGGAAATGACTCACATATTTCAAGTTTGGAACACACCAAGTGTTACCCTTAGATCAAGGTCTCTGTCAAGGAGTAGGTCTCTGCTTCAACCAGAATATGATTAAATTAATTTCCTTTTCTGTGTGTGGATTATTTTCTTTTTCATACGTGAAAACTGTGTGCAATAAAAATAAAAATGAAATATCACACTTGCTTAATTCAGTGTGTAAAATTAACTTCATACAAGTGAGACGTAAGAAAGGAATGTCAGCTAGGAACCAAATTATGACATTTGTTTAAGAGATCAGGTTTTCTGGAATAAAAGATATAATGTGCTGCCTACAATCAAGGCAAATACCCTTAGTTGGAAAGGAGAATTCAAACGCAGTTGACATGCAATTAAAATTTTGTAAGCACTAAAATATACTTGTAATAAGTCAGAGAAACAGGGGATTTGACTTTCAGTTACTCCACTAGCTCTCTACATTGTGACAGTCCATTCTTGCTAACCACGATTTTGTTAGAAAAAAATCACCCTGGCACTATGATAGCTCAGATGCTAATTTTGGAAGGGTTAAATTTTTATTCCATTGTGATTGATAGTCATAAATAGACTAAAGTTATATATACCTTGATATGTATACTTTGTTAAAGGTATAGCTTATTTTTCTTTATAGGCCTGGATATTCTGCAGACACCTTGCTTTTGCTATCCAGTCCTGTGTCTAGTCATATATAAAGCAAGTCATACGTATCATATTTTTATAACACATACCTTTGTTGCAATGAACAGCTTATGTAGGTATTCAGAGTGGATGGAGAACATTTAAGTTAATGATGATTTATTTATCATCATAGATTTATGTTTATCTGCATTATACTTTCTGTGACAGGACTCTGTTTTTCCCACTGTAGCTGTCCCATTTTATATAATACAATGAACATTGTTTGGCAGACACAGAAGTCTCACATAATAATTATTAGGTTTCATGCATGTGGTTAGCTGAAGGGATTGTGCTACTTTGGAAGGGTCCACTTCTCATGTAAGTGAGTTACCAAAACTTGTACAGAAAACATTCAGCCGTAGAAAACTGATATGATGCAATGCCTTTTATCTAGGCTGGCATTTGTGAAAAAGAATATGCATCTGTATGAATCGTAGTCATGCATATTTTAAACTGTGTTTCAATGTCTATTATCATTGTAAGCTATTTTCTTTCTCTATAGCAGCTCTTAAAAATATCTTCTGTTCTCAGATCCTATGAAAGAAAACAGGCTCCGTGATATCAAAGGGCAACTCTGAATAGGCTTGGGAGCTTTTTTTTTCCTTTGGATAACTTGCAGATACAAGAAAAAAGCGGCTCCACGCTAACATACTTTGATCTGAATTTCAGGCTGAAAATCTAACAGGAACAGAAAAACTTCTATGTTTTCTTTTCTTCTTTGTTTTATTTTGGTCAAACACAATATCAGAATCCAAATGCGCACATTCTGTGAAAGACCATTGCTAAATCCATAAAAGGATTTATGTCCCCTCATTTTTCCTAGCTTCCTCAATATTTAAATGATCAAAAACCACAGTCAAGTGCCATCTGGTGTTTCAGGAAACACTATGTAGGCAATTGACTTTTAACTGATAAAGGTTTCCTAGGCACCTGAAGATTTGTACTTTGGCATGATTACAGCTGCCTATGGGCTGCTTATCATTTAGCACATGATTTCATTAAGATCTACAAGGTAGGCATTTCCCAGCTCACCTCTGATCCCAGTCTGGCATTATTTTTGCCATATGAATTACAAAATTAAGCTTGGGAGTTAAAAAAAATAATTTAAAAAAAAAACAACCAAGGAAAAAAACAAACCCACAACCACACTATCAGATGAAACACCTATTACTCTTAGTAAGGATTTTAGTGATCCAACTGGGATGTAGGAGATAAGGTTACATTCTCTCCTGTGATGGAGGGAATTTGAACTCTTATTGCCTAATAGGCAAATGCTCTGCATTATACTTTCTGTGATGGGACTCAGTTTTTCCCACTGTAGTTGTCCCATTATATATAACACAATGAACATTGTTTGGCAGACACAGAAGTCTCACATAAGAATTATTAGGTTTCATGCATCTCTGATTTAATTGACAAAAAATGCTGATGGAAGTACTTTGATACAGAAGGAAGCATAAAATGAATAATAGGCCTTAATAGCA
Source organism: Chroicocephalus ridibundus (assembly GCF_963924245.1). Classification (NCBI taxonomy): domain Eukaryota; kingdom Metazoa; phylum Chordata; class Aves; order Charadriiformes; family Laridae; genus Chroicocephalus; species Chroicocephalus ridibundus. The sequence goes on along the minus strand of NC_086284.1, from coordinate 91,110,307 downwards.
CTCCTAAATGGGCCAGAATAACACTATGAAAGTGCCTGTAGACTAACACACACCGCATGCAGAATAAGCAGGAAGAACTAGATATCTGTGTGCAGTTGCAGGGCCGTGATCTCATTGCAGTTACAGAGACATGGTGGGATAGCTCACATGACTGGAATGCTGTCATGGATGGCTATGTGCTGGCGGGGCGTGGTGGTGGAGTTGCTCTCTATGTAAGAGAGCAGCTAGAATGCATCAAGCTCTGCTTACGGGTGGATGAAGAACATGTTGAGAGCTTGTGAATAAGAATTAAGGAGCAGGCTAATATCGGTGACACTGTTTTGGCTGTTTACTACAGCCACCAGATCAGAAAAAGGAAGTCAATGGGGCCTTCTACAGACAGCTGAAAGTAGCCTCATGATCACAGGTACTGATCCTCATGGGGGACTTCAACCACCTTGATATTTGCTGGGAAGGCAACATGGCCAGGCACACACAGACCAGGTAGTTTCTGCAGAGCATTGACAATAACGTTTTGACACAGGCAGTGGAGGAGCCAACAAGTTTAAGCACACTGCTGGATCTTGTGCTAACAAACAAAAAAGATTGGGGGTAGCCTTGCCTGCAGTGACCATGAGATGATGGAGTTCAAGATCCTGCATGGAATAAGCAGTGCAAAAAGTAGAATTGCAACCCTGGCCTTCAGGAGAGATGACTTTGGGTTTTTCAAAGACCTACTTGGAGGAATCCCATGTGTTAAGGCTCTAAGGGCTGCAAGAGAGCTGGTTAATATTCAAGCAAGACTTCCTCCAAGCTCAAGATCGGTGCATCTCTATAAGAAAGAAATCAGGCAATGGAGGCAGGAGACCTGCATGGATGAGCAAGGAGCTTCTGGAAAAACTCAAATGGAAGAAGGAAGTTTACAGAATGTGGTAAAAGAGACTGGCCAGTTGGGAGGAATATAGGAACATTGTTTAAGTATGCAGGGATGAAAGAGGGAGGAAGGCCAAGGCCCACTTGCAATTAAATCTGGCAAGGGATGTCAAGGACAATAAGAAGGGCTTCTTCAAGTAGATCAGCAGAAAAGGGAAAACTAGGGAAAATGTGTGCCTGCTGCTGAATGAGGTGCATGCCCTGGTGATGGAGGATGAAGATAAGGCGGAGTTACTGAATTCCTTCTTTGCTTCAGTCTTTACTACTAAAGCTGGCCCACAGGAATCCCAGACCCTGGAGATAAAAGAGAAAGTCTGGAGGAAGGAAGATTTTCCCTTTGTCAAGGAGAATCGGGTTAGAGATCATTCAGACAAAATTGACACCCACAAATCCATGGGCCCTGGTGGGATGCACCCAAGCACTGAGGGAGCTGTCAGATGTTATTGCGAGACCACTCTCCATCATCTTTGAAAGGTCCTGAAGAACAGGAGAGATGCCTGTGGACTGGAGGAAAGCCAATGTCATGCCAGTTTTCAAAAAGGGCAAGAAGGAGGACCCTGGAAACTACAGGCCAGTCAGCCTCACCTCCATCCCTGGAAAGGTGATGGAACAGCTCATTCTGGATGTCATCTCTAAGCATGTAGAGGAAAAGAAGGTTATCGGGAGTGGTCAACATGTATCCACCAAGGAGAAGTCATGCTTGACCAATATGATAACCTTCTATGATGGCATGATTGGCTGGATAGGTGAGGGGAGAGCAGTGAATGTTGTCCACCTTGATTTCAGCAAGGCTTCTGACACTGTGTCCCATAACATCCTCATAGGTAAGCTTAGGAAGTGCAGGTTAGATGAATGACATTGAGGTGGATTGAGAACTGGCTGAATGGCAGAGCTCAGAGGGTTGTGATCAGCAGCATAGGGTCCATTCGGAGGCCTATAACTAGCAGTGTTCCCCAAGGGTTTCTAACAAAACCATTCTAGGTTATAAACCTAGAGAAATAAAGTAAATTTATTCAGATTTTAGATTATGGGTTGTTTGTCAATTAAAATATTTATGAAACAGAATATTCACAAAGGCAATCCTTCTTCTCATAATTCACAAGTGTGCTTAAGTTATTCCTTCCATATTGTTATTATTGTCTCAGTAAAAAAAGCAGAGTTGGATTAAGACCCATTGTTATATCTGGCCAATCAGATACTGCAAGTACTGCAAGTAGTAAGTAATACCAATGGTCCAGTAAAAGAGAATTAATAAAAAACAACCTACGCTTTAAATCTTATTTACATTAAAAAACCCAAACAAACAAACCTTGAAGGCTAGAAAGTAATAAATAATTTTGCTTAAATCAAGTTGCACATGTAAACAATTTTTTTGGGGAGTTAGGTAATTTTAATATTGGGACAATTCAGTTACAATGAACAATTTGGACAGCTGAGTATTGAAACATGAAAAATGTCAATCACTGTTTTGCAATTCTACTTGCCACTTTCTAAGTAAACTTTTGCTGTCTCATTTTCTCTTTCCATTTTTGCCTACCTAATATTGCAGGCCAGCTGAGTTTGATTGATAGACCTGGTGCTTCAAGGCTGCCATTGTTTGAGTTGATGAAAAACAAATAAAATAGCGATGCTTGATGCTGAACAAGGCAACTGTTCTCGAAGGACTCATTCAATTTTTGTGATAATATAGGGAAAATCTGAACTGCTGAAACATTGAACAGAACTGTTCATAAATGATACCAGTGTTGCTGTTAGCTACAACTTTCTGAAATTCTAATTGTCAAGATGCTCGCAGATACAGCTCTACTAACAATTTTTCAAATTATTGCCTTCAAAATATGTATTTCTGCCAGATCTTCTCGCAAGTTGTCTGCTGGCAGGTTTAGGTGATCTCTTTTTATTCAGACAGGGCACATCAGGATGCAGACACAGATGCAAAGAACAGTTTCTGAGCTGTATGCTGAAAAATTGTGAAAGATTTTAGTGGTCTGATGAGACAACAGAATATGGTCTGGGAAATAGCAGTAAAGAAAAGCCAAAGTAAAGGATAATAAGGAGCTGTACCTTTTCTAAAAAAATTAATAGTAAATAGAAGGATAAGTCCATTTGACACTCTACATAATTCCTTTCGGTTTTCTTTTTTTCTTTTCCTTTTTTCTTCATATTTTCTTCTTCTTTATCCCCTTTTCCTTTTCCTTTTCCTTCTCCTTTTCCTTCTCCTTTTCTTTCTCCTTCCTCTTCTCCTTCTCCTTCTCTTTCTCCTTCTCCTTTTCCTTTTTTCTTTTCTTTTTCCTCCTTTCCTTTTCCCTTTCGCTTTCCTTTTCCCTTTCCCCTATTCCTTTTTTCCTTTTTTTTTTAGATTTCTTTTTTGTCTTCATCATCTTTTTTATCTTTTTCTTCATCTTTTTCAATTTCTTTTTCTTCATTTTTTTATATTTTTCTTTTTTATTTTTCCCGTTATTATTCCCTTTCTCTCTTCCTCCTCCTCTTTCTCTTCCCCCACCCCATCTTCTCTTTCTTATTCTTCTTGAATACCAAATTTTACTATTATAAGCAGGTGATTATATAATATATATAATATAATGACATATATGATAACAATAATAATCATCACATATAACAATATGTGATGAATCTTCTATAGACTAGGAAATTTTGCAACTGCTTTTTTATATCTCACTGTTTATAAACCAAAACTTTCCAAATTTAAAGTAGGCAGACCAGTACTAGATATGAGACACTATGGTAACAGTGTTTGTCAAATTCTAAACATGGGTCTCTCACAGTACTCAACCAGATCGTGTAGGCTACAATGAGAAAGAATCTTACTTGAAGAGTAATTAAACCAGGAGAGTGTAGAATATACATAGAGAAAATTTAATTAACTTTCTGTCACAAATCAAAGTTCAAATCAACTTTGCTAGAATACTTACTTTAGCAAAATGCAAATTACTTTACTTTATTCCTCACTTAGTGTGAGGAATACAGAAAAATCAAAGAGGTTATGGAAATTCTGCATTATTTTGAGTAATTCTAGAAACAACTGTGGCATGTGTAAGGACCCTAAGACTGTAATTCAAGATAAATTATAGATAAATATCTCTCTATATATATAGATATATATAGATCTATCTATCTATCTATCTATCTATCTATCTATCTATCTATCTATCTATCTATCTATCTATCATATAATAGATAAAGATAAATAATGAGAGAAAAAAACAATATAGAGGAAAGAAGATAATAAAATTAGCCTGACTTCTCCCCCCGAATTCCTGTAGATTCCTTTCCATCAGACATATCTGTAAAATGAGCATGTATAACAGAAAAATAATTTTAAACAAGGAATTAGAGTAGTTTCAGGTTCAAATTTATCTCAGTTATGAAATTCACGAGGACTAGAATTTGGAAATGTAACACATTTTTGTACGTGTTCAAGATAAAGAGATAGAAGACTTGATCTGTATACTTCATCTGTCCGTTTTGTTTTAAATATCTGAGATGACAACAATATCTAAGCATAGGAGATTTAAAAAGGCAAAAATAAGGAATACACTAACCATCTATAGTGTTGGACAATTTACTGAAGTCATAGTTACAAAATATTGATTTATTTAGGGTACTTTTATAATTCAGTATAAAAACAAAAAACCCAAGCATACATATCACCCGTACCTCTGAAGGCAGGCCATGATTCTTTGCAAGCCTCTATTATACCATTTTCACTTCAGAATAACTTAAAAGATTTTGTCCTGAAGATCTTTCTTAGAAAAAAACAAACAAACAAATCCCACCACACTAAAAATAAACCTACGTTGCCAAGATCCATTTTATCATGATGGTTAAAAAAAAATAATTAAAAAATCAAATAAACCCACAATGTTTCCATAGCTTATCTTAGTGAATGTATCACAAAGATTTAAAAACATTTTTATAAGAGAGCCTTTGAAGTTTATGTTTTCATTATCTCTCTTCTGGGGAATTATAGATGTGTCATCAGTACAGCAGCCGCTTTCAGAATGATAATGTGGATGTGATAGGCTGAACTGCTGTTCTTTTCTTCTGTATCAGCTTCGCTAAAAGAAATGCTACCACCATCTTGATGGTCTTGAAAGCTGCTAATAAACAACCCTATAACGTAATCTCATGTGTTCTTTGCAAATTACATTTAGGCAGAGATAATATGAAGAATCATTGTCTATTTTCAATTATTAATGTATGAAACCACCATCTTCCTGTTTTAATTAAATTGTGTGTGTGTATGTTTGTGTGTGTGCTGCTATTGTAATAATAGGTTTATTACTGGGGTTATTACAGTATCCCATGAAGGAGCAACATCTTAGGCGTTGGACACAAAGAAATGTCCTACAACCTTGTAACAAAAAAACAACTAATGCTCAGTGATTGCAGTAATGAAGAAACCATTGGAACTTGCTTCGTTGTCATTAGAAACACAAGACGCTAAAGGAATAAAATGGTGGGAAGGCATACAGCATAAAAAAAAGAAGAAGAAAACATGCAAGCAAGGCTAATAGGACCTAAGTAAATCATTATTGTTAGACAAGAAATGAAAAAAGAATTTGCACAACAGACTGAAATATTCCTTAAGTCAAGAAGCAGGTATTTCTAGATACGATCATCTTCATTTTCAGGCCTCTGTTCAATACGTCAATCTAAGTATAATTATTTGTTGTTTTTAACTAATATAAGTATGAACTGTGTCTGAAACCTGCTGGTAGAACAATAGTTTTATAGTGAAAATGAATCCTTATCACTCTCTACAACTACCTGAAAGGAGGTTGTAGCAAGGTGGGGGTCGGTCTTTTCTCTCAAGTAACAAGCAATAGGACAAGAGGAAATGACCTCAAGTTGTGCTAGGGGAGGTTTAGATTGGGTATTAGGTAAAGTTTCTACACTGAAAGGGTTATCAAGCATTGGAAGAGGCTGCCCAGGGAAGTGGTGGAATTGCCATCCCTGGACGTATTTAAAAGACTTGTAGATGTGGTGCTTAAGGACGTGGTTTAGTGGTGATTTTTGTCAGTGTTAGGTTGATGGTTGGATTCGATGTTCTTAAAGGTCCCTTCCAACTTAGACGATTCTATGATTCGATGATTCTATGAATCCTTCTGACTGCACCAAAAGGAAATCTATCGTGTGTTGAATCACTTCCACCTGTGTTTAAAACATTGGTTTTAATTCCTTCCATGGGGTGGAAGTTACAAAGAACTCAGTGTTAGTCTAGCTCCTTTGGTCACCAGTGAGGTACACACCATATCAAATGGAGAGAGTACTTCTTAAAACAAAGTGCTAACAAAACCACATTACTTCTAGCCACATCGCTATGACCTTTGATGAACCACATACAATTCTCTGCTTGAAAAAAAATACTTGGTCTTGTTTTTTTCTCATGATACGTAATTTTCTCCTTCTTCCCACTACAAGATGAACATAATTCTAGAAATTATTTCCTGGGTTTAACCATAGATACGGCAACATAAACATTCAACATTTCATGAATCATGAGTATGCCTTATTAAATATTTTAGTAGCATAATTTAATTCAATTTATTTTTTTCTTACCAATGTCCTTCCAGAGGATTCCCTTCTGGCTTTCCAGAAGAGGTGATTGCTACATTGACTTGAAAAGATTCAATTCACCCAGTATACATTCTGAATTTTTTAATTAACCCCTGCCCACCTAGCATGATGATCAGTTGCAATTATGTCTTCACTGAGATGGTACAAACATGTTCAGTTGAAATTTTTATTTAAATTATTTTGTGTTGTCTCAAAGCTGAAGTTCAGCACTGGGGTACTATGGTAATGCCACTGACTGTGCAAAAGTCCCCGGAAAGGAAGAAGTCATTGTGGTTGCCATCCCTTCTTTCTTTTTCCAATACTTGCAAAGCTATAATTTGTTTTAAACTCCAACACTCTTCTAAGCATGCAGAGGGTTGCCTAATACCACAGAAAAATGAACCAAAGCAAAACAGAGCAAAAGCAAACTTGGACCATGGAGAAGGAAACATGGTTGCTAGACCTTTTTTTCCCTTGTTATACAAATGAAGCTTCATAGGAAAACTTGATGGACTGTAGCTGGCAAAATAAGGGCCTGCTCTTGAATCCACTCGTACACTTACTCATGAGAAAAATAACAAACATTAACATAGATACAACATATCCATATTTTTGTCTGTAGCAGAATTGAATCATGTTGAAGAAAGGACTAAAGTAACAAGTATGGTGTGGATAACACCTGAAAATCCAGTCTTATAGATTTTAGTCAAAGAGGCTGAGGAGAAAAAATGGATAAATCTAAGCCTGGATCAATGTTTGTAAGAGTGGGGTTTGAAGAGAGCCACGTACTCTTTATAAATTTGGGGAGATGTGTGTATTAAATGATTCAAAAGAGGGCTGCTATTACAGGGAGAAAAGTCAGTCAATGGAATGGGAGAGTGTGAAAACAAGTTCTGGACCAAGTCCTGATCTCCACAGGTCTGGGGTTTTTAAGTCATATCTTCAAAGGTGGTGGTGCTGGGAGACGCCTAGAAAGATATAAAACACACTATTTTTGAACACAGAATAAAGTACACAGTTAGAAAGGACAGATCTTTAGGCACCTGTTTTTTCCTTCAGTGGGCTTTCTCTGCATGCACCAGAAGCATATACATGCATTGTAAGTTAATATCCTCCTTGTGCTCGTAGAGTCTCTTGTAGACAAACCCTAATGCAGAGGACATTCATTTTTCCCCATGGCCTCTTGACCTGATTCATTTAGCCTCTTTAATAAGACTCCTGGCAGGTTTTCCCAGTTTCAACAACTTGCATTTAAAACTATAGAGATAAAATAAGAACAGCCAATAGAAAGCTTTTTTTGTTAAATATCTCAATAACTGTAAGGCCAACAAACACAGTCAATGGTTCCTGTTATTAGATATGTCAAGTTCAATAAATTTCACCTGTTTGCATAGGCCCTGAAGTTACTATCTGTATTCAATTGCTGCCATAGACTTTGTCACTACAGGCTGAATATCTCTGACTAGAAATGTTCTATACACCCTTCACTTAGAGATCTGAGGAAGTCAGATGATAAATAACCAGCAGAACTGAACACATGTTTTTTTTAAGACGTCATTTACAATAATCAATGAAATGATTGTTTTGCTTGCTGTGTTCCGGAGTATATTACGTTTTGCTGTCCTCCTGGATAATGGATGTTCTTTCCACTCTTGTGGTAATGTATGGAAGAATACTTAACCTCTGATTCTCTTATTATTAGATTTACAGTGGAACAGTGAAGGCAGTTTTAGTAGTTATGGATGGTTTGTGAAATTTTTAAGTGCAACTACTTAAAGGGCTGATATAAGCCTGAGAAATTTACTGTCGAATCTTATTTTTGCTGTGGAAAAAAATGTGACTAAGAAATTGGGTTACAGCAAAATGAAACAGATGTATTCACTGCTCAATAGTACCTTGCAGGAGGTGAGGACAGATTTCATGTGATTTTAGAAGTCTATTGATGGAGCTGGAGAACTAGCACTTATTTGTGTTTTTTCCTCAGAGAATTGCAGAGGCCAGAGGGTGATCTCTATGTATTTTTCTTAGGGAAATTGCTCATTTTCCTTCTTAAGATAATGCTTGGGTGCATCACAGTAAGGGGAAGATGTGATTGATCAGTCTTGCATCCAAGTACTGTGCAGTTTGTTATACAACCATGAATGTGTAGCTATGAAAGTAGCTTTCTACTTTTATACATACTGTTCAGGCTATATACATTCTTTCTATTATCAGAAAAGGTCTGAAAGATACAGCATAATCAAAGCGTACTTTTAACCTTGCAGAATACAGCTACTTAGGTGATTTCTAGATGGAACAAGAGCAGTCTAACTGGACTCAGTTTTCACATAAATCATCTCCAAACAAGAAATGTAACTCTCTTATTGATAATATATGTAAGGCTTATTATTGAACAATGCTGGTCAAAGAAATTAACTACTCAAGTACGTGTCAAGAGACATGTGGTAAGGAATAGATTTAAGAATAATTCTATTGGCCTCCAAAGTTCTTTGTTCAGTGTTAGAAGGAAATTACTATGGTCCTTCATAAGTATCTTCATTACCATGCTAAAAGGCATACTGTATCACAAACAATGTGGTGACCATATTTTGTATGTTCCAGGGCATGATGTAAATTTATACACACAGAGAGACATATATATGTGTGTATATATACAAAAATGCATACATTGTTTATAATGAATTACGTTAGCCTGAAAAAAATCAAAAAAAGTTTTTTTTTTAATAGCAAGTTATACCTTTAACTAAATGTAACAGAAAGGAAGTTTAAAAGGAAAGGTAACATGTATCTTGCTAAAATCACCTTCATGGCCATTCTCTGGACTTACTTCACTATGTCCCTGTCCGTCTTTTCCTGAGGAGCCCAAACTGGAACCAGATACGGCTCACCAGGGCTGAATAGAGAGGGAGGATCATCTCTCTCAACCTGCCCGTAACACTCTGCCTAACGCAGCACAAGATGCTGTTGGCCTTTGTTGCTGCAAGGGCACAGTGCTGGCTTATGCTCAACACGGTGTCCACCAGGCCTTCCAGGTCCTTCTTTGCAAAGATGGTCTTCAGCCAGCATGTAGTAATGCCTGGGTTTATTCCTTCTGAGGTGCAGGACTTGGTATTTGCCTTTGTTGAACTTTGTGAGGTTCCTCTTGGCCCATTTTTCCAGCCTGTCAAGGTTCTGAATGATCTGCAGGATCTGAATGGCAACACAATCATCTGGTGCATCGACTAATCCTAATTCTGTATCAACTGCAAACTCGCTGAGGGTGCACTCTGTCCTATATATATGTACAGAAGAGTTTGGTTTAAAATTTATCAATATCATTGTAAAATCACACATACTTCTACTGCCTTTAAATTTTATTTTTCTCTAAATATTAGTTACCTGAAATTTATTCATTACATTTTAAAGGTAGAAGCTGCTAAACTTATGTTTTTATTTGTATTTATGATACAAATCTTCACCTTCCATTTACTTTGAGTAGTATCATGTATCAAAACAACTTCATTAATTTAGTTACAATACTCGTTGAGTAAAAGAATTAGGTCTTATTCATTATGTGCAAAGATTTCAGAATTGGGCTGTACATTATTGAATCTCAAAGTACTTTCTTTCATATACAGGATATATATATTTTTTTCATCTCCTATATGGTCTATTATTTGACAAACAATACTGTGTTTTAGTCTAAACTGAAACTGATATTACATGCTACAAGCAGTGAAACATTGTGTGAAGGTTCCATTTAAAAGGAAGACACAAGAGTTCTTGGGAACAGGAAGTAACACATGTACTTCTAGCAAATTAATGAGCATCAGGGAATGTTTCCAGGAACTAGAACTTCTTAACAGCCTATTAGTTCTGAAAATTTTAAGAAAGACCCCTGAAATAATTTACTGCAGAGACAACTATCACTGCCCCAAACAATTACAGGGCATGATGCTGGCAGCAGCACAGGTCACGACCAACTCCCAGTGGACAGTTTGGATGTGCACCCCCTGTTTTGGAGAAGAAGGAACTGAATAATATAAACATGAGACATTTCTTGACACTTAACAACAATGCCAGGTGGTTCACCATTATGGTGAACTCCAAAGTAGGCACAAATTCCAGTGTACTCGTTGTCCAACAGAGAGCAACTCTTCTTAAGACTCTGGATAATCCTGTTTGTTTGGACAACTCACTTTTAGGCATCGTTGTATGTAAAACCCGGAGTCACATGTTTAAAGAGGCTTTATGCTTGTAGAGATTTGCGGCCTAGGCACTGCATTAATCAGTAATCATGTAGTAGTTAATTAGCAGCAATTAATGCAATCAGACAAATAAAAAAATGTATTTATGGTTCTGTTGCTGTCTGAACTACTATTTTTACATTTGAATTTTAGGATATTTTCCCCTTTGCCCATCCTCTGTTGTTCATTCTTATCATGCGAGGTGTTAATCTCTCCTCTCCTTCACAATGCCTTTACACTTAACAAAAAATCCAATATTTGTAACAGAAATGATCTGATAGGAATTTGAGCTCCAGCTCAGGACCTCCTACTCCAGCTTGGACATGTGGCAAAATGAAGGACTCCTCAGTTCCCCCTTTCTTCTATTTTTCTGTTTTCCTTTTTTTTTGCCAGGTTTGAGCCCTGTGGATTCATCCACAATTACACAAGCTAGAAGTCTTGCTCACACTTGTAAATTTATGCATAAACTTTCCTTTATGCATAGATGCACACATAACACAAACACAGTATTAGAGAGAGGAATTAGAGATGTAGGAGTTCTTCTTTCATTAGAAAGCATTTCAGTCATTGTCCAAGATGATAAAAAGAGAAGTTACATTCTATAAAACCCCTAAAAGGCTGGGCAGGATATTACTGAAGAAAACACCTGCTTGATTATTCCCTGGACAGTTTAAGAGAATGATAGCAATACAAGTATGACAAAAACATTAGCTGATGCTTGCACTTCACCTTTAACTATGCAAACAGTTCTAAGATAAATATTAGACTTACTTATTCTAAATATATTGACTCAGTATAACTCTCTGCCAGGGCTCTGGTTCACCTAGAATCGTAAATTAGAATCTAATGGCAGAAGGTGTTTTTGCTTTTACCCATGCACACTGCTCCACTGATGGCTCTTGCTTTTCACAGGGTTACATCCCTAAAAATATGGGTAGAAGATCCTAACAATCAGTTTTTCATCTGCTGTATAAAACTAAGTTGAAAATCAGGCTTATTTGGCCTTCGTATGCTGAACTGAATATTACAGGGATTCAGGAATTATTTCATGATTATTCGATCCTTTCTGTCACAAGGGCATCAGCTTCAATTGAAGAAACAGGGTGTATGGCTCAAGGCAGAATCTTGCTTCAGCTGTCCTAACATCAACTTCTCATCATACATGACACAGGGTCAAAACAAATATTTATTTTCTTTACCTATGCCACATATTTTACAGCTGTTGGAAAACTTTTGTTGTACTCATCAGGGGTGCTAAAAATTATTTAAATCCCCTTCTGTAACTTTCGTATTGAGGAAAATTGAAAATACTAAAGTATTATTGTCATAAATACAGCTGTTTAGAGCCTTTGATTGCATATGATTTATCAATTGTTGATTAAAGAAATATTCACGAAGTTCTCTTTGGGGAAAAAAAAAAAAAAGGAAAAGGAGGGAAGTGAAGTCACAGTGAACTAATTGCCAGGGAGTGGCAAGAGCTGTGGGTGGCTCCAATGTCAGCCGGGCAGCACCTGTGTCCAGGAGGCCATCAGTGAGCATCAGGCAGCAGCTGGGTCACTCAGTCCAGAGGATCCAAGTCCTCATTCCACTCATCCTCAGTCCAGAGGATCCAAGCAGCATCTCAGGGACAGGACTGGAGACTGTCCCTGTTGCAGCATCACTGTGGCAGGGGCTGATGTCCCTGGGGGACTGACATGGGGTCCTGGGTGGTGGGATGGGTGGGGGTAGTCCCAGGGGAAGCCCAAGGGGAAACTGTGTTAAGACCAGCCCAGCTAGAGCCCTCAGAGCCTAGAACTCTGCTGGTTTTCTTTTGAAGTCAGGGACAGCTAAACGCTCCTCATAATTTTGTGACTAGGGCTTTTTTGACAGTCATGGTAATGTGTTGATCTTTTTTCCTGAGAAATAAAACGGGGATGAGAAGGGGAGGGAAGTTTGTATCATCTCTCTTTTTGTGTCATTGCAAATATCTTCGTCCAAAATGTATCTATCACTTTGAATGAGGGCAACCAAAGACTTTAAACTGGTGTTCCCCTTTTTTTAGACAACTGCTCTCAAACCTGTGTTTTCTGCATGCTTTGGCAAAACAAAAAAAGAAAGAACGGACAAGTCCTCACACTTTTGTTTACACACACGGAGGCTCCTCCAGTTCACTGGTGTCATTCCAAGAGAAACAAGCAAAAAGGAAATGTGGAAAGCTCAGCTGGAAAGCTGCAAAATGGATGCGTTATGATTTGTATATCAATAATTAGAAACTGAGCAGAGTGGATGACGGGATGGTCATTCATTAAATGCTCAGGCAGAGGAGGGAGTGTTGCTTCTGTGTATGAAAACAAAGACACCTTTATTCTGCTACAGAAAAGAGGAGAAATATAACTGCTGTATGAATGAGTATTACTCAGGAAAACTGTTAGCTGAGGTGGGGATTTGAGAATGCAAATCATGGCAGGCAACAGAGGGCCAGAATATTCACAGTTTGAAGCTTCCTAAATTCGACTAAGCAACACAGCTTCTGCTGGAAGCTCATTTTCAGAGTATGCCTGAGGTTATACTGAATGAACAGAAAACCTGCACATCATGCATGAAACAGGAAAGCCCAAGGATGCCAGAGGAAACTGGCATTCAGCCTAGGAAACTAGACTGTCCTGTGAGAAGGCTTTTCCCCAGTATTGCAGCACCTTGTTCAAACGCTTTTGCGAGAGCACAGAAGCAAACAAGATAACAGCAAGGAACAAAATGTGGTGAGGAACCCCTCTCTTCACCTTTGCTTTCTTTGCTCAGAAGTACTTTGTTTAACTTGCAAAATGTTGTAATGAGCAACTCAAGAAGATAGGTGTGAGTTTTCTGATATTTCTTTAAAAAAACAGTGATAAAGAAGGTAGGAAACGTATTAAATTGGGGAAAGCTAAAAGGCAGAAAAGAAAAATTAGTGAAAGCAACTGTGGCACTTACAGGGAATGATGATGTGTGGAAAAGGGCCAGAGAGAGAATTTAGGGACAAATGTTGATTTTCATCATTTCAATTAGCCCTTTCCTAGCCACTGATACCTAAGGGGGGGTGCCGGGGTGGGGGAAGGGGGTTGAAGAGAGGCAGAATACTACAAAGGCAGTTTGTCCATTGCTATTAAAAAAAAACATCTGAAAAGGCAGCTCAACCTATCTACTGTACAAAAGCTGAATGTTAAATCTCCTAAAAGTGAGTTTGTTGCAAGCAGAGTTTATCAAAGAATAGTTGATGGAATATATTTACCTTAGAAAAACCTAATTTTTCTCACATCTAAACTTTTAGTTTGAATGTTTTGAGTTCAGCTACATTTTTCATGGGAAAACGCTCTAACAATTTGTTTCAATTACACTTACATTTATCCTGGTTTTCAAGCTGATGTTTCAATATAAAGTTGAAATTATTCAGTATCAACAGATAACATTTAGATAATTTCTAGTAGCTTTTATAGAATAATTTGGCTTTGTGAGAAATGGTGATATTCTGACTTTTGATCCAAACTGGAACAAAAATATATTTTGAAATTGAAAGATTTATTCTAGGAAAAAAAAAATCCAGCACCCCAAACTTTTCTATGTTTTATTCTGAAAATTTGTAAGGTGTTTGTGGGACTTCAGAGCAGGTGGGTAGGGCTATAGAGTAATGCATATTAGAATAGGAAAGTGCCAGATAGAAAGTAGGAACTGTCTTGCATGTAGACAAAGTAAATTCAAACATTTTTTAAACCTCCACCCAAGAAGCTTTCCTGTTACAGGTAATTAGTTACATAAAGCCTAAGTCAATTATCATATCTTAATATGAGTAGAAGCAGGAATTTTGCACATAAAACATGTAAACATTCTTTTGGAAGACAAAGTATCAGGGATAGTGAGAAAAAGGTTGATGCTGTATAGGGAAAAGCAAACAAATTCAAGAATAAGTAAGTTAAATTTTTATAGGTGTAGAATTTGAAAGATGGGAGTTAATATTTCTGTACTAGCAGAAAGTATATTCATGGATTTATTTATTATTTTTTTTTATTTAATTACAGTTGTAGTCATTTGGCTTTCAAAGAACGTTGTCAGCAGTAACTTAAATAGCTTAGTCATAACACTTTCAGAGACTAGAATAAAATATTATCCCCTCTTTTCCAGAGGGTTTAATTAACTCAAGTGATTTGTCCAAAATACCCGTGTATTCACTGTCAAAAACAGGTTTAGATGTTCAGGAATTAGTGATTTTCAGTGCATATTGATGAAGCTTTTTATTCCCTTCTTTAGTCTTAGTTTTTCTACTCACCAAAGAGCACTAATTTTGACTACTAATTTTTGAAGTCAGTTTGTGTGATTGCTTGAGGTCTAGCCTGTATTCCTTCCTTCCTTGCTGTGGGCACTTAGGTAAATGAACACTGAAGAATAATTGCATTTAGTGAAACTATACTGGGCCCAAATGGGTGTAGTAAGCTAATTTCAGCTCTGTAGCTCCTCTCTGAACTCCATATTGGATATTAACATCAAGCAAAAATTAAACAAAATGCTGAAAAATCTGTCTTTTTTACAGAGTCTTTTGTGAGAAAATATCACCAGTATTTCTACTTCATGTACAACTTTTTCACAGAAACATAACTGTTAATAAATTTAAGCCTATGGTGCTTTTTATTAAAAATTTTGTGCAACTACACTATCCTTAAATTATTAGTATTCCTTCAGGCTGAGGCATTTGCAATTCATCAAAAAGAAAAAGTATTTATTTATTGAATATCTGTTAGATTGACTGATATATAAATTCCTTTAATTGACTTATCTGCATGTCTCTGAGGCATGGTTTCTTTCCTGTGATAGGTTAATCACCATTGTGACAATGTTAACAGTATATTCTCTATCCAAAATGGCATTTTTCTTTACACTTTAGTGTGTATCAGGGACCCACCATATGAATGAAAAGATAGTCGATGAAGAGTTGACAAACTAAGAAGAGTGAATAATTTTGAATGCTTGGTAAGGTTAAGTCTTCAAGGTTAAAAGATTAATTATGGCTCAAATAAGTTGCAAGCAATCAGTTTGGTTTATTTTTTATTACGCAGGGAATGACTATATGAAAGTAACCACGAAACTATCGGAAGTAGATGACCAGGTCTTTCCATATTATTAGGAGTTTATCAAGGGAAATATTTCACAATGAGTTTAGTATAAGAAGAGCTGACACTTTCATGTAGTTACGGCATTACAATGGAGCAGGTGCTGTCTATACCAACCTAGCTTCAGTGACATAAATCAAAGACAATAACTGACTCATATCAGTCACTTTCTAGTTACCCTCTGGGAAATTTGGCACAAGTATGTTCAGCTGCCTACTGATGCAAGGTCAGCATGGCTTCTTTTCCATGTGATGCTACATCCAGTGTGGGTTTTCAACAACTTTCAAGGTACAAAAGATAATAAAAAATAATAATAATCTCCAATAATTCTGTTCTATGCACCTTTCTAGAGGGGCGAATAGAGTATGTGGGTAACTGGGGTTTCTCCTATTGGCAAATATGGATTTTTCTGCCTTAATGTAGTAGTTAAAGACTTATTTTGAGCAAAATAAAATCCATATTATATGTAATTCTTTTGTTTGCTTTACCATCTTTAGATAATGTTTAGTGCCAGGAACTAACACATTTAGGTTAATCACCTAAATTTTCAGTCACTTTACACTGGCTAATAATTTTGACAATTGCATATGCATATATCGGATATAATTCCTACATATGCCATGCATATTATAGAATATCTCCATATTAATATAATATATATTAATATGTATGTTTTGTATTTCAGACACACACTGTAAGTATGTGCGTATGTATGTGCAATACATATTGTAAGAAACCTGAACTGAAAAATGATTTGAAACTATTATATTATTTAAGTAGAAGTCTTATTCCAAAGCAGAATATTAGATAGTGAATCACCTGCTCTACTACTCATGGAAGTGTTATAGTCTTAATTTTTCTCCTGATACACAGCATAATTTTAAGCTCGAAATAAATGCATGCTTTATCTTTGTGTTTAAGAAAATGAGCTGCTGATTTCTGCCAATTCATTTTCTCTAATAAAACACAAGCAAAAAGCTCATTAACATCTTTGCTTCTGCTATCTCTTAGAAGAGAATTGTTCATTACAATTCAAATGGAAACACACTTTGGCAAAGCTTGTTGCATCTCTTACAAATCCATGCAATAAATAACTAAAGAAGGAATATTATAGCTCTTCATATGATATTAAAGCTATTGTCTGACATATTTCTGGGTATGCAAGAAAATTCTGTAACAGAACTAGGTGTAATAATCTTCTATATGTGAGACTAACTGTAGCAGTCCTTTTAGATTTCAGAACAGCTTAAGACTGAAAAAATGAATGGCTCTCAAAAAACATAAGCATACCATCAGATGGAGGCATTATTGGTTTTGATAATAATAACAATAAAAACATAATAATAATAGACATTATATTAATTTTAGTAATTTTCTAAATATACCTTAATTTAATGAAGATGTTGCAGAGTGAGATTGTAATAGAAATCACACTAACACTGGAAAGAGAGTAGAAAGAATCACACACACAGATCACAGAATGATTCAGGTTGGAAGGGACCTTAAATCAACTTAGAAAACCTGTTCTACAGAGAATTTCTACTGCCTTAATAACTTCAAACATATGCTTTGCCCTACTGAAACCAGTTGAACTTAAGAATTAATATAATTTTAAGCATGCATTTAAGTGCTATATTGAATAAAAATATGTGCACAGTTAATTTTTTCTGTAAATAGGACTGTGATATGGTGATTTAATTAGATTTTGATTTTTAGAAATTGTGGGAAAAGACTGGTAATTTGCTTTTGAATATCTTTATCACTAACATAAAACAATGGCCATATCTCAAAAAATATTACTTTTGCACAAGCAGCTCATGAAGTGTTTAGCAACTCTAACTGCTCGTCTTACAGTCACATTGCTAGAAATAATGAATGAAATCAAGGAAATGGATATTCTGAAGGGAAAACTTCAACAGTAAATAATCAAAACTACACTACATAATAGTGAAAAATAGGGTGGAAGGTCCACCACTTCATAGCTTCGCAACAAGTGTATTCCATTATGTATTTACAAAATGTTTTACCCTCATTTTCTTTCTATCTTTTGCTTTCCTAATAAAATGTCCTTTCTTTGTCTCCTCAGTTTAAATTTAGGTGTTTTATTAGAGACACTATAAAGCCCTCCTGGTTCTAAGTGACAAGGATGCCAATTCTCATATAATTCCCACTTAATTTTAGTTGAAAATGAGTATTGTGTCTTTAGAAAAAGCTTTATCTACTGAAACATAGATATATATGTCTTCATTAAATAGTTGGGAATGTAAGTAACTTACTCTATAAAGTAGTTACAAACAAGTATATTAAATACTTAATGGAAATATACTTACAAACTTATTCTCAGATTTATTAACCCTGAAGTGTCAGCTAGTTGTCAGATATTTATACTTACAAATATACCAGGAATGGAAAACTAACTTCCTGTAGTTTCTGAAAATATCCAATATATTTCCTAGAAAAACATGTCTTGTTATAGAATTATAAATATTTCATTATTAGAGAAAAAAAATATTGCTGGCAATTTATATTTTTAAACTCTCATGCAAAACCAGGTCTATCTTCATTTTGCATTGGCTAAGACTCTTCCATGCTGGCAAAACTGCTAATTAAAAGACTATATCTGTCACTTCATGATCTCTCACTAAACCATTAAATGTTTTAGCCCCTGTACACAAATGTAACCTAATCAATTCCTTCTGGAGTGCGACTATTCCAGTGCTTTCTACCCCATGCAGAAACTGTTATTTTTCCTTATGCAATGATTTTGTCTGGGATGGAGTTAATTTTCTTTACATCAGTCTGTATGGTGCTAAGTTTTGGATTTGTGACCAAAACCGTGTTGATAACACAGGAATGTTTTAGCTATTGTTGAGCAGTGCTTGCAAAGCGTCAAGGCATTCTCTGTTTCGCAGACTGTCCCACCAGCAAGTAGGCTGGAGATACACAGGAAGTTGGGAGGGGACACAGCTGGAACAGCTAAACACAACTGACCAAAGGTATATTCCATGCCATATAATGTCATGCTCAGCAATAAAAGCTGAGGAAAGAAGGAGGAAGGGGTGACCTTCAAAGAGGTGGTGTTTGGCTTCCCAAGTCACTGCTACGAGTGATGGAGCCCTGCTTTCCTGGGAATGGCTGAAAACCTGCCTGCTGATGGGAAGTAGTGAATGAATTCCTTGTTTTGTTTTGCTTGTGTGCATGGCTTTTGCTTTACCTTTTAAACCGTTTTTACCTCAACCCACAAGTTTTCTTACTTTTACCCTTCCGATTCCCTCCCCAACTCACTGTAGGTGAGTGAGTGACTGGCTGTGTGGGGCTGAGCTGCCCACCGGGGTTAAACCACAACACCTCAGAACTAATGTCAGCAGCATTTCTTAAGTAAGGGGAAGCAGGAAGGAAACAACCATTGTTCAAGCAATTAGTGCTTATAGGATGAGTGAGGAGTTTACAAACATAAAATCAAAATATAATGAGAAAATGTTAAAAAATATTAGCTCCAATTTTAGAAATGTCATTCCACTTTTAGAGCTAATCTGTGTTCTACTGTAACTCAATTTATCTAAAGTGGAGAAACAAATAGCTACAATAAAGCAAGCAATTTTTCTAGAAACAGGATTAACCTATGTAGATTGACCTTCAGCATGAATCAGACCTTGCAATGTTCCTCCCATGAGAGTTATGTTAATTTATACTAGTTAAGATTATTACATTCTTCATCATGGCAGTCTATCTAAGCTACCTTCGAGGTTTTTTCACCATGAGTATTATATATGACAGGAAAATGTCAGACACCTAATATGATGTTTATTCTTAAAGAGGAAAGAGAGAATGTTTCATAGAAACAAAATTATTCATAAATCCTTCATGTAATCTATTAATTATTTTTCCCATGAAACTTTGGAAATAAAAAGTTTCAAACTTATGAAAATAGTCAAAGATATGTCTTCCGTTACTAGATCTACAGGCACTGCAGTCCCTAGGAGTACAGCACCTCTTTTGTCTTCCTTGCAATTCCACAGGCTTATTTTCCAGCATTCATGAAATTGCTAGTTAACTTCATTTCCATTATGTGCAAGTCACATATTGTATATAACTTATAAAATTGAAGGTTGCATATATATGTACATCTCACTGTTTACGTGATGGCTAATGTAAGTTTACACTTGTTAAATGCAATGAATCCCCCTAAGACCTCATCCATCCATGATGAGAGCCTTCTCATTGGCATTGGGTTAGACCCATGATTAATACTTCTCTGTGAAGGAAACATTTTTTTAATTATACTGTTTTAACCTAATAACGCATTCACTAGATATCCTTTATTCAGAAAATGAGTAAAGAAAGTACTATCTTATAGTTACTAATACCTCCTGGTATTACATCCAGTAGTATAGGAGGATTCTTCTCGTAGCAACATGTTATGAAAAACAAGGAATAAGTGTTTATTTGTGTGGGTTGAGTTGGAAAGGCTGTAATAGAAAGATTGTTTAAGAAGGATGACCATAATTTCCTACTTGTTTAAGCAAACAAAAAGCCCCAAACCCTGGGTAGATTATTCTCATAAAGTTAATACTTCCTTTTGAATGCTTGCATCATTTGTGACCCATTCAAACCTTTTTACTGTTTTTTATGGTCTGAATATTTTTATTAATATTCTGGATTTGGTAAAGGCAACAGCAGCATAGAATGGATGAGACCAGACTCACCTAAATGTCAAAAGGAAGCCTTTGATACTGTATCAATATTTTGGACAGCCTACTTCATTTTAGAACTTTGCATTTCAAAAGAATGTGTATGCAGTTGGGCTTATTCTACAGCACACAGAGAAATGCACTGTATTCTGATGGTTTACTAGTTGTACTCCATCTATTCTCAAGGTTATTTTTCACTCGCAGGAAAATTCCTTTTTTGTGTTCAGCCACCCTCAAATATTCTGGCCTCTGTCTTACAGAACTCCCATCAGCAAAATTAAGTTTTCTCAAACATTGTGTGTTGAACTGGATTTAAATTCCAAAACTCGGGACACCATTTTCACCTAACATATATCTTCCAGAAAGGTTTAAACCAACTGCACTGCCATTAAATTCAAATGAAGAGATAAATGCCAGGGACTTTAGTTGTCTTTGCCTCAGAAAAATGGAAGAGTTCTTTCTACTGTGAATATTAATTGTCTCACTCTTAAAATTAATTTGTGTTTCTCATTACCTATCTACATTTTCTGTCGCAGCACTAAAAGCCCTGTGACTCCTCTTTCTATATTCTGTGGTTAAAAAATTCTGTTTGAAAGAGTTTGAGAGGGAAGTTTGTGGCCAAATTAGCATTGTAAGTTCAGAAAAGATAAAATACTGTTGGTTTTGCAAAGGGTGCTGTTTGGCGAACAACCTGCCCTTGAGTGTCTTTTTTATGTACTCTATAATATATATGCTGGGGTCTATTAAGTATCTTCTCTTTCTGTTTTTTTTTTTTTCCCCTATGCAGAAAAAATTAGAAGGAAATGAAGCAGAAAGAAAACCTTGAGGTCTTTCACTTCTTCAATTAAATGTGTGTCAAGGAGGCCTCATTTGGTTAAATCAACAGATTTTTAAATTACCTGTTATTTTTCTTCATTGTGTAGTCTAGTTAAACGGATTTTTTAAAAGTTTGTACTTTGTGTGGTACCATTTACAAGAAATCCTTTTTAGAATTAACCCTTCAGGAGGCCAGTATACAAAAAGTGGTACGGTGTACCTTTATCTGGCAGGAATATCACCATCAACTGACATCATATGAGACTCATAGCTGTATAGCAAACTTTATGCATTTCAAAGCAGAGGTGTGTTACTCATTTTTGAAAATCTTTTCCATTAGGCTTTCTCTAAATACCATGAATGATTCTGACTATCTATGTGAAGATAGAAGCAGGATCAATCAATCACACTCTGTATTGTGTTCAGATGAACAGAAGCTCAGCCCTGGTGAACCAATGTGGCAGATATAAGAAAATTATATGTTTTAAATAAACACTGATGAAGGACTTCTAACAGAATATAGTGTGTTACACTTGCTCCACATGTGGTATTGGCAGACTGACAGGAGGAACCTTTTATTTTAAAGACAGATCAAATAATTTCTGAATCTTCTAAAAGACCTAAAACACTCTGCTCAAGTCTTCAGGACAGCAAGGACTCTTTCCTTGTGTTTTTGGCAAATTCAGTTTCCTTTGAACTCTTCTTTATACCTGAACTGGGAAATCCATAGGAAAAAGTTTGCTTATCTCCTGAAGAGAATAGCATTCAATTCAAGAGAACCTGAAGGATCCATCTGAATCATTAAATCAGCATGTTACTCTCATAAGCAACACTAAAGTAATTTTCTCCATTAATGCATCCAGATCTTATTTCAAACTATTTAGTTCTTTTCCTCACTTCTTCAATTGATTTTTCAACTTTCCATTAGTAATAATTAGGAACCGTCTTCTAACTTCATGTAAGTTTATTCATGACTAGTTAATAAATCTTCGTTCTTTGGCCAACTTTTCTTTAGTTTAAATATTTCTCCCCCATTGATGTCCTCAAACCAGGAGAGTCATACACTTCAGATGTGCTACATCTCAGACGGTGGCATATCTAAGTTTTCACTTTGTTGGATTCCAAGAGCTAAGTTTATGTAGTTTTTTCTTTCTTCTCATCACTACAGTGGCCCTTCCCTTAGCACATGTGCGATTTGAATTTAACTTTTCTAAATAAAGGATATAATGAAGAAGCATGATTAGTCCCTTTCAATATCAGTTCCAAAAACCTTTTCATTTTAGCATATTCACATGATTTTTTTTGTTGCCAAAACAAGAACATTGGACAAAATCATCTCTGAAATCGACCTTTAAGAAAATTTAAAAGTAGCTTTCCATCAACTTAGTGCTTTCCTTTCCTAAGCTATAAGATTTTTACCCAGTTTCTCACAATTTTGTAGTACTTTTACTTAACAATATCTCCAATTTCATGTGTCACTATACTGAAAAATGTACTGAAAGGTAAATAGAAGAACTGCAACTGTTCTTTTCAATGCAAAGAATATTCTTTATTATCAATGGAGAGAAAGAGAGGATCCACTAGATGACTGTTCAGAGCAAGTACCTGACTCGGCTGCTGTGAATTGTCTTCTAGAGTAACGTACCTTCCCTCCTCTTTTCTAAAGTAAATTAGCCTTTTAAGCCTTTTTGGATACTTCTGTTCATTCGTGTGCTCTTATTTATCAGAAGATGATATATTTATCAGATTCACGTCAGAATTATTAAAGAGCTCCTTTCTCCTTACACAGACTAATAATCAAACCAGCCTTTAGTTACTCACTGATTTTTTTTTTTTTATCTCTCTTTTAAATGACATTTTAAGAATAGCATTTAAATAAAGATTATAATTGGGACATGAGTAAAATATAGACATTCTTTCAAAGTATAAAGCAATACTAGAATCTCTGAAAAGCATGTGATGCAAACACAGAATGAATTCTATTGTTTCCCAATCATATATGAGACAGCTTTTGAAATTAATGTTGGGAGATTTCAAAAGTATCTGATATTGACTGTGCCTAGAAACATGATACAGGAATACTTCTAGCAGTGTTTGATTGTTTAAAACTACACAGACATGTTTACTATTTGAGTATGCTAATATAACATATATAGAAGTTTAAGGCTATCAAGAAATACTCTGATTTCACAGGTGTTATACAGAAGTCAAATGAAAACATAGATTTTGCTTTATTCTGAAATAAGAAATGTTTTCCCATCCTAACTATGTTGACATTATAAAGAAACTTTTTTTTACGTTTCGTCTAGAAGTTATAAGTCAATTTGATAACTGCATTATTATTTAGCTGAGGTCTTGATTTTTCCTGTAGAAATGTTAGTTTTACTTGAATATGTGTTGCTTTCACCCAGAATATTCAAGACATAAAAGCAACGGAGGTGAAGAGTAGACCAGCGATACAGCTCTGTCTTGACTTACTAATATTTGACTGACTGAAGGCTAAGCTTTAATTCACCCAAATGCAGGGCCTTACAGATGCAGACAGGGAATGTAGAATATTTCCATAATATTTATTGATTTGGAAAATAATTATAATGAAAGGCAGTTACAAATCTCTGTATTCAACTAAGTATGAGGCCCCACTCATATTGCATTTTGCTGATTGCAATAATGAGTGTGAATATAAAGTGATTTCAGTAACAAGCCTACTGAAATATAATTTCATTTATACCCTTCTGAAAGATGCTGAAATTCAGTGGAGGGTTCAGAGAAGAGCTACAGTAATGATTTAATATTAAAATGATGTAATTTAAATTGAAGGTTAAAGGGGGATTTGTTTACAGTTTTAGGCATCTATAGAGGGACAGGTCATCTATCAGTAGGCTAGACTTTAATCGAGCACATGAATAACTAACTTCAGATTGATGAAACACCAACTAAGAAAAAAACTAGTTGGAAGACAGATCGATATTTGACTTGAACAGTGTTGATTAATTGCAAAAATACTGAATCAAGTGCTGTGAAAGTTCATCATAATTTAAAGTATTGAAATCATAAATAGATATTTTCCTAAAGGAAGTCTTTTAGTTCCAGCACAAGTTGTTTATCATATAAGAGTATAAAAAGGGAACGTTTCTTCCATGATGAAGAACTACTAGCTGAAATTCTAAGATTATGCCAAACAATTGGTTAATTCATAGAAATCTTTAATTTAGGAATCTCTAAAGTCCCAAAAATATTGAATACTTTGTTGTTGTTCAAATTATTGAATCTGTATATACTGATAATTTTAGTAGAAAAGAGAAAAATTAATGAAACAAAAGGAGACACTACTGAAGGATAGTTCTCTACCACTAAAATGTTTCCAGTTATATCCAGTGCTGATGTATCATAAGAATTCAAATGTGGTACTGTCCTGGGTTGAGTGATGCAGGACTAATTTCTCTTCTAATGCTGGGGAAAAGTCCACTTTTGGAAGATTCCAGTGTCTGAATTTGTGAAAATATTTACTTTATAGCCAGCTAGGTTATGTGGGATTCAAGGTCTCAGTGTTTTCAAGCCTTGCCAGGTTCAGGGATGAGGAGGAGTGAGGCCTGGGCACTTGACCCAGGCTGGCCAACAGGATTATTTCATACCATGAATGTCACTTTCTATACAAATTAGGAATTTGCTGCATAGTTTCTCTCTCCCTTGATGGCAGCAGTCCAGAGAAACTCCTTGCCCTGGTGCTTGACCCCTGAGGCCTCCCCCTCCTCCCAAAGCCGTAGTGCTTGCAGCATCTGACATTTACTGTCCACTGCTGGGAGTGCACAGCTTCCTACTGATATAATTGGCTGAGTATAATACTTGTATAACTTATATTAATATTGGTTCTTTAGTATTATTGTTAATACTTATATTAATATAACATATAATGTTAATATATTATATAATACTTATATTAATACTGGTTCCTTAGTATTATTGTTAATTATTTAGTCTTATCCTATTAAATCTATTTATATTTCAACCCTTGTGTTTCCTCGCTTTCCCTGATTCCCCTTTCCAGGTGGGGAGAGGTCATCGGGTGATAGAATAATTGTCTAAACAACAATAAATTTATTGTTATGGGTTTTCTCAAACCATAACAGGTAATCAGCTATAAACATTATATAAGGAGAAAAACATTTTCATTTCATACCTGTCTATTGAAAGAGATGCACTAAATGTTTTACCTACTTCTGCCACTTATGGTTTCCTTCAAACTATTTCCCTTTGTTTAAATTATTAATACTACTTTAAAACATTTCTTTTAGTTCTTCACTTTTTCTTTCAGTCCTCTTGCTTGAAAAAGACTGTAAATGGTTTATAGCAGATTTCAGAACAGACTTTTTCTAATTTGTCTCAGTACATTCAACCATTTTTCCACCTGCAAATCAAGTTAAATAACTTTGCCTAGTTACAATGATTGAATTCTCCCTCTGTAGCTCAAAATCCAGTATTGGAATTCATCATTTACATGAAAGCCATGAAGAGTCATTTTTTTTGACTGAGGATGTTACTTGTTTATCTGTTAGATAAGAGGAATGTGATGAAAATATCCAAGACAGTGAACATTCAGTTGTGTTTTGGATTAAGTTATTATACATTGAAGTCTTATGCTAAGGCACATGGAGGACAACGAAGTGATTTGAGACAGCCAGCATGGATTCACCCAGGGCAAGTCCTGCCTGACCAACCTAGTGGCCTTCTATGATGGAGTGACTACATTAGTGGACAAGGGAAGAGCTATGGATGTCATCTATCTGGACTTCTCTAAGGCCTTTGACATGATCTCCCACAATATCCTTCTCTCTAAATTGGAGAGATATGGATATGATGGGGAGAATGTTTGGTGGATGAGGAACTGGTTGAATGGTCACATCCAGAGGATGGTGGTCAATGGCTCAATGTCCAGATGGAGATCAGTGACAAGTGGTGTCCCTCAGGGGTCCGTATTGGGACGAGTAACGTTCAACATCTTCACCAATGACATAGACAGGGAGACTGAGTGCACCCTCAACAAGTGTGCAGATGACACCAAGCTGAGTGGTGTGGTTGACACACATGAGGGACGGGATGCTATCCAGAGGGACCTGGACAAGCTTGAGAAGTGGGAACTGGTTACCTGGAGAGGTGGTAGATGCTCCATCCCTGGGAACTTTCAAGGTCAGGTTGGACAGGGCTCTGAGCAGCCTGATCGAATTGAAGATGTCCCTGTTCATTGCAGTGGGGGTTGGACTAGATGATCTTCAAAAGTCCCTTCCACCCAAACTATTCTATAATTCTATGATTCTATGAAGTCATTATACATTGACATTTCCTACTTTATCAGTGAAGTTTCAAAAAACTTAAACATGTAGATTTATCTAAAAAAAGTTTCTATTTTCTGTGCATTTATGTTAGTAAGAGTGAATGTTAGTTACTGTAGCTTGAATTATGACTGCACCTTTCTTGACAGGTGTAAGCATTGTGTTATCTTAGAGGTATATGGAGTATGCTTAATCTTTTACTTCTGACTCCATAGTAAAATATTACAGAAGGCAGTGCGAGGTACATTCCAAAACTTTATCACAAATACATGATCTCTGAGGCAACTGTTGGCTACATTTTCTATTAAGAAACAGCTATTTCCAAACTTGGATACAGCTATTCCCAAATCTCTGCTAGACGTTTCAAAGCCACCTTGGGCTGTGCCCCTGCCCCATGTCCACAGGATGGGGCTCCCTTTCAGAGGGCAGCAGCAGAAGGCCAGAGAGAGCTCTGGTGCTCACCTGGCTCCAAGGCAGCACAGGGACAGTACTCACATCCTGCAACAGTAGTGGCTGTGACCAGAATATGGGTCTGAGATCCTGGGTCTGGGGGTGCTCTGGCATCATTCTGATTAGTTACAGGGGAGGTACCTGCATAGGAAAACAAAAAACAGGAAGAAGAAACACTTTATGTCTGAGATCAAAAGGGGACATCTCAATGTAGGTCTATATTATTTAAATCTCTTCCAGGTATTTGGCATAGGGGGTGACATTTTTAATGTAGTATATATTAAAAGAAAAAAATCATAGAACCATAGAATCATAGAATGGTTAGAGTTGGAAGGGACCTTAAAGATCATCTAGTTCCAATCCCCTTCACGTGGGCAGGGACATCTTCTACTGGACCAGGTTGCTGAAAGCCCCATTCAACCTGGCCTTGAACTTTTCCAGGGAGGAGGCATCCAGAACTTCTCTGGGCAACCTGTTCCAGTATCTCACCACCTTTAGAGGAAAAGAATTCTGAATTTCTTCCTAATACATGATTTAAATCTACCCTCTTCCAGTTTAAAAACTTTACCCTGTGTACTATCACTATACTCCCTGACAAAGAGTTTCTCCCCGTGCTTCCTGCAGTCCCCCTTTAGGTACTGGAAGGCTTCTATAAGGTCTCCCCCTTTTCTTCTCCAGGCTGAACAAATTCAACTCTCTCAGCCTGTCTTCATAGGAGTGTTGTTCCAGCCCCATGAACAATTTCATGGACCTCTGCTGGAACGGCTTGAGCAGGTCTATGTCTTTCTTATGCTGGGGGTCCCAGAGCTGGATGCAGTACTCCAGGTGGGGTCCCACCAGAGCCAAGTAGAGGGGGAGAATCGCCTCCCTTGACCTGCTGGGCACGCTTTTTTTGATGCAGCCCAGGATGTGGTTGGCCTTCTGGGCTGCGAGCGCTCATTGCTGCAACCCACATGCAGGACCTTGCATTTGGCTTTATTGAATTTCATGAGGTTCACACGGGCCCACCTCTCAAGCCCATCAAGTTCCTACTGGATGGCATTCTTTCCTTCCAGTGTGTCAACTGCACCGCACAGCTTGGTATCACTGGACAACTTGCTGAGGGGGCACTCAATCCCCCCATCCATGTCCCCAGAAAAGATATTAAACAATGCTGGTCCCAGTAGTGACCCCTGAGGAATGCTACTTGTCACTGTTCGCCACTTTGGACATCGAGCCATTGGCCGCAATTCTTTGATTGTGACCATCCAAACAATCCCTTGTCCACTGATTGGTCCACCCATCAAATCCATGTCTCTCCAATTTAAAGAACATGGTCTTCTACTGCAGTGGGTGGTTCCTCATTCTCCCAGTCCAGGGAGGATAATGGGCTGTTCAGAGTAACACATGAATTTTGTACACAAGGAAGAGACCTAAAAATATACAGAGGACCCCATGGGAGAAGTTGGAAAACAGTGTCTTTACTGGATTCACTAATAGAAAGCAGCGAGCAATTCAATAGCTATAACCTTTCCTAACAGAAAGGGTAGATCCATACACGCTCACCCTTTGCAACAGACAATCTTTATATCACTTCTCAAGAAAGAGTTCAGAACTTTCATCTTGCTGCTGTTATATGCTTTACAGTGTTTCCAATGTATTCCAAAGTACTAAAAAGAAGCAAAGTAGAAGGACTGCAGTGCAGAAAATGTCTATGTATAATGGCACCCAGCCAGCGTTAAAAGACACAGTCATGCTCCAAACACCAAAAGCTAGCTAAGTGGAGAAAAGCTAGGATTCAACATGAAAAAACAGCATCACTAGAAAGTAGTTAAAGCTTATCTCACGTGAACTTTCTTCATTGCTTGGTAATGCTTTGATTTTGTAATTATTGTCTTAGATTTAAGTCATTGTACCTGGCTGATATTACCATTTCTGTAAGAGATATAAAGCTGTTGATACAGGTAGTGCTCTTACCGGTAAAGTAAAAAAAAAATCCTCAAACACATCAGAATGCCTACGATGTTTCCTCTTTACTAAACTCCTAATTTCCACATCACACTCAGCAATTTTTAATTTCACTCTACAGCAGCACAGCCACTTTGCCCCACTAAATAGAGCCTAGTCTGTTTTGCAAGCTAAGCCAAGTCAGTAGCTGGACTTGCTTATTTCCCAGGTAGGACCTACTGCTTCAGACATCCTGAAGAGGGATTTCAGTGGAAATCCACCAACAGTGCCTTTTTCCTATGCAATTCATTTCTAGAGCTGTTACAAGGATGTTACATTGTCCTAGGGAGTTGTGGAAGATCTGTTCACTCTATCAGAGCTGAGAAGAAGTGACACAAAAAAAATAATCTGTGCTTACTTTTCTGTAGGCATCTTACCGAGTAATTCAACAACAATCTCATTAATACATTTGGAACAGTGTACCCTATAACAGTGCAATACTCCTTGTGATAATTCCTAGTATTCAGATACAAGAGAGAGGTATAAAGCTTTATTTATTTCCTTCCTATTAGGTGAGTGTATGCCAGCCAAATCATGACAAACTACCACTCCAGCACTGTCTTATATATTTATGCTGCACAAAAATACAGAAGTGATGATAATGGTTTTCTCATGGCATGAAATCTCTCCAATTACTATAATATGGTAAACATCTATTATGTGACTATCAAACACTGGTCATAGACATAAAATTTGAAAGAGCTCCTATGGGTACTATTCAGACCAATAAATTTATTTTTAACCAATAAATAAATGGAACAGGTTTTCCACAAAGTACTTGTGATTTTGCAGGTCATCTGAAATAACATATTATTCAAGTTAAATAGTGAAGACTTATGACTCATTTTTTTCCTGTAATTGAAATGTTTTATTCATAAATAGAGCACCATGTGCTTTCTGATATAAAGAGAAGTTCTTCTATATAAAATTGACACAGCATGGAATTTTTTGATGCAAATACATTGTATTGCTTCTCAACTTCTTGTTCCTTCTATGACAGTTTAGATAAGCAATTCCAACAAACACACACATTTCCCACAAACACACACATTTCCCACAAACACACACATTTATAAAAAGTCCAATTAGACTTTATATTTTATTGTAAGGGAGCATGGTTATTTTCACACAAAGTAGTCTGGATTTCTGCTTTAATAAATTTATACACAAAAATCATTGCATTTTTAAAATTAATGAACTTGTAACTTTTATATATACTAAATTGACCCTTTGGAACTGGATTCAGTGGTGCAACAAACGAAAGTAGTTCAAACTTACACTCTTTCAGATTCTGTTTAAGTGATGGCCATTTTAATTAATTCAAACACATGGTCATTTTGCTAGTAGTACCATAGCATTTCTTGCCAAGAGAAAAATCTTCAATGTCCAAACTTTTTCTTAAATGCTCTGAGCTGCCAGTATCTTCTGAATTGACAGTAGTGTCTAGGTAAGCTGAATAGTCTAAATCGGCATTGACTTGCAGTCATATTTGACCTTGTTGTCTTTTTTTTCCCTAGAAGTCTTGAAAACCAAAGCAAACACTGTTTAATTCTGACCAGTCCTCAATGAAGTCTATGTGGAACCATACCTTTTGGAAAACAAAAGCAAATATTAAACAGGAATTAAGGTCCCTTTGATAAGCATAGTGGTAGTAAAACCTGAAACTCAGTATATATGTTTTCTTTACAAGATAGATTGAAGACAATGTAAGTCAGAGGGTCTAAGAATAGAATATCATTGTTTGTGACAGGTACATTTTCCTGATGACCCTTTGAGACCTTGGCCTAGATGCCACTATAACCTTTTGATATACCTGACCTGTTATTACTGTGCAATTCTTTCAGATAAATTAAGTACATGAAACATTCTTTTTCAGTATCTTTATGATTTCGAAGATTAAAAGATAGTGGAAGTACTTGTTTCCTTGTCAATGAGGGTGCTTGACACAGAAGAATTTGGGGAAAAAAAGAGATAAACTTTAACATTCCAACTCAAAGACAGGGTGAGAGGATATTAGGTATCATACAAAGCCAGGCTATGGAGTAGGGAGGTGAGCAAGGATCTGAACCTAGGCCATGTCTGTAACATATATCCTAACTCTGGCACTCTGAAACACCAAGTTAGAGTCTTCCACTGTCTTAAAATTTATCATACATACAGAAGTTGTAGTATTTTTAATCTCCTGACACCCCTTAAATTGTGAGCCCATTCTCGTTTGTTTTTTTTTCATTCTAATCTACCAACTCAGTCTCAGCATCAAAAAAGACCAAAACGCATCCATTCTTCCTATTTTGGTGGTATGATAATAACCATTTGTTTGGCTATGGTTCCCTGGTTTGTGTGTATAGCACCCAGAAATTCCTTGATGGTCTCCCATTATGTATTGGTTATACCTGCAGCCTCCAAACTCCACATGATCTTCCCCTGTGTTGCAACCATTGAAAACAAGGATTATGCCTTTGGTAAGGAAATGGAACATGATGACAACAGTGAACTTAAGTGAGAATAAAGGTAAATATCTTTTTTTCTTCCTGATATACACTATGGGCTACTGACTCATCAAGCTGTTTTTCTTTTATCTCGTTACATTCTCATGCTTTAATTTTTATGTTCTCCTGCAATTATCACAATGTTCTGACCAGATTAACAAACTATTTTTTGAAGAAAAAAAACCCAAAAAACCCATATGTTTCTCAGAGGAAGAAAAGCACTTGTATTGAGTCATAGACTAGTATTGTGGTGCATCTTTGAAATTGTTGGCCGTTATTATGTTCCAATCTTCTATTTATATGTATATAGTTTATTGTAAACCAGAAGCATTTTCAATATGTTGTTGGGAAAGGAGAGAGGGATTGTTGAGGGGGACAGGAGGTATTTATTTATTTATTTAACATTTGAAAGCAAGGTTTGCCTATTTATAAAACATGAGACATGGCGCTTGAAAATGCCTTACAGAAAATCATCACCTTGAGAAACGCAAACTGTCCAGCTACTACTTTGGTGAAATTAAATGCCGTGACTAATGCCAGTAATTATCCTTCTTTATTAACAGCCATAAAGGGCCTATTTATTTCCATGTTGGTGCTTATCAAATTGATCTCTGTTTTAGTGAGTGCTGAAGTGCAGATTTATTAGTGTTTCTCTCTGTATTGAAGCAGGAGAGAACAGAAGAGCCAGATCTGCTCAGAGAAAAGTTAAATGGAGTTTTTTTTGTAACTACGAATTTATGACACAGAACTGACATCCAGGAATGGTTGCAATGAGGCCTGTTGAGAGCCTGGTCACTGCAATAACAAGATCAGAGCACCATCATTGGTACAAGGCCATCTCCTTAATGCCTGATTCAGCTGAAACTACTTGAAGATTAAACTGAAGGACACCACACATGAAGCCTCACAATGTAGCTATTTAATGTTTTATGGAGTGAGAGTTGCATAAATTGAGTAATAGCCATGTAAAAGAGATAGACCAACAGTGACAGTGTAGATACAATCATGTGTCTCCTTTAGCTCTAATGTCACATACCAGGCAATGAAAGGCAAATTCTGGCTTTCATTTAAAATGCAGATTTCAGCAGAGCCATTAGGAAGACACTGGATTAATACCAAACTAATAAAGAAGATGTTGGTAAGTTCCCTTTTTATTTTTTGGTTCTTTCTAGAGCTAAGTGCTACTACAGTCACCTTTTACTTTGAGAAGATTTAATTACCATAATTATCTTTAATTTTGCATTGATTAAGGTGCCTCAAAGGAATACGTTAAGGTAGCATGCTTAAAGTCTAGACTCTATATGCAAATAAAACAGATACAATTAAATGCTTTGTGATTTGTACTTCTTATCATAATAGTTAGGATAAAATCTTGAAAGGCAAATCTAACCAGTCATAGATTTCAATCTGACCTGACAGAACACTTACAAATGTTCTTTGGGTACTTTTCCTTTTTAAAAGAAAGTAATGCATTCAGCTAAAAGTAAAAGTATGAACTGCAGAAAAGTCTTTTTTGTACTTCAGACATCTATGCATTTTTTCAACATGAGTATTTATTTTGATATGAATATTAATCATATTTTATATTACAGCACTGCTTACAGGCCTAACTGTAACCACTGTGCTATTGCATAAGATACAGCCCTGGCCATGACAAAGCACATAAAAAATACGAGAAATGCCAACTTATATCCAGCACACAAAGGTACAAAGATTTCCCTTAGGTCTTATGGGGGACTCAGAAAAATACCAGTCAACTCCATGACTTCAGCACCCTGTAAGGTCATCCTTGAACTCAAATTCTAGCATAAGGCGCATTTGCTGTCCAAAACATCCATACTCTTCAAACACAGTTCTATTTCTAGTATTCACAGTGCATGATGCACAGCATTTGACTACTTTCTGCCACAAGTTTATGTGTACTTTTGGAAACTGGATCTAGGGACATCCCACAGTTGAGTAACCTGTTGCCACCAGTATATGAGAATAAATCAAACAATCGTTCCAAGCATTAGCGTACCTGAAGCCACTACTGTTTCAGGTTTGCAAAGGTTTTTGGACTCCTAAAGAAAAAGATCTGCTGGGGTTAGCAAGAGTGCTTAGGTGCCTAAATTCAATTTTCATAAGATAAATGGTATAAATACCTTTGAAAGGCTTTCCTTGGCCGTTACTTTTTAATGTTCAGCCAATGGTCTTGATTCTACTTACTCTAAAATCATTAATAAATGTCCCATTGGTTACCTCATTGGAAAATCAAGCCCCTACTGTATCCATGTCATGAAAGAGGGTAACTGGTATCTCATATGAGCAAAGCAACAGCTTCAATTTGAGGTAACAATGATATACAAAGCGTGCAACCTGTCTAGAAAGTACATCCAAAGTGCATTCTGTTTTTGAGAACCAAGGAAAAACACCAGATGTGCTCAGTGAGACATTAAGGAGTCTGTAAGTCAGTTCTAAATGGACAGAAATACCTCATCATTTTTCAGCCTAAAAAAGAAGTTTTTAGTTTAAAGTAGAAAAGATTTTCTCTGAGGCTTCCCTGAGGTAAGGACCGGCTACTAAAATAGGGAAGGTTAGGTTCTGATTATTTTGTTGCTGTTTTTTAAGATAGAGTAACATTGGAATATGCCACTTCATTTAAATTTTACTGTACTTTTGTTTCTTTCTACCTGCTTTTCACAAATGGAAAATTAAAACAGAGCTGAAGTTTTGCCAATTCATATCAACTCTAAGACGTTTTGAAAGCGTTCTGAAAATATTTGTCAAACTGCACATAAAGGTCATTCTGAGCTTCTGCACACCTCAATCTACTAAGTCATGTTAGGGAAATGACTGCTGGATAGGAGTTTGCACAAAAAAACTTTGAGGCTAGTTACAGTTGCTACTACAAATGCTGATAAGAGTAGTCAGTACTTGAAATGCCTGTTATTATTAATCCCCCAGGTTTGAGCTATGGAGTTGTTATCAAGATGAACAGACATTGTTAATAAAATTGAAACTTACAGTACTGTCATCTAGGGAACCATTCATATAGTAGAAAGATTGACTTTAATCTAATCAGTGAAGACATAGAAAAAATAAAAACTGTTTCATAACACTGACTTATGTGAATGCTTTAATCCCAGATGATATTCATATATTCAGGTTCTCCATTCCTTCCAAGGTGAAAAACAAAAGTAAACATAGAAAACAATCAGTTGTTTGCTCTTTTTGAGACCATGTTGAATAGTTTAAATACAATCTCTTCAAACCATGAACACTTCCTCTTAGTAAAAGTCATTCTGTAATGACAAGAAATCTCCTCTTCAGGCTGCTTTCCCCAGTTTATCCAAGACTGGATAATATCTTCCTGGAAAATAAGCTAAGGCACATGGAAAACAGAGAAGTGATTGGTGAGAGCTAACATGGCTTCACTTAGGGCAAATCATGCCTGACAAATTTGGTGGCCTTCTAGGACAGGGTTACAACATTGGTAGATAAGGGAAGAGCAACTAACGTCATCTATCTGGACTTGTACAAAGCATCTGATACTGTCACACACAACATCCTTGTCTCTGAAATGGAGAGACATGGATTTGAGACATGGACCACTAGGTAGACAAGGATTTGGCTGGATGGTCATACTCATAGAGTTGCTGTCAACAGCTTGATGTCTGGATGGAGAACAGAGATGAGTGGTATCCCTCAGGGGTCCGTATTGGGACCATTATTATTCAACATCTTTGTTGGGGACATGGACAGTAGGACTGAGTGCACTCTCAACAAGGTTGCAGATGACACCAAGCTGAATCATGTGGTTGATATCATAAAGGGAAGGGATGCCATCCAGAGACACCTTGACAGGCTAGAGAGGTGGCCCTATGTGAAATTCAATAAAGCCAAATGCAAGGTCCTGCATGTGGGTTGGAGCAATCCCAAGTACAAATATGGGCTGGGTGGCGAATGGATTGAGAGCAGCCCTGAGGAGAAGGACTTGGCGGTGTTGGTGGATAAGCTCAACATGAGCCAGCAATGAGCACTCGCAGCCCAGAAGGCCAACCACATCCTGGGCTGCATCCAAAGAAGAGTGCCCAGCAGGTCAAGGGAGGCAATTCTCTCCCTCTACTTGGCTCTGGTGAGACCCCACCTGGAGTACTGCATCCAGCTCTGGGGGCGCCAGCATAAGGAAGACATAGACTTGCTCAAGCCGTTCCAGTGGATGTCCATGAAAATGTTCATGGGGCTGGAGCACCTTCCTTATGAGGACAGGCTAAGACAGTTGGGGTTTAGCCTGGAGAAGAGAAGGCTCTGGGGAGACCTTATAGTATCCTTCCAGTACTTATAGAGCCCCTACAGGGAAGATGGGGAGGGTGTCTATCAGGGAGTGTAGTGACAGGACAAAAGGTAACAGTTTTAAACAGAAGGAGAGTAGATTTAGATTGGATATTAGGAAGACATTATTACTGTGAGGGTGATGAGACCCTGGAACAGGTTGCCCAGAGAATTTGTGGATGCGTCGTCCCTGAAAGTGTTCAAGCCCAGGTTGGATGGGTTTTTCAGCAGCCTCATGGAAGTGATCCCTTGCCCACGGCAGGGGAGTTGGAACTAGATGATCTTTACGGTCACTTCCAACCCAAACCATTCTATGATTCTATAATTCTCTTGTATGTGGTTTACCTGATCTGTCCTCCTTCCCACCTTCAGTATAGTCTAAGTTCTTTGCACTTAGGTAAGAACAACTTGTATTTGTTTTCAGTCATATGTCATCTGTAGTACATGACTTGATTTAGTGGGAGAGGAAATACTTGAGGGAGAAAAGAGGGTTTATAGTGAATTTGGTTAGGTTCTGAAGCTGTGTCCATTTTGAGTTGGCTACATGAAAATGTTGTCAATTTCTGCTGTTGACAGTAAGTCAAAGAAGGAATATGATCTGAAGATCCATTTTAGGGACATTGATGCATCTACAGGTGGCATGCATGAACCCAAAATTGAGACAGTGGAATGTCATTCTTGATCTTCATTAGTCACAGACTTCATTTCCATCCCTCTGATCAGAACCTGTTTGGAAAAAAAAAGTAAGGAAACCATCTTGTATCCTTCTGCTGGAATCACACTTATTCAAAGACATTGGATAGACTGCGTCCTTGGTAAGCTGTTAACTGAGAGATGGATTGTTGTATTTTCACTGCTGCTTTGAACTTCTGATTGGCTAAACACTCTGTCAAATGCCTAGATGACTAGATACCTCTTGCCCATCTTACTTTTTTGATTAATAAATTATTAGTACTGCAAGATAATTAGGGCATTCAGCATTAAACAATTAAAGAGAAAGAAGAGAAATTTAGAAGCAAAATGTAAGGCCTTTATGTTCCTCTTGAAAGAGGAACAAGAGATAAGGAATTCTTTTGTGTATGACACAAATACCATTCTACTATTTTGAGTTTGCAAATAGAAGGGAAATACTCTAAATTTGAGGGATAGCATTGTATTGAATGAGTCTATGTGGTCCATGGGGATATGGTGTTCTGTAAAGGGGAAATGAATGAAGTTATAAACATTTTTAAATAAAAGATAATTATTTTATGTATTTTCAACAGTGAGGTGTGTATTTTTAGCAGAGTCCACAATAGTGTTAAAGACTTTTTCCTATACAAAAATTCTACAATGTGTCACAATACTTCTTGAGTTAAAACCTAAGAATAGACAATTTCTCACATATTACTTAAATATATCTTTTGCTTTTGTAGAGGGTTAGAACATTTCTTATAGTTATCTCATGATATCTTAAGGATTAAGAAGAAAGGGATATTTTATGATGTATCACATTTCATTTGGACTTCCAAAATAGCATTTTCACTGAGGTAAACAGAATAGTGCTTTTTTTCCTAGTGCTTGGCACAAAAAGTGTTTTCAGAGTGCTTGTGGGGAGGGAATTAGAATGGAAATTATTTATCTGTTGGAAATACTGATTGCGTTTCTTATTTTCTAACATTATAATATGAATAAAATGTATGGAATGCTCCTTCAGACTTTAATAATACCTCTACTTGGAAAGACCTGCAAAGTCATCCAAAAGAGGTATGTGTTTGCGTAACATTTGCATATTAGATTTAAAAATATATAAATATATAATACACAGAAGACTAATTTAAACCCTCAAAAAATCCAAGAAGTTTTGGAGTTGGATTGAATATTTTTTTTTGCATCATCTTTTTGAACAGACAATATATATCATCGAATAGACAAAATAAATCTTGAAATAGATTGTAATACAGTCTTTCCTCTGCACAATTTCTAACTGCATCTTGTACTTTAAATATGGCATGTGTGTGGGAGAAGGACACCCTGAAGCATCTGTGGCCATGAATAAGGGATGGGATGTTTGGCGTTGTGGTGTTCGTCCTCCCAAGGGACCATTAAGTGTGATGGAGCCCTGCTTTCCTGGAGATGATTGAACACCTGCCTGCCAGCGGGAAGCAGTGAATGAATTCCTTATTTTACTTTGTTTGCTTGCACAGCTTTTGCTTTACTTATTAAACTTTCTTTATCTCAACCCACAAGTTTTCTCACTTTTACCCTTCTTATTCTCTCGCACAGCCAATGGCAAGGAGTGAGCAAGAAGCGGTGTGGTGCTAAGTTGCCAGCTGGGGTTAAACCATGAGACTTAGTCAAAGGCTTGAATGGTAACAATTATAAATGTATGTCACGCTGTCTTGCATACTATATTACTTTCATAAGTGAAGGTAATTGTATGACTTTAAGAAGAAAAAATACACATGTAGATCATCAACATGCACTTCATTTCTCATGGACACAACCTTGTTGTCTGATATACGTTCTTTTGGTTTCATATTAAAAATAATGGCACAGATTTTATGCACTTTTAGTATCTTGCTACTTATTTAGAAAAATCTATTTTTGATTGAGGCTACACAGACAAAACCGAAGATTAAATAGGCAAGAATGTGGGAAGTCAGGAATGATGAGCAATAAGTTGTGGGTTTTGTTGATAAGTTATGCTCAGCATAGCCACATGTATGAGAATTCCTGAGCTCAGATCTTGCTGTCTGCCTCAGAAAGTCTGGCAGCTGTTATGAATGGATTTGCAATTTTGGCCAAAAATTTCCCTTACAGAACAATTTTCTTCTGATTCACAGGAGCAACATTTCAAATATTTTCAAATGGAAGTCTCAAAACATTAAGTTCCGGCAAATGTCAAAATGTTTTATTTCAACATTTTCACTTTCAAAATTGAAATATTGCAGTCAGATTTGGAGGATTTTTTCTTTCTTTTTATTTTTTTTTTTAATATCATGAAAGATTCCAAGATTTTGACTCTTCAGTTGGCATCTAGAAATCGAAGGCTGAAATCTTAGCTAGAGTTCCTTAATTTCAACTGCATCTAGCTGTAAATGAGATTTTGGCTGTTGCTTTACACTGATAGAGTGAAATAGTGGAAGTTAACAGGGAGAGCTAATTAAAGAGTTATAGGTCTGCAGGTTTAAAAACACCTCTCATTTTTTAAGAAGACTGAGAATGGAACTGTTGCATATCAGCAGGTAGGACAAGTTATTGTAATACAAAAATTAGTGTAATCTAACTTTCCATCCTTAAAATATATTCTTTGTAGCTCAACTAGGCTACAAAAAAACCCTTCAAAATTGATAGCATACTTCCACAGTACAAACCAAATACAAAGTGTGTGTGGGGGGGGGGTTGGTGAGTTTTTTTAATCTGAAGATTTTGAAAACCAGGTTCATGATTTTAAGGGAATGACTCATGATTTCTGAATGCTTTGAGTTAGGTATTATAAGAATATCTAGACAGATAGTTGGCTGAATAATGTTATTGAATAAAAGGTTCAGTGAAATGCTCATTTTCTTATATTGGTGTATGATTGGGTAAAGAAAGGTCGATTTACTATGTTGTTTATTTGTTGATATAAAAACTACAGAAAAGTGGACGGAGAAACCAGGATAGCAGTAATTTATACATTGATAATTTATGTATGGTTTTGGTTTACATAATTCTTTCTTTATACAATAAAAAATGCATAGTTGCCATGGAAACTGATACAACATAGGATTTAGATTACTGTGAAGAGGCAGTGCATTTTTATAAGCAAATAAACAGAGAAGACACAAAAATCAAGTGCTAATCAGCATCATGCATGTTACTAAGATCATAGGGCTTGAGTTTCCCATTCTTGTTGAAGGTGCAGAGAGTTCAGACTACAGGCTCAATCTCTGCACTGGCATCCTCAAATATAATATCCAAAGGTATATTGAAATTAGGTTATTTCCCAGTCCCAGTGACTGCACTACTGAATAACTGTGTTCAACAGTTTATTTTTAAGCACAGATAGATCCACAAATAAGCCTTTTTATTCTGTAGACGCTTACTAAAACTTATGGCTGCTTTATGAATCTGTGATATGAAAGGTATGACTATCTAAGAACAGGATACTGAAACCATTAGCCCTTCATTAAATCTACATGACAGAAGAAATCTGTGTTAACTGTATGCATAGGACAGAAGGGACAAATGAGTTTTATTTCATCTACTACTCTCATTTTCAGTTCTTTTTATATCTTGCTTGTCTATTTTTTCCTCATTTTGAAAATTCCTGGCTTTTCATTCTGAATTAAAAATAATTGCAGTTCTCCCCCAATATGCACACACACCCCCATCTACTTCATCATCATGTCTATTAAAATCCATCTCTGTTGCTATGTGAATAGTGTACACTTCTATTTTTCTCTGCTTCTTTGTGCTGATTGACTTGCACATCACAAAATGGAAGTTTGAGAAAAAATATTTGGTATTTAATAAGAATCCTGAGACTAGTTTAAATCTAATCAGTCTTGAATAATGTTGTAAGAGATGTTTTCCTTTTGATGCTTTACAGAGGATCAAAAAAGCACATTTCAGGGAGGTTCTCAGTCACATATGATTTAAATTTGTTTGCTTAGTTTGACTTCTCCATAAAAAGAGCAAAAAAATTAGCAGATGCCAGGAAATTTTATTTTTTCAGGAAAAATGTGATAAAGTTAAATATTTAGATAATCTGTTCTGTGGCCCATGAGTTGAAAATATTATATGGACAAACCAACGTTCATATATTCACATTTCAAAATCCTCCTTTTTACTTCCTCCTAAATAAAATTAAGTATGAAGAAAATATATATTAGAAGCACTTTCACAGAATCATAGAATGGTTACAGTTAGAAGTGACCTTAAAGATCGTCTAGTTCCAACTCCCCTGCCATGAGCAAGGGACACCTTCCACTAGACGAGGTTGCTGAAAGCCCCATCCAACCTGGCCTTGAACACTTCCAGGGATGAGGCATCCACAGGTTCCCTGGGCAGCCCCATGAACATCTTCATGGACCTCCGCTGGAATAGCTTGAGCAAGTCCATATCTTTCTTATGCTGGAAGCCCCAGAGCTGGACGCAGTACTCCAGGTGGGGTCTCACCAGAGCCAAGTAGAGGGAGAGAATCACCTCCCTTGACGTGCTGGGGACACTTCCTTTGATGCAGCCCAGGATGTGATATTAGCTTTCCGGGCTGTGAGCACACATTACCCGTTCATGTCCAGCTTTTCATCCGCCATTACCGGCAAGTCCTTCTCTTCAGGGCTGCTCTCAATCAACTCATCGCCCAGCTTGTATCCATGTTTGTGATTGCCCCAACTCAGGTGCAGGATCTTGCACCTGGCCTTACTGAACTTCATGAGGTTTGCATTTTATTATGAGAATTTCATTTTGAAATGAAAAAAAAAATTCAAGTTTCCACAATTAAATATTTATTTTGTCACAGCAGAAACATTTTTTTCATTAAGTATTTTACTTCACAAAGTAAAATACTTACTTGTTTCCTGAAAAATACAAAAAATAATGTTCATTTTCCAACAACAAGAGTATATGTTAGAAAATTCCTGTTTGGCTCAAAAAATTAGCACATCTTTGGCAACATAACTCACATAAAAAGAGATGAGTTCTCCAGAATGTACTATTTACATTTTTGCTATTATTCATGTAAGTGATTCAGTGTTACCAAGGGATAGCAGAAACAGTGCTGCTGCAGTAAACAGAAGCTAACATATTTAATATCGTAAATTTGCTGCACTGAGATAATTTGTCAGCAGGGTTAACCAGGATGCTAGTTCGGGTGCTGATGACATCCTGCAGTTCTCCGTCATCTTACCTCTCTGCGCACCTCCCTGCTTGTCATTTCCCCTCCTGCTGCTGGAGGTTGCTACTGAGGCACAGATTTCCCTATTTTTTTTTTCTGAAATGGTAGCTTAAAATGCTTTCCTTGCCTGCATCATTTTGGCAGACTAGGTTAGGAGAACCGCATGTGCAGTATGCTGATGGAGCTAGAAACAGAGAGAGACCTGATGACGTGAGGCAATGGCGATAACCTCATAGTCCTCAATCATCACCACCTAAACAATAAATTAGCAGTTTATATGCTACCCTTGTAGCATCAGACACATCCTTTAAGGAATGTCAGAATGCTTTAAGTCCTAAAGGAAGAATGGAAAGACCATCTGTGTGGGCTTTTTTGTCATTGGAAGGTCACAGAATCATTGAATGGCAGGGGTTGGAAGGGATCTTCGGAGATCATCTAGTCCAAGACCCCTGCCAAAGTAGGGTCACCTAGAGCAGGTTACACAGGAACGCATCCAGGCAGGTTTTGAATATCTCCAGCAGAAGGAGACTCCACCACCTCTCTGGGCAGCCTGGTTTAGTGCTCAAGTCACAGTGTTTTGACTGCTTGGCAAAAACTCTGCTCTCTCTTACATTTAAAAACTTTGTTCCTTTTCATTGCCTAATAAAATAATTACTAAATCTTACATTTTCAAGTATCCAAACACATAGATTAATGAAGCAGCAAGTATATGCAAATTAATTACTGTTTTATAGAATTTATACCACTAAACATTAACTTCACTGCAGTTAAATGTCCAAATCCAATAAATTACATGAGGTCTAAAGACACTATCTAATTAGTGTCAAATGTTTGCTATAACTACTATAAATTCTATATGTGAAATGGAAAAAAAAAAGACTATGTGAGTCTGCTTTGCAATTAAACTGAATAGTTTGGATGGAAAAAAACACTAAGAGACCACTGTAACTAGAAACTCAGAGTAGCTCTTTCAGTGGATGAGAGAGCCTCAGTAAACTTCACAATTACTTGCAATTACATGAAGTATCACTTCAGAAAGGCCAAGCTATGGAAGAGAGACCTCCTTTATTATGATTTATTTTCTCAGCTTATGTAAAGTGATACAGCCCTACTGACTGTGAAACATCTTCAGTTCTGCAAGGTGGAAGCTTGTAACAGCAACTAAGCAACTATTTGCTTAAACTACGTAGACTAAATAATGTCTCTAATTTTTGCTAGTTAGCAGAAGATTTTTGGAATAGATTTGATGGAGGAATTTTCCTTAAAATGTGGGTTTGGTCAGAAAATTGCAGCTTTTCAAAACTTGTAGGTCAGTGTTTCAGGTATTTTGGTGACTTCAGCATAGTATACAGCTCATGTTAAACTATCCACATCTACTGCTAACAGCAGTCTCGTAACAACTTAAAAGTCAGTATAACCTCCTGTGGCTGCAGTATGAATGTACCCTAACATCGCAGCGCTCGTGCAAGACGTGGGACATGTAGAACTGACTAGTCAAATACAGCAATGCAGGCAGAACTCTCCAATCACATCTAATTTACGTGCTCTATCAATGGCTATTTTACAGCCTAACTCCTTTTTTATTTTTCTAAGGTGCACACTGTAATATGCATGACCAAAAGAAAGAAGCTCTTTGTTTTCAACTGAAATTCTTGCCCTCCAAGGAAGCCCTATGCAACATTACCCTATGTTTCTCCTACTCATTTGTGCTACCTAAAATGAAGGTTAAGTTAAAGATGAAGACACAAACCTTTAAGTAAATTTGATATAGAACTTCCGTGATAGCCACACCAATGTAGGTTGTAGCCTTATGTCTAAAATGTGAAATGACTTGGAGCTAAGAACAGTCCAAAGATGAGCATGTAATTCAGAACAGGCTTTCTTTCATGTCTCCATTTGCCAAGTGCAGTAGCTCATTCCCACCATGTCCTCACAATACTCAAGCAATTTGAATGTTGTTGGTAAACAGCTCTCCCTCCAATTCCCCGGGAACACTGAGGGGAGGAGCATCTCCAAGGAAGACTTATCCCTGATTATTTCCCTATAAACCTATGCATAGGGCTGTCATAATATGTTAGTGCATATCTGAAACCGAGTTTGTGGCTCTGATGAAAAAGACGTATGCAGACCTAGATAATAACATTTACATTTAGAAGAATCAAAATTTACCTGCCATTTTGCTTTACTCATACTTACATATATTTGTGTTTTCTTATACTTGCATGCCAGAATGTGGTAGGAAAGCAAATTATGACGGGGAAAAAGAAGAGAAAAATATAATAAACACTTTGCCTAGGTCAGTAATACCACCATGGCAATGTGTAAAGCGGTAATGCTTATCATAAGGCTGTCATTTACAATGCCATGGATTACAAATTCCCTTCCTGAAATTTTTTTAAGTGTTCATCTTTTTAGTAGCAAAATTGCAGAAGAACAGAAGGCTAGTGCAAACGCACTGAAAATTTTGATGAATATATAATCAAATCATGTTAAATAAGAGCATTTCTCCAGAATGATTTGCAAATGAAAGAAGACTAGGCGCTTTATGTAAGCGCAAAGTACGGTATTAAAAAAAAAAAATCCTGAAAAAACCCCAGACCTGCTTTGGGATCACTGTTACAGTTGTTCCTATGGTAACAAGTTATTTGTGCTGCATGCATCATCATATATATTTCAGGAACTGGAGTGCTGGAAAAAGGGGAGGGAAAATGAGCACGTGTTACACTAAATTAATTCCAAAGACAAGCCCATATTAAAATACTTGACCCTTTGAGTAAAAGGCAAAACACCTTTATGTGATTTCACCCACTTGACACTTGAAAGTGTGGTTCTCAGAAAAGGGGGTATGAAAAACTGGCATGCGTTTACTCATCTGCTTCTCATTTTGTTCTGAATCATATCTCCAATTCATTGCCAAATAGCAGTTTCAGTCTTGTCTGATCTGCACAACCGAGGTGCTGAAGGGAGAAAGCACTCGGTTGCTTTCAAGTCCACATACCTCCGCAGGACTGCAGGCAGTGGCAAAATGCTGATAGCCATTTGAAGTAGCTGGTTATTACAAAAAAAAAAAAAAAAAAAAAGAAAGAAGCATGAGTTACACTACAAAAAGTCATTTGTCATTTGGAAGACAAGATCCGCCAGCTTCAATAGTGTTCAGCCTTTTAGGTAAAATATGTTCCTCTCCAAGCTTTCTTTTGTTAATGCAGT
Organism: Chroicocephalus ridibundus; assembly: GCF_963924245.1. Classification (NCBI taxonomy): domain Eukaryota; kingdom Metazoa; phylum Chordata; class Aves; order Charadriiformes; family Laridae; genus Chroicocephalus; species Chroicocephalus ridibundus. The sequence continues at coordinate 91,065,326 of NC_086284.1, read as the reverse complement.
CAGGCTTTGGTGTGAGGTCTCCAAATGCTGAACTTTCTAGTAATGTGCAGAAAGATTCATCTGCTTCTCAGAACCAGGACTGAATAAACAAAGCTGGCACCTATGAAAACATCCTTTCACTGTAATATGAAAACACCGGATCCTGTATCATTGAGGGAATTTAAACTTGAAACTTTTCAAAGTTCAGTAGTTTATTACAAAGAAACACTGTTTTTACACTTTAAAAATTACGCTGCAAAGGACAAAAGGATCAAATCCACAAAGACTTTTGAGTGCCCTATCCCTACTTATTTATACCACAATTCCAATTGAAATCAAAGGGAAATCAGACTCCCAAAGGGATATTAGACTCCTAAATACCTTTGCACATCTGCTTTTTATTTATGTAAACCAGGAATTAAATTAAATTTGGTAGACCTCATCTTGCATTCTGTCTCTGTGCCTGTGCATAACTACTAAAAATGCCAACGTATATTCCTTATTTAGGCCCGGTGTGAGTTTGAGAGTTTGGCATTCTTCTGCTGAAGCATCTTGAGAGGCCCACCCTGGTGAGCTGTGAGACTGTTGAACACATTCAGGCCTTCTATAAAATGCAGCTGTGGTTGCTAATTTTTTCTAAAAGGGTGTCATAGTGCCACCGTCTATCTTTTATGTAATACCTTAGAGAATTTGTCTAGGAGTAGGAGTTCAGTTCAATCAAAAACCTAACAGAGATCCAGCCCACGTCTCTCTCAAAAGCACCCTGTCATCAATATATAGACTATATAGACTATACTGAAGTTCACCAAGCTATGCTGCTGTGCAAGGACAAATACGATGTTACAGACTATACGGAGACAGAAGTGTGACTTTTTCACTGCCTTCTCTGTGAGAAGGAAGTTATGGTCCTTGTTTCTAAAGCTCTATCTATACTTAAATGATTTAGTCTCTAAGTAAAATGCAACCCTGTGAGCAGAAACTACACTTACAATTGCCTCCTCACAGTCGAGTGCCTTCAGTGCTAGACTAAGAAATCATGCTCTCTTCTGTGTTTTCTTTCTCAATAAATCTTGAATGATTTTTGGCACAGTGTTATGGGATCAGATCAACAGGGGACACGTGTCCCTCTGCATTCCATCAGGTTAATAAGTAGCCGAAGGTGGTTTTTGCATACGGTACGAAGTGAAGCATCATCTTGAATAAGAAAAGAAAATAGGCATCTCACTTCTTGAGGGAGTTCACTGAAGTGTGGGGAATTGAATTCTCTTTTCCCTACCCTGACCATACATTCCATCCAAACCAGTATGGCCGGAGACATGAAAAGTGAAGCTGAGGAGCTGGGAGAGGTTTTGCAGTTAGAAGGGTAGGCTGAGGTTGTGGTATAGTAGAAAGCTGAGGACAGGGAAAAGCATGAGTTTAGGACCCCAGTTTGGGGGACTGGTCCATGTAGTTTGAGGAAGATACAAAGATAAGCCTCTTCTGTGCCTGCATGTGTCTTGTCATGGAGGTAAAGCTCCTGCTGCCTTCTCAGTTTTCTCATTAATTGCCACTGCCGTTGGACATACCTGTAATTCCTGCTATATTGCACTTGTTACTAAGGGTCAGGTCTGACTGTCCTGAATTTGAAAACCTGGGCCCTTATTGTGCCTGATGGGCAGGAGCACCATCACTACTGCTCTGTTGAAGATCTTTTACAAGACCTTTTGGCTTTTTCATTCTTGTCCTTCTGTGAAAACTATGACATCTTCTCTGAGCTGGACTTTCATGAATTATCCCCAGACAAACTTCAGACTTATCCAGATCCTTGAACTCAGGAAGAAAAATCACAAGAAAAAGATATTTCTAATTCAACTATTCATTTATTGTGTAAATAACTATTCTGCAAAACCATAACATCTCTAAGTTCCTTGGGCTGTAAACTGGGTACAATAAATATTATCTTTTCAAATTACTTTGCCTTGGTGGTGTTAGTGTACCTCACTCCACATAATCTGTGTGGAGATTTATACACCAGCATATCTTAACTTTAAGATTCCATCCATTATTCTGTACATTCTATATACGAAAGAGAAAGAATAATTGACAATAACTGGAAAATATTTAGCATATCTTGTGAAGCTAAAGTACTAAAGGAATGTAAATAATACCACATTATTATTAAATTTTAGTAAGGTTCAGAAGAGCTGTGAAGTCTTAACTTGGCTCTGGGCTTTACAATCTTTTATATATATTTTCCTCCCATGGATGTTCTAGAATTCTTTACTAAATTCTAGAATTCTTTACTAAATTCTAGTATATTAAAAATTAGATATGGAAAAAACTTATACAGTATTTTCATTCTCAAATGTAGAATTTCTGACTTTTTCTTTTCTACTTTATGCTATATTTATTTTTTTTTAGATATTGATATTTAATTGCCTAAATACAGTTTAAAACCAGTACTTTAGCAGTAGTTTCTTCTGTTCACATTTTGGACATGTGTGATATCTTTCTGTAAGTAGGCACACTTCTTGAGTTCTGGAAAAATAAGAAAAAAAGAAAAAAATACATAGTGGTTTACAGCTAAGAGGTTTTGTCAAAGAGGAATATGAATATTTTTTCAAAGTTCCTTCTGATGTTTCTTGAGCTGGGACACATTAGAAAAATTATGGCCCACTTACAACAGACAAGTGCCTAGGCTTGTGTTGGAAAAACAGGAGGATCCTGACTCTGAAACAAGTAGCTGTACAAAAGCTACTCCATTGGAACAAAAATTGCCCATTTTTCATGTCTAAATGAGATTGTCCATTCAACTACATTTTTTTGTATCCATATGAACCTTTTAAAATGTTATAATACTCAATCCTTTGAATGTTAGTGTGTTGAAATACCACTTCACAGAGATGACAGTTCCATGGTTTCTGCTCTTCACAGAAATTGCGAGTACTCCATTCCAGAAGAGAGTTCCCTCACACTGGTACAAGTGCATGTTATTGTTCCAGATTTTCAAGCTAAACATACAAAGAAACTCAAACTAACCACATTTAAAAGAGATCCTTGATCCTGCAGAGTTACTTTTCTCTCTAGTGGGAAAAGAGTTATCATCCTAATGTCAGCATGGGCTGAATCTGTAGCTTATTTCAAACATGATCATCTTTGGGCCAAGACTTGCAAATATTACCTTGCTTGTCCAGCCACGCAAGTTGCACATAAGAATACCTACAAATATGTTTGTATGCTGTATTTTTGAAATAAATATGAAGATAATAACATATAACGATTTCAGCCATTTTGTAGTAAAGAGAAAACAGAGTAAGTTACCGGGTGATGTGCTTTTCTTGTCTTAGACTTACTTGGAAACAATTTATTTCTTTTTTATACAGAAGTAGAAAATAGTTTTCATCTTTAAAAGTACTTACTTTTTTCTATGTCAGTCTAGACAAACTCGAATTTTGGTTTACTTTTACAGTTCTAATGAATAGCACACCTACATATACCAAGGGAAACTTAAGCTATTACAATTGATGTTCCATCAAAAAATAACAAAATTTACAACATACTAAAAGCACATCAAGCAATTTGTTTCCAATCATGTTTTAATAACTTGAAATCTAGATGAAGCCACTTAAAATATACAAGCTCCATTTTTACAATTTTCAAAAAAAGAGTACTGTATAATCTGGCACGATGCTAGAGTTAACTCTGAAGCAGCGTGAGGGCAATGCAAGGAAGCAACTCTACTGTGCTTTAAGGTTGAAGCATTTTTCTTTCCTGTCTTCACTTAAGTACCATTGTAACTTATTGCTTAAATAAGCTTTAAAAATGTGCTGTTGTTTGCCTTGATGTTTAACAATTTTTAAGCTATTTTTACAAATTGTTCGTTTTCTCACTACCATGGTGCAATTTACAGTTCACCCTCCAGCTCAAGCTGCTGCTTTGTTTAGATCTCATCACATTTTCTTTATTTCTCTTAATCTCCTTCTCTGCTGATAAAATCATCTGTCTTTTCCCCACTGACTTGAAAACAACTCAATGCAAAGCAGTATATCGCTTGAAAAAGTTAATAATGAGAGTAAAATGATTTCGTAGTTTGATGTTTGGCATCACAGCAAATAAAAGCACTTCCAGCAGAGCTCCATCTAACCTTGTTTCCTCTTTAGAAAGAGATTTGCCTCAAACACTGATGTTGTTAGAAATCTTGTAATTACCACTCTCCAAATAGTGATACAGCAGAGCAGGATTCTCATTACAGCTATTATGAAAGAAAAATTTTCATTTATTTCAGCTCACAGAGAAAAACTTTAATCACTCAATAAAATGTGTTAAGCAAAGGCATTATGTCTTTATGGATAAGCTGGTTGTGAAAGAGAAAACAATAGTTTTGTCAACTGAAAGGCTAACCCAACTGTGCTGTAGGTAACAGAGATAATCCAGATGAGATCAAAGTGAAGTGAATGAGTTTATGAATATATTTTAAAGTCTGAACAGCAATACTGAAAGCCTTATGCAACGCTCAGTGGATTTAACTTTGGTTTGAAGACATTTCTTCTGCTTATACAGGGAAGCCCTGTTTATATCACATGAAATCCCTGTCTCCTTTTAACTGGAATACCACTAATGTCTAAAGGGGTAGCAATGCAAACTCTGGCGGGTGACAGATGTTCTCATTTTTCCGTGGTATGCTCTTTTGAGAGTATGTGGCTGCACAGCAATGGATGAGGCTGCTGATTGCCCTATTCTGGCTGCTCCTCTCTGGAAGTGGTGGCACCTTCTAGCAACATGAGCCTTCCCCAAGGGGAAGCTCAGCATACGCTGGGCCTGAAAGCTTTGAGAGGGCAGAGATGGAACAGGCAGAGAGGAGTAGGGGTCTGAACATGCAACTGGTTGCTAGCAGTGAACCTGGAGCTAAATGAGGAGGAAAGACTTTGGAGTGGAGGGACATCTTCCAACAACCTCGACCGGGCCCCTGGGCAACTTCTTCCCTCCAAGAGCTCAGAACAGACTGTATGGAGTTAGCATTTCTTTTGTATCTTATCTACTAATTTTGTTTCTTACCTACTAATTTTTCTTTTTATTTCTCCTGGTCTTCTTAAAAAAAAATCCTTTAAAAAACCCCTGTTGTCTGTATTCAAATAAAAACATTTTTTACCTTGGAGCCTTGATGGTAGTTTTGCTGTGCTCAGCTTAAGAAGTTGTCTACAGACATTGACCTCAAAGCTCACAGCATCTTCAAGGTACCATCACACAGTGAAAAAAATGAATATGAATTCACTAGAATGAAATGAATTTTTACCAGTGTTGAGGGGACTATTTCACTTATTGCTGATGATCTTTAATTCAGTTATACTGGTCATAGAGAAAAAGTTTGCTACATAGGGTCATAGAACAAATGATTGTCTCAGTCATATGAGTCATCAGCAAAATTCAATATATTTTGGGTAGCAATTAACTATCTTTAAGAATCTTTATTCCTATTGTGTACTTCTAACTCTAGGAAAAAAAACCTACATAAAAAAATAAGTAACTGTGAGCTGTGAGAACCAGTTCTGTTTTCTGAAAGGAATTGGAACAAGGTCTATAATGTTTTTTTACAAGTGAAATACGATATGAAACTCCAAGTGTATACTATGCAGTTGAATCCTAATATCAAAGGCATAACAGGTCACTGCAAGTTCAAACACAGAGTTTCAGCGGTTCATATTTGGATCTGTGCTTTACTTCTAGTGATTTTACTAGAAACAAGAAGGTCCAAAGATAAAAGTAACTAGAGGCATGGAACAAACAAAAAGATCTAGCAGGATTCAGAATAAGATTAGACTGGATATTAAATGTATCTTAAGTTACATGGATATTAAATGTATCTATACTTACATTAGGTGGAATTTAATAAGGCACTTAAAAACCCATTCTTTGGGGCATGAGCCAGATATTAACTGCCAAGGCTTGAAGAAGGTATTTTGCCATGTGACTAGATGTTCTATGATGTAGTATTGCGGATAAGCAGAAGATAAAAGGTTCTTTGTCAGGGAAGGATTTTTTTTGTCTTGTCCTGCACCCATTTTCCTGAAAAACTGCAATCCTGATGTGGTAGATGCAGATATTTCTAAGTGTTTGTATATACACCACTGCCTTTTACACTTTTGTGTTTCTCAATAATATTGTATGTCACTTGGTTGTATATGAATTATAAGATCATATAGTCAGAGGAGTTATTTCACTGTTTGGAAAAGCCACTCCTCCTTGATCCTTCTCTAATTTGCCTCAGTTTTAAAAGCTCATTACATAAGATCCTCACAAATCTGATAGGGATAAATGGAAAGAAATCTACAGCTTCAGCCACTCTTAGAAGTAGTTCATCTGAAAGACTTCCATTTTGCCAGTGAACAAATTGGTCCCTTGTACTAATATATATACCAATGCATACTCACACAGCCTTAAAGGACATTTCTAAACTAGGTTCAGAAATGAGCGCTGAATTTGTCTTATTTCTGATGCACTTACAGAACTTATTCCTAAGTACTTTTTATATCTCTTGCTAGTTTTAAGTAATTTTGCTCCCTACTCTTTCTAATTTTATCTCTATAAATTTGTTCTATTCTTTTGCAGAATTATTCTTAGACATGTGCCAGTTTCCAGTATTCCTGCAATTCCTTTCTGGTGTAGGAGTCTCTCTCAGCGTTGCTGCCTTTTGCTGACACTTGGCTAGTTTAGTGTGCTTTGAACAGTCTGGTTTAGATATTAATTGATATTAATTATACTGCAATATGTTCCTTAGATTACCTGAGTTTGTTTAAGCCTGTTTTTCAGGAGCTCAGTTTCCTCACAATGCTTGTCTCACACTTTTCCCTTCTTAGAAGAGTTTTCTCTGATATTTTGTGATGACTTTCACTCAAACCATCTTCCACACTCATGTCTCAGCCAGCTCTTTCTCATTAATTCTGTTAGATTCAGATTTAAAAATAGCTGCTTCACTAGTTTATCTTCTCAGAAGCAAAGCATTGTCCTCACATTAACTATAGCAATCCTTCCCTCTGCTCCATTTAATTCCCTAAAATCATTTATTATGGTAAAACAGTCAAAACCATGAAAGCCATGAAAAGAACATGGGCAGTTCTAAATTTAAAAGCTGTTTTTCTGTAAGTTAAAAAGAAAAACTGCAGCTCCTATACTCTCAGATGTATCAGTCTGCAATATATACACATTCAATTAAAAAAAAGCCCACAACCTCCTTATGTTTTCAAAAGTTATTACAGCTAAATTCATAGTTGTTTTTTTTTTCTTGTGCAACGTACATACCTATTGCAATCCCTATTCTATTATGAGTCTGTTAGGTTTACAGGAATACATTTAATGTTACAGTATAAATAATGTACAGCATAGTGGTGTAGCTTGGATGATATAATTTTTCTTCATTTATGACTTAATTTTATACCCGAGTGATACATTCAAAATACATGAAAATATCATGTAAGTTACAAGGGGGAAGGGGAGGTTGTATTTCAAGCAAAATCTCCAAAGTCTTGTTATTAGAGTGTGCATCTTCGGTCTCACAAAAGAAACACAATATGGTGAATACTGCTGTAAAGTCAAATAAAGAAATAAAACTTGTCAGCAATCAGGGTAACAGTGGAGCTGTCTTGAATATTTCTGGTACAGTATAATAGTCAGAATGAGAAAAGATGTGTAGCTGACATATCACACCTTGAACTAAAAATAATTGTGCTTCTTTGAAAAGTAAAATGCATCCTTTATTACTGCTGTATTAAACATCCTGACCTTTTCTTGGGAGTACAATATTTTCCTTTTTGTTTTATTCCAAAATTTGCTACAGAACTTGTCCAAACAGCTCATCTAAGTGAGACTGATATTCCCCAAGGACTGCAAATGATGAGAGGATCTTGCCCTTTGCTTTACAATTTTTCCTTCACAGTTATTGAGATACTCATCCTCACTTCTGAGAAACAGTTCTATTCTGTTAGATCAAAAACATCCATTTCTCTTATACAGAACACTGATTTGCCTCAAGACATACTGGGCAAAAATCTGGTTCTTCTGCACTAGTGTAACTTGGCTTTGAAAGAAAAAAAAGTACAAAGCATACTCTAAGTAAACCATTGTCTAGACCTGAAATTTTTTTTAAGATTATTTTTTTTGTCACCACAGATAAAGTCATAATGAGAATTTAGAGGAAAAAAAGCAGTAATAAACAGACAAAGGTACTAAAACATGTTTGAAGAATACTAGCAACATGTAGACAATGATTACACAGTTTTCCACTAAGAAAGCGAAGATGCTCACCATACACTTTTAGAGGTAATCATATATATAATAATATATTTCCTACCAGGTACATATTACAATAACAATCCCCAATGAGGATCGAATTCAAGCATATTTAATTTATTTATTCTTTTGTTTAGTGGAAAGATTGTTACAGAAAACACATTTAAGAACCAGTATTTCTCAGCTTCCTGGTTGCTTTCTGCTAGATTGATTATCTGATAAAATTATTTTCCTCAAAGACAACTTAAAATTTAAAAGCTACCTTCTGCTGACAGATCATTGCAGAAGAAAATGTTGAGCTCTCTACTTACAGTCCAGTTACATATTCTTACATAATTGCACATGGCCTTTCAATTAGTGTTTTCGTTATTGTCAGGACTTCCCTTCAAGGGAAGGGAAGGGAAGGGAAGGGAAGGGAAGGGAAGGGAAGGGAAGGGAAGGGAAGGGAAGGGAAGGGAAGGGAAGGGAAGGGAAGGGAAGGGAAGGGAAGGGAAGGGAAGGGAAGGGAAGGGAAGGGATGGGGAGGGAAGGGAAGGGAAGGGAAGGGAAGGGAAGGGAAGGGAAGGGAAGGGAAGGGAAGGGAAGGGAAGGGAAGGGAAGGGAAGGGAAGGGAAGGGAAGGGAAGGGAAGGGAAGGGAAGGGAAGGGAAGGGAAGGGAAGGGAAGGGAAGGGAAGGGAAGGGAAGGGAAGGGAAGGGAAGGGAAGGGAAGGGAAAGGAATACTGTTTCTAATAGTATTGACATTTAATTTTGAGCATAGTTGGTTAGGTTTCATACAATTATGGGTGCTTTGGTATCTCTGTTTAATACCCACTCGATATATATTAACTTGAAAGTGATGAGTAGGTCTTTTTCTTCCCATCCATACAGTATATAGACAAGAACACTTTTCCTTCCACCTCCCTTCTTGTATTAATATCAAAAGTTTAACTTCCTTTTGATTAAGCAAGCTTCATTGCTTAAGCTTTCCCCTAAAGGTAAAAATAGTCACACATGCTATGTGTGTGTATGCTATGTATGTCACAAGAATGTAGCACTCAGATTCATAAGATTTTGCCAATTTCTTTCACAGCTAGGCATAAAAAAGGCAGCATTAATATCTTCTATTACCAATAGATGGATTGACTGTATCAGACTTCTTGATTTTGGATAGGGTAGAAAACACAAGAATGTTAAATGACTTTTTTTAAGTGTTTTCAAGTTTTGGTAGCAGAAGTCTCTCACCATTGTCTATTACTTTAAATAATCAACCATTCACAACCGAACAGAAGAGAAAGGGAATTTACTGCCAATTCAGTTGGAGGTGCAGACTTTGTCTGGTCTCCAGAACTCCAGCATAATACATATTGGCAAGTGGATTCAAACTCATAAAATCTTTTCTGAGGCCTTTAAAGTTGTACTGGGTTCAAAAGAATGTCAAAAGGTTCTGTTTTATGTGAGACTGAGTGCACTTTCAGAGCAAATTGGTACAAGTGCTGCTGAGTCATTATCCTGGGATCCCCGATAGCACACGCAGATTGTCATCCCTCGGCTCAAAAGTGCTTTTAACAGTGCATGCTGAACACTGTATTTCCCCTACTTTTCAGCTTCTTGGCCCATACAGTGGGTACCAAATACTCACATTCCTGTTTATCAGCCATATAAATGTCAGCTGGCCACATATATTGTCCCTGAATGTGTAATACTCTACATCATCATTAACAGGTGGTTTTTAGTGCTGATTTTGAGTTTTGAGTATTTTTATCACAAATATGTATTTTATATGAATTATGGCTATGGAAGATCAGTGTGTTGTAAATTCTGCCTTTTCTACTTCTAAGCAAGGTGTGGAGTAAAAGAACACGTTGTATCTCTGATATTTTTTATGTTGAAAAAACTATTAGACACTTAACATCTCTAATGCTCAGTTCCCCAATGGAAGTCTGGCGTCCTAAAGTAATTAAAAAAACTAGTCACCAAAAGCTAGAAAATATATTTTGAGAGAATATACGTTGGTGTAGGTCTTTTTCTTCTCTACAGTTTTGAGTTCTCTTGAATTTAAACTTACTGTTTTCACTGTTTAGTAATAGTGGTGGTGGTGGTGGTAGTCGTAGTTGTAGTAATATTATTATTAGTAGTAGTTTTATACTAAAAAGTCCTAAAAAAATCTGATTTATTGAAAAACTGAAAAACAACAAAGAAGGCAGGGCACATATTTGGGAACTTAATTGAACTTCCATCCTTTCTCATTGTACCCAGAAAGCAGAACCGAAAGCAATCTACCTTTCACATTCATTAGAATTAGGTAGTCAAAAAAAAAAAGAAATCTGTGCTTTTGGGTTACACTGAAAGTAAGGGAGGGTGACTACTCATTAGTTGTGAGAACTACCTCACCAGTCTCTCAAAAGAATGGACGGAATTTTTAGAAATCTACTCCTATGAGCAGATAAATACGTTCACAAGTGTTAACTATGACTTAGGAATAAAATTTTGTCCTCAGTAGAGGGCAACTAAACCTCACTTCGATTTCAATAAACTAGAATTTCTTTATCACATAATTCATTATGATATTTCAGTTTATCTTATGAAATAGGATAAACTAGAGGTGTTTTGATGACAAGTTTCTGTGGTTTTATGATTTTTTTTAATCATAAAGTAAAACATTTCTTTCTACTTTTCTTCCAACTTCAGGTCAAGTCCATTCACCTTACTGAATTTAACAGATCTTACTGATTTTAACAGAGTAAAATGCAGCATCATTGAATTTGTTCTGGTATCCTTCATGTGTTGCATAATTTCCTGAAATTTTGATTTTATGTCTAAATATGAAAACTGATTGTCAAAGAGATTTTTTAATCTTGACAGTGAAGTATTACAGGGTTACAAATGTCTCAAGAAACCATCCACATTCAGCTCAACCATTTTATTGTTCAAGACACTAATTAACCAGTAGATAAATGTGTTAGTTGGTCCCTGTGCTCTCTAGTGCCCTATACTATGACAGCAAAAATACAGTAAGTCCATAATGCACAATTAGGTATTCATACTCTGAAGCCTATAGTTCACTAATTTCCACAGAATTACATAATTCCCATCTGCTTATCTTTGAAAACAGAAATACCAATGACTGAAAATATCAATTGCATGGGTCTTTGCTGGTAACTGCTTTGCCAATAACTTCTGGTACTTTAAAGGAAGAATATGGAAAATGTCAGGAAGTACAAATCAGCCACATTTGCTATAAAAGGCATTTCTAGATACATAGGCTAATGAGTTCCCAAAAGAATCAACTTAGATAAGAGGTCATAAGTTTAGCCAAACCTAAACCTGAATAGCAAAGTATCACGGGAATTTGATTCATTGATTAACATAACCATATAAAACTTTACTGTAAAAAATCTGCAAGCTAAAATCAGTATCTAAATAACAGTGTAAGACTGCTATTCATAGTTACTGCTGGGAATCAGTGACATATTACTCACAGGTCCAACGTTTTAACTCCCAAAATTTCTAAGACATTAACCAATTGAAGTCAAACAAAGCCAACAGAGTGGGAAAACCCTAGGACATATTCCCAGGTTGACAGTCCCGTAGTTTGATAGTCATCTGAGATAGTTTCCTTCATTGAAACTATGCTTAGGAACATATTCACACATTAAACTGTCTAACAGTGAAAAGGTAAAGCCTTTACATAATCAAATTAAACAGCCTTTTACTAGTGTAGATTAGGAAATCTTAAAATATAACAAACAACCAAACCAAGTAAAGCCTAAAGAACACCTTAACTACAGTAAAAAAACCCCCTATGATTGTATTTCTTTATCTGTTCCAGAATGTTCCCCTTTATTTACATACTCTCCTGTATTTTCACATCTGGACTGTATTAAATAGAAAACTTGAAATCAGTTCCTATTTTTTAAGTCGTCTTTCTTAACAGGTTTAACCTGAAATGCTGATGTCATGGTTAATTGTTTTTTAACAACTTCATTGCATCCTCTTTCATTTTCTCTTTTGAAATTCTGTACGTTTTTTAAACTGGAAAGAAAATTTTTATTTTGCCTATTCTCCACTAATGGCAGCATGTTCTGATTTTAATATATAAGTTATCATCTTCTGCTTCCATCTTTCACTATATAAATTGAGTCAGCATACCCAAGGTGTAGCCATTGGATTGCAATGCTGGTTTGCAGTATTGCAATGCCTAATGCAGTATTTCATTATGCTGATGAGGTGATGAAGCATAAAGTTTGTACTGTGTAATTTCTCCATGTTGTTCTATGATCAACAGCTTAAAAAAAGCAACCCAACAGTTCTACCTTTTTGCAAGGTAACGTCAGAAAAGTCATTCATTAAATTTTATAAAATACACTTTAAAAGAATGCCTAAAACTATTTCAAATAAATCAAGGCATACTGATTCCAGTGGCAAACTAGTATTAATAATTAAAAGAACTACTACATAGACATTAATTGAATTAAAAAAAAAAAAAAGTTTTTACTCTGGGAGACTTTTTTGGAACATAAACCAGTTATATAACAGTTATACACTTTAGCAAAGCCAGACTCAGAACAGAGTACAGCATTTGGTTTCAACCATACATCTGTGAGGAATTACAGTTGAAAATATCAGGAATATCAGTAGTAACATGAAAGTGTAAGGGTTTAATTTTGAAATAACTAGTTCTATCAAATAAGCCTGTTCACCCACTATGTATTGCAGTCATACTAAATCTGTCCCCAAAGACCTTTAAAGAAATACATCCCTTCCTTCATCAAAACTGGCCTTTGAAACACCAACGTTTCTGGTGATAGTATAGTTGAAAAGGGACACTCATTCCCGTGTTTTGATGGACTGATGCTTTTACAGACTTACCAAAAAAGAATTAATAGTAGATTATTTCAAACATTGCCCTCAGATGTGCAAGAAAGATAGCTGCATGAGGATCTTTACGCAAGTAAAGACAAACCTTCCTGACAGTTTATCTGTAAAACAGTGGTGGTGGTATTTTTCAGTTCATGATCATTTTAAGCTAAGATTAAGTGCGTAAAATAGAACTAAATAATTGAGCTTTGAAGAACTTGAACCAAAATTCTTTCAAGTTGTTTCAGGATCAGACTAAATATAAATGAACCAAAAAAGGATTTGGATGCTGAAGAAGAATTTAGGTGGAACTAGATATTCATCTGGATGGTGATGATAGTGGAAATTTAATGTTCACAGTTACAAGCTAAGAAAAGCCTTTGTTTTCCATTCAATCATTGTCTAATGCAAATGCAAAACCACTTCCTGAAGTACAGGAGAAATACCTTCAACTTCTGAACAACTGTCTACAACAATAGACAAACCGTTGTCAGCACACATTACTTACTGTGAATCATTTGAAAGTAACTTAGTTCAGTGATCAGTTTGTTATGCTAAAAACAACTTTTCAGAACAATGGAAAACTACTGTTTGAAGAACACGGTAGCAATTATTAGTCAAATCCCAAGCTTTGGCAAATCTTGTTTGCTTTTGTTGCATTTGTATTGAAAATAAAAATATCCTGTTATTGGATAAAATCCTGGAAAGCATATGGATTCCAGGCTGCTGTTATTTGGATAACATCAACAATTGAACTTTCTTTGTCAGGGTCCCAACTAAAGAATGTAAAGCAAAAATAGCAGTTGACTTTAAAAAGATTTGAGATATTAAAAAAATTCATCCCATCGCATTTAAAAATTTGAAAGAAAAGTAGACAGCTGAATTAATCCCTTTCCAAGTTACATACCCATAGCAATAAAGTGACATGGCGTCCTTTGGCCTGGAGGTAATTTTTCTCCCAAATGATTCCAAAAAGAATCTAGATGCCTAGGTTAAATCAAGCTATAATTTTCAAATGGTTAAATTTAGCTTATATGAAGTCCTGTGCTTGTTCTGTAGAGCTTTGTTTTGACATTTTTTCCCATAAAAGTGCTATGAAGTTTGGACTACAGATCTATGCTAAAGAAATAATGTCTGTCTAGACCAAACCTTTGTCTAGTCTAAAATGTTATCACTGTTCATGGCTGTTAATAGATCATTAAGAGGGATTCTTCTTCTGCTATGCTTCTGTCAAATAACAGATTATTAACTTCCTTATCCGAAAGTTGCTGCTAGACCATGATGGGAATGCTTATTTATACTTTGACTTTGGAAGCAAACATTAACAAAGAGCTCCAAGGTATAATTAGCATAGTGTGAAAGAAAATGGTGGGTTTTTGTCCTAAATATGCTACTACATCATTTCACTAGGTGCTAACTTTTTTTTTGCAGAGTGAGAATTTTCTTCCTTTTACCTTCTTAGTAAAATTTGACATCATAGTGTCTTTTTCATGCCACCATTCAATTACATCTTTTCTAGGCTGAAGAGCTCTTTTCATGTAAAGATGATGTTGCATACTTCTGATCATCCTACTTCCTTAGTCTGAATCTTAGAATATGGTCTTCTGATGGTATAATTATAACTGCATATCATATTCAAAATACAGGAATATTATGTCATACTGATGTTCTTTATTCTTTTTTACTTCCATAATTTTTCTCAGAATTCTATTATCCATTTCAGTCTCTTCTAATCAAGAAGATGATGTTTTCAGAAAAAATACCTGCAATTGCAGTTTTATGTCTTTCCTGAGTACATATAACTTCTTTAGACCCTGTCGTTCTTTCTGAATACTTAACATTTTTCTTAACTAGCACTCGAAAAGCAAATAGATTGTATTATTTCTGCATGTATCAACTTTGAATTCTGCCTAGCACTTTTTCTCTCAGATATGCTGCATTATTAAATCTTATTCTTCAGGTTTAACTTTTCCAGAATAACTTCCTATCATCAACAAACTTTTAATCTCACTTTCCAAAGTTCTCCAAATCAATGTGATAAAAAGCTCTCCTTGTTTTATAGATTCCTGCAAACCCCTTCCTTTGTGCAAGCTACTTGTCAATTCTTACTTCCTCTCTCTTACCATTTAATAGATTATTAATCCATAAAGGACTTTAAGAATTTAAGAACATTCTTTCAAGAACTCCAACCAATTGTGGAGCAACTTTTTTTCTTTTGTAAACACTGTCTTGTTTCTTCCCAAATTGGTAAGATTTCTATTTTATGCTTTTTTTAAAAAATAGGTTCTTATAGTTCTTCCAGCACAAACATCTGACTTCATGGTTTGTAGTTCCTCGCACATTCCCTGGACTCCTTCTGGAAAAAAACAAACCCAAACCAAACAAGAAAACCCAGTCACTAGACGCTTTCTACTCCCCATTGAGTGTGAAATATTAAGAGAGAGATTGCACACTGTAATTAATAGTTCAGCGTATTGCACAGTAAACGCCATTTTTGCCTTACTAGCAGTAGTAAGTGACCTCAGAAGACACTGTAAAGAGAAAACAGTGATTTCAAGCAGAATCTGGGCAGAGTTTAACCATATGACTCAGATGTAGAAAGCCATACATTAGTATGAGTGAGTGCCATATAACCTGAACAAATCCTGTCAGTTTTTTTATCGTTCTTCTTATTTTTTCCAACTAAAGTTTATGAATTTTCCTATTTTTCTCATTTGGATAGAAAGAAAGTTTTCTGAAAGCTTTCTTCCTTCTAATGACCTCCCTTACCCCTGTCATATTCCTCTGGATTTTCTCAAGTCTTTGTTTGATAGGTGGTATGTATTCTTCAGAACATCCAGGACAGTGTCTTGAAGTAGTCTTCATTGTGTCTGCAGAGATTTCACTCTTTTATCTGTCTGTCTTTCAGATTTTGAAAAATAAAATTCCCGTGTAACTTTCCTTTTCATAGTTCTCTTTCCCTTTTATACCCTGACAGTTAAGTTTCTTTAAGAGCCTTCAGAAAAAAGACTTTGTTTTAAAAGAACTGTGTATCATCTAAATCCACAATATATCATATTTATCCATATATTTATTACTTACAGTCTTTATTATATTTCCTGTCAATTTGTCTGGTACAAAGGTCAAATTTACTTGGCTTCAGTTCTTAATATCAATTTAGAAACCTGATAAAGAACAATTCTGCCCCCTCCAGATTATGGAGGATTCATGGATTAGGGGACTGGAACACCTCTCTTATGAGGAAAGGCTGAGGGATTTGGGTCTCTTCAGTCTGGAAAAAAGACGTCTGAGGGGTGACCTTATCAACGCTTATAAATACTTAAAGGGTGGGTGTCAGGACGATGGGGCGAGGCTCTTTTCAGTGGTGCCCGGGGACAGGACAAGAGGCAATGGGCACAAACTGGAACATAGGAAGTTCCACCTAAACATGAGGAGGAACTTCTTTACCCTGAGGGTGGCAGAGCACTGGAACAGGCTGCCCAGAGAGGTGGTGGAGTCTCCATCTCTGGAGACATTCAAAACCCACCTGGACGTGTTCCTGTGTAACCTGCTCTAGGTGTCCCTGCTCTGGCAGAGGGGTTGGACTAGATGATCTCCAGAGGTCCCTTCCAACCCTATGATTCTATGATTCTATGATTCTATGATTATTTTTGTTTGGGTCAGTATTTAATTTAGTCTTCAAAAGGCAATAAATCCAGCTCATCTATTCCTGTTGGCTCATAGTCTAAACTGAATTCTAAATCCATATTTTTCATATTTTTCCTGATCACAGAACTTTTCACTAGTTTCATTCAAACCAGAAGTACACCCTTAAACTACTCTTATAGTCCTTATTTGCATCAACCCTCAATTAAACTAGACTGATGGACCCAAAGCAGATTCAGAATTACTGCAACCCCTATGGCCTCTGTCTCAAACATACACTTTGTCTGTGAGCTCATAACTCTTTAATTTTCCTTGATGGTCTCTGCTGAATCAAAAACTAAACATAACTAATTGGTATCTACTTGTCTGAACTCAATCCAGGCCAAAGCTGTCAGCTGCAGAAATAATTCCTGTTACTGCCCTATGCCTGGTTCAGTCTACACTCTATAACTTCTATTTGATAATCTCTAGTCACTTAAACTTAATTAACCCCTAGTGTTGTAGTGAAGAATATATATAAGTTACTGAATTTTCATTCTTTTAGTTTGGACTGAAAAGTTTACACATTTTTTACTGCTTGCTTTTGGAACATCTAACTGGGATACTTACATAACTTTACTAAAATGTCACTGCCATTTATAACTCTAATCCTTGTTTCAGCCCAGGCATAACAGATGCCAAGACCTAAAGTGGTGTTGGTCACCAAAGAGCCTGGAGACAGTATGGTACTTAACTATTGGTCTAGTCATCTTTATGGAATAACACTTTAATTTCTATCCTGCTGCAGAACAAAACAAATATAGAATACAGAAACATTTCAAAACAGAGAAAAAACATATAATCATAGGTCATCAAAACACAGGTTTTAAGGGCCCTTGGCATTTCTCTAGCCCAACCTCGTGCTCAAAGCAGAGATGTCTCTGAATTCTCACTAAGATGCTCAGGGCTTTGTTATTTGGCTTTTGAAAACTTGCAGGGATGAAGATTTCAGCCTCTCCAAGAAACCTGTAACAATGCTTAGCTATTCTCAGTATTGGGTTTTATCCCCCCTTATATCTAGTCAGAACTTTCTCTGTTTCAATTTGTGACTGTTGTGTCTCATTTTCTGCTGTGCACCTGAATATAAAGCCTACCTTGGTCTTCTTGATAACCCTCTCATAGGCACTAGCAGGTGGCTGTTAGCCCCCCCACCTCTTGCCCCCAGAAGTCATCTCTTTTCCAGCCTGTGCAAGTCACACTCACTCAGCCTCTCCTCACAGTGCAAGTGCTCCAGTTCCTGACCATCTTTGTTGATGGTTCATTTCCATTGAAATCGTTCAAATTCAACATTACTCCTGGAGGACCCAAAACTGGACACAGTATTCCTGACACAGGAAGCACCAAGTAAAGGGGAGCAATCAGTTCCCTCAATCTACTGGCTGCGCTCCCTTTCATATAGCCCAGTATGCTGTTTGCCTTCATCACTATGAAAGAAGGTGACTAATGACCTATTTGTGGCTTCCTGTCTACCAGGACTATCAAGTCCTTTTTGTCAGAGTTGCTACCTAGCAGCCAGTCCCCAGCCTGTACCATTGCAGAGGGTTAGTCTGTTCAAGTGACGCACTTGGCAGTTTTCCTTTCTGTGTTTCATGATGTTCCTGTTGGTCCTTTTTTCTAGCCTGTTTGGGTCCCTCAGGATGGCAGCCCTACCCTTGACTGTAACACATTTTGCTTAATTCTAATTTTCAGAAAGGAATGCTTTTGACTTAGAGAAGTAACGTGAACCTTGCCTTCCACATTATCAAATTAGCTTTTTCTCACAATCACTGGAATTATTTCTGTAGGTGAGAGTTTTGCACAGAGTTTCCACAATCTAGGATGGAAACAGGTATTAATACTGCTGTTCCATATAATGTGCTTGTGGTCATTTTAAAAAGTACTTCAAAAGCTGGTCTTAAGAACAGATATAATTACATCTCAGATTTTCTTAACAGTGGACTGACACCTACACGAAATCATATGATAGGTTTATAAATCATGTATTTCTAGAAGTCATTTTACTGATTTATAAGTTATTAATATGAATTATAACTATGTTACAGATTTACACATTGTTTGATGGTTTCCATAAATCATATAACCCATTTGTGAAAAATATTAGGTGTGACTGGTAATGGTGTTACATTCTTTTAGATATGATGCAACTGTCTTTTGGTTTATATAATAGATATTATATGAAAATATGGTTTAATATGACTTAATATGTTTACTTTCCCCTAAGTCATTACACTATTCTGATTTAACCCAGAATTTTATGCTACAAAGTCTGATTTGTTGCCCATTTGCTAAGCTAGTTTTTCTCATGTATCTAATCGGGTTTGTAACTAACATATTTTTGCTTACTCCAAAAGCCCTAGGGGTTTTTTTGTTTGTTTTTTGTTTGTTTTTTTTTACCTCCAGGCATTTTGAAGGTAACCTGACCTTGTTAGTTGCCTGGGTATCAATTACTGGCCAGTCAGATGAAGCTAGTCTAGATTACTTCTTCTCTTAAGCAATTTAATAGTAGGTCACTTTCCTGGTGATCAAAATGTATTCTGTTATTTCAGTGCTACATTTTAATGAACATTTGAACACCATGTTATAAGATTTTTTCAAAAAAGATACAATCTTGGAAGTGTTTAGATATTATGAACTTCAAAGGTTTTATTAGTTTGACTTGTTTCATTGAGCAAATGAACCTCCAAATATGTATTTTAGGAGTCAATGTAAGATTTATAATTTGTTGAAGCTGAAATTATTTTGGCCTTTTTAAAAGCAGTATTCAAGTGCATTTATGTGGAGCTGGTAATGTCGTCTTTGACACTATCTTTAGTTTTGCTTGAACTCAATGCCAACAAATATGACATCTAGGCAAATATTTAAAAGGCAAACATCATTTGTAAGTAAGTGAATCTGCCTACACCGAATTTTAGGGTTTTTTTTTCAAAATATTTATAGGAATCTGTTGTGTTATTTTGAAGCATAAAGAAAATGAAGCATACTTTAGTTTAATCCTTAATTTCACTGTAGTTATACAACCCTTTAAAAGTGTGCAAGAAGCACAAAAATAGTTGTATTAATAAAAAGCTAAAACATTTAAAAAATATACTTAGGCTGTAAATCTCCACCAAAATATTCCATGCAAATATAAAATAAAGTTTTATGCCAACCACACTGTTCACATCTTCAAAAAGTTTCTGCTTCATATAGAATGATTAACTTTTTTAATCTGTGTAAAGATTTTCTGGTGCTGAAGTCTGCAATAACTGTTGCCCAGTTTGTAAGAGTATAAATTAGTAATATTGTGGCTATATTAACAATGAAAAAATATAAAAAAATCAGGTTTTCCTCTTTGTCTTACCTTACATAAACATTAAAACAGTGGTTTAGATTAAGCAAGCACCTTTAGTGTGCATTTTTCAATTTATTGAAACATTCACCCACTACCTAATGTTTTATAATTGAAAATTCAAAGTTATATAAAAATAAACATTTACTACAATAAACAATAGCATGTGCAGCCCAGTAAACACAACTTTGCTATTACTAGTAAAAGGCCACAGGCTTTGCATTGACCTAACAATGCAGGGTCTCAGGACCTGTCTGAGTTTGCCTACACCTGAGCTGGTTTTAACTTGTTTTAGCAATTATCTAGTGGCCAGGCGACTGTTGCCCAGCCTGGGTTAGTTTAAACTCTGTGACTGCAAGACGCAAGAAAAGTCTCAAAAACTCTGGTGATCACACGTGACAAACTGGGTTAGCAGATGCAGGGGGAGACCATGTAACTTTTCAACTTTAGCTAGAAACCACTGAGAACGAGGGAGACGGTGAGAAGAAAGCATTTCAAAAGAAACTCAAGAGGACTCGGGACTGAGGAAAGGGAGGAACATTTCCCACCATGAACATCATCTGCCACCTGTCAGAGACCTCAGTATGGATGTTGATGACTCCTTAGGAACACCTGTGCCCCTGTATTTTTGGGGAATAAAGGTCCACCTTTGGACCCTGAGAAGCCCATGAAGCATGAACACACTGGAGAGAAGGTGCAGATAATAGACTTTTTTCCTGTGTATCAATTTCAGCTGCTATTTTTCTATTAATGGGGTGATTTGGACTATCAGACTGATAAAGCATCAATTAAACTAACAATAAATTCTTTGCTCACTTATGTTTAGCATGTTTTTCCTTTTGCCCATAACATGATGTGACATTTAACATATGCAGTCACACTGTAATCACTCACAGACTTCATACTCTACATGCATGCACCTTTTCCACCAGGTGGAAAAGTTCTCATGTTCTCACAACTACATGGCTCCAACACACTGAACTCTGCTGGGATCATCTGTTACTTGTGGTGGGCTTCCTGGGATTTTGGTGAAATTCCACAGAAGTAAAGGCACCAGTGGCTCTCTTCATCCGTATGCTTCTAAGAGCAGAAGATTCTACATATCACGTATGCAGTGATTTAAATTATTATCTAGCCATATAATATTTTTTTAAAAAATTAATGTACGTTTACATACATAATCAATTCAAAGAAAAGTATACTTATTCACTCTAAAAATGTTGACGATCCATTCATCCACCACCATTAAATGCGAAACTCTAATATTCGTAACCAAAATAGCAATGTTTTCCACCTGTGAGATACACCCTCCAACCTAAACCATTCTATGATTCTTGTACTGTGGACCCCAGAACTGGTACAGTACTCCAGGTGAAGTCTCATGAGAGCAGAGTAGAGGGGGAGGATCATCTCCCTCAACCTGTTGGCCACATTTCTTTTTAAACACTAACTCAAGATTTCAGTGGCCTCACTCAACTGGCTTTGATGACAATTGCCTCTCCTTCCTACAACAATCAGTGTCAGAGTACTCCTGAGAAAATCAGAAGAAGGTTCAGTTCCTCCTCCCTCTGTTTCAGGGCTTCCAGACCCACATTTTCGAACTTCCAAAAGCAAGATTAAGTTCCTTTTGTACTGCTACTTTTCCCAAGCAGCTCATAAAAGATAAAAGTTAGTAATTTGGGGGGCTAAAGACAGGAAAAAGAAAATCAGAATATGTCCCTTGCCTGGGGGAGGCATTCAGGTGTGAGATTTGGAGTCTTAGTTTTTTTATTTTAGCCTTAAGGACTGTTAACAGATGCTGTCCAATTATTTGATCAAGCAAAACTTATAAGTAGGCCAGGTATTATGATTTCTAACACAACACTCTTAGCACTGTATGTCACCAGTTTACAGACTGTCAACCTCAGAAAAAATATACAAAATTCTAGGTATGACTCTCATTCAATCCACTCAAATATTTTTTTATTTTATTTTTTGCCAGGAAGCATAGATTACTGAGACTCCCCAAGATCCTTCTTGAGACAATTTCATTCCATTGATGAATGGCATTCTGCCTAGCAATTTTTAACAATTGAATCAACAAGTAAGTTACTAAGTGACATAGAAGCAAAAACATCTTGAAAGCCGCATCTATCAGGTGTGAAAGTCCTCAATACATAAGCACTTTCCTGACTGTGTTTTGAAAATTTAGCACTGACATCATTCACAATAGCTCAATCTGATCAGTGATCAAAGGACAGTTTGATCTTGACCGAAAAGTATGAACATTAAACAAACATAATTCAGGAATATCTTAGGGCATGAGATGTCTCTTAAGTTTTCTACTCTCGGGAAAAAAAGGCAGCAAAGGTCCCATGACCTTATACATGTATTGCATTGTCAAACCAAAATATTCTTCCCAAAGCAGCAGACGTCAAACAGAAATATTAGCTAGATTTATATTACATATGAGATGGATATGGTGATTTGTAGAAGACTCTATTACAAACGAAATGTTTCTTTCTCTGGTAATGGACATGACCTTGCAGTCATAATACTGAGAAAATTTATTGATGGACTGAACTGCTATTTTCTTTATGTAAGTGCTCTGAGGTAATATACCAGACTTTCATGGAGAAGAAAAAGATAGTTATATTAGTAACCACCTGTTATCTCAAATAGTTTTGTTTTTTTTTATTCCTGGTAATTCATATTGTTGAAATAACACAACAGTTTGGTTTCTATTTACATGAACTACCCCCATATATACACACTGGTATCATAATCTTAAATAATTCCAATGCTTAGCTTGCATGCTGATCCTTTCATTTTCAAAACATGCACCTGCTTTTTAATTTTTTGCAAAATGCCAGGTTAAATATTACTATGTTCTTCTGAACACCTAGGAAAACTAAGAGAAGAGAGACTTGACTTAAGTAAGGCCATTATGAATCAAGGAAAGATTAATTTAAATAATGTCTTAGTGTTTAAGCCTGCTATTCCAGAATTTTTAGACTATAGCCTGAAGTTATATCTATAGCACAGCAGGGAATGATGTACATCTGTCCAAACAGGCAGCAACCTGGCCATACTGGTGCTCAAGGACAAGGCAGAAATGCCTTGTCCACAAGCAGTAAAGTTGAATCAGTACAGTGGGGCAACCAAGGTGAAGTATATTTTGCTTCCAGCACCACCTTAAGAGAACTCAGTGTTTTGTGCATCTTGCTCAGCAGAGCTGTGACCTGAAATGTCAGTGTTGAAGATAACATGGAATTAAGCTCTTTTTTTTTTTTTTCATGTTTTTTAAGGGTAAATTCCATTTTAGGTATTTTCAGTAGTCTTTTTCCTTAGATTCCTTAAATTTTCAGGATTGCTAGAGTTAAGTAATTTAAGAATTAATTTTTTATATATATATATGTCTCTGTGTACATTACACTATGTGTAGTTCTACGCTTATGGCTTTATCTAAACTGGGGGATATTGGAGACTCTCCCAGTTCCTTCACTTGGTTACTGCCCTGGTGACACTTGGGGCACAACTCAAATGCTTAGGATTTGTCCCTGCCTCACCAAATGTCCTGATTTCCACTGCTAGGCATCACTGTCCAGTAATCTTCCATCCTGGGCAAATGGGGAAGATGGATTACAAAGCAAATTGTGGACAGCATCTGTCCCACAGCTCTGGGCCAGTTTCATACCAACTGAATTGATATCATTCAGAAATAGCTGCAGATTCAGACTCTTCTAAAGCTTCACTGTTTAAAAATTATTTGTGTTTTTTATACTCTTAATGGCTAAAAGACGATAATGAGATTTTGCCACAAAGCACCAAGGTAGAAGGGGAAACGGATTTTTAATAAAAGAATATCTCCTCTTAGACTTGCTTAACTTACGCTGTCATGACATGTAAGACTCAATGCAAATTTGGCATGGTTGATTCCAGAGTTTGACATGGTTTGAAAGCACATCTTTATAAAATCATAGAAACATAGAATCATTTGGGTTGGAAGGGGACCTTTAAAGATTATCTAGCCCAACCTCCCTGCTAGACGCAGGGATATCTTTCTTTACATCAGGTTGCTCATAGGTGCATCCAACCTGTAAGCAATATAGATAACAAGTGTTTCACTGAATCAGGCTGATGCACCATTGTGTTATTAAGCCCTATGGAGTATGAAAGTAGGCTTGAAGAACATACAATAAAACTTTATGTTTTAGTTTGTCTAAAAATACAAAAAAAAGACTCAAAGAGTATTAATATGGATTAAACAGTGAAATGCTCAAAAAAATAAAAATACTTTTATCATGCTAGGTATATTGATTATTTCATATGTTGATCTAGTCTATGAAAACCCCAGCTTAAATTAATGTGACCATTGTATACAATTTAAATGGTCTGAAATTAATAGCATTCCATAGGCATTACTTTGGCATACATGGATGGTCTTACAGACATTTTTGATATCCCTTTTTAACTCTGAAAAATCTTCCATGTATTTTCAGTTATTATTAGATACTTATTGTTGCTGTGGCATCGAATAGCTTCTGTTCTGATTAGGACACCCTTACGTATAGTGCCATGAAGATAGGGAAAAAAAAATACCAACACTGAAATATTTTCTGAACAAAACCACAGATAGGTAAATTTAGGACATAGGATGACAATCTGCTGGAAAACTGGCCTCAGATGATTACATACTTTATTCCCTTCTTGCATTTGTTTGCAAGGATCATAGTAAAGATATAGTGGAAATGGAAAGAAGAAATACTGTTTTCTTTTCTATCCTATGGGATGACCAGAAAAAATAATTTTTTGTCAAGCTTCTGGTTTTGAGGGTTTATTTGTTTATCTTTTAAGGATTAAAAAAATCTCATTCAATTGAAATCAATGGCTACATCTGAAATATTTCCAAATTGTGCAAAATTTGTGAACGATCATTTTTACCTTTATAAATGCCGTTCAGCCGATGGGCAAGATAAAATCAAAGCACCCATTCTGCTGGATTACAGCCAAAGTTCCCAGACTCTTTTCTTCACAGTGAATGAAAGGTGCTGCGGATTCCAGGATATTTGAAATTTGGAATTTTTTAAGGGAGGTGTTCTGGCATCTTTTGCAGCTTTTTTACATACTGCTACAACAATCTTGAACTCACTGGGTTTTGGGCTTTTTTGTTTGTTTGTTTTTCTAGACATATATCTTCATTGTTAGGCTTCCAAACAGTTAAAACATTCAGGGTATACGAAAACTACAACTGGAGAAGAGCTTTCAATAGGAAAAAATAAGACTCTCATTCCTACCAATCCGAGAAGCAATCCTATGAAAGACAAGGTGGGTCCATCATATCTAGGCCGCAGCTGCTTATGACTTAGCACAATTATAATACAATTGCTGTGAAAGCCCCAAGGTGAAGTCGATACTTTGAACTTCTAACCTGATTTTCAGCATAATGAATTTCATCAGTCTTTAAGGCAGAGAGGAAGTTACCAGGATATTGATATGTATTCATTTAAGTCCTTCATTACATTAGAATTTCAGATCAGTAAAGATTCATCCTTAAGGGCAAATATGTGTATATTATATATGTATAAACCTGTGTCCTTTCACTGAAGTGAATGGCAAAACTTCGACTGAGCTCGGTAACAGAGCATTCATATTTGTAAGTTTGTTAGGAGTAGAACATGTCTCAAAACAAGGTCTCCTTCATGCGTCTCACCTAACAAAAACAACAAAACAAAGCAAAATAAATGACATTTTAGGACACATGGGTAATTTCTATTGCCTGGATATAACATCTCTAAAATACCTCTTTTTCCTTCCTCCATCCTTTGCAACTGAGTTTTTGAGGCATCTTCATGTGGGCACTCCACTTGGGTTAACTAAAGGCAGTCGGCCCATCGGATAATAATCAGAACACTCAGTTGTCAATGTAGCTGCAAGACACCTCTCTAAGGACTTGAAGTTATCTGGAACTGAACCACATGTATTTTCATCAGCATGATTGACTTCAAATGGGCTTAGAGACATTAGTCTTGATGCTGAAAGCATTTTTGCAAATATTTACCTTCGAGCTTGTAGGTTATACCAGAGAACTATGTGACTCAGCTCACGTGCATAAAAATTACATGTATAATAAACTTAAACTGGGGAAATATATCATCAGGAATTTCTTTAAATGAGAAGTTAAAATCAAGCCAGAAAACTGAAATCAAGTATATGAACTAGAAGCAGTGACATGTAGCTGGCTATACAAGGTTTTGCATTAGCTGAATGCAAATGAAGACAGAAGGAACCAAGGTAATAAAATAATGCAGGAAAAATAATCCAGACAGAAGAATATTTAATGAGAATCCAAGCTTTTTAGCTGGGCTAGGATATATGCATGTCTTCATTCTAATGAAAGAAGGAATTATGAAATTGTCTATAGCATTAAATATAATACAGGAAATCTGATAAAGCTGAAGAGGTTGACTCACACCCTGATTATCCGAAAGAAGCACTGTTGTCATGATCGCTGTTCGTGAACTATGTATGACACTAAAAGCTTGCAGGAGAAGGACAGGGAGAAGGATCAATCTAAATTTTTCTTCTTGTCAATGAGTCTTTAAATACTGGATTATATTTCAAAACAGAATTTTTGAAGATTGAACTTTCATTTAGTGAGCAGCTGCAAAAAATACAGATGTATACATAATTATATTTGCCAGAAAATCGAAACATTTTGCTTTAATTGCTGCGTCTCAGAGAGTAATATATCACAAAGATGAATGAGAAAATAACTTGTTTAAATCAATGGCATTGCAGTTGTGCTTACTAAATCTGTTTTTTTTGTTTTCCAAGAACCAGCCCTTTGGGCAATGCCTTCTGAAAGAAATAGAATAAGTGTTCTAGATTATTGCTATTTTAAGGTGCAGAACAAGAAGATATTTTCATGGATTCATATCATGACTGCAGTAACGGTGACTTGAAAATCACCTTTATTCTTGGAGATGTAAATGAAACCACATTCTTATTCATGTTGTACATAGGTGATAAAATCCATTCGAGCAGAAAAATAATTCATGTGAAACAAAATAAGAAATCGTAAATTCAGAGGAACAATCTGACGACACCTAGTCCTGAGATGAGAAGCTGGCTCAAACCATTTGACCTTGATGAAAATTGATGAGAAATCACAAGGAGAGATGGCTGAGATTTGTTGATGGAAACTGCTGATCCAGAGGCACACGAACTTTTCAAGAATTCATTGGCAATTTGTCTTAAAAAGAGAATAAAAGCAAGTTTAAATGGTTGGTATGTTGTTTTGCTCAGATGTATTAATTTTTACAAATATATAAGCTCCTTCAGTAAGATAAAAAGTTAGTTCTTTAGTCCTCCCAGGATGAGGAGAAAAGATGTTGCCCTGTGATTAGTCCTCTGTGCCAGTGACTGGGGTAGACATCTTTAAGCGCAGTCCCTTGGTATTGTTGGACAGCCGAGCTATTGTGAAAGTGAAAAAAAGCTTCTGGCTGTGACAGATGAACGCCGTCAGATCTTATTGCAGCAGTTTAAGATGTTACGAACACTGAGTTTTTGTCCTGCCTTTCTGACAGAGGTCAGTGCCCTTGCAGTTGAGTCAGAAGAAAGGAACAAGTGTCATCTGGTCCCCGTGTCCAGCATGTTAGATCACATACACTCTATCGGCAGCTGAAGCTAGGATGGGTCCATGTTCATTTTTATTGACTGCTGCAGGGAAAGCATAACAAAGTACCACCTGAAATATTTGTAACAGAAGTTGTAGGGGTTTATCTGTGAAAATCTGCATCACGGCACAACTAAGAAATGGAACGACAATGTTAAGTTACACTGAATTTAAATCTTTGAGAGGTATAGCATGTTTTTTATTTGGACAGGTATTATGAGTTCACTTACATTATGGAGTTATTTCTCAGATTTCACATGACATGAAAGGTTTGTATCTTCCAGAAATGGTTATTTTACTCTGTGTGTCGTTATTCTATTCAGGTTAAAAAACACTGCCTCATCAATCTACCATGAAGAGTTTCAAAATCTTCTTACATATTTTCTTGCAATGTACACTAATAGAGGGATTCCCTTTTTGTTAATTGTCAAATAGATCTGTAGAAACTTTGAAGAATGTGTACCTTCTTTTGTGACAATACAATTATTTTACTTTAAATGGTAGAGGGTTACAAATAAAGTCTATAATGACAAAGTGTAGTTGCAGAGGGATGGATTTCAGGGAGTCTTCACTACTCTACTAATAAAAGAAAGCATTTTCTAGTGTATGTAAACCAATTTAGGTAATTAACAATGAAAGTGATAGATATAGTAAAAAGGTGTAGATTAAAAAAAAAAACAACAAAAAAAACCACACAACCAAAACCAACCCCAACCCTGTGACTTTAAATCACACTGAATTAAATTCAGATTGTATGAATCCTTCAGCTTGAAATAGTACTGAACAACAATCAGCAGCCAGTTGAAATTTTTCTAGCAGAAATGAAGCTTCATTGGAAAACATAAAATTCTGAAGCCCTAAATATTTTGCTTAAAATAAAATATCTCAGATTCATCAACTTTTGCTGAACAGCAGGCAGCCAATAAAGACCTAGAGTCCTGGTGGGCTGTCACCTGCCACTCTGATTATCTGCTCAGTTGGCAAGGCAGCTCCTGGAGGGTCCTGGAAACACAGGCTGATCAGTCAGGAATCCCTACCAATGGATGTGCTTGTGCTGTGCCATACACTTGGTCCATTCATCTGCGCCAAGTGGCAGCTTGGGGCCATCTCGTATTCCTTCTTTTCTAGGTTCTCTTTTATTGTTTGGATGGAGTTACATTACTTTAGTTCCCGATAAGTACATATCAGGGGAATTTAAAGCTCTTCCAGAGTACAGCTGGGAGGTTTTTATGTATTTAATTAATTATTTAATTTGCATCTAGGTGTATGTAGAAAAGGTACTTTTATAAACATTATATTAGAAGATAGTGAGGTCTCCTCTCCTCTCCTCTCCTCTCCTCTCCTCTCCTCTCCTCTCCTCTCCTCTCCTCTCCTCTCCTCTCCTCTCCTCTCCTCTCCTCTTTTTTTTTTTCTTTCATAGGTTAAAAGCTGAATTTACACAGCTATGGTGAATATTAAAATAATTACTTCTCATAGCTAGGGAGAGGAAATACAGTATTGCTTTTCAGCGCAAACATATTCAGTTTAGAATTTCAATCTGCTGTTTTGTGATATTGAGATATGGTGTCGCATCTTTAGGGCAGATATTTTGGTCCAAAGCATTTTTTATATTCCTTTCAAAAGACATAATCATAAGCCAATTTTCCTTCTGTCTACTTTCATTAAATTACCTTATTTGAAAACACCACCAACAAAGCACCTAGACATCCTGCCTTCTCTTACAGAATTAGCATTTTTCCTTTGATGTGGCTCAAAGTGGGAAACCACTTTAATGTGGGACTCAGCCAATTTCTGCTATTGCATTGACATCAGCTGCACAAAACTGCTTTGTACTGGCCTCTCCGGCCAAATGTTAGCTTGGCATGTTTCACAAAAGAGAAGGAGGTGGCAGGTACAGCTTCAGCAAGATTCTGTCCTGAGGTCTGATACCCTAAAACAATTTTTCAGGTCATAATTAATTGAGTTTTGTTTGACGTGATCAGAAACAGGACAAGAAGGAAACCTTGACCTATATCTTTGATATTTATTAACAGAAGAATGATTAAAGACAGGGATGGAATCCTAAGGGCTTGACAGACCCATCACTCCTGCCAAAGGGTCTTTATACCACCTGGTCTATCCTATGGACAGCCAGGATGCTATGGCAGGGAGTAAAGCTCAGCTTCAGAAGCAGAAAGCTTTCTACATGTATTTTCTCCATACAACAACCCTATCGCAAGCCAAAGTCAAAATCCAATGATTTGGATCAAACAGCAAAAGCTGTTTTTTTAAGACAAATAATATTTAACGGAACCTGTTTGACATTCTAGAACACAGTCACTTACAGATCACAACACAAATTTGTTTTTCGTTGCAATATATTTTGAGTATTTGATAACTTCTCATATTTAAAGGCAGTTCTGATCTACAAAATGGAGGCAGTCTTAGCCATAGAAAATTGAAGACCTATGTATGCCGCTTGTAGCACTTTCTATTGTGATCAGAAGCCAATTAAATTCTTCATGAGCAGAAACACTCAATGTCTGAGAAAGTATATTAGAAAGGAATAATAACTGAGCTGCATCACTGTATTAGAAAGTAGTTAGAAAGGGTTTACCTAGGGTGGCAACACTGTCAATACCTTCTCGTTTCGTTACAGAGGAGAAATTGGCTTTTATGTAAGTCCATTTTGAAGGACTGGGTGTTTCTCACCCAATGGCTACGGAAGATGGTAAGGTTCCAGGACTACTTCTCACATGTCCATTTCTAAAAGCATGCCTGGAAGATGGCACATGGAGCATACACTCCTGCTCGCTGGTCAGGGACCACGTTTGCCTGAGCAAATAGTAAGGTGATAAAGGTCCCATTCTGACTCTTGGTATGGCTTTGCAACACAAGGGCAAAGTCCAGCAGTTCATACCAAAATACATCTCTGATCAGGCAGCTTGATTGTATTCGCTGGCATTTGAGTGCACATTTTCTCTGCTAATATTTGGCTGTTATTTCAAAAGGAAAAAAGAAGAGAAACAACACTGTTAGCTCTAGGGTGCTTGTTGCTATAAAACAAATAATCTTTCTTCAAAGTCTGTAACAGTTCCCACAGTAAACAGTAACTAAATATTTCACTGTCCGTGAAGTCCTATTGTTCCATTTATAAGAAGCCTTGGGTGTTATGTCTCTCAAGAAGAGATGTAGGAGTTACATTTTTGTAACTCCTAGCAATCAAAAAAAAAAAACAGTATAAGAAATAGAAAATACAGTTCAGCCAGCCATTCCCTAATGTACAATCAGGACAAGCAGAATAGTATTTTGCATTTAACCTAGTGTTATTCTTAGCATACAATTCAAAGATTCAAAATTTATACTTATCCATCAAATAATTAGAAGAGTATTCCAATTAAAATCTTTTCTTTATTGTGTAACCAACCCTATTTGAAAACAGAAAATAGGTGTATATGGGAGTCTCTTTGCAAACGTATAAACCAGTATTTGTAATCAAGTACAAGATTGCTTTCAGAGATGCTTGGTTAGGAATGCTTGAATGTGGACAAGGAGGAGCAGACATATAGAAAACCATGCTGTTACCTAGCTTAAAATCAGTCCAGAGAGGTCTGATGCTGAGGATAAATTGTTTATATTTGTAATTGTATTTAAAAAAATTAGTTTGTTTAAGTACATGTCTGGTCTAAAGCAAATGAAACAAATTACGTAAACAAAATTTAAAACAAGTTTTAGAACAGAGTAAGCATAGACACGTCTCAAAGCCTTCTCTAGGTTTTTTCTCCTCTTAATTAAAGGGGCTTACTATCGTTAGCTTTCCCCAAATTTTCATTCATTCCTATCAATCACCAGACTGAAGTTTGTTCTGAAAGCAACTCAAAAGATTTCTTGTTTCAGCAACTAATTATGCTGTGACTAATTCTCTAGGGGAAGTTTAAGGCCCAATAATAGGAGCAGCTTCTATGAAAACATGCCCAGTGACTTCCCCTGCTGAGAGCTACATTGAAAGGCCTTGCCAAGCCAGGAGATAGATTGGATTCCCAGTGCTGTTGCAAAAACAATCAGTTCCTAGGCTTCAGTGTACCAGAACAGCTGAAATAGTAAATAGGCATGTGCAAATCCTAATTAATTAAATCTAATGCTCTTGTCAAATGATAGGATTCTCCATAACATGATGAATTTTTAATAAATAAACCAAAATTAAAGTTCATGCTGAAAGAGAATACATCACTATGGCATCTTCTGACATTTTCCCTACATTCTGTTTACTGAAGAGTAATTACAAACCATTTGTGAGCATATCTACTGAGCAGCATTTACTTCCCAGAAATCCTGGAATTATAAAATGAATTATGAGTGTTTGCTGGCAGGTACTCAGTTTGCCTCTTTCATCCATATTTTCACTGTCATTTCGTATTACTCCACTTTTACTATGTGTTCTTTACTTCAAGTTATTTTCATCATGCTAACATCCCTACTTTTCAATTATGCATGCAAATCCTTTTGTAATGGATACCTGCCACAAAGCACTTCCATACATCTCTACATATTAAACAGTTTTGGGCTTCTTTTCATAAATGAATTAACATCTTTCTTGGAATGACCATAACTTGAAGCAGATCTGCTGACCGTAAATGACTAAAACCAAGGACAAGCCATTGCTGAAGCAGCCTGGTCTCCCAGTTTGTGTGAAATGGTATAGTTCTATTCAACTGAAAGGATGCAGATTAGCCCAGCTTCATTGATTTTGCTGAAATTATGCCATTTAACATCAGCTGAGACATCAAGCCAAACGAGAATATGATATTACTTAGAGTCTTTCTGTTTTTTTTCTTTTTGAAGCTATTGTGTTTGCCACTGCATCAAAACATTCTTTAAACCCCCCCATTTCTGTAAGTTTTATTATATATATTCTTATATTTTCTTCATGCTTAGTGTCATTGTCATTTCTGAATGGCTTATTTTTGTCACCATATATTGAAATATGCTAGCTATTACTTCTGACAAGATATCTTTACTGAAAACTCTTTCTTTTTTTAATGACAGAGTAAGAAAATGACAACAACAAAAAACCTAAATGACAAACAACAATAAAAAAACCTACAACTAAACTAAGGCAAAGTGCAAAGGCTCCTTGCAAGGATGTGCAGATTCAAATTACTGGAGTGACCTCAGCTTCAACCCATTTCTGATTCTAATCAGGTCAGACATATTATAGACCCATACTAGGTATCTTTCTAGCTCTGTGAACACAGATAAGCCATGAGGAGACATAACCAGAAGAGAAACTGACTTTTCCCAAGAGTAAGGTATGTGGAATTTATCCAGGTCCACTGATTTCTTAACTACAGCCACACTCCATTTTGTGCTAGAGGGCAAAATTACACACATCATGATAGAGAACATTATGATAAATTAGGAAATGCCTTTCCACTCGCTTTGTCACCTTTAAACCTTCCTGTGATGTAATGGTAGATAGAAATATATGAGAAATTTTAATTTCCATAACACCGTACAAACTCTTTTGGTCTGTGTAGCATATGCAAATTCTTGACACATTTCTGATTGTGAAACACAGATAGCCTAAGAAACATAAAACTTCATGCAACTTCAGTTTTTGTATTGTAGTGTGTTCTTAGATTCATTTGTTGTTTGCATAGCTGACCTTAGTTTTATAAAGCCTTTTGATTTGCTGTTTGTATCAACTTTAATTTGTTTTGTGAAGGAAATCGTTAATCTTAAAAGAAACATAGCTGAATCCTCAGTTGTGACAAATTCTCATAGGATTCTTCAGCTTACAATTATTTCGTACTCTATTTAATTGTCCACTTAAATTTTTGCTACTTCCTGAACCTTTCACCTTTACTTACACAAAGCATTTATTACAGGCAAAGCAAGAAAACAATGAAACAAGAAGAAATTACCATTAAGGTAAGACACTCAGAGATATATAATTAACAGTGAGTGCAAAGGGGGAACATTGGTAATAGTTCGTGAGCTACAATTGTCCTTGGATGATGTATATTCTGTCATTGCTTTGAAACCTCTATAATAGATGTAAAAATGTTTAGATAATAGCAAGGCAGTCAGCAATAAGCAAGAAATGTAACAAGAAGTCCAAATAACATACTTTTATGTAACACATCCTACTTAAATAAGCTGGAATGTGAAGAATACTCAAGTTAGCATCTTTCTAGCTAAAGTTTGCAGGCTCTGTTCAGTCCATATTTTACTAAGACTAAAAATAATTGATAAGGATTGAAATGGATAAAGAAGGTCAAAAGAGGTTGGCCTTGCAATATGCAGCCAAAAAAAAAAAAAAATCATGTACCTTGATTGTGCTACGGTTTTAGACTTTGAGTTTAGTTTATTATGAAGAATCATGAATATACAAAGCAGAAAAGAAAAAGCTTCTCTAATCAACGCATTGCAGCTCCCCAAGAGAAAATTGAATGTATCTTGCTTTAGTAAGCTTCCTGAGTGAGGCTGTTGAGCAAATAAGTTCCTGTTGCCCAAGATACGGCATAGAGGTAGAAGTTAATGAGATCGGTCACAGAATAGCTAAAGGCTAAAGGTCTTTTACTTGAGGAATATATACCTAAAAGGTCAGCAAGGATAATGAGGTCCATAGGTGAACCTGGGTGAAAGTCAGAGTGGCCGAAACTGGATGTGTACCCTTGCTGCATGCTGAGCCTGCATCTAAAGAAGACCTCAGCACCTAATAGATACCTAGAGGGTAACTCTCTTCCCTCTGTTTCTAGTTTGCATGAAAGGAAACACAGGCTTGTGAACTGTTACGAGCTGAATTAAATCAAAATGTAGTGAAGACACTCAAAGGTAACCTGAACCGCAAGAGTGACAGCTAAGGAAAAGATGGAAGACTCCTACATATATACTGGTAAGCGACATATTTACAACATGCTGGTATCAAGCCTGGTATCTTCCTGGAGGTAACTTTAGGGTGATAGGTAACAGAATCCACCCCCCCACCCCAATAAAATATGACACATTTGATATCTATGACTGTTGCCCCAAGAGCTTTGAAAGAGATTGTGCTACTGTCAATATTAGTCAGATAGTATGCTGTAAATCTGACACAGTCTCCAATTGAGTTGCTAACAATATTAAATCCAAGGTAACATATTACTCACTTTCCGTAATAGCCAATGCTGATCTCTATTTAAGTATTCCTTCAGGATACACAATAAAAAATCATGTAAATTCCAGCTGCTGCATGCTGTTCTTGTCAGGAATATATATGAATAAGACCGTATGATACAGAAGATTAAGCAAGGAATTGCTTAATTAAGCAAGTACATATTTTGTCCGTTGACATATTCACATTTTCTTAATTTTAATTTCTGTTCTTAGTGAATCTTTAGTCAGTTTTTAAAATAAGCAGTTCTCTGTAGTGTAATTTTTGTTGAACAAATAGCTTATATATTTATTTTCCAAAAGAATACACAATTTTGTCTTTGAGTATATCAAAATTCACACCTTCTGTCTGCTCTGATGGGATGCACTTTTTTAGTCTATCGCAAGAACAACTGATAATGATAGATATCACTGAAACAGGAACAGCAGGTCAACTCTTCTTTCTCTTGATGAATGGCCTTTGAGAACACAAGTTTGTCTTTCCTTAGCTAATAATTATTATGTGTGTGCTTATTTGTAGTTCCAACTTCTCTTTATGTTTCTAAATGGCACTATCTTTGTACTTGTAGTTCATTCTGTGAGGCGGGTGAGATGGTGTCTTCTACAGACTGGGAAGGAAAGGGCATCTTTCTGGGTGTTCTTGGCTGTCCTTGCAGATGTGAGTTGGTTCACTCTAACATTACATTATTTATTTTACTTTGACAACAACACAACATTTCACTGTTTATAATTCACAAAGATTACTTGATATGAACTCCATGGGGAAAGGTGTGAAAGTAAGGGAATACAGGAAGAAATAATCACAGTTTTATACAGACAGCCATCTTTCAACACAGGTTTTTTGCAGTGTTGACTTATCAAAATATCATCTAGAAATATGTATTGTAATAGCATGAAGAAACTGCAATTACAGCAACAGTAATTATTATTCTTTTTGTTCTTCACAACTATGCTTGTGGCAATTATAACTGAAACAGATGTTATCGCGTATAAATAGCAAGTACATTTATTGTTCTTTTCATAAAAAAAAAGTAATCCTCTTCATGCTTTGAAATTTTCCTGTTTTTTTAAATTATTTTTTATTTTAAAAGAACATCTGTAAATTAGCCAGCAAAGGCCAAAAAAATGTTAGGCTACAGTTCTACACTTCCATTTTTATTCAGAAGAA
The DNA here is from genome assembly GCF_963924245.1 of Chroicocephalus ridibundus. Lineage (NCBI taxonomy): Eukaryota > Metazoa > Chordata > Aves > Charadriiformes > Laridae > Chroicocephalus > Chroicocephalus ridibundus. The sequence goes on along the minus strand of NC_086284.1, from coordinate 91,029,276 downwards.
TGGACAGAATAAAGAGAAGAGGAAAAAATTAAGTCTTATTTCTACACACAGGATTCTTTGCAGATGACTGTGCTTTTACCACAGGCAGCAAGCCTCTAACATTCAAAATACATTTGTCCACCTTTCAAAAACGTCTTTCATTCAGATGATTTTCTGTCGGAGATGAAGGGAAAGAGTTTTGATAACCTAAGCCAAGATGTATTCTTCTTACCTTCTTTTCCATCCTCTCAGAAGCAGCTTCTCTTGTGTGCTACATCACAAAACAAAGGGCTTTGGCAGACTAGTGCCTGCAGAACAAAGTTTCTCTGAAGATCAATTGGCGCCTGCAGTCTGAGTTTATGCACCTGAGGCGTATGTGTAAAATGAGGTCTCCAGCTTACTTGCTTACAACTTGCATCACAGAAAGACAGTGATTTAAAATGAATGCGATAACCAAATTCCAGTTTTTAAATAAGAGGTATGGTCATATATAGGCAATAGTGTTTTTTTTTTAATATCTTTTGCTCTCTATTAATAAAGAAATGCATCCACTACAAGAATACCACTGAGAAGACAGTGGTAAGAAGTCACTAATATACCCATACCAAACAGAGTAAAATTACGGGGGAATTAACCTAGTCTGTTGAATTAGCCACATAAAAGGCTAGTTTCTATTACTACCCTCAAAACCAGAAACTGGTTTACTACATTTGATTTTTGTGTGAATCTAACTTTCTGAATGGTGAAGAGTACATGTCACATCTCATATGTAATGCCTTTTAATAATCAGGATTTTAGAAGTTTTTCTGAGTCGTTTTACACTGCAGAGTTCACCATCAAGAAAGGCATTCTCTGTGACACTAATTTTCAGTATAGTGCTGTATTTTTTGAGAAAATAGATGGGATATTTTACTTTTAGCTCTGCTGATGCTTACATGCTTCTTTAAATCATCACTTTCTTAAAGGTTTTACAGTTAGGTGGTGTTTTATTCAGCAAAAAAATTGGTCAAATAATTTCAAAAGCAGAGTCATCACCTTATAAGAAAATGTATGAAAACTGTGATTGGACTTTAATAACTTCAGTAGCTCATGTACAACACAGATTATGTTGTTTTCCTTGTTTTTCTTTGAAAAACACAATTTGGTTTAAGTGCTCTTTTTTTTTTTTTTTTTTCTCTCTAGAGTGGTAAAAAGTTAAATTCTTTATTGAAACACTTGTGTAATACTATTTAGCTCCATGCAAAAATTGGTTGAAATAACACTGTACAAAGACAGGCAATGCTGATAGAGACAAACTGTGGCCAAATCCTTATTCCAAAGTTCAGGCATGAAGCTTGTAAGTCAAAGTTCTTCCTCTACAGAGCAGAAACACTTTCCAAATATTTTAATTTGTCATTGTCTCTGTGTCTTGAAATAGTTACCTTCTTAGTTTAGTTCATTTATGTGGGTGGGTTTTTTTTGTTTTCAGCTGGATTCTCAGAGTTTCTATAATGAGCTCTTCCCATTTCTGTTAGAATGGTGCATGAATGAGGATGCTCACAGGCTCATAAGAGTGGACCCAGTTCAAAAGCCATGCTACTGTTCAAAGTCATACTGCAGTTTTCGCTTACCTGATCATATGAGATAATAGCAATTCCTTACTTTGAATCTTTAGTGTATGCTTTTTTCCTTATGCAATTTTTCTACAAAGAGGAAAAGAACACAGCATTTGTCAACTTTTGTTTACAGTATCACATGTGTAATACATATAAATAGAAATGTTCCCTCTGAGAAACCACTGACTTTGATCAGGAGAGCTATATAATTATTGGGGCTCAGAACCCAGTTGTCTTGAAAAAACTCTGAGGGTTTAAAAAAAATCTTTTCAAAGGAAAAGGGGTCTCAGTGTCAAAAGATTCAATACCAAAATAATTTGTAAACAGCAAAATAAGAATTTTGAACTACAGTAAGACAAATAAGTGTACATAAACAAACGGGAATAAACAAGCAATAAATGTGAACTTGATGCAAGGCTGTTTTATTGCCTATGAGTGTTGTAGAAGGGTTAGTTTTTTTATTTAATTGTAAAGTAGCACAGCTGATTAGCTATTTTAAGTGCAGTGGCCTAGCTGAGAAATAATGACTATAATAATAGAACAAAAAAGGGACAAATTAGATTGTGTGATCTCAGCAAATTCTGGCAGAGTGGTTGACGCTGGTTAACAATGGAGACAATGCAGTTAAAAAGGAGCAGCATTCAGATAGCCCGCCTGCCTCCTGAATGTGAGCCTATCAACTGGCAACTAATGTATATGGGTCTGAAAGAAAGCAAAAGAGGATGAAAAAAGTATTGTGAAATGGTAGCGAATTAAAGAAATATTAAGAAAATTCATAGGTCCTTCGTTAAGAGAATAATCTTTCTGTGTGTTGAACTAAAGTTTCTGAGGCTGTCTACACTCTCCTGGTCCTGTCCAGATGATGTGCACTAAGCACTTCTTGAGCACTGCAGTGCGTCTCACAGCACCCTATCCCTCACATGTCCTGTGAGGAACAGAAAAAGATCCTCTATTGGCTCCTCTGATCTGGACAAGTCAGGGTGCTCCATGATGCCGACCTATCCCATAGTGCAGGTGCAATATCAGTGTTAAAATCAGTTTCTTCCCATTTCCTAGGCAGTTTCTACCTTGGAATCTCTATCAACAGGCTGTTTCATATCCACCAGTAACATCTGTTCTCCAGTATGCATGGTCTTGCAGACCTAGTTTCCCAAGGAGAATTATTGCTCAAAAATTATGGATGATAAATTAGTGTAAAAGAGGTTTAGCATGAACCCATTGATGAAAGGAAAGCCAACTCCTTCCAAGTCTACCTAAATCTTTAATGGGACACAGATACACTTTCTGTCCTTTCTGACAAGACCTGAAGTCTCTTCTGGATGGGGAGGATGTTCAGGCTTAAAACACTTAAATATCCCAGAGCCAGTCCTTGATTCCAGAAGTACAAAAAGCTTCTTGTATAAGCCATTAAGTCTGTTTCCTTCGTAGGTTTGACAGACTTGTCAAATGTAAAATGAGAATTTGAGTAAAAATTGTATGTATGTCTGGACTGGATACTCAAAACTATCTGAATCCATTTGCCTAAAACTGATCATTTTAAGGAGGAAGTCGACCATCAGCAGGACTAGAAAGCAATCAGAGAATTAGAAGGCTTTCGATACAATGAAGGAATTGGCCTCATAAGAAGAATAAAAACAGCATAAAAAATCATAATGGGAGAAAGAGACCTTGGAGTGGAAAGGACAGGAGTGAAACCTGGTTTGGCACTGCCAGAAGTTGCTCTTCAGCATCACAACCCCTTCCCAGGCCAGAGGGAACACCCTTCCTGCCCAAAGCCATGAGGGCCCTGCCCTGGCGAGTGGCTTCTCCCTGCAGGGTAAGGACAGCAAGTGAATACACGGAGCTGTGGCCCCCACATCTCCCACGGGAGGGGTGTGCAAGCAGTGCAGCCCCACTTCCAGAAGGTTTACTGTCAATCCCTGTGTTCTGCTTGAGACGAGGTAAACTCGTAACTATGTATGTGTGTTTCTGTATATGCATGCACGTGTGTTTTGGTGTGATTAGAACCTTTGAGGATAAATTTGGGACAGTATAAAGGTGTTTATAAAATCATTGGTGTTTAGCATCCTGCTTCTAGTATTGCAACTATTCTGTCTCATTACCAGTATTGATTCTGTAAGTATAGTTCACTGATTGCTGGATAACTGCATGTTGTTTATACATCAAGAAACTGTTTCAATCCCAGTCTGATTTAAATTATGTGAACTGAGAAGTTTTTTCCTTTGACAAATTCTGACCTGAGGTGGACTGGGAAAACTCATTTAGTGATATCGCAAAGGTCCATTGTTGAAAGAAAATAACAATAATGAACTAAAAAATTATAATCTGTATTAAAAATTGTGATCTTTGCTTTATGAACTGTTTTGTTAAAAATATCAAAGACTATCATGAAAGCAAACTGGTTAAGAAAACAAAGAAGGATATAATCATTATAACTCATCACTGGTCACTGTAGTCTTTCCTGTCGACTGTAGCCTTTCCTATTGTGCAACTGATGAAAACTACATAGCATAAAGTCATGATTCAGCACATTGTTCATGAATGTATGAATTTCTCTGTGTGTTGATAACCTGAAATACCTGGACCTGTCTCTATCTCTGTTCATGATGATAACTCTAGGGAAGCTCATTTACATCAAGGTCTACTTTTTCCTCATATGTATCTAGGGAAAAATTCTTAAAACAACTTCAGTATTCTTTAATGAGTTGATGAAAAGAGAATCTGCATTTTTACTTCACTTTTCAGCATATCTTTAGAGCCTACTTGTTCATTTTGCTTTATAGCAGCAAGTAGTACACTCACCAAGTGCTAAAAATCTTTAAAGCTAAGAATAATTGCCAGATGTTCCTGATAGCTCGTTATCACCACCTTCAGTATTTCTTTCTTTCCCTCACTTTAATTACACTGTGATAAATTTTCAGGAGGCTTTCACTAAATAGAACCTAGGTTACACTTGAATAAGCCAAGATGACAATATTATTAATTGCTTAAATCGATCATTATAATATATACTTGTCCTGCAGAGTGATCTGCACTTCACCACTTATATTTATAAATATGCCATAAATGTCTGATGCCTTAAAGAAAGATAGTCCCAAATCAAAAAAAGAAACAAGATAAAATACATTTCTTAAAGTACTACTTTTGATTGAGTTTTCCTGGGAGCCTGAACACTTTTAAGTCAATTAAGCCCATGAGAAAGTTTAGCTGTTCAAAACAGTTTCCTGAATCTTTCTTTCAGATTTTCTATCTTGTTTTAAAGTGCTAGCTGCAACAGCTAATAGAGATAATGTCAACTGAATGACAATAGAGAAACATTTGTAGGTATTCAGGGATTGACAGAGCCTCAGCTCTGTATGCTGCCAAAATAATTATAAGAGACATGACAGCCTAAGATGCCAAAGAGAATGCCCAGTCCTCTTATCCTCTGACTTCTTTTAGCTATATATGTACTGAAAAGACCGATAGGATGTGTTTACTGTATTCAGTCCATGCTTAAGCTTGATGGTGAGCCTCCTCCCAGTGCACAAATACAGCCATACGTCCTGTCCCTCACTGGCTTAAAACACAAAAGTTTAATGTTTTTTGTTAAAGGTACTGTTGAAATTTAAAAGCAATATCATCGCTTTCTTATTAAGGTAACATTAGTAACTGAATACAGTCTGAAAACTAAAGCCATAGCATTCAAAGCTTTAGTTCATGGCATTGGCTCCCTAGAAAAGACAAAGGAAATGTCACTTACATGCCATTCAATTTTACAGGAAGGAACCAAAGGAACATTATGACCTTAAGGCTGCAAAAATAGAGCAGAGATGACATTCAGTGGAGGTAGTTGTGGAGCCAGTGCAGGTACCATTGCTCCCCTCTCATTATCACTTCAAAGTGGATGTCTGAAGTACTCCTCTATACACTGTTTGTGTCCAACGCTTACAAAACTATTTCTGTCAGAAACGGGAAAGGATTGATTGTCTTCTGAGTCTTCACACTGAGGCTGGAGAGAACAACTGAAAAAGTCCTTTGGTAAGTGAAACAAATAGCATCCTCTCTGGTCCACCAAATACTTCACTTGACTTTACTTCCTTGATTTAGATATGTAAATGGATATGTACCAGAGAGCTTATTTTCTTGAAGTGACCTGAGCAATCCTATCTCAGGTAATCAAAGCACTTTATGTATTAGTGAAGACCCAGTTCAAAACAAGACATTCTATCACTTTGTTCATCTTTCTGGGGTACTCAGTATCTACACTGTGTTCCCAAGTATTCCCACATTCTCTTTTCAAGCATATTATTTTGCCTCCATACCCTGGTCCTGCACACCACCAGTCTTTCTCCCAGGACCCCAAAACACAACCCTTCCCCAACCATATTACCAGTTTATTTATTATCCCCAACAAAGAATATCTACAACCAACAATTCCTTATCTTCTGGTGTTTTTTTGGTGAAGTTTTCAATTAATAGATAAGCCAAAGTGATAAAAGACATGCTACTTAATGGGCTTTCCAAATATTTACTGAGATAATTTTTCAAGTCCTGTCATGAATAATCATAATCTAATCCAGTTATCACATAAATATTAATGCTGAAATGAAGCATTGTGAAAACACCAGGAATGTTAATCTTCTCAAATAATTCACTACCAAATCAACTATTATATATCAAATGCAAGCAAATAACAGATGAAATAAGAAATACTAGTATATAAGTGGTTTCTTTGTATCTGTTGAAATAAAAAACAGTAAATGCAATTGGAAATTTATCAAAAAGGTTTTTTTGTCAAAAAAAGAGCATAAGACAAATTAGGGAGTGAACAGCTAGAGAAAAGTTAGAGATATTCAAGTTGACAGAGTCTGATTAAATTCTCCCTGGAGCACTGAAGGAACAAGCTGATGCAGTGTCCGAACTGTTAGCGATTAGCGCTGAGACTTCTTGGAATAGGAGGAAGGTCCCAGAGGACTGGCGAAAGGCAAATATAGTACTTACATTAAAAAGGACAGAAAAGCTAGTAGAATTACCGGTCAGTAGAAATACAGACCACTGAGTCTGATTTTGTTTCCAGAAAAAAAATACCTAAATAAATTATAAGCTTATAGAGAACAAAGAATGGTGGCAGTGGAGGAAAGAGCTCAAATTTGTGTATTTAGACCAAATAAAAGAAAGCCATTTAATTTATTTATTTGACAGAATAACTATGCTATTGGATAAAGAATAATCAGTAGAGGGGTTATATCAGCACTTCAGAAAGGCCGTAGACATTGTAATATATGACAATCTCTTGAACAAAAATCAGGAAAAATGGCTGAAATTGCCAGAGAAGATATGTAATTACATGAAAAACCCTACTCAAAAACTATCTACATGCATGTAAGCATCAGCAGAGCTAAAAGTAAAATATCCCATCTATTTTCTCAAAAAATACAGCACTATACTGAAAATTAGTGTCACAGAGAATGCCTTTCTTGATGGTGAACTCTGCAGTGTAAAACGACTCAGAAAAACTTCTAAAATCCTGATTATTAAAAGGGATTACATATGAGATGTGACATGTACTCTTCGCCATTCTACACCATCACTATCTTCATGTAGCTTGCAACCAAGCAGGAGAAACTACATTTTGAAAGGTACTCGGTTTGCCTCTTTTACCTGTGAGGAGAAAAGAATGAAGTGAGGGAAGGATCACATGGATGGAGGAAGAATAAGAATGGGAAGTGAAGGAGGATAAAAGGGGCCAGCTAAGTGAGAGTAAGGTGCGGATAAATTCACTTCCCTGGTTGAGCCTTGGACCTGACCATTTCAGGCTGTCCTGTTTTCTTATTAAAATCCATTCCTAACAATTTTCAGTGTGAACTGCTGTGGTATCTCTCTGTTCTGCATGTGCACTTACATGCATGCATGTGTCTTTTTTGCAATTAAAGTTTTAGCTGGACTAGACAGCAGGTCAGAGCAGGAACTCAGAAAGACCCCAGATCTGAGTCAGTGGCTAGGAAAGGGATGGAGAGCTATGCAGGGATATGAAAAGACTTGGAGTATGTGGTAATATTCCAGTTGTCTGTGAAGCAAAAGATTTAGGGTTTGTGTATTCTTCACTAAGTGAACCTAAACCCTGATCCGCCAGAGAGGAGGAATGGGTCTGCGCTGCCTATGTTGGCTATGTTTACATGATGCCAGTAAAGGCACTGCTTTCTCTTTATGTTGGTTTCTATGGCTGGCCATGGTTGCATCATGTGTGGATGGGTCCATGGGCACTTTCCAGGAATACATGCCACTATTGGCTGGACTTAAGAGCCACAGCAGCCTGGCTATATCACATTGGGTCTGCATGAACCTTGTGGTCCAAGACAAAGTTGACTCTAGTGGACCAGGAAGGATAATTTTCCTTTGTCTCAAAGCCCATGAAATTGGTTTCACCTAATAGAGTTAGTATGGGGATGTTCAGAAAATATGCTGTCCTGATCTGCTGTGCACTCACATTGCACAGCCTCACCTTACGTGCCTCACCTTTATCATACAGAGCACAAGGGAATAAGTAAAGCCTTTGCCAGCTTTATTATGCACAAAATACTTTTATTGGAAACTCCTGCATATACGTGTATGTTTGTTTTACACCAGAGGAAGGAGGGATTGAGATGAGACAGAGGGAGACGGTGCAAAGTTATTTCTGGATATCAGTAAGAAAGGCTCAACAGCAAATGATTTAGTATGATAGCTGGTTTAATAAAACACAAAAGGGAGGGTTATATAGATGACAAGTAAGTCTTATGTCCCTTCAGATGCTGGGAACTCCACATTTGTGCAGAATCAGGTAAGGCCCAGATGGATTTTCCCATGGCACACTGCACATATATAGTCCATTGAAGGAAGTTCCTCCTTTTTTGGTTATTTGAGTTATTGTGTAATTTTCTTACAAGAAAACAACTCTTTTAATAAAGAATACTCATATGACAAGTTTTTTCCACACTTTTAGAAAAGGTAAGGCTATTCAGGAGGCATAATCTTCAGTATCAATTGTGCGCTGCCTGCAGGCTCCCCTGTTACAGTGAGCTGGTGTCGCTGAAGTGTAAGACCAATGAGAGATGTTAAAAAAAAATCAGGTTTTAATGATAGCACCAAAAAAGAGTAAAACATTAAAAATTAACAAGGAACTCATACTACAGCATTTAAGCAGACATAACTTTTACAGGTTCAGGATGTCAGTTGGGAGCTATTACTACACTGTGGGTATTGACTCTAAGCTGAGAATGTGCAAAACACTCACCGAAAAAGTGAGGACACCCAGTCCCTGGGAAAGTTACTCTGAGCTGACGTCTCCACCCAAGGTGAGGGCTTTCGATGACAGATCCGCTGTTCGGAGGAGAACCACTCAAAAGGGGTTCTGCAGCGGGGACCCCATTTTCTAGCCTGGTAGGATTTGAACTGTGATCATCTGTTGGTCATGGTCATGTAGCTTTCATTTGTCAGAATGTCACCAGGGTAAGCTCATCGGCTAGAGGTGGTCTCTAGGGCTCAGGTATCTGAGGTATGTGGCTGGCAGTTGTTTGCATAGGTGACAAGCAGCTCACGTGCTTTCTGACAAATGAGCCACCACGCCCCTGGTACCACACCATTAGACCTGTGGGGGTGGTGGTGACGTGTGTGCTCCTGCCACAGCTGGCTGAGCTTGTCCTGCGGCCACTGCAGGTGTGCCACACATCACAGGCTGAAAGCCGGGCTGGACACGCAGCACAGTCTGGCACAGCACGGGCCTAGGTTGTTATGTGGATCACTGACTCCTTGGTGTGCAGTGGTCTCCTAGTCAGGATCATCACATCCCACCCTTTGATCCACATACAGTTTACCTTTCTCAAAGATCTTATAAAGTACAGATTGTATTAGTAACATATGGGCTTTTCAAGCCCTGAGTACAAGGCACAATAGAGCAGACACGGCCTGTTCAAGATCACTAACTCCTTGAATACAATTTCTTCTGTGCAGCTCCTAATACAATGTTCAACATGTGTTTGAATGTGTTTGATGTTAGCTGTAACTTCTCATACATTTCATAGAATAGAATTCTAGAATCATTTATGTTGGAAAAGACCATTAAGATTGAGTTCAACTGTAAACCTAACACTGCCAATTCCACCACTAAACCATGTCCATAAGCACTACATCTACCCATCTTTTAAATACCTCCAGCGATGGTGACTCCACCACTTCCCTGGGCAGTCTGTTCCAGTGCTTGGTAACACTTTCTGTGAGGACATTTTTCCTGATATCCAATCTAAACCTCCCCTGGCACATGAGGCCATTTCCTCTTGTCCTGTTGTTTATTATTCGGGAGAAGAGACTGACCCCCACCTCCCTACAACCTGCTTTGAGGTAGTTGAAGAGAGCAATAAGGTGTCCCCTCAGCCTCCTTTTCTCCAGACTAAACAAGCCCAGTTCCCTCAGTGGCTCCTTATAAGACTTATGCTCTAGACCCTTCACCAGCTTCATTGCTCTTCTTCGGATGTGGTCTCCCATAATGATATCCCACAGCTATATTCCCAGTATTCCAATAATCCCTAAAGAGCATTGCCCAGCTGCTGTGAAAATACCTTCTGTGCAGTTTAAATTAATATTCATGCATTATATCTACAAGAAATTTCACTTGAGATGTTTTTCAGAACATATTATTTTTCAGGCTACCTCCTACTGCTTTCATGCACTTTGCAATAGGTTTACTTACTGACACTCTGGTGCAACTTATGTTGACCTCACAGTTCTTCAGAATTCTTCTCTTTCCATTGTCTGGTACAGAAAAGACAATGCCACAATGAACATCCACAAAACAATGGTCAAAATTAAAGTCTTTGCTTATTCGTGTAGCAGTTCTAAAAACCCTTTCTAGAGCTATAAATGACAAATACAGGGATTAAGGAACTTGTGAATATTTCCATCAGTTATACAGTAACACATCTTTTGCCAGCTTCCTGGAATAGGCTGGACAATGCAGCGATGATCAAAAGGCAATCCAATAATTCTCTTCTGGGCTGTTTTGGGTGCTCTGCCAATTGACACTGATTAAAAAGCATGCATGAATAACTCTGGACATCCAGATGAACAATTTTGGAGTAGAATTTCAAATAGGTTTAATCAGTTCTATTGCCAAACCTTGATTAGACTATCCTTTGGGTAAATAATTAAATACAAGAAAATTTCACATTCTTTGGTACTGAAAGTAGAAGCTACTCTTTCAAATGGAACTGATAGGCATTACATATACCAAGTACAAATAGATAAAAGATTTACTGTGTGCAAGACTAATAAATGTCTGACATGATTGTTGAGGTGCTGAGCATTTTTGTTGCATATCCAATTCTAAAAAGCCCACAGAGTAAAATGATACTTTCTAAAGAAATACTTAGTTAATTAGGTGAAGAGTGAGAGTATGCATGCAATGCCCATACAAGAGTCTGCTGATTTTCATAAGAATATGAGGAAAATAATTTATTTGTAGTGACATAATTCTTTTTCTAAGTTGGGGGATGAAGAAGCCAATTGGCATGGTTTAAACCCAGCCAGCAACTAGGACCACGCAGCCACATACTCACTCCCCCCAGACCCCAATAGAGTAGGGAGAAAAGGGATGAGAGAAAAGATATTAAAGAGAGAGAACGAGGGGAAAGGGAAAAAACTTCATGGGTTGGGATAAAGACAATGTAATAGAACAGTGACAGAAGAGTAAAATAACAATAATAATAATTACAATAACAATGGTAAAAGAATATACAAAATAAAGTGATACAACACAAGTTGCTCTGACCACGCAATTGATTGCTGAGTCTGTCCCAAGCAGCAACCGTGGATTCCTGCCCCCTGGCATCTATGGTATGGAATATTCCTTTGGCCAGTTTGTTCCGTCTATGCTCCCTCTCAGCTTCCATGGGAAGCTGAAAATGTCCTTGACTAATGTAAACAATATGTGTTACTGACATTCTTCTCATACTAAAACCAAAACACAGCAGCTATTGGAAAGAAAATTAACCTTATCCCAGCTGAAACCAGGACATCAGTGAACAGCAACAAAGAACGAAAGCTATATGGCAAAGGTACAAATGAAAGGAACCTAAATATTTATTCCTTGCAGCAAATTTCCATCAGAAAGTGCAACTTGAGAAAGGAATGTATTTATATAGTTCATATAACCTAATTATGTCAGAAGTTACGTCAATAAAGACAACAATATCAGGAATGAAGTCGCTATTTCTGTTCACCCTAAGACAGAAAATTTTGTCTATTGAGAAATTTGCATTTTCATACTAACTGCAACATATGGTACTGTAGCTATAAAGCTATTTAAATATGCTCACACTGTCAGTTGAAAGAGATTGACAGTGATTTAATTTAAAGAGCTGCCATCATATTCCAACAAACTTTAAAAAAAATTAACTTTCTTGACAGGAAAAAAGCCCTTGAACACTGCTACATAGATCTACTTCATAGACAATATTATGCATTTCTTACTATAATTTACTGAATTGTTTTATAGAAGTTTGTTTTCTATTTACAAACATTCCTCCTCCTGGTTGATTCTCTTAGTGATGTCCCAACTCACTGTAGTATCATAATTGTTTCCATGGAGATGGCCTGTGATACCGCCGGCACAGACATTTAAGGAAAATGACTCAGGAGGAAAATGCCTATGGATCATTGATATATATACTCATAAGAGAGATTAGATCAGAGCCATAGCAGATGCAAATCAAAAACAGTGGGCGCAAAAGTTATCACTTACTACAGGAAGAGTATCACTTAGTATATCTCGGTGCCTGCTGCTGTCAATTTACTCCAATATCAGAATTGAAGACTTAAGAAAAGTACCCAAGAGTCATCATTCTGATAGCTTTCGGAAGATCTTGAATCTATTTATAATTTATTAATCCAATGTCACTGCACTTCCCAGTCTAGTACAAAGGTTGTACAGTACAACCTATACAGTTCAGACCTACTGCATGCAAGAGTAACACCTGAAATAAAGGAAATAGAAAGTAACTGAGGACAAGAGTCTAAAGGGTATCTGCAGCTGAACAAAGATCAAACAGTTCTTTGGAGGGAGCAGACATAACCAATTAACTTATTGCTTTTTCTCCAAAATAATAGTATTTAAGCTCTAAGTCATTCTAAATGACAGTCTTGTGTCAGAGCATTTGTCCTCTTAGTTGATCCTGCTTTTGCTAAAAACAACTGTACACCCAAGAATAGTAGACATCCTTATCCTATGCCACAGCTGTAAATTCATTTTGATGTTGCTTTTACTTCCAGTGTGCTTTCTTTAGTATTCCAGGGTTTTATATATTATTAAATAATACAAACTAAACTACAAGCTTCGTATTTTTAAACATCTGATAGAAAACATCTAATAGAAAACTTATATTCACTGCAAGTCAAAAATCTTTCTCTTAATTTTCTCTTCTCTTTACTGAAGTGAAAATGTGCCAGCCAAACCATGTTTAGATTAAAAACTGAAGCCCTAAACAGTCCTAAACGTGATTGGTAAGTGATATCCCCTGTCTTTATCTCCTTATTGTTCTTACTGTACCTGATGAATTGTCCTGTTGATGGAGGAGGAGTGAAAGACCAGCTTGGTGGGCACCTGGCAGACAGCCATGGTCAACCACCACAGGGGTTTCCCATTATCGCACACAAGACACTGTCTCTTTTATGATCATCCAGAACTATTCAGGAAAATCTCAGTTCTCAGAAAGACTGTCTGTCCTTCACCGTCAGTTTTCCCAGTCAAATAGTGAAAACTACATTCAGATATGAAAAATAAAACTTTTTAATTGTTTTTATTGAGAAGAGAAGGCTCCAGGGATGCCTTATTGAGGCCTTTCAATATATAAAGGGAGCTTCTTCCAGGCAAGGATGGAGCGGTGGGGGTGTGGCTCTGTACATTAGGGAGTGTTTTGATTGTATAGAGCTAGATTCCAGTGGTGATAAAGTCGAATGTTTATGGGTAAGGATAAAGGGGAAGGCAAAAAAGGGAGATCTTGTGCTGGGAGTGTGCTATAGACCACCCAACCAGGATGAGGAGACAGATGAAGTATTCTATAAGCGGCTGGCTGAAGTCTCGCAATCGCCAGCCCTTGTTCTGCTTGGGGACTTCAACCTGCCGGGTATCTGCTGGAAATATAACACCGCAGAGAGCAGGCAGGCTAGGAGGTGCCTTGAGTGCATGGAAGGTAACTTCCCGACACAACTGGTAGGGGAGCCTACCAGGGGAGGTGCCTTGCTAGACCTACTGCTCAAAACCAGAGAAGGACTAGTGGGAGATGCGGTGGTTGGAGGTCGTCTTGGGTTTAGTGATCATGAAATGGGCAAGTTTTCAATTCGTAGCGATGTAAGGAGGGGGATTAGCAAAACCTCCACCTCGGACTTCCGGAGGGCGGACTTTGGCCTGTTCAGAACACTGGTTGAGAGAGTCCCTTGGGAGATAGTCCTAGAGGGCAAAGAGGTCCAGGAAGGCTGGACGCTCTTCAAGAAGGAAATCTTAAAGGCCCAGGAGCAGGCTGTCCCCAAGTGTCGCAAGTCTAAAGGGCGGGGAAAATGGCCAGTCTGGATGAATAAGGAACTTCTGGTGGGACTTAGGAATAAACGGAGGGTTTACCACCTTTGGAAGAAGGGACAGGCAACTCAGGAGGAGTACAGAGATCTCGTTAGGTTATAGAGAGAGAAAATTAGGAAAGCAAAAGCCCAGCTGCAGCTCAACTTGGCCACTAACATTAAGGACAACAAAAAAAGCTTTTATAAATACATCAACAAAAACAGAGCCAGGGAGAATCTCCATCCCTTACTGGATGTGGGGGGAAAGTTGCAACCAGGAATGAGGAGAAGGCTGAGATACTTAATGCTTTCTTTGCCTCCATCTTCAATAGTCAGACCAGCTATCCCCAGGGTGCTCAGCCTCCTGAGCTGGAAGATAAGGATGGAGAGCAGAACAACCCACCCATAATCCAGGAGGAAGTAGTCAATGATCTGCTTCTGCACCTAGATGCACATAAGTCTATGGGGCCGGATGGGATTCACCCAAGAGTACTCAGGGAGCTTTTGGGAGAGCTCACCAAGCCTCTCTCCATCATTTATCAACAATCCTGGTCAACAGGGCAGGTGCCAGATGACTGGAGGGTGGCTAATGTGATGCCCATCTACAAGAAGGGTCGGAAGGAGGATCCGGGGAACTACAGGCCTGTCAGCCTGACCTCGGTACCAGGAAAGATCATGGAGAGGATGATCTTGAGTGAGCTCTCACGGCAAGTGCAGGGCAGCCAAGGGATCAGGGCCAGCCAGCATGGGTTTAGGAAAGGGAGGTCCTGCTTAACCAACCTGATCTCTTTCTATGACCATGTGACTCGCCTCCTTTATGCGGGAAAGGCTGTGGACGTTGTCTATCTGGACTTTGGTAAGGCCTTTGACACAGTATCCCCCAGCATTCTCCTGGAGAAGCTGGCGAATCATGGCATAGACAAGTGTACTCTTCTCTGGGTTAAAAATTGGCTGGATGGCCGTGCCCAGAGAGTTGTGATTAATGGGGTGAAATCCTCTTGGAGGCCAGTCACCAGTGGTGTCCCTCAGGGCTCAGTTTTGGGGCCAGTTTTCTTTAATATCTTTATCGATGACCTGGATGAGGGGATTGAGTGCACCCTCAGTGAGTTTGCAGATGACACCAAACTAGGTGGCAGTGTTGATCTGCTTGAGGGTAGGAAGGCTCTACAGAGGGACCTGGACAGGCTGGATCGATGGGCCAAGGCCAACTGTATGAGGTTTAATAAGGCCAAGTGCCGGGTCCTGCATTGCGGTCACAACAACCCCAAGCAGCGCTACAGGCTTGGGGAAGAGTGGCTGGAAAGCTGCCCGGCAGAAAAGGACCTGGGGAGGGACCTGAGAGGCTGAGGGAGCTGGGCATGTTTAGCTTGGAGAAGAGGAGGCTGAGGGGAGACCTCATTGCCCTCTACAACTATCTGAAAGGAGGTTGCGGAGAGGTAGGTGTTGGCCTCTTCTCCCAGGTGAATAATGACAGGACCAGACGAAATGGTCTGAAGCTGCGGCAGGGGAGGTTTAGGTTAGATATTAGGAAGAATTACTTTCCTGAAAGAGTGGTCAGGCACTGGAACAGCCTGCCCAGGGAGGTGGTTGAGTCACCATCCCTAGATGTATTTAAGAAACGTCTAGATTTGGTCCTTCAGGGCATTTTCTAATGTCAGAGATTGTAGGGCGGGCTTTTTTGTGTGTGTATGGTTGGACTCGATGATCTCAAAGGTCTCTTCCAATCATGAAGATTCTATGATTCTATGATTCTTAGAAAGATGGAGAAAGACTTTTTACCAGGCCCTATAGTAACAGGCAGGATAAGAGTCTACGGTTTTAAACTGAGAAAGAGCATGTTTAGATTGGACATAAGGAAGAAATTTTTATGATGAGGGTGATGAGAGACTGGAACAGGTTGTTCAGAAAAGTTGTGGCTGCCCCACAGATTCATAGAATACTTTGGGATGGAAGGGACCTTTAAAGATGATCTAGTTCCAACCCCCTGCAATAAGCAGGGACGTCTTCAACTAGATCAGGCTGCTCAGAGCCCCGTCCAACCTGACCTTGAATGTTTCCAAGGATGGGGTATCTACCACCTCTCTGGGCAACCTGTGCAGATTGTGTGCAGATGTGTTCACCATCTTCTTTATATCTAGTCTAAATCTACCTTCTTTAAGGTCAGGTTGGACAGGGCTTTGAGCAGCCTGATCTAGTGAAAGATGTCCCTGCCCATGGCATTGGAGTTCGACTAGATGGTCTTTAAAGGTTTCTGTGTTTCTATGATTAAGGATCATACCTCGTTCATGAAAAAACATAAATAGAAGAATGTCCAAATTTGATAAATAGTTAAATAGATGAATGTCAGCACATCTGCAATTGCAGTATTGTGTGACTGTATTTTTTCTTTTAAATTCAGTGCATCATACAGAATTTTTTTTCTTAAAAAATGAAAAAGAAAACACGTGCATGGAAGTTTTTCTTTAAACAGATGGCAACTTAAATTATATAGCATAAGACTGCTCATGCATGTTACTACATACCACCCATATCAAACCTCCCCCTGAGCCCAGGGGAACAAAGCAGTTGGAATAATGTAAAATAAGGTTGACTTAAATATGCAGGAGTCTATCAGGAACAGTACATCAAAATCACAAAATCTCTTTTAAAATAATCAAAGGCTCCAATTATAAAAAATAAAGACCATTCCTAAAATGATATTATCTTAAAAATCTATAAAATCAAGTGGGTCTGTCCAAATGATTTCTATCGTATTTAATTCTTCTCTTTAAAAGCCTTTTAATCTTACAGGAACTCACTCTTACAATTCTGAATAGAGAAAAGTGTCTTCAATGAACATTTATTAATAAATCAAAGTTAACGGACTGCTTAATGTTTTGCCTAGTCTGATTCTCCTACCAATCGTCAGCCTAGTTTTACACAGCCAGGGAAACAACAGAAAATAAATCATATTTTATTGTTTTATCTAATAAAATTTTAATCAAACTGCCAATACCAGAAGTGTGGAAAAAATTCAGGTAAGGTAAAGCCCATAGACCCCATGCTGAGAATTACAAAACAAAATGGACATATGTATAAAATGAAAGGGCTGCAGTAGACAATATGAAAGAATTGTTTTCATTGAAATGCTATTTTTATACTGTCAGAAAATAGAAGGACTCTGAATAGATCATTAAATTATTTTAGTGGAAACTGTGAATCACCTCCAACCCTCTCCACCTAAAAAATGAACAATAAAGTTAGTTTGTACATAGACTTTCTCAGTTTTGGCTCTCAGTTTATGGCTGGGTAAAGACAATAGTCTACTGATAAGTTTCCAGAATTCTTAGGCTCAAATCATACTTTAGGAGATAGGACCCCTGTTGTATAACTGAACATGTATTTTAATGAAATAGCTGTTCAGAAATCACAGACCAAGCAGTGCAGCTCAATTGACTTTTGAACAGGGGCAAAGTCTCCAGAGAAGACAAATAAGTTATGTACAATATTTACAGTAGAAGCATGTGATATTCTTTGCACTCTTGCACTGAACTAACAACCTCAGTATAGACAAAGTAGAGAGACCAATAACAATAAGGGTAAGATGACATTTTGGATATGACAATTATTCAATAGCAGAAGCACTGAAGTGAGTAGAGTTCTACGCTGCAATAATGTGAATTACCCTTGTATTGATATTTCACAGATGTTCCATCCTCAGTGACAGGAAATTATATTTTGATTCTAACCTATGCCATGTATATTATATTTTTAGAATTAAATACAAGAAAATTTTAAATTTAATTTACGTACTTTACAGCCATTGCCAATAGAATATTCCATCATCTTCTGGGTTTTTTCCCCTTTTTTTTTTTTTCCAAATCCTGCAGTAAGACTAGCACAATATGTGAAACCGTCTACATTCTTACCAAATTTTTATCATTTGAGGTGAGGCTTATTCCGTAGCACTTTGATCACTTTAAACACACATATAATCTGACATAATCTCAGGAAGTATTTCTAGAGTTACAAGAGGGAGAGATGCTTGAACATGCATGCTGCTATGTCTCAAGCCAAACTTTGATTTGATTCTGGTATCTACTGGAATCTCTATACTACTTGTGTCTTTTGCTTTCAATCAGTCCTCTATTCTCATACCATACCCAGGCCATGCAACAGATGCCAGGTGGCCAGGAGGCCAGGAGGGTTCACGGTCAGTATGTGCGCCATTATCTGCTGGAGCCAACCACTGTCTGGTTCCCCTGACTCGTGAGAGAGCACAGATATGTCAATTAAGATTTATTTCTGATACTTGGATGGAGACAGTTGACTGAGATACAACCTTTTAAACATGAAATATATATTCCTGAGAAACTAAAAAAGTGGGCCAAAGTCTTGGACTACATTTCCACGTTTCCAGCAAAGTAAACAAAGTTTACAGCTGAGCACTTGTCTAAACTGGGGAAAAAGTTGGAAAGCAAAAGCCATAGAAATGCTCCTTAACTTTAGGCTTTCCATGACAGATATTTATTTGCAAGTATGCTCATAGACAGTTTTGCGACATGGTATTTATTTTAAAGCATTCAAGGGGATGTTGTAAATTGCACATACAAGAGAGAAGTTGGTTTGTTTCATCCTCTCAACATACAAATTATGCTACTTACACTCACACTAATTTGACAGCGCATAACTCGGTGTGACTGCTGCTAACTACTGTGATAAGAGCTGAGTAACTTTTTTTGAGGGAATAGTTTACTACAGAAAATTGGAAATGAGGGTGGATTGCTGATGAATTTGTGAAATCAGAGGTTGAATAATATCACTAAAAGATGTTTTAACAGAAATCAAGCAGCCATAACACTATAGTATTTACTGTAGTTAAAAGACACTTTCATTTCCAAAATTTTGATCAAAATGGGTTGCAGGCTTGAGATCCACTTTTTACAAACATATAAAGCAAATTCTGGTCTGTCTTTAACCCCTTTTATTATTTTTTTAAAAAATTTCATAAGTGATCAAGTGATCATATTTTGTCAATAGACAAAAAAATAAATTTAGTATTCAATTAAGCATCTAATTTTTATCTAGTATGTTTCTGTAACTTTTTAATTTTTCAAACAAAATAAATAAGAAAGTAAAAAAGCACCAGATTTTTTTTTTCAGAATACCCCAAAACTTTATTTTTTCAGTACAACACATAATTTAAAAAATCCCCAAAGTAGCCATCATTATAGAGATTAATACTGAGTATGCCTTAGTGTGCAGGTACTGATCTAACACAGCAGTTATAACTATGCATCGTTGTGTCTGTACGGTTAAAAGAAAGAAGGTTGGGAGCAGTCCTGGCCCTGAAGCCAGATGGCCTCTGTTGTCTTATATCCATTTGCTAAGGGCTACACCCTTATAGACCACACTGGCTGTGTCCACCCTGGTGTCCTTTGGCTACCATTTGTGCTCTTTATCTCAGGCTCATTAAAGTAGAAGAACTACTGAAATAATCAGTACAATGACAAAATTCTGGTAGGTACGTTTGTTTGGAATAAAAATAGGTTAGAATACAAAAGAGAAGCTAAGGGAATAAGCAGGATTCCATTTATAAACTTAAATCAAATATATTGAAATGCTTTACAAGGGAAAGAAATATCTGTATTACTGTGGAGGAACTGAATGCCTAGAAGAAGCCCTGCGGCAATGGTGGAAATAATTTTTCTGCTATGAGGAACACTGGAATACTTACATGCCACAGGAGAACTTACAGTTAGGCTAATTTCCTCAAATTAACTTGTTGCAGGCAACATATTAAACTTTTTTTAATCTGATTCTATATCCATTACAGAAAAGTAAATAATGATTAGTCTAACATTTCAGTTTTTATCCCAGAATTCAAATAATTCCTAAATAAAAAATCTAAGTTGCACCAGCATTTGTGTCACCTCTGCATTTGGCCTTGGGTCTACACTCCAATCTTCTGTTGCATATTGTTCTCAGGGAATTTAGTTTCAAGGTGTCATTCTCTGGCGAACAAGCCTTTGATGGTTTTGCCCACAAGTTGTACAGATAATGAGGATCAGAGTTCCATGAGTATTTGCCTTGAAGACTGCTTTCGACTTCACAAGCTCCATATCTAAAAAGTAGAACTTTGAAGCTCTTGGAGTAGACACCAAGTTGAGGGGGCCAAGGGTGTTTGAGGTGACCATTGTCCGTAACAACTGTTCCGAAACACTACTTTTTGTAGGCAATCCTCTTTACAGCTTTCCCAGTCTACTATGGAGAATGCTGGAGTATCTGCCACCACAGTATGAACCTCATTTTACAAAGAATCTCTTCAAATAAACCAATGGAGGACATGCATAAACATTATCTTCTCCCAAGATCACTGTTTTTTAGGTGCTGTTGATTGTGATTATATTCTTTCAGAGCCTGTTTATGTGGCTTCTCATTCCTTAGGGACTTCTTTCTCCCAGGTTCACTAGCTAAATGGCTGAAATGTTTGTACTAGTATTTCCAAGCTCAGACAAGTAGTAAAGTATATTTCAGGGAGAGGAGTTTTATTTTCGTTTCCCTATGACCTACCATAGTGCATATCTGCTAATACTTTCCTGTTATTTTTCTTCTTGAGCTTTTACCCACAGGAGAGGGAAAGTACACAGGAAGATAGTGTGCCTTCTTGTTGTCCGAAGATTTCATTTCCAAGTAAAATCAATCATTATTCAGGTGTCATCTATTAACTAAACAGACCTCATCTCCTTTGAGATTCTATCATGTAACCAGAGCTAGCACTATCAGGGGTATTTTTAAGACTGTAAAACAGATAATACATATTTTAGAACACATTATTTACTGAACTGAAAGCAAAAGATGTTTCTTGGCAAAAGCAAAATGCTAACATTTTAGAACAAAAATATTAACTGTTAAGCTGTTACATTGAATACTCATAATATTTTATTTTAGAATATGTCTTTTAACCCTTTATTAATTGTATAACAATTAAAATTATATCCATGCATACCATACTGCTACTACTACTACTTATTATTATTATTACTACTACTACTACTATTATTACCTTTATTACTATTATTACTATTACTATTATTTAGAAGACAAAATACTTCCCACTTCCTGATTGAAATGTCACTTTCATTTACACTCAGACTGCTTTAAGATTTAGTTGGAACAACTTTGAAGCATTTGAAACATTTAGGAAATTAGAATATTGCATTTCAACTTAGCACAATGCCTTTCTATTGTTCTTTTGATATGTAGTTGTTTACCTAATCAGCTGCCTTCAGGAATCGTTTAAATATTAGACTATTGGGGGAGAATTTACCCTTGACTACAAAAAAATGAAAATATGACTCAGTTCTAATAGAAACATAGGAAATAGATTGAAGAGAAGGAGCGCATAGGGGGCATGGGGGTGGATGGAAAAAATGTGGACCAACAGAGGCTAATAGCAAGAAAACAACACAGAAGGTAAGTGAAAAAGTTAAATGAGAAGGGGAATTAATCCAATATGAATGGAGAGAAAGGCAAGCAAAACCAGAAAACTTAATATTAAGTTTGCAAGTTAGTGGCTATTGCTCATAATCATGGTAAATTGTCAAAGTAGCCTGAAAGATCAAAAATCTAGTGCATTAGTGAAGTACAAAGATCACTAAGTAAGCAGACAAATAGCTTAGAAATTTTCTTTATTTTTTTTAAAAATGGGAATCCATCACTAGGTTCACATAATAAAGTCTGAATACCTTAATTTGCAAGATACAAAAGAATGGCATGGTTACAGAGAAACAGAAGCAGCTCTGAGAAAATTAAGTATTTACCTTTTACATTTTTTGGGAATTGGTCCCTTCATTTAACAAGACATTTGTCCCTAATCACTACAGATTTACGAGAGATTTGGAAGTCCCAATTGTATCTTTTTTTGAACGGCTCATCTGTTTGATTCCTCTCATAGCCAGGTGTGAGGCAGTGAAGCATAGAAAGCTGCCTTCTTCTTCACCTTCTGGGCCTTCTGCTTTGTGTTTCCAAGGATTTAAAAGGGATTTCTGTTCCTGCTAGTCACGTGGTTAATTTCCCAAACCAGTGCATTCAAAAGGAGAATACATAAATCACCAAAAAGATTTTTGTGGGAAATACAATTCTGTATAAAAAGTGCACTGGTGATGCCAGCTGGCTATACAGGTCTACCGTTCTGCATACCATTTACTGGATTTCTGGGCAACTCATGTTTGCTAAAGAGTGTATTGCCAGAGGTTTTCTTCTGCTACACATTCCATATCCCTATCATATAAGTTTTGAAAAACAGAAGTGGTTGTTTTGGGGTGAAAAATAGGTTGTGAAATGAATGCACGTTAAATCTGAATTGGATAGATAATGAAAAATATTATCTTGTTTTGTCTTATTTCTGCAGTCTCATAGTGTCACAAAAGGAAATACTGATGGGTGTTCTCATTCTAGATTTGTCCTTTGAGGTTTTTTCCTTATTCTGAAATATGCATTAATTTTTTTCCTTTGACTGTCACAGGCCCTTTTTTCTCTCTTCAAAAACCTTTTGCATAATGTCCTGCAATGGCACTGGTCTGTGCTTCTGTCACAACTCTGCACAATTCATAGCCCTGGCATCCACCTCCTGAACAGTAATGGCAAATGTTCTGAAGATTAGTGATTGCATCTTTCCAAGCTCAAGTCACTGTTATATTAGGAATTTTCAGATGGTTCCTTGGAATCATGGTTTTTCAAAAATATCTCGATAGGGAAATCCTGAAATCCCTATGCAGCACATGGTAATATTTTAAAAAGTCCCCAGGTGCGTTACTTTCAAAAGCTTCATGAGAGTTAAGGCTTTGGAAATCACAGAATCACAGAATCTTCATTGTTGGAAAGGACCTTTGAGATCATCGAGTCCAACCAAACACCCTACAATCTCTGCCACTAGAGCATGCCCTGAAGTGCCACATCTAGACGTTTCTTAAATACCTCTAGGGATGGTGACTCAACCACCTCCCTGGGCAGGTTGTTCCAGTGCCTGACCACGCTTTCAGGAAAGTAATTCCTCCTAATATCTAATCTAAACCTCCGCTGCCACAACTTCAGACCATTTCCTCTGGTCCTGTCATTATACACCTGGGAGAAGAGGCCAACACCCACCTCTCTCCAACCTCCTTTCAGGTAGTTATAGAGGGCAATGAGGTCTCCCCTCAGCCTCCTCTTCTCCAAACTAAACATGCCCAGCTCCCTCAGCCTCTCCTCATATGACGTGGTCTCCAGACCCCTCACCAGCCTGGTAGCTCTCCTCTGGACACGCTCCAGCACTTCAATGTCCCTCTTGTCCAGAGGGGCCCAGAACTGAACACAGGACTCGAGGTGAGGCCTCACCAGTGCCGAGTACAGAGGCACGATCGCTTCCCTGCTCCTGCTGGCCACGCTATTCCTGATACAAGCCAGAATGCTGTTGGCCTTCTTGGCCACCTGGGCACACTGCTGGCTCAGTGTGTCCCAGCGAAGAGTACACTCAGCTTTAACCCAGCGAAGAGTACACTTGTCTATGCCATGATTCGCCAGCTTCTCCAGGAGAATGCTGGGGGAGACGGTGTCAAAGGCCTTACTAAAGTCCAGATAGACAACGTCCACAGCCTTTCCCGCATAAAGGAGGCGAGTCACATGGTAACAGATAGAGATGAGGTTGGTTAAGCAGGACCTCCCTTTCCTAAACCCATGCTGGCTGGCCCTGATCCCTTGGCTGCCCTGCACTTGCCGTGAGAGCTCACTCAAGATCATCCTCTCCATGATCTTTCCTGGTACCGAGGTCAGGCTGACAGGCCTGTAGTTCCCCAGATCTTCCTTCCGACCCTTCTTGTAGATGGGCATCACATTGGCCACCCTCCAGTCATCTGGCACCTGCCCTGTTGACCAGGATTGTTGATAAATGATGGAGAGAGGCTTGGTGAGCTCTCCCAAAAGCTCCCTGAGTACTCTTGGGTGAATCCCATCCGGCCCCATAGACTTATGTGCATCTAGGTGCAGAAGCAGATCACTGACTACTTCCTCCTGGATTATGAGTGGGTTGTTCTGCTCTCCATCCTTATCTTCCAGCTCAGGAGGCTGAGCACCCTGGGGATAGCTGGTCTGACTATTGAAGATGGAGGCAAAGAAAGCATTAAGTATCTCAGCCTTCTCCTCGTTCCTGGTTGCAACTTTCCCCCCACATCCAGTAAGGGATGGAGATTCTCCCTGGCTCTCTTTTTGTTGATGTATTTATAAAAGCTTTTTTTGTTGTCCTTAATGTTAGTGGCCAAGTTGAGCTGCAGCTGGGCTTTTGCCTTCCTAATTTTCTCTCTCTATAACCTAATGAGATCTCTGTACTCCTCCTGAGTTGCCTGTCCCTTCTTCCAAAGGTGGTAAACCCTCCGTTTATTCCTAAGTCCCACCAGAAGTTCCTTATTCTTCCAGACTGGCCATTTTCCCCGCCCTTTAGACTTGCAACACTTGGGGACAGCCTGCTCCTGGGCCTTTAAGATTTCCTTCTTGAAGAGCGTCCAGCCTTCCTGGACCTCTTTGCCCTCTAGGACTATCTCCCAAGGGACTCTCTCAACCAGTGTTCTGAACAGGCCAAAGTCCACCCTCCGGAAGCCCAAGGTGGAGGTTTTGCTAATCCCCCTCCTTACATCGCTACAAATTGAAAACTTGCCCATTTCATGATCACTAAACCCAAGACGACCTCCAACCACCGCATCTCCCACTAGTCCTTCTCTGGTTTTGAGCAGTAGGTCTAGCAAGGCACCTCCCCTGGTAGGCTCCCCTACCAGTTGTGTCGGGAAGTTGCCTTCCATGCACTCAAGGCACCTCCTAGCCTGCCTGCTCTCTGCGGTGTTATATTTCCAGCAGATACCCGGCAGGTTGAAGTCCCCAAGCAGAACAAGGGCTGGCGATTGCGAGACTTCAGCCAGCCGCTTATAGAATACTTCATCTGTCTCCTCATCCTGGTTGGGTGGTCTATAGCACACTCCCAGCACAAGATGTCCCTTTTTTGCCTTCCCCTTTATCCTTACCCATAAACATTCGACTTTATCATCACTGGAATCTAGCTCTATACAATCAAAACACTCCCTGATGTACAGAGCCACACCCCCACCGCTCCTTCCTTGCCCATCCCTTCTGAAGAGCTTATAGCCTTTCATCACAGCATTCCAGTCATGACAGTCATCCCACCACGTTTCCGTGATGGCAACTACATCATAGCTGTCCTGCTGCACAATGGCTTCCAGCTCATCCCGTTTGTTGCCCATGCTACGTGCATTCGTGTAGACGCACTTGAGCTGGGCTACCGATTTCACCCCCATTTGGCCCTTTATCCCTAGGCTCATTACTAGTGGGCCTGGTTTTATCCCCTCCCCTCTTCAATACTAGTTTAAAGCCCTGTCCATGAGCCTTGCTAACTCTTGGCCTTATACCCTCTTCCCCTTTGGGATGGGGTTTTCCCATTCTTAGCGAGCAGGCCCCGTGTCCTGTAGATCAAACTATGATCACTGAACCCAAAGCCCTGCTCGTAGCACCAGTTTTGGAGCCAGGTGTTGATCCATCCGATTTTCTCGTTTACCCATTCGTCAGTCCCCGAAACTGGAAGGGCAGAGGAGAACACAATTTGTGCTCCCGAACCCTTGACAAGCTGTCCCAAGGCCCTGAAATCTTTCTTCATTGCCCTCAGACTTCTGCTCTCCAGCTCCTCACTGTCTGCCTGTAAGATCAAAAGAGGGTAATAATCTGAGGGCCGTATCAGGCCAGGAAGCTTCCTGGCAGTATCCTTAACATGGGCCCCAGGGAGGCAGCAGACCTCTCTGAGGGAAGGGTCTGGCCTGCATATGGGACCCTCAGTTCCCCTCAGAATGGAACCCCCTATGACTATTGCCCTCAAGTCTTCGTTGGCACATGGTTTTATGGGTATCTGACTTTCTGGAATACTTCTAGGCATTTTTAGGAGCTATTTGCCTGAAAGTTTAAAAATGTGGGCCTTAATAGCATGATTGAAGAAGCAAGGATATCAAGTGTGTTTGAGGTCACTGTTGACTACTGTATGCTCCATGTGGTGACACAGTGACGGTGTGACTATATTGTATGTAAACTCTGTGCTCGCCGAGCTTTGTCACTCAGTGTCCTGATTTTCCAGACGAGGGACCCTTTCAGCCTGTGTTCTCAGGCCCACAGGGAGGGCAGTGCCACTGGAGGATGAGTATATATATGCTCGTAGGTCCAGAACATCAAGTTAAAATACAGGCAAGGCATGTACTGTTAGCAGGGATGAGGAAAACGTTCACAGGTCCTGCAATTTATGCTAACTGATGTGTCCTTCATGGCTTGCGTGCTGCTTACCAGGGCAGTGTGGATAGGTGTGGAGGAAACAGGTGAAAGGAAGAAAGGAAGACTGCTTATAAATTGTTCAGTATCAGGTTAAAAAAAACAACAGTGTCTGTAGTGCATGTGGTACAGCACTATTATCTTTGCCAGGAATTTTGAAGGATACGGGCATAGCAAAGTACAATGTCCCTTATTAAATCTTCCTCACTATTTCCAAAGCTTTCCTGGTATTTCTGGACAATAATTGTAACTTATTTGTAATTAAAATTTTAAAAAAGGGAAATATTACATTAGGAAACACTCTTTAAGACAGATACAGGCTTCCATATATCAAAAGCAGACATTAATTGGTCATATATACTAGGATGTGAGCATATGAATTACTTCATGTGGAGTTCAGCTTTTGTATTTTAAAAATTCAATCCCATATGGATTTTTAAATTTGTGATGAATAAAAGCAAAGATGTAAGAAATGTTTAAATGTGCTATGTTTCACCTGGCTATAAATATGAAGTCAGACTTACTGGAGCATTTTTTCTGACCTTGGCCAGATGAGCCTCAAAGAAGGATCACTCAGGTGCTTGAGCATAATGGTTACTCCCTGCTAGTATCTCTTGTGGTGAAACCACTGCAAGAGGTGGCAAAGCCTTCAGTAACTGACACTTACCATAACATAAAGTCTTTTATGTTTCATTAAGCTCCAGTTATGTCATAGAATGTTAGCTTCAGGCACTTGCACTGGGCTGAAGAGATCCAGTAAATTTTTTTATCTTTTTAGACAATTTCTCCTTCCGTTCCTTTAGCTTTTCAGCTTGTCTCTTAATACTAAATCAGCTATTTATAAAACAAAATTACCTGTATGTTTAACAGACATTGAATTAACTCATGACCTGTCCTAGTTTGTTTTCTCTTAATGAGATATTTTGTAATATCCCTACTCAAAGCAAGGTTAAAAGTATTACCTCCTGGTAAGCATTACGTAGGGGAAAAAAAAGAAAAAAGGAAAAAAAAAAGGCCTAATATTACTAGAAGAATACTTTTTCCATAACTAGGAACTTAAATCTCTGGACAAAGATAGTGTTCTGAGGAGTAATTCTTTTCCTAATAGGATCTGAGAGAACCCTATTCACATCAAGGTCTTATCTTGAGAGCTAAAGAGGACTCCTAATATTATACTTAAGTAGAACATCTTTTACCTTTGTCTGCAAACTCTTTTTTCTTAATAGATGCTTTTATGTATACTATGTCTTCTTATTTCTTTGGGGTAGGACATTAATTTATTCTATGCATAAGAGTTGCAGAGAAAAGGATGTGTTAAGTGACTTTTTAAATTGTCTCTTTCAAGACACCTAATGCATCAATCTACTGAAAAGCCTGCTAGTTCTGCCCAGTAAAAATGCCATTTGTGTAGGATGGCCTCTCCATCTGTTGTGGAACTCAGTTAGTAGTGATAGGATAAATAATATAAGATGTGATGATACTCCTAACTACTGACAAATGAAACAGGCTAGTAGTTTTAATGTAAATATATGCACATATACACCTTCTCTGCAGAAACAGGAAATGCGTTATATACATATGATTTGAAACACAGATGTGCTTTAGCAAATCACAGTTTATTATAATATAAACATAATACAAACACACTTGTTCAAAATCTTTTCATCCATATAGTAAAAAGAATGAAAGGCAAAAAAGTTTAAGAGATGAATAACAACTAGAGGCTTCATGCTTTAAAAAGAGTTTTAATCATTGTAGGTATCGGATAAAGATAAAAATTATCTTTTCTGAGCCTTAGGTAGCCTCATCTGAATTGCTCTATTCCTTTGTATAAATTCTAAATTCTATGATTGATTAATTCTTTGATTGATTGATTGATAAACATATAGATAGACGGACAAACAGACATAGAATAATGAGATAAAGAAATCCACAGATGTGCTTTAAGCACAAATTTGGCATTTTTTTATACTACTATGATATTATTGTGGTGCACCAGGATTATTAGCAGTCCTGTAAAACCCAGTGAACTCCGGCACTGCAGAAAAGTAACTTTACCCACAAATATATTTTGATATATTGTCATTACCAATTTCCTTTAAAAGTAATTTGTTTTTATTTTTCTCTCAAAAGAACTCTCAGAGTGAAAAGTTAAAATTGCTATAATATTTTAATACTTGGAATGTAAAGTAGAAGTCCTTTGGTCTGTGATCTTCTGTCTTAGATAAGGAAACAATTAATTTCTTAAGATCTGGTTAACATGGCACAAGATACTAAGAAATGTCTCACTGAAAGTGTGCTTTTTCCTCCCAGATGACTTGATTCTGTCACTGACAGGGTACAGGGAAGAATGCTGAAAACCAAAGTTAATTGGGGAAGTCTCTGCACTTGAAATAATGATCCCAGTGCCCCAAAGTTGCATGATCTGTTCAGGTGGCTACTTTCACATCTTCCTTTTTTTTTTTTTTTTTTTTTAGCTCTTACAAGTGGATACTGCAAAAAGACAGAGAAACAAGGGTTCCCAGGACACAGTGTGCTAACTGTGCTAGTTTTCTCAGAGCTCCACATATTCATGGCACTGGAGAATGAAAGACCCCTCCCACCCCCAACTGCTTTCATGCCTGTGGAAAGACTCACAGTTCCTTCACCGTCTCTGGCCATCATTAATCACCCAACATTGCACTTGGCCCAGGCTCTCTGAAGTTGTGTGTCGCTGGTCTCCCCTCTTAAGTACTATGATGCCAGGCAGCTATTCTTCAATCACTTAATAAACGTTTAAAAATAAGGTCTTAAACTTCTCATGTATACATCTCACCTGAAGCAGATAATACTGGGATTTATTTTTCTGACCCCAAGTGAGGTGCCTGCATCACGTGCCCTGAGCACACGTCCTAATGTGAGCAAGTGAGTCCAGACATTGTGTCTGTGTATGTGGAATGTGTGAAACTGGCTGAGTGAGCATTTGCCTCAAAGTGATCATGTGTAAGAGGAAGATGACCATCAGCCTGATTAAACAGCTAGGGAATCACAACAATACTTTTGAAACAAAGAAGGAGTCTTCCTGAAAAAAAGATACAAAAGAAACATGGCAATCCCCAGAAAGAGGGAGAGATTAGAAAAAAGACTGGGAAAGTGAAGGAAAATGCAGTGAAGAAATAAAAATATCCGCAAGTCAATGGGGAAAAGACTTCAACCAAACAATCAAGAAAACAATATTTCTGGGTCTCTAAAATTATTTTGACCCACTTAACAAAGAAAGCACTGGATGTGAAGGACTTGAATAGGTCTTCTTCTAAAGACAGAGGATACAGTGCACAAACTTCATACAGAGAAGTACAGTGACCAGACCTTTTCTCCACAATGTGCATAAATTTGGTTCTAGTCTTTCTGAATCATTTCAAGGAATTTAAGACAGCATTTAGCATTTCCCATTTCTATCTTTCACTTAACTAATTACTCATTATGCTGAGTAACAGTGTTGCATTTCATAGTTTTGCCATTTCCTCTTGTACATTTTAAATCCTTCTGGTTATGCTGTAAACCTGTGCAGAAGTTCAGCGTCCACACAAATACACATATCATGCACACACATGTAGAATTTGGTATAATTTGAAGTAATTTTTTTAAAAAATATTTGACTTTATTTTTAGTCATTTTAGGTTCTTACAGATCTCACTGTCTTCAAAATAAACTCCAGATTTAAAATGGATCTGAAAAGTGAATCCATGCTTTGACCAAATGTGTCATTTTAAATATAAGCCTGTGATAAAATGTTTGAAAATGTTAGCATTCCTTGGGTCCATCTGTTGGTGTATGGATATTGTCTGTATCTATGCACAGGTCTTGGATAAGTATTCCTGTTCAAAACATGAATGTTACACCTCATTGTCTGAGGAAAGGAAGGGAAAGGGAAAGGGAAAGGGAAAGGGAAAGGGAAAGGGAAAGGGAAAGGGAAAGGGAAAGGGAAAGGGAAAGGGAAAGGGAAAGGGAAAGGGAAAGGGAAAGGGAAAGGGAAAGGGAAAGGGAAAGGGAAAGGGAAAGGGAAAGGGAAGGGAAGGGAAGGGAAGGGAAGGGAAGGGAAGGGAAGGGAAGGGAAGGGAAGGGAAGGGAAGGGAAGGGAAGGAAGGGAAGGGAAGGGAAGGGAAGGGAAGGGAAGGGAAGGGAAGGGAAGGGAAGGGAAGGGAAGGGAAGGGAAGGGAAGGGAAGGGAAGGGAAGGAAAGGAAAGGAAAGGAAAGGAAAGGAAAGGAAAGGAAAGGAAAGGAAAGGAAAGGAAAGGAAAGGAAAGGAAAGGAAAGGAAAGGAAAGGAAAGGAAAGGAAAGGAAAGGAAAGGAAAGGAAAGGAAAGGAAAGGAAAGGAAAGGAAAGGAAAGGAAAGGAAAGGAAAGGAAAGGAAAGGAAAGGAAAGGAAAGGAAAGGAAAGGAAAGGAAAGGAAAGGAAAGGAAAGGAAAGGAAAGGAAAGGAAAGGAAAGGAAAGGAAAGGAAAGGAAGCACTGAAACTATTGGTACCACAGGAGGCAGTGTTCTATAACATGAATCAGTGGTCTTGCTGATGCTCTTAATGCTCCTAGCAGATTTTGCAAGATATTGTTACTGCCTGTATTATAAACGTAATGCTTGAAAATTTGTGATTGGTACAAGATCTTACGACATAGCATGCAGAGCTATTATTCCTGAATTCATGCTCATGTTTATTCTGTATTTTCACATCTAAAAAGTCAATTTCTAGTTCCTGCGAAACACATATGATTTGACCAAACTGAAGGTAACATACTATGTGCATAAGGCAAGTGGAAGCTGACTTCAGATTTTTCCAATTCCTGACACCCATTACTTTGTTTTCTCTTTTCCAGTAGCGTTCTTCTTCCTGATTCCTCCTCTGCCTCTGGATGAAGAAAAGATTTACTTTGAAGTGTGGTTATGTTAAGAGAAGCATAAATACAAAAACCACAGTAGTTATTTTCTACTTTTTTATATTAATCATAAGTTCCAGACGGAAACAGGAACTGCTCCTTACTGTCATGAACTCCACTTCATGATCTCCTACATGTACAGCAGACCTGTAACTCCATGTGAAAATTATTTCTAGTAAGAACTGCTCAAATTGTGTGATATCATGACTATATCCAGACAAAGTATTGTCATATCTAAATTTTAACAACAAACATTCTGGGACAGAATTTATAACACTATACAAAAGATTATTTTTTTTAAATGCTGTATGAGAAATAAATAAATAGTGTAAGTAAACCAGCAGATGTTTACTGGTGAGGAAAAGGGCTTTGCTGCATCATATATCCCTAATGTAATAAGGTACCTAATACTCATATGAACAAATAATTGGTTTAGAAACATAATAAAGCTGTGTGGATGACTACTGTATTGCAATAGTACTGATAGAGTGGTAACTGAATTCAAATTACCACTTTTTCTTTTATGGATATGTTGGTTCTCTCTCCACCCCAAAAAAACAAAGCAAAACACAAAAATGGTTTGACTTCTATTCAAAATGCAGGGAATTGTTTAGAGATATCCTTTAAGATTTTAGATCTTATTATTGTCTTATTATTTAGTAGTAACTAAAGAGATTATATAGTTGGACAGCAACTTGATTTCTTCTCTGTTCATTCTTGCCCTCATTTTAAACTAGGTTCAAGCTCAGTCTCATTTCAATTTACTTCAGATAGAACAGGTCTGTGGCACTGTGATCAGAGTTTAATGATCGTTACCTAGTTCAGTCTATTGTGCAGGTTTTGCTTTATGTTGATCTCTTAAAGAAATCCATTCTACTTGCTATATTTCTTCTATTGGATTGCATGGAAACAGAGTTTGCCCTCATTTTGATGAACACTAAAAAATTTAGTGAATAATTCTATCAATAATTGACTAGACAGCTCATTCATCAGAATCAATAACTAAGAAGAAACAGCAAATTTGAGTGATAACTTGAAGTATTACAGTGAAAAAAAGGAACCAAATCAGCTCCCTGTAGTGTTTAATCTTTTTAAATTGTAACGACTAACGTAGGGAGTTTCATCTAAAAGCCTATACGTCTTCAGCATCTCAATTGTGAGATTAGGTATAACAATAGCTCAACAATAATACTGAAACAATGGCAAATCATGAAAACATCCCACAGGAGTGGAACTGAAACTTCAATTTCTTTGACAATGAATATCAGAAGATAGTCTATGTATCTTTAGTATCAATGGAGAAGGCAGAAAGGAAAAATAAACAACAAACAGTTAAAAAATAGATGCAGGCCTTCTATGCCTTTCTTTTAATGTCCTCTTTTGATCCTCTGAAAAATGAATCTAAAAATTGTGTAAATAATGTTGTTTGGAAACAGCCATAATAAGTCTTGTACTATTTATTCATAGGATTTCTCAATGTTCCTTCTCACTGGATCCTGTATGTAGCTGTTGATATCTTTATTTTTACTGTTGCATAATTTAATGGGCCAATCCTATGCTGTACTCAGTTTTTAAAGAAATTTATTCCCCACATCCACATTTAGTGTCTTTGTGTTTCTTTTGATTCAAATATATAGTCACATAACTACTTCACAGTTAGCTCCTTGATTATAAGTGCTGTAATATGTGTTCATATTTTGCTTTCTGTATGTGTTGAAATAGACAGAATTGTATTTTCACTGATGCCTTATTGACAGCCTCATCCATACAGTCCTTTTTCTGAGTATTTTATTCCTGATGTTGTCTCATAAATTGACATCAAGAAGTGACATGAAACAACTCATTCAAAAGGCCGACGGTTTCTTGATGGTCCATGACATTGCTGCAGGATTCAGATAACATCTTATGCAGCTTGATGGTCTTTTTATGCCTAGAAAGACGTCTTAATCTCTTGTATTTTTGTGAGGTCATACAGAATCATTATTCCATTTCAGTCTTTCCTGTGAGCTCTGTAAGCGACTGTTAACCCAAATTAGCAGCCTTCCCAGTTGTACAGAAATGTTCGTCAGATGCTTGTTGCCATTTGCTTTAATCTTTGCTTAGTAGAAGACTTTGGAGAACTTTGGATACGATTATTTAAATTCCTTAATAATAATA
The DNA here is from genome assembly GCF_963924245.1 of Chroicocephalus ridibundus. NCBI lineage: Eukaryota > Metazoa > Chordata > Aves > Charadriiformes > Laridae > Chroicocephalus > Chroicocephalus ridibundus. The sequence continues at coordinate 90,995,736 of NC_086284.1, read as the reverse complement.
ATATAAAAAATAATAATAAACAACTTATTTGAAAGGTGAACTGCATTGCTTAGGAAATTGCCAATGGGTTGCTTTGATGGCTACATGACCATGGCTATCAATCACCTATGAGTCTTTCCTCCTTGCACCATTGACAAAATCTCAGCAATCATAAAGGCAGCTGACAGGGGAGTATTTAGTATTTATTTTGGTGTCTAAAAAAAATAAATAAAAGTTTACCACAGAACTGAATAAATTCTGTAGAAATGAGGAATCACTTGAGAAATCTGTGAGAATTTGTTAGTATCAACTACCTTAGCTACAAATTTACCTTAAAGAAGAATAGTTTTATTACTGCTTTATATTTGTTAGTATGAAAAAGACATTAATCCAAATTGATTGTTGACTGAATGATTACAATCTGTTAGGGAGAACATTGTCTAATAATATAGACTAACAATTATAAGCTAGGAATAGAGGAAAGGCTAGCTTGTATGTGTATAGTAATTTGCTAGACAACATTGCACAGATATTTAAGCATCACCATACCAACAGTTTTCCAAAGCTAATTTCTGCAACAACAGGAGTATTAAACCCCTGAATGTTAGCAGCAGATTCTGTATAATGCATTTCTATACTATAATAATTGTAGTACTGGAGTCAATCTACAGTTTATGTTAATGATGGTGACTTTAAGCTCTCCTGGAAGACAGACCTGTTTTTCCACTCAAACCTTTCGCATTTCTTATTAATAGCTAAGGAACTATTTGTGTTGCAAAAAGGTCTAGTCCTATCTATACACACTTAATAGTACCATCATGTTACTTAAGCAATGGCAGACTTAAAGCTGAATCAAGTCCAGATTTTTTGACAAAAGGAATATTTTAGGGGGACAAAAAAAAAAAAGCAAATGACAAAACCCCCTTAATAGTGACATGTGCATACACGCTTTTAAATGTATATCGAAATTCAAGAAAACATTCCTGAAAATTGCTGAACTCACAACCTCAGTCACTCAAATACTCCATTTCTTAATATATTGATAAAATTTATTTCTAAAATTACACTGTGAACTTCCCCAGTTGTTCATGATGTAGAGAAAATATTTTCAGTTGTGAAAAAGACACATTTAATTTCCTCTTATGTAAAAAGTACTTACAGTTGGAGGTCAATAAGCAGTTTGCTGTTCTTCCAGCAGAGATGATAATACTAGTTCACTTACAAAGACAATCTCATATTAGGACTTAATGGTTTTTATCACTGAAGAACATGCAGTCATGCATAAGGCTCATTATTTGAGGAAAGGATGTTTTTTCCAGTGACTTCAGTTGACGTAGGATCAGATTCCATAATTCAAACTCATAAACCAGGAAAGAACAATACTTTTTTATATTCATTCTGTTAGACAACATAGATCAAGAACTACTTTAAACCTTGTAAGCTATAATAACAGCAGCAATTTCTAAACAGAGTCCTGTCTCCTTTCTGTCAGTCAATTGGCTTACAATTGTTATTCTTAACTTTGTATTGGAATCAATAGGAACACATTTATTGAATATATAATGTTAGCATTCTCACACCATCAAAGAACACTATAAAAAAGAATTGTCATGTGTTTAAGCATTCTATTTAAAATGTTAAATTTAAAACTTCCTGAATATATCTCAAATCCTAGTAAGATCTGTTTCACCTTACCATGGGTCCGTAGGCTCCTTCTGTCAGCAACAGAGGAAAGCAGGCACAAAAGAAATTTGTCCCTTTCTATTTATCCTGCCTATTGAGGTGACAAAACCAAATGGAACCAGTTACTCTCTGGAGCACTTCTTGCTATACATTGGCTGTAGAAGGAATCTAGACAAATTAGCCTAGGCTACTTTTAGGTAACTAATGTAAGATTTACATTTATACCACCCCTACATACTTTATTATTCTTTTTCCATTCTCTGCATTCTTGCAGAAACTATTTTCCATCCTCTGTTACCTATAACACAGCTTTTCTTCTTTCATCTCTTCTACCTACTGCAACCTTTTAATGAACCTCCACCCAAGCAACCTTCTAATTCATTCCAAGAATGTTCTTTTTCCTCTTAATTTTTCACTTCTTTTCCTGGTAGAGTGGACTCAGGAGTTGAAAGATAAGTATGGGAATGTCTCTGCTTTTGAGACACTTTAGCAATTGGTGCCTTTATTCCTTTCCATGCTTATAGAATCATAGAATCATAGGGTTGGAAGGGACCTCTGGAGATCAACTAGTACAACCCCCCTGCCAGAGCAGGGTCACCCAGAGCAGGTTGCACAGGAACGCGTCCAGGCAGGTTTTAAATGTCTCCAGAGACGGAGACTCCACCACCTCTCTGGGCAGCCTGTGCCAGTGCTCTGCCACCCTCGAAGTAAAGAGAAACTGCACAGGAGAAAAAACTTACCTGCTCCAGGTTGACTATCCAAAATAAATACTTTTCATTGGTTGAAATATTTGTCATTTTTATTTTTTAAACAACTTTTAAATAACAGGATAGTAGTCCTGGAGAGTCAGCTAAAGGTCATTTGAGAAAATAGATTTCAATGACACTTACATACAAAATTAAAAGAAGTAATACACATTAGCGATAGGGAAAACAAGAATTAAGTTACTGTTTTCTGGGGTGATCTAAAACTGTAAGGACTGTGATAACATTACAATGCAAAAATTATATTTGTCATATATCCTCACCTGTAGTCAAGTAGCTGCACTGAGTAAACTGCACTAGGGTTTGGGTTTTTTTTCTTTTTTCTTTTGTGCTGTTTTAATCAAATAGAAATGATAGCTTTCACTCTCCACAAACTTGTATCTATGAGCTTCTGAGAAATCTTAATGATTAACTACTTCTGTCTGCTACAGCCAGAGAGGCTATAGGAACACTATGTTAAACGTGAATAGCTGAATTTTCTCTCCTATAGTCAAAATAAATTATTTCCTACTGCCTATATTACATTGCCTTCAAACGGTTTGTGTACCATCCTACCACAGAGAAGATTTCCATAAAAATTAAAGCAGGTTTAGAATGTTTGCTCAGAAAAAATCCTCTCTTATCCAGTGATGATACTGGTAGGAAATGTTCAAAGACGTTGAGTGTATTCTGCTGACTCATATCACACCATTGCAACTGGATTGTTACCCAGATTTACAGGAGGCAAGATATGAGACAGAAAGGAAAGTGAGACTGAGACACTTAGGACTTACTCTCCTTTAGCCCTCTTAAAACTACATGTCTTGTCTCAGCTAATTGTTTATTTTTCCACCTCACCTAAAATTATCAGTGGAGAAAGACAGATACCCCTATATTTCTGTTGTTGCTGCCTCCATTAAAAACATCTTACGATGGGCTGCAGTGAAGTAGTTTTTCCGTTTACAAGGGAGAACCTAAAGAGGGATATTAATCTCAGCCTTAATGGAGGAGAGGAATCATGTGAGTAGTTAATATAGACATTTATTAGTGCTATGGCTTTACTATCTTTAGCAGGTAACTTGTGATTTTTCTTTAACCTAAGCAACTATCATGGCTTTTTTTGAATGACTGAAAATTGAGTTAGGTGATAATGTAAATTGAGCTCTGCATAGATTTGTAAGTTGAATGTATAGTGGAATGATACTTTTTAACATTTCCTCCCTGATCAGACACGGAAAGAAATCAAGAAGTTAGATAACTGAGTTTCTTCTCAAACTTTAGGCTTCATTCCACCAGTATCCCTAGACAGACGGTGGCTTTTATGTTTCTGATGATTTTCAAATAAACATTCACTGAAAAAACATCAACTGAAAAACTGAGTTATCAAGTTTTAAACACATTATGATAGACTGTCTTTCAGATATATTTCATGTCAGTTAAAGTAGCTGATTCTTGTGTAGCTTTTGTTAATCAAAATTATTAATCTCAGATGTAGTCAAAATGGTGAGACCAGACCACTTCAGGGAGAAGCAAGGAGAAAAGGGAATAAAAAAAGAAACAGCTGAAGGTTTGGGAGGGTTTACAAAGGAAGAAGAAAAATAAACAAAAACAATTAACAAGAGCTGCACTAGAGCAATATCACCAAGATTTTGTTTGGAATTAGGGGATATTTGTCACCCTGTTTAAGCCTGGCTCGCTTGCTCGCTCAGTTATCTCAGAATAACTGAGAACAGAGGCAGGTTTTCAGGCAGTTTTTCTTGCTGGAAAATGGTAAGTCAGTTTCTCTCAAATGACTGTATTAATGTAGAGGGTTGGTGACCAGACAGTTCAGCATCAGTTTCAGAAAATTCAAGCTCTATATTCAAAGGATGCTCATTTCACTCCTGCAAGTAAATGCATCCTGAAAGTGGTTATATTTATAAATGGAACAGATTTTGGGCTTTAATATGGCACTGTGATAAAAAAGCCCAGTTAATGCAAAGACAATGCAGAGTTTGTGGAATCATGTTTTTCTATTAATTTTTTTTTCAGATTGGGAATATATTAAAAATTCTACCTATTAGAAATGTTAACTTTCTAACCCTACATTGTACAGCACTGCTGTGAAGAAACAGATATGCTGCCAAGAGCTTCAGGCTAAATTATTTTGGATCCTAACTCGTCAGGAAGCTTCTGTTCTGAAATGCTCCATGGAGCTGGCAGGACAACTCACGCAACAAAATACAATAAATCAATAAACTCTTAGAGCTGGTTTTAAATGGAAACTATTAACATTTCAGAAAGATAGAGGGACATGAGGAATTAAAAAAATGAAGTGGAAAAAAATTAGACAAACAAAGCAATGCAATAAAGAATCCTGAATGAAAATCAAAACAACTCCGCTTAATTCTGGCAAAATATCAAAATGACAATAAGAAAATTTAAAAAGTCGTGACAACTGTGAAGAATGTGAATGCATAAAAAAAGAGGAAATATGGGGCACTGACAAAGGTTTATTTTAAAAATCATGAATTTTATCAACATTGTATAAGCGCATTTTATGAGTATTTCTACAAATGCTTATATTTGCTTTATAAATTAAAAGAAAAGCTGGCTGAGTTGTCATGGTTACTGCCCCACAGTTATAGCATACCAACAGTGGTGTTAGCTTTTTCTTTTTGCTTTTTTTATCATTACAACGGTTAAGACATAGGGGAAATACTATTTTTAGTATACTGTTTTCTGTCTGACAATATGCCTTGTGCTCTTGCTGTCCTAGGAAATCAAACACAGGGAGTTAACATTTTGATCCACTTGTATTCATGAACTCAGATATGTAAGTCATTCTTGGTGTTCATTCTGAATACACATGGGGGGAAAATATCTTCCTATTCACCTGATAATAAAAATATTGACTTTATAGCATAAGAGTAATCTCTCTACAGCCTTTCCAAGATCTACATTTTAAGCATGTGCATTTCTGGAAGTCTTTTATTTGAAGTTTTCCCTTCTCCTGTTCAAAGGATAAGGTGATTCTCAGAAAGATTTTTCCAAATTCAGTTCTATTTTACTATGTGGAGAGGGGAAGAGGATTCTCAGGCAACACCTTTTTCTTTATCTCACTGAACTGCACCTGTAAAGAGATGAAAGGAATTTATAACGCAAGAAGGGAAAGTCCTAATGGACTATTTTATCATCAAGTAAAGGGAGAGGAGCTTTTCAATAGGCTAAACACTCAGCAGGATTCAAAACACGTTTTAAGTAGAAAACAAAATTCTTTGAGTTCTAGTTTCCCACTTGTTTTCTAGAAATAAAAGCCATTCAGATTTTTAAAACCTACTTTTTCATATAAAAAACAATTGATCCCAGATAAGCAATTCATTGGTGTGGTCTCCTAGCATACCTCTCCATCACATTTCTAACCTCATAGCCCATTTGAGTCCTTGCCTTCTAAACACTGTTTGGCCTGGACTTGTTTTAACAAAATGACCCCTACATCAGCTTTCATACTATCTGTATAAACAGAGAATGAAATCTACCACCATCACAACACTATCATTAGCAGTGCAAGTAATTATTTATTCTTATTGTCCTAGTGATTGTCATTGCTGTGATGAACACAATGAATTTATTTGGTTTCTACACTTTTTTTTTTTTTTTTTTTGTGATCATGGGGATTCAGAAATATATTTTACTACACACCAGAAAACCTTCAGTGTCACCAGTCAGTGAAAGACAATCCTTCACTCCGGCTCAGATAGCAGGTACTCAGTCAGCTACCCTTTAGAACACAATGAATTATTTTTTTTTTTAGGTGAGTTGGTTAAATAGTTATGAATCTATACTTCATACATTTAACAGATTCCTGTTACTGACTTACTTAAAAATCATATTTCACATGAGTGAGGAGAAAATATAAGCCTTTATTTATAATATCCAGAACAGTCAATCCAGTTGGAAATATTTATAAAACTCATGGATGAGAAAAATGTGCTTAGATAACCATGGAGACTGTAGACTGAGGTTACATGAGAAAGTTTTCTTTCACCTCTCTTACTAGTTTCCTTTGTGAAAAGGTGATAGTCAGGGATTGAGGATCCACACGCTCCTACCTCTCCTCCAAACAATCTGTTTTCTTTTATGGTCAGTCTTCCCTTCAGCACCTGCCAGGGGTCCTACCCAACTGCTTTCACTCCGGAACCATCATGCTCTCTTCTTAATGGGAATGAGAGGGTGTCACTTCCATAGGTGTTACTTTGTTACAGTGGGAGTTCTCCCTTGCTTTCCTTTTCTCTTTAAGTGAAATATTTGGTTTTCTTCATTGAGAAATGCTGAACTTCACAGTATGTATCCATCTGTACTTTAAAAACATGCTTAATATAAACTTGCAGACGTGTTAATTATATGCAGATTATTAGTAATACTTGGTTAGTACCAGACTTTGTGGCAATCAGCCACTCTGAAGTGACTCATCCCCAGCCAATTCCTCTTTGCATATTATGACAGCAATCAATTGTATTTCTCCAGACAGCAGTGTTTTTCTGCAACTTGCAGACTATTTGCATCAGGAGCAGTCTCTACACTCCCACTGCTTCAAGCATGTCTGACAGGAGACCCCAGGAATTTGACGCCAGCTGGCTGGATGCCATATTTAAGTTAAGCATATTTTAATGAAACTATAGGAAGAAGATATATTCCAGAGCCAGCTGGCTGCTGCAACTACAAAAACTCTGGTTTTTAAGCAAGTAACGTTAGGACCAGCAAATAAGTATTTACAGCCTCCCATTAGTAGTCCCATTGACTCATGGTGGAAAACACCATGCTTGGCAGAGTCTGCCAAATCCGGTTATAAAACAGACTGTGCGGCTTGGGTTCATGATATATTGATGGCGTATGTAATTCAAGCTGTTATTTGTAATTAAAGCTTAATTGTCAGAAATCATAAACATTTGAAACAATTCCTTCCTTTTACCCTATGAAAAATATTCTTTAGAAGAAATGTCTGAAATTCAAGCTTCCTTATTCTGTCTCTTCCCTTCCCTACCAACCATAAGTTTGAGTTGAGATACAGTTAGAAAATATTTAATAGACTAAATTACACTTTAATTTCCCAATGTGAACTATTCTATTTAAAATTTAAGTGTTAAACTGTATTTTCCTACAGGCAATTCAAATTCTACTGTTTCATTTATTTTTGTATTTCAGGGAAAAAAACAAAATCAAAAGAAAAAAACACACAAAACCGTTCTTTGATTTTCCGTCTTCCAACTATTTGAAGAACCCTCTAATACAATAAAAATATTCGGTTATGATTTTACATAAGAAACAATTTCTCTTGTGTTGATCTTGAAATGCTGAATCCTGTATTACAAATAAAGAAGTCAACTCATATTAAGTTCTATTGAAATTAGTTACTTCTATGAAACAGCAAAATTTTCTCTTTTATCATACAAGCAATAAAAATTCCTGCCTAAAGCATTTTAGGAGTGCAAATCAATTTATAAATCTAGAGTATTCTCATTCATGGTGAAACAAATTATACAGATACAGTTCCTTTAAAAAGAGAATAATCTCACTTCAATATCCAATAGAGCTGATGACAATAAATGTAATGTCCTTATTCCAAGAAATGGAACATTTCACACAATTAGCAGCTGTACTCAACATTATTAGCTGTGACTTGTAAGCGCTGCTGCCTGAAAGACTGTAGTAAAGGGTAATAGAGCTGGTCATTTTTCAGTAATTTTAGTATTTTGAAATGTTCTGTGAAAGTAGAATTAAAACGTAAAAATAAAATCTAAAAATGCTTAAGAAACGAGACATAAAAATATAATGTAAAGATTTGTTGTTAATGTTTTGACAATTTTTAGAACATTAAATGTAAGGTAAACATTAAAATATATTACATGTTGAACAGTCAAAATGAGTTTTTACACCCTTCTACAGTTTCACTGGTATTGGGAAAGGATTTTGACAATGACAAGCTGTCTTTTCAGACAGAAAAAAATTCCTCTGAGTCAGGCACTCAGAAACTTTTAATGCATTCTTTATTAATAGTCTTAAATAGTGCAAAAAAGCAAGACTACTAACACCACCACTCAGTGCTTCTAGTGTATCAAACTATTTTCCTTTTTTTCCCTAAGCACACTATTTAGGAAATAAACTACAAACTGATTAGTTGCTACGTCACAGAAAGATAGGTATTTGTTATTTTATTTGCCCATGTACACCTTAGTGGAGTCCCTAACCTATTGCATGCAGATTTTCCAGATCTTGTCTGTCAATGGAGCCTGGTCTGATGTTGGTGTTTGGGTAGCACGCATGCTTTGGCTCAGTCCAAGCATCTAAACTGCAGTCTGTGGAGCAGGAGGTCTGAATTATCTCCCAAATCAAGAGGGCCGCTGTGTTGAGCTCTGTAAATACTCATTTTCTCTTCACTCCATTCTTTACAGGAAATGAAGTGCTGATTTATTATCCACAGTGATTATTGTACTGTTCCTGCTGATGAAACAGGACTGACAAATTATTCTGAGTCAAGCTGATGAAAGCACAGTATAGGTATGCTTAGCATGACGCTGGAGGGGGGAAAAAAAAAAAAGTCTCCTTCCCTCTAGCAAGACTATATTATAACAATAGTAATGAAGTAGAACCTGTATGATTTTGCTATATTGCAGTAAATACATTCCCCAAGTTATTTTATAATGCAGCTTATGTCTGATGTAAGAGGAAACTTGTATCACTAACTTGAAATACCATATAATAAAAAAAATTTCTGTATTGTGCACATGCTGCACTGTTGTACGTTGTTTAGATGTTCCTCTAAGAACTGCTTAATATTTTGCAGTCCTCAGCATGGGCAGGTGCTTGACAATTTGGTCCCTAATATAATAGTTATGCTCTCACATAAAGACTGACCAAAGCTTTCTAGAATGCTGCCATAACCATGAACGTAGATCTGGGGACATAGAAACAGCAAACATTTTAAACTTGGGATGGAGTCAGCACTCAGAATACCCAGAGAAATTGTCATTAGCTTGAAGTTTTCTTTAGCATACTGTTTTTAGTAAATTCAGCTTCTCTTCTTTCAGCGGACAGCTGTTTCTCCCTGTATTACTGTAGGCTTTGGCTCCTGATATATTCAAACTCATTAGTAACCTTGCCCTGTGCTTAGATTTGTTGGCATCATTGGAAATAAAAATAAATTTAAACTTAGGGATTATTTGAAGCAGCTAGGTGATCTGTAGCCCTAATTTGCCAGATCCCCAAGACAAATGCTATTTTGGATAACGTATAACATAAATATATGGTTGATCTTTTTAGCAAGTAAAAGAGAATTTAAAAAAAGAAAGAAATACATGCTGTCTACAGTCACATTCTGCTCAGTACTACCTACTCCATCACTCCACTTTTCAGCAATGAGGGAGCCTTCCAAAGGAAGATGCGCCAGAATGGCAGTCCTTACTCAACAAGAATTAAACCCAAAATTCAGGAATCCTAACCTGAAATATGACTGGCTGTCCTGTTCTTAATAGGCAAAATCTGAGAACTGTGATTCTGCTGCCATGGGAATCATCACCATTCCCATGTGACATTTTGACTATGCATTGTTTTGTTTACATGGCTGCAAAGGCCTGAAGAACCTCCCCAAAGTTGTTACCATTGTTATTCTCACAGAAAATATTTTCCAAAAGGGCGTAGCCCATTCAGGTTCACTAAACAAATCATACTGATCTGCCTATGTGTCTACAAATACGCAGGCGAAGCACTGAGAGTAAGATCTATTCTTACTTCACTAAATCATCCCATGGGGTAAAAAGGAAAGCTATATTGCCATATTTTCCTCACGGCTGCCATCCTGTGGTTTTAAGTGAAAATCATTGAAGGTGCTCAAACAACTTTCTGTGGCTCCAGTTGCACTCCTTCATATAAGGGCAGCCTGCAGGAGAGTGCGTCTTGAAGTACTCCGGCTGCATGTGTTCCTCACTGGTGGATAATCCCTGTGCTGACTGTACTACCCAAATGCTCTCCCTAATTCCAAAGAAAAAGCTTATTTCACTGATTCTGAAGGCGGAGGGGGTGGGGGAGTGGGGTGGGTGGGGCACACGGAGGCAACACATGACACCAACCAACCAAAAAAAACCCAACAACAAAACATATAGTCTTTTGTTCTCTTAAGCATCCTAATGGACCTTCCAGCACAGGGAAGGAGATAGAGGATACGGAGGCCATAAATGGAATCTGTTTCTTTTAACTATTTTCTGTGCTTTATATTTCATCATCTTTGAATGTCACTGTGCAGATAAGCAGTATGGTTTCAGATTATTTGTTTCCAGCACAAGAAAATATACTGATTTTCAGTGTTAACAACTGCTCAGGACTTCATTACTCTGAGCATTCTGGAGGAGTTTAAGACTGAGACACCAGCTTCATTTGAAAAGGACACAAGCTAATACCAGAAGAAGAGAGGCTACAGAAATATTTTGCAGGAAAGCTCATGTGTCAAATACCGAGTCTCTTTAGCATATATAAATTATCCTCAGTGAAAACTATAGGTGAAAACTTTCAGCATAGCTCTGCCGATTTCCAAACTACATGAATCAACCTAAAAGTGTAAAGCTTCCTCAACATGAATTAACCGTAAATACACCTATATAATTTAGCATTGCTGCTTTGCTAAATGTTCCCAGAACTCGCTGAAGCCATGAAACTAAACAGAAAACCAATACTTTTTTTGTATCTCATGATTTACAAGGGCTGTTTTAAAAGCAGACCTTTCCATTTGATGTACAAATAGTAAATGCACTCTGGGGGTAGGTTCCAATGGATTTCTCAAGCTTATCCATCTACTTGGAACATTTAAAGGCAAATCACTTGACAAACATTTCCTTTCAAATACTATTAGGAAAACATTTAAAAAGGCATTGCATCTTTTTACAGGCAAAGAACAAATTGTTAAGCATGCAGTCAACCCTTAAAACAACCATCTCGAAAGCCCTAAGTAGCTCAGAAAAAAAAAACCCCAAAACATTTAAAACCAAGTTAAAAAAATCACAATTCTGGCTTTAAAAGTCAAGATGTCATGAAATTAGTAACTGCCAGATACCAAGTTGTACTAAGTACTCTCTTAAAAAATTCCAATAGTGGGTCGCTGCCACTCAACTTCTCTACTGTGCAGTGACAGAGTCATAGTAGACTGCATGAAAAAATTTTAAGAGGTCTTCAGAAATCATTTAATGGAAAGCTTTGACGTAGGTAAAGAGGATAGTACAAAGAATGGCAAATTTTACTCAACTAAAATCAATTTAAAAACCTCCACACACCCAAAAAAGTGCTTGTGTTCCAGATACTTCTCATTCTCATCTGATTACTTAAATTGAGAAAATTATTTTGTCTTCCTAATCTAAATTCTATAAAATATGATAGCTAGAGTATGCCGTAAATAATGCACTATTTAAAGCTGCTAAACTGTGAAAGATATTCCTGTACTAACAGGCAAAAATTCTACCTTTCAGATGAAGAACCTTGAGATGCTTCATGTGGAAAGGAAACACTGCTTCAGTTGTTCTCATTCATCCATTTGTACAATTGAATCTACAAGGGATATTGTAAAGTAAACACTGGATGAAAATATTTTTCTATTTTGCTGTACACTGAAGAGACGTGAGTTTGTATTTCTGTTTAACCAAACCACTTGTATGTCCTTTCACAATTAAATATTATGCAGCGTTTAAAGATATAGGAGATGGATTTAAGAGAGGTAAGACAGGAAAAATGCCTTGAAAAATCAATGTGTAGATTTGGAGATGCAGAGAGATCTCTCCCAAGAGATGACTTGTGCTTTAGCACAGCTGCAGCAACAATTCTTAAAATACATTAGAAAAGTTACAGAGTCTAAATAGTCACACTAACATGAGGAATATGGAAAAAAAACCTGTTTAGATTTGTGGGCATGGAATGACTTGAAACTGGAATATTGTCATGTTTACAGTGCTGCTGTGTTAGCTGGCATTCCATTAGCTTGGTGCATGTGTGGTGATTAAAAAAAAGAAATCTGGAAAACTGTTGGTGTTTCAAGAAAAATTGGACAACAGAAAGCATGCTTGACTAGGCTGACTGTGACAGGTGGTTTAAGTCCTCTCTCATTCTGCCAATAATCTCAATGGCAATGAATAATAAGTGTAACATATAAAAGTCTGACAGCTAGTCACTCTCGGGTATTCAGCCAAAAAAATTAGAAGATAAAGAAGTATTACACTATTTAAGTAATGGTTATGTAGGAACTCTGAAGCAGAGTGCATCTTTCAAATCAAGATATAAATATCTAGAAAAATGTATAAATATTTCAAGTCAAGGAAAGAATTTGTAAGAAAAAATGTTCTCATGTACACCTTTTATGTAAAAACTTGTTTGTTTGTTTGTTTTTCCTTCTTTCTTTATAGACTGAAAATTTAATAATTTTTAAATTCAGTCAAAAACATCTTTCAGGTCTCCAGATAGTTAGCCAATGCTTGAAAATGTGTATGGAGGCTTTTCACTAACTGCCCTAATAAATATTTTCTTAGTTGATTGTTCTAAGGTAAAACCAATTAGGAAGCTGTGTTGTATAAATATTAATGGTATTCAGAGACAACACTATGCCAAAACTACAGAAATACATAAATGGAATGGTCATCAACTTATTTGAAAGAAAACATTATCCATGACTTTTGTGAAAACAAAGAGAGGAAGAATGAATTTAGTCAAAATATTATGAAGTTACAGTGGTTACATTCACAGCGAGACAGTTAAAGGCTTACTTTTGTTTTGTTTTTCAGCAAAGAATTATACCCATTAGCCTTAGCAATTAGTAATCCAAATTGATTTATTACTGTTAATATTACTATGAAAATACATGGGCAGAATTGCATAAAATTATTATAGACATTATGTCTAAGTCGTAAAGATGGTTTCCCTACACAAACATATCCAGTTGTGTTCTCAAGTTAAGAAAGCTGTCATCTTAAATACTGTATGTCTTTCATATTAGTCATTACATACCTTGCAGAAAAGGAAGAAAAATGAAAGTTTACTTATCAATGTAGAAAGGGCATATGAATAAAACCTTCTTTTGAACTCATCTCAGTATAATTTTAATTAAACTAATTCTAAGAACATTACAGTCAGATTCTCAAAGGCATTTGGGTGTCTAAAAATAGGTGTCTATAGGGTTTTCCAGAGAGCTTAAGAAAGCTAGGAATTTAACTTCCACCGCTGAGCTTCTGAATGCCTTTGGCAATGCTTATTTGCTGGAGGGAGTCCAGCAAAGGGCCCCTAAGATGATTAAGAGACTGGAGCACTTCACATATGAGGCAAAGCTGAGAGAGCTAAGGCTGCTCAGCCTGGGAAAGAGAAGGCTCGGGGCAATCTTAATAAATGTAAATACCTGGAGGGAGGGCGCACAGAGGACAGAGCCAGGCTCTTTTCAGTGGTGCCCGGTGGCAGGTCCAGAGGCAATGGGCGCAGACTGAAACACAGGAGGATCCCTCTGAACATCAGGAACGACTTTTTACTGTGAGGGTGACCAAACCCTGGCACAGGTTGCCCAGAGAAGTTGTGGGGTCTCTCTCCTTGGAAATGGTCCTGGGTAAGTGACTGTAAGTGACCCTGCTTGAGCAGGGAGATCAGACCAGATGACCTCCAGAAGGCCCTTCTAACCTCCACCCATCTGTCATTCTGTTTACACTGTTGAGAAAGGTTAAAAAGGAGCTTAATGAAAAGTGCAACAGACACAATAAACCTTAGACAAAACTATTTTTAAAATATATTATAATACATTATTATAAATGCTGTCATGCATTTAAGGGAGAACAAATCTACAAGATTGTAAGTGAAGTATATCTTTCCCTGCCCATGAAGAACACATCATAATTCCCTGAACACCATAAATATCCAAATAATCTATATAAAGAAAAAATTATCAATAAAAGAAAATTAATATCGAGATCAGTTAAAAGCAATAATTTCTAAAGTAAGGCGACATGTTCCGTTACTTTCTAAAAACTCAGGAGTAAAAGCAATGACTAAAAGAAGAGTGTAAATTAAATCTGTCCTGCAGGCAATGACTGGGGTTTTTAATCTCTGCAGATCTCTGTGCAGGTAACTGTAATTAAAGCACTAATACAAAAAAAGAAGGGTAGTGTTGTGTCCATCTGAAGGTGAAATAGCTCGCTAATATAACGATGCTTTTAGCTGCTCCACAGCTTTTGGCTGTTGCTGAAAGATGCTCAGTGGAGTATACAAGAACAGGGTAAGCATGGAGTGGAACTTCCTTAACATATATACTCTTTGAGTCCAGAAAACAGAGGTTCAATAGGGAATTTTTTTATTATTAACTATTTTAATTAAAATATTTTTAAAAACTTGTATGGAATCTTCTCACATGGCTTGTCTAGTCTTTCTTTGAAATTATATTAAAAAAATAATCTGATGTGTAACATCAGATTACATCAGACAGAAGGTCTCACTGTTTAATTATATATTTTCTTAAAAAAATATTGGCTTCTTTGTTTACCTTCAGTTTAAGGTTTTGCTCCTTTGCTGGATCTGGCAAACTGATTAATCAGATTCTTAACTTCAGGCACACACATAATCTTTTTGTGAGATTTTAAATTAATCATATGCTTGAATATAATGCTGATTTATGGTTTGAGTGTATAAAAATATTTTCACTGTGTTGATGAAGAAAAAGTTACAAAAGCTACAGGCAACTAGAAGTCCTTGAAAATGGAAAAGTGCTGCCTACTTCTAATCTTGATTAGATCACACTTCCTGCTTTGCAGTTTATCTTTTTGTATTGCTAAACCGTACAATTATTAATTGTGCAACCATTTAGAATCAATTTCTTTCAGAAATTTAACTTTAAAAATATTAAACTGAAATGAAGAATCAGTAGGCAGGATGTTCTGTTTTTCAGAAGTCTCACTTCTCAAACTGAGTGTAATATAATTTCTCATCACACAGGAATGAACACTACTGGGCTACTTGGTGGTTCACAGAAGTAGTGCCCCTGCTTGTCTCATGTGGCGTTCTGGGTGAGCTGAAAAAGGCAGAACAAAAAGCTAGTTACAACACAGGATTTTCTCTGGTGGAAGTGTTCCTGAGAGCAGCTCAGATCTCAGGTAGGGATCAGAAAGAGACATCATCATCACTGCCTGAACCCCATTAACTGTAAATCGCTTGAATCCAGGAGCAGCCTCTCCAACTGAAGACAAAGGCTTTCTGAGTCATGCCCACTGTCTTCAGATCACAGGAGCACACACACAGAGTACAATGGGCTGTAAAAGTGCGTTACTGGCCTTAATTCACTGGATACTCGAGTCCTTTTCTCTAAAACCAAATCGCAGCTTCAACTGCTTTTTAAAATTCTTGTCCTGAGAACCCCGTTAGGGATTAATATTTTTTATTTACATTACTTTGTATTTCAATTCCTTAGTTTATACTCAACTAATCAACTACTCTCATTGATCATTGAAAAAAAGCACAAAATAATACTCAGAAAACACAGCAAAATCCTAGTTAATGCATATACCTTTTTGTTTATGATGTGTTGTAAACTTGAACTGTAACCATAGAAATATTTTGCACCAGCCTTGCTACTTACTGCCAAATTCCTTTTTGGTCCACTGGTGTTGCAGTAACGTATTGCTAAAAACATGTATTTCTGAAAGAGTTTTATTTTTCTCTCCCCATAATTCACTTGTATCGGCAGATTTCTGAGTGACAGGTAATAGATAGTCTTTCATTTCCACATTTTTTAGGTATTTGGGGTTTAATTTTGTTTCTTACTGGTACACTTCTATGTCCTTTTTTTTTTCTTGAAAGAATAAAAAGAAGAACAAGAGGAAGAAATGGGATGGAGAGCAGGGAAGAATTCAATAAGAAGGTGATGGAATAATATTGATCTGAGCAGACACCAGACAGCATTGAGGCCTGTTGCATAGGTATGGATGAATGAGGTGGAGCTTGGAAAAAGAATCACAAGGAGGAGCACGACAGGATGCAGACGACAGAGGAAGACTAAGATTTAAGAGGAGAAACAAAGTTTAGATTGAGTGGGAAAAGTGGAAGGAGACATGCTAGCAAAAGGTACTGTTACCTGACAACAATGAGAAGGACTAATGATGGGCCACTGAGGTTCTGATCATGCAAGCTCTACCGTTCAAAGCAACTCTTCAGCTGATCAAGAAAATCGGAAGCACCTTTTCATTAACTTCTGGAGCATTCGATGAATTCAAGGTCCACATTTTAAGAAGTTATTGAAGCAAAGCTGAAGAGAGAGGTAAGAAGGATGTCTGTAATTTTTTCTGTAGTACTTAACTTCACCATTTGTGCACAAAATAACAGGTCTGGGGACCAATTAAAGGCGACACCCAGTGATGCTAGAGAAGCCTACTGTACCAGTTATTGCACTATGCAGGACTGAGCATAATTTAGTCACTGTTTCAGTAAATATTTATTTATGCAGCTTCCGTTATTTTATCACACCAGCATTTTCACTCTCAAAAAAGACTTAAAAAGATAAAACTGCTTTTTTTTCCTCTTCAGCTGTACTCTAGACTACTATTTATTCCCTATTTATTTTGTCCCTTCTGCAGCCCTGTTCTTGAACATGTATGACACTTTCATATCACAAATCAACAACACAATGACAGACCGAGGTTCAATACACTTGAAAAGGCACAACCAAAAGCAAGGTATCCGTCTTTGTCTAAATGATGTGCCAGTGAACAATAACATTTCAGGTTTAGCTACTGAAGTCCTGCCCTGCACGCAGGTGCTACTAATACACCATGCAAAACAGGAGCTAGGACATTTGTTTAATCAGGCCTCTGTGTTTAAGAACTGTTTCTATTCAACATTGCTCTAAAGGTAAAACTTTTGGCAGTCTGGCTTTGCAAATTGCTTTTTCTATTTTTTTTTTTGCCTGGTTTAACTCCTTTTAAGGAGTTCTGTTATTACACTAAGAGCTGAGGCATGGAGGATTCATACAGAAGCAGCCATTTGTGGTTCAGTTCCTATTTCTCGTGATGAGGCTGTGATTGTACATGTGGGGAACTGGCTTTCTAGAGAGGAAGCGAACATTACAATGGTGAGAGGGATCTGTGCCAAAGGCAATATTGCTCACTCCTTACTACATTTGTAGCCATGAAAGCCCAAATAACTCTGTTCATATCTCTCCTTTTGTTGTTAAGCACTGCAGCAGATCACTTGTTTTTCTTGTCCTGAGGCTCCAACTGCTTTCATGGTTGTTTCATTGCTCTGTTTCTACCTTGCTGCACGGTTTCTGCAGATGGGTACTTTTCTTGACTATACTGTTGATGCATAATAGCCCTTGGCACTTCCAATTCAGTGCCATTATATTTAATGGGAAAATGCTTCAAGCAGCTGCAACTTGGCTGCTGTATTTTCTTAGGGCCAAATGGTCTCCTGGTGCACAAAAATCATGAAAAAGTAAAAACTCACTCAGGATCTGTGTGGACTGACATGTCAAATGAAAGTTACAAATACAGGCATGCAAGAAAAAACATTTCTGTGTCCTGAGAACTGTAGTTACCAGCTGTGGATCCAGTGCAATCATGAATTATCAAGAGGGTCTACCAGTTCAGCATTACCTTTTGAACAACTTTCCAGTGAACATTCCAGGATGCATTCTGACTAGAGAGACTAATCCTGAATTTAACTTTCTGTTTTGCATCTGGAGGTGCTGGTCCATTATGATCCCAGTAAGAAAGAAACTCAGACTCTCTAAGGTATAATTTAAAATGCAGTTTATTAGAGCTAGCACCACAAAGAGGGAATCATATGGATAATATTACATTCTTTTAGATGGTGGGAACTCCAGGTGGTGTTGCATCTCATGGGCCTCCAATCCACGTGCAGCACACTGGGCAGACCCATCCACAGAGGACATTCTCCCATTTCAGTCATTTGAGCTATTATGGAGTGTTCTTACAGGGAAACGTATTTGCAGTACAGTAAGGTGCAAGCACAGCACAGGCTTGGGCATACTCATGTTAACTTTTATGTCGATCACTAACTCCTCAGCATACAGTGGTCTCCCTGTCAGGATCAATATGCTCTCTTTCTTATAGATGCATAAATTTGTGCTATGAATAAGTATTTATAATTGAAGTTGAGCTGCCCTGTGGTAGTTGACACGCATGTTGTCATCTTGGTTATTGAGATAACTTCTCACGCAACAAGAAGAGAGAATCTTCTTTCTGAATTGTTTTCTGGGTGTCAGCCTGAGTACCAAACAAGGATGGAGGAGCTAAGTTTCACTGTGTGACACTAAAAAGTCAGCAAAACTAGGCTATAGGCACTGTGGATTGGTATGTGCTTTAAGGGCTGAAACCCACTAACATACAGAAAATACAAGCAAGCTTGAAAATGTAACAAAATTAACTGTTCATAGTGAACACAAAAATCCACCCATGGTCCCTCAAGAAGCTAGTCCTCTTATAAAACGAGAAGTATGACAATACTTTGAGCAGGATAGATGCACTTAATCCATTTTGCCTGGTGCTTTATGCACACCCATTTAAATGAGGACCTGATATCTTTATATACAGCTAGTCACAGAATCCTGTATACAGTCTCCCAGTGTCTCCCATAGTCACAGGGGACAACTGCAGAACTTAAACCTGATCAGACTTCAGGACAAACAAGGCAAATTGTGCTCTTCTGTTCAGGCTAGGAATTCAACAACTGTCAGTGTTCAGCCCAGAATATATAGGGCATGTGATCTCATATTTTAAGGGATGCACTCAAGAAATGGTAATGAAATTAGCACTGTAACCATGAGCAGATTACTTATTGGCTTTTGACAATTCCACTCATCATAAAAAAGCTAGTAAGATCTGAATACAGTTGCATATTCTCCATGATAGCTAACTAGATATCTGTAACAACAAAGTTGACCATATCTGCTTAAAATAGTGGCCCACAAATAGAACCCTTGTTTTGGATATTTTAATAAAATTCAATAATATCTAATTATACAGACAGACTCCAGTTCTTCATTTTATAGAAAGCCTTTCTTTGGGATATCTAATCCCTTGTGGGTTGAACCTGGCTGGCCACTGGATGTCCCCCAAGCCGCTCTACCATTCCCCCTCCATCAACAAGGAGGAGAAAACACAGTGAAAAGCTCATGGGTAAAGATAAGGACAGGGAGATTACGTACCAATTACCATCATGGGCAAAACAGAGTCAATTTGGGGAAAATAATTTAATTTATTACTAATTAACAACTGTATTGGGTCTGGCTGAGGTGAAATTAATTTTCTCCATAGCAGCCCTCATAGTGCTGTGCTTTGTATTGGTAGCTAGAAAGGTGTTGATAACACACCAGTGTTTTCGCTACTGCTGAGCAGCGCTCGCACAGCATCAAGGCTGTATCTCCAACATTCTCCCCCTCACCAGTAGGCTGGGGGTGGGCAAGATCTTGGAGGGGTGATAGCCTGGACAGCTGACCCAAACTGATCAAAGGGATATCGTGTACCAATACAGCCTGGAAAAGAGGAGGCTGAGGGGAGACCTTATCACCCTCTACAACTACCTGAGAGGAGGTTGTAGAGAGATGGGGGCTGACCTCTTCTCCCTGGTGACAAGTGATAGGACGAGGGGAAACGGGTTCAAGTTACGTCAGGGGAGGTTTAGATTAGATATTAGGAGACATTTTTTCACTGAAAGGGTTATTAAACATTGGAATAGGCTGCCCAGGAAGGTGGTGGATTCACCATCTCTGGAGGTGTTTAAAAAAAGGGTAGATGGGGCACTGAGGGACATGGTTTAGAAGTGGCTCTTGTCAGGGTAGGCTAAAGGTTGGACTCGATGATCTTAAAGGTCCCTTCCAACCTCAACAATTCTATGATTCTATGATTCTATGATTCTATATGACGACTGCTCAGCAATAAAAGCTAAGAGAAAGGAGAAGGAAGAGGGGGCATTTGTTATTCAAAATGTTTGTCTTCTGGAGCAACTGCTTACATGTACTGAAGCCCTGCTTCCCAGGATGTGGCTGAACATCAGCTTCTGTTGGGGAGTAGAGAATAAATCTTTTGTTTTTCTTTGCTTCCACACGTGGCCTTTGCCTTTGCTTTATTAAACTGCCTTTATCTTGACCCATGAGGGGGTTTTTTCCATATTATTTTCTCCCCTCTGTCCTGCTGAAGAGGTGGGTGATAGAACAGCTTGGTTGGCACCTAGTGTCCAGCCAAGGTCAACCCACCACAATAACAGAGTAGGATAGTGAGAAATAAGAACAAAACTAAAAACACCTTCCTCCTGCCCTTCTCTTCTTCCCAGGGTCAACTTCACTCCTAACTCTCCTATTTCCTCCTCCCCGAGAACTGCAGAGGGACAGGGAAAAGGGGTTGCAGTCAGTTGGTAATGCTTCATCTCTGCCACTCCTTTCTCCCCACGCTTTTCCAGCATGGGGTCCCACCCACAGGACACAGTTCTTCGCAAACTGCTGTAATATGGGTCCTTCCCACAGTCTGCAGTTCTTCCAGAAATGCTATATTATGAGCCCTTTCCACGGGGTACATGGGGTCTACATGTCTTCAGGAACAGACTGCTTCAGCCTGGATCCCCCATGGGTCACAGCTTCTGTCAGAAAACCTGCTCCTGCATGGGCTAGGAGCCTGCTCCTGTGTGGTCTTTCCACAAGCTCCACCTTCCTTAAAGGCACATCCACCTGCTGTAGCATGGGGTCCTCCACAGGCTGCAGGGTGGATATCTGCTCCACCATGGATATCCATGGGCTTCAGGGGGACAACCTGCATCACCATGGTCTTCATCACAGGCAGCTGGAGCACCCCTCACGCCTTCTTGTCTGTAGGGCTGATTCTCTTGTATTCTTATTTGTCTCTCCCAGCTGCTCTTTTTTACCCCTCCTTAAATATGTTATCACAGAGGTGATACCAACTTTGATGATTGGCTCAGCTTTGGCCAGCAGTGAGTCCATCTTGGAGCCAGCCGGAATTAGCTCTGTTCAATAAGGGGGCAGCTCCTGATGCCTTCTCACAGAATCCACCCCTGCAGGCCTCATGCTAGTAAAACCTTGCCATGTAAATCCAGTACACAGTTCTTTAAAACATACCTAATAAAAACAGACAGAGCTTTCTAGGGGAGGTTTACATTTATCTATATCTATCTATCCATTCACTTCTGTTCCTTTCTATCTATCTCATGTAGTTGTATTTGTTAATTTAAAACATGTAGTCTCTTCTGTTAGATAACATCGTACCTTTTTAACATAAACTTACAGTTTCAAAAGAATTTAATGCAGATCTCACTGAGGAATAAAATTCAAATATAAAATACAGAAAGACCAGATGTTCGAAATGTAAAGGCAAAGAAAATAAACAATATGCTATGGTCTATTTGCATGTTTGAAGACTCTGGTCATAATAGCCAAAATGATTTTGAGCTTTCAGTTGCCTAACTTAAAACTAGGATTGCAAATTGCAGATGTATACAGAATCACTGAAAATTCTGGCCTTTACTCCTGCTTCCCCTCATATCCCTTATATTCTACATAATTAGCACTCTACTCTGATGATGAATTCAGGGTATGGACTCAGTCTCTCACTAATTTACATGGACATACATTACTTAAAATATTAAGAACTGTTTTATCAAATCTAGGGTATTACTTTCACAAAAGTGAAGATAAACATATAACAGAAGTAGAATAAATACTGACACATTGGCCCCAAATTCAGAAATGAAAATAGGAGGATACTGTAAGACAAATCTGTATAATCCACTCGCAGAAATCATGAAACTGGGGAGAGCAGGGGAAATAATAAACGTAGAGAACTCGTTTCCCTTGCTGTACTTTACAAGTGTTTCTTATATAAGTGCTAGATCTTTGCCAAACTTTGCAAGGGGTGGAAGCCAATAGTTTGGGATAAAGCTAAAAGGAATTAGTAATGGTGCCCTGCTCTCCTTCTGATAGGGATGTATTTTCATTGTTCTGTGTTTCCCCTCCAGTATTTTTGACACGAGAAGGAAGGACCCGGCTTAACGTTATCTGTCTAGCAGAGCATGCAATGACTGGATTTTATGAGGACTCCAGGACGCGTGGTAAAAGTTCAGAAATGATAAGTGGTAAATTAATTGCCTCTATTGAAAAAAAAAGTCATCTTCCAGGTCATGCTAGGTAACCTTCTGTATCCATAAGTCTGACATGATAGCATGCATGCTAAAGAGATTGGATGAGTGAGAAAGACAACAAAATGAAGCATTGAAATTTTATTGAAGAAGGAAGTTTTCTGACTTGTTGATGAAAAACGACCTGTTACAGACCAATTCTGTTCTAACACTATTGGAGTGCATTTTGAGGCTATTCTATTAGGTCCATTGAACTGACACCTATTTTGGATATAAAGTCATTAAACTTGTTCCTGAACATGATTTTCCCTTTGCCCTTAAATGTACTCACAGAAAATTAACATTATTGAATTACTGTGTCTTGAAAACTATTACTGTGAATTCAAATACACAATTCCTTAATTTAAAATAAAAAATGAGAAGGATATACAATGATTATGGATTTTTTTTTCATTCCACTGGAGATCCTTATTACATTTCCAGCAAGGAGAAAGTAAATGAGGCATAAAGTCCTCTGTAGTTCCTTTCTCTATTGAAAATAGGACTGAGTATTATACAGCTATTGCATATTGCATACAAACATTAACTCAACCAGCTATTGATTTTGGTGGTAAGGAGAATCTGCTAAATTCTATTTAGGATACCAAAAAGATTGAAACAAAGTAGATATGTTTTGGATTGCCATATTAGACATTATCTATTTACTTACGTTTCCATAAGGAGAAAACACAGGTACTTATACTGTTGCAGATGTAAACCTGAAGAAGGTTCATTTAAGAAAAGCTAGCATGATATTCTGAGACTATTTCATCCTGCATGTAATTTTAGAATTGGTATTTTCAACAGGCAGAGCCATAAAAAGACACACGTGTCTCTTTCACCTTCTCACCCATTAGGCTTATTCATCTGTCACTGGCTTCCCCTCACTTAAAAAGTCTTTCCTGTTGGCAGAAATAAAGTGACAGCCAGCAAAGCTGGAGTGTACTTGTCTCCACTTGATATCTCCTTAGAGAGATCTCCCTAGTGAACTCTCTCTCCCATCGTTGTTTCAGCCCTGTCAACACAGTTTTAAAAGTATAAATAACATACAATTTTCAACAACATCTAAATTGATAGCTATATTGTTAGTCTTCCTAGCTTTTTGTTTATCTGTGAGTGTAACATGATGAACTATCACAGCAAGTTTTTTTTAGAAACAGGTTATCTGTGATTTTAAGATAATTTAATTCCATATATTTAAAAACATTTCTCACAATTAGGTGCTCATTTCTTCTAAGAAACAGTTTTGCCCAAAGGCATTGCTACAGATATGATTTTCTCACTCATTAACAAAACTTACATTTGTGCCCTATCCCATTCCAGCAGAGTGTATTAGAAACACCCTGATCTGATTAAAATAAATAAGACAGTGTGGAAAGTAAGTTATTTACATCTACAATTTTGTTTCCATTGTAACTTGTTAACAGAAATAAACTTTATACAAAATCTCATGTATGAATTGATCAAAACAAGGCCATGGAAGAAAGACTCTTCCGTCTTCTGACTTGTTGTCTACATTCCTATGATTAGCAGAAGGATTAGATTAGATTAGGTTAGGTTAAATTAAGTTAGGTTAGGTTAGGTTAGGTTAGGTTAGGTTAGGTTAGGTTAGAAGGCAGGAAGAAGAGGAAAGAAAGAAAACTGAGGGAAAACTGTCCTGGAGCTCTCTTTTCTAAAGGATGAAATCATCTTCACATTAAGTGAATGACAAGTCAGTAACAAAACTGTCATTGACTTGCATAGGAACAAAGTTTTCAATCTATGCACACAAATATACACATACTGACAAACACACTTACAACAAGGGCAAAGTGTGGGAAGCAAAGATTTCCCTAGCACTCAAGTCATATTTTTGTCAAAGTTATGGAGATAACAACACAAGCTTGTGGATTTTGAATTATATTGTACTTGTGCACATCTGAAAATTTGAATGGTCACTTAAGGAAGGTCCTATGATCATGACAAAGACATTTGGATAGTACTTAGAAATTATCGCCGTCTGGCCAACAGCTACAGACACAGCTTCATAATCCTCTAGCCTCATTTTTTGGATGCATTCAACCCCACATGTTTCATTTTCACAAAATCCAAGCTGTTTTTATGAAGAATCTGACAGACTTCCAAGATCATCCTCTCCAAAAAAAAAAGATCTGTTACATTTCTGTTACAAAACTGTGGAAGATGTCTTTGGTTTTGTATACAAATTTGTGTGCAGTGCTCATCTTCAGACCCCTCCTGTGGGAGTAATATGTAATGCGCAATCATATGTAGCTGTCTATGATATATATGTCTACACTTAAGATAGTCTTTCTAGTTTCATTTATACTCAATGACACATAATAAACTGCTCAAAAGTGTGAACCTTAAGGTTCACAGCATGATTAACCATCTTAAGGTAGACACTTAAAATTATCCAGATAGACAGGAATACATATGGTGCACATTGTTTCCCTTTGTTGACATTAAAGGGACCATAAAATGACCAGTTTATACATATATGTTTGAAACACCACATTGTGAGTCTGACCCTCTATATACCTTTATATAAAAAGCATTCATACTCCTCACAATGTCCTCTCAACAGTTTCAAGAAGCAAAAAGAGCAACCAGAGATTAATTTTACAGATGCTTTCTCCTTTCCCCATTTCCAATATTCATGGTCCATTCACCAATTGCAAAGTTGAAGAAAGGGAGGAAGCTAACTTAAAAAAAACACAGAATCCACCTAAAATTATAATCCTCAGAAAAGAGACCCTGTGTTCACAGCTGACCTGTGTCACGGATATCATTCAGACTCCAGCATGTAAAATTCATAATTCCAATACGTTACCAAGAATTTCTTCAATGCATCATAGCTATCAGTAGCCATTCAGGTACTAGAACTGAATGTATTTATTAGCTCAAAGTTTAGTCTACATTATCTCTCAGATCAAGGGGTGCATTAGAGGACTTGTGCATGTCTGAATCATCTACAGCATGATGCACAGATCTTTTGCACATGGCATAAATACAAGTTGTTCTCTAGGTATATTGATTACTCTCTACATACAAAGGGAACTGGGCCCAGCCTACCCCTAAAATCAGATTAAAAGTGTTTTAAACTGATATGTGCTATCTCATCTTTCAGGTACTATGCTAGCCTAATTCAACGAGATCCAAGGACCTAATCTGTTGCTACCAGGTAACTCGAATATGGTTTTGTTGTCTGGGTTAGGTAAAGTGTCTCTGGAAATTACTTAAGAAGAAATGGATGTAGTCAGCCACAGTAGGTGGCTTACCATACTGTTGGCATACTCAAGTAAAATACTTAGTCATTTATAAGGTACTAAAAATAGGCACCTTTTTAAAAAATCTTGCTTTTCTTTCAGCCTTAAAAACCTTCCATCTTTTTTGTAAGTAAACAATTTGTAAAAGAACATAAAGTCTGTCCTTATTTACTTGACTTAAACTGCTTCATTTTATCAGAAATAAACATTTCCTAGTTTTGTACTTTGTCAGAAATATGAAAAAGAATACTATGCCTAAGAAAGAATCAGGGAAAGGTTTAATAAATTGTGGATACCTTACTTAAAATACAGATTTTATTTTGTTACTATCTGAAAGACTCTGACAATCTTGTGTAAATTACTTTTTTCACCTGAATTAAGTGTCCTGTCTTCTATGAGGACTGCTGATCATGCAGGACCTCTAAATTGCACTGTTTACACGTTTCCTAACTTGGTTCAGGTTAGTCTTAACCTTAATCTCATGGCAAGAACTATGGAATTAGTGAGATATAAGCGTAAAATTCATGTTTGTTCTATAGTTATAATCGTGGCGCAGATGGGTATCATGGCAGCTTTGTGCCTCTTTGCATACACTCTGTGCACTCCACTCATTATTTTCCCGAGTAGACCAGGAACTCCCAAGCTATTTGTTCTCTGCTTAGATACAGTGGGCTAATTAAGTGACAATAGACTGACTTCAGCTGGGGTGGCTGACTGAGCTCTAGTCTGCCTCCACAACAAATTATTGGACTAATTCTTACTGGAGCTCCCAAGTGGGAATTTCAACCAGTTTCAGAAATTCCCCCAGACAGCTCCTGCTGGATCCAGTCTCTTGTATTTTTAAAGTTGTCGTGCTGGGAAGGGGTGCTTTCCATGGCAGAGCTGGCCAAACTGTGGGCAGGTAAGATAAGATGCAGTAGTCAATAGAAACTGTTCCTACAGATGCAGAAATAGCCATGCAGGACATTCCTGCCAGGGATTAGGAAGAGCAGGGCTGCTCCAGGATGGGGAATGAGGCAAGGGCACAGCCTCACTGGCCAGGGTGCAGTCCCTCAGAGCATCAACAGGTTGGCAGGAACAGGGGCTGGTAACAGGACCCACCAACAGTCCAGACAAGCAGCTATCCATCAGCTCCAGAGTCCATCCAGGGAGTCCTCTCAGGAGCAGCAGGAGATGGGACCAGAGGTGGGTCTGGAAACAAGGTTAAGCATGGGTCCAAGGTCTGTTCAGGAGACAGGGCTGGAGACGAGGCAGAGAACAAGCACACCTACAGCTTCCTTCAGAAAAAGAGTGGGTACCCAGTGGCTCGGGAGGCAGAAGGTGTGGATGTAGATCTATGGTAAGACTGGTCAAGGCAATTAAAGTCTGTTGGTGCCCTTGGGGTCCTGGCAGTTATTTTGTACATAGTTAAGAAAATTAAAAGATATTTTGTATGTCATTTAAGATAAATAATAACAGTGGATCATGCAAATGATGAGCCCTTACACAGTACCCCAGCCCAGATGGATATAAGAATTCAGTAAAACAACAATTCAGGGAGTATCACCTGGTCCAGCAGAAGATGCTGCTGCAAGGATCCTTGCAATGGAGATTCCTGTCACCTCCTGGACAGAGACTGTCACCCTGTTTGAGAAATTTGATTCCTCATTGCCAGCATTACCCTTTGCAAGCATGCCAATAAATTATGTTTTTCTTTTTTTTTTTAACAAACACACTGTCCAGGAGTGGCTATGCAACAAATTTTTTATAAAAAGGTTTACTCTTAGCTTTTGCCTTTTATATACAGTGCAATAACGTAATAGTTAAATAGACTTTTTTTTTTAAGTTAATCTATCCAGGCATTGGGGCCTATTAAGTAGTAAGCTCTTAAATTACAGATAGACAGTCCTAGTTATAAAATGTTTGTTCCTTAGATAGTGAATCATAATAGCATATTCTTTTTTTCCCCTTCAGTATGTATATACAGATATATGTTTATATAATTACAAGACAATTGTAGAAAAAAAGCTATAAAGTTTACAATTTAGTTTAGAGGTCCAGACTGTTCTAATAATATCTGTTTAGAATTTGTGTAGCTTTTCTTTTTTTAATTAAATATTTTAAGATCATTTGCTGGTTAAAAAAGATAGCATAGCTGTTCAAGAACTTAAGGTCCCTTTTTTTTTTTCTTCTGTTGGTGTTACATTTTTCACAATTTAAAATAGCACACATGCACTTCTCAAGCTTCTGCTGGTTTGTGTGTCAGTCTGCTCAAGGAAGAGAGGAGTCTAAAGATGGTTACAGCACCCACCTCATCAGCACTTTACCTTCCTAGAAGTCTTTGAGTTTAAATGTATATGAAGCCACTGAGGAGAAATATCTGGATACATCAATTCAGAGACCAGCGGTAAAGAAGGAATCTTCTTCTCCACAGTATGTATTCACCATAGGTTACTTCCCTGTAGTGTGACTGACTATCAGATATTACTGCATAGGTGTTATAACCAGGTAGTCTCTGACTGGCAGTTGTAGCATGCCCTTGGAAGGAGTGAAGCAGCTTATACTCTCCTTCAGATATCTTCCTTAATTTACTTACTATACAAGACTGCCTTAAAAATCCAGTTCACATTTTTTTATTAATACTTCAGTGTTGTAATGTATCTCCATTATCAAAGTTTACGGAGAGACTGTTTTCCCCAGAAAAGTCCAGCTTTACAACCGGCTATTACTTAATGATTTGTTTTATTCCAACATTAACAATGCATGTTGCCTTTGTAACTAGGCACGTTCTGTAGTCACTCAAGATTTTCTTTTCTCCTGTATGTAGTTACATTTACTCTTTATAGATAGGTTCATTCTCAGTTCATGCCTAGCACTGTTTGCCTAGTAAGCTAATAAATTCAAGTGAAAGGTCTAAAAATTAAATTTAAAGCCTTCTGGACAACAGCATTTGGGAAATCATCATTCCTATCGTAGTCCTCCACAACAAACTAAGCTCAATGAATTTGTTCCAGCTTTTTACTTCAAGTTAAAGTCTCAATTTATGGGAGCAGGGAGCCTTCTAAATTCAAATCCTGTGGCTATTAAATGTGGAACTAACCTTTCTGTCTGATACAGGAGGAGAGATAACATGATGGGGAAGGAGATTTTCTCAGGATGAGGTTCATTCTTTACAAGCAGGTTGTGCTGGCCCCTGCAGTTTCCCTAAATACAGGAAGCTCAACTGCATAATTCATGGCAGTTTTTGTAATATAGACATAGACATTTTGAAATTTATCTGGAGTTGCCTGGACAGCTTCTGATTTTATTGTTGTTTGGCAATAATACATTTTAGACTATCTTCTGTATAAAATATCACAACATGAAAAGGGAGGTAAAAGCAGAAAGGACTTAAATCTGTGTCTTGTATTCTACCCTTGGTCTTCCAAATTGTGTTCTGAGCAGGGATGTATCTTTTTGTCATGACTCTGAACAAGGGCTGGGAACAGATCCCTCTCCCAAAGAAAAGCAAGATAAATCTTTGCAATGAGAGGATGAGATTATTACGGCACTACCTGACCATCCATCCTGTTTCCTGGAAGGATGCAGAAACCTGCTAATTCCTAACCAACCCAAAGAGTAGGTTCAGGGCTTCAGAAGAAAATAACTATGGGCTTCTGAATGGGAAACTATGTTAATAGGATAAAGGAAAAAAAAAAAAAAAAAGGTGACATTTAATTTCATAATCATAGTCTGCTTAGAATCATTAACTATGTTTTGCTTATATCCCCAAATAAATCATGATTAATAGCAAAAGGCTCCAGGGCAGAAATTGTAATTTATTAATTATCAGACTTGTGTTAATTAAGAGCTATATTTATACTGTACCATCAACTGTATAGCATTGTTTTTAGCATCACTGACATAAAAATGAAGAAGGGCAAAAGACTAAGTCTGAGGCTCATATCACCCGTGTGACATCTCTATAAGTTACTCCTCAATGCATCTATATTCTTCCCAGTATATCTCTATTGGAAATATGCAGGTTAATAAGAATAATGTCACTGCCCTGACTGACACCTTATTCCAAGTATGAAGACATTTCTATATGCAGTCATTATGAACATGTGGCCTTACCTGTTTAGCAGAGACAAAGACAGAGACACACATCCTAGTTGTTGTCTAGAATCCCATAGGGATGGAATCATACCCCTGGGTGTGACAAACACATAGCCTTCTTCCAAAATAACTTCATAGTGATGCTAATTCATTAATAGACTGATGAATAATCAAAATAAAAGCACAACTCAAAACCATTTGGTACGACACAAAATGTGTCTCAGTAATTTATTTTACTGAAACAATGAAAATATGGATATTGTACATAATCTGCTCCCATTAGAGTATCAAAATCTCTACAGAGCAGTCCAGTAAATGTTCATTACTGCTATTGGTAACTGTCTTTAACAGGTAATCCCATTTTCCTTGAAATCCATGTTAGAAGCATGGAAGGTACTTTTGTAATGTGATCACCAGCCATCAATGGAACACCATGGATCAAAGGCGTTGTAACAAAAAATCAGTGAGAGAAAGTTCTTCTGGCAATGGCCAGCAAGCAAATACATACATATATTCATTATATTCAAGGGTGAGATTTTCTACTGTTCATATTTGAATACATGAACAACTAGGTTTGAAAACAGGCTTTTCACCACAGGCTTAAGGGAAAATGGCAGAAAGCCTTTGAAACACACCATGGGCATAGCTATTCTCCTACCTAAAACCCTGACCAGAAGCTCTTCTCTTTTATGTCTCCTACTGCCAGATCAGCCCTTTCTCCCTTCCTGGAATTTCTTCTGGGAAGATGGCAGCTAGCAATCAAAGAGAGAGGAATGAAAGATTTTTCCCATGTGCAGTATTTTCAGTTTTACAGCTTCCAGCTTCTTTTGTTCTAATTAGTTCTTCAGTGAGACAGACAAAAATGTCCAAAATGTTGTTTCCCAACCTGCTCTTTTCAGTGACACTGTTTTGCATTAAAACTATTCCTAAATCCTTTCACACACATATGTGTGTGAAGTACAGTAAAATCAAACAGATTTTCAGCAAGATGGCTGACCTACAACTTCCAGGGACACTTCTACCACTTTTCAGGGACTAAGGCAGAAAAAGAAGGAAATGATCTGATATTGAGTAACAGCTTTTCTTTGCCCAGTGATACCCAAGAGCTACTGAACTAGAAATGTATAGATGCAGCAAGAGAGCATTAGTAGTTAAAGGACAACTTTCCTTCAGGCTCTTCTGGTCTGAAGTAGGAATACAGTTTGCCTGTTGTGACAATAGAAAGACAGAAAAATAATTTCCCTACCAGGTGGTAGCTCAGCAGTGTCACACTGCAAGGCAGAGATGGCAGAGTTTGCTGGAGGGCCACAGAAGCCCCAGTGCAGGTGAATTCAAGGCTTCTTGCTGCAGACACTCATTGTGCTGGCACTTGGTGTCAAGGGAGTTTTCCAGAGCCAAACTACGAGCGTGTATGCTGACTATAAGTGTGGCAAAAGGCTTTGCAAATTTCACAGAAAAGGGTTTGGCTTTTGTTTGGGGGATTTTTTTGGTTTTATTTTTCCCTTGGAGCACAAGACTTCAGGCTTCATCCTGAAAGACCTCCTCTTACTCTCCAGGTTTTTAGTGAATTTGTGACAGCTTTTCAGCATGTGTATCTGGCGAGACACTAAGAGGATGTTCTCTTTCAAGATATTCAGGGCAATTCAGAAATCTCTTTTATCAGCTCATCAAAACCAGTTCAAAGCACAGCTTTCCTCACTCTGGGGAGGAAGAGGTCAACAGCTCGGGGAGGGAGCAATGTCCATTGCGACATCATACTCTTGTTCCTGCCTCAATAGCAATGCAAGGGTGTCGGATCAACTCATCTGTCTTTATTGCTGAGTGATGGTTTTCTAAATATGTAAATAGAAAGTTCTTTTTGCAGGAAAAAAGTCCTGTTTTTATCATAACAGTCTCTGGTGACAAATGTTTAAATCAACAAACAGGTACCCATATGGTGACATAGTAATATTTTCAGATACTTCTAAGAAGAGCATGTCTTCCCATGATAAATCTCTCTGGGGGTAAGGTTTGGAACATCTCTCAGAGGGTATAAAAAGCACTACACATTTTGTGTTGAGATTGATCTTGCAACTCTTTCTACCCTGACAAAACCTTTTAGGACTCTAAAAAGGGTACCAAGATCCCTGTGATACACATAATTAGAAAAAGCTTTCTCAGTTTTGCCACTTCACAAGCAGAATTCATCAAATCTTTTATTACAATCACATTTATTTTATTTGGTGGAAATAAAGGATTTACTGTTATTTACTACTTAACTTCAGTTAAGTTCCTCACAAATTTGACAAAAAAGACATTTACAAAAAACTTTCTAATATATTAATTGTTAGAAACTACAATACATACAATATTTTCAGGTGTAAAAGAGAGTAACTGGACAGCATTGTCCAAGGCACATTTCAAAAAATACCTCTCCCCACAGTTGCTAGACAGACCTGCAAGAATAGTGGTAAAAGGGTGTTTCTAGCAGTTCTTGGTGATCAAAAACTATAGAGGTTGTTGATAAATTTTTCAGTAATTACCTATTTCCTGTAGACCATCCTCTGCATCTTCAGAAGGGGCATGGTTCCTGTAGCCCTCCTCTTCTTGTTCCTGATGGTGGAATGCTACTCTATCAGAACCTATCTAAGGGTCTAAGGGTGGCACCATATGGATTTACAACAGAGACCAGTCTGAAGTTCCTCCACACCTCAAATTGACTTTTCTGTTAGATGCTTTTACAGTGACACCCTTAAATTTAAGGCAGCTTTTCCCCTGACTGTGAGCAGCTGTAGGTTTTGGATCCTGACAAACTTAATCTGGTGATGTGTTCATCAAATGGAAACTTATTTATCAGTTCAGCAAAGTAGTCACCAAGCTGATGGAACACAGTTTCCTGGGGAATTTCTGTATATCACAGCATCTATGTCATGATAAAGACAATCGTCATGCAGCACATGGAAGAGAAAGCTAACATTGCCCTCTGGAGTAACATTACCTTTGGCATGCTTCCACAAGGCGGTGGACATAAGAGCGTTGACAGCTGCACAATGTGACCTTTCCCTTCTAGATGAATGTTTTCGTACAGCAAGGGGACAAAGCCATGCCTGTTCCCCATACTCATCAACTTCTGGGGTACAAGCTGTGAAAGCAGAAAGACCCTGAAACAAAGGCATACCCAAGGGTATGTTCTTGGATTTCCTTCATTTGGAAGGGCACTTCCACTTCCTCCTTCCCAATCAGCAGTCTGGTTAGAGACTCCAGAGATCACAAAGTGCAGTTTAGTCACTTTGTTCCTTCAGTTGGAAAGTGGGAATGGTACCACTCTGAAGCAATCTAAGTTTGCCTCCTCGTGCCCCCTGCTGGCAGAACCAAAATTAATTAGAAGTCGATGAAACCTGAGGTCTTGTGCTCCAAGGGAAAAATAAAACCAAAAAATCCCTCAAACCAAACCCAAACCCTTT
The DNA here is from genome assembly GCF_963924245.1 of Chroicocephalus ridibundus. Taxonomy (NCBI): domain Eukaryota; kingdom Metazoa; phylum Chordata; class Aves; order Charadriiformes; family Laridae; genus Chroicocephalus; species Chroicocephalus ridibundus. The sequence goes on along the minus strand of NC_086284.1, from coordinate 90,962,367 downwards.
TCTGTGAGGTTTGGAAAGGAAGAAGAATAGCTATGCCCACGGTGTGTTTCAAAGGCTTTCTGCCATTTTCTCTTAAGCTTACAGTGGACAGTTTCAAACCTTGTCATTCATTTATTCTGATACAAAGGGAGTAGAAGTGAATTCCTATGGGACTCTAGACAACTACAAGGATGCGTGTCATTGTCATTGCCATGTGTGACTGCATACTTGTTGTCGTTGACCTATAAAAACTTCTCAATGCTGAGATCATTTCAGGCCAGAACATCCTGTGTTTCTGAAATATTGACTATTTCCTTATGACTTTAGCATTTTAAGGGAACACATTCTCCTCAGACAAACATGTCAGCACCAAAACTATCAGTTGAATATGCTTGATCATGTGCTTGGCTATAGCAATATGTGTGATGTCCAAAGGCAAAGTGTTATGAACCAATACACAGAATTAGAATCATTACACAATTTCTAGCCTTGCTGTGCATTATTTAAAGTAGAAATTTTGAAGAAACAGAATTTCCACCTGGACTCAAATTCACGCAGGCATAATACTGCCACTGGGATGTGCAGAACTAGGGTCTTATAAATTATTTCCTAGACTTTGATTCCTAAAAGAAAACAAGTCATAAAAAAACTGCAGGATTACACACTTTGGCTAAAATTGGGAAGAAAGTCATTCTTCTCTTAAGAATTTGATCACTTCACATTTTTATCTGACACTGATTTTCTTCCCATAAGAATTTGATCACTTCACATTTTTATCTGACACTAAGTATTTGGAAGTAAATGTTGTGTGTGCAGCTGCATAGGAACCATTCCATGAAAATCAGTGAATCCTTTTAAATGAAGCATATCTTTAAAGCAGCTAAGATTTATTAATATGCAACAATTTAAGTTTCAATGAAGTAAAAGGAAGTAGTGTTTTACTGAGGCTGTTGCATCTCTATCTGTTTAAAACATAGCTGGATGTGATTCAAGAAAGTACATTTTGATCAAATACAAGCTCCTGCTGTCTGTTTAGAAGAGCTACTGAATAAAGCCTTACAGACATTTCTTTCCCATTTCATTTTCTTTATTTATATGACTTAGGTATAAAACTACTACCACATGCACTTTGCATATTGCATGCCAGCTATCATCATTTTTCTTTACATATTGATTTACTGAGATTCGTCACTAAAACAGTAGCAAACTGTTAGGGCACCTCCTGGGAGCTGGGACTGCTGGGGGTCCCCTTGGGGGGTCCCCATGGGGCAGGGTCGGGCAGCCAGGGCCAACCCCAACCCGCAGCCAGGAGCAGGGCAGCCAGGGGGCACCAGGGCTGCCCAAGCCCTGGGCATCAGGGATGAGCTGAGGCCATGCTGGCACATGGGCCTGTGGGTTGGCCTGTCTCGGTGGAGCCTGTGGCCAGGCTGGGCTGTGGGGAGTCCCGACGTGGGGTCCCGATGTGGGGTCCTGGGACATGGGCAGGTGGGGGGAAGCCCGGGGGGACTGGGCAGGGACAGACAGGGCTGCAGGTACCCTCAGGGCTCTGACACAAATCGGATTTCTGAGAACCCTTATACTAGCACACCAAGGCGACTAGCCAACAGCAGTCAGACTTCATAAGGGAACGAGAGTGTATCTGAGCCACCAAATAGTAAAGCAGAAAAAAATCAGGAAAATTAACATAAACTACACTAGAGTTCCCATCACATTCAGGACAATTTCCTCATTCTCCTCATTCTTCTATCATATTTCTGAGTTCTTATGAGAAGCATTATAACTGTTCTTAAACATTTTGGTTGAAATTTACTCTCTCTTTGCTATCTTTAAATCCAAAGTCGTGCTGAATTTATAGTGTTATGACTGAGGGAAGAAGTCTGGCTTTCTTGAAAAGCATTTTGTGCCATGGTGCATGAAGAGTACTATTAAAAATAAATTACATTTTAGTTCCATAGAGTACTTCCTTCTTATGCAAGTGCTCACATTAAACTAGTAAGTTTTGGGTATTCAGCAGTTCTGAAAACTACATCTCTATATGTCAGTTTCTATATTTAGTTTAAAATGACAAAATTTAGCTGTTCATGTTTGAAGATACTGGCCCATTTTTAGAGATGTGATAGCAACATTCTAATTCTGTATCGACAATCATGCCCTGGATTGAAAATACTTGCTGATCTGAAAGATCAAAATGGCTAATGAACTTGTAAACGGTTGTGCTCCAACGACTATGACCTCTTAAAAGAGAGGTAGTTTACAAAGTTGGCCATTTTTTTTCTTTTTCTGATATCTAAAAAGCAAACTCTACAGAACTAGCTAGCCAGCATTCCTTTCATTGTGCTTTTGGGTTTTGAAATTGGAGTGTAACCTTGTCAATGCATGCCTGCCTTGAAACCTAACCTTTTATATCTAAAGATTATATATTAGAAGGTCTGGAGGTTGGCAAAGTAAAAAAAAAAATCTTGTTTCATTCTAGTGTTGCTATGAATACGTTGGATATCTGAATGTATTGCACACAGTTAGAAAATAACACACAGTGAAGCTGGGAAACAAGGAAAGTTTTCCTCCTAAACATTATTTTTTAAAATTAATTTAATTTAATTAATTTAATTAAAATGCTGGAATCAAACTGTGTAAGTTATGAAGGTCCCACAGTTACTTTTTTAATTGTGAGAAACTTACTCCCTTTTCAAGACAGGGAAACTGTGTTTCCATAATTATTGCATAGTAACACCTTCCTTTAATAAAGCTCTCTTTTGATCTTCTAAGGGAACTGAATTCTGTCTTTATACCTAATTCTTTCATAGTTAAATAAATCCAGTTGAAACACTTTCTGATTATACTCTTAGGCAAATACCAGTTGTCTTCAAAACAAAAATAAACTGTTCACATTATAGCTATTCATTGTCCTTTCTATTCTGCATCTTGTGCACTGGGAGTTCCTGAATTTAAGAAACATAATGCAAGAATAAAGAGACTCCTTGCAGTTATTTAGCAAAAGAGATATGATTTTTTCTTTTTGTTTTTAGTTTTCATTTAATATTACCAGTAATATGTCATTATTACAACAGGAATTAGTCTCATCACCGCAAACACAGAAAATAATGTTATCATTGTCCAGAGAGAACTAACCACAGACATTGCTGAGACTGACATGAGTTAGGGAAGAGCCATCTTACCAGCCTGACTACCTCACTCTTAGTCATCACCAAAACAAAATCCTGATGAAAATTTTGCATCTCTGTCAGCATGCATTAGAATCTAAATCTACAAATCAAAATCTATTTAAAAAAAAAAAGGCACAACACAAATTTGCAGATATTCTTTACCTCAAGACAGAAGGGCGGTTTGTGTGCATAGTGTTACGTAAGTGGTTAGGTTTTTGGTTTTGGCAGCTCTGAAGAGTTCACCCAGTAAGAAACCACTGTACTCACCTGACCAAAAATCATAATTCTCCTTCTATACACTCATAAATGTTAAGATTTTAAACTGATTCTAAACTGCACATATTCTATGTTTCAAATGAAACCACAAAAATCTGTAATTATTTAGATGACCAGGAAAATTAAAGTTTCACTTAGAAAATATTATAGAAAGTATGACACTGAAAATGCTGAAAAAGTAATCCTTCCATTCTTTAGCCATTTCATGTTGGAAATTACATGCTACAATCTTTTATCTTATTCAAACAGAAAATGTCCTAAAAAATATTTACTATACATATTTCCTTCATTTCTGATTAATTGCATGAAAAGATAATATCCAGCATAGGATACTGTTCAAAAGCCTTCCACTCTGGAAATATATCCTATGAAATTCAACATCCAGCCTCCAAAGAATGCCATAACCCTAAAATGAAATAATGTATTTAAAATTGCAGGGGATTAGAATAGGAGAAAACAGTAAAATGTGGATTAAAACATCCATTAAGACAGAGGAAACAGTTTCCAAAGGAATTGTTGTAGAAGGTTGGATATCATCCACAATAGGTAGAAATTATGCAGTAATCCTGATTATAGACTCAAATTATCCATGGTTGAGCCCTAATCCATTCCTGTGTCCAGCCCTGTTATATGTTATCAAGGACCCATTTATCTTAATGACCTCATCTTCCCTTGACCTCCTGCCAGAATGTCTTGGAAAAATCGATATACACACAAAAATAATATGGCACATCTCATTTCTTCTGTGCTACAGTGGCCTTTGAAACAGTTATCAGTCCTCTCTAGTCCAAAGTGTATCTGCTCTGGGGATATGGTGCAGACTGTGGAGACTCTGTACGCAGAGAAAATTAACATCGTAAGAACAGTAGATCCAGGGTATCAGTGTGAGACTTTTATTTTTTGGATTGAGAGTATTGGCAGGTTGGAATGTTGTCAATTCTTGAATGAAATGGAATAGCTCATAGCTAAGAACTATTGTTTCAGACTCTGTGAAAATTTGAATATATTTCTCTGAAGTCAGAACAAATGATATACCTACATTTTCACTCAATGCAGCAGAAAGCAGTGATAACAATGCCTTTGCTCTACCTCTGCCTTTTCCTCCATACCTCACTAGTAATACATCTAGGTTTAGAGGAACTATTTCTTTATGTCTAGTAATTAAATTAGAAACTGCGGATTGAATCTTGTTATGCTTTTACAACCTTTAGCCATTCTTTCCTCTTCCTTAGCCTGCTCAGGTATTTGAATTTGAAAGAGGTGTTTAAATGTGAATGAAGACCTGTTAAGGGTTAAAACATGAAGCTGGTGCTTGGACCACTTACTTATAAAGCTTATCTTTGTGTTCGTGCTACATCACAATTTTTAAAGAAATTGTCTAACAAAACTACATGTTCCACATCACTAACAGCAACCTCCCGCCGTGTGGTTGCATCCAGGGAGTAAAGTTACAGAAAAGAAAAGGTCTTTCTGAAAAAGGAATTAATGAGATGAGTGGTATAAAGATGACACCTAGCCTCTAAACTTAACTGTAGGTAGAAGCTCTTTACTCAAAACCCAATACATAATAATGGAATTTTCCATTCCATTTGATGCTCAGTCTTTTTGGCTGAACTCACTAAACTTCTGTTCTTACTTAATTATACAGGTTCACATCTCTGGTGTACACATCACATGGTAAGCCTGCTGTGGATTTTAATGTCAATGGAAAGATTAATTGAATTTATAGACTTCATAAAATACAGTAGACAGTTTCATATTTATCAGAAGATGAATACAACAAAATTGCCAAAATTCAGTATTGACTTCCTGCTTCCTTTTTGTGTATGATATATCCTATATTTTCAGACTTTGGTTAACATATCTTTATTTCCCTTTCTTTGTTCCTATAGTCCACTTTTACTAAGTGATTTTTCATAAAAGTGACCAAATATAGAGACATTCATTTGTATAAAGGAGTTCTTTCCTCTAAAACAAATTTGTATAATACTTCATTAGATTAATTCCCTGTAAGTATGGTTTTAACAACATTTTTAAAAAGTTGATGTAAAATAAACTGTTTCCAGTAAAAAGGAGAGGCCCTATCTCTTGCTTCTAAAAAAGAGAAAGCACACGTTCTTCATCATAAATACCACTCTTCTCCCTTCTTAAAATTTAATAATGTTTCCCAGGTGCTGTGGAAGCAACTACATGCTAAGTAACATTAGGATTTATACTAATAAAATAAGGATGAAAACTGATTTAACATCTGGATTATTAATTAAATCTAATAATGATCTAATAACAACCGAGATTCTCATCAATTATTCTGTTGTGATTGTATGTCATGATACTAAACCCAAAATTTCTGAAGTCCTAACTCACTTCTCATTCAGTCAGTTATTAGAGGTGCTGTTGATTTCAAACCAGTGAAGTTTCACTTTGAATTTCAGTCAGTTGCATTGCCTGTTGCATCTACCCGATACAACAGGAGCAATGACAGTATTGCAGTAACTTTGGTGGGTTAAAGTTAGATATAATACAAGGGTATGAGGGAAAAGTCAAATCTTTTATTAGACCAACTAAGGTTATGTTTTTGTCTAGAGTAGCTGAGAAAAATATTGAATTCTAAAATGTGCACTTTGCCCACATCTCAACTCTGTGACAGTAAGACCTACATACTTTCCAAATTCTTGCTTCCTTAGAGAGGAACAAGTATCTTCTCTTACATGGCCTTGTTGAAGTTGTATCGTTCTTCAGTAGACGTCCATTCTAGAAGATTGAAAAATCAAAGCTCTGGAGCACAGCCTGATGTAGTTTATAATACGAAGAAAGACTTATATGTATAAAGTTTGGGGTTTTTCCCAGCTGCTACCAGCTGGTCTAATGAAGGCATTCTTTTCTCCTTTAGACAAAAAATAAATGGGAGAAGTAGAAATTCAGCACCTTTTTCATGACAAAATTTTGGATTAAACATAAGAATTGAGTTTTGGTTTTATGTCACTGCTTTACGGAACACAAAAATTGAACTCAAAATAATAGCATCAGAATCACATGGTTTGGAAGGGACATCCAGAGGCCATCTGATCCAACTTCCTGTTCAAAGCAGCTCAAGCCATGTCCAGTCAAGCTTTGAATGTCCCCAGGGATAGAGGTTCCACCACATCTCTGATCAACAGTTCAAGTGTTTTAATACTCTTATGGTAAATATTTTTTTCCTTTCATTGAGTTAGACTTCGCTTTCTTACTTGTGTCTGTTGCCTCTCATCCTTCCACTCCATATCTATAACCACTTATCTCTTCTACGCCCTGCTTTTAGGTAGTTGTAGACAGAAATAAGACCTCTCTTAACCTTCTCTCTCCAGGCTGAACAAATCTAGCCCCGACCAGCTTGACTTTCTCCAGTATATCAATGATTTTTTTTTTACCAAGGAGCCCAAACACTAGACAGAGCTATCCAGTTGTGGTTTCACATGTAAAGGGAAGATGTAGATGACGTCTCAAACAGAGAGGAAGAATCTCTACAATATGGTGGCTATACACCTGCTAAGACAGCCCAGTGTGTTTGTGACTTGCTTTGTGGCAGTCACCTGCTTCACATGGTTGGAAAATATATCAGGGAAGATTTGCACTATAACCTTTCCTGAGACTGAAGGGAGGTTCACCAGCCTGTCTAGATTATTCTTCCCCTTCTTAAGCATGGGTGTGATGTTTGTCTTTTCCCACTCGCTCAGAATGTGCCCAGCTGCCATGACCTTTCAAAGATGGCACTCATAGTGAAATTGTCCAGGTCCTTCAGCACCCTTGTATGCATCCCATCTGGTCCCACAGACTTCTGTCCAGTTGGTTTAAGCATGGTTTGAATTATTTCCTCACTGTTGATCAACCATCTAAGCTACTCAAGGCTTTCATGAAGATTTGAAATGAAACCAAGACAAGTATTTTAGTTTTAGAATTAGTTACAATGTAAATAAAAAGGGGATATTCCAGTTCAACACAGCTATATTGACTGACACTAAAGAGCATGATCAAGCAGCGGCATGAAATATGCCCCCGATTACAGAGGCATTATTCACCTCCTTTCTAAAGCAGCGTAGTGATACTTGTAATGGAGAAATAACGGCATATGATCTAATTGTCTGTATTAATACTGCACTTTTTTATAGCTAGTATTCCATGCAGTTATCTAATTTTCATGTGTCAAAAGCAGTAGTTTTAGAATATTAGATGCACTTACTATTAATTGTACCAAACTCCCAAATATGAAAAATAATACAATGCAAGACAACTTGTTTATGACAGGAGCAAAAGGAAAGTTCTGGGAAAACAAGTTTTCTTGGCACTTTGTATTCCAGAAAATTCCCATTTATAAAAGTTAATGGTATTTAACTGATGTTTACTATTGGAGTTTGATTCATAATTCAGACCCAAAATGCTTCTAGATCCATAACCATCAAATTCAGAATAGATATACATACATAATTTTTGACTGGCATAAAATGGTCTAAAACTATAGAATTAAATATTAATACTTGGGATAAAACTCATTGAAATCTCTTTTGGATTCATATCTTGTTCAATATAAGTTATAGTAATACTTATCCAAAATATGAAAGAACAGCACGTTCCGGCCAAATTTTTGCTTAAAACCCCCCAGAGATCAATAGTTTATTTAAAAAAAAAAAGTATTTTGCAAGTGTCCTTAAGCATAGAATTTAGCTTCAGATTCAGATATCTAAATTCTTGTGATAACAACATAGCTTACAACATGTCTAAGCTCCCACCATAGTCAATGAAGATGTAGCCAGTACAGTCAATGGAGTCAAGGGATCTATTTATCTCTTCCTAAAGTAGGTATCTGCTTTGAAAGAGCCGAATAGCTCTCTGTCTCCATTGACTGTATTGACTAGATGCCTATTGACTGTAGCAGGAGCTTAGATACCTAGCCCACATGTAATCTTTTATGTTGTAGATACCTAAATCTAGCAGAATGATTCAGCTGCCCAAACACAGGTTCTTGAACACAGTGATATCCTGCTCACATGCTTCTGGATAAATAGTTGTCAGTCACAGCATAGTAAGCAATGGTATAACGGCACTAGAAGTTTAAGTTCAAGGAGCTTTATCTATCTGATTCAGGAGGTGAATCCAACCCAAAATCAGAGTGTGTTTTTTCTTAGTTGCTAGCGAACTTCAAGTGTGGGCTAGCTGATGAGCAGGAAGACACCAGGACCTGGAAATATCCAAGGTCTGATCTGGTGATAAGGTAAGGGTCTTGCTATTCTATGGGCTTAAAGCAATGTGATTATTCATGTGATACACAAATGTGGTTTGCTCTGGAGAGTGAAGGTGTGCGCATTCTTCACAAGTGAACCTCAACCCTGATCAGGCAGAGCTGAGGGATCAAGCCAGGCTTCTGTATAGTACGTACTCAGCCTTGTTGCTGGCTGGACTTGCAGAAAGGAACTGCAGCAACTGCTCCCATCTGACCAAGGCAGGAGGAACAAGGAACTCAGAGTGCACTCGAGTTAGCTCTGAGCAGACTGGGAATGAGTCCCCTGGATCTTGAAGTCCACTGGAGTTAGCTGCACCTTTACATACAGCAGAGACAAGAGCAAGATACAAACTTTGGAAGACTCATAAATATATTAAATTGTATTCTTAAATGAAAACAAGAGAAATCTAAGTAAAATAATTGCATGTAGTTCTTCTATTTTGAATGCTTTTTCAGTTGTTGATCATTCAAAATGATCACATTCTTACTATTTATCTTTCACAATCAAATCACAGTGTAGGGCATATTGTTTAAGATTCAATGAAAATATTTAATTGCCATGTTTTCTTAACTCTTTGACCTTGTATTTGCACTTTTTATAACCTGGTCTTCCTTCCTAATCTTCATTGTCCATTCTCATACTTTTATTTCCTTGAGGTACTGCTAGTATCTGTGAACCACTGCTAAATTCCGTAGGCTAGAAATATAGACATCTGTAGTCATGGCAGTCTGCAACGATGATGACATCATGTTGATGTTACCTCCCTCAGTTGCATGGTCCACCATCATGCCAACCTGTCACAATGACAACTCTGCAACAAAAGCTTTCATTCTGAAATTATTTTTAACTCCCAAACAGTATCCATAAATTAGTATTTCCAACTCTTGATCCTACTTTAAAAATTTGACCTTTTCTCCAATGTTTCTGTTTTTCCTCTGCCTCTCTCTGTTTTCCATGTAACTTATTGAAATGCTTAGGAGCCATCTGTGTTACAAAAACTGCAGTATCAAACATCAACACGCTGGAAGAGAACAGTCTCAGCACAAATAACTGAAAAATAGTTTAGAAGAGGCACTGTTACTTCCCAAGAAATATAATACCTTCAGCAGAATGTGCTTTTTTATATTTAACATAGACCACTAAATGTAAGTAAGTCAGCTTCTGTGCATACATTCCTTGCATATCCTAATGCCTTTGCATATACTAACAGCCTAAAGCAGTTATAAAATAAATCTCTCCTCTGTTTTCACCCTACATTGCTGTGCATTTCAGTGACAAAATCCATGAAGCTATTCTTCTGGTGGGCTTGGGAAGAAGCAATTTTAAGTTCTCTTTCAGCTGTCTCATTTTCTAGCAAAAGTAGGGTGTTAGACCTTTCAAGGAACAGCTGGATACAGCACCAGATCTAGCTAATAGTAGTAATCTAATTACTTTATTAGATCCCATGTTCATCACCTTAGCTGGTCTTACAAATAATTGATTAAACTGGCCATCAATAATTCCTTCACTAACATGAACATCTCAAAAGGGTATGTTGAATGACTTTTTTTTTAAAAATTGCTGCAATGGGTCTGTTCAGGTCTTTCAGACTTAATATCAAACATTATTAAAGCAAGAAACCAAACCAAACCAAACCAAACCAAACCCAACCCACACACACAAAAAAAAAAAACAGAACTGAGCAAGTGCATAATAGGTAGTCTCATCTAACAAGGCATTACTCAATTATTCAATTGAATTAATGCATTTAGCAGCATAAGCTATGCACTTTACATCTTTAAAATGTTTAGCTGTCTTTTAAGCGTCACCTCACTTTCAAATTTCCAGGCATCTAATTTCTTATTTTTAGAGATTTACAGCATTAAGTGTTTTTTCCAGTCATTGATACATATTCAGAATCTCCACTTCAGTTTGACCTAGTGTCCTTTATTTAGAAGGAATATCTGCTTTCTCCTAAACAATGCAAGTGTAACATTCATGTAACATCAGTGATTTCCATTGGGTTACCTCAGCTCTGTACTGTGGTACTGCAGATGAGAAAGCAAATAATAGAGAAGAAGGAATTAATGTAATAAATTCTTAGAATATCATATGGGGGGGTTATTCCAGATACAAAAGATTGTAAGATTTATGAGATACAGATCCATACAGAACCATCAAAACCTTCTGATATCTGTACCTAAAGGAAAGAAAGAAACAGAAAAAGCTCAGTGTCAGCATTTGTCAAGTTTGAGTGTCTTACCATATTCCAGGGGATTTAAATCTGTGGAAGTTTTATCCAGAAGACCAAGTTAAAAAAGAGAGAATCCAATGCAACAAATTTACAAATTTCTTTCTAAATTATTTGTAATTTAAAATAATTCAGGATTTTTCTGTATAAATTTAAAGAACCAAGTTATTCTAATGTTATAAAAAATACTGCTCATATATCCAATTTATGAATCAAACATTACTTCCCTTATATCTCTTGGAATTACTTTCTTCTCACGTCCTCTTCAATTTTGTAAAAACTAAAAGTGGACAAGGACTGCAGGTTTATCATCATGTCAGACTTCGTTCTAAAGCTAGGGATTCTAAAATTCGTATTCTTCTTCTGTGCCTTGAGTTTTGTTCCGTAGCAGTTATAATACATTATCTTTTTTTCCCAGTAATTTTTCAAGATACTTACCATCAGAATAAATATGGTGTTCCTGGGATCATAAAAGCACAAAGGACAGATTTGCACTCATTTAGAATGCTATTGCCATCTGCTAATTTTGTAGAATTTGGACTGATCAGATGAAATGATTCCAACACAGTATTTTAGTTATTATCCTCTTCCTCCTTCATAAAATGAACTGTTTAGTTGCCCCTTTATATCCCTTGACTTACTTAAGTTTAGTAATTTCATTGGATTGAGACAATCAAAAGTAAATATGTAAGCAGGAAGGATCAGAGTAATCCATCTTTTTCATGGGAAGGGAGAAGTACTTAGAAGAGTGGAAGGAGAATCAAAAGAGAAAAAAGAATTTTTACAGAGGGTGTGAACAGTGTTTGACAGGATGGTTCTTGGCACCCGATCAAAGGAGAGAGAGCGATTCCTAAAAGGATGCTTCAGGGCAGGCATGTGTTTATTACCAAACACAGTACTGAGGTAGTAACCTCATCCATTTCTCTATAAAATGGCTAGGAGTCCAAGACTTAGCTCCCTGGATGTGACTGCCTATGCAGAGACTACAAGAAGATTTCACCAAGTGTCTGCCTATCAGCATTGTTTTCATAGAAACAGGCACACTGGCAAAACCAGAAAAAAAACTGAGTTTAGTTTTGACTCTAATACCATGGCTCCTATGTTGGTTGATTGACACTATTGCCTAAGACAGCATAGATTCGTAGCCCCTAAACTCTGAAACAAATTACATAGAGTAGGAGTGTGTGCTAGGGAAATGTCACTAGACAGATTCCGTGGTCTAATGTTCCTCCCAAACATTCTTTCCCGGCCACTGGACTAAATGGACCTTTGATCTGAGCTAGTAGAGGCATTCTTAGGTTCTTATATAGCTTGGCCTAGAGGCTAACTAGTGGTGACAAATGGCACATTCTTAGACAAATGTCTGAGACTGCGGCTACTCAAACCACCCAGAAACAGCCATCTGATTATCTTCCTTCTTTGCTTAGTAGAGATAAAGCCTGGTGAGTTTTCAGGGAAGGGGAAGGGAGCTGAAATTCAAAGTGTGATGAATATTACAACTGATTGGTTTGTTTAGAGATTGGTTTGTTTTAATATGCATTGCATGTTACTTTTGTGGAAAGGATGTCATTAAACAGCAGAGATAGAAGCTGCTTGTCCCAATCCTAGCTGCTGCATTCTGGTTTCAGAAGATATTCATTTACAGCAGTTGAGCAGGTACATCTAGGAGCGTTCAGAATCATGTGTAAGCAAAATCCCAGCCAAACCTCAGCATTAAGAAAAGAGCAGAGATTTTGAATTTATAGGAAACATTGTGTATTTCCTCATAACTGAAAAGTCACGATATTGAACTTAAAACAAGAGTGGGTGAGACCAATAGGCATGGGCAATAACAGGTAGAGGGCATATTTGTAAATTAAACTTGTATTTTAATTGTCTCGCTCATAAGATCAAGGATTTGTCTTTTAAGAAATCATTACTTTAATTTCTGTTCTAATAATACATGCCTTAAGAGATTCAAAATCTGTTTCTTGATTTTCATATGCTTACTTCAAGAAAATGTGTGGGCAATTCACTCTTAAAGCTCTTATCAACCCAGTGTCTCATACAACAAAAATACAATAAATTTGTCTTAAATCCATACTCTGCCTCTATTTTTTTACAGTTTTTCAAAATCCTACGTGTGCCAGCTCTGGGGCATGTTGTTAATACATCCAGAAAGCTTGTTTAGTAGACAAAAAGAGTGGTTACAAGCAAAACAGCTGAAGCATGACTGCTCAAGTGGATACATCCATGTTGTGGGTTAACCCCAGAAGGCAATTAAGCCACACACAGCTGCTCACTCACTCCCCTACAGTGGAATGAGGGAAAACTCATGGGTGGAGATAAAGACAGTTAAATAGGTAATGCAAAAGCTGCATGTGCAAGCAAAACAACATAAGGAATTCATTCACTACTTCCCATCGGCAGGCAGATATTTAGCTGTTTCTGGGAAAGCAGATTTTCATCATGCATAATGGTGACTTGGGAAGACAAATGCCATTAACTCCGCATAGCCCCCTTTCCTCAGCTTTATTGCTGGGCATGACATCACATGGTATGGAATACCCCTTTGGCCAGTTGGGGTCAGCTGTCCCAGCTGTGTCCCCTCCCAGCTTCTTGTGAACCCCCAGCCTACTCACTGGTTGGGCAGAATGAGAAACAGAAAGGGCCTTGATGCTGTGTAAGCACTGCTCAGCAACAGCTAAAACATTGGTGTGTTATCAACACTGTTTCGGTCACAAATCCAAAACATAGCACCATGTGAGCTACTACAAAGAAAATTAACTCTATCCAGCCAAAACCTCTCCAACCAAATATCCAGGCACATGTAAGTCCAGAAGAAAGGAGAGTGCATTTGTATGCAGACTCTGATAGGTACCCAGAAAATTTAATCTCTCCCCAAAAATATATTCCTATCTCCCTTGATAAAACTAGGCAACTTTTTTTATTTATTTCAACAGCTTATTTAGCAGACATACAGAATAGAAAAAAAAAATGACCAGCTGGCAAAGGTCTGTCCCACGTAAGATGCTTAAATCACAGAGCCATAAGAAGGCCTATGTGCAAAGGCTGCTTTCGAGAGCGTTCCCATCACGTCTCTCATTTAAATTTGAAAACGTCTGTTTAGAGTCACTGTTCCATGGAGTCTCAGGTTTCTCTCTGCCTTAGCCCTGGCCCAGGCTGAGACCTCTGTCATGAGGCAAGCCAAAGACTGCTTGTAGGACACCCCACATAACAGCCCTTTGGCAACCTCCCTGGGCTGGAACTTTTGTTTTTTCAGGTCCCTGAGTGCTCTGACAGTCCTTAATTGTCCCGAGCATCTTCATCTAGGTTCTCCACTGAAGCCCACAGGCTTTGGAGCTTCATTTTACATCAGGCTCTAAGGCTTGCTCCTTGCCTAAGCTGCATTGTACATATGTGCAAGTGCATGCATTTATTTGTATATCTATATATAAAAAATTTTAACACGCAACAAATAAAACCAATCCCCCAATTTCTTAGTGTTCCCAGACAGAGCACCACATAAAAATATTTCTAAATGTATTCTTAGTTTCACTAATGACAACACTAAGTCTTAAAACCCAGAAGAGATCGTCCTAAACCTTTTTAACATTTCAGAGTGACTTTTTGAAGCCTTTTTTTTTTTCCTTTTAAGTGCAAAAAAAATGGACTGAATAGACTAAGCGAGGGAAGAATGGCTTATATAGTCCTTTAGATTTGCTAATAGAAGTAATGTTGCCATGGTAGTCCCTTTTCTTTGTACAGAGACTGCTGTGAAAACTGAAGAGGTAGTGGAAGTGCAATTTTCGTTCTGTTGACAACTTTCTATTTTTTTATTTCTCTTTGTCTCTTTAGAAACAAAGAAAACTTTGCTTTACTGCATAACTTTATTGGACAAAGCGTAATGATTGTTTTGAGACCACATAGAGCCTGTTTCAGGAACTTTTGTACAGAGAGTTGGTTACCCAGTCAGGAAGTTAGCCAGAAAGCCGGGCAATTGGAGCAGCCTGCCAGGTGGGAAATAGGGTAACTGGACATCCCTGAAAAACATGAAGTCCAGTGAGATGGGCATGCTTCCCACTCACCCCCATAATGCCAGCTGGCAGGCAAAGTGTAGGAGGGAAGCCTCTCTGCCTGCCTGGTTTCCATCAAAAATGCAGAGGAACAAACTTGTTCCCAAGGAAAACATAATTTTCCTGGAACCAGAATGCTCAGATGCGAACCTGTTTTGGAAATGTTTCAACCAGGTGTTTTGATAGCCATGAGAAGCTTAGTGTCAGGGAGCAGCACCACCAGGGCTGCTCCACGCTGGAGGACAAGCCAGAAACCAAGGGTCCCTATTGCACAGGCAGGGCAGTGTCTTCACTGACAGAGTGCCATCCCACAGGGTCTGAGCAGAGCCAAGGTGGTGCCAGTGGCGGGATCCACTGATGGTCCCACACAAGTTGACGTAACCTGTCGCTGGACCCATCCATGGAGCCCATGCAGGGCCAGAATCAGCACAAAGCTACTTGTAATACAGGACCCAGGAGACTGGAGGTCTGGGAGTCCTTCCAGGAAGATGAGGGCACAGGGCTGGGCAGAGACACACCTACAGCATAGCTCAAGCCAGGACTGGTTGCCCATGCTAGGGCTTACATGGGGCTCCCAGAAAAAAGGGACAGAGGATGTATGGGTAGGTATCCCAAGTGAGGCTGGCAGTTATGGCCAGTTAATGCACTCATAATCATAACACTTAAATAAAGGTAAATTGCCATTCATGAAGTCACATGTGTATTCCATAATGGTGTGGTTTGTTTGCATATGTTTATCTTCTGTATCTATTATGCATTAAACATCAAAGTAAAATAGGAAGAGAAAGGATTTAGAAAAACAACATATAATGTGGATGTTGATAAATCCAACAGTAATAAGAATATTCCCTCAAAAGTAACTAAAAATCCAGAATGCACTGTTTGTGTACATCCCGTATTTTCCATCCACAAAAAACAATTTACATAATGGTGTACATTTTGGACTACAGCTTGTAAAATCTAGTTTGAAAATCTATGAAAAAAAGTCTATACTATCTTTGAAGACAGCTCTGTACTGTAGCACATCTTTCTAAAGACTGACCAGTCTCTCTAGGAGAGAGAAGAAGAATTAGTTATATGCCTAATACTAAGCCACTGAAGTTGATGAGTGTGCTTAGGCATTCTGTTGACTTCAGTTATTCTGAATACCATTAGGAATATGGGCTACATTTCCAAGTAGTATAAACTGTCATGAAGAGGTTACAATGATTTACCCAAAGTATTATGTGAGTTCCTGAAAATAACACTTCCAATGCAAACTAACTTCTCAGTGAAGTCACCAGTGTTTAAATGGGTGCTTACATTGACTTATCTTTATCTCTACCTGTTTCACTGAACAAGAACTAATATAAAAGTGCACTTGAAACTGGGTATTTCATTGAATCAAAGCCTGGAAAATTCCCTTGACTTCTGGGTGAACAAATGGGATTTTGATTTCCAGTGAAATTTGCTTTGCAAAAAGAAGTTGTAAACACCTTATTACAGAGAAGCGTCAAGATTCCCTTCCTTCTACATCTCTTTTTTCAAATAAAGGTTAATTTTACTTTTTCAGCTTTTTAGCTTATTCTCATTTAAATCTGCCATCTCACTTGTGGAGGTAAAAATGTGGAAGCTCTACATACCCAAACTTTACATTGACAGTTAAGTAAGACTCAACTTGAATGCACTGCACTTCTTTCAACTATGTATTGTTATCAACACCAGAATAAAAAATGAAAGAATGCCGGAGGGTAAAGTCTGGGAAATAATTCTTTTCATTAATAAGGATTTGGGAAATGTCTATGTATACGTTTCCCATAAAGATTAAGGAGTAGAAATAACTGTCTGTAGATGTCTGGCGGGTGGAGTTCCCTCTGGAATGATTATTTAGACAATGCAGTGATTTTTATTGCATTGTATTATTTATTCATTTCTTAAAGAACTTAGGGGCCTGATTTTCAGAGTTATGGAGGGGCCTAAACGCTCATTCCTGAGGGAGTTTCCCCATGTGCCTATCTGGCTGATACCTCCTGAAATCTCACCAAATGTCTATCTATCAGAATCTCTCAGTATCTAAATACTGAGAAAAGTATCTGGGTAATCCTTCATTAATGTCCACTCCTAAGAAGTGTGATAAGTGACAGACTTTATGGCCAGGTCAGGAGGCAAGATGGGATTCCTATAGCTATTCAGTTAGGGTCTAAATGTCAGTCCCGTGCACTCCTACAGATGGGAGAACTGCATACTGTCCTGTTCCTGCTTCCTGGAAATCATCTCACTTCAGTGCTTGGTTCATCAGAATTACCACTGTATCGGGTATAGGTGGAAAGGTTTTTGCAGCAGAAGGGCTGCTGTGTGGGAAGAGGGGAGGGGCTGCCTATTCCCACCAGCTCCAATGGACCCACAGCAGGGCACAGCTGAGTCCATCAGCAAAGCTGGTGGCACCTCTGTGAAAAAATATTTAAGTGTGGAAAATGCTGCACAGGCAGAGAAGAAGGGAACAGAAAAGTATAAGAAACTGAAGTGCAAATACCAAGGTCAGAGAAGGAGGAGGAGGAGGTCCTCCAGGCACTGGACCTGGTATTCCTTGCAGCCTGTGGAGAGGACCACAGTGGAGCAGGTATTCCCCTGTAGCGCATGAGGGGACTCCATGATGGAGCAGATGGATATTTCCTGAAGGAACTGCAGCCTGTGGAGAGCCCATGCTGGAGCAGATTTTTCTCCTGAAGGACTTTAGCCTGTGGGAGAGCTCACACTGGAAAAGGGGAAAATCTGAGAGGGAAGAAGCAGCAGAGAGAAAATGCTATTTATTAGCTCACGTCCACACACATCCCTGCCTGCGCCATTTGTGGCAGGGCAGAGGAGTCTGGAGTGAAGGACTGATGCTGAGTTTTAAAACATTGTTTTAATGTTTGTTTCTCACTACTCAAATCTATTTTAATTGGCAATAAATTGAAGTAATGTTTTTCCCATGACATTAACTGGTAAGCAATCTCCCTGTCTATATCTGAAACCATGAGCTTTCCATCCTATTTTGTCCCCCTCTCCTGCTGAGGAGCGGGAGTGAGCGCGCAGCTGGGTAGACATTTGACCCTTAGCCAGGGCTAACCCACTGCAACAAGGAAAATGGCATTTAGCTAATTTCCTCTCTCTAGCAGAAAGAAAAAGGCTCCTACAGTGACTTGCTGGCATAGTTTTGATCCTCTTTCTTTTCTAGGTCTGTAAATAGTGCCCCTTCATATTTTCATGTTGCAAAATTAAGTATATCATCTTCTTTCTTCTCAAGAAAGACCACATCTTTGTTGCAGTGCATCACTTGTACTCCTATGTACAACATTCTCAAAAAAATTCACTTTCTGTGAGTCTGGTGTGAAGCCCCTTAACACTGTTATAAACCTTTTAATTTGCTTTGATAGGCTCTGAATAGAACTCCAAATGCCAGCATAGTTTTAAGAAAACACAATTTCCAAAGAACACTCTGATAAGTAATACACAAGTTATAGAAACAACTTAATAGTGAATATAATATAACTTTTTAAGTAAAAGATACCACTGTATAGGGAAATCAGTCACTTTTTCTGTATCTTTAATTAATGTTTTGGAAACATAAAGGTCTGAGATTCTGTCAATGAGAGTGTATTAAAAAAAATGCATTTTACAAATCTTGAACCTCTTCTTGCAGTTAGCTAAATCTTTATCATTGAATGGATTCCAAAAACTGTGAAACCACTGGTTCCACTTAAAAGCAGAGAGGTTTCCACTGCCACTGGGAGTATGCCTGCATGAACATGCTACCTATTTGTTATTTCATATTTTCCTCCCATATTTTGTTGGTGAATAACAAAATGTGATATAAAAGGTAGAAGGGTAAGGTGGTCTTCCATTTGCATACAAAGCTATCAAAAAAAGTGGAAATGCTTGTTTACCTCCTAGGCTTTACCATCATATTTGACACATTGCCTCAGATATTGTTGTTTCAAGATACAGTGAGAAAGAGCAAGAAACCAAACAACCTAAAGAAAAAGACACACTGTTCTCTTTAATGTGTAAACTGTGGTGTATCATAGAGTGCAATAGAAACTTACAAAAATTTAATAAAATTTATTAATAAATTCATATAAATCAGTGGTTAATTTACCAAGTCTAAAGGCTAGATAATCCCTGTATAAGGCAACCTGCTTGAATCATGCCACATACAGAGATCTTGTTCCAGTGTAATCACTGTAGGTTTCCAGAGTTCATTCATTACGAATATGAATAGTTGTCCAGAAATACATGTAAATACTTTAGGAATGCAGTACAGATGGTTTATCCTTAATGTCTACCCTAAGACTACATTAAGGGCAAAATTGTACCTCACCAACCTGGTTGCCCTCTCTGTTGAGATGCCTAGCTCTGCGAAGAAGGGGAAAACAGTGGATGTTGTATACCTTAATTTCAGCAAGGCCTTTGACATGGTCCCACATAGTAATCTTATAGCTAAATTAATCAAATAGGAACTCAGTAAATGGACAACTGAGTGGAAGTGAGTGAAAAAATTGGCTTTCCCATCGCGCAAAGGGTAATAATCATCAGTACAAAGTCCATCTGGTGGCTGGTTACTTGTTACAATGCTCAGAAATCAAAACTGTGACTTTTTAAAATCTGGACAATAGGAACAGCCAGATTTGCAGGGCAGAAGTTAGTATTCTGGAGGACAGGACTGATATTCAGAGGGACGTGACAAATGGGATTGGACAAATGGGCTGATGGGAAACTCAAGAATTTCAAATAAGGTAAATGAAAAGTCATGCACCTGGGGAGGAATATCTCCATGCTGCAGTACATGCTGCAGACTGGATGACTGTAAAGCAGCTTCATGGAAAAGGACCTGGGAGTCCTGATGGACACTGTGTGGAGCAGGTGCAATGTGCCCTCAGGGCATTAGGAAGAGTGGCGTCAGCAGGTAGAGGGAGGTTGGACTGGATGATCTTTAAAGGTCCCTTCTGACCCCAAAATTTCTATGATTCTATGATTTTTGGGAAAAAGAAACTGTAGTGTGTGCCTTCTTCAAAAAATTATTTTCCTAAAATCAGGGCAAAGTGACGATGAAAATCTGACTTTTAAAATTATCCGTTCTCCTAAAACACTGTGGAGACATTTCATTGTCCCAACAGCTCTAATACTGGAAAACATGTAATTATATTTAAAAAAAAAAACAACAACAAACAAACCTCCAAACTTTAGTATGCATAATTTTCATTAATAATAAAAAAGAACAAGACATTATCTGAGTTGCATAGTGAATATCAAAGGAAAATAAGCATTATATTGAGAGGGGGAAAAAGGAAAAACTTTACTGCTATTCATTAATCCCAGGTCTTAAGCTATTAGTTATGATTAGCTAACTCTTATTTGATTTATAATCCCACTGCTAATATACACTGTCTCAAAACATTTTTAGAAAAGTGACTCACATTGATTTTTGAGATGATCCAGTGAAGCATCTTCCTTTTTGTATTGATTCTTGTTGTTACAACTAGAATTCAGATGAGCTGTAAAAATATCAGAATACTGCAAGAACAGAGAAGGAATTCTATATTTTTTTTTATTTGCTTTAATTGGTAAATGATCGCTTTGAGTGGTATGTATCAGCACACTCTTCAAAAGCTTTTTCTCTGCCAAATCAAGGCTGCTGTTCAGCCCCCTGCTGTAAGAGGGTCAACACCTGATCTCAAAGAAGTCAACGTCAGCATTTACCTTGAGTTACAAAAGGCCGGAAAGAAACTGTTGTTGTATATTTTACAAAACCAAAGATCAACATTGAAAGCGCCTATCCTTACATTAAAATCACTGAGCATGTTTCCATAAGTTTCTTCACACTGTACTTCCAATTAAAATTCTTCAGACCAATAAAAAGACTCTTTGATAGTAGTGACATATGCATTTATTTATAAAGAGAAAACTGAATTAAAACTGTAATGCCAGTTCAGGGGGTGAAATTGAGTTCTTTTAAGCTGAAAAAAATAACATTTACTGTGGAAAGAATATGGGAAGATAGCATTTGAGAACTAATTTACAAATGCTTAGAAAGAAAAGTTTGTTGTTGTTGTTCACATATCAACTTAAAGGTTTTTGCACACCTCTTAGTTTTGCAAAATATCCGAGGGCACTGCTGGGAGCCGTTCATCCTGAGCATTCGAGATGACTACAGAACATCTGTGCTAGTAAGTAGGTTTCCTACTGCAGCTGATGAGAATAATTTCTCATATTGCCAAGACTCCAAATGGGTCATAAGTTAATGACTACAACTACATACAAACTTACGTTCTTTGCCTTGCCACATCCTAAATATATGCATGTCTGATCAGAAGTCTCTGAAAACTAAAATACAGGAGACTGGTTTGTGCTGGAGTCTCTCTAGTGCATAGTCAGGCCATGCCCAGTGATGAATTTCAGAGCAAAAAACTTAGGAGTGCTCCCGGGCCTAATGTTTACATACTTGAATTGTAAAATAGCATCACTCCCACAACTGAATGAATTAAAATACCAATTTAGTTGCATGTGCGCAGAGTGCAATTTCAAAGGGCTTGATAAGCCAGTCAAATAACAAAATCAAACTTTCTAGACATTTGTCACCAGTAAGTATCATTTTCACAATCAAGTATTTACACGCTGCCTCCTGGTGCTAACACCGTTTGAAAAGTGTACATTGCTGCAGCACTAAATTTTACATCATTGCCCCCGGTTGCAAAGTACTGTTGAAGAAGACTGGATCCTTGCATGGGTTGCAATGAGTTGTAATGTGCTACCTGTTAGGTAATGACTGGCAATTTCAAAAGTTGTCAGGAAGTCAGTTTTCATGTAGAAAGTATTAATTGTGACATATGGTTACCTTATTCAGGCATTTCCTTATTTAAAAGAAAGAAAAACTTAGAAACTTTAATTTTTTTTGTTCTTGTTTTAAATCCTATGGTCTCCTGATGTTAAAAAAAAAAAAAGAAAGAGAAAAAAAAAAGGAATATTTCAAGTCCTCGCAGCTTTAGGTCTGCCAACATATGTAGTTCATCATAATACTTTCTACTAAAACACACTCCCTGTGGTTGTGAAGTATTTGGATATATGCTTTGACAAAACACACAGCAAAGAATCTTGACTGTTAATCAGCAGCAAAATAAACAGAATAAGGAAAATCTTATTACAATAAGACACAATTTGGGACTAATATAATAGGGTTAGGGGAAATGCTTTAAGATATAAACAAGATCTCAAGGTAAGTGCTGCAGGATTCAGGACAATCCGTCTAATGAATGTTCCCTTACGACAAAAAGATCAAAGAAAAAAGATAAGAGTAGAGCTATGGCCATTTCCAGGACCCACGATCTGAACACAGACTTTTTTTAACATTCATGATTTCTGGCTTCGATGAGCAATTGTGTGACCTCTAAGCAGTCAACTGCTAAGCAGAAATAGGATTAACATTTCATAAAAGCACTCAGGATCCTCTATCTCGGCAAGGAAATAAGAAGGTGTGGGACTGCAATTCAAGATGAGTGGATCACAGCCTACCAGCGTTAATGCACCAGTCTAATCATCAGTATCACAGAGATAGTGAAGACATAAACTAAGTGGGCAGATGAAGGTGGCCAGCACCTTTATAATAGGTGAGACTGATGCAGCAAAGCTGCTGATACAGGCTACCAGATTTTCCCCATCTTCTTTGTTGCTGCCTCCTCCGACTGGTGCTCCTGGGGGAGATGCTGACACAGACGTTCTTCCTTTGGGCTGCAGCTGCCCACGTGTGGCCCAGCTCCTCCTGCTGCCTGCCAGGTGGGAGGATCGAGGAGGTGAAGGTAAGGAAGAGGAGAGCTGCTGCTGCTCCACCGGCTGTCGGGAGAACTGGGAAGGCTGTTGGGGAGTCAAGAGTTGAGCTGAAAGGCTCCTGCTGAAAGGAAATGCCAGTGAGGTGGAAGTATGGTGACAAAGCACAAAAAAAAATATTTTACCTGGCATTTACTGTTTCTACAGGCAAATGAGGAGAAACAGCAATCTGCAGATATGCTTTTAATTTTGCATTTTTTTTTCATAACAGCTCCAATACTTTTCCAGCTACAGTAGAAGGTAAATACATAGAAATGGAAAACACCTGCTATCTTTCAGATCAGACAATCAGAATAACACATTTTTTCTCAAACAGAATAGTTTATGTTTTCATGTGAATCAAATAATTTATATCTTCTACACATGTTGGGCTGTTGTACTCTTTCCTCCCTTTCTGGAAACACTGTCCTCCTTTTACCTCATATGAAGTATTGTGATTCAACTGTTTTTCTTCTGAGTGAGAATTACTTTTATCCTTTACACCAAGCATACAACATTACGTGGTATGTTCAGTCACCTCACAAATTTATAGTAGCAGCAGCACCACGCCATCATAAAGTCAATGCTGCTATGTTTCGTATTTAACATTAAAGTTTGTAAAAAAAAAAAAAAAGCAAAGAAAAAAGGAACAAATGAGGACAAAAATCATTGTCATACAAAATACCCCACCCAAAATACATGTTGACATGCAAATAAAAAAAACATTCTTGCAAATATATTCACTGTGAATGAGTATTAGAAGCAGGAGTATTAAGAATCCCTGAATTTTGCTCTTGCGCTTAATGTTTCTTATGACTTTTTAGAATCCCTCCTTTTTAAATGCTCTCCAAGAGAATGCATAAAACCAGGTCCCTATAGTACTCAGATTTAGTAAAACAGTTTGGGGTTTTTTTATAGCTGTTTTTTTCTCCAGGAAGGCTTTATGATCTGACATTTTTACATGGACAAAAAGTTAGTTTCTATTGTCAATAATATTCCTAGTTCATACACAGACTGTAAAAACCCAGTTAAATTAATTTCTGTCTTGTGTTTTAAGGCTGCTTGTACTTCAACATACAAATAGAAAATAAATGTGTTATTAAGTTGAGCTCTGTATTTCTTCACAAATCCATAATATCTGTCATTATAATTATTTTTGGAGAGTTCTTGATGTTTAAGCCTAAATTCTCAATCATTTAATCTATTTTAATTTAAATTAATTTAACCTATGGGTTTCCCTCCTTTTTTTATCCTCAATTTCTTTTCTCTTCTGCCTACTTTATTCTTTCTAGTTTGTCCTGATACAGAATCCGCTGGACAAGAATGTTTTTTCCAATTTATTTGACTCTGGTTCAGGACCTTTTTTTCTCCAACCTCCTTACTCTTTCTTCCCTGATTTAATTTTCTTATGGTCTCCATCTCTCTTTTTCTCCTTCAACTGATAGTCTCCTCTTTCTAGTACCCTTGCAATCTTAACATTTATTTCCTTCACCTGATGACTTCATTACCTTCAACCTGATCTTCAAAACATATCTTCATCACTGCTTCCTGCTTCAAAGATACTTGAAAACCTTTCTCTTCTGGGCATGCTGTTTTTCTTCCCTTTTATTGTTTTTCTTCTTTGATCCACCATTCATCTTCAAATGCAGAGGTGTAACATTCTGCCATTTATATAAATGAATGAGGCAAGCATTTTTGTCTGGAGGCTTTTCAGCTGGAGGTTTAATTTCTGGACCCATCATCGGATTGTTTGACACTGGGCAAATCACTTCAGCTCTCTGTGCCTCTTCCGTTTTCTTCTTATTGCTGGAAATAACAGATTCTTTCTTTTTCATATGGCTTCTGTAGGAATAAACAGATGTAGAATTATAAAGCAGTCAGACACCATGGTAATAGGGTTATGTAGAAATTTTAGACTGATGAGGCGTTTGCAGTGTTTTACATACATTTTGTATGGTTTCAGGACAGCAAAGTGAGGCATGTTTGCTATCTAGTGTATTCACAGAGAAAAAGACTGTAAAGGACCTAATGCCATACTTCAGCAAGCACAAACATTGGATGCCCATTCTTCTTCACCTTATCTAGGGTACTAATAATACTAAAGATTTATTTCCAACTTCCAAAGAACCTCAGCACAATCATTAATTATCGCAACCATGCTAGATGTGGAGATGACCTTACAAAAAGATTTGCTCTGAGATTGTCTACAGCTAGTTCTTTCTTCTGGATTCCAGGGGAATAGCAGATTAAAATTCATTATAGTTTAAGAAACAAAAACAGTTTTACTTTTCAAATTATTGAGACAAATAAATTATATATGTGTATCGGCTTTGTTCACCATTGTCTTTATAAGTGCAAGGAAGGATAAGTTTTGAAAACTTTGAAATTTGATTCCAGAGATTTATGAAGTTCCAACTCTAAACATCTCAGTCTCATTTTGGGCAACATAATTCTATAATAATAGGTTATTTTGTAATGTGTTTAAGACAATATTTTTCTCTTCTTCAATGCATTTATCTTATTTCCTCTATTTTTTCATCAAATCATATTGTAGAATCCTTTTTTTTACAACTGATTTTAATTCTTATTTCAGAAATATAATTTCATAGCTTTATAAGATGAAACAGAAGGAGGAGGAAAAAAGAAAGCAGTAATTACAAAAACACTTCCTCAGTAATTATGATTTTATACTTAAATGCTATCCATAGGGGTGGTTGCTTTTTGGTTTTCTGCTTTGCTTTGTTCTAAAAATCTGAACAAAGTTTGGAATTATTTCTAAAAGCAACTTTCCCTGAGGGAAGGCTATCTTTTTTGCTCTTCATAGATGTTGACACAGTAGGTTTGGTGTTTAATGAAGAGGTATTTTTAGCCACCTAGGAGGAAGAAGAAAAGAGAAGTCATCAAGGCATAGTCAACTTAGTTCAACAAGGCCAAGCGCCTGGTCCTGCACTTGGGCCACAACAACCCCATGCATAGCTACAGGCTTGGGGAAGTGTGGCTGGAGAGCTGCCTGGCAGAAAAGGACCTGGGGGTTCTAATTGACAAGCGGCTGAACATGAGCCAGCAGTGTGCCCAGGTGGCCAAGAGGGCCAATGCCATCCTGGCTTGTGTTAGAAATAGTGTGACCAGCAGAAGGAGGGAGGTGATTGTCCCCCTCTACTCAGCACTGGTGAGGCCACACCTTGAGTATTGTGTCCAGTTCTGGGCACCTCAATACGAGAGAGATATCGAGGTGCTGGAGCGAGTGCAGAGGAGGGCAACGAAGCTGGGGAAGGGCCTGGAGAATAAATCTTATGAGGAGCGATTGAAGGAGCTGGGACTGTTTAGTTTGAGGAAGAGGAGGCTGAGGGGAGACCTCATCACTCTCTACAACTACTTGAAAGGACATTGTAGAGAGGTTGGTGCTGGTCTCTTCTCACAGGTAATTAGTGATAGAACAAGAGGGAATGGCTTCAAACTGCAGCAGGGTAGGTTTAGGCTGGACATTAGGAAAAAATTCTTCACAGAAAGAGTGGTCAGACACTGGAATAGGCTGCCCAGGGAGGTGGTGGAATCACCATCCCTGGATGTGTTTAGGAGTCGTTTAGATGTGGTATTAAGGGATATGGTGTAAGGGAGAACTTTGTAGAGTGGAGTTGATGGTTGGACTCGATGATCCCAAGGGTCTTTTCCAACCTAAATGATTCTATGATTCTATGATTCTAACTTGTAGGTTATTAAACCTTGGGGAGGCAGAGAGCATACCAGACACTGTCCATGGATTCCTAGTTGCAAATAAAACTGCATTGTTAGCTGTGTCCGCTTACATTCAACAAGTTAGTGAATTAAACTAAAAGGGGAATTAATAATAATAATTTCCTGACCACTGGTTTATATTTGAAATTCATATGTATTGCAACTACCCAGTTCTGAATTAAAAAAAAGCCTTTTTCTGAAACACTAATTTGAATAAATGTAATTCCGAGTCTCCAGCATGCTACCATTCAACATGTTAAGAAAAAATAAAAAAAAAGAAGTAGATTTTGGATAAGAGATAACCACAAGATGATTCTCTGGCTTCCAAGGCACACAGATTAAATCGTACAGATATGCAAACATGTCAAATCAAAGTGAATTCCTTCAGGTAAGAGCTCTTTATTCTGAAACTAGAGGAAGATGAAAAAAAATGAATAATAATTGTGAGATGTAGGTCATAATTCTGTTCCACTGGTTTTGGTAGTAAAAGGCTGTAAGATATGGTTGCAAATGTATCAGCAGCTATACCATAGTGAAATAAACCCAGCATGTGTCATAAAGGGATTGCCTTAGATAACCCATTTTATAGAGTTTAATTGTTTCAATGTAAAGTTTTCATATAGAGTTTGAAAAATGGTATAACTAAACTCATACTTTCTCTCTTCTTTTCCTGTAAAAAAAAAAAAAGGAAAAAAAAAGTACTGTAAGATCTTCACCAAGGAATTTTGAGCTTCAGCATAACTTGGGCAAAAAGCTCTGGGAATTAATATATTGTTCTTTCAATATGTTAATACAAGCTGATTTTCACAATTTGATCCCAATAGTGAATTTTCTACCTCTTCCCAGCTAGAAGGGAATGATTGTACATTATTCTATGTACTCTTCCTCTAGAAGTTAGAGACCACATTGATGGAATGGCTGTGTACATCTACGTACATGGTTACATGATGAACAGACATTATTGTCTTCTCCAGTATCTCTACACCCACGGTAACACAAACTACATAAAGTATTTATTTTATGTGGCATTTTTAAATCCATTTGGAAGCTGAGAATGAATCATTAAAGAAAGAATTAGTACAACTGCAGAAAATTATTTGATACAGAATCATGGTTTCCACTGATACAGTCCCATAACTGCCCAGTTTGGAGTGAATGGTGAGGAGGAAGGGAATGTAAGAGAAGGTAGAACTGTTCTGTGTGGGTGTGGTGGGGGGGGTGTTTCCAGCAGCGAAGGAGTTTCCCCAGCAGAATCTGGGCAGCCCATTAAACTTCATGCTCCTCTGGGGAGCTAATCAGATTCACGAAGGAAACGAAATTGATCCTTTGTAAGTGTGGAAAGATCATTGAAAAATATAGATTGTAAAAATAAAGTAAGAAAATACTAAAGTGAAAGACTGGAGCAATTCAAAGCTTCATGGGATCTGATTTTTATTTTTTTTCTAAATATAGAGGGCAACTGGAGGAAATCAGGACACTCTTTAGAGTATATCTGACAGCAATGTATATTATTATGAGGAAGCTAATCAGAAGGCAAGTCTATGATACAGATTCTGTAGCATTTTATGTGAGATGGTTTTGATTTGATGCAGGTAGAGACTAAATTTTAAACTGTATTTATTTGATAGAATGAAGTGTAATGCACACTACATAATCAAAGACCCTGAAAAAAGTAATTAAGTCTGTAGGCACATGATAGTTGTGTTTCTAGTTCTGCAAGGAACTCAAGGGAGAACTCAGTATTAGGTGAGATTTCCTTTAAGGAAGATAATTCCGTAGTTATTACAGAAAACTGTACTCATAAAAAGGACATATAAAGGTCATTGAAAATAAGAAAAGAGATGGAAATGCTTTATACTGGCTTCAAATGTAAACAAACAATGAGAAAGCTATTAAGACATGTTGCCTGCATCAAATGCACAGGCCAAATAAAATAAATGATTCTGTATTGCTGGCATAGAGAATTAAGACTCCCAGACCGGGATGTTTAAGACAGTCTCTAAAAGGGGACTTTGTTCTTCATTTTTATTTTCACTCCACCTGAGAGCACCTTCTGGAAGATCTGCTAGCTTGCTGGGTGAATGTTACTGGATATCTTTTGCTAGCCATGATATGCTCAATATAATAATTAACATGTAAATTAGAACTTAGTTTAGTAAGGATGACTTAAAATAGTTGCCAGGGAAATAAAGGCTTTTATATATAATCCTCTTTCCCAATCCAACACTTCAGTTAAAAATAGAGTACTACAGACAAAGTACACAGAAGTATATTCTGTGTAAAAGCAGAACGATTCTGATTATGTCTAGTTATTATTTGTGAACATTTTGTTCAGTAGAAAAAAAAAATGAACAAAACAGACCTGCAAAGTAATTTTTGTATAGCAAAAACCTAATGCCAGATGCTGGAAACCTGCAAAACCACTGAAGAGGCAGATAAGACAAAATAATTACAAAATAATAGGGATCTGGTGGTCATGAATGCTTCCAAAGAAAAAGGTGTATATCTGTGATGAAAGAAATGATATATATATCAGTTTGTTATAGGAAGTAGTCTTATAGTTATTTGAGGTCATTTGCCACAGAAAATAGCAGAATACTAGAAGAAAGGAAATTAACTGTAACTGATTCTGTTATTTTTCTTCAGACACACATAACAAATGCAATAGGACTATGACTTGTGGTATAATCAAAGAAAGTAGAATCATTTTCACGCAACAGTTATAGAGGCAATGCTCTAGCAGAGCCTTAAAAGTGTTCAAACAATGGTGTGGGGAAATTTAGGTAGTGAAGTCACACACAATGATTGTAGTTACACATTGCTTCTAAGTATTTGGAATTTCACTCTATATGTGTAGTTTAGAAGAGTACAGATTATAAAGTGATGTAAACATCTTAAACAGTATAAAAGTACTAATGGTGGACTTGCTGAGGTGATTGGACAGTAGCAAATCTCCTTGTAAAGATTTCTTCTTCCTGGAGTTTTTTACTTGCTTTTACTTTGGTGGGATCATGTCTGTTTGATTCATACTAAAAATTGGTAGCAAAAATACTTCCCCACCTCCACCTCAGGAGTAAAATATGCGGAGCAAATTAATGACTCATTTTGGGACCCTGCATATCTAAGCAATAAATTCTGGTTACTTCATAAAGACAATATGTTTTGAATAAAAAAATAAAAACACTTGTATAACACAAACCCAATAGTTGACACTTATTTCTTCATAATGTTTGCTAACAAAGCCTTAAAAGGTGCATAGTAAAATGTAAATGAGAAGGTTAAGTTTCAATTTTCCAACTTTATTTTCATCATCTGCTAAAGGAAAATGTACCATTCCTACAGAACAATTAGAGATGATTTTTTTTTTCACATGCTTTTATTTCCTTTCACTACGTAGGTTAGCACTTATCAGCTCCACTAATTGTAGAAAATGGATTCAGTCTCCAAGGAAGCTTCACATTGCATTTCAGTAGCAATGCACCATTTTCCAAGGTAGAGGCTTATAGTTTTAGACACCTGGGGGAGGTGGAGGAGGAGGTGCAAAAAACCCTCCAGAGACTGACAGTGCAATATTGCAATACCAATTTCTTCATTTTTCTTCGCACCATTATAGCTGGATCCCTCCAGCAACAGGGGAGGCAGCTGCAATGTCATTGTTCCCTGCAATGCTTCAATAAAAGAAAGACAATACGTGTTAAAACTGTAATGAAGAGAGAGTGAGGAAGAGATCTAGGTTAATGTAAAGTTAAGGTTCAATAAAGAGTGAGTGAAATTCCAGATCATCTTTATAGTTCTTCAATCAGAAGCATATATGTAGGTGTAGTTTCAATATCAGGAAACTAAGGTGTCAACCCAGGGAAAAATTATGTATGTAAACAGGATAAACAGTAAGTAGGATTATTCAGTTTGTAAATTGAAGCAGAGGTAGGAGACCTTTCTGGATCAAAGCCTGAGACGTTTTGTTATTGGTATGTCCCTAGCTTAGTTTCTTTGTCCTCCCTCACTCATATACACACACAGATGGAAACCTCAAAAAAAAGTTGAGCTGCTTTGTTCTCTCTTGGAACATAGATGTTTGTAATGTTCTTACAAAAGCTGATACACATACTGAACTTAAGTCCTAATAGCTACACCAAAGAGGTAGATTTTTCACATTATAGATATAGTCAGTATTTAAGTAGCAAAGACTTTTAAAACTATTTTCATTGCTTCTGTATATTGAGTATGATACTTAAGTTGAAGTTGTGGTAGAAGAACTGTTACTAGAAGAATCAGGAAATCATATAAAAAAGATGGAATGGACCTTGATTAATTCTCAGTCTTAATTTAAGATGGCTGAAGGCAATGATGGCTGAAACAGGCAGTCATATGTGAAGAATTCTGCAACATATGTTTTTAGGAAAAATGAAGGCAGTGAGGAGAATTGATGAATTTAAAGCTAGAACAAAACTAATGAAATAGTGAAATAAAAATATTGTGTTCTGTGTGATACCAAAGTATAAACTCCCATTAATAAAACTGGGGTACTGTGTACACAAAGTTCTAGTGAAATCAAGGCCCAGTGTGTGATCACTATATACACATTTACCAAGATGGACTAACTTCTTAAGGGCTTAACTTCTGCAGAGAGTAAAAGGCCAAACAACAACCATGAGCGAATATACAGGTTGCCTAAGTCTCCCCCTCTACGGTCCTGTCATGGGACATACACTTTCTTTTAGAATAATTGATTTAGACTAAGATGATGATCATGTTTTGGTCTTTGTATGTAAATGCATGACAGGATACCAACCACAGACAATCCTAGCGACTCTCAACATGTACAGTGTGGGAGGTCTACCTGTATTTGTAAACAACATGATCAATACCAAAGTCTTAGAGGCCTTTCTGAAGGTCTCTTCTTAAATTATCTTATACTGACAAAATATAGCCAGTTTGATTTAATAGCGAGAACACAGCTTGCAGCAGCTTGCAGCTAAATCCTTTTAAAATTGATTGTTGAAAAAAAAAAAAAAAAGAAATTTTGTCAGTTTTTGTACCGCATACTTTGTTTATTGTTTTCTTTGCTTGCTAAACTTGAGCCATAAGTAATCTTTTCCCTTTGAGGCAAATTCGATGAATTAAGATCTTCATAATTTATTAGTTAACCGCTGCTTAGTAGGATTCACTGAAACCTGGAATGCAGTCACACAGGAGGACTATTCCTCAGTAATGTATTTACATCTGTAACAGTAGGAAAGTGAAATGTTGCCAAACTGAAACAGGTAGCCATCCCTTACAGGTGGTGAAATTCTGGAACATATGTTCTTAGGAAAAATGGGGACAGTGGGGACAACCCATGAATTTAAAGCTAGAATGATAACTAATGAAATTATTAAGGAACAAAAGGAAAAAGCCCAGTGAGTCATGTACTATTATTATTCAGCCAGTAGAAGCATTTAACACAGAAAATACCATTTACCTAAAGAGATGAAATTTTCAGTACAGCAGCTTCCTCACTGCATTTACAATCCAGCATGCCTGTTTCATGGTCACACCTGGGGTCCCAAACATCTTTGCTGCCTGATAGTTGTGTTGCTTACAGCTCTTGGGGTACCCTGGCAGGCCAGCTCCTCCACCCACCAGACGGAGGGCTTCCTCCCAGGGCCACATCACTTACTTCCAATCTCTGAGATTTCATATATCAGAAACAAGGGTATGAGAGGGAGAGGAAACCATCTAAGGCTTCAGCTTGACATGGAGTCTTGAATATGATCAGGATGTGTATACAGGTGATGCAAATGGGGAAGTCCTTAGAAATCCCAGAGTACAAGCATAACTAAGGGTTTATTTGCGGTATTGTTGTAACCCCCAAAGAGAAGATTTTGTAGTGAATAGCTGTCTTTGTGCAGTATAATTTTTTCAGTGTGAGTGCTACACATTTCTCATAGGTCAGACCAGCTCACTTTATCCAACAGAAGCTGCTTAACTTTCAAGAGCAGCTGGCATATGGCTTTCCAACAAAATGGGAGATTTAGAGTGTGAGGATTTCCTGTCAAGCTGCTGGAAAATATAACTGATTTAGATTGCCTACAGCTGGATTGCAGCTGAATAGTCTGAAGGTATCTTTAGGAGAGACTTCATGATCTTGATCTTTTTCAGCTCTTTCAGGCTGATGTTCTGTGCAGCTTAGCTCCGAAAACAATCTTCCTGTGTTTCCTGCAGGAGTTTCTTAATATTTATCAAGTCACTTAAGATTGTCATCTGAAATGACCCTCAGGCTGCATTTGTTATGAGTGTTTTATGTACATAATGGTCCTGAATTTATAGAGCAGAAAGAACCGCGTTCCAAGTCAAAAAGAGAGGAAAAATGAAAAGCAACCTCTAAATTTTGTTCTTCAGCACTGAAAGGTTGTAACATTTCTATAGGCATACAACAATTTGAGTAGGTCTGTAACTGAAAATAGATCACAGGTAGGGAAAATACTTCTCTTTGTTTTCATTATAATAGCTTCATGAGAGCTAAACAGCAGTTGTAAGCATAGTGTTTAGTTATTTAAGTCTCCATTAAGCAGCAGTAATGTTTCTCTGCTGGCACACCTAGATGATGATTTTAAAAAAAAAATGGGTTTTTTAGGTAATTGTGACCATATTGCAGCATTGTCTATTTCATAAGGTAAAATATGGAGATTGATTAATTAATGACCTGGTTCGTATAACACAGAAATGGATGCTCTTACAGCCTCATTCAAACATTTGTGCTGCAAAAATTCTGCTGTCCCACCTTAGACAAAACGCACTATCTTTGCCAACAAGGAACTGAAGTAAACGTGAAAATTCTTTCACTTGTGACAATATATTGCTGGTTTCAGCAATAATCTACTGACCACAATATTTACATGCCTGAGAGATGACCTTCTTATTACTGCCACGTCTACAGCTATGAGACGGCTAGAAATCTTCCAAGTAGGTCACTTACTACATATTCAGCAAATCATACATGTTTCAGCACACATCTTATGTCTTTTATTGACAGATAGAACCTTTAAAGTAGATAATAACATGGCACCTAAAGTGCTCTTGGTTTGAGAGCCACGGAGCCAGTTTTAATAAGTAGCAATTTATTGGACTGACTCTTCTTCAGTCTGTTCCATTTTGCTCTTTAAACACGCTGCTTTCTGTGATGCATAACCTATTCTTCTACCCATCGCTCCCCGTAAAGGATCACTGCTGAATTTCAGAAATTAACTCTTTTTTTTTCCAGTTTCTGCTAACCTCTTCCTAAGCCATCCTCTCTGCTCAATTAAGAGTCAAATCTGTATTCTATTTAAACCATAATAGGTTAGGAATTTATCAAGATTAATTATTAATATTACTTGGCTGTAGAAAATTAATTTGCTGGTTTTGTTTGTCATTTGCACAGATTCTTCTTTCTCCTCTGTTACCTATGTGACAGACGGGACACTAATAATGCACATGTTCTATAAACAACTGTTAAAATGCAAGGTGTTCTTGTTTAAAAAAATCAGACAACTTAGATATGAACATAATATGAAACAGAACTATTTCAAACTGAGTGTAGCAGATCCTTTCCCAACAGAGAATTTCTGAGAGCAGATTACCCATAGATCCATGCTTTTCAATTTTTTTTTAACAGTTCAGCTCAGCAAGGCAAAGCTTAAAAAATAAAGGCAAAGCAAACCAAATGAAATAAAATAAGTAACATAGCATACATAACCATCAGCACAAACACACATCTAAAGGAAAAAATTACTTACCATGAAAAACTTATGGAAACGCGTGGTTGTGAATTCAGGGAAAGAAGATCTCCATGGACATCCACAAAACAGTAAAAAAGCAGCATTTGTGCAGCTCTTCCAATTCTGTCTTTCCAACATGAACTGCAAACTGCCTTATGGCCATCATTCATAAGAAAGGAAAAAAAAGATGTTTCTTATGACAGTTCAGACACTGTCTTCTGTTCTTATAACAAATCTTGACCAAGTAGTAGATTAAGTATTTCAGAAGAATTGCACAAGGTGGTAATGCAAAGTTCTTATCCGAACATTATCAGAACATGCTAAGCAGATATACATGACCAAGAAGTGAGAGCAGTAAATATGTTTCCCTATGCTGGAAAGTCTGACACAAGTCAGTAA
Source organism: Chroicocephalus ridibundus (assembly GCF_963924245.1). Lineage (NCBI taxonomy): Eukaryota > Metazoa > Chordata > Aves > Charadriiformes > Laridae > Chroicocephalus > Chroicocephalus ridibundus. The sequence continues at coordinate 90,927,717 of NC_086284.1, read as the reverse complement.
TTTGAAAATAAAAAAAAACCAACCAAACAAACAAAAAACCCCAAATAGTTATGGCTTGCAAATATTCTTATTATCAGGGAAAAATTAGACAAATAACTTTAGCCAAAAACACCCATGTTTCGAAGAATGTTGTGATTTATTGTAAACATGTTTTTTTAGGATAATTGTAAATCAGTCCAATACTGATATGTGTTTCAATACAAAATATGTGTTGGTAATAAAGCGTTACTTATTGCTGAATAAAATTAACAGAATCCTGAGGCCATATGAGGCCACTTCACATTCTAGTTCTCTGAAAATCCATTATGTCAAAGAGACCGCTGTGCAATCTTAACAAGTCCTGTTTTAATAATAGTGCTTCTGATGAACCCACACCATACTGTGTAGTACAAAATTCTCTGTAAGGACTCTGTCAGGAGACAGGGTGGTGTTGCAGCAGTCTGGCTATGTGCAGTTACAGTTCAGAGGGAAGACAGGCAACACTGCCAAGGTTCTGCGAACCTTTGGGAAGCTTGGTTTAGTACGAAAGTCTTAATAGAGCATGACCTTGAGCGAAGAGGCAGGCAATTTGTGAGAGACTTTCGGTATGAATGCTTGCTCAGCGGTACTTTGAAAAGATCCACCCATGCAGGTCACACTATGATTGAAAGGTACAGAGTAACAAGGTCCTTATATTCCAACCTGAATAAAAGACATACTGTATAGTGTGCTGCAATTTTTAGCATTTAGAATTTTCAGGTTATTCCTGACTATAATCTACAACTCATATAAATCTTGAAGTATAAATCTGTGGTCAGATTTTTATTGTTTTCTGTAATGGATAAACTCTGATCTCCGGTGGCATGCCTGCTAGATTTGGGTTGGATTCCCAGGGCTAAATTTACAAAAGCTGAAGGAAGAATTAGGAATTTGGTATGGTTTTTTTTACATGTAGTAAGGCTTGATTAGCCATTGAGAAGAGATTTTAAACACTTGAACAAAATCTTCCTTCATTGTCATAAAATTTTGGTTTTAGGTACTCTAAGCTGAAATTGGAGAAATTTATGAGCTTCTCCAATAAAACATTTACTGGGATCTCCTTTCATAAAATTTCCTAGAAATCCTATGAAGCATATTTTCCACAAGCCGCTGTACTCTTTCAAACCATGTTCAAAGTATATACTTCATCAATTATTAGTCTGCTCTGAAGTAGCCTTCAAAATTTTTAATAGCTATCCTTTGCATGCTGCATATGTTCAGCTGAAGAACTGCTAAAGTTGTAAAAAAGATATTTAAGATTTCAAAGTAATTCTAATAATCCACTATCTAACCCTTTTCTATATCCACTTCCTTAAACATGGTGTAAGTCTGAATCCTCTGTTTGCAAGTTCTACACACTGAAATCATTTTTGCTGAACAGTGGTCGTACTGTTTTTACAAAAAGTATACACAGTAGACAAAACTAGCTAGTAAGAAATATAGTGGGTGGAATAAAGATGAAGTGTTTTATGAAGTATGTTGAGCTTTACCAATATACTATACAAAAGGTAACTACTGCTATCCTGGTCCTTTGTAATTTAGGGATGTGGGCAACTGTATTCTTGATGTGAACTATTGCTTAACATTCATGGAAATCCATATCTCATATTCTGCTGTGCTACCTTGTCTATGTTTAGCCTAAGTGCTTTCTATGACAGATTATTGATGAAGAACAAGTTTGAGAGGGAAATATTAAATCCCAGTTATTTAGCAAAGTTGCACTTCTCCTAGAAGCTGAAGGGAAGATCTGCACAGCCCCCAGAGTAAGCTGGAATAGATCCATATAGCTTCATATTGAGCTTGGCTACCAACAACACCAGGCTGCCATTGACACTTATACAAGCTGTGGTACAAGACTAGCATTAGGTTCTTCACCGTCTTGTGTAACGCCGTCTGGGTCCCTCTATACTGGGCTTTGAAAGGACTATTGCAAAACCACTGCAGGAGCAGAAACTATCTGGGTTCAAGGTGTGGCCCTTTTTGTTACTATTTCATATAAAATAATGATTGCAGTGAAATTATTTGACAGAATTCATGCTCTTTTCTATGACACTACTGAAAATATACTATAAATATACTAATAAATGATACTATAAATATAGTGTAAATATACTAATAATTGACAAGATATTCTCAGTATAATTTCCATTTATGTAAGGAACGCTTTTTCTAAACTGTCTAACCATCTTAGTTTGCCATGAAAGATCAATCTTTTTAATAATGAGGCAGCGTCATATTTCTAAGGAATAAATCTTTTAACAGTTCATTCTTGCCTTGAGATGGTGTTACTTTTATTTTTGTTCTCTTTCAATTAAAGTTCCTGTATGATCATTAAGCCATAAGCCCACTACACTGTTTTTATAGACACATTTGGAAGTGTTTACTCCATGTCCCCATACCTGTATAGATTTCCAGTGACAAGTATTATTTCTTTCTATGTTGGATAACATCACTTTCTCTTGAAGGTCAGAGAGAATGTTTACACTATCCACATGAAGCTTCTGGGAATAGCAATGAACATTTTACACATAGCTGAAAGACCCATCAGGAAGATTTGAGATTAAGACAGGGTGTCATTTCATTGCACTATAAAAGCGTTGTGCAACCATGTCATAAGTTGTATGTACAGTTCTGGACTGAATGATAAGAAGGATGTAGCAGAATAGTTACAGAGGATGATCATGAAGTTTATTAATATGATTGAGGGTTATAAAAATCAAGAAAATGGTGACTAAGATGAAAATGGAAAAATTTTGCACCAAATTAGAGATAGCAGACGCTCCATAAAACTGATTATTATTAAAGAAGGTAAAAGGATTTCTTCAGAGATCAGGTAGCAAACTTCTGGAACTTGCTGCTACAAGGCAGTTGTGGAAGCAGATACAGTAGCAGCAGATTGGAAAAGGCAAAATCGTGGTCCACAGCTCCATGAGTAATAAATAAAACCAATAGGGTGGTATTTTATTTACCTTCTAGTATCTGTAACGTAATAATTGTGCAACAGGAATGAACTCAAAAATCTGGCAAGATCTGAGCATTTTCCCTAACTGGCATGCCACTGTTGAGGCAGAACACGAGGCTAAATAGATTGGTGATCTCACCAGCAGCACATTTCTTAGATCCTCCTCATAGCTTTTCCTGTAATGTAAAAAGGTAAGTTAAAATAGCAATTTAGGGCAGTTGCAAATTGCCTAAAGCCTAGATTACCTTCACCAACTGATTAAACTGTAAACAGTTAATCATTTCAGCTAAGTCTGTTCCTTCTCTTGAGCTATTACAAAAGCTTTACAAGGCTTGTTTTTTGTTTGGTTGTTGGTTTTTTTTAATAAAATCTTTATAAAACCAGCTCAGAACAGAAACTAGATTTGTTAATTTAAGAAGGATATCTACTTTTCCAACAAATATAAGTTTTACAAGACGTCTAGTTCATACAGTTTTGACTTCAAGCTAGGTTTTTTTGGTCTTTGTTTTTCTTGGTTTTTTTTTTTAATTTATCTTCTGCATCCTTAACCAAAGAATTTGGTAAAAAGATTGAATCCCTTAATAGGATGGATTTTTTTTCCATTAACCATGTCTCTTTTTGTGGAAATCAAAACATGGAGAAGAGTGAAAGGAACTGGTGTTTTGTGAAGTTAAGACAAGGATGAGGAGTTCGTCTCAGAGTATCTTCCAGTACCCTTATTTAAATGTAGCCAATGTTAATGAAGGTTGAACCTGAGCTCACTACCAATGTGGTTGAAAATTTATTGTGTGCTCTCAGGTTGATGCATACGAGCGTAAAAGAGCCCAGAGCTACTCAGGTTTTTTTAAGATGTCCTTGTCTTCCATTTGCAAGGCCCCTACTGCCCAGAAAAAAACAAGTCACTTTAGCATGATACTGCAAATGTCAGTGGACTGTCTGTATTGCTTTTTCATAGATTTGAAAAAAACCTTTTGACCACGTCACACCTCATATAAGTAACTATAATAGGCTGGAAATACTGCTGAATGATGCAGTTCGCAAAGCTTAGTTTTCTCTGTAAGTCTTAAATAGTAACATTTCCTGCATCCTGTTCTTGAAATATTGACCATCAGGCACTGATCCTAATTTTCTATCTAATCAGGGTACAGAAACCATGCCTGTGGTGAGTCATCTGTCACAGAGTTCCATTAGCAGATTTCACATATTGACTAGTAAAAGAAGTATTCACTTCCCTGAGATTGTTAACAATCTATAGAATAATATGCAATATGTCTACAATTGCCATTAATAGAAGATTGATGAGGATAAACCTCATTTGTAACAAAGCTATAGGTTTGCAAACATTTCATAAGTAAAAGACAAGCCTGACTCAACGAGCAGCTCCTAATGCGTATTTCAAACTTTATTGATAGCAAGAAGTGAAGTAATAACTACTATGAAGTAGTAATGTTGTTTTAGCTGTATGGTTTAAAGATGGAACAATCTTCTTGTGATCTTACCTCAATAAACTCTCCTCTCTAAATCAACACCGTTCTATGATGTTTTAAGGCATATTGTCTGATTTCTGAACAAAAGCAATCAAAAGTATGAAGTGCAGGTGTCAGCTCTTTTATGTTTACAGATCCATGCAGGTCCAAGAAACATAGATGCACGAAATCTGTATGTATCAAAATATTGGCACTTGTGTCATTTGTCAAGATGAACTTTGCTAATGGATATGGAAATGCACCCAGTTAATATTAAAATCTTGGGTTTTTTTAAAGTAATAATAGAAGCAATCATTTTAACACCATAATCGTATCTATACTCGTGCTATTGAAACCAGAATTATTTTAACATCCATTTAATTCATCCTTCAGTTAATTGTTAATGCTTTGACAAATTTTAATAATTCATCTTTTGCATGTATTTATTTGACTGGGCATTTCTCTAACAGTTAAGTAGATATTTACTTAATTCACTTCATTTTAATTTTGAATATAAAATTTGCTTTTTCCAATATTGTAAGAAACTGATAAACTTAATGTTGAATTTTTCACTGTTAAAACTTTTTTTTTGTGTCTCAGGGAAAAAATGTATAGTAGTCTTCATCTTCAGTCACAGAGCTTCAACAGAATCCAGTAGGAATTGCAGAAGCATGTGAGGTTTTCCATTTTCAGTTTTTCTGTTAAGAATATCTCAGTCACATTTACGCAATTCTGCTGGATGCCAGAATGGTTCTTTTCTTGTTGCTCATCAAAACATTTATCTTTCTGCAAAAAGACACATCTTCAGAATAATTGTAAGAAATGGAATAACCATTACTATCTTTTCACTGAGTGGGACAACATTGTTATAATAGACCTGATTACTAATTGCTTTATAGCCTAATTTCTAGCTATTTGAAGGAAGGTTTATGTTAATCAGCTACTCAAGCAGGAAATAATTATATGTAGTCACTAAAAGCAACTGTTTTCCCCGGTCATAAGAAATATTTATTACATAAGGTGTCTTTAGAGAATAAATGTATTCACTCTCTTACTTACAATAATTTGTGAACCTGTTTACATTTACTTTTTGGAAAAATCTGATGACAAATAAAATCAAAAGTGATTTTCCATTTTTTATAGGAAACTCTTAAAAGCCATGCCTTCACTAATTGTTAAATAATAATCAGGCAGATCTTTATTGAAGTTGCCTCAGTTGCCTAGGTTTTTTTGTTGACATCACTTTTACTATTCAAAGTTTCTTTAGATTGTGTTGTCTTTGTATTCATCTTGTGAATTTCACATTTTCAACAGCTTGCTTTCAGTATAATAGTTAGTAATTTTTTGCACACTTAGAAACAAAATCTTAGTGTTAAAATTCAGTTTAGACCCAGTGAAGTTAATATACCTGCAATAATGTAGCTGGCTGGGGTTCTGGTTCGTAATTCCAGGAGAGTCACAGTTTGCTGAAAATATGTGGTTATAACAATGGCAACAAGATCACATGTTTTGTTGAACATTTATTTTCTGTACTATAGTTCATGTTCAGCAAACTCCTTTCCCCTTGGCCAGACTAGTCAAGACAGCTCTTGTAAAAGGAACAGATCATAAAAGATATCTTTGAGAACTGTGTCTGTTATTGAGCCTCAACAGTCCATGAAAATATGCCTCAGGAGTGATTAAAATCCACTTTGGTTCTCATTGTCCTAGGGTGTGATGCCATCAGCTATTTCTGCACTTTGATTTCTCCATCGCCAGCTGAGGAATATTTTTGAACTATTCTTCCTTCCCTGCTACAAGCTGTGCTTGTAGCACAACACAGTGTTTATTTGCCTAATGACTCTTATCAGACCAGGAAAAAAAAGTACATTTATTTATTTATTTATTTATTTATTTATTTATTTATTTAGATCAAATGGTATGAGAAGCACTGGATTTTTATGCCAAAGAGGACTTCAACTTTTGGACTAATCAAGGTCAGTGAAGCTGGCTGCAGGAAGGGGGAGATGCAAGGAGAGAGGAAGAAAAGAAAAGTAATTCCCAGGAGAAGAAAATGTGAAAAGAATTCAGCTATTTTGACTAGAACTGAATATTTCTTCCACAGATATTTCATATTGGGCATTTAAGAGAAGCCTATTCATTGTATTCTTAAACTAAAATTTGGAGGGCGGAGGGAAGGGAATAGATTACTGGTGTGGAAAAGGCATTTTAGCAAACTTGGAACTGGAAGCAGGAGTATGGATATAAAGGCATGAGATAGCACAGATTTTCATGGAATCATAGAACAGTTTGGGTTAGAAGGGACCTTAAAGATCATCTAGTTCCAACCCCCTTGCCATGGGCAGGGATTCTTCCCACTAGGTTGCTCAAAGCCCCATCCAGCCTGGGGCTGGATTTTGAGTGTGTCCGCATTAGTCCACAGAAGCACAATTGGGTTTATGTCCCAGAGCAGGACAAGAGCGAAAGGAAGGACACTGTGGTGAAGAGGCTACAGTCTCAGAATCAGAAAGCATTGAGACACCTGAGTGCAGCAGACTGCTGAATGGACAGAGGAGGCAGCAGACTTTATAAGAATTTGTGGCCAGAGTTGATGGAGGCAATAGGCCATTTCTTATAATAAATAACCTCTAGGATGCAGTTGGAAAGACCTTCACTCATAGAGAGGGAAGAAGCCTCCAGTACCAGATGATTTAGAAGGTTTTCATTATGTGCCTAAAACTATATCTTTGCACTGACCTTAGCTATGTAAGACAAGATGAGTTACAAGAAAGAACTCTGTTCCTTTACACTGTTTAGTTGAAGCTGTAACCTGTCTATTAATTCATGTTCTTGTCTTTATTTTTTTTATCTGTCTATCCTGTAAGCCTGAAGAGCACAATGAGAAATTTTGTACACTTTGTTATGCCATGACAGATCAAAGTTAAGATTTAAATGAGTTTATTAATGGTCTTTATTCAGTATTTTCTTCTAGGGAACACAGTATCAAGTTATCAATGACGTGACGTGAATAATACATTGCAAGAAACAAGTTCATGAACAGTCCTAAATCTTAATTCTTATGCTCAGCTGCAAAACGGGTTGTATCTGTCTTGCAAATAAGGAAAACCTACATTTGTTGGACATATCATTAATGAATAACTCAACAAGTCTTAAAGAAAACTGAGTATCACAATTTAATTTGAAGTAGCCTGTGTTCAAGAGAGACAGGTCTTTTATTGTGACATATCTTATGTCGCAAGAAACACCTTTTAATTTACAAACATGCTTGCTATCATTCCATATTGAATACCACCCAAAAGATAAACTAGTGGGATGGTGGGATAAATTCTGAAGTTGTCAGTGAAGTTGAGAAAGGCGGGATAGAAGCTCTCGTTGCTGTATATTGTACAGGCAGAAAAGACAAAAGTTTTATGGGAGTTAGAAAGGATAAATAAATCAAAAAGCCTCAGTTTTGTTCTAAGGCCTAAAAGAGAGAGAGATATAAGGCTATGTGAAAATAAAGGCATGTTTTGAGTTAAATATGTAAATAAATGCTTTGGTTTGATTTGAGATTTTTGAGGGGTGGGATCACCTGTTTCTTGGAGAAGGGCTAGGAAGACAGGGAATTAACATATATATCCTACAAGGAAATCTGTTATCATTAGATCACTGTAGCCTTGGCTGAGAAGATGGATCACATGCAGGAAGACTGGAGCAAGCGTAGAATGCTCTGGTCAGTGCATGTGCTGCCCTGATCTTCAAGGGACAGGCCCAGATGCGGATGGATTTCAAGCTGTCCTGTGGATTTAGTGAAAGCAGAGGTGTATGAACAACAAACTGTTGAACAAAACAAAGCACCTGCTAAGTTTCTTGGAGAAAATCAACTTTGTCCATGTCTGCAGTTTCACAGATGCATCTGTGCACAGATGCATCACAAGGAGAGGTGAATCATGCCAAGCAGCAGCAGCAGGAACTGAAGGTAAGAAAGCAGGAGCTCACAGAAACAGAGGGAACTGTATCCTGTGTGCTGGATTTCCTGGGAAAAAGGATAAGGCATCTCTGACTTAAAAATCCACCTGAATACATCGCACATAGGAGAATAACTGTAGCATGTGGACAAGCTTGGAAACAGGACTTGCCACCATCAGTAAAACAAGGAGATGAAAGCTCAGAGCTGTTTGTTGTTCAGCCTGTTCTTGAGATAAACACACTAAAATCTTGTCTGACTACGATTTATGTTGAGGTGTCAGAAAATGGTAACTTTAAACACAGGGCATTATTGAAAAGTAGAATTAACAAAAGACTTGCCTTTGGTCTAGTTTGTAAAGTCTCTGTTTCATATAATCTGTTTCTCTGAATAAAACAGGAATAGGAGGTTCACTGAGGCACAGCAGGGGCAAGAACTGAATCTTATACCACAGCCATAGGCTTTTTTCATGTGAATTATCTCCTTTATATAGGAAACATCTCTTCAGAGGAAGGGGAAGACAATACAAAAAAAAATATGAAGTCGAGCCAGAGTCCGGTAACTAGTAGTATTTCCCAGGAGTCAATACTAGGTCTAGTCCTGCTCCAGATCTTCATTAATGATATGGATGATGGGGCAGAATGTACCCTCAGCAAGTTTGCTGATGACACAAAACTGGGAGGAGTGGCTGATACCCCAGAAGTTCATGCTGCTCTCCAGAGGGACCTTGACAGGCTCCTCATGGAGTTCAAAAAGGGCAAGTGCAAAGTCCTGCACCTGCAGAGGACCAATGCCATGCACATGCTGAGGGCTACCCAGATGGAAAGCAGCTTTGCACAAAAGGACCTGGAGTCCTGGTGAGCGCCAAGTTGAACATAAGCCAGCAATGTGCCCCTGCAGAAAAGAAGGCTAATGGTATCCTGGGCTGCATTAGGCAAAGTGTTGCCAGCCTGTGGAGGGAGGTGATTCTTCCACTCTGCTCAGCACTGGTGAGGACACTCCTGGAGTGCTGTGTCCATTTCTGGGCTCCTCAGGACAAGAGAGACATGGACATACTAGAGCAAGTCCAATGAAGACTCGTGAAGATGATTAAGAGATGGAGCATATCTCCTATGAAGAAAGGCTGAGAGAGCTTGGGAACATTTAACCTAGAGAAGAGAAGGCTCAGGATGGTCTTATTAATGTACCTAAATAACTTAAGGGAGGGCGTAAAATGGACAGAGGCAGGCTCTTTTCAGTGGTGCCCAGTGGCAGGATCAGAGTCAATGGGCACAAACTGATGCACAGGAGATGTCATCTCAGCATCAGGAAACGCTTTTTTTTTACTGTGATGTTGAACGAGCCCTGGCACAGGTTGCCCAGGGAGGTTTTGGAGTCTCCACCCTTAGACATATTCAAAAGCCAGCTAGACATTGTGCTGGACAAACATTTCTAGGTGGCCCTGCTTGAGCAGGGTGGTTGGACCAGATGACCTTCGGAGGTTCCATCCAACCTCAACCATTCTGTGGTTCTGTGATTCTATAGTACATACAGAAGGTCAAGCCTGTTTTCTGCAGAAAAAAATTATATCAGTAAATATATGTATCCATGCTGCTCTTGCTGTTAAAAGGACAATGACATTATTTCCTGCCCCTTCATCTAACCTCTAGGCCTGAAACCAGCAGACTGGATTCTTTAATTAACCCCAAACCAGAGAACTGAAGTAGCAATGAAATAACCAGTGGCAACCTTACTGGTGTTTAAAAGGAAAAACTGAAGGCTGAGTAGGGCAACTTTTCAAGGTCTCATGACTCTGCTTGCATAGTTTACTTGTCCGCACAATATACTTGAAGTCTTTTGAGAATAAAATAGACATGAAAACTTGGTGAGAATAGTCACGTATTTGCAATAAAATGTAACAGCTCCCGAACTAAGTTGAAAATTCACGTGCTCATTGCATGTCTAAATACCAAAAATCTCACATAATATTACACTTTTAGAAAGGAAATTTAGCTAGATTTAACTTCAAAAACATTTGTGTTACGATTATTAGTGGAGATGTGGATCGATTGTCTTTTCTGTCTTATGCATGATGTATAATCATTTCTTCATGGTACCTCATAGAATTGCGTAGCAATTATTTATTCCAGATATGTCTTTCAACAATAGCTCGTGAACATTTCTTTTTAAAAATAATCAATTTCAGTATTAGAAACTGCTAGTAAATATAAATACCATTACTCTGTAGAACTGTATGCCTATGATCTAAAAGCGAACAAGAAATAATTTTGTCTAGCGCTTGTTTAAAAAAAATAACAGTTAATCCTTAAAGAATAATTTTCTACTAGCAATGAGTAGAAAACAAGACCCTTTTATACTACAGTAACCTAAGTAAAACTTGAAAGTGAGGTATCGTGTCATTTGCTCTTATAAAAAATGTTATAATACTCTAGCGTTATTTTTTAAAATGTTTCGTGTGAAGAGTACATGTTTCAAAAAAGGCAATATTGATATGGATTCAAATGTAAAGAAAGTTTCATATTTATATCATTTCTGAACTTGCTACTAAGACTAGCTGCTGAATATATCAATTTATGAGATATATGCTTAATTGTAAAGGCTCTGAAATATATTTTGGTGAAAAAAATTGTATGAAGAAAAAAAAGAAAAGACTCTTAAAAATAACTTTGTTTAGGTACTTTTCCACTTCTGAAAATTTACAGAACTGACTTTTATATGTACAGCATATTTCTTAAGAAAAGAAATAATTACCCATTTGATTTGCTGCAATTATGTATCCATTTTTGCAATTATCATCAGCATGATTATATATCCATTTTGTGGACTTAAGGCTCAGTTGTAAATGATAAAAATCATTAAAACTAGTAGTTTCATGTTGTCATATAATGGAAATAACTCCCGTCATTCAGACAAAGGAGTTCAATGAATATACGCAGTTCCATACTCCCTGTAAAATTGGCACAACTGTCTGTGAAGAGTTAATAGGATAAACAAATCTACCCATGCTGTCAGTATAGCTGATACAGAATTAGCATCAGTGAAAGAACTAGCAGAGCAGGAAAAGCAGAGACTTTGGGAATAAAACAGTAAAATCCACATAATGTTTTCCTCTGTCCTTGGACTCTTAATTTTTCACCAATAGGAGCCATTTCCAGCGATGCAGGTTTAAGATGGAGGATTGACTCAGAAGCAGGAGAACAAATTTCTTCTCGCATCTACTCCATTCTTTTTTCTTTCGCTGTTTTTATTGGTCTTTTCACACATGCAATGTATATTAAAATTAAGGAATGTTGTCTGTTGACTTCAGTTTTTATTTGCTATAGCGGGAAATAAAGTAAAACACATTAGTGAAAAGAACTATAGGTAAGCAAGCTAGTCTGTCTCATTTAGAATGAAATTTATTTTAGTATGGAAAAAATCTAAACTTTGTATGTGAGGAGGAAAGATTCTTGGGTCTGTGTGTCTGACATACATTTCTTATTTTGAGGGAATCCAGTAGATAGTAAGTTTCATGTAAGGAATGTATTTTTTCAGAATTTGCTTTACATTTTTGATGTACAGATTTACAGATGAATGCAACATTCCGTTAGTCAGCACATTGAAAACAGGAAGGCCAAAGAACAGATATTGAACAAAATTACTTTGTCTGCAAAAGTGGATGGAAATAATGTCCAAAATCAGAATATCACCTATCCCTGTGTTGTATTATAGGGCTTCACTAAATTAAAGAAATACAAAACTCTTCAGACTTATCTGACTTTAGTTCCCTCTCGTATTGTTTGATCGTTGTTATTCCTTATGTATTTTTAAGAATGGGTAAAAGTCATGCACTGGTATATTTTTTCTAAGTGCTCTACTTCATAACAGAGCTATTCTGACACCATTCTCTTCTTCCTATGGTGCTGTCATCCCTCTTGCCTTTCCAGCATGCACATCTGCAGAAGAAAAATCTACTTTTCTGACTTCAGCTCTTAGCTGTTGAGGAAAATAGTATCTGTGTGTGTCATTTAGAGGGGAGATTTATTTGCTACCACTTTTTCTGCACTAAGAACAATAATAATTTGACAAACCTTGCAACAAAATTATTTAGCGGCAAATAATAGGACTTACTGGCAGGTCTAAGTTGGTTCTTGGTGGGATTTATCAAGTATCTGAATCAAGTCACTGTAAACATTATGAATACTGTCATGCTTTTAAATCCTTCCAGAAGCAAAATCTAAAATACAAAGAAATATCAGAAAAATAGTGAACTGTAACCAAAGCACATTGGTTTTTTCCATAATTTTTAGATCTTAGGTATAGTTGTCTGAATACTGTACATCAAAGAATATTACCTGTGTCAATTCTCAGCATGTAAAGAAATCCTTCTATGTTATCTATGTGGTGCCAAATTAAAAGCAGATAACACAGCAGTGGCATTAACCTTTGGTAGTGCATCATAGGTAGAGGAAATATGACTGGCCAACTGCAAAAAACATACACATTAAAGTAGGACAAGGTGGTATCAGGAAAAATAGGACACCCTAGAAATTAAGTCCAGATTGAGGATTTAAGACTGCAAGATATACATAAAAGGAAAAGGAGAAAGAAGTTTTTGTGTATAGCTTATGGTAAGGTGGGGTTTTAGTTTGTCGATTGACCGATTTCTGTTTCCCATTAAGAAATAGTTACCAGAAATGTTAATGCTTGAGATACGAGTTTCGCAGAGTTCCACATAGAGAAACCCAGAGTAATTTCCATTTGGAAAAAGAATTTTAAAAAGAAACAATACGTACTTTCTTAAAAACTTGTCTTTTCTGTGATAAAAGTAGGATAATTGCAAAAGTATGAAAGCCTAAGATAAAAAGACCTCAAAATAGGGAAAAATAATGGCACTCTTTAAGAAACACTTTTTTTGCCATCTGGACTTTGAGCTAAGGCTTGTTGCAACCTCAAAATGTCTTGATTGAAAATGTTAGTAAAACCTAACACCTGAACTGTACTTGTAAATCTTTTTCATCAAACTAAAAAAGAAAAATCCTGGTATTCTCCAATGGCACACTCTAAACAGAGGCAAATGTTGAAATCGCTGTTAAACAGGACTGGTCGCTCACCATCCGTGCCGTCATCTTCCCAAATACAACCTCGTCACTGACTTTCATCAGCAAGTATGAAAGCCTTTCTTGAGTCCAGACACCTTCTGCTCCATGACACACAACGCCTCACAATGCTCAATGCCAACTGAGCAACTTCATAGCAGTTACTCCATTTTCAAGGAAGAGGCTGTTACGGTATACATGCAGGTAGTGAATCCCGACCTATGGCTCCACCAATAGTGCAACTACATGAGAAAAGTCAGGGTGCTACAGGTGAAAAAAAGGAGAGCAATGTCCTTGTGTGTACTCTGACCTGTGGTATCACCAACAAGACAGCCACATGAAAACAGCAGGACACTGTACATAAAAGAAAAGGTGTGTTAGTTTATCAAAATGGTGACGGAGAAAGAAAGGTGAAGGATAGACTGTGGAGCAGGACATTAAAGCTGTTGTTGCTCTGACCATACTCCCATGTAAGTAACTGACGTCCCTGGTCAGGGCCTTTGGGTGGTCTCCCAAGAACTGGCAAGGGAGCACCCCAAGGGCCAGGACTGGACATCCAGACATCCTAGAAGAGGCAGTGACAGCACCTGGCTTGGCTCTTCAGCACATAAGGCATCGAAACATTGGGCAGTAAAGGCAATAAAGCCATTCTGAACAGCCAAAATACCCCACAACATGATATATCTGTGTACACAACAGAGGCTCCCATGTTTCAAATGGACATGAAGGGGCCTTATCTGAACCCTAACGTTACCAAAAGCAATTTATCTGTGCTAGTGTGGCACCAACCTGAATTAAATTTGCTTTGCTGTGAAGAAACACAGCAAGACTATCAAAGACACAACTTGATCAGAGTAAATCTTACAACGGAACACCTCTTAGCAGCAACAGAGAAGTTAGACCCATTTGAAAGGAAAAAGGACAGTAATTTCCTCACACAATAATGCAGATTTCCTCTATAAGTAGATTTATATTCCTTCTCTTTTCCTTTTTGTGGCTAAGTGCTTCTGCTCCTTAAGTCAAAGTGCAGCTGAAAATAAAGGGAACCATTATGTGGGTTTTTTTCTCTAAAAGGTCAACAGACCTTAGTCCTTTTAGTCCAACAATACTTATTCCAGAATAAGTGTTACCATCTGTCATCGGTTTTACTTTGATGTAATAATAGATAAATGATCTTTATGTAGCTACATATTCTGCAGTGTTTGGAGCAGTTAAGAAACTTCTAATATTACATATAAGGTTCATTTTGAGTATGAAAAGGAAATATCAATCGGTCATAATCATAAAGGATTTGCCAGACTCAGCTAGAGTGATATTATAGCAGTATTTCATAATGCAAACTTGCAGAAGTGTTATCCATGGTCTCTCTCTCTTCAAGATAAAAATATTGAGGTAAATAGGGGCAAATTCATCAAACTGTAATCAGACAATTGATTATGAGTGGTAAGACTTTGCAAGTATTGTAGAAACAATAACAACAAAAACAACAACCAGAGCAATAAGAATACTGTTAAAGTCATTCAATACACTGCAAGAGTAACCAACAAATAAGATATGTAAATATCACAGAGATGGATTTTTTCTGTGCCGCAATACTTAAAGTCAGCTGCAGTGCGAATGCGAGTTGATGGAGGAAAGTTACAAGTTACTACGGCTTCACAGCAGAGAACAATCGCTGAAAAAAGTTGTTAGCACATAGCAAGAGGAGAAAATTATCGCACTGTTAACACTCTACCTTCGGTATCTCTGTTAATGCAGGTCTCGATTTCTTCTATTCAACAATACTTTGCCCCTCAAGTACTTCCATTTTTTGAAAGGATAGGTGTGCCTATTTGAAGACTAAAATGCTAACACTTGTACTATTCTGTCTCAGTGTACAGATGGTTTTAAGCAAAATTTCTACCATTATAACAGGTTTGATCCAATTGTGAAAAATATTGTTTCATCAATGTTATAAAGAGAAATCTCATGGTTGGTATGTTTTTATAAATACTACAACATTAAATTTGTATTGTCTGTTTCATGCTGCTCATCTAAAATCGTGTTATAGTCAGTGAAGATCCTGTTGATTCAGTGAACAAAAGTTAACAGCAATACTGTTGAGCAATAACTAACATTTTTTTCACTGAAGCAGGTGAACCAGGGTCTAGGTGATCCGTCTTCACAGGATCTCTGCTTACTACAACAGCAGCTGAGACACGGTGGCTAAACCAGCATTAGCAAGCCGTGCAAAATGGGAAGAGAGGATCTGCAGAGGAGGAGAGCGGGTGCCAAGGATCTGATGCCCACATTATAGACATTACTGTTTTTCTTTTGTATCACATCTAGGCTAATCCCATAAACTGAACATATTTGCAGCTGGAGTATTTCTAGGTGAGTCCCTGGAATTTCCATTTTGGGCTCCTAGGTCTTGGAGTACAGAACTGAATCATACCCTGAGTTCAATTCACTTCTCTAAAAATAAGCAACATGGCACCATTCCAGATATTCTTGGAGGTCCGCCTGCCTGGCGTCCAGTTGCCATTGCAAAATATCCTAGGCCTCCTTGCAGCATCTGTGTTTTCTCTGACAGAACCCATGTAGTTCTTTCATGTATACTCAGGTGTCTCACAGTGATACTGAACACTTTCACAGGAATAATTGAATTAAGAAATGGGTCTCTGTAGGTAAAATGGGGAAATAAGGTGGAGAGCAATTGTGTCTAGCTCATTCTTTTAATAACTTGATGCTTTCAAATGTGTTAGTGGCCTGGCTGGTGGCAATGAAGCATTCCTTTAGGACACTTCTTCCACTGACTACAATAATCTGCAGTTTTTTACTAGCTCTGAAGAAACAACTGCATAGACTCCTGAGAAAGTACCAAGGATTATTACAGAAAATAGAGATGTTTATTGAGAAATTTTAATCAGCTAAAGAGTCTGTATTATAAATATATTCTATTTTCCTATTTGGGGGCATATATTGTGATATTAATGAAGGTCTGGCACAAGGTTCAGTTTGTACCAGAACTGAGTGAACTAAACTGAATAGGAGGTGGAATGAAAAATTTTAGATTAACAGGGAAAAACTACATGTCTTATTACAGGGAAAGCTAAGATTAAATGCATAAAACCTGACCCCTCTGCAAATAAGCTGTACAGATTTAATAACATGCCCATCATGAGTTCAGTACTATGTGCATCCCAGCAAATATATATTGAAATGAGTTATTTTTTTGATTATTTTAATTATTACACAGATATGGTTTTCAATTTAATATAAAGCTGAATATAAACTACATATTTTAAAAATCAGAACCTGTTTTTTATGATCAAGAATGGAATGTATTCTGTATCTCAGGAGTCACAAACCAATTAAACAAAAGAAGGAAACAAATAAGGATTCCACGTTACAAAGGACAGAAAAAAACTCAATCAGGATAAAGTAATGAGCAGAATCACAATTTCCTTCATCTCTAGCAAGTGAGACAAAGTTACCTACTGAGAATATAAATAAGGCAAGTCAAATACCTCAAGACATATCTGAAGAAATTTTTGTCTTATCAGATAATGAACTTGGGGTTTGTGATGAGAATGCTAATGAATTCATTTGTAACGTGGATAGCAATAATAAAGATAAAGTGACTCTATTGGAAAGATGTATCCCATTCTTTGTTAATGTCTAATCAGAAATTAATGAGACTGTGAAAAAAACATTACAAAAAGTCAGATATCTAACTTAAAAACATAAACCTACAATTTTGAAAGCAAACTTTAATAATATCAATACTGAGATGCTAAAAGACAAATATAAGGCGTTAACTATTAGAACTCAAACTTATTTCCCTCACTCAAAGGTAATATATTTAGAATGTGATCCTGCAAATTTTTGCAAGAGTAAACTTCTACACAAGCATATATTCAACGTCAGTTTTTTTATACAAGACGAATTTATACAACTATTGCTTGTGTACAAAATCTCTCATTGTTTATCTGAAATCTACCATGGATAACTAGTCATCAGATAGGACTCAGTCAGACTAAAAAGCAGATCCTAGCCTAGCTATGCTGAAACCCTCAGCTTCCTTCTCTATCACTCTGGATAGCATCATCGAATCTACAACTAGAGTCATCTTTGACTTTGATCTTTCTAACTTGTCAAGTCCATTCTTTCCTCATTTAATATAGCTAAGATAGAGCCTTTTCTAACCGTTTATATAATTATAAATTTTACTAAGCTCACATCATTTTACTTTTGACTATAGGAACATCTTCCATTGTGGTCCACATAAGCAGCTGTCCTTGTGATAACCATTCAGAATACTGCAATAAAATAATTTTTCTACGTCAGAATAACCTTATTTCTTCTCTGGCTGTCTTTACAATGACTCATCTTCTCCATCATATAAAAATCTGTGTTGGGTTAGCGTTGTCTAAGGGCCAAAATGCCACCCAGCTGCTTTCTCACTCCCCTTCCTCAATAGGACAGGGGGAGAAAATGTGATGAGAAAGCTTCTGGGCCGAAACAAAGAGAGGGAGATTGCTTACCCATTGCCATCATGAACAAAAAAGACTCAACTTGAGGAAAATAGATGTATTTATTGTAAGTTAAAACAGATTTGGATGGTAAGAAACAGAGACAAACATTAAAACGATACCTTTCCCCATCCCTCCTTTCCCAGGCTCACCCTTACTCCTTCAATCCCAACTCCTCTTCCTCCCACCTCCCACCCATCTCACTCAGCACAAAGGGGATGGGGAATGGGGGAGGGTTATGGTAGACCATAACAGTTCCTCTCCTTCTCACACTTTTCCCTTGCCCCAGCAAGTGTCCTTCCTGTGGGCTGCAGTTCTTCAGGATAAATAGCTCCAGCGTGGGCTAACGCATGGGGCTGCAGGGCAAAGTCTGCTCCAGCACCTGGAGCACCTCCTCTCCCTCCTTCTCCGACATTAGTGCTCACACTGCTGCTTCCCCTTTTTTTTTTTTCCTTTGTCCCTCCTCTGCTGTCTGTACAGTGTTTTCTTGTTTTCTGACCTTTCTTAAGTAGGTTTCTGCAGAGGCACCCCTGACTTGGCTGATGGGCTCAGCTGTGGCTTGCTGGCGGTCTGTTGCACAGACGGTTTTGTGCAGCACACAGCAGCCCCTAACCTTTTCCCAAAGACCAATCCTTCAGCATCCCCACTATCAAGACCTTGCCACCTACACCCAATACAACCGTGCAACTTCCCCTTCGAATATCTTCTCAGTCTACTTTCTGTCCATTTAGTCTCTCCCACTCAGTGCTAGAACACTAACTCTCACTAGTATTAGGTTCTATAATCAGCCTCCATTTCTAACTGTATAAATTTATCAAGCAGTTTTGCCTCTTTTGGGGATGAAATTTCGCTATATATATCACCAAAGGGATACCGCGTTCCTACTTCATGTTGGACTTAAAAGTCCTTCTGCTTGACATCATCCAAAAAATTACTGGCGGCCAGCTACTCGTATCCTGAAACAAGCATTATGTCACGCTTTCCATTCCCGGTATCATCCCACCTTTCTTCACCTTCTCTGTCTTGTCCAGAAAACCTCTGCATCTGTATCATGTGCTTGTACAGCATTTAGCTCACAAAACTCCTTGTCTCTAACTGGGTTTCCCTAAGTACTAGGTTAATGCAACTATCATGCTAACCTAACTTGTGTGTGGTCTTTCAGACTTCTTGCTTAAAATTAATCATACATAGAAGTACTTAGGGGGTTGATTCCTTATACTGTATGTATCAAACCTCTATAAAGTTTTGTGTTTTTTTTTCTAAGTAACCAGGAAGTCAGCAATCTAGTCCATAATCCTTTTAGTAACATTTTCTGAGTAATATGTTAAAAAAAAAGCAGAATGCCATATCTTCCCCTGATTAACACGTGCTTTGGCTGCCATTTTACAGAAAGACCTTGATATTATTTTTGAAGAATAATCTTATAACAAAGTCTTGTGAGGTAGATTTTCCCATATAGTAAAGCGGACCATAAATTTTGCACAGCAAAATGGCAGCTGCCTGGCATCAAGGAGTAATATTTCAGTGTAGGATAGAGGACAAAAAAAGTAGTCACAATAGATCAAATTTAGAAAAACAACAAAAAAAGGATCATAAAAAAGTCTTGCAATTAGTGCATTGGCATGTAAATAAAATCTTTTAAATATATTTCATTTAACCTCTATATTGTTCAGTAATATAGTTTACAAATTATACATGTCCTGTTAAATAAAAATTGTTTAATCTATGAAAAAATCTATAAGAAGACCTAGCTGTGCCAACCCACTTGATATTGATCATCTGAAAAAAACCCTAATTTAGAATCCTGACATTTGATTAAATGGTAGGTCCGTGAATTGTTGTTTGTTTTGGTTTTGTTTTTTGGTTTTTTTTGTCACATTAATGTTGCTTAATAGTATTTGAAGGAATACATTTAACCATTTCCTTTAATGTGGAAATTTTGTTTTGTTTTACTGTATTAACACAGTCTTTAGAGTCAGCTAAGGTAAAATGGGTGTCTTCAAAAATGGTTATTAAGCAAGGAAAGGGAGCTATTCCTGGTCTAGGTCATGAGTGTATTCAGCAAAAGGCATTGTAGCATAACAAGCCAAGGAAAAGGAAAAGGGAAAGGGAA
Source organism: Chroicocephalus ridibundus (assembly GCF_963924245.1). NCBI lineage: Eukaryota > Metazoa > Chordata > Aves > Charadriiformes > Laridae > Chroicocephalus > Chroicocephalus ridibundus. The sequence goes on along the minus strand of NC_086284.1, from coordinate 90,907,620 downwards.
AGGGAAAGGGAAAGGGAAAGGGAAAGGGAAAGGGAAAGGGAAAGGGAAAGGGAAAGGGAAAGGGAAAGGGAAAGGGAAAGGGAAAGGGAAAGGGAAAGGGAAAGGGAAAGGGAAAGGGAAAGGGAAAGCCACTGGCCAACAAAAGAACTGGTAAGGATCTTCCCAGCTCATCACCCTCATCTGTGCATACTCTGCATTGCAGCAGGTGTTTCTCTCACTAATTTTTTACACAGTAACAATACGGTTTCATCAGGACTATTTCATTACAGTAATAGCGCTTATGAGAGCATACTTTTATCAGGCACAGATGTTGTACACATCAATTGGCTGTTTAGCTTTCTGCATGTGCATTATCAGCAAATGCTTATTGGCTACCTATATGACTATTATCAACTAGAGTTATCTATTAAGATTTATTAATTCCCTAGCATAAGATTATAAACTAAAAACTATGAAGCAAGGGCTGGAAAGGGAAAATTCAAATTTCAATGGCGATCACTTCCTACAAACCCCAACTTTACCATTGTAATAATGTTTAATAAATCCATCGGTGTGAGGCTGTCAGGATACCAGCCCTTTGGAATACAAAAAGAAAATGTACTGCTGCAGCAGCCTGGGGTTGTGTATGTGTCAGGTTGCATACAAAATGAAAGGCAGACTGTAGTGTTACAAGTGAAAGACTGCAGACTTACAAATGTAAGACTGTAAGCTTAATACAGGTTAAAGCACTGTGCAACACCAACACTGGTGCGTGCTGGTTACAAAATTCTGTTACTCCCCACCACTTTCCCTAAAAGCTCCATGATCTAGTCCTGCACATAACAAGACAGAGTCCAGCAGCCATCCCATTCAGCAGGTCTCACAAAAGGGATCTCATTTGTCGTCTTTTCTTTCCAGAATATGTGCACCATTTGAACTGGCCTATACTTTTGCAACAAACTAGAAACCACAGTAGCTTTGACTGGAGCCAAGTCAATAACTCAAATGTGCCAGTTCATTTGCAGCAGAATCAGATAACTTCAAATGGCTCAGGGATTAATTTACAGATACAGAAGACAAAAGGGGTGCATGTTGCTGGCTGTCTAGACAGGAATTCCTTTTCTTCCTTATAGTATTGCTGATGCCTTCCTTGATACGCCTCTGAATGGGATTTTCTAAGGACATACAAATTAATTCAACTAAGTACCAGGCTGAAATAAATGAGCTCAGAATTAATCCTAAAATGAATGTAACCCTAAAATGAATGTATTGGAAATCACTTTTATTGTTTCTGAATGTAGTTATTATGCAAACAGTGGGAATTTTCTCCATTTATCTTGTAGATTTGAAATACAAAAAAGGATCCTTGTTTACGATTATTCCAAAGATCGTTTTAATGTTGCTTCCTGCTTAACAGGTGCAGTTTCAAGCATTTTGAATTGTTGGTTAGGAAATATTTCTGTCAGCTGAATTCAGTTCCAAATGTTTTCAGAAACTAAACATAAAAGCCGTAGCTAAGGGTAAAGTTCATACACGTGAAAACATCTAACAAATACTCATGGAGGAATCCTTAAATATACCCACAGTTTTGCTAGTTATTTTTCTTACATTCTTGACAAATTTAAAAAGCCATTTTAAATTCAGAATTGCATGCTTTGTTTTTCAAATAGAAATATGAGCAATATTGTTCTTTTCTACATGTCCACAAATGTTTCTTCAGGCCTTTGAATGTAGCAGCCCATACTTTATTTAAGGAAGATATTTATAGTTATGCAGATAATTTAAAGAGTGATGAATGTTGCATAAAGAAAAGGAATAATCTGGAGACAAAGGTTATCATGCTCAAAATAGGTCTATATTGCCAAAGGAAAATAAATTGACTGTTCTTGAGTTATTAATCTCCAAATAGCCTAGTTTTGTTAGAGTAGTCACAATGCACCCTGATGCTTCAATGCTGATCTATCCCCATGTTGCACCCTCTTACACATGACTTTTTTTAGTGATATTTACTTAATTATTTGAATCGTATTTGAGTCTCTCTCAATTCTTTCCTAGTGAATACTGTGAGGACTTGTCTGGTTTTTGCAGGTAGCTAGAGGAAACTGAGAAAAGTCCTGGAGAGACTAGCTGCATTGAAATAGACACATAGCAAAAAGGGCACATCCACAGAAGTTTTTAGACACACAATTTTCTATGAAATCACAAAATTCCTGTGATAAATAGTGGACAGTAAGGCATTAAAACTGGAGTCAGAAAGCAAAATGTCTTTGTAGGCTGTGCTGTTAGAAGCAGATAAATTATACTATTTTCAGTTCTTGACTAGACACGCCAAGAGAAAGGTAAGAATTTCTGCACATGATGGGACTAAAATTAAGTGAAATAGCTGAGTTCTACTATAATTAATTTTAAAATGAAAAGATTTTGTTCATAATAGGTACTACTTTACCCAATAATATTTAATCTTAAGATAATACTAATAAAGTCTTAAAAATAATAATCATATAGTCTTAAGATTTCATAAATAGGTATAAGGCAACTTAATGTAATATAACCTTTAAGATTTTATAAGCATGTGTAAGGTTTCCATAAATCTGGGTCTGCACATGCTTTAGTATTTTTTTTATTGCTTAGAAATATGAAATAAAACAAAATAGTGAAAAGAACTAGGTGATTCTGCCCAATTCAACAAATGAGAGAGCAAGTGAGGGGGAACCTTGTCCCCTATTTTCAATGCAGTCAGGGACCATGTCATGCATACATGCCTTGTTTTCCTACCACTGCAATGAAATTTCCTGCTTTGTCAAGATCATCCCTACCTACAAACCCAAAAACATTAGAAGAGGTGGATACAGCAATTACAGCACCTAACTATGGCTGTCACAGGTCCTTCACCTGTCAGATGTTGGGGCACCTGGTTTCAGCATAAGTATAGAGATCCTATACAATTTCTCCAAGAGCTAAAAAAATACACAATTATTTGTCTAGAGCAGTGACAGGTACAAGGTTGAAAAAAATGATTTTAAATACAATAATGTTTATCTGAATCCTACATGTGAGACACGGGATGTGCTTTGATCAATATAGTAATTGGACTATAGCCTAAATATTAAAAGTGTGTTCATACTTTTGACAGAAGGCAGCAACAGTTCAGTGCAAGAAGAAAAGGGTCATCTCATATAAGAATGCCATGCTTTAAGCATCCACCCCTTCTTTCTTTCCAGTGACATCCTACTGGAACATGTTCCTTTCTTAGCACAGCCTGGCCTATTATCAACAAATAGTGTGTAATATACATGTTCATGGATTGGTACTGAATGAGGTTAATTAATGGTTCTTCTTACATAGATGTCTGGAATTAAAACAAAAGGCTCAAAACCTACAATTATCAGTGGCAAGTAACCGATAATTTTTCCAGCTCCTCTACTAATTTTGGTTATTATCCACTGCACATTTGATTTCTTGCCATTTTCTTTGACCTCTTCACAGCAGAGATGAAAGCTTTGTTGTCGGGGTAAGAGAAGCACCATGTGGTTTCTGTACCACCAGGGATATACCACGTTAACTTCTCACAAACAGTTTGTGGGTTACTGCCCCCACCAAGATGCAGGCTATTAAACATCCTTCTTCACATCCTTCTTCTAAACATCCTGCAACTGTGTTTCAGAAAATGTACTTGAATTTAGTGGCCCTGATATTCATAGCTGCCAAATGAACTGCTATTAACTGGGACTGCACGAGTTGGCTTAACACCAGCCTCTGGCCAGCTGTGACTCCAAAATTATTTAATGAAGAAAATGAACAATGCATTTTAAAGACAAAGCCAGGACTCCAGAATTCAGCTTAGGAGTGGTGTATGTCTTAGCTTGCAATTTCTAGATGAACCATCGCGAAAAAAAGTGAGTAAGCAGGAAATTATTTATGTTGCATTTACTGCAATTATCGTCTCTATGGACAGCATCCTGAGGGCGTATTCTCCTGGGAGCATACGCAGATATAAGATCTCCTGAAATCTGAACTAGAGATCTCTAAGTGAAATCTGAACCGCCACCAGCTTTGGAAGCCTCGGATTGGCAATCAGACGGGTCTGTTGGATTCAGCGTCTAATTTCAGGGCCATTTTGTGATGTTCGATACTATTTAAATTGTTTCTTTAAAGCAAAAGCCTTGTCTGTTAGAGTCCCTTAATATTGTTGTAACTGAGGGACGATGAAGGGGGAGGAAGCTGAGAGCTGCTGGAGGGAAGAGAAGGAGCAGAAGTGACATTTCCATAGCTGACACTTTAAATATGACAGCACTAATACACAATGTTTCTTGACAAAAATGTATCACTTCAGGCATTTAAAGAAGGCATTTAACTTACAAATATGAGGAACGATGCTAGAAGGATCAACAGATCTTTGCCAATCACTCTATGAACTATTAGGATTTTATGTTGCCCTTTTTCTGGATAAACATGCTAGCAGTGAGAGAAGTTCTTTCAGGGCCCTAAACATCCCCTGCAGTGTGTGTGCCAAGACAAGTCAGGATACTTCTGTCAATATTTGGAACCTGCAAAATATTCAGATGACATTAAGGTAATGAAGTTGCATCTAGTTAAAACAGAAGTAGAAGCGATCAATGGGGCCTTTCAGGGTGATGCAGTCAGATAGCAGAGTTTCTCACTCTCACTCTCACTCTCCAAAATTCATTACACTAAAAATGAAGGCAGGCAGAATTTCTTTTTGTCAATCCCAAAATAAAAGCATTATGTTGTGCTGTACCAGAAAGTGCTCCCAGGAGGTTAATTTCAGAGCTCACAAAAGATACGTAAAGTGCCATCTGAAGACTATACCCTTATCTGTCTCAAAATTCTGCCTATGATCCTGAGCTTGCCAGAAACATGTACAAACACATGTATAAACTACATTATACTAGCATAGTTCTTTCTTCCTTAGCTGAAGTCTGGAGTCTGCATCACTAGATTTTGATCCAGGGAATTTTCATATGTATTTCAGACGCGCAACACAGTAGATCCTACAGCAAAGATCCTCAGACTCTTCTCACAGCAAAAGAGAAATGCCTTAGACCCAGTTGCTGTATTCCTTCCTAATCCAAAGTAGCTGCGTGGAAGAATGAAAACCTTTGCCTGGTACGGCACTTCATTGGGTAGCCCCTGGGAGTCTCTGAGGTTCCTCGCCTTCCTGTGTGACTCTGAGCCATTCAGCTTGACCGCATGATGAGCTGGACTCCTGAGTCACAATATACCCCACATCCTTGGTATGCAAGTTAAATTGTGTACCATATGCAGAATCATTGATGTAGTTTTCAAGAGTATACTGTGATTCGTTCACAGCTTGTCATAAATGTAGACACCCAAGAGCCAGCAGTTTATTTCAGGCTGCCCATATGCATGAGGGAAGTTATTGACAGTATGTTACTCAGGCATTACTGACAGGGGACCTTCGTCTTCAAATAGTAATGACATGTGAGTCATTCTGATTCAGAAATAGTGAATCAGAGTCATTCATTTGTCTATGAAAAAATGTCTTTGCATACTTGGGAAAACAGCCATTATAATTAGAACTTAAAAAATTGCAGGTGTAAATTTCGGGGTTTTTAAACATGAATATTTCCACATCCAAATGATTAACTGCCTATCAGTGTCCTAAATTAAGCACATAAACACAGTTATCTTATCAGCCATATGGTACATCTTCACACATAATCCTTCCTAGCTCAAAGACAACTTTGTGTACATTTATTTGGAAGCCCAATAAGCATTCAGGTTTTGCCACTTTATGTAGGAAGAACCACTAAAACTAGAGTGGTTGGTTAATCCTTAGTTCATTGATAACAAATGCATCCCTTATGTTAATAGCAGACAACTTTGAATCTGCTGACATGCCTATCTTTCCTAGGGATTTTTAAAGAAGACGTGTTCTCCAGCATGCCATATGAACTCCTAGAATAATCCCATTGATGTCAACGGAGATATACTGAACGACATATGACGAAAGTTAGACTTTCTCTTATGTTTCTAATGAGCATTCCTCCATCCTATCACTCTACCACAAACACCAAACCCCTGTATTTCAGGAATCTTTGCCATTCTTAAGTTGAACTTCTTTTAAATTAGGTTGGAGACACAAATATAGAAACAATCTTATCAATATGGTGCTCATATTAACAACAATGCACTGTGATTTTGAAGAATATTCTCAAATTAAATTATCTGACTTTAAATAGAATCATAGAATCATGGGATCTTAGAATGGTTCAGGTTGGAAGGGACCTTAAAGGTCATCTTGTTCCAACCCCGCTGCCATGGGCAAGGACACCTCCCACTAGACCAGGCTGCTCAAAGCCTCTTCCAGCCTGGTGATGCTTCTAAAATGTTTCCCACAGTTGCAGCATCAGTAGTGGTTTTTAAAGCTTCTGACTTGTACTGTGACTGTCCTTAAAATATCAGAGATGATTAGAGAGGAAAACAATTGCTAAGGACAGTTTTGCAAATCAACTCAAAACATCCAGACCTTTGAACTAAATCAACAAAATTTCTCCTTATCCTCCTGGCTTAGTTATTGTGAATAAATTCATATTCCTTTAAAACAACCTGTGACAGAGGACTGTGTATTTCAGTAGGAAATACAGCTTGAATTTTTTTCCCATTTGCAAAAAAAACATGATTAAAATCTTCAGGGACTTTAATATTCTTCTTCTATCGCTGTAGTTCTTATATCAAGAAGGCAAAGACATCACACTGACTCCTGGTCAGTTTTATAAGAAAGTCAATTAAGTGAACTACAGTCTACTTTTCTATATAAATTAGTAGAGCCTACTTCTCTCTGAGCGATCTCCTGACTATATATCTGGTGGCATTTTAGGCTTATATGCTTAGAATTGCATGCTGCTATATAATTTGTCCTGTTTTCCAGGTCAAAACAGCCATTCCTTTCTGCAACTGCTAACAAAGTCCTTCTAATAGCTGAAAGCGTTCACAGAAAGTTTTACTCACATGGAAGTTAGTACTGAGGCGGTATGAAGCCTGCTTATCTACCCCTGCCAAAATCAGTTCTTATCTGCCTTAGCAAATTTGAAATGCTTGATCCAAGAAGCACACTGACATGAACTTTGAAAATTTTCCCAGACTTTCTGCATTCTGCTATGCACATTTCCGTATCAAGGGATGACAAGCTTAAACTACTGTGAGAATCCTTTAGGATCAAGCAGTTTAACAATCTGCAGGCTCACTAAGTGCTTAAGTTTGTTACATGCCTTCAGAAATATACAAATTCTTGTAAGAATTTTGTGCCTTAATCATGACTGACAGTATACTGTGGGAACATTTTCTGGTATGTTCTCATACAGTTTCATATTTTAGCAATTTATAATCGTATTTGTGTGTCCTAGAAACAGAAACAAATTAGGTAGGTAAATGAATACCCTAGAATTTCATAGGTTATGTCCACATTAGCAAATAGTGGGGACTACCAATTGCAGATTTGTAGGGCAAAACAGCTGATGACCTGCTCTCTTCACTGTACATCCTTTTGGAAGGTTTTAATTCATATTAGTTCTTCTCTGATTTGATTGACTGAATTCACTTTCGCTGTTGGAGCAAATTCGTGGGTTTAGTTTTATCCTAGAAGGATCCAGTTTGTGTGCTCTTATGTGTCTGTGATGTGAACAAACATATAATAAATGGAAAGGATCAAAAGATATTTTTTTTGTGAAAGTGCATTGCTTTTCAAAACCAGCATATTGGTGTAAACGTACCCATAAATGCACACTGCTATAAATAGGTATCTTTTCAATTCCTCACACACTGGTCAATAAACTTGTTTGCTAAAACATGCATAAATATGACAAAAACAGATAAAAGCAATGACTTCAGAGTCAGAGAGTTAAGAAAAATCCTAAACTACATTTTGAAATAAATACTTATTCACAGAGATGTTTACGTGCTCTGGTTTGTTCCCACATAAGCAGATGGAGTTTCAAAAGATGAATTTTGCTTGCATTAATGTAAAATATATACATACCTGTTGCTAAGTGGAGGTGGGAGGGAATTCCTCTAGGATCACTCTGCAAATAAGTGTTCAACTAAAGGGTTTTTTAAAAGTGTAGACAAATAAATAAAAATTAGTCACTATCAGTTGAACCTGAGGAAAGTGAATTCAAATATACAGGACAGTATGTTTTCAATCAGAAACATTATGAAAAAGCAGGAAGGTATGCAAGACAAATTTTTTGAACAAATCTTTCTGAAACAATCAAATCACAATATTATGCCAGTCACTTAAAAAGAAAAACAAAACACATAACAAAAAAAGGCTCTTATTGCTCTTAAGACCAGACAAGAGAGAGTTTGAAGTAACTGTCTCTGCCCCCAAAACACGTACAGTGTTTGTAGCTGGTCCTCAGCATCACCTGTTTCACTCTATACTTTCATTCTTTTTGGTCTGCGCTGTAGCCTAATGTAGACACAGCTTTCCTTTTCCTTCACCCTTCCCCTTCCTTCTGAAATAAAAATGGAAAAAGAAGCTGTCTGAGAAATAGCTTTCTCCCTATGCAGGTAACAGCAGCTTTGGGAAAGCTAGATATGTATTAAAGTCTGTTCATTTAAGATACATTTCCTTAGAAAATAATAAAAACAATACTTTGTTTTGAAGAGCCTGACTGGACACTGACAATTTTGTCTTCCCCATCCACCCTTTGCAAAGCTTTGATGGGAAGTGGTGCAGTTGTTAGGATGGGTGTTGCATTGCTGTGCATCCCTTCCTCCATCAGATGGGTAGGAGAATAGCTGCTGCATTGGTCCTTGACAGACTTTTCGTAACCTTCCTGCTCCTCCTACTTCCCCCAGTAATTTTGTTCATGAGCTAGAGATATCTCAGATCTCAACATAATTGTTGACACATAGATAAAAAGAGAAATCACACACTCAAACAGAAGAGTATGAGTGATATAAGTGTCTCAGGAGGCATGTATGATACCTGACAAAGTCAGCATAAAATAATTACACTTATCGAAAACAAGAGAGTGAGGAGCTTTCTGCCTAGTTTAACGCAGAGATTGTTGTTTGCATGTTTGGGTGTTTTTACTCTGTGGTCACATATGTAAGCTAAGGAAAGAGAATTCTGTATTTTTTTTTATTTATAGATTGTTACAAGTTGTGGTGGCCTTAAATATCTTGCAATACTCTTTCACTTGACTGAGCACAAATCATACTTGTACGAATTTATGGAGTGGAGCTTGATTTAGCTTCCCCGTGTTTGCTATGTCTGAATAATAAAAGGATATTTTATGTCCAGAAAATATATAGAGGTAGCTTTCATATTAAAGTGAGCCATTTACTCTTTAGATGAGGAACGCAAAGAACAATTCCACTGTTTCAAGGAAAAACAACAGCAAACCCTCCAATTTTGCAATAAAAGGTAAAATTTCTAGACAAAACTTACTTCCCTATACATGAACTTCAGACAAATTTTGAATCTTTGAATATAGAAAAATTGGGAAAATGCCTTAAAACCATACACCACAGCTCACATAGTAGTGCTGCATCTCTCCACACATGATAACTTTCTATGATTATTAGTACTATATGTTGGCTGACCAGATCTTTTAATTCCAAATTCAAGATAAAATTCACATCAGAATCTGTTCTGTGTTCACCCACATGCAGCCTACTGTATCTCTAGTCTGTCTGTTTGGTGTAACTTGCTGTACTTTAATAAAATTTCTGTCTACAGAAAAAAATACAATTGTATTGTCCAGGCTACAGTGGGTGTAGTAAAATACATTTACAAGACAGGTTTTTTATTCAAACTATGAATCTGTGATGCAGTGTGTGCATATGGTAAATCATTTTCGTAAAGAGATGTCTTTGCATGGCACTATAGAACACAGTTGCATGAACTTCACATAATAACAATATGCACAATATTCTTTTTCTATTTCCCTTCTGTACAACAAATTTTATTCTTCAGCTCACTGTCATCTGACTCTAGTCCTTGAAAAAAATCTGTAACTTCACTCGAGGGAAAGAATTGAAGGGCAGAGGAAGTTGGACATGTGGTTTTATATTGCTCTCTCTTTTACAGAATTTTTGATTAATCAATCAAAAATGGATTATCGGGGCATACTTATGTCATTTTTTGTTATGTTTTTATTCTTGTCATGCATTTCAGAGGAATACCTCCTAATAAACAAACAAGTGTTACTTCCTTGAATGCTACTATCTATCTCCCTTTTCTCCGCTAAGCACGCTTAAAAAGAGAAGCAAACCTGTGGGAGTATTTGTAAAGGTGTCTTGATGCACTCATTCAACAGATCAATGCAATAACTTTAAAAGGGATCTTGTCATATAACTGCTGTAGTAACAAGACTTTGTGTGGAGATGATTTTGAAGTTTACAGATCTGAAAAAGAAAGAAAATCGTATTCAAGGCTTCTGAAAATGTCCAAGTGTGTCTACAACTCTGCAATAGAGGTGGTACCAGTAAAAATTCTAAGAAATCAACTTTAAACCAGGTCATTTGCTATTGCCCAATAATATTGTTCCTACATATGGGCAAGACCATTTTGGTTTGAGGTCCAGCTCATATAATGTTTATTTGCATTTTTATTAATTTCATAATACTATCTCAAAATAGCAATGCACTGTTTTCATATGTACTTTAAATAAAGCGTTTCTAAGAAACAATTAATTTATTTCTTCCCTCTGACAATAATGGAAATCCAGACAACTGGCTCCAATATAAAATGTCTACATTCAGTCAGATGAATAACGTTTCAGCAAATGACTTGGAGCCCTGATGCCACACGGCATGTGTTGTGGGTCAGGATCCTGGGATCAGACTCATCAGCTTCTGTGACCTGAGAACCCTCTTTGCAAATAATAATAGCTGGCACGCATTCCCCTTATTCAAACAGAGAAAATAAAAGCGTGTAGTAAATCCATGTGTATGTTATGAATCTTTTGCAAGTACATGATAAATGCTGTTGATATGTCACAAAAAAAAGCAACACATCTAACACCTGCTGCTCTTGGTGCTTCAACTAATTGCTCTGTTAGCAGACTGCTGCTGACTTCAAAGACTGATGATTATGCAGCTAGTGATGGGGAGGCTCAGCAGAGGGAAGGAGAATAGTGGGGGGATAAGCAATTAGCAATTGTTTTCACAGCCACCAAAGAAGGTGAGAACAGTATGTGAAGATTACGGTGCAGTATATTACATTACATTGATTTTTAAATTACTACTACCAGCGCTGTTTTTACAGTGCTTTTGTGGGTTTAATTTTTGGATTGTTTGGTGGGTTTTTTTTAGCAGACAGTGAAATGTTAATTCTCGTTGTTTTTTGCCAAAGTCACAGGTAGATGTGTTAAAGCTGCTTCTCAGCTCCCTGCTAACATTTGATAATTAATTTAAGAGTCTGCTGAGTCTTTCCATTTTTTTATAATTATAAAGTTGTGATTTGGCAACTGGTGAAGCAGAAAAAAAAGTTTGATAAATCTAAGAAACACATATGGACACAAGTTAACATGCCTGAAAGAAATTATTTAGGGGGTGGAGTGAGAGAGAAGGCTTTAAATTCCTAAGAAAGACCTTAAGCCTGTCCGCTTACATAGGATAGTTAAGCAAGCTTAGAAAACTCCTGATCTGAAAGGTTATCATAAATTTCAAAATTTGAGAACAAAAGCATAGATTTAGGACATTGCCCATCAAATTCTTTTTACACAGGCAGGATTTAAATACTAGATTTTGACCTGGACGTAGCACCTTGTAACATGCTTCAGATCTTCTTACTTGAGCTCTCCCTGATTGAAAACAGCAGGAAAAGTGTTCCTGCTGTTACTCACACTATCAAACTGAAAGCAAATATTTAATCAAGTCTCCAATTATTCTCAAGTTACTGTGTTCTAGGATATCATACCCCTCATATGGTAACCAGTATTCCTGCTTTATGATATGCAAGTTTTATTCTACACTTCAGGAAACCATAGCTGGTTTTGCACTCGATCCTGTCCTTTTGAAGAACAACTACCAAAACTTTGGCTGAGTTTTGTGTGCTCAAGCATTTTCTTAATTCAGACTCCATTGAAGTGGAAGGAAACTGTGAACACAGAATGATAAGAAGTGATGGGAATAAGGCAAAAAAAAAAAGACACAAATAGAGCCTTTCTTGGTTTTACTTATAGAAACTGGGTGACAGCTATAATGGCAACGGTATCATCTATTCCATTTTCCTCTCTCATCTGATTGCAGTAACTTTTAGATTCCTGGAAGAATCCTAAATGGTAGTAGGAACATTTCAGTGGGAGAAATGCAGGCAGTGATAACAGTATAGTTCAACAACTGAATTCTTGTCCACATGAGAAATAACATGTTCAGCAAGTCCCTGTCCAGTTAAAAGGTGGCTGCTAGAAAAACTCCAGACATGCTCATTTTTCAGAATATTTTTGTATTTTAGGATAATTTCCTATTATATTAATGCTATTTGAATACATTTCCATTTTCTTTTTAAATATTTTCAATAACTAAACTTTTGAAACAGGACTTTCCTTTTGCCATCACTGGAAATACCTTCACAACTCCACTTCACCAAAGGTAGAGCAGAACACAAGAAACTGTAGGCTCAGGAAGAAGAGAAGAGTGGGAAAAAAGCAGGGAAAAATTGGTCATAAGAAAGAATTTCAGGAGAAATCTGCATTTTGCAAATAAAAGTGTTGGTCACTTTTTGGCAAAAATGGACCCCATTGTCTTAAACAAATTCAGTTTAGGTATAGTATCCATGGGAGAAGTGCACAAGGGAATGAGGTAATGAAATAAATCTTTCATCTATTATTTTTTTGCTGCATCTTATGATAAAAACTGTTGAACAGGAAATGTGGAGATGCATAAACTGGTTTTGGGACAGTACTTTAAATTAAAGGATTGTGGGGTTTATTTCCAGTGCTGTCAGGTAGCAAAACTGATTTTAAGAAACAAGATTTTTATTGCCAGTTTTGAAACAATGAAATTTTCAATGGTTAATGAAAGTGACTAAATAACGTGGCTCAGTATAAATTTTCTGTACAAAATCAAAGGAAGAACAATCAGCTATTACTGAATGTTATGGGAGCTATGATATGTAATGTCTTAATGTTCTCCAAAAAAGATTCAAAATGCAAATTCAAGGAATAATTGATTCTTTCTTTTTAATTAGTCTTGACCTTATAATCTAACGTTAAAGCATGGTTGCGTAGCAAGACTCTTTTCAGTAACTTATGTACTGTCTGTTCTTGGAAAGGAAACATTAAGGCAATGTAGATTTGTGCAAAGGCACTTCCTTTATGATCATCTTTGACTTCAATCACAGAATTACAGAATGGTCGAGATTGGAAGACATCTCTGGAGATCAGCTGGTCTAGCCCCCCTGCTCAAGCAGGGTCACCTGGAGCCAGTTGCCCAGGACCCTGTCCAGATGGCTTTTGAATATCCCCAACAATGCAGACTCCACTACCACCCTAGGCAACCTGTGTCAGCGCCCAGCCACCCTCACAGTGCAAAAGTGTTTCCTGATATTCAGAAAGGGCCTCCTGTGTTTCTTTTTTTGCCTATTGTCTCTTTTACACCTCTTTTAAATGTTTAATACAATACAGGATAAAAGGAAGAAAAATGCCTCAAAATTACAGTAGCTCACAAAGACTCATTTTTCAAACAAATATTAATTACATAATTTTTTATATACTATATTTCTGCCACTTTCACTAGCTTTTTAAGTTTTTTGGTTTCAGATTATCTACTGAAAAGAAATTCTGAACCTTGTCTGGCTAGATAATCTTTGCATGAGTTTGTATTTTGGATTCAGATGTCAAAAAGACATTGAATTCCAAGCATATTCCAAGCATATTTCCCTAATGCTTGATGAGACAAACGAATTTCGATATGTCCCTAATGTAACTCCAGTGACATCAACAGAGTTACATAAAGGATCAGTTTAATCCATTTAACATTACCTAAACTAAAACAGAAAAGAACAAAAAAAAATTGGTTAGCAACTCATAAAACTCTATGCAAAGTAGACATTTAAGAACAATAATGTCCCTGAAATAAATGCATGTCGGATAAATCTGAACTTTTGCTAAAATTTTTATCAAACACTTATGTCAAGAGTACTACAGTACTGGATGAAACAAGCACAAGTAAACCCAGATGCAGGTAGCTCTGCGAGTTGAGATGAATTGTAAATGAAATCTGAAGTGTTCTCTCTAAAGTGACTACTTTTGCAGCTATGCTTGGATTTGACCTCTGAAGTAGCATTAAAAATTATTTATGTGAGTTGTTTGAGCCCACCATTTTGAGTGTATGTGTTTTGAAAAGACTAGGTCTAAAGTAATATTTTATTCCCATTACTACCCGAGGCAAAAGCTGATTATAGATGTCAGTAGAGAAACCTGTGCTATTTAATTTGAGTTTTTTCCTAGATCTTTCAAAAAAGAAACAGCAAGCAGTCATCTGAGTAAGGGAGGGGGAGGGTGTGGTGTGATGGAGAGAGAAAGAAATCTGAGAAGTCCAGAAAAAAGAGCAATTATCTTTTTTTAATTTTTTTTTAATGCTTCATTGAGTTGCACAATTCTGTGGTGATATCTCATTTGCAAATGCTTATCCATGCAGTTGTAAATATAAGAGGAATATACATACCCATCTAACAGAATCACGTTTTCCAAAAGATTTACATATATATTGAAATGTATATGTAAATCCACATTGACTGTTTTAATGCAAATTGTCTTTATTTGTTTGAAAAAATACAGAATATTCTTGGATTCCAATGCTGTGAAGTAGCGACAGACAGGAAAGATAAGTGTCCCTTTCTGTTCTTCTCTGTAAGAGTCCAATTCCCAGCTCTTGGTGACAACCACAAAATACAGCATAAACAGAGGAAAAATTAAAATATTACAAACACTTAAAAAGAGTGTCTTCCTTGTGGATTTTACATTGAATCAGAAGCTCTGGTCACTCGCACTCCCTAAAAATACTTAGTCTTAAGTATTCAGAGTCTTTATCATAGATAACATGAACACGACAGGCAGTCAAAATCCTGCCCTCAGATAAATGGACACACTTTATCTGGCAGAGGCTGGGACTGGAAGCTGCATGCAGTTCCTGTGCTCGTTGCTGTTGCTGCAGCGCTATGAGTGCCACAAGGGCTATAACAAGAAACAGAGTGTATGTGTCTCCATCACGTTAGAAGCATCTGATATCATTTTAGGCCCCTCAATAAACCTGCTGTATGTAGGTACCCGTTATACCCACAGGGGAACCCTTCCTCCCTTTTTTCTGAAAAAGCTGAAAATAAATACATATTTATTCTCAACCTTTTTTGTCCCCTCTTGCTTAATAATATAAAAATATTAACCTTATCCTTCAAGTAGCACAACCTCTTGTGAGGTAGAGCCCACAGCACATCAGAGAGGTTATATCAGTGCCAGCTGGGAGCAGAGCTAAGCCTTGCAGCCCTTGCTGAGCTGTGCGCTACCATTTCCTTGCTCAGTATACTAGACAGCAGTCACTTGCTGCCGAGACCAAATCATTCTTGCAATCACACATAACGTTTTCAACACCTACCCCTTCATCAGAATTGTAAATACCTTCCCTCCCTTTTTAATTCTCTCCTGGCATTTGGGACTACTAGAAAATAGCAGCAAGAAACAACTTTTTTTTTTTTTTTTTCCTAAAAAAGGTAACTTGCTTTTAGCAGAACTTTTTTCCAACTTCCAGATAAGTAAACTTGTGTCTTCTGTGTTTTGTATATTGCCTCCTTCAATGGGATGAAATAGTATTTACTTTGTTTCTGCTTCTAATCCTTTTTTCTTTGACAGTATTTTCCTGTGCTGTTCTTGACTAAAGAAACAGAAAGATTTGCAGACACTTTGGATAGAAGTCAAAAGCAAGAGGAAATATTTATAGCTGAAAACATACAACAATTTCAGCAAATCCCACACAGAGAATGGATAAAAGTACAGAAATTTCCAAGAAGGTTAGTGACATGGTTTTTCCGAATCTAGAAAATGCAGTGCCGTTTTCAGGAGCCATATAAACAAGCATCCCTCCAAAAAGATCCTCCTGAAGACTTCCGTCTTCTGGATGTTTTTCTTTTGTCATTCTTCTGGATGTTCTTGTTTGATGGGGTCAGTGGGAGCACACACCAGAGGCAGCCTCCGGAGCCCTGCAGAGAGACCAAAGATTAATAGAAGTCCTTACAGTCCTTTTGAAGTACAGTTTATGTAGGAGAGTCCCTCCTTGAGGAAGGAATAGGAAACTTGCCCTTCATAATAACCTGCTGCTCCCACACTCCAGGATTATAAAAACTATGGGAGAAGTGAGGCTGCATGTCAGCAAAAGCTGTAAATTTGTTTTTCGTCTATAGGGCTCAGTCTTATGGAGGTATGGCCTCCTTCCCTCACATACATCTGCTCTGATAACATATATAATGCTGGTAAACACCAGCAGTGTGACTTATCTGACATCCTGGTAATGGTTGTGTCTCCAGGGCCTTCATGGAGGTAAATGAGTAGGCACTCCCCAGACAAAATCCTTACAAGACCTTTGATTTTGGATTTGAACGTAAAATTCATGAGCCTGGGTTCACACTATGAGAGACTGTAGTTTCCATGCAGATACATCTTCCCTAGAGAAATCTCTCTTTCACAGCCTAAAATTGGATATTTTATTTTTCTGGGAAAACTAAACCCATTAGTTTATAAGAAGGCTCTGCAGAACTTTTGCTTTTCAAGTAAGGAGGGTGACTGACAGAGAAATTGCATCAATTCCTTAAGATGATATGGGAAGTGTCTTTAGCTGGCTTTAAATGTAATAAAAAATTCAGGTTCCTTGCTGCAGTCGTATCAACTTCCTTTCATAAGAAAGGAGTTACTCTATGCTAAGCAGGTGTGTTGAAATGGCTTCTTGGGGTGATGCTGCTTTGTGTGCCTTGAGTGAGAAATATGCACCATATCATTCAATAGCTTTGCATGCTTGATACACCTGATACATGCACATAAATCTCAGGTTTTCTCTATAGACAGACCACTAATTGTTTTGATCTGGTGGATATTGAGCCATTTAGACAAAGTTGGCTGCAAAAGAGACTGAGAACTTGGTCTGTTCAGGAAATGAAAGATTTCAGACTGTGAGAGAAAAATATTATTTCTCTCCTGTAAAACACATAATACATGTCCCACAGCAGTTTGTGATGTCAATAACTTATCTTACTGGCTATCCAATCCACAAGGTTTAGCCTGTTTTAAGTTAATTATTTTTAGTTAAAATGTAATTAGAGTGTTATAAAGTAGTGACTATTAAACAGAAATCTGGTGTATAATCCACAGTACAGCTTTAATAAAAAGTGGCTTAGACTGTTTCAAATGGGGAAAGACAGGCTCACGGATTTTGCAGGTACTAGGGTGCTCAAAGGAAGCACTGACATTCAGGGCATCGAAGCATTCCAAAATGAAATGCCTTATGTCAAATGACCAACATGGCACTGATACTGATTCACATAAAGAAGCAGCTTTGGTGTGGCTTTGCGCAGCCTTCCCAGGCTCTGGATGATTGAAAAAGTCGCTCACTTTGTGCTCCCAGACAGGCTGAAAAAAAGTATTCAGTTGAACAAGTCCACAACAAAAATGTAGATGGCACGGCACAGCAGTTTATATACATTACTGATATTGCTGCTCTCATCTTGGTGAGAGCTCAGGAAAACTACTCTGAATGAAGCATAGGTTCACGATGTCCCATTTGGGGTTCTAATGATTTTTTAATGGTAGTTTGAAATTCTGCTGCACGGTCAAAGGTGATACCCAGTACTGAAGACAAATGAGAACACTAGCAATTCTGCTGCTGGTGTGCCTGCCTTTACTGGTGACAAATGGTAGAAATGACCTGTGCTGTACTGTCATGACAAGGCACTGCATCATCCCTGAATTATTTTGTTAACTTTGGAGGGGCAGCCTGCTGTCTTTCATCCAGAATAGATCTGTGGGATGCTAAAAAATGAGCCTACTGACAACAAAATGCAATACATCAAAAAAATATCAAGTTGATAATGAAGATCCGTATTTTGCAACACAAAACTGTTCGAAGGTCTGGAAGAGGGAACCTGCAGGACAGGAATGTTTTGTCATTAGAGTGATAGAAAAAGGACAAATTTTGACAGCAGATAGCAAGGATGTTTTCTGTGATGCTTTTTTATCTTGATTCTATTCATAAGGTTAAAGGGCTAAATCCTACCCTGTTTCTGTGTAGTTTGAACAGTGACAGAAAAAAATACAGTCTTTTAGTGGCTTCCCTAATTCTAAAAAAGAAGGCTTTTGCCTATCCTCAAATCAGTCTTCTGGTGTATTTAGACTTCATGGTAGACTCTCTGCAAAGTCTGTTTCAAATTAAACCGTTTAAATCTTATAAATGGGGAAAGCATGCGAAGGTCTTAAGCAAGGAATGTGCTAATCCGAGTATGAAATAGAAACGTGATTCAAGAGACTTTAAGGAAGAGGAGGGAGAAAATTACTTGAGCATTGTATCACCGTGTGATGTCCCAAAGTCCAAGAACAAGCAACAAGAAAATAAGTCTTTTAAAAGGCAAACAAATGATGCTTATTGGGCCTTAAGATACAAAAGAGCAGTAGATAGATTTAATGACAGAGGAATATGTTTCAAAACCATTTTCCTTTCTTATTGTCATGTCCCACTCTCAGTAAAGAGGGGGGGTAAGTGACTTCAGATTCATAAATTCTCAACGGTGCGGACTAAGGTGAGATAAATCTCAAGGTCCATATACAAACATTTATTGTCTTACCAAAATGGTTAGTATACGTCTTAACAAGTCCACGATAATTGGTTAGGTATATAACAAATTATGGCAAGTGGTGAGTTATGCATTGTGTTACTTAACAACAGGTATAGGACAACTTATGGCAAGCGGTACTTAAGGTCGTACTTAAGGTCGTTACTTAACAACTCTAACTGTTACTTAACAATTCTAAGAGAAAAGAGAAACTGAGGGATAGAGAAGGGAAAAGACAGAGAAAAAGGCAGAGATAGAGAGATCACCATTCCTGGTTCCAGCATCTTTTTCAGGGAATCTTCCCAGGCATAATCATCTTCTTGGAAAAATCTTCCCAGGCACGGTCTTCTGTCTTGAGAAGAATCCTCCCAGGTACAGTCTTCTTCCTTGGGAAGAATCTTCCCAGGCACTATCTTCTTCTATTGTTTCTTCTTTGTTCCCCCTAGGGGCCCTTGTTTTCCCCTTTTATGTTTGCTGAATTAGCACGGTCCACCCCCCTTGCTGAGGACGGCCTCATCTCAGGTTTCTCCCTTCTCCCAGGTGACGTGTAGCATGATTTGGGTGGAGAGACGAGTGCCATAGTCATACATGTTTAGCATGATCTCTATCATCTTCATTAGCATATGCAGGGGTGTGCGTTTTCATATGCATTTCGCTGATAATGAAGCAAAGGTCACTCATGGGACAAAATGGCCTTGAGAACTGAGAACTAGCAAGCTCACCACATGAGTGGCAGAACTATCCTGTCTTCACAAGACAGCTCTCCCACACTTTCAGGTGCCAGAAGTGTGAGCCTTATCAGTTCTTTGAAGGCCAGGCCTGCATTATTTATTTCCTTGTGAGTGTTTGAGGCGTTCCATTGAAGGCTTGGAGGGCCTTCTGCCCCTTGTCAGGGAATTTAGACTCTGTCCCTTACATTTATACATTATATGTTCAATTATTTTTCCCTTAGACTTTTGAAGTGATAAACCGAACTCTAAATATTCTGACACGTAGTTCTCACATCACACCTCTGGGCACTGCAAAAACATTTTTCAATGGCAAATTCCTTGAATGTCTGTCACCCTGAAGGCTGTTGTGCTTCCAAGAGTCTATGGAATGATCTACCACTAAATTGCAAAGGCTTCATTGTAATAGAGTCATAAATTGTGAAGTTATGGAAAGGCATATTTCTTGTCAAGGGAGTTGCCAAGTTTCTTTGCCAAGGAGGGGGGTAGTATGCAGGAAGTAGCTGAGACCCTGCAGCAAAGGTGGGTGTCACTCTGAGCTCACATAAGTTGAGATAATGTGGTTTTTTTGCTCTCCCTTATGTAGACACAAGATCAGAGCAAAGTGTAGAAAGATCTCTTATGCTTCCTTAGGAAGGAAGAAAACAAAAAACAGACTTTAACAGCTACGGTATGGAATTGACACTCCTGCAGAGCCCCTAAATGTCTTTCTCTTTTTACCTCATTTTCTATGGTTTGCATCTGTTTCTTAATTTTATACAAATAAAGACCCAAAAGAGAATAAGAAAGTTTGTAAACAAAGTGGATGGCTCAGTAAGGGAGGCTAAGAAGTACGTACTTCGTATGATACTGATGATTCTAAGTAATCGCCTGGTATGTGAGATCAAGTCCCTCTCTAAAGAGTTGTTAAATAATTATACAAAAATTAAACAGCTTTCATGAAAGGAACCATAGCAACTCCTGTACCCAACACTTGATCATCTAACAGGACAGTCATTATGGTGGGTGAGGCTTATTTTCAAGTTGGTAATTCAGTTCAGGGAAAATTTAGGTCACTTGCATTTTAGGAGTCAACTGCCACCATTAGGTTATTGTTTATTCTGTGCTTTAAGTTGTGGAATGTTCTCTCCCATTTACCTCCCAGAATTCCATTACGGAGGTAAAATCCTAGTCAACAGAGCTGACATATTCTTGGAAACATACCAAATAGTGGCTCCAAGCAAGCAACAGTACCCAAAAAATGCCTTACTGAAAATATCTGATTGCTTCTCATGGAGGCTGTTATCCTCCTTTTCTCTCTTTGTCTTGGCTATTCTTTGGAAGAAAGTGACTCCATGAATTTGGTTAGAACCCACTCTAATTTAAATAAATTAAGGCTATTCTCCTTCCCTGAAATGAAACTGTAGTATGGTTAGTAAAGGAGAAGCAGCCTGTTCCTTCCACTCCCTGTGCCCCGACAAAAGGTTGGTACTTGTCTAATATGAAAATTTCCCTGGCTATCTAAGATGATGAAATAAGTCATAAAGTCAGAGGAAAATGTTGTGAGGGAAAGCAACAATGAAAATATTCATTCTGAGGAAAATAAGCTATCACTCAAGACAACACACACAGGATTGCTGGTGCCCACAGAGAAAGAAATGCTAACTGCAGCAAAACAGCTGGGGCTAGAAAACAGAAGTAACTCACAGAACCGAAGAAGAGCAAGGGGCCTCTGAAAGTCATTCAAAGGTGAGAAGTAACCGCATCAGAATGAAACAAAGCCTACCTCTCCAGAGCAGTCAGCACTTCTACCACAAAAGGTAATAATAAAAAACATTAAATCGATCAATACCATAGTTCCGTGAATCAACTTCCCATCTAACTCTCCTACACCAAACCCACTCGTCATCGCCACAGTGCTTTCTCCCTAGTCAGAACACATTACCTAACACTCACATAATCATAAGAGTGCTGTCTCAGCCCATGGACCTGGTAAAACCTTGCCGAGGACACCTAAATCATATGTTGCCTTCCCTAGACTGTGCGTCTGCATCCCAAAGTCATTGAATGCATTATCAAAGAGGCTCAGGCTGCAATTCCATTTCATTTTTTTATATTGATGGAGTTCCAGCTCAGGCACCTATATTTCATTCAGCCAGACAGCATAATAGTAGAAAACGTAATTTCCTCTTCTCTCCTCTACATTTCGCAGGTAAACCCCTCAACACCTCCAAGAAACAAAAAAACAAACAAACAAACAAACAAAGACAAATCAGACAGAGATCCCTGAATAGCCAACAATTTTAGCAGCACAAGGCAGGATCTTACTGATTTCCACAAATATTACAACGGGGTGTTTGGGCAGTTTAAATCAACAGAATCTTTTTTGTCAGTGTAGATTCGTAAATTCGTACTAAATTTCCTAAAATTTATGACTGCTAAACATAATCTTAGCAGCTGTTTAACATTTGTCTGTTTCTAAAGGCTGTGTTTCTGACACTCTTCATGTTGAGCTTCAGGGATAATTTTCCGTTAGACCCCTTTTTCACTAAATAAACCCACTGGTTCAGATGGTTAGGTTCAGCATCCATATATGGTGTCCTTGGAAAGACCTGCTGTCATAGAGAGAAACGGCGTTGGCTTCTCCTCTTACCACAGATCAATAGAAATTCTAAATGAAAAACAGTAACTAAGATTCTTCCATAAGTGCTTCCTATTTTATTTGGTTTGAGGGAAAAACATAAAACATTTGAATTTTCTTTATGTGCTAATTATATGTTGCTTTTAGTTTGTTCATCAGACAAATGTAGATTATGCAGCTATGTCTGTCAAGAAGCTGAGGGCAGTTAAACCTTCTTTCTCAGTCTCGTTTTTCCAAGGTAGGATTTTTTTTTTTTCATCCTTCTAATAACCCACACAGAACAGCATGAATTTTTGTAAATTAGTAGACACAAATATCCTGTTTGGATATATTAAAATTAAATCTGTTGTAAGTTATTTTGGAGTTCTGTATATTTAATTTGTCTTACAAATTGAATTTGCTTTTTACTTTGTAGCAAATGCATACTAACTTTCTCCCATTTTTATCTTGTAGCGGCTGTATACAGCCCTCATAACTTTCCTCTTTGGAGCAATCTTACAATTTTCTGAAAGTAATTTCCCTGCAGTTAACAATATTTCACTGAGATTTTTCCTCTGATCTTGAAGCATGTACATTTTAAAATAAAAGAATACATGAAATAAATACGCAATTTATCTCATACTTCCTGTGTGTTATTCCACCCGGTAATTTTTCTACTGCATAGAAATAAACTCATGACCATTAAGTCTGGTTTTCCTCCTAAGGTAAATCAAAACGCTACGTATTTAGGAGGATTGGAATGATTCTATTTTTTACCTATAAGCCTTCTCTCGAATTCCCAAATCAACATGACATATATATTAGGGCTTTACCAGATACCAAAAGGGAAGAAATGTGTGTGCGCGTGCGCGCATGTGTGTGTTTGTGTGCAGCTGGTGAGTAATGATTAATGATGATCATGATGATTACAGTCCTTGGTATTTTGGGGATTCTCACCTCCCTCTCAGATCTAGAATAGATAATAAATGCAGTACACAGCTGCACACTGCAATTTAGATGTCTTCTGTCGGCAGTTCTGTGATCTGATTATCAAAGACAGTTGTCTCTAAGTCCTGCAGACTTCTGTGTGAAATCTAGGTACTCAGAAAATAGTTTCCATGCCAGGTTTCTCTTTCTATGGTTTTCCCACACTGGGCATTTACGTTACTATTTTTTCATAATTATGAATTATTCTAGATTATCACTTGATTAGACAAATTATGTAGGGCAGGATTGAATAGATCTGCTAAAATTGTCTACAATAAGAAGCTGTTGCAGATCGGCAAAAGCACTCTGAGTGCTGTGATGGCTGAAAATGTCAGGTGGAAAAAGTGAATTCAGACTCCTTCAGGTAAATAAGAGAATGAAACCTACCTCCCATGCCATTAAAGCATCATCCAGTAGGCGACAGTAGATTCAGTAGATCTGAGTTTCAGAGACCTGACAGCTCAGCGTCTGCCACACCTTGTCTTAGGCAAAACAATGGTCATCTGAGGACAGACTGCTCTCCACTAAAATGACTCCTGCAGAAATGAGTTAAAGTAACTGATGCAGCTACAGTCTTTTGTCTCCAGTAGTTACAAGCATTTTAGTCTTCCTCTATATGAATAGATCATGCACACACATATTTAGAAAGAAAAGGCAAAGTAAGGTTTCTGAGTCTTTTTTAACACGTCAGTTATAAGGATAATGACATGTTCTCTTTCTTCTGATACCTGCTTTCTTTTTTTGCCATCAATTTATTTCAGCAGTAGCAGATATAAGGAAAATTGCAAGCTGACTTTCCAACAAATGAGATATGGAGATACGTTGTCTGAGTATTTTCTACACAAAATGTATTTTGTATATACTCGCTTTGTGGCCCTGGAAGAGCACACAGGTAATCCTGCCTTCCAGAAAGCTTCCCCAGGCTCAGAGAAGCCCAGAAGCCCAGGTCTCAAAAGCCCCTAGACCCAAAGACTCCCACCCACTACTGGTGTAAGCCCAGGGCAGATTCTGCTATCTGCCTTAGCTCCCTTATAATGAGAGAGGGAAAAGCGTTAGTATTTAGAACTTTACTGATTAAAACTTAACAGATAGTGAACTTCCCTACCAATCTGTAACAGCAGCTCCAGAAGATCAGCACCATCATCTTCTCTAAGAGCTTTGTGAGAGAATGAAACCCCTCATGGGAGGTTGTCATTAATTATCTGCACATCATTATCTTGATTCAGCAAAGTCTATATCTGGTTACTGCAAGGTACGTTGCTTATGCTTGTAGGTAACGTCAGTGTGCCTGTTATTATAACTGATAAATCTGCTGTTTCACCACTGATATTGATATGATGAAAGATAAATCCCTTTGAACACTTTTAAATACTCCATCTTACATTACAATAACATGAAATAATGGAAAGGCTTTAATATCAGGAGCATTATTTTTCTTCCTGCATCAGTCATATCCCCCTATTTTTTTGGAAAAAAACTAAATTAATTTTAAAAATTAGTACACATCAGTGTGACACAGTTTTGGGGATACCTATCAAAATTAATGTAGCATATAAAAATAAATAAACATGTGGACCTTTAATGCACATTTCTTCAAATTTTCCATAGACGTCATAGAGCCATTGTACAGTATATCACTTTCCTTCACTTTTTATTTGTAAGACGCAATTTGACACGTAGGTTACCAGCTTTCAGGAGATCACAGACCCTTGGATTTAGTACTTGATAGCCCTTTCTTAGTCTCCTGTATTTGCCACATGTTGTATATTCAGACTATGAAAGAAATGTTCTCACTTTGCCAGCAGACTGAGCTGGCTCGTTGTATCAACAGAAATAGAGTGTCCTGTAATAGCTTAAATGAAATATAATTCGCTCATTCATTCATACAGACAGAAGTCCCAGAGAAAGAAGGATCATTAACTTTTGGAAGATTAAAAATTAATTAAATTGATGCTTTTATTGTTATATGTGAACATGTTCCTTGACTAAAATGGAAAATAATAGGAGTACAATATGTAGTTTTCAAGAAGGAAGTCATAAGAATAAAAGCCTGCATTTCTAGCAAGCTATGTTAAAAAGAATGATTAAAAGCCTATGGGCTATGAGAACACAGGTGAAAAGGATAGGTAAAATACCAGTACACAGAGAGAAAAAACAAGTTTCATGTTTCCTTGTAGCTATTATTTTACCTTACATAGTAAGTGAAAAGATTCCGTTATTCATAAACATTGGAGCTTTCCTTGGAGTGATTATAACTTTTAAATACAATTTGCAGCTTTCCTTCTTTCTTTTATCTGTAAAAGTGACAATAACCTTAAGAATTTATTCGTGCTTTTAGACATTTATATTATTTCAAATCATATCTGTTCCACCTAGCATATCTCATGGGAATGTTGAGTGTTACAGCTGTACGCTTCTGTGAAATAAGATGACACGTTTACTCATCTACAGTAGGAAAGTATCTCTACTCTGAACAGATGAAACTTAGAATTGCAGAATATACATCCACAATAAAAACTAAGAAAAAATTATGCTAAGTTATCTGCATAGCCGTGGAAAGCAATAAATCCTTTGGAGATACTCTAGGTACTATTGGAATTCTAAAGATAATAGTTCCCTTAGAAACAGTACTGGAGAAATGGCAAATGTAACTAACAAAGTAATAAATGGGAAAAAAGACAAAGAAAAATATGATAAAGTTTTAATCTAATATTTACAGAGAAAACCCAACAAAGTTAAAGCCCTTATTCCCTCCACAGTGTCTTCAGTGTGATGTTTGTTCTGAGAATGATCAATTATTAAAGGCATAAAGTATGAATAAATTTCCTGTTATGAACGTATGGGCCTGACTTACTGGTCTGTCAGGTTTTTTCTGTTATAATTCCACCCCTTTCAGCGGAGTCACATTGATGTACAAGTGGTAAATCATAGAATCATAGAGCCACAGTGTTGGAAGGGACCTCTGGAGATCATCTAGTCCAACCCCCCTGCCAGAGCAGGGTCACCTAGAGCAGGTTGCACAGGAACGCGTCCAGGCGGGTTTTGAATCTCTCCAGAGACGGAGACTCCACCGCCTCTCTGGGCAGCCTGTGCCAGTGCTCTGCCACCCTCACAGTAAAGAAGTTCCTCCTCATGTTTAGGTGGAACTTCCTATGCTTTGTGCCCATTACCTCTTGTCCTGTCACTGGCCACCACTGAAAAGAGCCTGGCCCCATCCTCCTGACTCCCATCCTTTAAGTATTTGTAAGTGTTGATAAGGTCACCCCTCAGACGTCTTTTTTCTGGACTGAAGAGACCCAAATCCCTCAGTCTTTCTTCATAAGAGAGGTGTTCCAGTCCCCTAATCATCTTCACAGCCCTTTGCTGCACCCTCTCCAGCAGTTCCCTGTCCTTCTTGAACCAGGGAGACCAGAATTGGACACAGTACTCCAGGTGCGGCCTCACCAAGGCAGAGTAGAGGGGGAGGATGACCTCCCTCGACCTGCTGGCCACACCCTTCTTGATGCACCCCAGGATGCCATTGGCCTTCTTGGCCACGAGGGCACATTGCTGGCTCATGGTAATCCTGTTGTCCACCAGGACTCCCAGGTCTCTTTCCACAGAGCTGCTCTCCAGCAGGCCAGCCCCCAACCTGTACTGGTGCATGGGGTTATTCCTCCCCAAGGGCAGCATCCTACACTTGCCCTCATTGAATTTCATAAGGTTCCTCTCTGCCCAGTTCTCCAGCCTCTCTAGGTCTCTCTGTATGGCGGCACAGCCTTCTGGTGTGTCAGTCACCCCCACTAGCTTTGTGTCATCAGCAAACTTGCTGAGGGTGCACTCTATCCCCTCATCCAGGTCATTGATGAATATATTAAAGAGGACTGGAACCAGTACTGACCCCTGGGGAACACCACTCGTCACTGACCTCCAACTGGACTCTGTGCCCCTAAGCACGACCCTCTGAGCTCTGTCTTTCAACCAGTTATCTATCCACCTTACTGTCCATTCATCAAGCCCACTCTTCCTAAGCTTCCCTATGAGGATGCTGCGGGAGACCATGTCGAACGCCTTGCTTAAGTCAAGGTAGACCACATCTGTCGCCTTCCCCTCATCTATCCATCCAGTCATGCCATCATAGAAGGCTATCAGATTAGCCAGACATGCCATAGTTGTATATCATAGTGGTATATGGCTAAACTTAACAATTCTCCTAAATTAGAGCACGGTGAATTATTTCTTCCTTCCCAAAACAGTGTGAATTTTGAATGTCCGTTCATTATTCATCTTGTTTGATCAACTACTTGCATGGATAGGAATATGGGGGATGGGAGGACAAATCTGAGCAGGGCGGCTACTATTATTTTTTATTGCAATCTACCTTTACAGCATCACAGGACAGTTGAGGTTGGAAGGGACCTCTGGAGGTCATCTGGTCCAACTCCCCCTGTTCAAGCAGATTCACCTAGAGCCCGTTGTCCAGGACTATGTCCAGGCAGAGTCTGAATATTGCCAAGGATGGAGACTCCACAATCTCTCTGGACCACCTGTTCTAGGTCACACTGAAGGATACTACAAATATCACACGGAACACGTGGGCAACCTGCACTGTTTGGTATCTCTGATGTTTCTGATTGAGTTATGGTGGTAAGAAGACAATGGGTTGAAAAAAATAATATCAAAGTGACCAGTAAGGAGTTTTATTCACCTGAAATTAACCATTTGCGTCTTATTAGCTGCAAACTTCATCAATCTTACTTTTCTAATGAGAAAGTACAGATGAAACAGATAGATGAAGGTCCTATTGAGTCCATTTCCATTCTATCAAAGTGAATCAAATCAGATAATTTATGATTTTGTTTTCCCAAAGTGAAAGGGTTCTGGTAGCAGTCAGAACAGTGCATGAGATGATGTGAAGCAGAAAATAGCTCTTTTTTTTCCAATCAACTCTTTGCTATACTTTTAAAGTTCCAAAAGACAACTAATCAGATATCACTGCTGCGAAAGAAAGCGGATTTCTACCGAAAATTTGAAAATTAATTGTGATTTCTGTAATAATTATCATTGCTTAATATTTCAAAATATCTTCCATCATTTAAAAAAATGTTCAAAAATATACTTTTTTGTAATTTTATTCCCATTCATATCTTCTACTTTTTTCACCTCTTTCTTTTGTTTCTTCTTATGAAGTGAGTAGCATCCAAGCAAAGACAAAGTCCTGAAAATAAAAAAAACATTTCACTTTTTTCCAGTGGAGAAGAAACTTTAAAGGTTAATAAAATGCCACAATTATGCAAAAAAATATATATAATTTTAGATTTTATTTTCCATTTAAAAGATCGAGTGTCTTCAAAAGAAACTTAGGTAACCCATCAGACAAATCTAATCAAACCATGCTAATTTCTGTGGTCGGGGAACTAACTGAAACCATGTAATGGCTGGCTCTAAATCCCCAGATTACTTGGCTAGTCTCCCAGCTACAAACTCAGCTTGCCTGTTTGTGTGTTAAGGTAGTTGGGACTGAGCAGTTCTGATGTATAATCACCTCTGGTAGTCTGTACTGCTTGGGACAATGTGACTCTTGATTTGTGAGGCTCCTGAATGTGTGGGAAGGGGCAGAACACGTTCCTTTCTGCACACTGGAAAGGAATATACTGGATATATTTTATAGGATAGTTGACAGGTTTCAGATTCCCAGACAGCAATGATCCTTGTTATCACTCTGTCTGTGGTACTATGTATTAAGAATATCTTTCTTTAGACCAACTCACATAGCTGGGAAAAGTCTTTGAAGCATACAGTCCCTTCTTTACGTCTACACCAGTATTCCCACTTTTTTTTCTGGCTACTTAAGTGAATCTTTTATCTTTATGTTTCTATTTCCTGAATAACGTGGTATTATTATGAAGAACAGTAATAAGTATTTTTAGCATCCGGAATAGGAAAGGACAGGCTGGAGACTCTTCACTGCTTTGGAGCTAGACTATTGCTGAATTTAGCAAGAGGTGTGAGCCAGCAGCAGGTGCCTTTCTACAGAAGGATCTTTTCACCATTGGGAGGGATGGGAGCTCAGTTCACCCTTCTCACTTCTGAGCTTTGAGGAGGCTGAGGAATCCCACTGCTCATGGGATGTGGGTGCCCCAGCTCTGACACTGCCCAGGGATTTGCCTTCTAGTAGCTTTCCAGGATACCCTCAGGTCAAGACATACTGGTGACTCTAGCTATCAATTAGCTTCTGTCTTTCACAAAAGTAAAACATTTTATTTTCTGGCTAGGAGAATTATTCTGCTTATTCTGGGCTGAATGGGTGCCAGCGAGCCTCCTGCCAGGGTGCAGTGAGCAGGGCCTGTCCGATGAGGCCACGGAATGGAGCAGTGGGGCCATGGGATGGGATGGTGCAAGGACATCCCCCCACGGGCCCTGAGGTGACCAGAAGAGCCAGGCCAGTGCCAAGAGGCTGTGGTCATCCCACAAGTCTGTCACGATGAGGCAGGACAGGATCAGGCTAAAAAGGTAAAGTCAGCAGGACAGACTCAAGGAGGTGTGAGAACAGGCTCAGCACAGCTGCGACACAGCTCAGGCAGGGACCAAGAGCATGAGCTGAAACTTCACAGCAGCTCCCAAGCAAAGAGAGGGAGCATCTGCTGAGGGTTCTTCCTAATTTTCCACAAAGGAGTCCACTGCCAGGCAAGCCTTCTCAAACAGACGTCTTCTATCAGAGGGCTGCCTTGAGCACAGAGAGACAACAATTCCCCAAGGAGAAGGGGAACATGCTCCGGGACCTGACCTCCCAAGCAAAGATCTTATATCTCCAATATCTTTCAGTAACAGCACCTTACAATTCCTCCTGAACTCAGAAATTCAGGGAGAGCTGAATATTTCCAGCAAGTTCATCAGGAGCTGCGAGAGGCAGGGGTTTCTAAATGGGTCTGATCCTGGGAATGTCTGCAGAAACAAGGCCTTCTCTCCAAACTGGTAATGTCGAGAAGAAATACCTGATAATTTTTTCTGGTTTGAGCACTGAGTTAATAACTCAACATAAATTTTTGTGTGCGCATTCTCTCTCACACAAGCACGCAGAGCACTTTTATGGAGCGTTGAACCATTTTGGATTTGTCCCTCTTTAAGAAAAAAGGTTCACATTTTAAAGGTTACTTGAAAAATCATAAAGGAAAATAATGTAGCTAATTTCTGAAATTCACAGTTTTTCTTAAAATACAGTAAAGTTTTATAAAGTTTTAGATTTAAGGCATTTCTGTTAAGAGAAAAAGCCTTGGATGCTAAAAAACAAAGTACAAAGTAAAAATTCTTTTCTTTGTTGAATTGTTGAAGTTTTTTTGTTGAAATAGGACCTGAATAAACTGAAATTCTGAACACACTATATTAACAAAATAATCCCCAGAAAATCTTTTAGTTTCTGCAGCATGAGGCTGGGGTTGAGAGTAGTTTGTAGAATGGCCCTCTTTATTTTAAATTTCCTCTCCCAATCCAGTAGCTTTTTTACCTTTTTTTTTTTTCTTCAAGATTATAAATTCATTGCTCCTCCCCAACAGGATTTTTTTTTTAATTGTCGTCTAGTTTTGGATTCTTTGAATTGTTATTTGGCATCAAAATCTTAGCTGGATATTTCAATGACTCCAGAAACAATAGGTATCACAGATAAATATAACAAACTACAAATACTGAAAATTTTCCTCTCCGTTTTTAGCCCTTTAAACATTTGTAGCAGTACAGTTAAATAATATCATCTTTTACATCACACACACATAATTTTTTTCTTGTTTATTTAGGGATTTTATTTGGTGTCTGGAAAAAATATAAAAAGGAAAACAGCCATACAATCTTCAGAAATAAACAGAACGTTAGTTAACTAATATTTTAAATTTTCTAGCAGGAAATTATAAAATGAACCTCTGATGTTACATAGAATCAATTTTACATGATTAGAATAGCTGACAACAGAAAATCTCATATAAACTCCAGAATAAAAATTTTTAAGACTCAAGATAAAGAAATACATATTCCTCAGATGCACATTCCTATTTAATTAAGAAAAAAATATGTCTCTCTTTCAAACCTCTAAATTGTTATCAACAGCCTCCTTTCTCTCCCTAAATAAACATATGAAGAACAGTGAGCTCTAATAGGTACTACAAAAGAATAAATTGCATTCTTCATTCCTTACTACCACTTTTAGATCACTTTATGTATTTTGGCCTAGAGACTCTTTAAATCTACCCAAGAGTAGCTGGTATTTCTGACCACACAACAACTCAGTGGAGTAATATATCCATATATTTATCTCCTGTGCACAATGTTTTTTCAGTTACCCAGACCTTGTGCTTGAACTCATCATGGTTGTGTATGCTGCTTCCCTAGAGGTGGCTGTAAATTGTAGGTGGGTGAAGCTGCCAAACTAACAGTTTTGTTTAATTTGCTACAGCCATGAGCCAAGGGGAAGGAAAGCATTTCTGCAGGGTCCAGATCGTGCAGTCATATCATATGAGCCTCTCCAGTGTACTCAGCAGAGAGGAAAGTGTTTTCCTTCAGTGAGACAGACAGACACACGGGCTCTGTCCTGCCAGTTCCTTGGCCATGAGTGTGTTATAACGGAAAACTTACTCTGATTTTACTCAGTTCGTCTTAGTCAGCCAAAAGGCAGCTTTCAAGAAATGAACTCCAGAAATCTAGCAAGTCTGCACTGAACTTATACAAATACAATGTGTATTTTTTTTCTTTTCAGGACTAGAACTAAGTTGAGAAGAACTGAAAAGGGATGAGAAGAGATTAACTCTTTGACAGAGGTGTCAAACACCCTCTAACAGGTTCAACACCCTCTAACCAGGTTTTTCAGATGTTCCACACCTTGGGGGTTTAATATTTAATACCAAATTTACATAATTGAAGTTATTTGACATTGCATGAGATTTAGCAGAGTGACAAGTACAGCACTTAAATCACAATACAAACACAGCACTCGGAGCATAGCAATTGCAATGTGCAGTTGACTTACAATACAAATGTAATTATCATTACCGGCTTTTGTGATATGCTCATTGTCACAATGCCAGGCATCCCCAGTAGTCAGGAAGGAATACATGGGTTGAAATCAGCTCAGGACTGATGCCTGGAGTTCTTCCTGTTTGATTTTTTTGAGGGTTTATACTCTGTTTTGGGCTGAGCCATGATACACTCGCCAGTGCTGATCTGGATAACTCAGGAAGATACATACTTACATTTTTTTTTTAATTAATTCTAGATATGCTTGGTGGTACCCAATTCCAGTGGGCTTTGGAGCCCAGACGACTCCTCCTCCTGCAGTGATCTCTAGAGCCTGGGTTCCTCCCAGCCTGGCCCAGCAGACAGCGGCAGCAGTCCTCTGGTCCATCCAGTAGTGAGAATGTGTGCATGTTCCCAATAGGCTGTACACAATATATATACAAATCCCACACTATACACAATATATATACATATTTACATTACTACTGACCACACACATCAACATGAATAGAAGGACAGACTCAGCACGTACATGAACAGAAACAGCACCAATGGCCTCATCCTGTTCCCTGCTCTGGCTGATCCAGATGAAGATCTATTCGTGGGAATATAACCACACATATGTATAATGCGGTTACCCCTTGCAGCTGGGCTCTAACACATGGCCTTTCCAGGAGCTACCTGGCGCTTGACCTCCCCAGCTGCTGGGACTTGGCTCATGAGTCCCCATGGACCCCACTCCAGCTGCTGGTGCAGACTCTTTTGGCACAGATGCACACACAAGCAGGTCTTGCCCCTTGTGACCCCCAGGATCTATGGTCTCCCCGGCAGCTGTCCCGGAGTCTCTTGATCCCCAATAGCCAGCTTCCCCCTGACCTGCCCTTACGGACATACCTGGCTCCCAGGCCAATTCACTGACTCACTGGCTAGTCCATCTTGATCTAGCGCTCACACACTCACTTGTACATCTGCACTCACTCCAGGTGCTGCACCATGGACACACGGACCTCTGGCCCCTGGTCTGACTTTCGTGGCTGGCACTTGCTGTCCTTCATTCTGGTCTCTCCAGCCCCTGCACCCAGGCACACCTGCCCTCCAGCCTACCATCCCAGCCCTGCTGCTGACACCAGGCCCTCACTGCAGTTGCTGTCACCACAGAAACATGGTCTCTCTGTCCCGTGGTCTCGTGCCAGTTGCTGGCACTTAGACCTCCATCCACACAAATGCACACAAAATAGACCCCTATGCCTGGGAGAAGAGTTGGACATAGAGTTTCATTAGAAGACAAGACAGACTGCTGTGATCAGGTCCAGACAAATGTAAATATCTGCCGTATCTACTAGCAACTGGTCCTTTTTATCCCCTTTTCCCTCTATTTTCCCATGCTTGTTTCTCCACCTTCAGTTCCTCCCCTAAATATCCTATAATAAGTATTGTGCAAACACAAAATGTTCATCCCCTTCATCCCATAAAGTGTCCATACCCCTGAGCAGCAACCGTCTTCAGTCTGAAAGGTGCTTCAGCATTGACTTATCTTGACGGGTTTCATGGCTGGACACTGGGGCTGAGGTTCTGCTGGGTCTGTAATTCAGGTTTTCCCCTGCCTGCCATTGTGCCCCTGTGCTTCTCTGGGCTTGTGCAGATCGGCCTTAGATGGGCTGATGGCAGCTGGGATGGGCCTGGGAGTAGCTGGGCAGGGTATTATTTAGGCACCTCCTTGAAACTTCCCTGGGTAAGTTTTCATTCCTGTCATAAGAAAAACACTATTATTATTTTTTTTAGGTATCAAAACAGCGTATTTCTCCTTAAAGTTCTTCCTACAAAATATTTAGTGTTTTCTCTGTTGCTCTTCTTTTTTTTTTTTTTCTCCTGCAAAAATAAACAAGAAAATTTCAGCACAACTAAGATTTGGTGAGGATAGAAGCATCTGAAAACAATGCAGAGTCAGGCCACGAAAACAACAGACTTTTTTAAGCCTTCTTTTCTATTACTTTTTGATGACAACTTCTAAACTATTAAAAACAATGTTTGACCTTAAGTAAAAAAATCTCAGATACTGTGATAACAGACAGCTGTAGAAAATTTCCCATAGATGAAAGACTGTACAAACACCACAATATATTTGCATGATAAGTTTGCATAGCTGATTTTTTTCAGTGTATTCGTCTACAGCACCCCGCTGCAGCTCGCCCCAAACAACAAAAATGAACTGTCATCTGCTTTGAGCCCACAGATAAGTTAAAAACACAAGTCATGTAGTTTTAATGTCTCTTAACTTGGTCATCTGATATTTGCCGAGAGCTAACATTTGCAAACCAACCTGCTAAAGGAAGAACAGTGCATCACATGCTCTTTGACTTATTCACATTTTCACTAACCTAAGTTGTCCATGGTGATTTTGAAAGTAGACTTCCAGTGGAATTTTTGATACTTTTGGTTCACTTACATTTAAACATACTTGGAAAGCAAGAGCTTTTTGTCTACAATCCAAATGGAAAGATACAGTAAATGACTTTTATTTCCGATACCACTTACAGTCTCTTTTAGTCAGCCAACTAACACCTAATACTACAAATCATTATAAATTTAGCTATTAGAGGCAGGTAGGCAAATAGAATTTAGCAGGGCCTGAGGTAACAACATAAAAAAATACAGATTGCTTTCAAACACCGTGAATACTCATGAATATTGAGTCTTACTATAGTATCTGCAAAATATGCTCTACTTGATGCAGAGGAGCTGCTGTTTGCTGTACACTAAATTTATACAAACTTTTCTATATGATAGCTATATCATTTTCTAGCAAAGGAAGGAAGAGACTGGTATGTGAATAAACTGGCAAATATTTTATGGGCAGAAACATTGAATGCCATCCAGACCAACGGTTATGATGACATTACAAGACCAGCCAACATTAGTTCCCTCACTTTTGGAAACTTTTTAAAGCGTTGGCTGTTGACAGTAAGGTTTATTACCTATGTAGGTAAATTTAAACATGTCTTTCATATGTAAAACCATTACCAAACATCAGGGTCTTCAAAGGCTTGTGTTTGGTATGCTTTATATGGCTAGTACCAGAGAGACACCTTTTCAGGAAGAATAGCCACATATTTCATATGCTTGATGAAATACTGCAGGAAAATCAAAAAAGCAGAAATGTTAATGAGATTTGGAGTTGTAGTAGTACACTTAATAGTAACACATGATAACGAAATTCTGGTCCCTGTCAAATAGCAGTGTAGAGTGTAATTACCGAGACCATGAAATATAAAACCTGCTTTTGGCTTCCCTGCTAATATTCAGTCACCCACCAAACTGCAGGAAGCACTTACATGCTTTACTTTATATTCATCTACTGAAAAAATCAGATTACTAATATATATATATTATATATTATATATTATATATTATATATATTATAACTATGCTATTACTAATATTACTGAAATGCCTTCAGTGGTTCAAAGAAAGAAAACCTCTCTACTGCTTTTGGGTTTTTTTATAGACATATAAAATATTTTTGACTGAGAGGAATTCTAAAAAAATCATTTGTGTGAAAGAAAATGGTCTGGAGCATTGTCAGCAATGATTTGGCTGACTTTTTTTTGTTTTTATATTTCCTACTAAAAAAAGGTTTTGTACTATTCTTGTGTTAGAGAATAAAACAAGAATCTAGACCTGAGCTTCTTACTGACTGAGCATTTTCTGATGCAGGCTTCTTATTTAGCCAGTAATTTAGCACATTTTTACGTATTCGTGGTTAAACATTCAGACCAAAATATCTTCAGGCTTCAGTGATATTTCTTGAGACCAGGAAAGAATTAAAAATTAAATATTAGCAAAAAAACCCTGAAAAATTACTTTATAGTTTGGAATTTTAAGAATGAAACATATGGTATCAACCATGGCAGTTTGTTGCTATTTCTGGCAGGTAAGCAAAATGCAAAATTTAAATTTTAATGAAAAGAAGCAGTGGAATATTTTCTACTTACTGAGCTAAGACCAAAAAAGGAAAATGTGAACACTGAAAAGTCCGAGTGAAATAGCCCTTTCTGAACTAGTAGTAACATACTTTGAATGACTCTGTAAATACCACAGCATACACCTGGAATGCAGGAGCATTAAATGTTTATTCTTTCTGTTCTGGAGCACCGTTATCTAAGATGATATTATTGAATTAATAAAATGCATGTTTTGATATCAGCAAATTGCAACAGCAACTAATTTTTATTCTATTCAATATTCACCTTATATTTGGCTGTGAGAATAATGAGATTTGAGCTCACATAATAACATTCAGAAACAATCCGTTCAAGCTCTTTCAGGCAGCACTAGCAAATAGAAGTTGTTCAAGTGTAGCACAAAGCAGGAAGCGTATGAGTCTGGCTCCAAGGATGCTTTCACAAGTTGTTTGTTATGTTTGCAGGATATTCTGAGACCTGATTCAGTTCTAAATTAAGTAGCTAGAAAACTTCCCCCCGATTTCAACGAAAGATGAGTGCTTTTATAAGATTCAGCTTGTTGTTGACAAAAATAAACAGTCTCAGGTTTCTTGTTTAATTAAAAAAATATGTTTAATGTTTTCAGACTTCAGTGAGAAAAATCTTAAGGCAGAGCTCCTAAAGCTGTTCATGCCTACTCTAATAAGCCTATTACCAGTTTGTGTGCAGGCGGGAATCAAGATGGAGTGTTTCTTTGGAAGTGAATTCCTACTTCTGAAGTGAAGAATTTTCAACACGTGGGAACAAATGCAGCACTGTAATAATTCAAGAAAATGATGGCCTAGAGCATGCAAGTGATACATAACAGATCAGATAGTAAGTGCTTAAGAAAATTCCATTTATATGAAAAAATTAATTACTATAAATGATTAGATACTTTTCTTTGAAGTCTGGATCTGAATGTTAATGATAAAAATATTTAAAATAAAATATCAAAGAAAATAATGCTTTAGTCTGGTGAATTATAAATATGGGTAGTTCTGCTGCTGGATGTCATTATGTTTCTAGAATTAACTAAGCTCCGAATTGACATCCCTTATGCACAGAATAACTTAGGCATGTAATGAATTTAAAGTGTGTCCATAAACCCCATTGACTTCAGTGGTATTTAGGGATACGTGTAATGTCAAACACACACTGAGCTGCTTTCCTGAACATGGATGTTTTCTAGTAATGAAGTCTAAGAGGATTTTAATAGCTTTGGTTTTATTGATTTAATAGAAAGCAACTATAATTTTATCTGGTTATAAATAGTATTTGAATTAGCAGGGACATAAAAGAAACCATAAATTTAAGGCACCATCATGAAGTACTTAAAAAAAAAAACCCAACCACAAGCCCTTTTCAAAACTGACTTGTGCCCAGGGGAATCTTCATACTGTTTGTAATGAGAAGTGCTTTGTACTTTATTGAATAATTAAAAGTAAAAAGAATTCTATACAATTCACTCAAACAATAACAGTAGACTTTTTAATCCTTAAAAGTAGGTGGGAAATTCTGGGAAAAATGATGAGGAAAAAAAAGTGTTTTTCAAGGACAACTGTTTCCAAAAAACCCCACTTAATTATGGTAAGTGAAAAGAGCATGACAATATATGTGTGCTTTTACATTGTTTCTTTCCCTTGGAATGAATTTGTGGGTGTACTCATGTTTTTTAATAGTGATCTTGAAAAACTCTGTAGTTGCATTTCATCCTACATGAAAATTATGTCAGGCCAGAGAATTCTGAGAATTTTAGCTTTATGCTCACATATCTCTCTTGTTGATTTTTATGCAGACATTTATGTTATTGGCTACAGATCAAAACAGCTGTTCAGATATGCTAGTGCAGATATGTATTTGAAGAATACTTAATATTCTATATTTATCTGAGAAATGTCCCACCTCCAATTTTAATCACCTGGACAAGATTTAGAAACCATTGACTTGATTTAGGTGACCTATGCCATACACAAAATAAAAAGGTATTGTGTGCTCAGAGGTAAGAGTAGTGAGAATAGTTCAAGAACGGTTCATTACAGGGAGCAAATTTGTGAAATATTACTAACTAGTAAAAATAATCAATGCATTCATAAAAGCAAATCTTTTTGATGGATGATTTCAATAGAAATAAAATATTTGTAAATTATTTTTAATCAGGATCACTTCATTGTTTTGATTTACAAGGTAGCCTACCTCAACCCTTATATCAACAGAGTAGGGTAGGTAATAAAAGATAATAATGGAATAGGAATTACATGCCAGTGATGATTACCTCTTCAATCAATTTCGTACTGAGAAAAAGATGAATAGCCCTATACCCCGAGGAAATATTAAAATACTAGTTAACTTAAAGCTTGTACTTCTTGAACTAAAATATGCAGTACTTCCCAAGAACTGTTGAGTATCTTACAGTTTTATACATTGTTCTTTTGGAATAGATAGTGGAAAATAGACATGAAATTAAAACATGCTTTTAACAGTTTTATTTACTAGTATGAACTGACAACCTTAATTTCAATTTTTTTAGGTGTTCTATGATACTGTGAACAGATAGACTATTAGATATCACTTTGCTTTATAACAATATCGTTTCATTTTTAATGACATGGACTTTATACTAATACAGTTACATTACATTTTTATATTTTCTTATTTGAAGTAAGAAAACAAATTAACACATCCAGTCTTAACAGGTATTGTCAGAAGTCCAAACACGT
This sequence comes from Chroicocephalus ridibundus, assembly GCF_963924245.1. Taxonomy (NCBI): domain Eukaryota; kingdom Metazoa; phylum Chordata; class Aves; order Charadriiformes; family Laridae; genus Chroicocephalus; species Chroicocephalus ridibundus. Next base: position 90,868,840 of record NC_086284.1, on the reverse strand, counting down.
AACCTTATTTTGCATCTTGCTCTGACTGAAAGGTTTCTTGTTTCTTGTGTTTTCCTGTTGTTACCTACCATTCTAGGCTTCATGAATTGTCAAAAAATAAGTTTTGGTTAGTTGACTTTCACTGAAGTGTCAGAGGAACAAGCAGGGAGGGAGTGTCTTAATTTAGCTCATTCCCAGGGAAGATACTGCTTCACATGTGATTTGACTCTTGGGTTGTCTTGTGCGAGACTTGTGCATCTTGCTCCACTGGGCATGGCTAAATACTCAAGTTTAGGCTGTTTCACATCTCATTAATTTGTCTTCCTGACATCTGGCAGGCACTGGATGGAGCAACTGCTTTTTCTCTCATAGACTTAAAAGCATGAGAGATAATTCAGTCCCAGAAATCCTTGGGTTACTTTGCTTACATCTTCCTCCTTGCTACACGCACACAAAGTGACAGAGGATGCTGTTATTCTTGGTAACTCTATGATTCTTTTGCCCTTACCATAATTCCATTCCTCTTTTAAAACTTACAGGCATTTAGCTAATATATTATTGCTCTTGTGTAAAAATATTAAGCCCAGCATGTTTGGGTTCAGAGAAAATGTCAGTTATTGCTAATGATGGATAATGAAAAAGAGATGAATAGTCAAAATACAGGTGGCGTAATCATGGATGCAGCAACAGCTGACTCATTTTTTCCTGTTAGATTGTCACAGACTTTGCAGATATGAAAGTTGTGTTCCAGTTCTTCCCATTTGGAAAGGAAAACATGCAAAATATTTTCATAGACACTAAAATTTCATAACTTCTGAAACCTGAAGATACTGGTTTTTGGTTTTTTTCCCAATTTAATATGGAGAGATTGTCATGAATAATTACATGCCACAGTTGCGCCATTTTTTTAAAAAAAAAACTAATGCAGAAACTTGCATCCTGCATGACAGGTATTGGTGGTTTAGAACCAAATTTATAAAGCTGAAATTACTCCTGGCTCTTAATAAAGTCCACTGTAAATTGGGTGCAAAAGCCAGCCAGGATATTTGGTTTGAAGTATCTGTGATGAATTTTTTTCCGTCTTCAAATGTAATTGAACCTACAGAATTACTGTGAGAAGAGAGAGCTTGCGACATCATATTCATTCTTCTTCATTCTCAGAGATTAAGAAAAGTGTGTTTACTGTTTTAGAGGTTATTGCCATCTCTTTAATTTCAATCTGCCATCCATTTCCAATGTTCTTGAATTCATTATATGTGACAAGCTAGCCCAAACCAGAACAGCAGTGCATCTCAATGAGGAGACAGAGGTATATCTGTAAAGTTCATAGAGTCATTAAAATATAACACTTCTTCCTTTACAGGACCACACTGAGGTGATGAAATGCACTAATTTTAATCTAATCAATGGGAATAGCAGCTCTGTAAGTAAGCTCAGCAATGCACAAGATATGCAAAAATCTTACTAAAAGAATTTCATGTCCCTGATGCCTTGTGTTTTAATCTACAGAGTACTTTTGTCTGATGCCCAGTTTTCCCTTGACAGCTTCCCAACGCATTTTGGATCCAGACTGAAAAGGTGTCAAATGGAAAAATATCTGCTGATTCAACCAGTATTGTGTTAATCAAGTAACAGTTTTAGCTGTACTTAGCAATGAAACTATGATGTCCTATGTTCTTGTCAGTCTCCTTACATAGATCTCACTACACACAGGTCTGAGCATACAGGAAGCATCACTAAAAACAGTGGGACTATTTATTTAAAATTGTGGCCCTTCTTAAGAGATATTTATATCTGTTCTGAAAGATTTTAATTTTGGTTTGATGATGAGCAAGAGTTTTGGACAAATCTTTCTCTAATAGTTGATGTGCCTGCTGATAGTAGAGACATAGAGGAAAACCAAGCAGAACATAAGTGTTCTTCTCAAAGTGAAGTGAAAGCACACAATGGAATTTCTTAAAGTGCAACCATGTAGCAGGTCATGGGAATCAGAAGCTCCCTTGTTTTCATTTTTCCTGGGCAGCCTTTGATTGAAACTTGGGTAATTTGTTCTGAACTTTTAATTTCATTAAATGTTAAAGAATAGCCCACAAGTTCAATAGTACGACTTTCCTGATCTAAGATTTCTGTTAGGTTCACAAGGCTATTCACATTCTTCTCCCCCTTTTTAGCAGTTTTAATTTGCAGGAAATTTGTTGTAATATGCTTCTGGAAGTTTTCTTTTTCAGTCGTCCTTAAAAACATGTGAGAAGGATGTAAAGGATTTTACCAGTTACAAATTCTACATCCCTCAGCAGTTACAAGTCAAAAAAAAATAGTTTTCTACAGGTGGTTATAGACAGAATATTCTCACCATTAAACTGTTTTCTACAGGGAGGCATAGTCAGAATGTTTACTCTATTAAAGTTACTATTCAATAGAAAATTTAATTTTCAGCTGAATGTATGTGTATAGAATGATTTCCACAGAAAATTTTAACATCAGACTGATATATACAAAAGAGAGTAGAGCTTGAAAGCTGCAAACTACTCCAGGAGGGCATAGTGGTTGGAAATAACTCTTTCTTTCTGTCAAAATGGAGATTCTAGTTGGAAAAATCCTGTTAGCCTCCACAAGAGGCAGAGAGTCTTTCAGGCAGGAAAGCTATGATGAGCTCCATAAGTCAGTACTTCAGATTCCACCCAAGAAACACCAGTTAGACTCTGCAGATCAAGGAGCTATTTAAATGTCATAAGGCACCTTTTTTACTTTCATTTTTTCTTTTTTTTTTTTTGAACTATGCAGCCCTCTGATTTCAACTATAGGTGAAAATGTGGAGCTATTGTCACTAAAGTGATCATAAAGAGTAAAATAGGGCAGCCTGAATGTAACCAGTTCTGCAATGATGCAACAGTTTCAATAAGAATAAAATTTCTGTTTCCAGCTTAGACAAGTTACATTTTTAATTACAAAAGTCATTTTATCTTAAGAGTATTTAAAGACACAAAAATGAACAAAATGTGTTGCTGTCACTTGAAAACAAGAAAAGATGTTTTGATGAACATCTTAAACCACTAAACTCATTATTTTTTTAAAAAAGAAATACTAACATCCAAATTGGGACAATTCAGATCTGCTGTATACATGACCAGCAGGTTGCCACAAATTAATTGGTCTGCGAAGTGAATGCATTAGCATAATGATAAGGGTTTTATAGGTAATAACATGTATGTAATTATAACGAAAAATATCTTTGTGTCTGTCAAAGTTGACAAAAATACCAAAGGCATAGTTCTTATCAGTTTTATAATAATGTGGAAATCAGCATTTGTTAAGAATAAGTATATATTTATTTCTGACTCTATATAGAATCATAGAATCATAGAATTGCTGAGGTTGGAAGGGACCTTTAAGATCATCAAGTCCAACCTTTAACCTACCCTGACAAAAACCACTTCTAAACCATGTCCCTAAGTGCCCCATCTACCCTTTTTTTAAACACCTCCAGGGATGCTGAATCCACTACCTCCCTGGGCAGCCTATTCCAAAGTTTAATAACCCTTTCACTGAAAAAATGTTTCCTAATATCTAATCTAAACCTCCCCTGACTTAACTTGAACCCATTTCCTCTCGTCCTATCACTTGTCATCAGGGAGAAGAGGTCAGCCCCCATCTCTCTACAACCTCCTTTCAGGTAGTTGTAGAGGGTGACAAGGTCTCCCCTCAGCCTCCTCTTCTCCAGGCTAAACAACCCCAGCTCCCTCAGTCGTTCTTCATAAGGTTTGTCCTCCAGACCCCTCACCAGCTTTGTAGCCCTTCTCTGGACACGCTCCAACACCTCAATGTCCCTCTTGTAGCGAGGGATCCAAAACTGAACGCAGTACTCGAGGTGGGGCCTCACCAGTGCTGAGTACAGGGGGATGATCACTTCCCTAGTCCAGCTCACCACACTATTCCTGATACAGGCTAGGAAGCTGTTGGCCTTCTTGGCCACCTGGGCACACTGCTGGCTCATATTCAGTGGGCTGTCAACCAACACCCCCAGGTCCTTTTCTGTCAAGCTGCTTTCGAGCCACTCTGCCCCAATCCTGTAGCGCTGCATGGGGTTGTTGTGACCCAAGTGCAGGACCCGGCATTTGGCCTTGTTGAACCTCATACCATTGGTCTCAGCCCATCGGTCCAGCCTGTCCAGATCCCTCTGCAGAGCCAACCTACCCTCAAGCAGATCAACACGCCCGCCCAGCTTAGTGTCATCTGCGAACTTACTGAGGGTGCATTCGATCCCTTCATCCAGATCATTGATAAAGATATTAAAGAGAACCGGCCCCAGCACCGAGCCCTGGGGGACACCACTTGTGACCGGACACCAACTGGATTTAACTCCATTTACCACCACTCTCTGGGCACGGCCATCCAGCCAGTTTTTTACCCAGCAAAGAGTACAGCTGTCCAGGCCATGAGCAGCCAGTTTCTCCAGGAGAATGCTGTGGGAAACAGTGTCAAAAGCTTTGCAAAAATCCAAGTAGATAACATCCACAGCTTTTCCCTCATCCACTAAGTGGGTCACCTTATCATAGAAGGATATTAGGTTTGATAGGCATGACCTGCCCTTCACAAACCCATGCTGACTGGGCCTGATTACCCTGTTCTCCTGCATGTGCCGTGTAATGGCACTGAGGAGGATCTGTTCCATGACCTTCCCAGGCACCGAGGTCAGACTGACTGGCCTGTAGTTCCCCGGATCCTCCTTCCGGCCCTTCTTGTGGATGGGTGTCACATTTGCTAACCTCCAGTCAGCTGGGACCTCCCCGGTTGTCCAGGACTGCACATAAATTATACCAAGTGGCCTGGCGAGCACCTCCGCCAGCTCTTTCAATACCCTTGGGTGGATCCCATCCGGCCCCATAGATTTGTTCACCTCCAGGTGCTGAAGCAGGTCCCTCACCGTTTCCCTTTGGATTACGGGGGCTTCATTCTGCTCCCCATCCCTGTCTTCTAGTTCAGGAGTCTGGGTGCTCAGGGAACAACTGGTCCTACTGCTGAAGACTGAGGCAAAGACTGCATTAAGTACCTCAGCCTTTTCCTCATCCTTGGTCACTATGTTGCTGGCCCCATCTACTAGAGGACAGAGATAATCCTTAGTCCTCTTCTTATTGCTAATATATTTATAGAAACTTTTTTTGTTGTCCTTGACAACAGAAGCCAGGTTTAGCTCTAGCTGGGCTTTGGCCCTCCTGATTTTTTCCCTACATTGCTTAACTACCTCTTTGTAGTCCTCTTGAGTGGCCTGCCCTTCCTTCCAGAGGCCATAGATCCTGTTTTTTTCCCGAAGTTGCAACACTAGCTCCCTGTTTAGCCAGGCCGGCCTTTTTCCCCGACGGCTTGTCTTCTGGCACATGGGGACAGCCTGCTCCTGCGCCTTTAAGACTTCCTTCTTGAAAATCATCCAGGCTTCCTGGGCTCCTTTGCCCTGGAGGACTGCCTCCCAGGGGACTTTGTCAACCAGGCTCCTGAAAAGCCCAAAGTCCGCCCTCCGGAAGTCCAAGGTAGCAGTTCTGCTGACCCCTCTCCTTGCTTCTCGCAGAATCGAAAACTCTATCATTTCATGGTCACTGTTCCCAAGACAGCCTCCAACCTTCACAACCCCCACAAGACCTTCCCTGTTTATAAACAACAGATCCAGCAGGGCACCTTCCCTAGTTGGCTCTCTCACTAGCTGTGTCAGGAAGTTATCCCCAATACATTCCAGGAACCTTCTAGACTGTTCCCTCCCTGCTGTATTGTATTCCCAGCAGAAGTCCGGCAAATTGAAGTCCCCCACGAGGACAAGAGCTCGCGATCTTGAGATTTCTCCCAGCCGTTTATAGAATACTTCATCTACCTCCTCATCCTGATTGGGCGGTCTATAGCAGACTCCTACTACGATATCTGCCTTGTTAGCCCTGCCCCTGATTCTTACCCATAAACATTCAGTCTCATTATCACCATCATTAAGTTCAAAGCATTCATAACACTCCTTAACATACAGGGCCACACCCCCGCCTCTCCTTGCTTGCCTGTCCTTCCTGAAGAGCCTATAGGCATCCATGGCGGCACTATAGCTATGTGAGTCATCCCACCACGTTTCTGTGATGGCGACTACATCATAATTATCCTGCTGCACAATGGCTTCCAGCTCCTCCTTTTTGTTGCCCATGCTACGTGCATTAGTGTATAAGCACTTCAGCTGGGCTATAGGTCCTTTCTCCTTTTTACTGGCGGGAGCCGAAATTCTGCCACCCCCAGACTTATTCCTAAGGAGCCTGGTTACGCCCCCTATCTTTTCCAAGTCTAGTGCCAGCATGCCACCTTCAGGCTTTTTGCTAGCAAGCTTGGATCTATCCCCATCCCCCTTTGAATCTAGTTTAAAGCCCTGTCAATGAGCCCCGCCAACTCCTGCCCTAAAACCCTTTTTCCCCTCTGAGACAGGCTTTTGCCGTCTGTTGCCAGCAGGCCTGGCGTCCTGAAAAGCAGCCCATAATCAAAGAACCCAAAGTCCTGCCGATGACACCAGTCTCTGAGCCAGGCATTGAACAGTTGGCATTTCCTATTAATCTTCTCATCAATCCTCGCAACTGTTGGGATAGAAGCAAACACTATTTGTGCTCCTGATCCCCTAACCATCCGTCCCAGGGCCCTGAAGTCTTTCTTCATTGCCCTCGGGCTTCTTCCTGAAATTTCATCATTGCCTAACTGAAAAATCAATAAAGGGTAGTAGTCAGTAGGCCTAACTAGGGCAGGGAGTTTCTTCTGGACATCCTTAACTTTGGCCCCAGGGAGACAGCAGACTTCCCTACAGATTGGGTCTGGTCTACATATGGGACCTTCCACTCCCTTCAGAATCGAGTCCCCTACTACAAGGACCCGTCTTTCTTTCCTAACCGAAGATGTTGTTATACGAGGCTTAATCCGTCTCGGCCTCAGTGACAACTCCAAGTTCAGTAAGCTGTTGTCCTTCTCATCCTCCGGTTCCCTTTGCAGAACATCATATCCGTTCTGCAAGGGCACCTCGGATGGTGTGGGGGTCACCTGGGTGGCACGCCTGCCACGCCAGACAGGGACTTGTTGCCACTGGCCCCTGTCCTCTGAATCTCCACATCCAGCTGTGCTGCTAGAGGGTGGGGAGTGCTCTGTATGTGGAGCTCTGTCTGCCTGAGGTGCTTCTTTCAGGCAAGTCAGGATGCGACTCCAGTTATCTATCTCCTGTTCACAATCCCTTATACTTCTCTGACGACTTACCTGCTCACGGAGCTCCATCACTAGGTGATGGTCCCGCTCCAGGACAGTCCGTTTAGAGCTGCCGCGTGAGTCGTTGTCTCCGCTCCCGCTGCGTCAGCAGCCCACCCCCGCGCTGCCGGTTCCGCCACGAGGCGGCCGCTTTTCCCAGCCACGAAAGCCCTCGAAAGAGCCTTTTTGCCGGCCTTGCCCGCCGCGATCCCCTTCCCCAGTGAGGCCTTACCTGCACTGGAGCTGGTCTCCTCGGCGACTGAGCTCAATTTTGTGATTGCCAGCTTAGTTTATTTCCACTTTTCCTATCAAGAGTGGTTAACTAATAATTTAGCTGTAACATGTAGCTTAGAATACCATCATGATGTATGAGTTCTGAAAGGTGTTAATGAAAAAGCTCATTGCTACAAAAGGGAAGAAACTAGTTAAATTGTATTAAAAGTAGCAATGTCTGTCTTGGTCAGTGAGAAATAGAACAGTCTTTAAGAAGATGACGCAGGACATTGCCAGCAGGAATTAATACCTCTATATTTTCATTTATAGCTACAATGTTCTCCTGCCCCAATAGCAGCCTTTTCATAGCAAGCTTTCACGAGCGATTTGGAGATGGATAAAGGCAGTTATGAGACAAACTGTTATCCAATATTTAAGTTAAGTCTTTGTTGGAACTCCTTCAGAGTTTTTTAAGACACTCAGTTCACTAGGTTCTTTTATAAATTTCTGTGACTCCTCTTTTTGTGGTATCGGAGCTTGCTGAGACTCTCAGAGCTTTCATTTTTTTCCTGAGTCCATCAGACTGAAATCTTTCTTAAAATTTCTAGCTTTAGAATTCTGGGAATCTTGCATTATCAGACCGTTTCTGGAAATACCAAGATACTGCAGGATTTTTTTTTTCTTAAAGGCTTTCACCCAAGACAAGACTTTTTTTAAAGTTCCTTGTTACAATGGAGAACTCATATTTCTTATTTAGTCCATTTAAACTTAGGGCTCAAGGTCTCATTGTGCTACTGTTACTCTTAGCCAAGGAGAGAGTTCTAAGACCCCCTCTCTTTTCTAAGTACACTTTTTTTGAGAGGAGTAGGAATCTCATCTCTACATTTAACCTGAAAACATAGAATCCTTTCACTTGAAGAGCTGCATTTTCTGCACAGAGCGGAGGAACTGGATGGGATATTTATGAAGAAATTAAGCCCTGGTACCCCTGCAAAAATTTGTCTCTCTCCTTCTTGTGTCAGTAGGATACAAGGCAGGAGCCTTTTTCTTCCTTGTTTTCTATTGTAACACCCAATAGGCAAAACCCAAGTTTAAAAACCTCTGCGCACATAGCAAATATGTTGAGAAGCTTCTAAACTTGCATTTAGCAACTCCTCTGTTCTTCAGAGTGGAAAAAAAAGAACGGGAATAATACAAATAATACAAAGTTACGGTGCATCAGGTGTGTAGGCAGGTTATGGATACTGGTAATTGTTATGAAGCCTTTGTTGAAATTTATGATGTCAAATAATAGATAGTTCTCCATATGTGTCTTAAACTGGTGTGTTCAACAAAGCTATGGTTTGTGGCTGTCAGAATAGAAAAAAGCAAACTTGTTTCATCACACCTTAAACTGAGGATCTGAAAAGTTTTACACTGTGATAAGGCAGCTCCCCACGTTAGCAGTACTGCTCTTGTGCAGCAAATAGCATACTCTGACAAAGATACTTTTTATTCACTTTACTTTCTTCGATTATCTTCTGAATATAGGCAACTATATTTTTAGATAATCAGATCCTTTTTCAGGGGAAAACTGCTCTACGATATTGCATTTAGGGAGAAAATGAAAGTATTTAGTAGGAAAACATTCTTATTGCTGCAGATTATTAATGTTTAAGTTGTAGACTTTTTGTCAGGAGATCTTCCTGCTTTAATCCCAAAATTATTATTAATTTAGGCACACATAACTCAGCATTAACTTTCTACAAGAATGGTTACATACTGGTTTCCTAAAGGGCTGTTTTCCTTATTATGATGTACTCAAAGAATAAAGATCAAATGGAACCCTCTGCCTGATAGTTCAGAGTTTTTTCCTTCTCAGTACTGAACACTTTCATTGGAGGACTCTGCACCAATACTCTTTATTTTCCTAACTACTCCCACTAATATTCCATCAAGACTTTCACTAATAGTCTTACAGATTGGAAAAGGTTTTGTGTGGGAAGGGGTGACTTAAATACACCATACATAAAAAAAAATTCTACATATCTTTATCTCCAGGTTCACACACATTTCGTACAGTAATTGCTGCAATTAGTGAAAAAATAGTGTGGTGTTACTTATTCTGCAAAATGTTGCACACAGGTTGTTTTTGACACCTTAGTCACAAACACCCATCTAACAGTGAAGTATTTACCTAACAGCAGCATAGAATGAATTAAATTAAACACATACAATCACTGATTTCTTTAAAACAAGAAAGTATGTTAGACATCTGTGACAGGTTAACCTTCGCTAACAGCCAAACAGCCACCCAGACAGTCACTGACTCTCACTTTGTGTATTCTTGAATGCAAAATAACAGGTGGGATCCATGACCGAAAACAGATTTAGGTAGCCCTTTCCTAGCTGTTACAAATAGATTTGCCTACCATTTCTATTACATATTTTTATTTTTCTTTGCTACATTTAGCAAATTGACAAGAAGTCCTACAGTTAGTTTCTCATGATTATTTTTGCATCAAGAATGAAGCTCCCAATTTTAAAGCGCCCAAATTATTTCTGTTGTTACATTAAATATGGGATTATTCTACCATCTTTATACTGTCATAAAGTAAAGAGTATTATCACCTGTCATACCATAATCAAGAGTTTCGCATCCGCTGGAAGAGCTAATTTCTTTTTCTGATACCTCTGGAAAAAAGATAATCTTGTAAACGTACATACCCATATTAATTCTGAAAAAGATGTTGCAATCTACAAATTAAGGACATACTGAGGAAAAGGGAATGTGTGCCTGAAGTCTTGTTTCTTTTTTCCAACTGTACTTGGTCTAGTACCTTAGATATCTCTCTTCCTACAAATCTTGGGACATCACAGTTATGATACTTTTATCCAGAGATTTTGCAGGTTCTAATTGTAAGTAAATTATTATGATTTATTAGTAACTTTAAGAACAGCTGAGAACAAAGAGTAATGCCTAAGATTTTCTATTTCCAGAAAGACTGTGAAGACACCCAAAGATTTGTATGTATTTATTGTTCTTGGCTGAGGGGCAGATATTAAATTTTGCCATCCAATCCCAAATTCTGACTGGCTCACATGAACATACTGGCTGAAATTCACTGACTAGGGAGCAAAAGAGCTGAGGCTTAAAGGTCAGTTCGCCAATTTCCTGCAAGAAAATAGGTTCCTGCTTTCACTTATTTTTTCCCCTTGCTCAAGGAAAACAAGCTCCACTCAAGAGAGAATAGTACTCTAGGGACCTCTGTAATTCCTATACCTAAGACCAAAATACTCAGGGGACCTTTGTAGTTCTTGTATATAACTCCAAAATAAATGGATGGACTATTCAACTGCTGGTTTCCATCAGTCAGAAAATGAGGTGCTGTGGCTTTGGGAGTTAGATGCTTATGCAACAGTAACTCAATTTGTGAGGGGTCTCACAAAATACAATGGGCTTTGACAATGGTTCAAATCTACCAATTTTCTGAAAGAAAAGGAAAGACCTTGATCTCATTTCCATTCAAGGTGGAAAGTGAAGGTATTTTCCATTCAAGGTAATGTGAAGGCCACCATAGGTGACTTTGGACTTTATATTAGGCCTACATTAAAGAAAGGAGCAAGGGGGTTATACAGGCCAGGAATAACTGCCTGAGGGACCTCTTTTAACTCCAATTTGTCTTTGGTCAAAACATTGATACACTGATATTACCCAACTAAAATATCTTTGCTTAGACACACTTATTGCCTAAGTACATATGGCAATATGAAAAGTCTGACTCGACAGACTATAACAAAAAACTGAATCTCTGTCCCACACAATTCAAATTGTGTAATTTAACTTTAACTAATGACTGGTAAAAAAGGAAATATCCTACTTATAGCAAGCGTTTTGCAGACTATGGTGGTAATTGTGTGTTGCATCACATTGTGGACCAATGCTGGAGTAAGTGAGCAAACTTTCACAGGAAACGCAACAAAACGTCCCCAGGTGAACGTAAAGCGAGAAGCACCACCATCAACACTGCCAGAATCCTTGCTAGCAAGAACCTGGGCTGCCATTCTCTCACTGCCATATACCAGATGGAGACAGCTGGTCAGCAGCAGTGGGACCCCAAAGGCGGTCAAAGGGGAAGAAGATAAGGGATGGGATCTCTACAGTAACAGCTGAGGTAGCAAAACTTTTTCCAGTTATTTTTTGCTCAATTCTTTCTAGTCTGGTTATCAGAAAATCTTTGGATGATGTGTTTCTCCACCCAAGCATCACACTTAAAATACAAGCAGCGAGTGGAAATATGAATCCCCCAAAGATCCTGTGCTATATCTTCCTAGATGTCTTGGCACACCAATGGTGTGTCAGGGTGCTGTGAAGGCAGCGGCTCCCTGGATCCAGGACCATCAGAAGATCCCTATGTGGGGGACATCAGGGCAGGGCCTGGCACCCAGGGGCCATCCCACCTCCGGCCAGGAGCAGGGCAGCTGGGGACCACCAAGGCAGCCATAGCCCTGGGCATCAGGCACCTCCGTGTGGACCAGGGCATGGGCCCACGGATGGGGTCCTGGGGGGCTGATGTTGGGTCCTGGACCATGGGCAGGGTGTGGGGAGATGGGCAGGGACAGGCAGAGCTGGTGGTGCCCTCATGGTGTATTTTTCCCAAGGAGAATAATTCAGAATTATCGTAATAATTTGGCGTTTATAATACAATCTCATTAAATTCATATTTAATCAGTATTTATTCTTCTTTACTATTGAAGATATTTTGAAACTTTTATTTTATTTTGTTAAGGATTTGGCATGATATTTTGCTACTCGAGTAAAAAAAAAAAAAGAAAAAAAAAACAAAACAAAGTAGATATTAAATCTTTCTTCTTCCTTTCCCTGTTTTGTTTTGCCTTCAGTCTCTAAACCAGTAATTGGAAATTATTAAATACACCTCTAAATAGACTACCTCTGTAATACACTAATACACTGCTAATCATTTTCAAAGGAATATGGAGAAATAATTGTTAGCCTTAGGAAAATCATACACAAACCCCAAAGAATAATTTGGTAATAGAAAGCCCAGTTTTTAATTTGCCTTTCTGAAAGACTGTCGGCTCCTGTCCATTCTGTAGATTAAACAACAGGTAACTAGATTGCAAGAGGGGATCTTGTAATGAGACTAACCCTCAGAATCCAAGGCAGCTCTTCATCTGCTGAGGATGAGCAACCAAGTCCCTCACACAGCTCTAGGGGCCCAGAAGACTTTCAGGCTTAAGGAAGCGCCAATAAACCATGTTGGTCTCTTGAGTGAATTCAGTCTTCCTGTTTGCAGTCAAATTTCCAGTGTCTAACTCCACTCAGATCTACTGGTAGCATTTATCAAGCCTCCAGCTAGGACTGCAGCTGACAGATTGCTGTCAGCGCACTGCATCCATTATGCGCTAAATTCAATGTTTTTTGACTGCTGTCCTATTTTCTGCCCTTAAGTCCGTAGTTTTATTCTGTTTGAGCCCTCCAAATTCTGCTAGGCTGAACACAAAAGTGCACACAGCAGGCAGCTCTCACAAAACTCCTGCTTCCGTGTTGCTATGATGTCTATTCATCATTACTCTTTGTTTCATAAATTCACAAGCTTCAAAAAAAATATTTTTATGCAAATGAAGTGTCAGCAGCTATAAAGGCTTCTTCCGGGGGAAACAAAAAAAAGTTAATTGCTACCACAAAAAGAAATACCAAACCTAAGAAACCCAGCATTTTCAAGGGGCCCAAGCATCACTGAAAATTGTGGAAAAAGGTCAGTTTATATTAATCTCCCATGGTTAGCCAAAGCTATATATTATATGTTGAATTTTAATCTTAATTTAAAAATAAAACAAAGCCATCAGAGAGCCAATGGTCAGATATTAACACACTAATTGACAGTAGTGTTGCTGATCTCAGTGACAAAGCTAATACTGCAGGGTAATGCGGTGAATAGATGTGTCTTGTCCAAATATGTCTTCCCAGTCAGTGACCCAGAACATGCTGCAATTGCACAGTGGCCCATAATTAAGTCAGGTATTCAGATGAAATTTAACTCTAAAATATGCTTTCTGCATTCAAGTTTCTCTCTTGAAAGATTACACGTTTTCCCCAGTGCGGTTCTTTGAAATCCTATTATATTAATTACTTTATAACTGAAACTGCTCTATTAAATAGCATATCTTTTAATTAATAAAAAATGAAGAAAAGAGAAAATATTGTTTTCTAGTAAAAATTTCTGGAATAAAACACCAACTGAAAAAAAGTAGTGTGAATTCAAAGATGAAACACAAAATGGTTTCCACTAGGATTTGGAAGAAGCTGGAATATCATGTAAATGAGCAAAATATTCATTCTGAGAATCTGTTTAATAAAGTCTTCTACTGTATCTTTAGGAAGTTTTTTAAACTAAGAGTTATACCTTTTATAGCAAATAGCAGAAGATTAAAAACAAACAAACAAACAAACAAAAAACCAAAGAACCCTTTCCTTCTTGGATAATGAAGAATAGTGTGGGAATAGAGAGCAGCATAGGTCTGTTCAACTTTGATGAGATAAAGCTGCGTCCTTGAGAGAGGGCTTGAAAGAACAGAAAAACAAGTAAGAATCAGCAAGAAACAGGACGTGAGAATGAAGTTGTTGCTCCTCGTGAACAGACAGCAGAAACCAATTGGAAGAAGTAGAGAAGCCCGTGGCAGTCGACCTTCAACCTATCAGCAGGACACAACTTGCGTGTGGAGAGTGTGTAAAGCTATAAAACCTGTCAAATTGTTGCAATAAAGGTCTTTGGTCTGTACCCCACCAGAGTCCGTGAATCCATGCTCCACAGAATAGTGTCCATCCCATAGGAAAGAATATATGAAACTCTTATGAAATGAAAACTCAAAATAATAAAGAAACTTTTCAAACCCAAAGCCTTCCAAAACGTGCTCTAGCAATTGAGAGATATAGGAATTTGGTTCAATACTTGGTTGGAAAAAGTGTCAGGTCAGTTTATGGATTAAGAGGGAACAATCAGGTACCAAATAAAGTTTAACAAAAATGTTCATGAGCTCTGCTTGCTCTGAAGAAAAAAAATTACTTTAAGTACTCCTATAATGGCATAAGTGTTTAAAAAAGGGCCAGAGGATTTAAAGACTGTCAATAAAGAACATTTCAAAATATATGTTATTAACGATGTTTCCTCAGTACCGTAACTAAAATAACACGTAGATAATCTTCATAGATTGCAGAGGCTTTGTTCAAACAGGTCACTGCAGAAAAATGTTTAGAACAAATGCTCAGTAAAGCTTGCTTGTTCAGCCTACCTAAGTGCATTTACACATGAAGGTCTGTGGCCTTGTTGTTCTATTAAAAATCCTCCCTGAAACACATCCAAGTCATTCCACTGACAAAGGTATAAAGAATATGCCCTTTATGATCATGGGATGTTATAATAAGTAAATTATGTGTTACATGAGGCTCTCTGGACCCCTGTTGCAGGACAAGGGTTAGCATAACCCTACAACAATAAAATATGACCAAAAAAAATCATCTTTGCTTTGGTGATATGACAGAATCATGATTTTGGTGACTATAGACCTAAATACCTATCCCATTGTATTCAGTTTACAGCATTGGCTGCTAAATTTGGTTACTCATCCTCATAGTGTTGATATTTATGGTCATATCCTTATAGATGAGTAAGAGATAAAAAGTAGATGTAAAACTTTCAGGAATCCAGGTGATCAGAGTCGTATAGATTGCAATGGCTTATTTGTTTTATTCTGCTTTGGTTTTATTCTGCTTTATAATTATTGTATATCATCTGATAAGCAAGAACTAGAACATGTTTTTTTTTTTTCCTGGTAAATTAATAACCATCAGAAAAAGTTAACCATTTCATTAATTCTTCAGGAAATGATCCACACCAAAGTTACTAGTGTTTCCACCACTTCTGCAACCTATTTGCCTCTTTCTTACCTGGCACCATCAATCTTGCAGACTATGTTGACGTAGGAGGCATGTTCATGGTCAGGTATTGCTGCTGCAGCTTGGGAATTAAAACATTATTGAAATAGCAAACTGTAATTTTACATTTAGTCTATAATATTGTGTCATGGTCCTAATTAGTAAATTACAACAGAGCTCCTGTGGGAATTGCATATTACAGCCATATGATTACTCAATTTGTTCACTCATGATTAATATTATTACACTAAACATAAAAGGAAATGATTAATGATTTATCTGCAAATTGCTTAATACAGCTGGTAATGGTGCAGGATAGAAGAACGTAAGTTCATCTGTGTGCTTGTAACTAGTCTACATAGAACAGGGAAACTAAACCAGTGTTGATTAACTTTCTAGTGAAAGGAAACAAAAATAATTGTCCTTCCAGGAACAGTAAATACATATCAATTTTACGTCACATTACTTCAAATGTATTTGTCAAAATACTTAACATATAAGAAAAAAATATATGAACGTTTTCCTATACATAGCTCTTGGACTTTGCAGTCTCCTAAAAGACTTCATACACTAAATTTCTGGATTGCAGTGGAAGCAAACAGCAAAATAGCAAATGATAGTGAGGTTTAGAAATAAGCCTATTTATATATTAAATTACATAACCAAGCTGTTTTTCCAGTACTGATTTGGCTTTCAGGTGTGTATATACTAAATAATATGATGGATATATTTTGTTTTATTTGTTCCTAGTTAAATTCCTATAGTCTTAGATGCCTCACACAAGATGGTAAAAGTCATGACATCAAATTTGCGTTGTGTTTCTCATGAAAAAGCAATGTTCTCATCTTGCACTTTTCTGCTGAAGGCTCTTTTAAGGGTGAAGCAAAGACTAGAGGTGTACTTATTGTTCCTCCCAGTTAACATGTTAACCCACGTTAAACTTAGTGCAAAAGGCAGACAGACCTGGAAGACTTTGGGACTCAGAGGAATTATCTTTCCTGGGCCCTGTCGAGATGCCACAGGGTATCGGCCATCCAAGACGCATGGATGCAGAGGTTTCCTGTGCCCAGATCCAGCCAGCAATGAGGTGGAGTACACATTGCTGGTACACATACACACACACACGTGTGTGTGCACATACAGACTGGGGTGTAAGGTCACTAGCGGTTCTGTACACATACCCTCACTCCCTGGATTTGCAGGCACACCCACATCCGAAGATTCCTTGTATGTTATCTCCAAGGTCCAAGTCCATCTAATATCTTTGCCCAGATCCCAGGCCCCTCACCAGTTACTGGGTCAGATCTTCAGACCTTGAGTCTTTCCAGGTGCTGGTGTCTCTACTGCATGCTAATCCAGCCTGAAGTCTGCTAGTGGTTCACCTCCACATCGTCCCACACACAACATGGTTGCCATCAGTAGCCAGCTCCTAGACCTATGGGCTCCTCAGATCCACAGTTTCTCTCTCCAGTGGCTGGCACTCAGATCTCATACTATTTACTGACTAGTCCTGCTAGTTCACCCACCCATACCCGGAATGGAGTGCACTCCTCCAGAAACTAGTTAGGAATAGAATTTAATAAAATGACAGAGCTTGACGAGAGAAGTATACCCACCAGCAGCTTACTTGCACTCAATTAGCTTCTCTTGTTCCAGCTCCTCACTATTTTCCATGCTTGTTTTCCCCATCCACCTTGACCCCTCCCTTTCTCCACCTTTGTTTTCCTCACTGGACTCACTTCTTTTACATCTGTACCCAAATTTGGTATCTCACAGATTATGGTTGCTAAGGGTCTGCTGGCCTTGCAAGGTTTCACTTCTCAAGAGATCCCCAATTGATCCCTCAATTATTTGTGAGATTTGGCTGTCTCTCACCTCACTCCACCTTAACCATCTGTGAAATCTGGTGATTTCTTACAGCGCAACACATAACACTTGTCAGCTTCTCACTCTGTTATCTGCCATGTCCAGCAATTTCTCATGCCATGTCCAGTGTCTTCTCATGGTGAGTTTAGTTAGCTAAACCCCAGGCCATGTCCTAATGTGCCAGTGTGGTTCAACACCTGTATTCACACCCCTTCTCCACAAGAGCAATCTGATCTAGTTAAAGATGTCCCTGCTTACTGCAGGAGGGTTGGACTAGATGACCTTCAAAGGTCCCTTCCAACCCAACGCATTCTATGATTCTGTGATGAGAGTTTCACCTCATGTTTGCCCACTGAAATGAGTTCAGAAGGTACTTTTTCCCTGCAAGCCAAAAGACAGCCTGATCGGATTCATCATTTTTAACACTTAATGCTCTGCATCAGAGACTTTTTCTCAGCCTCAACCTGCTTGTGCCACATGAATCTTAAAAGAGAAAAGCCATTTTCAACAGTGAAGCACAAACACCATTCTGCCAACCACCAGGGAACAAAGAAAGAGAATAAGCCAGAAATAACCTGAACATGCAAGTGAAGGCAAGAAGGATGATCTGAGTGTTTTATTTACCTCTGTTGCCTAAATATCAAGCACATGATTGTTAGCGCATAAGAGATGAATTATTAAACAGTACAGCTTCTCAAAATACCTTCATATTCTCTTCCTAAAAGGATATTTTAATTTGGAATTTGTATTCAGAATATGAAAGTGATGCTGGTTGTAGGTAGAAGGAGAAGTAGATCAAAGCTTGTATATGACTAGGAATATATATTCCCAGAACGGATGGGTAGTCTTCTGAAATATCAGCATATAAATGGAAACCAAACAATGCAAATGTATTAGATAGTGCACAGGAGAGAATGAAGAAATAATAGCAATATACTAACTTTATGCCTTAAACTTGGAAAGAAAATATATATATATCATGCTTATGCTTATATAACAGCAGTAGAAAAATCATACAGAGTTACTTTATTGAAAAAAAAAGTTTATATAATCAGTTCACGTTTTGAGGTCAAGAGAAGTTTGGAACGCAATTAAAGAAGGTAATTTCTTTTTTTGCTGACAGTATCATCTAGCAAGCATTTTCACTGAAAAGGTATCCATGCTTTGGCTAGCCTCTCTTATTGCTAACCTGAAATGCCATCTATGATACGTGCATACACAAATTTAATGATCTTCTTTAAGTAAGACTTTTTGGCTTTAGTCTAAGAAAAAAATAGGATCTCCATTTCATCTAAATCAGGATATTTTGAAGAAATTTATACTTTCCTCAGTGTTGCTCATCTGTGTTCAAATAATTCAATTAATGGTATCATCCGTATTTGAGATAGTGCTATTAAAAAAATAGAATTATCAAAGCAGTTATTGTTATAGTACTAAAAACCTAATAATTTAGAGCCTGACAAAAGCACAGGTGTGATATTAAAACCAAAGAAAAGTTATTCTGGAGATCACTAGGCAATAATACCAAAAGTTTTCATTGTTACATACATAAATAATATCAATTAAAATATATTTTATATATGAAAACTTCAACAGTAAAGTCTGGTCAGCCTTACTGATTTTGAAAACACTATGTGTGTAAAAAGGGAAAAATAAATCTTTTCCTAATTACTACCATAATTTCACCTAATAGATATACTTTCAGAAGAGGATGTTGGGTGAAAAATATTATTTGTCTGGTGTGACGGTGTGCTTCCCCTTGCCCCCAACCAGATCTTTATCTCCTATAATCCTGCCCAAGTGATAACCACCCATGATGGTGATAATGGGTGCCTATAGTCATGGTGGCTTCATCTGGCTCAAAAGTAGTTTCAAGGAGACAGATAACAACACAATAGCCAAGGGCTAACTTGAGCAATGTGCCCACCTAACCACAATACTGGCACTGTGGTCGATATGCAAATATGACTATAAGTCAATCATATTACCCCCATAAATAGCAAGCAGCCTAAGAGCCCTTTGAGCTCTCCTTCACATCAGCGGGCTGCACGCCAGGATCTCCCCTTGGGTAGGGACGCCTCTCAAGGTTGCTTCTTGAGATTCAAAGACTCCTTGCTGCAACAGATTCTTGGTAAAGGATTAATTGCATGTTAAACTTCAAAATATTAGCTAAATCATATGAAGGATTAATTTTGCGTATATAACCCTTTAGACATAAACTGTTGACCAAGTCTGGGATTAGGATTGGATCCAGCCACACCTAGACTCCTCTCTGAGAAGTTCAGAAAGCAATGGGGTCCTCTTTGAACTTCAACTCAATGGGAGGGTACTCCTGACAGTTTAATCTGACCCTGTCCTCCATGCAGTAAGCAACCAAGTGTACCTTGCCATCAAAACTTGTTAAATCGCTGTCACGTTTACTATCAAATTTTGTTAAATAGTTGTTTTATATCAATAAATATATTTCTACTTCTCCCTTACGAGTGAAGTGCATCATTCCACCCATGACACCTGGCATTGATGGACTTTATGACAGTGCTTTTCCATGCATTTAGAAGTTGTGTACTTCATTGAACCACATGCTTGTGTGATGACAGGTCCAGGAACAGAATTTATTTCTGCCAAGGTGCACTGGTTAAATGTATAATTTTTATGTAGAGGATGGTGTTTTTATAACTCTCTTTGCCTAAAATTGTATTAACAGGTCAGAATTAAAGGGAGGAGCATTTGCAGAGAGGGGAGGATTTTGTAGGAATGGTTCAGCCCACCCGAGCAATAGAAAGGAGAAAAAAAAAGAACTGAAATTTGAGCAGATGCAACAATGTGTAAGGTTTGGAGGGTTCACTGGCCTGATTTCTTGCTCTGTACTTATTTGGCACATCGCACCACCTCAGCGTTTTGGTTAGTGTGTGCAACTATTAGAAAGCAGCATCATGTTTCTAAGGCAATCATTACTTCAAATAGTCTGTTACCTCCAAGGCATACCTTGTCCTTAACAAACTAACTGGATTTCTTTCCCACACTTTATGGTTAGCTTTATATATTACTCATTATTCTACTCATTCTACACAGTTTAAAGTTGCAAGTTGTCCAGAGAAATGTACAAAAACAAATAAAAATTCCATATTTTTAGAAATAAATGCTGGGGTGTTGTTTTTTTTAATGATGCTGGAAATTCTTCTTAGTTGCTTAGCAATTTTTTCAGCTCTCTCTGAACTCCAGACTTGGAGCTGTGATGCTGACCCTGCACCTGTCTATGGAACTGCAGATGGCTGATGTAACACAGGCTATTGACTTCAAAACAGGAAGGAGGAGGAGAACCAGATTGCTTGTGTGAGATGCAAACACATTTCCAAAATGCTAATTATTTGTTCCCTAAAATATTATGAAGCCTTGTGCATTTACAACTGGGATTCATCTTCATGCATCATTAAAGTCCTAATGTATACCTTTGGTGAAGGAGGGAAATTACACACTTTTAACTCTACAAAAAGTGACTTGCATTGTTATTCAATGGTATATTCATCTTCTTTCAGTGAATTGAAAGAATTAGATGCAGGAGGGAAAACAGCATGTGGAGTAACTTAAATAATGACTCAAGTATGTATATATTTTTTATAGTAATGAAACTGGACCACAAAGTTAACATACATCAAATGCACTCACCATCTTTACCTTTTAAAAAATACCAAGAAACTAAGCAGTAGTTACAGGCAATGTCACTGTCCTTATGCAGTTAACAAGAGACATCAGAATATTTAATTAAGAGTAGTGGACTATTAAAGGCCTAGAAATAGAACAAAAATTGGTACCTTTCCAAAGATACAAAATGGCAGAGCAATAATAGCACTACCAGGCAAAATAATGTCCCTTTTTGTGATAGCGAATCATATTCTGAATACAAACACACAAACACACACATACATATATACAATTAAAAATTTGAAAAACAATCTCTTTGAACCTTGTTAATACTCTAATTTATTTTAGTATAGAAAACATTCTTAGTCCCCTTTACATGAACAATGAGCCTCCTATATGTAAGTATATGAACAAAAAAGGTTAAAAGTGTGATTTGTTAAATCCTGCAAAACTTCACATTTCTAAGAGTAGAATTTAAGGCCAGCTGACATAATATTATTAGGAGTTTGAAATCATCCTGATGAATCTGAAGAACATACTTGACTTTTTTAGGTTAAACTCTGTCTTGAAAAGTAAGACTCATTTATAGAATCTATGGCCTCACTACCTTTCCAATAAAATGGAAGCAATGGAGAGGAACTCAGGTCTAGAGGCAGTAAATCAGCAACTTTCATCTTGCTTGAAGAAAAAAATACATCCCCTGTTGGATTTTAAGTGTATAATCCACTGAAGCATGTCCCATGTCAGATGATATCTGTATTAGAGGACATACATGGTCCAGGCACATGCAGTGCGCTACACTGGGGTTGGAAACAAGGCCATTGCTCCCCATTTGAGGGAAGGAAATCCAGGTGCATAAACTGGAAGTGACCTGTTCAACTGCTTAATCCAGAAAACTTGGATACCAAGACATGTCATGGACTACAAATTGCCCTTGATCTAGATGCAGTCCATTAAATGGACATTGAAACATAAATTTGAAATATGCACATTTTTTTATGTAGTTATTTTACCTAAGGCCTTAGAATGCAGAACTTCAAAGGCCAGCCTGTATAACTATGGAGCCCTTTCACTGGTAAATTCAGGATACTTGAATTTGACCTGGCTATTCATTTATTAGCTTAATAACTTGTAGAATGTGAGTAGTTTCTGTACTAGAAACTTTATTAGAAAGCCTTCATGCCCAACTGTTTTCTGAAACCTTGGTTTAAGAGAGCACCCATAATACAAAAGATTCCTGTTAAAATGATATCTAATTTGGACTGTGAATATATGGAGAACACCACTACAGGTTTCTTTATGTTAAGCTAAATAAACTAAAAGCCTATTATAATCAAAAGTTTTGTGACTGAGTCAGAAAAATCACCTTTCTTTTTCATTATTCTAAATAGTCTTGTCTTTGCTATTCATTCAGAGTGAAATTATTTATCTGTGTGTATTGGGTTTACACACATGGCAAGGGTTTGGTAGCAGGCTGTGGGGCTGCATGGGTGGCTTCTGTGAGAATACACCAGGCTGCCCCCAGATTAGCAAAGCCAGTTCCAGCCATATCCAAGATAGACCCACCACTGGCAAAAGCTAAGCCTATCAGTGATGCTGGTGGCAACTCTGTGATAACATATTTAAGAAAGGACAAAACCAGCAGCTTTGAGATGAACGAGAAAAAGTGAGAGAAACAGCCCTACAAACGCGAAGATTAGCAAAGAAGGAGGGGGAGGAGGTGCTCCAGGAGCCAAAGCAGATATCCCTTGTAGCCTCTAGAGAAGACTATAATGATGCTGGTTTTCCCCCTGCAACTCATGGAGGACCACGGTGGAGTAGATATCCACACAGAAGCCCATGAAGGACCCCATGCCAGAGAAAGCAGATGCGCTCTGAAGGAAACTGCAACACCCGCAGCCCACACTGGAGCAGGCTCCTGGCAGGACCAATGGCCCATGGAGAGGAGCCCATGCTGAAGCAGGTTTTCTGGAAGGATGTGTGACACTGTGGGGAACCCACACTGGAGCAGTCCTTGCCTGAAGGATTGCACTCCATGGAAAGGACCCATGCCAGAGAAGTTCTTGAAGAACTACGGCCCATGGGAAAGACTCATATTGGAGAAGTTCATTAAGGATGCCACACTGGAGCAGAGGAAGAGCCTGAGGAGGACGGAGTGTCACCGACAAAATGCCAAACATGACAACTGACCACAACCCCTCATTCCTCGGGGGGAGGAGGTAGAGAAGACAGGAGTGAAGTTGAGCTGGGAAAGAAGGGAAGGGTCAGCGGAAGGTGTTTTTCGATTTGTTCTTATTTCTCATTATCCTACTGTTGTGGTTTGGGCCAGACTGGCCACTGAAGCAAGCGACAGATGCTCTTCTCAACCTCTCTCTCCAAAGAGGGCAGAAAGAGAGAGAAACAGAGAAAAATGAGAGAAAGAGAGAGAAATTAGTTTAGAAAAAAACTAAACTTCTTTAACAAAAATATTAATAAATTAATAAAACAATAATAATAATTAAAAAGAGATATATACAATATACACAAAACCATATCAAGCTCCCAGGATGATGACTGAGTCACCAGCAGACACAAGGAAAGTCCCAGACTGGACTCAGTGACAGATGGGAGCTGAACTCAGGATCTGGATTCAGGAACACACGGATCAGGATCAAAGGCAGATGGACAGAGTCCTCCTGGGATGCTGGCCATTGAGGAAAGAAGCCTGACCATTTGATCCCTCAGCTTTGGCGCTCCAACTTGGCGCATAACAAAGCCAGCTGGTCTTGGTTGTTATAGCAATAAGTATAAGCATGAGACACTCTGCATACAATTTTTTGGTATTAATTATAAACATCAGGCCTTATTTCTAATAGAAGCTGACACTGGCTGAAAAATAGGTCGATTATTTCAGAGAGCGCGGTTAGTTAGAAGAGACTTAACTGAAACTCAAAATTACTGAAAAGAAAATTGGTTCCGTTTTAGCTAAAGCCAGGACAGCAGGCAATACTGTCCTTCTCCTTTGGAGAAGTAGTGCAGGAAGAAAAGCGGTAGGCGTGTGCACATGGACCATCTCGCAGGAGCCGTGAAACTGCGTCCAGAGCTTGATGACTCTCCATCTGCGGGTGAAGAGCTGGTGATCAGAAATAGAGTAACCCGATGGCCTCTGTAGGCCTTTGGGGGTTTGCTTTATGGGACCAGTCTCCAAAAGAGAGCGGCTTGAGGTGAAACAGCAAGATCCTGTGATGGAACCGCTGATTTCAACAGCATCCTTTGAAGGAAGCGTGTAAGTACAGAGGGGCTGTACAAAGGGGTATCCAGAAGGCCAGAAGAAGAGAAAGAAGAAAAGGAGGTGCTAAAGACCTGTGCATAAAAATGACAACAGTGAGGCAGCGGAACTTCTCCACAATTTTCACCCCTCTCTTTCAGGGCTAATGCTATCTACAAAGGTGGAAATGCCCAAAGGTCCTAAGCAGCTATGAAGGATGAGTATGGTGGCATAGGATGACTGGAGGCTACTTGACGCGTACTGCCCCATCAGAGAGAGGGGGAAATGGAGCTCTGACGGACCTGTACAGGGTTTCATGACTTGCCCAGCCATGGGAGGGGAAGTGAGCGTGTGCCTGTGGACGGCTCCTTGCAGCAGCATCTTCCACCAGACCCTGCTTTTGCCGAATGCCTGGAAGCCGACTGGACTGCAGTCCTTACCGCACGAAGATCCATTTCTATTGTAGAGCCTAAACTACACAAGAAACAACTCCTAGCTAGCTTATCTATGTCTACCAAGACTATACTACAGTCCTACACATCCAGGGGTAGTCATGGAGGTATTCCTCAGCAGGAGCTTGCAGGAGCAGGAGGAGGTCAGCAGTCCCTTTGCAGTGGAGCAACTGAGGAAATAACGCCCAGGCTGCCCTCAGCAGGAGCTGCGACCAGCAGGCGGGTTCCCATATCCAGACAGGGGTGGCTTCAGCAACCAAGAGCCCCAACTTCTCTTCATCTCATTCTCAAAGTGAGACTTGTCTTGACCCAGAGTGTCAGAAGGGTCTTGTTTCTCCTCCCAGTCATTGTCCTCCCACTCCTCCGCACAGCTGGAGCTTCCAAGTTGGCTGCTGCTTCTAAGGAGGCTGCTCCTCCTTTGGAGAAGTCGTGCAGGAAGAAAAGCGGTAGGTGTGTGCACGTAAGCCATCTTGCAGGAGCGACCTCTCTACACTTTTTCACTTCCAACCCTTCAACGGGGCAAATAACAAAGTTATCTGACCTTGATTGTTATAGCAATAAGTGAGATCCTCTCTGCATACCATTCCTTGGCATAATCAGGTCTTATCACTCTGAGAATGAACAGTGTTTCTTATAATATGCTGTTAATTTCAGAGGTCAGTTGGTAAGAAGAGGCTTAGGTAAAAAGTAAAATTACTGAACAGAAAATTGGTTCTGTTTTACGTCAAACCAGGACACATACTCTGTTATTAATTGGAAATAAATTAAATTATTTTCCCCAGTCGAATCTGCGTCGTTCATGACAGTAACTGGTAAGTGATCTCCCTGTCCTTAGCTCAACCCATGAGCTGTTCCATCATATTTTCTCCCTCTGTCCTGTTGAGAATGGAAAGTGATATTGTGGCTTGGTGGGCACCTGGCAGCCAGCCAAGGTCAACCCACCACACTCTGGAAAATGTGAGCATAAAGTATGTACCACAGAACATGCGCACCTTCTCCAAAAAAAATCTAGTGAAATCCTAATGATTCCTCCACGGCTGCAGTTCTGCAGTGGGCTTCCATGGTCATCTAACTGTAAGAGAAATGTAACCTAAGCAAGCAACCCAACTCATACAGAAAGAATAGGGGTAAGCAACCTATGATTTTTGTGTAGATTGATTCTTAAGGAATCTGAAAGAAAGTTGTTTCAGATTCAAGATTTTTTAATTTTATTTTTCTATTTAAAGAAGTACTCAACACGTCAACTTTTGCTTTAATACAGGAATAAAAAGGGTAGATTTTTTTGCAGATCATTACAAAGTGCTCTGTCCTGACAAGAAAACTTAACAATGAATAACTACGTCCTTTGACTGTAAGATCTTCTATGATCACAGCAGCCGTAACCCAGTTTGAATCTATACATGCTACAGAGGTATTGTGAAATCACCCATTTTTAAAACGTTGTTTGTTTGTTTTTTGTTTAATTCAGGCATTTAATTACTTCTATGTCAAAATACACCATATCATCATTTGATGTTATCAAATATTTAGGCCACGTGAGCCACTTCAGCTCTGTCTTTCAGTGACAACTTGAAGGGGAAAAAAAGGTTAATTTAAAGCATCTTGAATTTAACAGGAAATAATAAATGCAAAAATGCAGGACAGAAAGTGAGTTATTGGTATTAATTTTTTTCTTTATTTAGCATACTTAAATTTGTTTTGTCAAAGTTTTACATTCTTTTGATTACAAAATATTTTGAATATTATAAAAATAATGAATGTGAAGATAAAATTAACAACAAACTCTAACAGTCCTTAATTACAGTCTAAACATGGGGGTTTTGTTTATCTGAGGAACAAATAAAAGGTCTGTATGTTGAAAATATTTCTTAAATCTACTTTTACTCATATTACAAACTTTCTGATACATACAGAGCCATAGTTTGTGAAATTTCGTAAAGACTACAAAGAATACTCACTCTTTTTTAACCTATGAAAAATAAATAATGTTCAATGGATTTCACTGATGCATCCCAAAGTCATACATTCCACAAGATTTGTGCCAAAACGCTAATTACAGAGGTGGCAATATCTTCTCAAGAAGACACAAGTTATTAGTCTCAGTACAGGAGCTATGTGAAATCTAATGGCAGGTGATACAGAGAAGATCTTACCAAATTAAACAATTCTTCTTTTTCTTAAATTCTTGGAAGACTTGAGCTGATGTTATTAACATCAGCTGCTTGCTAATATTCTGATAATTCTACCAGGCCATATTCAGTGTTATCAGGTTTCCAACACAGGACACCACTTCTTTTGAATCTGGGTGTTAAACAGAATTCAGTTTTATACTTACTGACTCTCTTTATCTCCACTCCAAATTCTGAGTTCAATGGTAGGATCAAATAGAACACTGTAATTCGTTAGAGTACATTTTAAAAATAGAAGCATGTCCTAAATACATTGTTTGCTGATCTCTTTATATCTCTGCAAACATCAAAGATTTGCAGTAGAGATTGAAAATAGCTCTTCACCTTTCCATACACTGGCAGGAGTGCACACTATCCTATCACGCATAAGCCTGCAGTTCACCTGCAATCTTACATTCTCCATTTGTAGGGTCAGTAGATAATTGACATGTCATCTGTGTCAGAATAGAAGAGAGAAAGCAGCAAGTATTTCCTGCCAAGGCTAATCACTGTTGCCTCCCTGACTGGATCTCGCATTTAACTGCACATCTTAATTTCTCTTTCCAGCAAAAATAAAAAACTTCAGTTTTTACCTAAATTAGTAAGGTGAGAGGCCTTGTTAATTGATGCTCTCAAGGAACCACAGGAGACTGGACAACAATCATCACATAGGTCTTTTCAGACAACTCACAAGATAAACTATGCGTGTGATATTTAGCTCCACCAAGAAATTATACATGGCCTGTGGAAGTTTGTAGAAATAAATGGCTAAATATCGCCACTTCACTTTAGGAAGAGAAATTAAAATAATATACTACTGAAAAAATATTACAAATGCATCCAATTATCATGTATTTCAGGAGGAATTTTGCTTTGGAATAATTACCAAAGCTGCCAATGATTCTCGGTTAAGGGTCCTGTTCAGGTAAGTTTTTGCATTGTGAGACTAATTTTCATGCTTTCATTCTTCACATCAAACAGCAACAGAAATTAAAATCTTCCTTCTTCAAAGCACTGAAACTGAATACTCTAGCACTGACCAGGAAAGCCTAACATTAGTTCAGCAGTTGTATTGCAAAGTGTTTTGACATTACACTCCTTCCTGCTATGTCAAAAGTCAGCAGAGAGGATAGAGCTAGAACTACGTGCCATTGTTAGCTGAGATGCAGTGGATACTGAGAAATCAGCTCACTAATAAATCGCCTGGTGTCCATACTGTTTGCAATATTTATTGCATAACAAAAGTAAAATTCAACTTTGCCAGGGCAGAAATTACACTTACCTGCTCAAAAACCAAGAGGTAAGAAGTGTTTACCGAAGTTGTACATCTGGGTACACTCACTTCCCACCAGTCACTGTGGCAATCACTACTCTGTCCCTTACTTCAGAATTGAGTTTATAGTAAAAGAAGGACAAATCTCAAAGAACGTGCAAATTTTAGAAAAGGTCTGATAAGCCTCTGAAATTCATTGTTTATGTATTATATATATCATAGAGCAAGTCACAGAATGAGAGAAACATAGAATTACAGAAAGGTTTGCATTGGAAGGCACCTTAAAGATGTAATACCCCTGCCATGGTCAGCAACATCTTTCACTAGATCAGGTTGCTCAAAGCCCCATCCAACCTGGCTTTGAACACTTCCAGTAATGGGGCATCCACAACTTCTCTGGGCAATCTGTGCCAGTGTCTCACCATCCTTATCGTAAAAAATTTCTTCCTTATGTCCAATCTAAATCTATCCTCTTTCAGTTTAAAACCTTTGACCATTGTCCTGTCACTACAGGCCTTGGTAAAAAGTCTTTCTTCATCTTTCTTATAAGCCCCTTTTAAGTATTGACAGGTTGCAATAAGGTCTCCCTGGGGACTTCTCTTCCCCAGGTTGAACACCCCCAACTCTCTCAGCCTTTCTTCATAGGAGAGGTGCTCCAGCTCTATGATTATTTTCATGGCCCTCCTCTGGACTCGCTCTAACAGGCCCATGCCTTCTTGTGCTGAGGGCTCCAGAGCTGGATGCAGTACCACAGGCGGGGTCTCACAAGAGTAGAGGGGGAGAATCAGCTCCCTTAATTTGCTGTCTCTGTTTCTCTTTATGCAGCCCAGGATACAGTTGGCTTTCTGGGCTGCAAGCACACATTGCCTGCTCATATCCAGTTTCTCGTCTACCAATATCCCCAAGTTCTTCTGTGCAGGGCTGCTCTCGCTCAATTCATCCCCAAGTCTGTACTGATATTGGGAATTGCTGCAACCTTGCAAGGACCTTGCACTTGGTCTTGTTGAACTTCATGAGGTTCACATGGGCCCACTCCTAAGGCCTGTCAAGGTCCCCTTGCAAGCATATCAACTGCACCACTCAGGTTGGTGTCACCTGCAAACTTTCTAAGGGTGCACTCATTCTCACTATCTATGTCATTGATGAAGATATTAAATAGTATTGGTCCCAGTACAGAGCCTTCAGGGATGCCACTCATTATTGGTTTCCATTTGGATACTGAGCTGTTGATTGCAACTCTTTGGATGCCTATATATATACACACACAAGTAAAGCAGTTTCCATTGAAATTACTGCAAAATATTTAATATTCTCACTTAACTTTAAGTGCATATATATATAGATAGATACTACTATATGTATTCGTATATCAATAATAAACTTTCAGTGCCTCTCAGCTAAAATGTAAGATATATGTGCACACATATATAAAAGACATACATACCTTACTTCAAGAGATATTTTTTTTGATTTTTATCTTTATAAACCTCTGCTATGTATTTTCTTCTATTATTTCAGGGAACAGCCTTCAGACCACAATTTAGGCAGCTACTTCTATGAATAGCAGTACTGTTCGCAGTACAGTACTATCTTATTCTTCTTGTGGGTATCAAACAGAATATAGACTAGTAAAAAATAGAGAAATAAGCAGAGTTCTGACACCCCATGAGTAAGACCGTAAATTCAGCTTCATTTGTCAAATAGTTTATGTAGCAGCTAAATAAAAACCTCTTAGTGAAACCTGAGACATCTGATTTCTTTATACATGCAGGCTCTGCTCCTTTGTGTTCATTCCCCATCTCTTCAGAATGCTTACAGCTCTCAGTAACATCTACTGACATAAAGTCTTAGGGTCAGCACCAAATCCCATTAAAATAATCTGAAAGACTCCTTTTGAGTTCAATGGTTTTAAATCAGACTCTTATTAGACTCACCTAGTAGAGTAATAAATATTCATAGACGGATGAAAGAACAGAAAATCTCTCCAGCAGTTTTGAGTCCAGCAGGAAGATCATTTGCTTGGTGAAGGATAATCCACTTGTTGACCAAGAAAGACTCACGG
The DNA here is from genome assembly GCF_963924245.1 of Chroicocephalus ridibundus. NCBI lineage: Eukaryota > Metazoa > Chordata > Aves > Charadriiformes > Laridae > Chroicocephalus > Chroicocephalus ridibundus. Next base: position 90,838,757 of record NC_086284.1, on the reverse strand, counting down.
GCCAGCATGGAAATTTACCCTTCAGGGATATGCAGGATATGAACAGGTGAATAAGGTAATAGAAAAACAAAACCATAGGAGCACATGGCTGCAGCTTCCAATGGAATCTCTGCAAGATACCTAGCTTTCTTATTCCTTCTTTAAGCTAAGTATAATTGGAATTCTTGTGAATATTAATTGTTTGTTTTAAACAAATCACAGCACTATTAAATAGCATAAATTGGCACAGTTTCAGTGGTCAAAACGAAGCAAAGAAATTTCTAATCTGCTTCTAGTGTTTCCCACTATACACAGCAACTCCTCTCCATTTATATTATGCAGCTGTCAATGATATAATCTGGTTCAGTCTCATGCCATATAATAAAGTCTTACTGACAGGAGTGAATTCAATATGCTCTGTTGTACATAATAAGATTCAAAGACTGGTTAGTTTGAGTGGAGACTTGGCTGGAAAACCTCAGCATGCTTTCTTAATACATGGACTTTTTATTATGCAGAGTGATTAAGAAAGGGATAGACAGAGGATTTGAGAGAAGTGGAGATTAAAATATCATAAACTGTTAAGAAAACAGGACATTGTGGTGGGGTAGACTCTTTAATTCTGGTACAACACATAGGCAAAAGTAGTCTCAACGCGCAGAAGTTGCACAGCTTTCACAATAGTTTCATATTAGCATTTAAACCACACTTTTAATAAAGGTGATGTTGTGTTTCTGAAGTGCTGACCTGATAGAATGAAAGCATGCTATAATGACATTTGCTGTTTATGCAGAGTGAACACATTATACTCTATTCTTTCTTCCATCACTCTGATCACAGTGCCATCGGAACATATGGAAGGAAAGAATCTACCCAACAGGCTTCATACAGGCCTGAAAAACTTCCTTTGTGGATTAGCATGATGGATGAAGACTTTGCATATAAACTTCTGTTGTGGTTAAACCCCAGTAGGCAGCTCTGCCCCACACAGCCACTCACTCACTCACTCCCGGTGGGATGGGGAAGAGAATCAGGACAGTAAAGTGGGAAAATTCATGGGTCGATATAAAGACAGTTTAATTGGTAAAGCAAAAGTTGCATGTCCAAGTAAAGCAAAACAAGGAATTCATTCACGACTTCCTGTGAGCAGGCAGCTCTTTAGAGCCATCCCCAGGAAAGCAGAGCTCCATCAAGTGTAATGGGGACGTGAGAAGACAAACGTCACAAATCTGAACATCCTCCCTTCCTCCTTCTTTGGAGTAACTTCTCAAGGGCCAGTCCGTGTAGTTTTCAGCTTCAACAATGGATGAGTTTTTTTGGCACAACCTTGTAATACCAAAGTACTTAGTGCATAGCAGCATACTTTGCATCATTGGCACTGAGTGGTATTGCTTTTCTCACTTAGTGCCCATCCCTCAATTTAAAAGCAATATGTTTATATAAGAACACATTTTAATTTCATGCAAAAAAGAGGGGGAGTATTATGTTATGACATGCCTAAGAAACTACAAAATATAATGCACACACATAACTGTAGGCATGTATAGATACAGAAGTAAATGCACATTTTATGATCTTATCGACACTCTTCACCCTTCAGTGGATTCACCAGGCCTAATACAAGCATACCATGTGTAAATGTATCTGTAAAATGTGGTATAAGTGACTATTTAAATGCATAGTCATAAAACATCTGTACCAAGAGAAAGGAAAACTTAAATGACACTAGTTGTCACCTTATCTGCTAGCCATAACAGAAAGAGAAAGCAGCAAATGAGTTTCTCAGCTGCTTTATCAGCTATAGGCAACCTCCCCTATTAACAGATAGGAGGTGTATTGGTAGGATGAGAATATGCCACTAACTCCATAGTTGCATGTGCCATAGACTAGAAAGCAGGTGTTCTCTTGTCATGTCTGTCTGTTCAGTGTTTATGTAAGGAAAATATTCATTTAAAAATTTTATCTGCAAAGAAAAGCCCAAATTCCAGGAGTCTTTTTAACAGTAGACAGTGATCTGAAGCTGTATTCTTCACTATTGTTGTTAGAACTAACATTAACATTTGTTTTGGTTCTTCACTGAAAAATTCAGAAGAAATGCTCACAAGGCATTAATAAACACCCACCCTAGCTTTCAGACAGATCTAATTGGTATTATCTCACTTAATTTAGAAAAAAACAATGCAACGCCCTCTTTCAGATAAGGTCCTCAAGTATAAAGACTTACAAACAAAAATGTGATAAAGACACTAAACTGAGCCCTTAATTAATTAAATTTATGCTGGCTTCTCATTTGGTATGTTCAGTTTTTTACATTGATATATTCTACGCTTTGCTGTAAGACATTTCTATTTTAAGTATTTCTACCTGTCAGTGCTGAAGATTGAATATAGTTGCCATGTTGCCTTCTGGTGACAAGTAAGAATTAAACTCATCTTTGCAATAAAAGAAAGTTACAAATAGGCCTTTTAAGAAAAGGACATCATGCACTGAAGCAAGAAATGTTTTTGTCATGCTAGCAGAGATTGCCTCTGTGAAGACCAGCTCTGGCTACTCCTGCCCCTGTGAAGTCAGAGCAGCAAATTTAGTCCTCTGAGAATCCTGGCCTCAGTACTTTATGGGTCTTTGTGCTCCATGACATAAATACTCACAAGCAAAAGAGAAAAATGATGAGAAACAGAGGGAATGGACAAGCATTACTTGTTAGAACATGACATAAGAGGCATTACTGTTGTTCTGGACTTTTTTCTTCCAATATGCAAAACTTAGATGCTGATGCTTCACATCCATCACACAGTCACAGGTCAATAGATTGTGAGTAATCAGAGCTCAGCTTTCCACAGAGCTCATTCTTCAGCCAAAGTAAACCCTCGGTCAGGCCAAACCTCCCCCACGACTTTCTCAGCTGTGATGAAATGTCAGCTGCATTTAGCTTTGTCTCAGAGAACATCACATACTGAAAATCTGCCTGCAGAAAAGCCACCATGAGGAGCTACCACAATAGCTTCTCGTTCAGCCACAGAACACCTGAGGCTGCAAAGAAAAAGGCTGCTTTTTGTCTCACAGTGGAAAAAAATCACGTGACAAAAATTCACATGATAAGCTATAAAGAAAGCTAAATTAATGGAATTCTGATTATGAACACTAAGAGAGAAAAAGAAAAAGGAGCTACAAATAGGGCTACAGGACCTAGCTTTGCAAGGAGGAAGCTATTGCAGGTCAGCAGGCTCTACAGTCTACTGGGGATATCTAGCAGGAAAGGCATATTAGAAATTATGAGGAGTGTTAGTACTACTAGGATAAATGGAAGCATAAAGACATGAAAAACAGGTAGACTGTGTGAATATTTTAAAGAATACTTAAAAAAAATAATTCTTCGTTTTAAAAGAAATTTCCTTGAAATCCAAGTGAGGTTAAGGATAAGCACTGTGACTGTATTTGACAATTTCTATTGATAAAATTTTTCACCATGGGCATTCCATGGAGAAGTTAATCCTATCAAAGAGTTTATATTTTCTTATGCAGGATGATTTCATAGGATCAAATGTATCTTTGCACATACCCTTAAAGGAATAGGAAAGCAGCTAATCTGTGAAGCTTTATATGGGAAAGAAACACTGGATTTAATAGAAAAAGAGCTGTAGGAATTCTGAAAAGTCCCCCTTTTGACCACCCCTGAAAAATAATAAAGAATTCCTGAGTTTTGGAGGAATTCTGAAAAGAAACCTAATATACAAAATATTCTATTGTTTATTTAGGGTTCCTCTGGAGTTCCTTAACTGTTTAAGTCATGGTTCTTTTGAAACAGAATATTAAATAAATTCTGTCCAGTGATTAGGTGTGTATAAAACCTAAGAATAAGATAAACCCCTGACAACTATTTTTTCAGAAAACAGTCTATAAATCCCAGCGTATTAGGTCACATGTAAAAAGTACTGAGAAAGCTCTTTTTCTAACTTGGCCTGAGTCTCTAACCATGAGTTTCAAGGTCATCTTTTATTTTTGTCTGGAATTTGCACAAAAGCTGAAAAAGAAATTAATTTAAAATTATCTTTTATATGTTGAATTAATAGAACGATAAGGTGACACTGGTAAAGAATTATGTGGTGTGATTCGGTGCTTAATCTTCCGCGGCCACATTGCTAAGATGCAAAGCCATGCTGGAACCAGCTCAGTGACCTCATTTCTATATCTAACATATTTTCCTCTGGCTCTAGAATTGGTTTTATGTTGCCTCTGCACCTGAAGATGAGAAATTTGCTGCTGCCTTTGAAGAGGTCTCTTCAACAAGAGACATAGCTTGTCAAGCCACAAACAGTGGGGATCTACAGGATGCAACCTGACTGAACTTTGCATTTTAAAAAATGAGAGAGTTTCATTCAAATTTCTGGGTTTCTCCTGTTAGTGTAATTACAGTAGCTTTATTCCTGTTGGGTTAAAGGGTATTCCTCGTACATTCACAGGTCATCCATTTCAAAACATTAATTGATACAAGAGGCATGGTCCTTGCAGAATTAAAAGGATAAAAAAAAATAAAATCAAAGAAAATATACTAATCATTATGTAGAGGAAGAATATTTATAAACATGGTTTGGTGGTTCTCTTTATTTTTAGATTTTACATGAGCTCAGCACGTTATAAAGAAGACAGAGCAGCCAGAGCCCATCAGTAATTACAAATTCTATCAACCTTGTTAAAGAAAATGGAATGACAAAACTGCATTGCTGCAAAATCCTAAAGCAATCAGCACACAGAATTGAGCTGTCACAGATGACAACCATAAGTCTACGCAAGCCTGAAGCAGATGGAGCTACCTCATTATTGGATGCAGCCTACCAGTTAATAAATAAATATATTTAGCTTGTATTCACAGATTAGAGGAAATACATATTGTTTTAAATATCTGACAAAGAATTTGCGTAATGAAATAAGAAAGAAAATAAATACTGCCCCTCTAATATGATACGCAGCCTGTAATTCAAATCAAAGGGATACTCCAAAAATGAAAAGGAACTTTAAAGAGATGCTGTTAACATGACAAAAATGCATTTCAGTCAGAAAACAATTGTTTTTTTAAGGCATGAAAGGAACTAGTTTCTTGTGAGTTTACTTTTGGTGATATGATTATTTTTAGTTTTAACTGTTTTGTTCAAAATGCAGGCCCTTTTCCAACACTTCAAGAAGTACTAGAATAACCACCCCTAAAAGACAGCAGGAGACAAAGACACAGCAGGAAATCATCCCCGCAGGGGATGGGAAGGATCACGGCATGAAAACCCATGGAAATGTCTGAGTTCATTGTGATGCAGTTTAACAACTTTCTGAATAGCAATAAGTTAAAAAAAAAAAAAATTATTCAATTTTAGCCACTGATGACTTGTGATAATTTGAGCTGGTATGTACGTTCCCCAGTGAACTCACGAAGGCAAGAAAATAGCTCAACTTCACTCTAGGGTTCTTATGTGTGGATGGATCCCAAATTAGGAGTGAAATAAGGATTAACTATGTCATCAAGGTAAACTCTGAGAAGAAAATTGCTGTTGTGGTGCCTCACAGGAAATGGTAGAGTATTCCATAAATGAGGCCAAGGATTGTGTTATAAGAACCATACTTGCTGCATTAAAGAAAGGTGTCAAAAGCATCCTAGTTAATTGCACACCAATAAACATGGCATAAAAATGTTCTTTGATTTGTCACTGCAAGTTAATAAATTGACTCTCCTCAAATATGAGACATTATTAGGTTTCTCAGCTTGCATAATTCTCAAAGCAATTGATCCTCACAAAAGCAATTGATACTCATTTAGTCCATTTTAAAATCCACCTGCATTTCTCATTCCTTTAAGCTTCTGAGGCAATGAATCACTCAGCTTCACTAGATTACACCTGAAGTAGTATTTCTTTCTTAAGTTAATGCTTTCATTTCTAAGGCTCCATTTTAGTTCCATCCCAATTTCATTTGTATCATCTTTTTTTTTTTTTTACTATCACTCAATGTGTAAATTAACATTTTTCTTTGCTCAAAGCACAAGGGACCTGTAAGCTGTGATTCCAAAGTATAAGGACTAGGGCCAAAGGCATGTTCATGGCCTCCAATTTCTACTGAGTTCCCATGTAACAGGAGCTGTGGTCTCCTCTCACATGGCAAAACTCTGTAAGAAGCAGGGTCTCCCTCTGCATTATGAATTTAATGGGAGCCAGGAGCAGTTGCTTCTGTGACAGGACAGTTTTCTTAGGTGAAGAGCAGGATCACATCTAGCCAATCTAGGTCACTCTGAAAGGCAAGTAAAACATCGGCAAAAGTCACCTTACTCATCAGAAAACCTCTGGAAGTGGCCCAGTGTAATTCCTCCCTATCAGAGCTAAAGAATTCTTATTTTATTAATCTTATATTACCAGAAATTTGGGCTGACTTTCTTTCTCCGCTCTTCAGATACTGTCTCCAGCTCAGCATGTATCTTATTGAACACTTTTATTCTGTGGTATTACACTCTGATTTCTGAGATTTGGATATAGATTTTAAGGGCTATAAATGGTAAAAGCTTATTGATCTCTACATCTATTTGTATTCAGAGCTGTGAACCACACAATAATCCTGATGGAAGAATTAATTTCAGTGGCTCACACTTTCTCATTTCATTAAGATAGAAAACTAAGCAGTATGCCTGGAGCACATTTTAATTTTAGTATTTTTCTCAGCTAGATGATACACACTCTGCTTTCTAAAATAACGTAAGATTTGGAGGGTAATCAATGGTTAGGGGGGAAGTAAACTTAAACTTTCACACGAACTGGTTTTTAAAAACAGACATGAAGTGACTATTTTTTAATGTGACATAAAAAGGTAGGATTAACAGAATGGTGAAACTTAAAAAATATGGGTACTCTTAGGGTTAAAATAAGTCTTTTCCCAGAAGGTCTGCATGTTTCAAAGGTTTGGGGGTGTTTGTTGTAGTGCTAAGTACCATTTGTAATGCCATTGCTAAATGGATGAGCACCACCAAGTGGCGCTCTGATGGGTACAAACACTAAGCAGAAAATAGAATATTAGCCTTAACCGATTTTCAAAGCTAAAAAAAATGCAGTATTGTAACAACTCTGTAGAAATGTAGCTAGAAAAATACAGACGTATCTATTTCTAATGAATTTTCAATCAACTAATTTTCTGGAATTAATTTCATGTCCAACAACTTTTTTTTTTCCTATTAATTTCACAAGGAAATTTCTGGAAGTTTTTTTCCTGACAGTTTTAAAATGTTTGAGATAGTTCAACACTACCACTATGAAGTCAAAACTTGCCATCTTCCATTCCATTAGTTTAGGGCACTTCTTTTGCCTGCTCACTGCATTTACACCACTAGTTTCAGGTTTTTTGCTAGTGACTTTACATATCTTTTTGTTCAGACTGGGTGAAAAGTGATCTGCTACAAACTCTTCAGATGGAAAAGTGATATATTATCATTCCCTTGATAGGACAGCATTCATCATAGTGACATACAGAAAAATAAGTGATGAATAGATCCATTTCTAATGTAGGATAGATAGCACATCCTCAGGTGCATACCGGTTTATTCATAAACTGACGTCTTTTTAATGTATCAGGTATGATACTTAGAGATAGCTTTGTTGCTCCTGTTGACATATGAGCCTTTGTCCCTCAGATATGCTTAGCTGCCTTCAGGACACAACAGTTCCTTTACTACCAGTGTAGTTTTTTACTGTGGTGATGATTGTAGTGATAAAATGTGGAAAGAGTCTGAATACATTGGGGATATTAAGAGTACTAGAGAGATAAGACCAGAGTGGGTAGAGTGTGTAAAGAAAGCAAGCGGATCTCCTAAATGCTTTCAGATCAAACCAACTGTGCTCAGTCTATCTCTGTCTCCCCTTCTCTTTCCCTCTCTCTCACTCTCTCAGTGATTGTAGACCAGGAGCTGCTGGGAAGAACTATTACTTTTCATACAGCCAGACTGGAAGAGGAAGTTTTTCTGCCTCATGGAGTCAGTTGGCGAGAACATTGGAAGCCTCATCCAAAGCACGGGTTACAAGATGAACTGAGCAAGAACTATCTAGAGAAAATAATTCTTATTGTTAATAACAGAGTTTTGATCACTGTATGGACTTCAAGTGAATTTCTATGCAACAGAAATAGAAAGCACGTACTCTAGAGAAGCATTTGTAGTGTGTCCCTCACAGGAAAGTAAGAGGGAGAGTTGAGACCAGCTGGAAACACGTGGCTAGAAACTCTGAACGTTGGAAATGCCTGCTGTGCTCATGGTAACGGAGATCCTGTGATCATGCTTTTTTCATAAACCTGACATTTTCTTTGAAAGGAGGGAACCTGAACAAAGTCCCTAATATCTCATTGTTTAAGCAGGGGAAAACAGTAATATGAACGGCACTCTTCACATTTGTTTCTTTGCAAAGACCGTCTTAAATTAGCAGGTCTGGATAACCTGAACAAACCCAAGACTCTTAAAGATTTGGCTGGGGTTCTTTCCAGCTTCCTGCTATTTATTTTTGATCAATAATAGAATAGAGGTGTCATTTCTGAAGATAAGAAGAGAGTTAATAGTGTGCCAGTGGAGACAGCAGGATGGCCCAGCTAAATTATAGATTGATTACCATGTTATCATCCTTGAGTAAAAGAATGGAAAGCTGACATGTGTTTCAATCAATACATAATTAAATTAAGAGGGATATAAATGCAATCAATATAATGTTATGGAGGACAGGTCTTATCAAACAAAACCAATTTTTTTTTTTTTATGAGATTTCAAGTTTGATTGACAAAGGTAACTGCAAATGTAATATACTTACATGTTACAATGGCATGACTTAACATTGCACAAACTTAAAAAATTAGCACGTAATTTTCGCAATCCCTTGAAAAGGGGATTAAGAACTGACTAACTGGCATACACTAAAAAGTATTGTTCAGTAGGAACTAATAAATTGGATGTATCTAAGGACCTTCATTAAGTGTTAACATTAATTATGACATTTTAAATTCTGAATTTAAAAAAAAAATAATTCAGATGTAATTCGCAGAGGACGACACAGTACTGATCTGCAATATGGATATGGCACAGCAAGAACACAGACCAGCCAATGATATAACGTATTCTGAAGTATAAACAGAACCATAGAAAAGAGGGGAAAGTTATTTTTACCTTTTTTTAAGACATTGATAGGACATAAATGGAATAAAGAAATTCACTTATAAGACTCATATTTAGAAAGCAATGGAGAATAAAAAGAAAAGAAACATGAATTGAAGGGCTGCAAAAAATGCCTTGTTGTAAAGATAGGGTTTAGAAGCTCTGTTCATTTAGATCTAAGGCCTTGGAGAGATGGAGCAAGTCTTCTTCAATATCTGATTTTCTTTCTCTTCTAAAGGACTTGTTGATCTGGTTGAGAAAAGCACAACAAAATTAATGATTCAAAGTCATATCCAAATGAGGAAAAAAACTTTTAACTGTGAGTATGATTAGCCATCAGTACAAACTAGAGTGAAGACATAAATTCTCTGGCTTGCAACTCAAGACTATTTGTCTTGATCAAAGATGATATTGTAGATCCCCATCTGAGTAAGGATATGCAAAACGACTATATAGTACTACAGTAGAACTGAAGTTTACACAGCAATCTTGTACAGAATTCAAAGAAACATATTTTATATGAATTCTGAACATGTAGGGTTACAGGCTTTGCACTTAGAAGTTGCTGAACTTCATACGAGAATAATAAAAAAGTTCTACAGTCTGAATTACATATGATATCAGACTAGAATGACTTGAAGTCCAATTCTGGCTTCAAAATCTAAGCAATCACTTTGAGCTTCAGGAATATGAGATATTTCACTACTTTTGGTATCTACGCTGGTCCATCTCTAAGGAAAATTTGCTCATGTCAGCAAATGTTTAAAGAATTATTCTGTTCTTTCACAGGGATGTTAAGGAATTCATTGAGTTTCAATTCTAGCATCACAGCCTCACAGAGATTTTACACTTAGTGGTATGCTAAAAAGAAGGGGCCAAAACTGCTGCTGCCACGGAAATTACACTTCCCTTCTGCTTCATTGGGTGTCCCCACTTCTGGAGTGTGATAAACATACTGGCAAGGTGCAAAATGGAAAGATTGCTCAGCCTCTGCAGACGAAGCAAACAAATGGATCCACTCAACATGGCAATTGATTAACAGCCTTCACGAGCAATACATAGTTTAGAGATTAAATCTTGTGTTAACTCCACTTCCTTCCTGCAAAGGCATGGATTAGATTGTAAAGGCCAAGTTGTGGTAGTCACATCACTTTCATTATTGCTTAGTATTCCAGATGCATTTCTTGGAGAGTATGTCCATTAATGTATGATACGTATGTGATTAACCTAGCACTGCCAAGTCCACCACTAAACCATGTCCCTAACCACCACATCTACCCATCTTTTAAATATCTCCAGGGATGGTGACTCAACAACTTCCCTGGGCAGCCTGTTCCAACGTTTGACAATCCTTTCTGAAGATCTCCTGACACAACTTAAGGCCATTTGCTTTTGTCCTATTGCTTGTTATTTGGTATACACATTGCTACAGCCTCCTTTCAGGTAGTTGTAGAGAGCAAAAAGGTCTCCCCTCAGCCTCCTTTTCTCCAGACTAAACAACTCCAGCTCCCTCAGCTGCTCTTCATAAGACTTGTGCTCTAGACCCTTCACCAGCTTTGTTGCCCTTCTTTGGACACTCTCCAACACCTCAGTGTCTTTCTTGTAGTGAGGGACCCAAAACTGAACACAGTATTCAAGGTGAGGCGTCACCAGTGCTGTGTACAGGGGGACAATCACTTCCCTAGTCCTGCTGGCCACGCTATTTCTAATACATGCCAGATGTTATTGGCCCTCTTGGCCACCTGGGCACACTACTGGCTCATGTTCAGACAGCTCTCCACCAATACCCACAGGTCCTTTTCCACCCAGCAGCTTTCCAGCCACTCTTCCCCAAGCCTGTAGCATTTCATGGCGTTGTTGTGACCCAAGTGCAGGACACAGCACTTGGCCTTGATTAATCTCATACCATTGGCCTTGGCCAATTGATCCAGCCTGTCCAGATCCCTCTGTAGAGCCTTCCTACCCTCAAGCAGATCGGCACTCCCACCTAACTTGGTGTTGTCTGCAAACTTACTGAGGGTGCACTTGATCCCCTTGTCCGGATCATTGACAGATATTAAAAAGAACTGGCCCCAGTACTGAGCCCTGGGGAACACCACTTGTGACGGGCCATCAACTGGATTTAACTCCATTCACCACAACTCCTTAGACCTGGCCATCCAGCCAGTTTTTTACCCAGTGAAGAGTACACCCATCCAAGCCATGAGCAGCCAGTTTCCCCAGGAGGATGATGCGGGAAATGGTGTCAAAGGCTTCACTAAAGTTTAGGTGGACAACATCCACGTTTCCTTCATCCACCAAGCAAGTCACCTTGTCATAGAAGGAGATCAGTTAGTCAAGCAGGACCTGCTTTTCATAAGCTCGTGTTGACTGGGCCTCATTACCTGGTTGAATTGTATATGCCACATGATGGCTCTCAAGATGATCTGCTCCTTGACCTTCCCCAGCACCGGAGTCAGACTGACAGGCCAGTAGTTCTGCAGATCCTCTGTTGTCATGTTTGCTAACCTCCAGTCAACGGGGACTTTCTCACTTAGCCAGGACTGCTGATAGATGATGGAAAGTAGTTTGGTGAGCACTTCTACCAGCTCTCTCAGTACCCTTTGGTGGATGCCATCCAGTCCCATAGACTTGTGTGTGCCTAAATAGTGTGGCAGGTCGCTAACCATTTCCCCTGGGATTACGGGGGCTTCATTCTGCTCCCTGTCCCTGGGGCAAAGAAGTCATTAAGTACCTCAGCTTTTTCCTCAGCCTTGGTCACTCTGTTTCCCCCCACATCCAATAAGCGATGGGGACTATCATTAGCCCTCCTTTTGTTGTAAATGTATTTATAGAAACATTTTTAATTGTCTTTTATGGCAATAGCCAGATTAAGTTCTAGTTGGGCTTTGGCCCTTCTAATTTTCTCTCTGCATAACCTCACGACATCTTTGTAGTCCTCCTGAGTTGCCTGCCCCTTCTTCCAAAGATCGTAAACTCTCTTTTTTACCCTGAGTTCCAAACACAGCTCTCTCTTCAGCCAAGCTAGTCTTCTTCCCCACTGGCATCTCTTAAAAATGTTACAAAGCCCATGAAACTTACATTTGACTATTATTTAATATCTGCAGTGCAAATTTTGTCTTTAAATAATAGGCTTACAGCTATTCTAAGGACTTTACTTAGCTATACCCATAGGAAAAAATACAGTCCTATACAGGCAGAATTATAGAACTGTATAAAATTGACATTTTTATATACTGACCCCATGACCTGTGCCTTTTCTTTATAGGATGCTTATTTCCTGCCTCAGTGTAAGATGCGAAGATCAAATAGCCATTAACCCAAGATCTAAAATGCTAATAATTGTTATTATTACTAAATTGCAGGTTATTTATCTTATATCCTCTAATGCCAGAAATTGTTTTGAGTGTTTAATCTTTCTGAATACTTCATTACATGTACTTGATTTGGTGCCGCATGCATTAATAGTAGCTGAATGTCATATCCAGCTACACTGCCAAGTAAACAGAGGCCTTTGTTAAGTGTAATTTAAGCTGAAGTCTATTTTTTAAAGTGGTGAAACATTTGTTTATTGTACCAAGGTTAAGTTAAATTAAATTATTTTTTCTATTTCCTATTAGTGTTCATGCAACTTAATCTCTCCTTGCCCACATTCTCAATGACAAAACATAATGGAAATTTGGCCAGGTGATAATAGGTGGAGTGATTTCAATAAGATTTGGTAATGAGGTAGTTGATGAGGTTTCATGCAAGGGATGTTTCATTGAAACTGCATTAACTGATGATTAGCAAGCTTAAATTAAGAGGCAAAGAGAACAAACAATATGAATCCAAGCAGGTGGTAAAGAGGAAATACTAAGGAAGGAGCTAGAAATGTAATAAAGCTTAACACTGAAATATTTCCTCAATACTTAAAGAGGGACAATACAGATCCTTTCTTAAGTACTTCAGGGGAAGTAAACATGAAAACCAATTAACATTAGAAACGTCAACACTTCAGGGGACAAAAGTACTCTATCGAAAGCACTAAAGACCTTGGGTCATAGAAGCCAGATGCACAGCAAAAGTATATTTAGTGCTAAAATTACACCAGTTTGTGATAATTTGAATAAACCTGTCTTCACGTGGAGAAGAAAAGGAAGGCCGAGCAAAAGAATTGAAAACATCAATGCATATGGCACACATTGTCTTCAAAAATCCTTGACAATTTGTTTATTCTATGGGTTATGTCTAAAACAATTGTTCTTACATAAACTTGGAAAGGAGAATGTCATGAAATTGCATTTTTTGCATGACTGTTTGCATATTGATTTACTCAAGCTTTATTCTTGTTCCTCAGTTATGCAATTAGGTCATCAGACTATATAATGTGGCTACAAAAATAAAAATATGCCCGCCCTAAGGCATTGATAGTAAATTATGGATTCTCAGAGAAGACATTACAAGAAGTGCCCAAAGGAACCAGAGGCTTAAAAACTTTTTTGCATAAGTGATGACTCATTATTATGAATAATTAAAATCACTACCAAAATCTACTTGTGAGTAACATAAAGACTGGAACCGAAACTTGAGATCAGCTTTCCTAAATTACAATGAACTTAATTACGGCAACAATGACTTTAAAAACCATGTGGAATTCCCAGTTTGGGGAATCTTATTACTTCTCTATTATTTCTAGTATTACCCAATTAATAATATTAATTCTAAATAATTATTAATTTATATTAATAACTAGCAGTTAATGATTTGATTCTATTATGTATTATTAATCCTATTATTTTCTGCTTCATCACTCTCCAGAATGAAATGCGTACATGGAAGGTGAGTCATAAGTATTTGTATGATATAATGGCCCAGTTGTCCTTGCTCCTTGCCCGAGTTATTTTGCAACCTTACTTGTTCTTGGTGATCTGAATCTTAATCTGCTGATGTGGCTTTCTGGCTTGTCCTCAGTATGGACTTGCTTAGCAATCCTGGGACTCCCGGCTGCCCCTGCTTACCATCCCTGGACCTCATCCTACTCAGGTCCTGCAAGATGACAGTCCTTGATAGTGTGCCTGCCCTGCCTGTGCCTCCCTTGCTGTCACCTTCAGCTCCTCTCACCCCTGCCCATGCAGAGCAGCCCAGGGCAGTAAGGCTTTTACAGGCTTTGTCAGTGTCCAGAATCTAGGATCACACTTTTGTGAAGTGCACACCGATAGGTTTAATGAGCATAGAAGATGAAGACCTTCTTTGGAGATTTTTCAAGATTAACTTTTATCTGCTTGTGACTCATAAATGTGTGTGAACTTTTCACTGCATAGGAAGATCCACAAAATGGTGAAGATGAAAGAAGGCGGCTGACACCGTTTAATCTTTTCATTTCTTACAAAGACATTTACAACAGCAAACTTAAAAAATGTCCCTTTGGCTGTAGCACCTCTTGTAAAAGAGGTTTTGGAGCAGGTTCCAACCACAGGACTTATGTTCTCAATTGCCTAAGTTATCTATTGTAAAGGAATTTAAAATTGCTGTAGGTACGCAAACTCCTTGTTCCAGAACTTGGTATTTCCAGGGCACGCACTCATGCTCCCTCTGCCGGCTTCCTCTTGTTGCATAAATTAATCATAGTGACATGGTTACAGCAAGACATGTGAAGCCCACCACCACCCCACTGTTATGGATGAGGGCCAGGGTATGCCAGAAAGGAAATCAGCATGCATACTCCTAGATGAGTGCTGTCACCACTGTCACCAGCAGAAAATAACAACTCAATCTTGTGAGATGGCCAATACTGTCAGTGTTGGGAGAACGTTAAGTGTGTTATGTAAATGCTAAATTCTCAGAAGCTAAAGTTGAAAAACACCTGTGTTCTGGACCCTCACTGTAATTTTAGCTGGATTTTTACTTTTAGACAGCCAGCTTACTTCTAAGTCGTAAGTTAGTTGCCAAGTGTTTTTTTGAATATTCTCTTAGGAAAATTCTCCAAACTCTGGGAGCTGGAGCACTGATTTCGTAATTCTAGAAATCACTGAGTGAAACTGGGTTATCGTTGGCAACTGCGGTATTTCCAGAGTATTGCATGCACTGTTTCTCTTCCATCTACAATCCCATTTACCATTCTGTCACATCAGTTCTTTAAGATTCCTCTTTTTTCACCTCTACCAATCACCTTCCCTAAGATTAAAGTTTCTCAGGTATGCGGGTCAATGGATGTATCTGTTTATAAAATCATGAAAGCTATTCTTTAGAGATGACAAATAGTAACTAAGGAATGCCCCACAACTCTTATTCTTCTAACTTTCTACCTTGACGATATTTAGAAAATATCAATCATTTCAAGGATCTAATAACATATTCAACATCCAGTCCTTTCAGGAAGGCTTTTCAGAACGAAGGTCATTAAGATTATTGCTCCCTTTTGACCTAAGTTATTTAAGTCTAGACACTTGCTGTAGAATTATAGATCAAATCTCATCATAACAGCACATAACCTGCTTTTCCAAACCCTAATATAATAAAAAGTAAGAAAATAATTAGGCAGTTTAAGGCACTAGTTTAATGGCTCTCTCTTTTCATAACAGAAGGCTCATCAAACTGACTTGTGACACTGAGTTGAAAGGCAGCGATTCCTAGGAAAATTTTAAAGTAAATTTGAGATATGTTTTCTGTTCCCTTTTAAAGGCAAGGTAGAAACAAATAAGTAAACTTCAAGGTAGAGAGAGTTTGATACTGGTAACCTTCACTGAAGATCACTTGTCTCTCCACCTTTTTCTAACAGACTTCAAATGTCTAACTTCTAGGAAATTCTATGGAATTAATTCATACAGTACCTCTTCTGAAACTGAGGAGACTGTAAATATGAGAGAGCTTGAAAATAGAGTAGTATGTTTTAATATTATCAAGTCAAATAGCAGAGCACAGACAAGTCAGATATTAATTATTTTGAAGCTTTTTAAAGTGTTCAAGATCAAGGAAAATTTTGCCGTATACAGATTTTGACATGTTGATCGGTAGAGTTGCTTGAAAATAGGATATACTCTTTACCGTCTGTTTTCAGAATAACTGTTGCTGCTTTAAAATTTGATGTATTTGTAAACATTTATCTTGAAGGTGTGAATTTCTGGCACTTCTGAGAAGCCATTGTGGTGCAATACTCCTTCACCTGTTCACCTAGCATAGCTCTCTAGAGCCTTTGTTGGTTTCATAGAATCATAGAATCATAGAATCATAGAATTGCTGAGGTTGGAAGGGACCTTTAAGATCATCAAGTCCAACCTTTAACCTACCCTGACAAAAACCACTTCTAAACCATGTCCCTAAGTGCCCCATCTACCCTTTTTTTAAACACCTCCAGGGATGGTGAATCCACCACCTCCCTGGGCAGCCTATTCCAATGTTTAATAACCCTTTCAGTGAAGAAATGTTTCCTAATATCTAATCTAAACCTCCCCTGACGTAACTTGAACCCGTTTCTTCTCGTCCTATCACTTGTCATCAGGGAGAAGAGGTCAGCCCCCATCTCTCTACAACCTCCTTTCAGGTAGTTGTAGATGGTGACAAGGTGTCCCCTCAGCCTCCTCTTCTCCAGGCTAAACAACCCCAGCTCCCTCAGTCGTTCTTCATAAGGTTTGTCCTCCAGACCCCTCACCAGCTTTGTAGCCCTTCTCTGGACATGCTCCAACACCTCAATGTCCCTCTTGTAGCGAGGGGCCCAAAACTGAACGCAGTACTCGAGGTGGGGCCTCACCAGTGCCGAGTACAGGGGCATGATCACTTCCCTAGTCCGGCTCACCACACTATTCCTGATACAGGCTAGGATGCTGTTGGCCTTCTTGGCCACCTGGGCACACTGCTGGCTCATATTCAGTGGGCTGTCAACCAACACCCCCAGGTCCTTTTCTGTCAAGCTGCTTTCGAGCTACTCTGCCCCAATCCTGTAGCGCTGCATGGGGTTGTTGTGACCCAAATGCAGGACCCGGCATTTGGCCTTGTTGAACCTCATACCATTGGTCACAGCCCATCGGTCCAGCCTGTCCAGATCCCTCTGCAGAGCCAACCTACCCTCAAGCAGATCAACACGCCCGCCCAGTTTAGTGTCATCTGCGAACTTACTGAGGGTGCATTCGATCCCTTCATCCAGATCATTGGTAAAGATATTAAAGAGAACCGGCCCCAGCACCGAGCCCTGGTGGACACCACTTGTGACCGGACACCAACTGGATTTAACTCCATTTACCACCACTCTCTGGGCACGGCCTTCAAGCCATTTTTTTACCCAGCAAAGAGTACAGCTGTCCAGGCCATGAGCAGCCAGTTTCTCCAGGAGAATGCTGTGGGAAACGGTGTCAAAAGCTTTGCAAAAATCCAAGTAGATAACATCCACAGCCTTTCCCTCATCCACTAAGTGGGTCACCTTATCATAGAAGGATATTAGGTTTGATAGGCATGACCTGCCCTTCACAAACCCATGCTGACTGGGCCTGATCACCCTGTTCTCCTGCATGTGCCGTGTAATGGTACTGAGGAGGATCTGTTCCATGACCTTCCCAGGCACCGAGGTCAGACTGACTGGCCTGTAGTTCCCCGGATCCTCCTTCCGGCCCTTCTTGTGGATGGGTGTCACATTTGCTAACCTCCAGTCAGCTGGGACCTCCCTGGTTATCCAGGACTGCTCATAAATGATGCAAAGTGGCCTGGCGAGCACTTCCGCCAGCTCTTTCAATACCCTTGGGTGGATCCCATCCGGCCCCATAGATTTGTGCACCTCCAGGTGCTGAAGCAGGTCCCTCACCGTTTCTCTTTGGATTACGGGGGCTTCATTCTGCTCCCCATCCCTGTCTTCTAGCTCAGGGGTCTGGGTGCTCAGGGAACAACTGGTCCTACTGCTGAAGACTGAGGCAAAGACTTCATTAAGTACCTCAGCCTTTTCCTCATCCTTGGTCACTATGTTGCTGGCCCCATCTACTAGAGGACAGAGATAATCCTTAGTCCTCTTCTTATTGTTAATATATTTATAGAAACTTTTTTTGTTGTCCTTGACAACAGAAGCCAGGTTTAGCTCCAGCTGGGCTTTGGCCCTCCTGATTTTTTCCCTACATAGCTTAACTACCTCTCTGTAGTCCTCTTGAGTGGCCTGCCTCTTTTTTTCCCTAAGTTGCAACACTAGCTCCCTGTTTAGCCAGGCCGGCCTTTTTCCCCGACGGCTTGTCTTCTGGCACATGGGGACAGCCTGCTCCTGCGCCTTTAAGACTTCCTTCTTGAAAATCATCCAGGCTTCCTGGGCTCCTTTGCCCTGGAGGACTGCCTCCCAGGGGACTTTGTCAACCAGGCTCCTGAAAAGCCCAAAGTCCGCCCTCCGGAAGTCCAAGGTAGCAGTTCTGCTGACCCCTCTTCTTGCTTCACGCGGAATTGAAAACTCTATCCTTTCATGGTCACTGTTCCCGAGAGACAGCCTCCAACCTTCACAACCCCCACAAGACCTTCCCTGTTTACAAACAACAGATCCAGCAGGACACCTTCCCTAGTTGGCTCTCTCACTAGCTGTGTCAGGAAGTTATCCCCAATACATTTCAGGAACCTTCTAGACTGTTCCCTCCCTGCTGTATTGTATTCCCAGCAGAAGTCCGGCAAATTGAAGTCCCTCGCGAGGACAAGAGCTCGCGATCTTGAGACTTCTCCCAGCCGTTTATAGAATATTTCATCTGCCTCCTCATCCTGATTGGGCGGTCTATAACAGACTCCTACTACGATATCTGCCTTGTTAGCCCTGCCCCTGATTCTTACTCATAAACATTCAGTCTCATTATCACCATCATTAAGTTCAAAGCATTCATAACACTCCTTAACATACAGGGCCACACCCCCGCCTCTCCTTGCTTGCCTGTCCTTCCTGAAGAGCCTATAGGCATCCATGGCGGCACTATAGCTATGTGAGTCATCCCACCACGTTTCTGTGATGGCGACTACATCATAATTATCCTGCTGCACAATGGCTTCCAGCTCCTCCTGTTTGTTGCCCATGCTACGTGCATTAGTGTATAAGCACTTCAGCTGGGCTATAGGTCCTTTCTCCTTTTTACTGGCGGGAGCCGAAATTCTGCCACCCCCAGACTTATTCCTAAGGAGCCTGGTTACGCCCCCTATCTTTTCCAAGTCTAGTGCCAGCATGCCACCTTCAGGCTTTTTGCTAGCAAGCTTGGATCTATTCCCATCCCCCTTTGAATCTAGTTTAAAGCCCTGTCAATGAGCCCCGCCAACTCCTGCCCTAAAACCCTTTTCCCCCTCTGAGACAGGCTTTTGCCGTCTGTTGCCAGCAGGCCTGGCGTCCTGAAAAGCAGCCCATAATCAAAGAACCCAAAGTCCTGCTGATGACACCAGTCTCTGAGCCAGGCATTGAACAGTTGGCATTTCCTATTAATCTTCTCATCAATCCTCGCAACTGTTGGGATAGAAGCAAACACTACTTGTGCTCCTGATCCCCTAACCATCCGTCCCAGGGCCCTGAAGCCTTTCTTCATTGGCCTCAGGCTTCTTCCTGAAATTTCATCATTGTCTAACTGAAAAATCAATAAAGGGTAGTAGTCAGTAGGCCTAACTAGGGTAGGGAGTTTCTTCCGGACATCCTTAACTTTGGCCCCAGGGAGACAGCAGACTTCCCTACAGATTGGGTCTGGTCTACATATGGGACCTTCCACTCCCTTCAGAATCGAGTCCCCTACTACAAGGGCCCTTCTTTCTTTTATAACCGAGGATGTTGTTATACGAGGCATAATCCGTCTTGGCCTCGGTGACAACTCCAAGTTCATCAAGCAGTGTCTTGCAGTTTCTGCAGTGTCTAGCCAAAATTTTTTTGAAGCAAAGGTGCTGAGGACACACTTACCTGTATAGGAAAAGTCAATAATGGACTTAGCCTGGGGAATGACGGTGTTCCAGTCATGATCTCTCCAGTCCCTTGATGGTGAGCTCTAATTAGTGCACTAAGTGCCTGCTGACTCACCTGAACCTTTGATAGTATGGCAAGAAAAAAAATCTTTTGTGACTATCAAAACCAGTGCTCGGGGCAAAGCTACTTGTGTTGCGTAAAGCTCTTCCTCTGCCCTCTAGCACTTGTATTTAAAGAACCTGATCCAGATCATTTGCACATTTGTTCTGTGCGTATTAGAATCACAGAATCATAGAATGTGTTGGGTTGGAAGGGACCTTTAAAGGTCATCTAGTCCAACCCCCCTGCAGTAAGCAGGGACATCTTCAACTAGATCCGGTTGCTCAGAGCGTTATCAAGCCTGGCCTGAATGTCTACAGGGATGGGGCCTCCACCACCTCTCTGGGCAACCTGTTCCAGCTTCTCGCCACCCTCATTGTAAAGAACTTCTTCCTAATGTCTCATCTAAACCTACTCTGCTCTTATTTAAAACCATTGCCCCTCGTCCTATTGCTACGTGCCCTTGCAAACAGCCCTTCCCCAGCTTTCCTGTAGGCCCCCGTCAGGTACTGGAAGGCTGCTATAAGGTCTCCCTGGAGCCTTCTCTTCTCCAGGCTGAACAACCCCAGCTCTCTCAGCCCATCTTCGTAGGAGGGGTGCTCCGGCCCATTGATCATCTTCATGGCCCTCCTCTGGACCCACTCCAACAGGTCTATGTCTTTCTTGTGCTAAGGGTTCCAGAGCTGGATGCAGTACTCCAGGAGGGGTCTCATGAGAGCAGAGTAGAGGGGGAGAATCACCTCTCTTGATCTGCTAGTCACAGTTCTTTTGACACAGCCCAGGATGCAATTGGCCTTCTGGGCTGCAAGTGCACATTGTTGGCTCATGTCCAGCTTTTCATCCACCAGTACCCCCAGGTCCTTTTCCGCAGGGCTGCTCTCTATCACTTCATCCCCCAGCCTGTATTGATAACAATGATTGTCCCAACCCAAGTGTAGGACCTTGCACTTGGCCTTGTTGAACTTCATAAGGTTTGCTTGGGCCCACCTCTTTAGCTCGTCCAGGTCCCTCTGGATGACACATCTAGCCTGTCAACTGCACCACTCAGCTTGGTGTCATTGGCAAACTTGCTGAAGGTGTACTTGATCCCACTGTCTAAATCATTGATGAAGACGTTGATCAGCACCGGTGCCAGTACGGATCCCTGAGGGGCACCAGTTGTCATCCCTCTCCATCTGGACATCGATCCATTGACTGCCACCCTCTGGATGCGACCATCCAGCCAGTCCCTTATCCACTGAACAGTCCACCCATCAAATATGTATCTCTCCAACTTAGAAGTATTCCAAGACCTGGTTTGATTCTATTCACTTATTCTTAAATATGTATGATAAGAGTTCAGATAACCAGACCCAGAGCATTTTTGTTTTTCCGGTACCGTTTTACTAAATCAATAAACCAAATAGACAAATACATATGTAAAGCAGTTCACTAATACGTGGAATTTAATTAAATACATTCATGGTCATAATCTCTTGACCAGAGTTTCCAATTGCAAATAACCTTACTTCTGCAAATTAACCTGCATTGCTATGTTTTCTCATCAAGACAATAATTAAAGGATTAACAGTAGCTGATACTTCAATTATCCTTAAATATAGTCTTATATCTAATTTCCAAAACACGTGTGCTGCACTAGTACTCCAGACCACCATAAGTAACACAGAAATATCCGGTCTCTCCTATGAAGACTATCACCATCTTTTTCTTTTTTTAAAAAAAATGACTTTTAGTTATAATGATAACAAATTTTTAACATTTGAAAGAAAAAATCCCCAAATTAGAAAAAACAGTGCATTATTAGGTAGCAGCAACTAGGCAGGTCTATGTAATATGATAGCATGGCTTACATTCCACCTTATATTTCTTTAATGAGATCATACTCTATATGTGTGGATGAAAAAGAAAAATGACAGGAGAGAGCAGAGCATGTTCAAAAGCTATTATTCAACAAATTACATGCTGAACTTTAAGCATGCTGATGAATTTGAAAACAGAAATGCTGGAGAAATGTTACATTATGAGTTCACAATATAAGAAAATTGTCATACATAATTTAGGATTTTAAATTACTGTTTGTAATTATTATTAATTATATAAGTATGTATTAAAGTAATGACTATATGTTATTTATACATGCTGCATTTAAATTTAATTTGTTTGTTTGTAGTCAGCTGCCACAACAAAATCAAAAGAAGGATAAGATTGTTAGTGGATAAGATAAAGCAGACTGTAGCTAGGTAAAGCAAAGGAGAATCATTCCCTGCTCAAACCAAAACTGGAGCCACAACTTATAGCAAATGGAGAGATAATTTTAAGGGGTAAGCAGTCTCTGTCCCATCTCCAGCTGCGAATGATTCTACCTGGAAGCTACTTCAAAAAATGCTGCATGCAGCTCTTGCCAGCTGTCCAAATAACGAGTAGGAGGAGAGAATTTCTTAGATCACCGCAAGTTAAAAAAAATCTAGTTCTAGAAGTTGAGATCACCACACTGATTTATTTTATTTTTTTTTATCTGAAGAGAAGTACAAAACTGGTATAATACAAGGAAATAAAATTGTAACAACTGTGTCATTAAGAAACAAAATACAGGAGACTAAAACTAATTCAGATATTGATAGGAGAAGATTAAGTCCCAATTTTGCATGAAAGATGTATAAATATATGTCTATGTACTACAGTAAAACTGAAGAAATCAATGTGGTGTTTTGCAAGAAGGAATATGCATCTATATTTGCATGGGTTATTCATATTTGTTTAACAAGTGACATTCAGGATAGTTTACATGTGAGTTGGGCTTTCTCCTTTACGATCCCGTTTCTTCTTACTGGGAGAATGAGGTTTCTATATGATGACTTTTGTCCTAAAGCTTAGCTAATTCATAGTTATTCTGTGTTTTGACTTATCATGTGAATTCCAGAGTTTTGAAAACAAGAATAAAACAAAGACACTGCAGATTTCTGAAAACAACGATACTCAGGAATAGGTTTGCGATGATCTTGTCAAGCTCCCTCAGGACTTGTAGGAGCATCCCATCATGGCCATGGACTCACGTTTGTCCAGTTTGGTTCAATATTCCCCAAACTGATCCTGCTCTACTGAGGACCTCAGTACAGCAGGTTCCTTTACAGGTTATCTGCCTCCCTCAGCTAGGATTACAGTTGAAGACTTTCTCTAAGTACAAATACTGAATCGTTACATCCTCTGCCTTAAGAAATGTTTCAAGTTATAGATTCTTATAAATCTTATTTACAGACCATATAGCACAAACAGAGCTAAGCAGAAAGACATATTACAAGAATCCCAATGAAGAGAAAAAGAATAAGAATGATGATTAATTCCTCTAGGTTCCATCAACCACTTTTATTCATCTCTTATCTAATAAAACAGAATATAATATGTTAAATAATTGTTCTTACAGTGTTTCTTTGTACATAACATTTCTCCATGATACTCAGCACTGCTGTAGCAATTGAGGATTTAGAGTACTTTATTTGCATTGATTTTTGAGCCTGAAGGTACTGAATAAAACTCTGTGATATTACAATTAAGTATATAAACTATGCAATGTTATACATATGCATATTTATATATGGATATTTTTAATATTTATATATGCATGTATATATCACTCTACCTATAACTATATCTATACGTATATATGTGCCATACTCATGCTCAACTCCCATAAGCATTCATACTGCTGTCACAGTCTAATTTTTCCAGTGCATACAAGCATTCACATAAAATTACAATGATGCTTTCTTTAGTGAGTTTTTACCCTTAGCTCGCCAATTTCAAATAGAATTGACAGAAGAGGTAGAGTCCTGCGAGCACCTGTATGGATGGAAAAGTTACAGACTATACTTAAAATTTTCTATGTGTCAGGAAATCCACATTACAATCCATTGCAGCCTTTCCTATTTTCATTGTTAAAAGAATGATTCATTTCCACTGGTAAAGGTGTGTACACACCTGTATATAGGGTAGGAATTTCCAGACTTCTATACAGAGAAGAATTGCTGATACGCTTTGTTTCTTCCTGGTATTTTGGTTTTGTTTTTTTTTTTTTATTGGTTGGGGTTTCTTTTGTTGTTGCTTGTTTCTTCTTCCTTTCTACTATTTAACTTTATTCCACATTGATTTTCATATAGTTCTTGTTCTCCAGGGACAGGTATGTAGTTAGCTAACCAGAGGACAGTACTGCATAGCAGAAGTCTCCTCTACCCTTGGTACCAGGACAACTTTCTGCAAGACAGTCATTGACAAACGCATCCTCTCCTGGTGCTGGCTATGAAGCTTTTGGCAGCTCCTCAGCCTGTTGCACGCTGGTTGCTGCTGCCTCCTTCAATCAGCCCCCTCCACTACTTCTATAAATACTTTATGAATATATTTCAGTCTAAAGAAACCAGATTAGCTTTAGACATTTTAACAAGTAATCTTCGCTAAACTGCCCCCGTTCATCTGAAATGAGGCTTATGAGTGTTCATATCTCTGCAGACAAACCTGAGAGCAAAGCTACTTCTTTGGAGGACACAAATGGAAAGGCGAAAGATGTATGTCTGTAGCCTTATGTTAGAGGAGAGGTGCTTCCTCCACATGCTCCTTCTGTTCTGACACGTCTATTGTAAGTAATTTCTCCTGGGCTACCTTTTAGAGTTCTGTTAAGTCCTGATACCCTCTGCTTCCAGATTTACTTCTTTAAATTGAATTCTTTACACTTTTCCTCCACTCTAGTATTGCTTTCTTCTTGCTGTGTCCCCTGTGCCCCTAATCACTGAGTAACTTCCACCTGCTCACAGGTGTCCCATTTATGACTCATCGTGTTACTGTTCTGTTCTGTATCACTGATCATGGTGACACTCAAAGGCTCCAACACTTCCAGCATACCCTGGTATGTAACAAGGCTGTGTTTTAATGCCAAACTCTGTTTTAATTGTGTCACAGTATTTTTGGCTAGCTGTGAAAACAGTAAGTCATACTGAAACTACACTGTCTCTTACGGTAGATTCGTTTCTCAGACAGATATTAAAAAGATAAGATGTGAATTAAACATCTAAAGTTCATCTGTGTATGTATGTTTTCACAGTAAGTTAAGATTAATGTACTTTGTTCTTCAGGATAAATTAAATTTACAGATTTGATAAAAATACTTTCAGCCAAATTCAAAAGTGGTCTATCATGTGCTATGAGCTAGAATCCATTAATGCTAATGTGGATTCCATTAGGTTTGCTTGCAACAATTCAACCAATAGCAACAGCAACGAAACACCAGGAATTATAACTTTCATGTAATTAATTGGAAACAAGGAGTAATTTCCCCATAAAAAAGTGGAAGGAATTATTTCCTGGAATATGCTAGTAACACTGAAACCACGTAAAAAATGTAAATGTAAAAGTTTGTGACTCCATCTTCCAAAACACATTCACTTGAAAATCTGCAAAAACACAATGTAGAAACCAGCGTTAATATACATAGATGTGTGTATATATGTATATGTATATACACAAAAGCTTATATACATCTATACATACAGCATAAAAGCAACAATGAACATCTTTATATCACACTCTGTAACCCTTTAACTCTGCAGTATGCAAACCTTTATTGATCTGCCTGCAGCTTCGCCTCTTTCTAAGTTAGTGGCTATGGCTAATTTGTTTTACTTCTGCTTATGGCACCATGGTTTTATATGGATAGTATAAAGCTATTGTTCAGGGAAAGAAAAGCCAGGTACCATTGCAGAGGCTTAAGAAGTGGAGGCACAAGATGTGGCATAGAGGGGTACAGTCATGGGGTGATAGGAGAAGGGCCACAGATTTCGCACTGGTGGCCCCACAGCT
This sequence comes from Chroicocephalus ridibundus, assembly GCF_963924245.1. Classification (NCBI taxonomy): domain Eukaryota; kingdom Metazoa; phylum Chordata; class Aves; order Charadriiformes; family Laridae; genus Chroicocephalus; species Chroicocephalus ridibundus. The sequence goes on along the minus strand of NC_086284.1, from coordinate 90,812,814 downwards.
TTAAACTCACTAATGACCAGTTAAAGAAATGCAGACCCGAAGCAGGATGAAAACAATTGTCAAGATAAATACCAGAGTAAAAAAGAAATATCCAACATATGTAAAATGCATCACATAATGAATCTGAATGTAACGTGGAGACACAGGCCAATGAAGAAAGAGCAAGATGTAAAAGCGTGTTAGCAAACAAATATGACCCCACATGTATCTCTGGTGTGAAGATAAAGAAACGACCAAGATGAACATCAAATTCCTACCAGCAAAGGACTGCAGGTGCCAAAAACTCCCTATAACACCCTATCACCACCACTAGAGTGAAACCACAAACATAAGGATCCAGAGGAGCAGTGGAAGGGTGAGCATTACGCCAGGAAAACAGTAGAAAGTGGGTGTATAACAATTTTGAGACTTTTCCTGTAAAGAAGGATGCTTTCTTTTTCTGTAATAAATAGATCTGGACTACTAATGACTCTTGGATTAGACTGTTAAGGCATCAATTATATCAACAATAAATTCTTGGCTTTACATATAAAGTGTGTTTCCTCTTTGCCGAGAAACAAGATCTTGAGCACAACACAGAATTACAGACAGACAACAGACAGACATATATTCAGCAAATGTTCTAGGCTCTTAATTAATCTCCAGGCAATCTCAAGGTGTAACTCTGCTTGACTCCCCCCTACCACTGCACGATCTGCTGATCTTTCCTGTCTCATTCTATATACCTTCTCCCCACCATCCCCCCGCAAGACTGTAAAGCTGCCCATGAGAAGAAACATTTAAATTTGCAATACATATTCCTTGGAACATGTAAAATACAGACCTGAAACTGTCACATCTCCCTCCAGTCACAATCACAGAGGTCACAGATGTCTGCTTTATTGTCATTAAATACAGGAATGAATTATGACAGTGGGTATTCACATAAATTTGTGATTTCAATTGAAATTCCTCCCTGAGGCTGAGCTGTGTGAGTGGGTTCTCTGTCCCTGGAGCATGGCCATTTACAATTTTCACTGTCAGCAACCTGAACTTACAGTCACAACAGTAAAAATTATTGGAATGGTAAAATATGCAAAGAATATGACTCAGAATATGAGGTAAGCATATGTACACTTTCAAATCTGGCACTGTATCACTATACCTACTCTGATCATTTGTACTTGCACTGAGTCTGAAAGCACTTGCATTGAGTCTAAAAGTGGTAGGAAATGAGGAACAGTATCAGTAACAGCCTGAGGAGCTTAAGCTGGAACAGACTATTCTGTCATCTACCATTATCCCTGTTAATTGAGGATTGCTCCTGACATATGTATTTTTTTACATTTACTGTTTTACATTTCCCTTTTTAATAGTACTTTCACTGATTTTCTTCTATTTGTCAGTAAGTTGTAGGTATCTCTGTTTGGTGGTGATAAGCATGCTTTTGAGAAATGCTCACCTGTTTTCTTTATTCCATTATACCAGGCTTTCAAAAGGCATTATTGTGCTCCTGCATCATGTATTTCCAGGTCATACAGAGTAGCCAAATTACCTTTTCAATATCTTTTTTTAAATACATTTGCATCCTCTGTAGAACTTACACGTGCCTTCTGCATCAAAAAGCCTGCCTAAAACACTTAGAACATCTAGCTGGTGAGAAATGTGCCTATGCAACCTGTGATGATGGTACTAATAGAGAAATGTCATATGAGATCCTTGAGGATTGCTTTAGCAGTGTGGTCACTAGTGGCTACAATGTGAAATGCTGACAGAATGATAATGCCAGACAGGACACGATTCCTTTGCAACTCATTTACTGTAAATGACCACAGTTTTATGACTCATCTAACTGTACACCACTACACTGCATGCCAGGCGGTAGACAATCAGCTCCATACATGTAAGGGGACTTTCCTCTCCGGTATGAATAGGAAGAGAAGGAATTGTGCAGCAGTAACTATAGTATGTGTCTCTGCAGCAGAGAATGACAAACACTGTTTTAGTACTCCAGGAAAATCCACATCAGTCTTAAAATATTTTTTAATAATTAAGCAGAGTGTTGTGCCATGACTTCCATCCTCCATCTAAGGTTATTATAATGGAACACACATTTTCAGGCAATGCTTCTTCAAGGGACTTCTGCTGCTCATCCAGGCTGGGTCAGGCAAGAGCGTGGGCGATGCATCTCCTGCCTTTCTGCCCTGGGGCTCTTCCTGGGAGATAATCGTGCAAGAGGGATTGGGTATTCATCTAGTTTAATAACTCCTAATCCCCCTGGGGGAACAAAGTATGGGAGGAAAGGGATCAGCTAATTATAGTTAATTGTATTAGCTGGGAGCGAGTGATTAACATAATTAAGATAGCCTTGTGACTAGAAGCTCTATGGCAGGAAAGCGTTCTTGGATGTAGCAGATGAAAACAGAATTCAAAGTAGTATGAGCAAGATAACCTAGCTAAAGTCCTAAAAGGATTATTTTGTGACAAACACATGCCAGAGAAAGTGCTCAAGATTGTTGCAAGCGTGCAAGGACTGTAAGGGAGGCAGTCTTTACAGAAAGATGGAAGATTGCAGGTTAATGCACTAGAAAGTTTGCAGTGTATGAGTAATGTGAAAGAGGTAAGTATACACGAGTTGCCTGGAAACAGAGCCTGTGGGCTAGGAAACAGGTACTGGTGTAGGGTGAATATAAACACGGACTTGACAAGTGGTTTTGTTTGGTATTGTTGTTGTTAGGGAGTGGATTTTATCTTTCACCACCACCACCCCTCCTCCTCCCACAGGAATGAATGTAAGCATATGTTATGACAGCCAAATATGTTTCATGGTATAATTTCTCCTTTTGGCAAGACGTGAGGTTTCTTGTTGTCCATGCATTTCCTGGGGTCTTTCATGTCGCTAGCGTAGTGTAATCTTAAACTTGGGAGGCCTGAAAAGGTGCACGCGTAGAAATATAGAACCGTAGCTTTTCAGTACTTTCAAGGGAGTAATAAGGTAGTAATCCTCACCTCCTAATTTTGTGACACCTGAGAATTTAAGAGCAATGTAAGGGGATTTGTAAAATTTAGTTAAGAATTTTTTTTTCCATTTCTGCATTTTTTTCCCAAAGCAATGGAGTCCTTCCACATTTAGAAATAATAAGAAGGGACCAAAACATTTGAGAAAGGCATGCTTCAGTTTCTCCAATAGCTAATAAGAGTTTGCCGGGTTGAACTTCCAGGGCTATGGCTTTCTTTTATATGTGTGTTGGTCTGAAATGTTTTTAAAGGAGCTTTTGTCTTAGCTATAATCCAAAACAATTCAGATTATTTGTACAAGAATTTTTTTTTTAAAAGGACGTAGCTCATGTTGCACAGTATAACTAAGAATTCATTGCATTCTTAATTTTTGTTTGATTTGTGTAAAAGAAGATCTTTGTCACAGAAAAATTACTTTAATTTCACCTCACCTAATTCTTATGTTGTGTCTCTGGTTTTCTTCCCTGAAAAAAATGGCTCAGTATAATTAGGAATCTTTCTATTCCTTCTCTGGTAGCTGAAAGGCAATGTAACAGCGATGTCTGTTTAAACCTCTTATAAAGAATTTTACTTTCTGGGCTGTTTGTGTTCCTCAGTTACAACAAAATAATTCAGACATCCTCAGAGCTTTACTCCTCTGTGGTCCTGCAGTACCACTGAAACAAAGCAAAAAGAACAGTTTACAAAGCGGAAAACATCCTTACTATCACAGAAGCAGCTACGGATAGCGATCATAGTAAATCTTCCACAAGAAGGCTAACCCATAATTTTTAAGCCTATTCAGGAACCATCATTGGAAAGGGTACAAGCATTGGAGTAGGACAATATGTCTTAAAATTTCCTTTCTAGACAGAATTATATTACGTGCGTGCTGGAAACAGGCAGTGATTAGGGCCAAAATCTAAATCATGTGTGTGGACTCAAAGCTTTCACCTGTTGCTGAATTAAATCTATACCTTGACTTTCATTACCAAACCCAGGAGTTTCTTGCTGCTCTAAATCCAGCATAGTTATATCTATTCAAAACAAGAAATGAAGTGGAAAAGCTTGCAAACTTTTTTCTACCTCTGTATCAATATAATCCCACAGAGAACATGCCCTGTGCTTTGTGAAGCGATTGCCTTAGGAGATACCCAAACAAATGTTTTACACAGTCTCAAGACAGAAATCTACAACACTGTTGATGGAGAATAACTTCAAGTCGAAAGTCTGCCAGTCAGATAGGCTGATCCAGCAGCATAACAGTGTATGAGGTCGCCATTAGAACCAAGTTTATGTAAGTTTGATGAAGGTAAAATGCATATAGCTTTCAATTCACTTTTCATTAAGATTCTACAAAAAATTTGCATATGTATATATTCTGTTTATGATTTTGCTATTTCAGTGAGATTCTTGCAAACAAAAAAAACCGTAAAGCTTCTGTTAAAATTAATTATTGTAATGAAGCTTTAATTGTGGGGCAAGTTCAAAGAGATAGTAAATATGTAAAAAAAACCCCACCAAATCAACAAGAACCCTAAAAAGTGACTTGTCATTTGTTGTGATCTCAAAAATGGCTACAAAAATTACAGCTAGAATTCTAATGAGAAAGAATCTAGTATTCAATTGATAATATAATATTATTAATGTGAACATTATAATTCTAAAATGTATATTATAATACTGTGTGTATATTATGAATACAGTTCTTAGTAATTCAATTTGTAATTCTTTCAGAGATGAAAAATAAACTCTGAAAGTATAACAAAGCACTCGACCGTTAAAAAGCTGTCATTGGCTTTTTCAGGTATTTTTATGTTTTGAAAAAACCCCTCTACTAATAGTTTTCAACGTAAGGCTTAGGAGAATCAACAATTTTTGATGTAAGTGTTTTAACATACACTACACTGTTTATGCATCTATATTGAGCATTTTGGATTAGTGTTATAATGCAAACAACAGTTAACACTTTTTTTTTCAAATTATAATGCATTATAACCATTAATATAAAGAAATATCAAACAAAAAGTTTGACATACAGAACAAGATATTCAATGATCTATTTGTCATTTCAATTTTTTTACATGTATTAATAAAAATGCATGTATTCATTGTTCCAGACATATGCACGTTCAATAAGGCAGTAATAATTAGATTTGGCAGCCAACAAGCTGGCTTTTCCTGAAGCTTGAACTCTTCTTGACATAGCTACCAGCTGTACCAAACTTCTCTCAAGAGTTCATCTGTTTTCCCTCAGGAAAAGCCTAGGAGAAGAAACAGATCCAACAGAATGACCTAAGGTCAACAGAACTGGTCTTCTGTAAACTGAACAATGCTGTATTTTGCTTTACTTCCTCATAATCAGGATATTTTTCCTCTTACCCCATTAGAAATTAAGAAAGAGAGGAGGAGAAAGTAAAAAAGACAGGAGGTACGCATTTTTACAGAAGGACTGACAACACTTATTCCAAGACAAGTGACGAGTTATCTCTTCAACCAGATATTTTGGACTTTGAGTTGATCGACTTCCCAATCAGTTTGAAGTGTGTGAATGATTTTGCAAAGGTGAATATGCAGAAAGGCATATGTGGATGTTGGATAAGCAGTAAGGCTTGCTGTTTACTGAATAACTTATTTTAATTGGAGTTGTAACACCAAAAAATCTTTCTCTCTTGCAAATGAATAATGATGTGTGTGGAGTATGTGTGGAGTCTTAGCAGTAAAGTACACTTTTTAAAGGAACTTAATTGGTAGTTGTAATGAAAGGTAGTACGGCTACTTCCTATGAACAATGCTCTTCCTCATATGGATTAACTGTATTTAGCATGGAAATATAGCATGCTAATTAGGATGGAAAGCAAAAAAACCCACAGTTAATCCTTTTCTAGTTGTAGTGCCTCCCTTCGTCTAATTCATTGACTTGGACTGTTAATGGGTAGCTTCACAACTCGCTTTCATTGGCAGTTTATGGATGTCCAGACCTGAACAGCAGTAACTCCAGGTGACATCTGGTACCTTCTGAGTTCTGTCCTCCTGCAAAAAGTTTCATCCTTTTTTTTTGTAAATAATGGCTGTATCATGAAATAATTTCCGCCTGCTAAGAAAGCACCTGAGAGCACCCTTTGCACTGGCAGTGCCCTATGTAGGCACAAGCAGCTGAACCAGCTGACTTTTTTTTTCAATGAAGAAAAAGAACTAAAACGTAATGTGCACTATGTGGGACACAGAAGTTTGTGGTTTCCTTCTAATAAATACACTGATAGAAGCAACAAATTTGAGAAATGTAAACTTGAATTCTCTTTACAATCCTTTACAAATATTAGCTGTAACTTCTTTACTGAAAAAGGGGTAATAACTGGACTTTCAAAAGTGCTCAGTACTATGATATTTTTTTGTGCAATCAGAAGACATTTCCCCTTGATTTGATAGGAATATTCTAAACTCAATCCCGTAAATTGAAATGGGAAAAGTATTATGATGTGAGTTCTCCCAAACCACAGATGATATAGATTGGTACCTTAACGCAGCCGAAGGAAGGAGATGGACAATCAATACTGAATGAGAAAATATAGATAAGGAAGAGATTTTTGCCAAATACAATAACAGCAAAGCACAGATCATAGTTGACAATAGCACAGGTAATGAATCAAAATCCAATATACTTTCAGTATAAAGATTCTGTGTTTATGAAGAAAAGAGAGTCTTCAGTTTTTAGCAAAATGCAACTTATGGATAGAGTCTCATGGATTTGAAAAAGAAGAATGAAATGACTCTACAGATTTTTACAGAAAAACTGTCACGAGGAAAGAATAAGTTACAAGTATAATTGAAAAATAAGAAAAATAATCCAAGAGCTTTATGTTAACCGCCAGTGAGTCACGTGAGTTGATTTGTTTATAACGAGATATAACCAAAGGAAGGACAAGTTGTGAGGGACTTATATTTGAAGATAAGTAGCTGGTGTTTGATATAACAGAAAACGGTGTAAAGAGAAAGGCAGGCCAGTTATAGAGTTGGAAAAACGCTAACTGCAGGAGAATTTTTTGAAGGCTTTGAAAGCCAGATGACAACTTTTGAAGCTGGAGAGAGAGGTACAGCAATGAGAAATGAGAGCCTAGTCCCTTTTCTTTCCCCTAAAAATAAAATAATAAAAAAACGAACACAAACCCCAAAACCAACACAAAAACAAACTATAATATCAGCGCTCTTGTTGGTTGTTACAAAGTATTAAATCCCTTTCAAGTTCCAAGTATCAAATCCCTTGAGATACTTTCCTCATCATAAATACATATCTATATTTTAGTGAAAAGCTTTTTGTTTTGTTTTCTGTAATCTTAACTGCAGCTATTAAAGCTGCTAGATGCACGCGTTTGGTTCTGCCACTAATGTTAATGAAGTAATTTGAAACTGTTTAGTCCTATCACTCTTTGCATGACTCTTCCATTAATCTAACTGTGAACTGAGACAGCAAATTATATCTCTCTGTTGTAGTTTCATTTGTTGATGCATTCATTTTCAGGTTTTAGGAATAATAAAAAATTAATTTGTTCATCATGCCACATTTATTGACCCTGAGACTCTGAAATCCTGAATTTGCTAACTCTGCTTCAACCCATATCATTGCTCAGATGCGTCTTCAAAACTGACTTGGCTCACACCAAAGCATTTCTAGAAGAGCATTTCTTGTATGTGTGTGTATATATATACATATCTTCACACAAACGTGTGTGTTTATACATGGAAAAGATCATGTTTAAACAATGACACAGTCTCTAGTTTAAAGAAACTTTACTTTTAAAAGTGTTTAAATATTTTTCCTGTAAATTTTAGAAATTGGTAAAGGTGAGGAGTTGTATTTTCGTGTTTCTTGTGTCTCCAGAGAGAATTGTGCTGAGCATTTACATGCTGGTTTGCTCTTTGACATGAACTGTCAGTTAAGTTTGTGTAATTGTGCCCGACTGATGCGTGCGGGAGGAGAAGAAGGGCTACTTGGAAAGACAGGGAACACGAGATGGCATAGCTGCCGGGAATGAAAATGTCTGTCCCACACATTTTAACAAAAATTTGTGTTGGGTTGTTAGAATAAATATATTTCTGGGATTTTTTAGTGGCCAGTGAAGCTTTTTGTGTGCTGGTTGCTACCATATGGTGCTGGGAAGCGTAGTCAATTATTTAAGCTGCTTGTCTTTCCAGTTGTAAGGATACTCTTCCCCATCATTGCACAGGATGCGTTCAGCATGTTCTCCATCAGTGAGCTCTGGATTTCCACAGAACACTGCATTTGGGTCAGCTGGGCAGCACAGCAGAGCTGTGGTTTTTCACAGCAGATGCCGTACAGCCAAAGGGCTGCACCCTTGGCAGAGATGAGGCAGGCAGTCCCCATTTCCTATGAAATCTCATGATTGCTCAGAAATGGATGATTGTCAGATAGACCAGATGAATGTTTGCTTTGTCAAATCAAGATGTTTCAGTACAAATGACTCAACCTTAAACTGAGACGCTAACAACGGAGATATTCTTGTCCATTTTTATGGCAAGGGAAAACACAGAAACACAAAGAATGTTCTCAGTCATTTGCGTGAAACTTAATTTTCGTGGAACTTCATTTTCTATTTGAAAGGATAGAGGATGAAAATTTCTTAATTGCTCTTCCCTGCATTTCCTGAACCACTGCTTTAGAGAAGTCCGTTCTTTTTTGTTGCTGAAGCCCTACTCTTTCCTCCTCTTCTCATAACATTAGTTGCACTACTGTTATTTTCAAGAGAAGGGAGGAAGTTTTGAGCTTTGGATTGGTACTTATTCCCATGCCCTTTCTGTGATAGCACACAGTTCCTTCCCTTTGCCACAACAGGAATATATATTCTTTGCCATGGTAGTGGAAGCTGTACAAAGTAAGCTACATTGGTAACTGGTGATCAGGTGGCAAAATTAGGAGAAACTCCTGTGAAGATAAGTAGTACAATCTGAGTTCTCCTGAATGGAGAAGCAGCATCAGTCTCAGGCAACAGATAAAGACTCTCTGTAATTACCCATGTAATTTACATACCTAAACTAGGTGCAGAACTTGTCTCCCTTTTCGGCTTTTTACACCTTTCCTGACACCAGTTAGGAAAGCTTGTATGGTAAGGAAACGAGGGAGGGTTGTTAATCTTCAGACCAAATAATTTTAAATAAAAAATTGAGGGAGGGAGGAAGGAAGGAGGAGAAGCAGCTAGAAAGGCTGCTAAACAGTGTTTTATCTGAATCACACCCTGGTCCTCATGCTGGCACATCCTCGCAGTGAAGCTCTGCTCCAGGATGCTCCCTGAAGTCCTGGTACCCTCACCTTTCCCTGTTGAGACGTGTTTTGCAGCAGGAAGGGAGTTTAGGAACACCAGGAAAACAGAGGAAACAGAGCAGCCCTATGACCTCCTCCTGCTGCAGCAACCATGCTGAGGGAGCAGGAAGATTTGTAAGAGCCCTGCCCATAGCATAGATACAGTCTCCGAACACCACTGGAGATGATCAGCCAAAAAACTGATGATTGTTGCACAAAAAAGCAGCTATTGCTGCCTGCTGAAGCTACAGACATTAGGGAAACTGCAAGATAGAGATGTAGGGAAGAGAGCAAACCATGGACGTGTTGAAACCATTTACCACGGGATATCAAGCAATACTCAAATATTCCTGGAGCAAGAGAATACATACAGGTCTATACTTTTATTGTATCAATTTCTGCATGTTTCTTGATGCCAATATAAGCAACTGTGCTCTGTCACAAGTCTCTGTAGAAATGCTTCAACTACTGTTTGTTTCTGGAGATGTAGCAAATAAATGCCCAAAGTCTTGGGATACTATCAGAGGCCTAACACCACTACATCTGCTCTTTAGAAAAGAAAAGAAGTCTGAATAATAAGAACTCAGAGCAAAAGGCAGAGTGCCACTTTAATTTGGGAGATTAAAAGTGCACTGGCCTAGCATAACTAACAGGTTTAACCAGAGAGAATGTATCTCAGTAATCTGTTCGTCGCCCATTTCAATTATAGAGTTAAATTTCTTTATGTGCACTATCCAAGAATTCCTAATACCAGCTTGACCTGAGTGTGTGAAGTCCTTGACTGTGTTCAGTTACCAAGCACTTTTGCATTGGCTTCATAAAAGCTCTCGTACCTTTCCTCTGTGGTTTGTTTGAATACGTTACAGGCTTACTGGTCCTGTCACACTGAGGCAATTCATCAGCATCACAAAAAATCCTACTAGCACTGGAAATGCATCTAATAATAAAATACAAAAAAAATCTTCCAAAGCTCTCTGAAGACTCTGGTGAACCTGCCATAAATCTCCTCTGGCATCCAAGGCTCCAGGGCATTTTACTTTTTGATCTGAAGGTGCAACTAACCATCTCCTTGCAGAAAGTTAAACCAAAGAGAAAGTGGGAGCAAGCTTTGAAATACCCATATTGCCATTGAGAAAGCTCATTATAAAAAACAGTTGATAGCTGCAAGCACATACTTTGCTCTGGTACAATATACTCTGTATAGCTATTCAATGCAGTAATGATTTAACTGATGCCACTGTAATTACTGTAACAGATTCCTTACCACACGCCTCTTTCAGAATTTTTAGAACTAGATTCCTTAGTCAGTTATTAATAGTCCTGGAAAAGCTTTGACTTTTTCTATTTGATCATGTGAATAAATTGCAGTCCTTCTACTTGAGATGCACTTAACTGTGGATGTGTCCAAATCGGTGTCTTCCCTTACTCCCAATTTAGCATATCTGAACTAACTAATAATACACCTTATCTAACAACGTTATTATAGCTGGGAAGTGATTTTATAGCATCAGTAAATGAGTTTTCATCCATGCATCTAATTAAAAATTAACTTTCATATGGGAATTAATTTTTAGCATGAAAATAAAAATGCTGACAGTCTTCAATGCTTCTGAAATACAGTATTCTGTTAGCTATGTTTTAGCTGTCCATTTTCTCAGAGGAAACTCTGATAGTTAAACCTAATCTGATAAGGAAAATTAAAGTTTTGTTACGTTTAAACACATTCTTCTTTTTCCTAGATGTATGCTAACCCCAGTATCCTACTTAACCTAGGATACCTCCCTCAAAACCGGTTTTTCCTCCTAGATAAGTGAAAAAACTTTAAGAAAATATATATTCTGGATGCATAAAGAGCATTACTGTCAAAAGCACAACAGGCACAACTTTCTTAGGTAGGTAGGTTACCATTATGGACTAGTTCATTTCATATCAGATGTTCTACAGCAGGTAATATCCTCCATTAAAAATGAGAAGACAGAAGTTACACAATATAATCTTTAATATTAGGAAAAATTAACATTATTAATGTAAAATCGTTCCATTTGCTTGTAAAGAAATAGCAGTATTTGAAGAGTCAAGGATGGGTCACAAAGATAGTTCTCCCTGAGTATGTGTTAAAGGCCAAAATTGATCTTTTTAAAAATTGTTATTTGCAACCACCAAAAAATGTTAGAATACGATCTTGTCTCATAACTGTATCAAAGTTTCTGCAATATTATAGCAGAGAAAAGGCAGATAGAAGGACTTTAGAGTGAGTAGAATCAGTAGAAGAATTTTCAGGGTATTAAAAAAAAGATTCAGATACTTCAGAGGAGTTGATAAATTTTAAGGAATGTTACTTGTAATAACTTTTGCTGTTCCACTAATGTCGAGAGGATTTTTCTTCCCATGAATGTCAAGACTAAGTCAAAAGGTAAGAACATGGGCAAAAATAAGAACTCCAACAAGACTACAGAACTTAAACCAAATAAAATCTACCGTGGAGATGTGTAATATTTATGATATGTCAATACTTGTGAAGTACGTCAGCAGTTTAAATATTTTTCTGTGTCACAAATCAGGTTGTTACCTAATATTAGAAAGTGCATTTCTGTCTCTTTTTTACTTCTTTTTTGATATGTAAATAAAGCCTTCCTTTGTATAGGACTCCAACATTTGGAGCAGATTTTGCCCTGGCCTGTGCCAGAACAAGATTCTGGGATGTTTGACTCAAAGAATGCTGCTAAACTTCAAAAATCTTACCTGTAATTAAGCAATTTAGGTCAGCTTTGGATAGTGGAAGGGAAACAGGAAGGGTAAAAATTATTTTTCCATACAAAGGTGCTGAGAAAATAATTTGGATGTGTCCCTTTGAGGTCTACAGAAAAATGTTTAAAAAATATTGGGCTATTAGGGTTTTTATGTTAAAATCCATTTTGTTCTCAGACAACAAATTTTTTGGCAGCCAGACAGTATTTTTATTGAGAACACAAGACAATGTAAAAATGGCAAATTCATAGAGTTTAAATCAATTTGCTTGGTCAAAAACTTATCAGCTAACATCCTTATTGAATTCTAGATGATTTATTTAAGCAAAGAACACAGATCAGATTGCTCCATGGCATTGTTGAAGTGTATTTTTGAAACACTAAGTATTTTAAAGTCTTACACATTTCATGTCACAGAAGAACAATAACAGTTAACAATAAATGTGACTGTTGACATGTGTTATATCCTGGCTGCTTCAAATATAGCAGTCACATTTTCCATCCAGTCTTCTACCTGGCTGGCCCAATAATTGACAGTTACTGTTCAGCTCTGATTCAACAGATAAGGGGTTTTTTTGCAAGCAGCAAGTTAGATTATCTTAAATTTGTAGTAATCTCATTCATATCTCAGTGCCCAGGTTATTTTTGCTCATTTTAATCCAGAAAACTAAAATTCTTCTGAGAAGCAAAGGACTTTTAAGCAATGGAGATAATAGGATATTACCACAATTCGTATTTCAATAATGTTTAAAAGCCATTCTAACGAGCACTGAATGATGTGATTTGGAAAACAACTTCATCCATAATATTATACTCTTATATGTTAATGGCATTTGACGATAGCCTTGTGAAAATGTGATGTTCATATTACCATGTTACCAGGAAAAATATGAAGTTTAAATAAAAATATTAGCAGAATTAAAATAATTTCTTCTTTTCTAGTACTTGTATATTTATTGAAATCTAAATGTTTTCCATAACACACACACATCCACACCATCTGCTCCTAGACTCATTACTATTTAGCACCCTCTCACCAGCTTGATCCACTTGGAAGTTTTCCAACAATAACTTTCTCCCTTTAGCAAGACACAAAAGTAATTGCAATATAACATAAGGATTAAGGCTTGATGAAAGGAGCTTATGATGAGCTACTTGTGCTGAAAAGCTTTGTAGAATTATATCTAACATGAATGAATGAACAAGTAGGAAAGTCAGATGTGAAGTTAAAGAATTTTTAATATTTCCTAATCATTAAGCGAGCAGACCAAAATGTGAAGAAATCTAAGAATTTTTCAGGGGAACTTAAAGAAACATGAGGGAAGGATGAAAGTGTTTGGGTACTGTTCAATGAACAGAAGGTGGACAATGGAAATACATTGATAGGGAATGGAGCATTGACATGCACCAGGAAGCATGAAAACTGAGAGAAGCTATGTAAGTTTGATGGAGGGCATGGAAACTGCATCAGTCTTACAGGAGTAAAAGTAAATCACCTAAAAGGCTATGCTTCTGTACCTCCATTGTCAGTTTACGAATCATAAACACATAGTGTACAAAAAATGATGGCTTCATTTGGCTTAATTATGTGAATGTCTGTGAGGTGGTGGACTATGCCTTCCTTGAGAAAGTGGCTTGATAGTCAAGAGAAAAATAAAAAGATATAAAACTGAAAGGAATGAGAAGCAGAAATGAGATTAAAGGTACAGAAAAAAATGCAATTAAGATGGCAAATGGGAAAACACAGATGATGTTTAAGGAACTGTGAACTGTTGGAAGATGATGGTAGGAGCAAAGGAAATTAGGACAGGGTCCTGGAGTTGAAAGCAGCAAAAATGTTTAGGAGCGTTGAGATAGGTGGGAGTGAAGGGAAAAGGGCCTTTGCTGTTGCTGTGCCTGTAGAAATCAATCTTTCCTTATATCCCTTGCCAGATACAACTCGAAGTAGGCTTTGGCTTTCCTAATGCTATCCTTGCATACTCTGACAGTATGTCTGTGTTCTTCCTGGGTCACCCAGCACTGCTTACACCTCTTGCATGCTTGCTTTTTACATTTGAGTCTTGTTAGGAGCTCCTTATTCATATATGAAGGCCTCCTGCTGCCTTTGCTTGATTTCCTGCATGTTGGGATAGACCACTGGAGGTGGCTCTTGAAAATCAACCAGCTTTCCTGGACTCCTCTTTTTTCCTCTAGACTGTATTGCATTGGATTCTTCCCATCAGGCCTCTGAAATGGCTAAAGTCTGCTCTCATGAAGACCAAGGATGTGATCCTGCTTTTTACCTTGTTCCCTCCTCTGAGGATCCTGAACTCCACCATCTCATGTTCACTAGAGCCAAAGCTTCTGCTGAACTTCACATCCCTAACCAGTTCTTCTTGTTTTAAGAATCAGACCTACCAGAGCGCGCTCTCCTTGTTGGCTCCTACATCACCTGTTTTAGGAATTTATCATCACTGCATTCTCAAAACCTCCTATATTGCTAGTGCAACACAGCAGTGTTGTCCCTCCAGCAGGTATTGGGGTGGTTTAAGTTCCCGATGAGGACCAGAGCTGAAAAATGTGAGAATTCTCCTGGTTGCCTAAAGAAGGCTTTGTCTATTACTACATCCTGATCAGGTGCTGTGTAGCAGACACTCACCACAACATCACCCACATTAATCAGTCTACTCTTGACCCAGCTCACGACTGGCTCATTTTCCATGTCTAGGCAGAGCTTCATGCATTCCCGTTCTTCACATAAAAGGCAACTCCCCCTCCTTACCTACCCAGCCCATCCTTCCTAAAGAGTCTGTATCCATTCATCACAGTGCTCCAGGTGTATGAGCTATCCCACCATGTCTGTATGATCCCAATGAGATAGTACTCCTGTAACTTCAAGCAGACATCTGGTTCATCCTCTTGTTCCCCACAGGTGCTTCAGAGAGTACCCAGTCATGCTAATTTCCCAGAAAAGATGTGTGAGCTTTCCCCATAATAATGTCCTGTAGGCTGTCCCTTATTTATGTGCATACGCTTGAGGTGGGCCCCTTCAGCCCTGTATTACCAATCACCAGGAGTCTCTAGTCCACACCACCTTAAACGTTTGCTTCCCATCCCAGTTCCCCTTTCCTGGTCTTTCCCAATTAGTGGAAGACCAGCAGGGGATAATAGTCTGAGGGCCAGAAAAATGACAGCAGCTTCACCATTAGAAGTTTGCTCTGGCAAGAAGGTGAAAGGCAAATGAAGCTGAAAGTCTATAGGATGTGTTAGAGGTAAAATACTCGGTGCTAACTGTAACAGAAAGGTCATGGGAGCAATCTGCAAGTAGAAGTGCATGGATCAGTCTGAGAAAACTGATAGAGTGTGGTTTTCTACCTCAGGGATCCTCAGAAGGGAGCCACTGGGAAAACAGTGGGGCTGGCAGCAGCCTGGAGAAACTCCTGCTTACACAGCTGCCTTCCAGCAGCCGAAGTGCCACTGGGGATGCAGTTAAGAGATGTGATTCATCTTCTCCTTGTAATTGGAGCCGACAGAAGTTGCATGTTTTCCTGACAGCGTTGGCAGAGTACTTGCTTGTTCTCCACTGGACTCTCTGGGCATCTGCAGGAACCTGCAGTGCAGACCCCGGGGGGCTCCCTGTGCCGGACAGAGACTGCATCACACACAGGCAGGGGGGTCACCTGCCTGCCTATAGCAGTCCTTTGCAGATGTGTATATGCAACCATGCCAAGAAAATCAAAATTACCTGCTTGGGTTGTAGGCCAATGCTGCTGTGTAAGCACTATAAATTCACCCCCCGATTTTTTTTTTTTTTTTTGTAGTTCGCTAAAAAAAGAAGAGTGGCAGTTAGTTAAATGGTTCCAGACACCCTTAAAGGAGGTCTGCATGTAATAATGTATATTTTTCACACTGATGTTTTAAAAATAATTTTCTAATATTTTTCAGTAATTTTGTCACTGGTTTTGCATCTAAGGTGGAAATACAGTTTAAAAGGAGTCTATATTTTTTTGCTTAAGAAGTGTTTTAAAGTTAATTATCTTGCCCTGCTAGTTAGACTAAATAACAGTGCCATCTGCTGAAAGGTAGTAGTGACTTGCAGGAAGAGTTTATAGTCATTGTACTTTACTAAGTAGAAGCATAAAGAGAGAGATCAAAAAGTGAGACAGTGACAAAAGGGAAGAGAAAATAAAAGGAATGTGAAGAGGCAAAGATGTTGAGGTAGAGGGAAAGATCTTCAGTAAAAGGAAGATGAAAACAAAAAGTAGTATTTGAAAATGAAAAAAAAAAAGTAGGCTGAAGGAGAGGAAGGTGTCTGTTTTTAACAGTATTGATTTGAGGTTTAAAAAACCAATATAGCTTGTATTCATTAAAGTGACCTTTCTTGTCAAAATCCTATGTAGTTCATCACCCCAATGGCAGTGGTCTGCTCATGTCAATAATTTTCAGCATCAGTCTTGTAAAAAAAGCGCTTGTTAAAGTCTTCTAATCAAGTGAGAATAATAGCAATTAATTGGGATGTAGCTGTGGCCGGTATAAAAAAATTATTTTCTACCTATCCATTCCAAGCAGTTTCTTGGCTTCTGATGTAAGAATTTTTTATTATTATTAGCTTTTAGAAAGGATAGTTAATGAAACAATTGTCCAGGCATGGGAGAGACAGTATTGTGTGAAAGAAGCGGCAAAAGGGTAGGGCATATGTTGCTAAAACCTCTGCCTGTTACGTTAACTCTCATTTTCTGAAATTTCTATAGGAAACAGATAATTTATGCCCTTTCCATTTTTCAGTGGAAGATGGATATCTGGAAGGAACTTTGTCATACATTTCCTCTGCTTTCTATCTTGTTATCCGGAGGTGCCTTGGGGGCTCCCCCACCGATTTTCACTTTGTATGAATGCATTTCCGATATGGACTTCTGAGCATGAAAAGCTACATGGTTGTTGTAAGGAATTTAGTTACCCTTTTTGAATCCCAAGAAGTGACACGTGAAATTTTATTTCTTTAAAAGAAGCCGAACTTTGATTAAGGCATTAAAATGGAAAGTGTTGTGATTTTATCATTAGCTATATGTCTTGGTGATAGCATTTCCTGGAGATGTAAAAATATACATATTATTTTAGCCAGAGTAAGCAAATTTATCATGTAGAATTTGAAATGACTTTTTATATTTTCTATTGTGCTTTCAATGTACTGTAAACATGCCAACTAACGGATTATTATCCTTAATAGTGTCTTGTGTTTGTTTACTTTTTACCCGAGAATGACACTCCTTTTTTTTTTACTATATTTAAAGAAACTCTGCATTTGCCATCAAGTCTTACACCCAAAGGCAAAATTGTGCTAAAAAACATGGTATGCATGATCTTCACAATAGTGCATGCTGTTTTAGTTTATTTCAATATTTTAAATATTGGACACTTTTGTAAAGCTTCAGCTCTTGGACTCCTGTGACTGTGAAAGTCCTAGCATGCTAGTGTTTGTCACTAGCCCTGTTTAGTGCCCTATTAATTCTGAGGAAAAAACTACAAAATTTTAGAAGTTTTAAGGATGAAGAAGGTGAAGACATGTAAAAAGATTCCCAATGTCTTTATTGATTTAAATTTTGTTTCCATTTTTTTAGGACAGACTGAATTCACAGTATTATTTTAACTTGAATCAGTTAAAAAATTTGCTGTTTCTAAATGTGCAAGACAGAAGATTAAAATACATGTTTGTGGTAGACTGCTTATGGTTATCAATAAAATCTATTGGGTAGGTAAAACTTCTCTTAGAAAGGAACTGGAATGAGTCAACAAAAGACAGAGACATAAATGTAGATATGCTGTTAAGCAAATAGATATTTGTTTTGTTGGGGGTTTGAGGGTTGACTGTTTTTTTTTTATTTCAGTTTCTCTCTGCTTCGAGCAAATCCTGCTTGAAGACTTTTCCCACTTTTTCAGCACTTCAAACAATTGTCTCAACCATCCCCTTGAAGGAGAGAAATTAACTGGAGAAGAAATAGGATCTAGACAAGCTTAGTCGTGTTGAAGGGCCATCATAGTTTTCCTTCTGTATTGCGATGCATTTTGAAAAAAACTTCATAAGATGACAGGCTAGGAGTAGTGCTTACATTACCAATTAATTAAAAATTAATTACATCACAAAATCACTGCAGAAATTACAGGGGAAAGTTTTTGTGGGTTTTTTATTCTAGTTGCTGTTTTGTTTATATTTAATGATTAAAATACTGCAATGATTTGAGATGACAAAGTTATGAGATAATGTGAAACCTTCTCAAAGGCCATTAGTGGTCTGGAGAAAGGCTTTCAAATATTCACAGAATCTATGAAATAACCACAGATTATTCTGGTTCTACATATGGAACATAAAATTAAGGAACAAAAGGAACTAAAAGGAAGTTTGAATATTGCACATGATAAAACAGGTCATTCCATGTACATTTTCCAGATCTTTCACAAGAATTGAAATTATGGAATTACAAAGTGAGCATAATAATGGATCAAAGAGTTAAGTGTGTCCAGAGCAATGGATTAGAGCTGTGAGAAACTCCAAAACTCAAAAAATACACCCCCTTGGGTGTTATTTTCGTAGTGATAGTGTTATTTGTATCCACAAGAATCTAAAGATAAATGCAAGGTAATGTTTGGTGGGAAGCAGCATTATTTTTGCATTTTTGTTGTCCTTCTTGTATTAGGCCAACTGGTATGTACTGCAGACTGCGTTCCCACCATCTTGTCTGATAAAGCTGGAGGAAGGTGAACTCTATTTAATAAAACATATTACCTCTTCTTGACAAACCTGGCCATCTCAGGTTATGGAAACTCAAGCCATCATAGGAGCCAGAAGCAGTCTTTTTAAAATTTGACCCAGAACTGCTTAAAACATGATACTGAAGGAAAAGTTTTGTGTCTTTCCCTTTCTTTACCCTACCGCCCCAAAAAATGTGTTTTCCTTAAAGTGTGGAGAGTTTGTACTTGCACATAACCAGTTTAATTCTAGTTACACAGTTAACTGTGAGAATTTGCTTGAAGCTTCAGCTAGCCATGCACTCCCCTGCCTCCTGCAGTTCAGAAATCCATCTTTTACTATTGAAGATGACCTGCAGTCTCTGCAGGAGAAATCACATATCTGCACAGCAGTGACAAGTTCTTCCACAAAAAAAAACATGCTTGCAAAATTTTGAGCATCCACACATTTTAAGCTTCGCAATTACTTCAGTTCTTTTGTTGTCAACAGTCTTTGTTCTCAAGAGTAGAATTTGTAATTACGAGAATTTCAGAAGTGAATATTTCTCTTGGGTTGCATATCAATAGGGAAGGTAGCATTTTCTGAGAGCTGGTTCCAAGTTGAATGCAGGGATGTTGTAGAGGTTAATGGCTAATATTAAACTCCTGTTGTTATCAGCAGTTTGACTCCGCAGTTCATTACTACTGCCTTAGTCTGTTACTGATGCTTTTCTTCTTTTCTGTGTGTTTACAAGTTAGTGAAAGAGCCCTGCAAAGCACTGTAAGGATTTCAGATATATTGTGTAAAAGGATTTAGACAGTACATCTTGTGAGGAAGTAGGTAGAACTCTCTTTATCTAAACAGCAATTTTTACTGTGTGTTGATTTTCGTCCTTGTTTCTGTTCTGAATAAATAAATAAATATTTTCTTTTCTGGTGCTGTAAGGGAAAAAAAGAATTCCTGTGAAGAGAATTAGATTGGGACATATAAATCTATGCTGCTCTTCCCCTCTTCATTGCCTGATGAACCCCAGTCAGAAAAAATTAATTGAATAAATACTGAAATATTTTGGTTTTTTCTTTCCAAAATTAGAACCTGGATGAAATTCCTTTTCTCTGAGCCAAAATAAAATGTTCAATTTTGGAGTAGACATGAAAATTGAAGAAAATGAAGGGCTGGTTTCACAAAACTGCTGCAGGTGGTAGTATTTAAGCTGGAGTAACACAGAGGCAGGGCATCCTAGCAGGATAGGAGGAGCACCATTCAATTTTTTACTTTCCCTGAGGAAGTTTGAAATCAACATTTTTTAATTTCTAGGGACTCACCAAGCCATAATCACTAAATAATAAGCTAATTCAGTGTTTTCTCTTGATGTTTTTCCACTTCTAAAAATAAATAAATATATTCCAGAGCAGATGTTATACTCAGGTACTGCACTTCCCAGGAAGCCACTAATAACACTTACATAATTTTATAGAAAGTAGAACAGCTCATGGAGAATATATGAAAAGACATAATTTCATGTTATCCAATAACTAGTAAATTAATATGCCCTGCTTTCCACCCTTCCAATAAGAGACCCCAAGCCCCCCAAAGATAAAAAAGCTACTCTGTCCTAATGGTAAGTCAATAACTCAGGAGATGACAGTGTTTCGGTCCTTCTACTAGTGAATATTCAGAAGAGAAAATAGTATTAATAGAGACTAAGAGTAGCCCATGTGGACTACTGTAATTACAGTGGATAGAACCCTATTCAGAGACTTCAAACACAGACTCCATCAAGAAGAGAAAGGGAATTGAAATCGGGTCTCCCAAACCCTGAATGCTTTCAGTTAGTAAAATGGAGGTACTCCTACAGGTGTTACTTCTTGCACATCGTGTGACTTCAGCATGTCAATGTGTGCATACCTTTCCATCTTAAATTCTCTGGCTACCTCGGGAAACAGATAATTTCCAGATGGAAAAAAAAGTGATTTTTCCGAACTTTAATAAGTAAAATAATTTGCTACATTTAAGGTGGTATTTTATGATCAAAATTTATAGGATCATATAATCTTAGCTTCGTTTAGGTTGGAAAAGTCCTTTAAGATCATCAGGTCCAACCATTACCCTAATACTATCAAAGTCCACCACTAAACCATGTCCCTCAACACCACATGTACAGATCTTTTAAACACCTCCAGGGGTGATGACTCAACAACTTCCCTGGGCAGCCTGTTCCAACGTTTGACAACCCTTTTGGTGAAGAAATTCTTCCTAATATCCAGTCTAAACATCCCCTGGTGCAACTTGAGGCCATTCCCTTGTGTTCTATCACTTGTTACTTGGGAGATCAGCCCCCGCCCCTCTACAACCTCCTTTCAGGTAGTTGTAGAGAGCAAAAAGGTCTCCCCTCAGCCTCCTTTTCTCCAGACTAAACAACTCCAGCTCCCTCAGCTGCTCTTCATAAGACTTGTGCTCTAGACCCTTCACCAGCTTTTTTGCCCTTCTTTGGACACTCTCCAACACCTCAGTGTCTTTCTTGTAGTGAGGGACACAAAACTGAACACAGTATTCAAGGTGAGGCGTCACCAGTGCTGTGTACAGGGGGACAATCACTTCCCTAGTCCTGCTGGCCACGCTATTTCTAATACATGCCAGATGTTATTGGCCCTCTTGGCCACCTGGGCACACTACTGGCTCATGTTCAGACAGCTCTCCACCAATACCCACGGGTTCTTTTCCACCCAGCAGCTTTCCAGCCACTCTTCCCCAAGCCTGTAGCGTTTCATGGCGTTGTTGTGACCCAAGTGCAGGACACAGCACTTGGCCTTGATTAATCTCATACCATTGGCCTTGGCCAATTGATCCAGCCTGTCCAGATCCCTCTGTAGAGCCTTCCTACCCTCAAGCAGATCGGCACTCCCACCTAACTTGGTGTTGTCTGCAAACTTACTGAGGGTGCACTTGATCCCCTTGTCCAGATCATTGACAGATATTAAAAAGAACTGGCCCCAGTACTGAGCCCTGGGGAACACCACTTGTGACAGGCCATCAACTGGATTTCACTCTATTCACCAGGAGTTCTACGTACTCCATCCACTAGAATACTAGGATGCACACTTATGTGTACGTAAGTTGCATGTTTATTCACACCAGTTTACATCTTGGAGATTATCATTTCATACCTCTAGAATAACTTTCATCTGGATACTTCTAGCTTGCTTTTAAAACAGTTCTGTAACTAAAGTTCACAATACATATGTGAGCTGGGAAGAGCTTGTATCACAAGCGTCACATTGTTTGCCATTTGTGCAGGAGCCTGACAGCAGTCTCCAGACAGGCTGTTAACAGCTTTGCACAGCAGTTTAGTGTTGCCAAGGAAAAGACAATTCTACAAACAGCATAAGGATGTGTGGGGAGGCAGAGTTAAATTTAATACATTTAATACAATTTAATTCATTCCAGTGTCTGCAAGGAAAGATGGGGAAAACATGGGATTAAACCCCTTCATTGTAAGGATGCATTATGGGGATTTTAGCTACATGATCATAAACAACAATGATCCTTACAGTATCTCTAAAAGCTGCCTTTGTCAGTATTTCTTCTCCGGAGCTCATACTAGGACATGGGTTCAGCACTGGCTCCAAGGGAAACATTTCACATATGGATTTACAAACTGCATTTCTTCACCACCTTGATCCACCCTGGTATTGCCCCGCCTGTACAGGAGCCAGGCTTCTCCTCTCTTATTTCTGAGTCATGCCAGCTCTGCTAACCTACGCTTGGGTTACTTCCCTCCACCTTCAGAGACCAGGAGCAATTCAGCATTTGTCCATCTGGCAATGCACCAAAATATCTGTTCCTGGCAGGCAGACAAGTCGTGCTGGTTCAGCACTTCCACTTGCTCATTTGGCACTGCTTTTTCATCGCTCTTCTGTCCTGTCCTGCAAGCTGTGACCTCTGTGTGCCTGTGTTTATCTCAGGAGGACATTTCTCCAAAGAACCAGTTTCCGTAGCAATTCCTCAGCTATCTGCCAATGAGCAAGCACATTTATTAGTGATATAGAACAAGTCGTCCCACCCTTCTACACTACTAAATAATTATTCCCTGTCTTAAACCTGCCTCTGATATAACACAGTTCTGATGAAGACTGAGCCTAAATCTGTCTAATACAATGAGAATCTGGAACAGTACAGAAAATCTGAGCATATATATTTCCATCCACAAAACAGATGGATTGAAAGAAATGCATGATGGATCCCAACTGATTAAATTATTTTTGTTAAATTTGTTAAGGACTATAAGTGTTCTCATTTTGAAAGAATTAACAGTCAGAAAACTGAAACATATCAGCTTTGTTTCCTTTAAAAAATAGATATTGATACAGGCATATTTGAGGAGATCAAGTTCCACAGCTTTATAAGGCATAATACACCTTTTCTCAGAAGATAAGTTGTCATCATAAGTTAATCATTATTAGCCTATACCTGAGGTACATTCAGCACCTGCACATTCCAGTGTCCATAACACTTCTAGATAACACTGTATTTCTTGCACAACTCCTATCGTGCACTGTGATCTCTGTTCTCTTTATGAAGTGTATGATTCTCATCTCTGGGCTTGTTAATACAACAATGTATTAACATCCTCTGCCATTAATTTTTGTATTTAGCCAATTCACCTTAGTCGACAGGAGTTGCTCACACATATGTACATATCCATGTGCACAAACACACACATACAGATGTGATAACAATTCAATTTCTAAATCCTTTTTTTAAATGTAAAGAAGTACCACTGCTATTGGAAAACATAAATTCTCTAAAACTTGTTTTATTAATCTTTAAATTTTCATAACTTTTCTCTCAAACCTTCTGACAAAGGAATAGGAAAAGGAACCACTCTAAATTATACTTAAACCATGAATAATATTATTCAATAGACTAAGCACTGCACAAGTTCATTCTGGAA
Source organism: Chroicocephalus ridibundus (assembly GCF_963924245.1). Taxonomy (NCBI): domain Eukaryota; kingdom Metazoa; phylum Chordata; class Aves; order Charadriiformes; family Laridae; genus Chroicocephalus; species Chroicocephalus ridibundus. Next base: position 90,789,118 of record NC_086284.1, on the reverse strand, counting down.
AAAAAAAATTGAAAAAGATGTTTACTGAAAAAGAAATCAACAAAAACCTAAAAAATATTTCAGGCTAAGTGTATCTCTTTTCCAATTGCACAAAGCAGAAAAGAAGATACATTTGCACAATCAAGGAGAGTAAACTGTGACCATAACTACATAATTCAAGGGGAAGTGCAAATCTCACACATTTGGAAGTCAACCTAAAATAAACAATAGGGTCTACTGAATTGAATAAGGCAATTAATTAAAAGGTTGGTGACTACAAAATGAGATGTGGATGAATACATACTGCTACACACGTTTTAAGCATTGATTTCCAGTGTGCAGGTTTCCAAATGAGCTGAAATACACTGTCTACTGATGTGATATTAACAAGGTCATTCTGGACACTGCCAGATTGGGTGACTGAGATCTAAATAGACCGTCAAGGGAAAGATTTAACTTTAATTTTTTGCTTGTTTATGTAAAATTAATTTTATCCCATTTTACATATACTTCCTCAACAAAAGTACCAGCAACTCTAAAAGTCAATAAAAAGTAAGAGGAAACAAAGATGAGGTCTCACAGACTCATTGATTATCCTTGGTAACAAGTTCCTGCTTACCTTCACACAAAGAATTCTGAAGATGCTAAACTGCAGATCATAGCTGCACTACGGATTTGTAGCTGACGCTATGACATTAAAAGCCACTACTTTTAATTAAACACCAAAAAACCTGACCTAATCATGCAGTCTAAAAATAAAGCTTTTTCACCTGAGAAGACTTTTGTACTATTTGTTTAGCAAAACATGTATTAAATGGCATAAGCAAGCCTCATTTAGTAGTACTTGAAGTATACAGGAATCTTTAGTGCTAAAAATCCCGAAGATAAATGTGATTCCCTCCCCACCCCCAGTAGTTTTTGTGTTTCTAAATTATACTTTGATGGTAATAACATGTGCTTTAAGCATTTTCTATTTAGGTAGAGGTCTGATAGTTCATGTTGTACTTGCAACAGCAGTTCTTGGTAGTTTTATATATTATTTTTTTCTATGAGCCAGCAGTGTGCTAGTTGGATCCCAGATCTAAGTTAACTATACTGAAGAGGAATACTTTGGCACAAGTGCCAGCCTTATCTCTTTTTTGAAAGTGCATAGCTGATGTACTTCTCCCACCTGCAAAAAAAAGTATCTCTGGTCTCAGTTTGACGCATGTACTTTTCCTTACCATACCAGCTCCTCTTTCACCGCTTTCCTCTCTTTCTTTGATTCTCTCACTCCCAGATAATTTATATGGCTTTGTCATTAAAAAAAAGTCTGTATGTGGAAATGGGATTGGAACAAAGTATCCACTTCACGGTCGAGATGAGGTGTTATCCACTTTACTACTTCAACATAATTTATCAAATATACACCCCTCAATAAGACTAATACCTGGGTTTTATCAGATGTCAGCTGGGACGAAAATCAACTAGTGGGCTGTTTGAATCAGCTGGAAGAACTGCTCCATTGTGGAGTCTGGTGGTGTTTACAATTGGAATGACAGGTAAAATACACAACATAACAAGCAATTCAGACTATACATTCTCTTGTCCCCAAGGAAACCTTTGAATTCTGCTTTCAGATAACAGGCAGAGATTCACACCTACTAGATAGTCTATGAGTGCCCAAAGGTGACAGCTTGTCAGAAGTCTTCGTCTATTTTATAACAACTGAGAAAAATTACCCTTTCATACTCACAGCTTCCTTGCCTTGCCTTGCCTTGCCTTGCCTTGCCTTGCCTTGCCTTCCCTTCCCCATGTAACAGTAAGGGGAAAGACAACATGAAATATTTTAGGAAGAACAAGTATAAACATACAAGAGCAAAATACCTGACTTCTTATTAATCTCTTCAGGTTCTTTCACCTCAACTTTTCGTTAATCTATATTTTTATGTGTGCTGTGATTTCTTCTTGTAGAGATGGTTATATATTGGTCGCTTTGCTCTTGCACTATGGCATGTTCTGGAGTCATAATGTCCTGACCATCCCAATGCTTACTGGAACATGCTGTCCTTGCTCATATGTTGGAAACAACAATAGGACACTGTGGCAGGTTTGATAGCCTGGTTACACCAAAACAGTGAGGGCTAGCACTGCTTCCTTCCTTCCTTCCTTCCTTCCTTCCTTCCTTCCTTCCTTCCTTCCTTCCTTCCTTCCTTCCTTCCTTCCTTCCTTCCTTCCTTCCTTCCTTCCTTCCTTCCTTCCTTCCTTCCTTCCTTCCTTCCTTCCTTCCTTCCTTCCTTCCTTCCTTCCTTCCTTCCTTCCTTCCTCCCTCCCTCCCTCCCTCCCTCCCTCCCTTCCTTCCTTCCTTCCTTCCTTCCTTCCTTCCTTCCTTCCTTCCTTCCTTCCTTCCTTCCTTCCTTCCTTCCTTCCTCCCTCCCTTCCTCCCTCCCTTCCTTCCTCCCTCCCTTCCTCCCTCCCTTCCTCCCTCCCTTCCTTCCTCCCTCCCTTCCTCCCTTCCTTCCCTGTTTTGGGTCTTTACCCTCCTGGAGTCCTTTAGGGGTAGGACACATGTAATTCAGCAGCATTGTTTCAGCACTGGGGTGTTTGTTCCTTTCTACACACCCACGTGTTCACACAATTTCGCAGTGTGCCGCAATAAGAGGTGTAACAGCCTGCTTATGCTGTTACACCTAACCTATCACATACTTGAGCTGGTTCCAAGAACTGAGAAGGAACACAGCGATGTGCTGATTTCATCCAAACAGCCTGGGCAAATTAAGGAAAACTCTGAAATGGTTTTGAGTGAGCATCTGCCAAAAAAAGCAGCCAGTTGGCAAACAGCTGTCATGGCTCATCTTCCCCACATATGTACAATTCTACAAATATATAATTTATGCAGGTTAGAAATTTTGGGCACAAGTTGCCTTTTGCCCTGTCCTTTCTTCATTGAGAAATTATAGTAATCATCTCTAGACCTTCTGAGATTAGGAAAATCCAAGAGCAATATGTCCTCTGTTTTAAAAACATTTTCAAATGAGTTGGCTTTTCAAAGGATTTTGTGTTCTGTTCCGTTAAGCATTCCTTTTGTAGCGTTGGACTGGGTCAAGGAGAGAGGAGATACTGTGAATAAAATCGTTAGCACAATGTGTTGAAGGGCACTGTCTCCTGCCATTATTTTTGATGGCATTAGAAAAGGAACTACTGTGAACTTGTACACATGTAGGTATAAGGATTCTCAAGGAGGGTTTCAGGGACAAGTTGTAAATACAAAAGTTATTCTGATAAGCATCTGTATAGCATTTTTCATAAATAATCTATTACAACAGTTCAGACTAGTAGGGTTGGATTTTTTTCTGGAAGCAGGCACTGATTCAGTATTCTGCTTGATGGACAATCAAAGGTACATACACAGTGGACAGAATATATGCTCCCATTTCACAGCCGAAAATATTTAGAAGGAATTTTTGCTATTTATGCTAATATTTTGAACAATTCAATGAGGGAACAACTTGATTTAGACTGTCCTTAACTTTGATCTAATCTGTCAAAATATGATATCTAGGTTAGTAAAAGGAAAACTGAATAAAATAAAAAAAAAAAAAAATAACCCAACCCAAAGCAAAACAGCAACTCTAGGGAATGATTAGGATTTAATGAGGTGCAAAATCCTTTCTATCTTAATTATTTCACCTCAGCAAAGAAAACAAAAACACTAATACAGATTTGGTATGGATTCGACATGTTTTTTCTCTGTTCACGGGAGGTATGATGCAAACTCACATTCACAAGCAGACTAGCAGGTAGGTACCTAGTTTGTAATGCATAAAGAGTATCATGCAAGCACTCCCTGGTCTAGTGGGAGGTGTCCCTGCCCATGGCAGGGGGTTGGAACTAGATGATCTTTAATGTCCCTTCCAACCCGAACCATTCTATGATTCTTTGATAATCAGATCTGAGCTAACAGACTGCTTTTTTTCACAAAGGCCCAAATATTGTTTTAACATTTCTTTCAAGTTCCTTCAAGATGAAATAATCTACTTTTTCCTTTTCTACCAGCTACGTACATGTACAAAATTATTAATACCTGTGAGGAAATTGCTTTGTCTGTGACCTAACAGTAGCAGCTTTACTAAGCTGAGGTTGTTGACCTGCTGGTTCCTTAAACACTGTGGTGCTCCCAGCAGTATTCTAGGGACTTGACTCTTGCCATGTTAGGGGGTGACTCCAGTGCTTTGAACAGAGAATGGTGGATTCTGGGTGAGTTCAGAAGTAAGTAAAGGTGGGAAAAGAGTGCTGTGGCTCTGGGCAAAAATGTTGTGGTTCCATTTGTTTAACTGAGTGAGTCTCTTTTAAGGATAAAAATGACAGTAACACTCCGAAATTCAGGACACATGCTATGAACAACCGGCATTTTTAAAACACTTCTTGTGCAGTTCCGGTTAAATATGTGGTTGGAAAAATATGTCATCCTGTCATTTTTGTAAGAGTTATAATTCCCCCTTCCCATTTGTATTTATCAGTATTTGTGTTGATTCAAACAGATTTCCATGAGTTTTGATTGACATTAGAAAATAAATTTTCTATTTTTAGTACCATTGACATTATAACTACCATAGTTCAATGCACATCAAACATAATTTCTGTTCAGATTGTATCTGAGCTCAACTATCAATTTATGCTAGAGATTTTAATTGTGCAGCTTTCACTGCTCAGAATGCAGCAAATGTAAGAAAAAAACAAAACAAAACAAAACAAAACAAAAAGATCTTTTACTGAATATTTACGATCAGCCTGCAGGGACTCTTTTTATATATATATAAGTGGAATTTAGAACTAGGCTACAATTAAGTGCTTTTCACTGTCTCTTGACATGTCAGTTGATTATCCAAACAATATGGAAAACATTAACATATCTCTTAGAATCTGATAAAAGGACTACATCAAAAATGAAGGTTAGTAATAATATAGTATATAACATCTATAGATTTAAGAGGGCTTCTGTCTAAGCACCGAAGACTTCAGAGCTGCTGGAATCCATTTTTGCAAAGTAGCTGTGCAGAAGAAATCAACTGCTTATCAATAGGTTGCCAAAGTAATACTATAATAGCATAAAAGAAGAAAGGAGGGAAAGGACATTTTTGATTCTTGAATAATGATTTTTTTTATTCTGAATGTCATATATTTACAGTTAAAAGGGTGGCTTACGATGCAGAGGTTTGCAAGAGGCTTAAAATTTAACTAATCATTAGCCAAAGTTGAGTTCACATTGATTCCCTCATCTTTCATGGCAGAAGCTCCCCACTACAGACGAGAGTACGAACTCACAGTAAGACAGTGGCAGTTTGGCTAAAGAATTCACTGAAATTAATTCCCATAATCTGAGACTCTAGTCTGATTTTTTTTCCATTCTGTTCTTATTTTATCTATCTATCTATCTATTGGTAAACTTACAGTAATTTAGAAGGAATGTATTTCGGAACACCTAAGTGTATTCCCGGGATCAGTGTCCCTTTCTCCAGTTTTTACTATACATGTCCCTTTGACTGTTAATTTTCAAATAAAAGCTTTGTGATATTAAGCAACAGTGATTGTGTTGTTAGCATAGTGGTACTTACCGGTATTTTCAAAGTAAAGTTTCTCCTTCCCCCTCACAAACAGAAGAGACTTGTTGGTTCTTTACTCAGCTGCAGAGTTTCCTGTCACTGTAGAAGCAGGAGAACAGTAAATTGTCCGAATTATGACGGAAAAGGAGTGGTTTGTAATTCTATGTGATCAAGAACATCTACGCATATGTCAAAACAAGAAGTGGTGGTGTAACTTTGTCCTTTTCTCAAAGGTTCTCCTTTCTGTGTCCCCTGGGATTTGTAAATGCTTCATTATTATAATTTCTCATGTTTCTCATGTTGTTTTTCCTATTCCACTCAAAATATTCAGCTGAGGCCCATGGAAGAGTATATAAACCAAGGAGCAGATTATGCAGTATGCAATGTAATCCCATCCAGTCATTGTTACATACACTATACATATTCATTAGTGACGCATTTGTTTAAAGATATATTTGATTTATTCTCATGTGTTTTGGTGTGTCTTTAATTGAATACCTCCTGGGTTAATTTCTGCATGTTCCCTGTGCAGATGGGAAAAATGTGCCAAGGACAGACCTGATAGCTGAGGGAGGAGAAGTTACACATAACCCAGCACGAAAACTTCATATTGATTTCAAAAGCTTTTGGATCAGTCATTTCCCAGAATGCTCTTTAATAACAAAAAGCATCCTTAACACAATGACATTTGGTGCCATCTGAAATACTTATCAAGAAACAGCAGCAAAAGGACAATAATCGTCTGAATTTTCCATTATGCCTTTCAACCTTACAATGCCATTTATTCTAAAACACATATCTGGGATTTAATCTAACGTGGTCATTAAACCAAAGGAATAGATTTTGTTGTCCATCGGATTATAATGAGGCTGTATAATGCCCAATTAACACTTTCTGCTTCTGTAAGATTTTACTTCAGCCAACCATACTTAAGCTATTGTAGGAGTGCAATCAAGAGATAATTATTTTTTATTGCTTAAAAAACAAAACACTAAAAAGAAAAATTGGCTATCAGTTTGTTATCACCTTGGTGTTCATATTTATGTCATTGCCTCTGCCTCTGTTCAGCTTGCCAAAACATGGTGACCAACAGATCTTAAAGATATCACAGGGAGGACGGCTATGAAGAATCGTTCCTCAGGTAGGTCCCTTACAATTCAAGCTATTTATTTATTCATTTTTATATAATCTGTAATACTTTTGATCCTTTTTCTTCTTTACATTAGTGAGAAATAGAATCACTTTCAAATACCAGGACAACATTCTTAGTGTAAAAAATCTCAGCCTCAGAAATCTCTTATCAAAGTATCTTCATTACTGTCTCAGCAGATCTTAATATATAAAATTAACATATCACATACTTTAGTACCATTTTACACTTTAAGAAAAAGCACTTTGCTTTTCTGTCAAAGGCAAAATTCCAATACCCTGTTTAGATTAATTTATGGATTTTAACATAAATCCGCTCCCAATATGTTCAGTAACTGTCCTTTGTTTTCTAACTGATCACCCGCACTTATGTGGTTGAAATTTTTGCTGTTATGTTTGGTTTCCTGCCTTTCAGTAAGTGCTTCCTGCTCAGAGATATTATACATCCAATTGTTTTCTTCTCTGGACTCCTGCTATTTCCCTCAGACACTTAAATATTTCATCTCAGTGATGTCCACTTACACCATTGACCACTGACATCTCTTGACCACAATGATTCCGTTTCCCAAGGCTGAGAAAGACGTGTTACCTTGAAGAGAAGCACTGGTAATCCATTTACCCCCGCAGCATCTGTGGTCTAGCGCTTACTCTACTCATAAAAATTTTAAGAACTACCAGGTAATGTTGCATCTTGATTTTCAAGGAGTGATCATCAAAAACTAACCAGAAGTGTATTCTCTATTTTAAAAACAAACAAACAAACAAAAGCCCCAGTTTGCTAATCCATCCAATATTGACATCATATTCCCCATCTTTGTAGGGTCCCTGAGTAATAAACAACTGGCTTTTCATCAATATTTTTAAAACTTCTTCTGTAACTATATATGGTAATACCAGCTTTTTAACTAAGGTTAGTGGAATATTAATTTAGGAATAATACCCAAACACTTCCTAAGTTTCAAAAGGGCAGGTGCGAATTGTGTAAGAGAAAGAGGTCACTTAAGGCAGAATTTCTCTGATTTAAATCAGTTTCATAAAGAAACTGGGAAAAACTTCAGTAGCCTACTTCAAGTAAAGATTTAATTGAGCTATCCAGATCTATTAGATATAACAAGACATCACTGGTGTAGTATGAATATTTAACTTAAATCACCCACTGGGATACCTTTTAATTTGATCGTTAATCCTAATTGCACAAGCCACTATCTATAAGGCTAAAATAAATAGGAAAGGAGAAAAGGACATATTTTGGGGTCAGGCTGGGGGGAGACTTGCATTAAGAAAGTAAAATTGGAGCATTAATAAGTATCTTTGAAGAGCGAATGTGAAAAATGTTTTCTAAGTCCTGAGTGATGTCCAAAACACTGCGAATTAAAGCAAATAAAGGTCATTCCAAATGATTTATCATGTTTTCAGCTTCTAAGGAATTGATTTCAGCTCTAATTATGTATTATCAATGGTCCAGTGAAAGACACTGTTACATTTCCTTTTAGTATTTGAAGGCAATGAGCCTGGTTCTAATTGCTCACCATTTCTGCAGCGGAACAATTTCTCTGGTTGTCTCTGATCTAAATAACATTGGTGCCACTACTGTAGGGCACTTCACAGTGTTTAAAAGTAAGCAATGTTTAAAAAAGTGAGCTTTGTATAAAAATAGCAGGATGAGTCGTACTGTAAAAACTGTCAGGTCTGTATCAAATTGATGATAGATTTGACAATGCGTAGTAATCCTTCCAGATTTCTCTTTTTTATTTGTATTACAGTATATTGTCGGTGGAGAAGAAATAGATTATTTTTTAAGCACCAGAAAAAGACTGATAACTTTTCTGAAAAATGACTTAGTTGAGATCACTGAGGATAAATATAGTTGCTCATAGAATTGGTTTACCCTTCATATTTTTCACTCAAAATTATAATTATTTTTCTGTAATTATTAACACATACTAATGCAAAAATATTGGCATTTATTTTACTGGTTTTCGCTGAGAGAGCAGCTGGTATGCTGCTGCATTTTGGATTTGTGACCAAAACAGTGTTGATAACACAGGGATGTTTTATCCATTGCTGAGCCATGCTTACACAGCATCAAGGCCTTTTTTGTTTCTCTTGCTGCCCAGCCACTGAGCGGGCCGGGGGTGCACAAGAAGCTGGGAGGGGACACATCCAGGACAGCTGACCCCAACTGGCCAAAGGGGTATTCCATACCATATGACGTCATGCTCGGCAATAAAAGCTGGGAGAACAAGGAGAAAGGGGGAACAGGGGCAGTTAGGGTGTTTGACTTCCCAAGTCACTGTTATGTACGATGGGATATTCCATGCCATATGATGTCATGCTCAGTATATAAAGCTGAGGGAAGAAGAAGAAAGCGGGGGGACGTTCAAAGTTATGGCATTTGTCTTCCCAAGTAACCATTATACATAACGGAACCCTGCTTTCCTGGATATAGCTGAACACCTGCTTGCTGATGGGAAGCAGTGAATTAATTTCTTGTTTTGCTTTGCTTGCACATGCAGCTTTTGTTTTACCTGTTAAACTGTCTTTATCTCAACCTATGAGTTTTCCGAGTTGTATCTTTCTGATTCGCTCCCGCATCTCACTAGGGGAGGGGTGAGCGAGTGACTATGCAGGGCTTAGCTACCTATTGGGGTTAAACCACAATAAATTGTAACTTGCTACTATAAAACTTGCTGCTCCAAGAATTTTTCTATAAAAATGATGTTTTCTTTATTCTTCCAAATGTGACATTATCAAAATATTTGATTTTAGAAAATAAAATTAAAAATATCAATCCAAATTTCCATCATCTTGACGAATAGGCTGACATAGAAATCAACCACAGAAGCCCAAAGTGATAACTTCAGATCCTGGTGGGATGGTGGGTAGCCAGTGCTCTAAGAAAACCATAAAATGGATGCTCGCTGACCTTTCAAAGTTGAAGATTTTTTTTAAGTATGGGGTTTTTGATGTTTAGTACAAGACTTTTCATTACTCCAGTGCATGAAAACTCAGTCGTTGAAGGCAAGCCCATGCAGAATCATCTGCAGTGTGTCTCAATCTGTTAAAAGCTAAATCTCCTTAAGTCACTTTTAAACCTTTTCAACCAGAAAAGAGGCAAAAGCCCAAGGCGGTACTGTTCCTAATGGAGTCTGCCTAGGACCTGCACCCTGTTTGGTTCATCACAGGCCTTAACTCCCATGTCAGAATCCATATGCCCAAGGCACATTTCAAAGTCACAATATAAGTCAATGGGTTAATGCCATTATTTTATGTAATTTTTTTAATTGTGTCTGGATTTGGGGTTTGTTTTGGTCTTTTTTTTTTTTTTTTCACCTGGGACATATGTGTAACATCTGGTTATTTGAAATTAACTTCCCCATCTTTTGTGTGAATTACTGAAGGGCCATTCTGGGATCAATCTGTAATTAAGAATAACCTTTAATATGAAAGAGGAAAATGAAAAAACTTTACAGTAGCAGTGAAAAGAAGAATCCCAGATCACCTTGAGTCTAACAGTGCTCACAGTGAATAGAGGAATAGGCATTTTGCTCATGATTTCAGTGTAATTCACATTCAGCTCATCACCCATTCATCTTAGAAGCACTAAGAATCAAAAATCTTTGAGAACAGAATGGAAAATTAGCACGTTTTGTGACTCTGAAGAAGACGAGGAAACTCTGGTAGCTCTAACTTTCCTTCTTTAGGGAGCTATATTCATATAAGTATTCACCATGACCCAGGTACCAGCCCTTGGCTCATACTCTATGACGTATGAGCTCAGCATCATCTACTTTAAGGCAAAGATGGGAAATTAAGACCTTTCCCACGTGGATCATCATCCTCTTTACTTCAGTTACTTCTTTTACATCCAATATTCTGCAGTTAAACTTGTACTGAAACACACATTCTCTGGTGCTGATTAACTCTTCAGCTGGCAAAATAATAATTTTCAAAAAATTGGTACACACTTCCTCAAGTGACTTTTAGTTTAGAAGAGGTTAGTTTTTTCTCTAGTATGTATGAAAGCAAAAACTTATGCAACTGCAACAAGAACAAGATAATTTCAGGGTACAAAAAGTAGGTTAATTAAAATACTCTCATTTATGCCTGCATTGCTTTTGTTTCATTCACTGAAAGCTATTCTACCCAACAGATGGGCAAATGTCTGCAGGTCATAAACCTAATGGTATTTTAGTAAAATTCAACATAAGGTTCTTATCTCTTGAAGCATAAAGCAACTTCATGCAAATGAAAGAACACAGTAAAATTCCCTTACTTATTTCACAGCTTCCTATTCCACATCTAAAAGTACAATTCAAGACCTTAGGATTTACTTTCTTAGAGGATCAAATAATTATTTTGTGAAATACATGGGTCTGGGGTTTTGCCTTTGCTCTTCCTTTCTTTCTCTCATTTGATTTCTTACACATTTATTTAATAAAATGGAAGAAAATATAGAGTTTGAGGGATAGGCTGGCTTTCTAGTTGAAAAACTGAGTTGATACTTAACAAATGCAAGCTGAATCTATTACAGATGTGAGAAATCTGTATGGTGTTGGACAAGCTTCTGGTTTTATTTATTTGTTTGTATATTTATATATACAATAATGAATGATTTTTTTTTCTTTTAATTTACCTAATTTCATAGAATTAGAAGCTGTTGGAAACAGTACTCGGTAAAAATAAATTGCAGTTTAGGCTTTGCAGCTTATGCATGTTTCTAAACCACATAAATACTTGAATGAGTTCACAGAAAATTTTATGCAGTGAGACACAAAAACTGTGAGCAGCATGGGAAAAATTAAGTATAGAATCTTCTACGATAAAGGAGCTGCAAACACGAAGAAAACAAGAAAACCTGGATCTAGGGCAACCAATGAAAAGGGGGCAGGACCCTCAAGCTGCATAAACAAAGCAAAACAAGAAGTTGTTGATGTTATGCCAACCCACCATTGTGTAGCCAAAATATATTTCCTACTGTAAGACATAGTAGTTATATTATGTATTTACTTATGCCTATAACTAACTTGGATTTTTTTTGTCAAAATACATCAAAAAAATTTCATAAATGGCATCTAGCCTGGTATAACAAAACAGATGATTACCCCATATGACATAATGTTTTATCAAGCTAAAGTTCTCAAAAGGGTTACAGAAATGACATCTCGGGAACAAATATATGTGGAAATAAAAAATTACTGGAGACTTGCACTCCCTTCTTGTTTGATTTGGTCATTATTCAAATCTCACGTAGTGAATTTTACAATTTCACACAAAGAAAGGAGGACCATCTTTCTTCTCCTATGGGCAATCATCCTTTCACAGCAAACCTTCATATATCTATTTCTGCCTGTGTTATCCAAATTAAATAAGTTTGATATGAGAGCCTGGGAAAATGTTGACACATTCACATGCATAATCCTGGACACTGTTTCTTTTCTTACGCTTCTTTTTTTCTTCCCCCCCCCAGTATAGCAGGAAGGATGTTTTTATTACTTTTTTCTCTGTATGACTTGAGAAAGAATGTTATAAAAATGAAATATTTGTAGGATTTGACCTCCAAAGAACAGTTTGTGAACATTTTAGGAAAAAAAAAATTAAATGCTATTTATGGATATGTGTTTCATTAAAGAAGCTGAAGAAAATATTTCTTTTAATCACTCACTCTATCTTCTCATTTAAACTGTAAAATGTATTCTGTGCCTCTGTGTTTCCTCACTTAGCTTGAATGCTTTCTTTCCCCCCTCAGAAGCATGTGAATTCGTCAAGCACAGCTTTGTTGGAGTTGTAGCAAAGATCATAGGATTTGGAAATGAAAGAAAGATTCCTTCATCTCCACTTGAAAAACAAATAGTCTCTGAGGGACAGTACCACGAAACATGAGCAAACTGAAAAAGAAACCCCAAGTGCTAGGGGCTGGGCAACAGAGGACAAGGGTTCTTACTTTTGGGAGAAAACTGGCTGAGAGAAGCCAAGTTACAGAAGCCAGAAAAATACTTCCAATGTGAGCCAGAGACCTCATTCTGGTGTCTCTCCCACATGACAGCTTTTGTGAGACGCGTGCTAGTACGCAGTCACGTACTGGCGGGCTGTGCGCAGGGCTGTGGACGCTGGGTGCTGGCCTGTGTATTGTAGCTCCGTATGTGGATGCTTGAGATCTGCAAGCTTCCCAATCTACCACTGCATCTGTCTTCTGCACGACAATAAAATCCTCCTTTAAGGAGCACCAGAAGTTATTACACTGGTTAGTATTATGTGGGTTTTGAGGTGCTTTATTTCTTGGGAATGGAGACAGAGGAGTTCATGTATTTCTGACTCATATAAGGATCTCCTGTTTCCTGAAACAGACACAGATCATTTCCAGTGCTGATAATTGTAACAAAGAGTTCAAAGGGAACGCTGACCAGTGATATTATGATCTTCCCAGATGGACTGTGCTAATCAAAGCTATGCTTTGAAGTATGGTGTATTAAAGCTGATTTTATCAAACATGTCAAAGAAATATGATCATCATCAAGAATGAAATCTGGTCTCAGAAGTACACTTTTTATTTTTTTAAATTAACATGGCCTTGCTACAATATATCTTCCACAAAACCTCTAAGGTCATACGTGGGGATGCATATGGGTCCTGCAGTCACATAAGGGCAGATGCATCTCCATTCACGTGACCATCAGAAAGCTTGAAAACAACAACAGACAACTTCATCTCCTTAGCAGCTACTAGCTGATACGTGATTGACATAATTTTTTGCTGCATCACCTCCTGCCATGGTTTGGGCTGGGCTGGCTGCTCAGACAAATGACAGATGCTCTTTTTCACTTCTCTCCCCTTGGGAGAAGGAAGAGCATCTCTCTTCAAGGGGGAGGAAATAAAATGAGAGGAAGACAGAAGTTATGGGTTGGAAAAAACCTAAACTACTTTAATTAAAATATTAATGATGAAATAATAAAATAATAATAATAAATTAATAAAAATAAAACATAATAATATTAATAAGAAAATAAATAAATATATAAAATATATGCAAAACCACTATCAAGTTCCCAGGGTGACAATTATGTCACCATCAGGCACAGGGAAAGTCCCAGACTGGACTCAGCAACAGATGGGAGCTGAACTTAAGAACTGGATTCAGAAATGCTCTTATCAGGATCAAAGGCAGACGAACAGACAGAGTCCTTCTCAGACGCAGGCCATTGAAGAAAGAGACTTGCCCCTTTGATCCCTCAGCTTTTATACTGAGAATGATACAGCTGGGATGGAGTATCCCAGAGTCAGTTTTGTGTCACCTGTCCTGTCCGCTCCTCCCCACAGGTGCAAGCCATTTGCACTTTTCCACTTCTGAGCCTCCAACGTGGCAAATAGCAGTTAGCTGATCTTGGTTGTTATATAAGTATAAGCAGGCACCTCTCTGCATACCATTCTTTGGTATTCACTGCAAATATCAGATCTTACCAGCGAGAAGCAGACACAGTCCGAAAAATATGGCATTACTTTCAGACAGTTAGAGGAGGCTTAAAGGAAAAGTAAAATTACTGAAAAGAAAATTGGTTCTGTTTTACCTTAAACCAAGACACCACCTCAAATGGACACTCCTTTAATGCCAGTTACCTGACAGACCCTTAGAGTGATTGTGAAAAGCATGTTTCTCCCATAAATTCTTCATATCTGTAAAAGCCCCAGTTCCTGGAAACTCCAGGGTCAGCATGAGGCCTCACACCCACTCTCATGAGTGTAAACACATGCTAGGTGTGAAGGCTGTGTTGGATACTTTACACTAACATATTTCTACGCAGTCTTACAATTTCAATGAGTACTTCCAAAAAAGGACAAAAAGATGTGAATCCTGCATGTTCCTGATAATTTTTTTTCTTCAAAACAACAGCTGGTCTCAATGCACCAGGTATTTTATTAAAATTAAAATTAGAGGTTAAAATTACACCTTCAGGAAACTTGTTATCCAAGAAAATGGTGCCAGTGCAATAATGAGAATGTAATTAAAATTTCATTTATAACAAGTGGTGTTCAATTATTTTTTCTGTACAGAAAGAATTATTAACAGCATTCAGTGCTGAGATTCTGAATATAGATGATTTTTTCATTTGTTGAAAAATAAACAAGAGGTGGCCTTCACACTGAACAGGCTCATCTGATTCAGACAGGAAGATATATCTTCCATAGATCCAATTATTTCCTTTTTTTTTTCCCCCAACTGCTGTTATTTAACAGTTGCAATTAATTAGTCAAATTTTGTTTACTTGACTTGTTCCAGATTTTCACACACAAGGAGCCTGTAGGATTGTAGGGAGAGGAATAGAGACTAATAACAGAGAAACTGCAAAACAGACAGACCAGGTAACACAAGAAAAAGCATAAATACTGGTAAAATGTCATTGAAAAACACCCTCTGATAATGATGATGACTTTGTCAAACCAAAACCAAAGACACACCATACAGAGTAACATAATGGTTTCAGAAAGGAAAGCACAATACAGCAGGATAAATCATAGAATCAATTAATGCGATGTGAGAGAACTGGGGAACATTAGTGATCCATCTCCAAGACCATAGCATTTTCTTGTTCAAACTCCTTTTATTTCTTCAGAGACAGGCCAGCTGGATTCTGCTGGCATTTTCTTTAAGTAGTCAGAGGCTATTTTTTCATATGTTGGTTGTTTTTTTTCCTCAAGGCCAGATGAAGAGAGTTAGGGCAGAAAGGCGAGTCAGGAAGGAACAGATATAAACAGCTCATGTGGACTTGAGAAACTGCACTGTATGGAAGAAGTTTGTTAAATTCTGAGCTTGAAATATTATTGTTGTTTTTTTTCTTTTCTTTTTTCCTTTCTTTTTTTTTTTTATAGCAAAACATTTCTGAAGTTGGAAGCACTGAGTCTGCACAATCCAGAAACATAACTAGAAGAAGTCTTGTGAAATATTTAACACAGATATAAGACTGACGTGTGACTAGAGAATTGGAAATATCATAGAAACTGGCTACATTAGGAGATTTATTTTTTTCCAAGGTAGATGAGAAAGAGGTTATCAAAGACTTCTCTCATACAGATTCATGTATCAGCAAGGCGTCAGGTGTAAGAAAGAAAGGATTACCTTGCAGAAAACAAAAAAATCTCACATACAAACATGACATTTGTAAAAGTCAATCCAAAAAACACGCCAGTTAGTTAAACTAAATTTTCGGAGAATGGGAGAAGGTTCTTGTAGGTAATACAGAACCTCTGTCTAACAACAGGGTACTGAAAGTAGACGTCTCTGAAAAAGCTTCATAAGATGGATAAACTAAACCAAAGATGAGGAAGAATGACATTGAATCAAAATGAGTCTCAATGTCTACGGAGATAAGTTTTAAGTGGAGAGGAACATGTATTACTTCTATGGGTCTAAGTTCCAGCATTTAAGGATATAAATATAAAAGAGCTACTTCTGCCTTCAAGGCATTAGTGAAATGGAATAAACAGAACAGAGGGAAGAGAAGTGACCTTAAGTGTCATTGTAAATCGTGCACTAGACACTGCTACTGACTTGATTTAAAGTACTGGAAAAAGAAACGAAAAACCCAACAGATAAATGGATAATAATGTAATAACAGTATGAAGTAATTCATTTCAAATGCCTGTGTATGTAATTTTGAGCACGAAGAAGGTGAACATCAGTAACATAGCCTTTAAGAAAGTAAAAAATTTCATCAGGCTTAGACAATACAGTGGAAAGTACTAACATTCATATTTTCAGAGGTACTTACTGCTGGAACTCATAATACCAGATAATAAACTAAGCCAGTAACATCAAGCCATTGAATTTTGTAATTTTTTGTTAGGTCTTTCATAACAACCATGAGTAAAGGAGGATCGGGATTTGTGTTCATTTAAGTAACTATGAAGTACAGAATTTTACTTGGATAAGTTAGGGTGAAAAATTCCATTCTGTAAATGTGAAGAAATTACTTTCTCCTGTGAGCCCTCTTCCCTTGATCTTCTGTGAATCTGAAAGTAGCTGGGGAGCATTTGTATTTGGGTTTTATTATTTTTGTTACAATGCCTTGCATCCTAGTTGCATTTTGGTAGAAATGATGAGACTAACTAACCGTAGTTAGGAAATGCAATTAGGTTCAAACGTTGGAAGCTTCAACGCATAGAGCTTCAGTGAGTCTTCAGAGCACAAAATATTTTTAGTTGCAAAGAAAAACTTTATACAGCTGAAATTTGCTGATTGTCAGTGAGGAACTGCTTTTGCAGGAGGGAACTACAGGAACCTGACAGATACCATAGGATTTGTTTCTTGTGTGTATATAGGGAGGAAAAAGAGTAGGTACTCTTCCTGAGGCACCTGTAATGGACTTAAACCTTTTTCTGTGTCTCAGTGTTTAGCCAAAGGAAATCTCTAAAAGCAGAGATCAAACTGAGATTGCAGCCTCTGTCTAGGAACTTAATTTGGCCTATATAAACTGAGGCAGGGAGAAAGGAAGGGTGGCATGAGAAGGGGCAAGAAGGAGCGAGGCAGTGTCTGCTGGAATAATATTAATCAACAGCAGATCCTCTCTCAGATGAGGAAGACTGTTACAGATTCTGGACTGCCTGTGCTGCAAAATAGACCTACTACTTTAGCTAGAGCACACTAGTTATTAATATCACTAGCACTATGGAGACAACTAAAATGATTACAAGAGCGTAGAACCAGTTGTTAAAAGGTAAAATCAAAGGTAATCAAGTAGAGTGTCAATTCTGGATAATATAAATCATTTTGCAGTACCTAAGATGTAAAGTAATGGGTTTGTGAAAGATACTGCCAGAGATATTATGGATAACAAGCATCTTTCAAATGCCAACCAGAAGAATGGCACTAGAGATAACAACTTCTTGAGTCAGGCCTTATACCCCATTTTGAATACTCTAGTCCTTGCTGCAAATATTCATCAAGAAAAATCTACAAAAGAGTTACGAGACCATTTCCACATAAGCGTGATTTTACCATTTTTCAAGGATTTAGAGTCCCAACAAAGGATTTTGCCATGAAGGAACATCAAAGACTTTTTATTCTTCAGAACTGATCTTCTCCTGAAACTAATGGTAAGGCTGACATTCTGGTTGCTTTGAAGCTGATGGAAGTTTTACGGTTGATTTCAGCAGCCAAATTTTACTTAGGTAGTATTTGTGTGAAAGGTATTTTCACTTATAAATACCTTAAACCCAGATAGGTAACTGCTAGCTACACCACTTGGCTAGGTATTTGAGACTAGTCCAATAAGGAAAGGCTTATATCTGATCTTTTTGGATCTTTCTTAAAAGAAAACATGACAAATCAGTGCCAATTGTTGATAATTCCAGACAATTTCTATTATTTCTAATATTTCTACTATTGTCAATGTATAGCCCTCCACTAAAAAAGTGTTCTGCTTTTGAGCATATTAGCAGACTTGAATTTCCTTCACCCAAAAAGGTCATAATAAAGCAATGACAGAAAATCAAAGACACTCCCCCTCCCTTCTATAAATTGGCTGCCCTGAGATTTCAATAAAATAAAAACCGTCCATTAACATACCTCATTGATTCTTACTCATTTCTACTTTTAGTTGCTTTTAACTTCCCTGTTGAGGATAATGGGACCTGACGTGCACGTGTGAGAGGAAATGTCTCACAGCAACTAATCCATACAAGATTCTCCTGGATTGCACAGACACACACAATAATATCAGGTATTATAAAATGTTCAGACTGATGAAGTAAACAAGGTTCAGTCTGACTGACTTGAGCAAAATTTGATCAGTGTCTTTTACAGCAGAGCAAGTGCCCTTCTTCTTGCTAATTTTTCTACCAAGTTTGACTCCTGCTGCCCTCGCTGTCCATTTAAGGCTGAGTGCATTGACTCCTGGTGAACATCTGAAGAATAAGGGCTCAAGTTGCTCCTCTGCCTGGTAACCTCTTTGCTTCACCTTGTCTGTCTAATTCCTTTGCAACCATCACCCCCTAACCTCAGTCATCACAAAATTACATGCTTGTCCTTACCTGCAGGTCTTAGCTGTCTTTGGTAGAGACGGGGGTAGCGGTTCATCTGGTTTCAACAAGTCCCTTTCACTCAAAGCAGAGAGCCTGCAGGTCCTGCAAAATGCATTTCCCAAAATGGAGGGAAGAATACCCTGCAGTGACTATCCATCAAGTGCAAGCTCTTTGAGGGAATCCCATAAGTAGGTACATACAAGGATGTGATCTCCTCTTTTGCATGGCTCACTAGGCAGATTTGGTCGGGAGTATCATTCATTGCTTTCTGAGGATTGAATCCAAAGGAAATATAGATATGCATTTAATTTTTACCTGTTTCATGTCTCAAAAAAAAAGGGACAGAAATCATCCCTAAGTCCTTGTTTCCAGTTTCTGTACACCCATAGATCCTAAGAAATTTTAGAAGAAATGTTTTACCACTTTCTAGACCATAAAGCTCTCCTAAAATACTTTAAACAAAGATTAAGGGAAATTAGGCAGAAGAAACAACTGAGAGCTAATTTTCAGACAAATTGATGTCATTAAAGAAATCAATCATTGTCATCTCTCTACTGACTTACACATATCTAACAACTGTTCAACACTGTTGAAATCTGTTTGCAGCTAATAATTTGAAGTACACTTAGAAAGTGCTCAGACAATGTGCAGGAGTAGACAGGTGGAAAAACATGTCAGCATTTTCAAAACAAAGATTTTTAATCATATAAATATGGAGTGCATTCCTGACATGCAACTGGATTGATTTCAAGCACTGAAGCCTCCTCTTCATTGATTCTCTGTTTTATAAGATGTTATCTAATTTTAAAACGATGCTCAGATCTATATATTTGAGTACTTTGTAGGCTTAATAAAACAGATTTTTACATATAGAGAGACATATAGTTTATAAATATTTTTATTTGTATTTATATTATTATGTATAAGGTTTTAATTTCTTGTGGACCTCCAAAACAGTAGCTCCAGCAATGGAGTTTTCTGAAGTCAGTGAAGTAAAATCATGCACCATTCTCTTTAAGCTGATTTTACTTAATAAAACTGTCAGAAATGAGCTAAGAGATCTGTGCCAATACACAGAGTACAGGTCAGGTTTCTCTGAGCTGCTGAGTACCCACTGCCAAAAGCTGCTTTCCCTTGTGTTGGAGAAAATCCAGAGCAATTCCATTGATTTAACCATGTTACTCCAGATTCACAGCAGGGCAGACCTCGTGTCTGTGGACACAGCACAGACAGGCAACATCAGACATTCTAGGGTGTAGATCTTTCCGTCTTCTCATATGCTGACACTCAGTTTCCTATAATGTTTTGTGTGCAGATACTTGCTTTTGTACATGCAGCTTTTCTAAAAAAGACAGAGACTGTGGCTAAACGCAGTAAAATATATATTGCTAAAGCCATTTGGCTATGTGGCCTAAAAGCAATATTTGATTTGGTTGATAGCACTGATGTCATGAACTGATATTATTACCAGTACCTCACTGACAATAAATTTCCAAAATGTTCCAGGAGAATACGATGCTAGTTGAAATGAAAGAATGTTTATCTCTTAGGGTGGCATGTTACTAGGGATACTGAGTTTGTTAAGAGGGTAGGAAGTACCTTAAAATGCTGAGAAAACGTGCACCTATGAATAGCAGATACGTACAGTTTCACTGGCACATCTTGATGTTCTATACTTTCGGATTCCCATTGCACTGTTTATAGTTAAAAATCTCTCTACAATACTGGACCTATTGGCGAGTAATGGTGAGCTCAACCTACCAAAAGCTGGGTGACCTGTCAAAAAACTTCGGCACAGTACTTTATTCATTCTTTTTGCTAATAGACTCCTCCACTGTTCCATTTCTCTTTTAATGCCCCTGGACTGTTAAATTTCTCAAAAGGTATTATAACCCCACTATCTTTCTTATATACCCTCAACGATGTCTCAAATATACAGATAAAATCTCTGGGTTTTTAGATGATTACATAAGATTTTAGTTAAACATTATGCTTCCAAGTTCCACAAAAAAATGCTTCAAACTTGTGGAAGTCATTAATAAAAATGAGTCAAAAGTATCTGAAAGCAAGTAGCACAATACTATTTTACATTAATTTTCCATCATTGCTACTGAAAACACAAAAGATGTTTTACTGATAATCCCACATGAAAAGCACTAATACACAGCATACCAAGGTGCACAAGACATGAGTTACCTCAAGTCCATTTTACTACTGTTTCACAGAATCACAGAATCTTCATGGTTGGAAAGCACCCTTAAGATCATCGAGTCCAACCAAACACCCTACAATCTCTGCCACTAGAGCATGCCCTGAAGGACCAAATCTAGACGTTTCTTAAATACTGCTAGGGATGGTGACTCAACCACCTCCCTGGGCAGGCTTTTCCAGTGCCTGACCACGCTTTCAGGAAAGTAATTCTTCCTAATATCTAACCTAAACCTCCCCTGCCGCAACTTCAGACCATTTCCTCTGGTCCTGTCATTGTTTACTTGGGAGAAGAGGCCAACACCCACGTCTCTCCAACCTCCTTTCAGGTAGTTGTAGAGGGCAATGAGGTCTCCCCTCAGCCTCCTCTTCTCCAAACTAAACATGCCCAGCTCCCTCAGCCTCTCCTCATATGACCTGGTCTCCAGACCCCTCACCAGCCTGGTAGCTCTCCTCTGGACACGCTCCAGCACTTCAATGTCCCTCTTGTCCAGAGGGGCCCAGAACTGAACACAGGACTCGAGGTGAGGCCTCACCAGTGCCGAGTACAGAGGCACGATCACTTCTCTGCTCCTGCTGGCCACGCTATTAAGATATTAAAGAAAACTGGCCCCAAAACTGACCCCTGACCGGCCGCCAAGAGGAGTTCACCCCGTTAATCACAACTTCTTGGTTTCTTCACAGTTTCTGCAGCAAAAGAGTATTACAAGAGAACCAGGTCTACTTTCTGTATGCTTCTTTTACACAGATTGTTGAGTTGACCTCAAGATCCAAAGGCCACGTTTTCAAATTTATTTAGGCATTAAATAGCAAGCACAGGTCCAAAGGATTTTTTCAGAGGCGCCAGAGTTGATTCAATGTCTATTTCCCACTGATTTCAGAGTTACAGGGCTATTCTTCTCGGTGTCCCACAAAATTTTCAAAAATGTCTGTCTGCATCTCTCACTGCTTAAATAATTTAGAGAGATTGTGGCCCAAGGTTGTTATCTTTGCAGTGTTTGGCAGTATATGAAAATTTGCCCAAAGTTCTAGGTTGAAGATCATGACCTGAAGGATAAATCTGTAGGCACAATGAAACTCTCTACAATAAGATTAAAGCTCTCCTGCAAGACAGAGAATTAACTTTCTTAAAGTCCCTTATAAAATTAGGTCATAAGTCATAAATTAGCCCAGAAAACAAGGCATTCATTTATTTAACTTAGCTTTCTTTAACTAATTCTTTCTGTATATATTTCCAAGAATAGAAGAGAATACACACTACCCTGTGAGTCTCATCTTTGAAAAAAAAAAGATGATGAGATATACCTCTTACTTAAAACTAAGAAATGTTCTGATATCCTGGAAATAATGTTATAGAAAATTATAGGGGAAAGAAATTATTTAAACATTCTGCCAAAACTATTTCTTTGTTCTGTAAGTAAAGAATGAAGTTAAATTCCAACCAAGAGGAATATAAATCTGTTCCTTGAAAACTTCATTTGCAAATTAAATCATTCCAGGATTTCCATAGACAAATGTTTCTGGTGTGCTAAGAATAGAAGGAGAGCCATACTCAACTTTCAGATACCAGATCACAGTTATCAATATACAAGAAGCATTTTGGGTTATCTGCCCAAAGTGTCACATGGACTGAACCAAATTCTCTGCAGACACAGGAACAATTAGAAGTCTCTGGTTCTTCTTTTACCTGTAGCCTGAAGGCTGTCCATACTTAGAAACACACACACACATACACACAGTCCTGCCATTAATAGTAGTCATATATTAATTTATAATACCTGGAATATAGTATATTTCAGCCATAGCTACTTCTTACTACTGCTGACCTATCTCTCCTCTGCAAAGGTTATGCTTATCTAGGGCCCACATTAATGGCCCTAAAACCAGAGATATAACAGTTGATTAAGAGAAACTGAGGGAAGAGGGAGAAGAAACTCAGCAAGAAGGAGCACAAGACAGTAGAAAAAAAATCTTGTATCATTATATGATGGATAAACTCTGCTAAATCCAAAACCCAATTGTCATTTTTAAAGTGACAGCAAAACTTGGAAATGTGGGGGCAGTTCAGGGAGGATAAGTAAAGCTCAAGGCATTTCCAATTATTTAAAAAAAAAAATGAAAAAACAAACAAACAAATAAAAAAACAGAATTATTTTCCATGGTTTTTTCTTCACCATTTTTACAGCTTACTTTTTCTTTTGGTCACAGTACAAATACTTATCACTTTGATTACTTTTTCTAAGTTCAGTTGAACAAATGAAGAAGAAATGTTTTAGCAAGCTGTATTGAGATTAATGACTTCTACATCTAAGGAATTCTGAAAGTTTTTAAAAGTTGTAGGTACACCCAGATTAGTTTGCATGCATTTTAAAAGCCTCCTTAAATGAAGAAAATTCTGTACATCAAACCCTCATCTTTTCAGTTCCATTTCTGTTATTTCAGAGTATAAGTTTCTATTCTGTTTCTGTATACACCAAAAGAAAAATCAGGATTAACTAATTTAACAAGTGGTAAATTGATGTCTTTAAGCACAAAATCAAAACCTTGTCTCACAGGTTGCCTAGATGTATATGCAGAACTGGTGAACATTCTGTGTGACATGTCACTTATGGAACTGGGATAGAAAGTAGCTATGGTTATAGCCAAGCAGATTTCTCAGACTTTGCTCACCAGCAGTCAGTCAGCTAAGGCTGTCATGTGGGTTTAGCGACCCTAATTTGAGGTCGCTGATCCTATAGCTAGACTGTTACCTATATGTGAGTCAGCTAGTTGACAGCTAGCTTGAGCGCATTTACGCTATGCTGCAGTCAGCACCTCCGAATCAATATGCCCCTTATCCTGAAGCTGTAAGTGTGGATGATCATTCTGCCACCCTTTCAGGTTGCATCATGCTTGATGTTATAAGGCTCTGATTTCAGTCAGTTGAGGTTTGTCAGCATTTTCACTGCAAACTACTAGAGAAAAAGTAAAAGACAATTTGTTGAAAAAGTGAGAAGACTTCTATGAAAAAGGATTAGTTTTTGAACTGCCTGGAAAAAGTTCAAAATTGGTTAAAAAACATGGTTTCAACTCTTCTCAAAAAAAATAAACCTCCTGCAGAGGGTTCCCTCTTGGGAAAAAAGACCAGGCTAAGGAGGAAAAGTGAAGATCAGCATTGTATAAAATGGAGCATGAGAAGTAAATTAAGACAAATCAAGGCTGAGCGAAAAAGAAGGAAAGCCTGACATTCACCAATAGGAGTGGGGAAAGGAGAAAATTTGTCCAAAATATTATTTATCCTAACCCCAGCCCCATCTCCAACTCCAGGTGACATCCCTGATAAATCACTGCTTCCTAGATTCAAGCATTTGTGAGCTGTGTGATTTTCTTCTTCAGTCAGTAAAGGTTGTGGAAACAGGCTTATTAAACATACGTCTTACTCTTTTCCAATGCAGGTTGTTAGTCTTTTCCCAGCTTTCCAGAGGTCAAGCACTTGGCACCAGTCCTGACAACATGATGATGCCAAACTGCGCTTCCTGCTGCTGCAATAGACGGATACCCAGAGGTGGGCTAGCTCCCTGAAAGCTAGTTTATGTACACTCACACTATGTTGCAGTCACCTCAGATTGGAAATCAGTCACTCAAAGTAGTCAGTAATGTACCACATTTATGCTCTGAAGTTACAATTTGAAACCCTGTAGTTCAATTTCCTAAAAGCCAGGCACTAACAATACAGCCAAGCTTGAACACACAGAACAGATATAATGCTAAGACTTTTGAAATCAGCCTAACCATAGCATACACAGCCACTAACAGCACAGAGCTGACCGCACGTAGCCCATGCTTTTATTAAGAATGAGATTTGCCCAACATAACATTCTTCACAGATAAAGGAATTGTTTGTGAACTGCCTAAGGTTTTTCATTGTGTGTATTTCTGAACAAAGAACAGATTTTGATAGAATTTCATACATAACTGAAATAATTCAGCCATGCAAAAGAAAAATTAAAAAGTGGATGAAGGTGTTCCATTATTGCTCAAAAGATGAGTGCCATGCAGCCTGCCCAGTGAACAACAGAGAAAATGTAGGAGCAATATGGTTGTGGAACTGAAGACTGAATGGTCAAGCTTTGTGACTAGAAGTGACTTTGACTTCTGAGTGTTAACGGACTCAAAAACTGAAGACAATCGGATAATTCAGTTGAGCAGGACTTGCAACCTATTTTGAAAACGTGAAGGGGAAATGAAGACAAAAATGGAGATATCAAGTCTTAAGGCTCACAAGAGCAGCAAGGTAAAAGACAGTAAAAGAAAGGCACCATGAACGAATGTGTGCTATGAGGTCTTGAACTCCAGAAACAAATTTTCAAAAGATTATAAAATAAATCATGTGCAGCTACTTTAAAGACATTAAACATAATGGAATAAATAGGTTAGCTTGAGCAGCAGAATTTTGTTTGAATTACCAAGGCAAAATAGTTCTTCAAGTCAGACTGGAGGAAAATATACTAATTAGCTTATTGGAAAATTACTACTACACTTTCTGTTTCAGGAAGGAGTAGTATGGGTAGATTTTTTTAGAGAAACTTCTAAGGCAGAAACGAGCACTGACACTGAACTCAATTCATGCTTTTCCTTTATTAACGAAAAGAGCTGTAAGATATCCTGGGAACTTCCTGATGACATCATTGCTCAAATGTGGAAACAGATAATTTACTGAAAAAATATTTCAGGATGATTTTATGAAAGCTGCCTTGCAAAACACCAATATCAAGAACTTCAAATGCTTCAAGTTTGGAGAATGCAATGATTTTTAAAAATCTCTGTGGAATCCCCAGTATAACATTGCATTTCATCTAGATTACACTTAAACCACTAAAGTATTCATGTATTAAGTATGAAATTTAATTCTCAATCTTGCTGAGAATGAAATAAAAGCATTCCATAGTTGCTTCATAACTTGGACTTAACTCAAAAAAGATGCAGCATTGTATGTGGCGCGTGGAGTGTTACATAGTCTGCGTTTTAATGTTAGCAATGCTTCTATTAATAATGCTGTCAAGATATTTCTTTTCCAACACTTGGCCAAGAAAGACCAGAAAAGCAATCTAGCTTTAAAGCCATTTCCAGCTGGACCTATAATTGAGACAAGATTACCTTATGCTGGGTGTGAGATGATTAAGACTGTAGCATTAATTCAGTGCTGGATCCTGTAATTATTTTCCTCTAAAGCACTGAAGGAAACTCATTATTTTGTGTAGCTTCAATATACTCCAATGGTGAACACACACTGCAATTATTTTATAGATTGTTGCCATGCGATAGGATGTCTATAGATGCTCAGCAAAGAAGCCTATTTATTATTATATGCTATTCTTTATGTCCTCATGATTAAAATACAAAGCAAAAATCCATCTTGGGAACGGAAGGAAAAGAAGCAGAGAATAAGGAAGAAAAAATATACAAAGGGTATCCATAACTCAATCATTTTTTTCAAAACAGGGAAAGCAATTTTAGAAAAATATGTAGAATGAGGTATAAATGTATCTTTTCTGTATCAGTGTCAGTTCTACGTTTCTAACATTTAAAATTTACCCATGTGATGAAATTGCAATGCATACTTAATTTATTAAAATATTTTTAATGATGATGGCTTTGTAACTTACCCAAAACACTATAAAGATCCAAAAAATATTAATGTCACTAGGTTTTTTTCTAGGTTTCTTTTGGCTTTATTTTTTTTCCTACAGTAGCAAAACAACTTGACCAGTAAGACTAACAGAATGAGATATGTGGCTTCTGAATGGAAGACATAGCAGTTGGGTAAGACTATTGTTGGTTTGTTATTTCAATACCAAACATATAAAGGCAAATAAAGATGATCACAAAACAGATATAGAGAACTGACAGAATAAGTGCAATTGGCTAGACTATATTTAGTAAATTAGTTATTCCCAGATCCTTTAGACTTTTGTCAAATCAATTGTTACATGTGTGTAATGTACATATACACTGAAGAGGGGTATTGAATAATATTCAGAATATATCTTTTGTTTACCTTTTAAAATTTAATAGCTAAAAGACATTATTTACAGGGAAATGCGTAAAGGCTTTACTACATTGCCTTGTAAACTATAGGGCATCTCAGTTCTCTGTAGCACCTGAATTCACCAAATATGTCTGCTTTTTGAGGCAATCACAGTATTTTCATATCTTATTACTCACATTTTTGTTTCTCCATTATGAGAGCAATAAAGATTTGAGCTATTAGTCTGAATCAAAGCAAAACCTATGTATGAAACATAAAATAGAGAATAGAATTGAACATCTGTTTTACCAAGGCTTCAGTTGTACAAAGGTAAGGCAAGTGGTTTTTTTACCTGCTTAAACCCAGTAGTAAAACACTATTATGCTTTCCAATATTACTGCCCTGGAACTGAACTCAAGTGATTTAGCCTCTCTGGGAAAATTCCACAAATGCACAGGAAGTTGTTTTGTCATTGGTAATCACTGTAATCCACTCAAAAGACTGTGGCCCAGATAATGGACAGTAACCTCCATGAAAATTCAGCTTTGCTAGAGAGCGCCAGTTGCCAGAATGCAATTGCCTCATCCCACTGAGTCTTGCAATAGCAAATTCCCAGCCTTGTAACATCTGTTTGCATGTAATTTAGCCCTTCTGTACCTCACAGTATTCATGAAAGATCAGATCAGAGTTCTATTAAGATTACTTTGGTTTAAGAGGTGCTGAAGAAAAATAAGACTGATCTAGACCAAGGCTGCTGAGAGGAATGCAGCCACAAAGGAGAAATCACAGCATATTAGCTAGTCATTATTTAGGTTAGGATACTGGGCTCTTACTAATCAATAATATAGATGTTACAAAAATAATTTATAAAGTGGTTTATGACATAGTTCTCCGCTGTTAGCTCAAATACACTGTTCATGTTTAGTTGCACTGCTAGTAAAGTAAGATATTGCAAGAGTACAGCAAGCTATGAATACGTCCTAGCGGTTGTTTACTCGTGGGAATATATCAGCCTGGATCCACAGGCATTGACTCTTCTCCAGAAACTTGCTGCAAATGAAAAATGGTTGGGGTTTTGAACACTTAACTGAAATAACATCTTGCTTCGTTCACATTAAAGGAATGGCATGGGAAGTTATTTGAACTCTTCATCTCTCAGTTCTGCACTTGAAAGTGCACTTGGAAGTACTTGGTTAGGACGGAGGAAGGAGAAGGGAGGATACTTTCCTACCTCACAGAGCTATACTTTCAAGTGACTAATTCATAATATTTAATGCAATAATCCGTTAGAAATAGTGATAAAATACACATATAAATTATTGCCTGTCATGGCCCTTTGCTTTTCCATATAACTAGTTGCTAAACATAATTAGGTAAGAGGTGAGGGGACATTATAGCACAAAGATTTAGATGTATCTATGTTTTATATAGAGTGGTCACGGTAAACAAATAGCACCGTAGACTTATGCATTGATAAAGTACACGGTTTAATCCAAGGAGTTCTACTTATTTGCAAAGATATGTATACGTCCCCTTAAGAGACAGACTGCATTTTTAATTAAGTGAATCTTTTATTCCTTTTCCATAAATAAAGGGAGTAACAAAGTCACCTTGTCCTCAAACACCATACTGTCTGGCATGATCTCCAGGGCAGGATTTGTAATAATTATATTTTTATCTTTAATCCAGGTGGTAAATGTATTTCTGGAAGTGGCTGGACTCTGTGCCTGAGGTCTGCTGCACTTCTGGTTGAAGACAAAAAGCTTTGGGAGGGAGGCAGGACTTTGCAAACAAATGGCCAATACTTCATGCTTTAGCTGTTCACAAGGATGAATTTCACAGACAGCACTGCCAAAATGCTTGCTTTCCAGTCATTATTTTACAACAGCTCAGTGTAATGCCCGGTTACTCTCAAGTACTACTCGTTTTGTTTCCACCTGCGTGAAAATTTTTTGAAGTCTGAGTACCAACAGGCCCCGTCCCACCTGCTCCCCGTCTGAAGCAGTGCTCTGGGACCCCTTGTTTTCTTTACCCTTTCCTATCACAGGCTGGTTAAATTTCAGCTTGCCAATCATTTCCACTGATTTGACTCACGTGAAATATGGGCAGGATGGCAGTTCAGCTTCTGAGGGGAGCCCTAAACCACCTCCCACCCACAGCTATCTACAGAGCCGAACCTCAGGTCTGTTTGACCTGCAGCGCTTGCCCAGCCCCGGCTCACCTGGCTCCCCACCCTCCCTCTTTGGTCTACGGGTGCTGGTTTGTCCCCACTTCTGCTGGAGGAGGGCAAGGTCCCCGCTGCCTGTCACATACAAAGATGCTCAGAGGGCTGGAGCACCTCTCCTAAGAAGACAGGCTGAGAGAGGAGGGGTTGTTCATCCTGGAGAAGAGAAGGCTCCGGGGAGACCTTATAGCGGCCTTCCAGTATCTGAAGGGGGCCTACAGGAAATATGGGGAGGGACTCCTTACCAGGGAGTGTAGTGATAGGACGAGGGGTAACAGTTTTAAACTGAAAGAAGGTAGATTTAGATATTGGGAAGAAATTCTTTACTGTGAGGGTGGTAAGACAGGTTGCCCAGAGAAGTTGTGGATGCCCCATCCCTGAAAATGTTCAAGAATAGGCTGGATGAGGCTTTGAGCAGCCTGGTCTAGTGGGAGGTGTCCCTGCCCATGGCTGGGAAGTTGGAACTAGATGATCTTCGAGGTTCCTTCCAACTCTAACCATTCTATGATTCTATGATGAGGAAATCTGGAGGCTATGTCTGCCATAAGGAAGCAATAAAGACAAAGTCTGTGAAGCATTAGTAGCAGCAGCGATCACAGTAAGCCCTTCTTATGGGAAAATAATGGAGGATGCCAGTATTCAGGCCATCACCACTCACATACACCAGCTAATGAGAGGCAGAGCAGAGATCCTGTGCAGAGAACAGCTTCCATTTCTCCTTCCTGTAGTGCAGCAGTTGTCCTCAGCCCACTGAAAAGTGGCTCGCTGCACCTCGGTGCTTCAATCATCTCTGCTATTATTGGTCTTGAGGGAGAAATAAATCCATAGACAATTTCGTGAAAGTATTAATTTACTTCCAATAGGCTTTCTATTCACTTAAAGGAATGTTTTTGTGTCCGAGAGTAATTTGTCTTATTTTGTCTTAGAGGATTTTTTACAAAAAGATATTTCAGGGCAAATATTCCTTGCAGGATATATCCTGCAAGGGATATTTGTAGTCTTTTGGTACAGCAATAAGTCAGAACAACAGCTTGTGCCAGCCACTGGAACTGAAGAAGCAGTGCTGCTTAGGAAGAAATTCATGCATGACAAGACAGCGCTGCTGGCAAGGGACGATGAGAAGATATTAGAATTTTTTTCTTCATCTTTATTACCCAAAAAACTTTCCAACGTAGCAGTAATGTGTGTAACTCAAACGTGTCCCACTACTGCCCCCACTACAGCCCCATTTCTGAAACCACATATCTCTAAGCACTAGAAGGGCAAAGATCTTGATTAACTCTAATGATTTTTGAGCACGTTGGCACTGCCCTTCCCAAACAATCGAAAAACAAGGAGTCTTTCTATGGGACCAACTTTATGGTCCAGGATGCTGGAGAATCGACTCTCCTGTGATTCCCATGTTCCTCAAAACGCTGTCTTGCAGTCTGCTCTTTTTCCTTCAAGTAGAGTAACTACTATTTATACATATATAAACAAGTGAGAAATGGGGTACTGAGGAAGAATAGGTTTTACAGGGAAAAGAAATAGAAAGCAGAAAAACAAGTTTGTTTTGGGAAAGCATGAATACACAAGCCAAAAAACCCCCCTAAAAACCAAAAAAAAGAAAGACAAATTTCACTCAGGTGAAAGAACCTATAAACACTTAATCTTTTTTTTCTGTAAGAGAGAAAGAAAAGTGGAAATCCATAAAAACTTAACACTGCAGATTAGTGATTGCACTATTTGCTCCCCACATTTTTGAAGTTACAGTTCTGGAGAATACTCTCAAGGACAACCTGGAAGCTGCATTTTGATTTACCTAGCTGGTGGGGCTCCAAGATCTCTGCTGTGGAAAAGAACGTCACTATTCACCTTTGCAATCAGATTACCTTGCAGCATCCCAGAATTTTTTTCCACTCTAAGCTTGTAGAAAAGCAAAGCTTGATACAATTGGTCTTGCAGTTCCTCTACCTTTCTTCCCAGCCTCTACATTTAGTGCTTGTCTCATGCATCAGGGCATCCCTGCAAGGAGTGAGACAGAAGAATGGGAAGATTTCAGACCTGGAATATGGTTATATGTGTGTTTGGTATTTTTGTTTGGCTGTCATGTGAAGTTTCTTGTCTTTTTTTTTTAAAGCATAAAGCAATCCTATTGGGGGGAGGGGCGGGCGGGGCAGGGGAGCATGTTCATGTAAGTGACACTTCAGACATCCATCTGCCTCACCAAAAAGAATTCTTTTTCAAGAATAAAGTAGGAGCAGCCATATTGAATCACACCAAAAGCCATCCCACCTAGTCTCCCAAGAAAAGTGAACACTGGATGCTGAGGAATTTGGTTCACAGAGAGCCTTGTCATTGCCTGGAACTAGAGGCATCCTGTGGACACTTAATTTAGAGAGATAAATTGATGTTGATAAATTTAGTTGATAAATTGATGAATTTCATTTTCTCTGAGAAAAGTGCTACTGCTTTTCCATTAAGATGCTGAACGTTCCTGAGTTTTTATTTGGTTTAGACATTGCTCCAGCGGAAAAAATTTATACTGAAATTATTTCTGCCAGAAGCTTGGATCAAGGGAAAAGTACTCAGGCTTCACATGCTACAAGGTTTAGCTTTTACTGAATTGCCAGAATCATTTATAGACTCTTATGAAGTAAACAGAAATGGGTTGGGAAAGATGACAGAAATAAGCACGCAATCACTTAAGGAAAAATATATTTTAGTTACATCTTTACAACCATAGTTCTTAACTCAGCCCTTTAAAGTCATTTTACTTCAGCAATCTTCAGTAACCCTTAAGGTTTAAATGACACTCTTTACTCTTAATATTGTTTTCTTGCCTGCAGGCTATAACCATGAATCCTCCTGTAAGCACATCTCTTCATTAGCAGCAGGATTCTTTTTGGCTATTCCACATAACAATATGGAGTATGATGCAGAACATGGTGCAGAGTTCACTGAGACTGGGTATGCTCATACATGCAGTGGAGAAGTGGAATTGGGTTCCCAAACAGAATATATGATCACAGTTATTGTATTAATGGAAAGAAATGCATCTTGCATTGTCAGCAAGTCTCTTTTTCTTGAGCGTCATATCAGATAAGAGGGCTCATTTCATTGTGTAACAAAGACAGTACTACGTAGCTTGTTGATCTTCTGTTCTCACACAGCTTTCAAGCTGCTTTCCTCAGGTATTTTGTTGGGAATCAGCAAAGCCTCAGGACACAGCTCAGATTTAACTTTATGTATTGGCACTCTAATCTGACAGTCAAAATTAAATAGTTGGGATTATCAGAAAATATGTGTTTATATTTTCCATTTTTGTTGACATATTACCACTCGTATAACTTCAGAAACTGACTGTCAACCAGATTTGACTAAAATATGAGGGTTTAGAGTTGTAGAAGAGTTACCTTAAGAAGATATGCTTATAGGTAGAGAGAGGCATTCACAGAAAGAAACGCTGCTTCTGTTTGCTTCAGAGAGACCACCTGCACGCAAAGGGGAGGAGACCATTTCCAAACAAGTAGAGAACGTCAATCGATCTTAAGAAACAAACCAAGCTGAGAAGCCAAATGGGATTTGCTACTTCATCTTAAACAGAAGCACAATCTCTCCTTTATTTGCACAATACGCAATAGTATTCCTGTATTGCTATATAGAAAAAGACAGTGTTCCACCATTCTAACAGGATTTGTAAATAAGATTTTATTCTCAAATATATACACCTAAATTTTGAAACTAGAAGTAAAGGT
This sequence comes from Chroicocephalus ridibundus, assembly GCF_963924245.1. Lineage (NCBI taxonomy): Eukaryota > Metazoa > Chordata > Aves > Charadriiformes > Laridae > Chroicocephalus > Chroicocephalus ridibundus. The sequence continues at coordinate 90,756,217 of NC_086284.1, read as the reverse complement.
ATCTTGCTTTCTAGATGACCGCCTGAGGTCCCTTCCAACCTGAATTATCCAATAATTTTATGATTCTCTTAATCTAAGTAACAGAAGATCCTTAAAATGTTGTCATTTATGAATGATGATTTTAAAAATGTGCGTAGTTGTTTAACTTGATCAGTACTTGGTAATTAATAATATAATCTTACCACATGTTACCTATCCTACTACGCTCCAAAAATGTTTATAGCAAGTTGCATTAAAAAAAAAGTATGAAAATAGAATCATTAACACATGTGAAATAGATACTTTTACTGTTATTGCTTTACACTTGGAATCAGAGGGATGAATGTATGTGCGTTAGCTCCTGCCTTTTAAGCTTTGTAGTATCTTTGTTAACAACCACATAATTTTAAGGCATCCACATATTAAAATGTTTTATAAAAAAATGTCAACTATTATGTTCCAACTGGAATATTCCCGTAGCACTAATGTTATGACTTTTTTATGTCTTGTTGCAGAAATATTAATTACACAGGCAAAGTACAAAATTAAAATTGAAAGGGAAATGTCTGATAAAATTGCAGAGGGAAAATATCTGCAAAATTCTGATGCTCATTCGAAATTGTGAACTCAAATTTTACATTAAAATGTGGGGTGTCATAGCAATAAATAAAATACTAGAGTAGGATATCCTACTCTTTGGATCAAAGAAGACCCATTGTATAAAAACTATTTTCATTTTAGAATGAACACTTCATTGTTTTTCTTTTAAACTGCTGTCCTTCGTGATCTTACTCTGCTTCAATTTGCCAGGCAGGTGGAATGATAAATTTAGCCTGTCTAGACATCCTTTGGGATGCCACTTTAAACATTAAAAAATAATGTCTGTGTGTCATATCCAGGTGGCTAATTCATTGATCCAATTTCCTTGGAATATCCATACTAGGTGAATGTCATCTTTTTCTGGTGAGAGTATCATCATTGGAGTCCCCTTCTCTGGAGATTTTCAAGACTCGCCTGGATGCAGTCCTGAGTAATGTGCTCTAGGCAATCCTGCTTTAGCAGGGGAGTTGGACTAGATGATCTCTAGAGGTCCCTTCCAACTCTGAAGTTTCTGTGATTTCTGTGATCATTATGAGGATTCTTCTCAGGATACCTTTGTTTCTCTCCAAGGGGATAGCTACTTTCTTTCTGAAAAGAGTCCTTGAAAAGTGTAAACATTGCCTAGCAATGACTAAAAGTATATGCATTATTGACGTTCCCTTCACAGCAATCACTAGAAAGAAAATTAACTCTTTCCCAGCTGAAACTAGGACAATAGGAAAAATCTCAGATTTTCATTCCATAGAAAACAGATGGCAAAGTTGTATGTCCAAAAATAGCATGGGCTTTGTAAGTTAAGTAGGACAATCTTTCTTGTGGCGGTTCTCAAGAACCCACCTGGGTGACAGGAAGGGAGTCCATGATTTGAAGGTAGTGACTGTTGTGTATGGAGCTGCAAGAACTGTTTCAATTGTCAAACTTTTTCACAAACATCCAACTATATGTATGTTAAAATGAAGACTATGATGTCTGTCTTCAACTTAGTGCTACCCGTGCAAGTGAGAGGGTTTTTCACACAGTTTGTGAAAGAAATATATGGAGGAAATTCATCCTTGAATTGATGAGAGGTTTAAGAATGGCTGATTAGAAACCTGATGCCTGTTCACAAAAGATACCAAGATATACTAGGCTTGCAAATATTTCCTCATTTGTGAATATTGGAGTGTCCAAAAAAATGCTTAGGTCAGATTAGGAAGGTTGAATTATGCAGATCCTATTAAAATGATTAAAAAAAAATAAAATAAAGCTTGTCCTTTCTCGTCTTCCCTGCAAAAGCATATGAACGACCTTGGCTTAAACTTTCAAACTTAGTAAAAAGTTTTACTAGGTAAATATTCTAGAAAGGACGTGTATTTAGGATTTTTTGTTTTGTTTTGTTTTGTTTTAATTAGTTATTTTAGTGATAAAAGCAAGTAATGTCTGCTTTCCAAAAGTGTAATTTCTGCTCTCCTGGGTAAAACCTCGAGAATGCCAAGGGCAATGCAAAGGAATAAAAAAGTGAATTAGAACCTTTAAAGTTAAGGTGCTTTAAACTTAACCCTAACCCCGCTGTTGAGAGCCTTCTTTTCCTGAAGTATGAATTATGTTCATTCTAGGAGCAACAGAATTGAGTTCTTTGACAATTTTGTGTGAATGTCGGAAGCTACAAAATTGATAGCTGATGCAGCATGGTCTTCCCGTAAAACGCTTCATTTGTTTGAAGAAATGTACACTTGCAGTAATGATTAGAGGGCAGCTGAATGGCAAACTGTTTCATAAAATATCAAACACCATACACTATAGTGAGATACCATATGAGGCTTATGTCTTCTTTGGGAAACATGTGGTTAGAAACTAATTGAGGGGGATGGAGGGGTTGGGACATACAAAGTATTCCCCTCTTCTATGCAATCCTCAGCATAGATGTATCTCTTTTTTTAATGCAAAGAAAAGATTTTTTCTTTCTCACTGATGCTTATTGAAAAACTCAGATGACAGAGTGGCCTTTGGATTCCTGAACCAGTGCTGGGGGCAGATAGGTAAACAATAATTATGTAGGTGTGAAACTTAGATGCATATATATTTCAATGCAGCTTTAGGATATTACTTGGGACAGCTGTATTGTTTATTTTTCATCACAGCCCATCCCAAGAGGATGGGAAGACTATCCAAGAGGAGAGAAAAACTGTGTGGACTAACCATGAACTTAATGTTCATGAAATAATTCCATTTAAATGAAAGACCAAACGAATGTGGATTTGTAATTGAACTTTTTGATTTCCAAAGGAGGGTGAGGAGGAAAGGGAAAAGAGGTTGGATGTCATTCCTTATCTTCAATATCCTTTCAGAATTATTTAACAGAGAGCCTACCATCAGTGAGGGAAAAATACATTTGGTAATTTTCTATGTTTAAGGATCAGGAAGCAAAAGCCATCTTAAATTTGAAATTGGGAAGGACAGTAAAACAAAAAACATCAAAGGTGTCCCTGGCCAAAAAGATAAGAGAAAAGGAAAAGAAGGCTCTCAACAGCAGGGTTAGGGTTAAGTTTAAAGCACCTCTGCTTTAAACTTAGAGGATAGAGGATGACTAAAAATGAAATTGGAATGTACCTCAGATTCAATAGCTTCTCCATTGTTGTTGAAGAAAATCACAGGAAAGAAAAATGATTATTGCACCTAGGACAAGAGAGAAAGACTGAGAATATGGAAATGGAAATTATCACAAAAGACATAGAAAGAAGCTCAAAGACTATAATGCTCTTGAGTGAGGGAAGGGACTAAGTAATCTCCATTTCAGAAATCTGAAACAATTGGTGCATGAAATTGCAGACTCAGGAACATCTATACTTTAAAAAGACAGTGAAGTGATCTTGGCTCTTTCAAGGCTCGTTATTCTGACATCAGTAATATACAGTTCTGTGCAGGGGCAAATGCAACCCTGACCTGAATGAAGGGCTGAGCATCTGTGCAACCACGATGCATGTGACGTCCAGAAGCATTTTCCGTGCCAGCCAGTGCTGATGGAGTGAGGAAATGAAAGAAATAGAAGGAAATAGAAAGACATATTAGCAGCCTAGATGTAATATTTTTATTTGGATAACTGTTTGGACTTTTTTTCTTAGGAGGAAATGCAGTGAATCTCATTATTTGGACAACAGTAAAACTTTATAAAAGCTCCCATTAGAAAACTTGTTAATTAAGAAGGAAATGATGAAAATCACTGAAAGAATTATGACACAGGAAAGGGCCTGACTAAAAGGTCAACATTCAAGGGTACTGAAAGAAAAAATATTACGTTGAAATGAAGTTATTAGTGATGTTTCTCAAGAACTGCTCTTCAATTCAGCAAAGCTTGGTTGATATTTTTATTAATGACCTTGGCACAGGAATCAGGGAAGTACTAGAGCAGCCTGGTGGCACTGTTTGGCACAGTGTAGGCATACATTTGTTAGTCTTATTTATAGATATCCAGGCTTTCAGATACCTGGAACCAAACATATTAATAGCTGAAACTGACTGACATTATCAGTAGAGAAAACTGCAGTAAAAAATTATGTGTTTTGTGGACATCCAAATACATCAGAAAGCTGTGGAAGATGGTAGTACAGAATTTATTTGGAGAACTTCAGTCTAGAGTTCACATCATGTTTGCACACATTAACACCTCAGATTACCTTGCAGTATCTCAAAAGATCACGTTTGCTGTCATACATCACTAAATCTACAGAACCTGAAACATCTAGTCTGTATGTTGTGTGTGGTTTTTTTCACTTTTTTGGCAGGAATAGGAAAATAGCTCAGTTTCTAGATTGTATCTGTTTGTAGTGGTTTAGCCTCAGATGGCAACAAAGAACCACGTGCCGCTCGCACGTGCCTTCCTAATACAGGAAGGATCGTAAGAAAAGGCAAGACTCTTGGGTTGGGACAAAGGCAGTTTAACAGAACAGCAAAGGGAACAGGCAAACAACAACAATAACAACACGGATAGGGGAATATACAAACGCGATTACGGAACCGGAACCGCCGCTCCCTGCCGCTCGCCGACCAGCCGGACCGGGACGCCCCAGCCGGCTTTTAAGCAGCAACTTCCTGCCCCCTCCCCCGGCAGCTCAGGGTGGGCGTGGCTCCCATGGCATGGAATACCAGGGAAAATTAACCCTATCCCCACCGGAACCAGGACACTGTTGTAATAAGTGTTTGAAGAAGGATAGAATTTTTAAAAATCTGCAGAAAACCAATAGTATTTCACTTCTTCTATAATATTTTAACAACAAAAGGCATGGTATTCCAGTTTTTCTCTTCTGAATGTTTTAACATTGACCTTTGAGAAGGTTCCTGGTCTCTGTCACAGACAAAAATCACAGCTTTTCGGGTTTGATTTTCCTGAAAATCTTACTGTACGGAAGGCTCAATCTAAACTGCAGAGATCCTTCTGTGCTCGGTGGAAATAAACTTCTTTGTGATACTTTTCTTTAGAAAAAACTTCAGCTTTAACTTGTGATTCCAGTGAAATACACCAATTATTTACATTTCAAGTTCCAAAGTTTATTTTAAAAGGTGCTTCCTGGTACATGGAAACCATGTGATTTAGTGCCTACAATTTCAAAAGAAAACTTGGGAAACATGGGGTTTATCTTAACATTGTACTGAGATATTTGAACTTTGGGTTTCTTCGAAGTTTTTGAAAACTTCGAATTAACATTATGTATTTTAATTAATTTTTACAGAGAAACTGACTTACCTTAACTTCAAAATACATGTTCAAGTTGCTATTCAAGCAGCCAACAGGTAATCGAAGCCAGTGCATCATGGACTCCAAATGGCGCAGCTGGTGAACACACAGCCCCAGGTGTGCTGGAGGCCATGTATCAGAGCCTGGGGAGCTGCATAGCCTTGGCACAACCAGTAAAGCACCATTACGATAAACATATCAAAACACGTGTTAGGAATGCCTGCTGTGAATAGGGAGACAGGTACATGCAACTCTCTGAGACAGGGAATAGTAAGTGTTGCTGTTTCAGAAAATCACAGGGAAAGGGGAGCCAGGAGCAGCAAGGTCATTGCTGCTGCATCCTGCCTCCATTGCAAGACCTGACTGTCAGTTCTTACCCATCTAGTTCTGTGAAGAGCAGAAGCTGAGGTGCTGCCAAAGAAGACAAGGCCTTCATTTACACTCCCACCTGTCTCAGTATCCTTCATCACCTTTCCATACACTAAATTTGTTATTCTTAGCTTTTCTCTTTCATAATCTAGTTATTTACTTACAGTCATTTCATACAATTCAGAATTTTTTAGATATTTATGCTATTCTCACTTAGATGCCAGCAGCAACAATGGAATGTAATTGGATATACCAGCAAGTATCCCCTCTCACTATCTACTCTTTCGGTGTTTATCAATCAAAGCTGTTCATATTCATTACTTTTTAGATTAATCTCTCTCACTCCTTCCCTCTAGCCCTTTATCTGTTTTTTTTTGTTTGTTTGTTTGTTTGTTTTCTCAGGTGCCTCACGTTTTTGTTGACAATGATGTTCTGACTTCATGGAGTATATTTGCATCCAAGACAGGAATTCCAAATGTGTCTTGGGGAATGCAGCATGTAGTAGTTGTGGAATTCCAGGAGTATTTCAATACCAACACCTGTGAAAATCCTAATTTAGGGCTTTGGGGAATGACTCTCAATTCCATTGAGATAATCTGATTGATTTATGGATGTCTCAGTAGGTGCAACTCAGATTGATTGCAGTATATTTCTTTTCCTCTAAATGGCTCTAAAAACAAAATTTCCAATTTGACTGGTTGGTTAGTTTGTTTGTTTCCTGATGTTTCCCCCTGAAAGAATGAGGTCACAGTTATCCAAGTTGAAAATCACATTATTACTTCTGATACACATCTTTAACCCTTTACTTTTTCCATATATTCTCTCACAGTCCAAAACACCCCTTCGTATATTAGCTTCCATGAATCTGTTACTGCAATATTTAGTGATTTCTCACCTTTACCTCAAAAAACAAACCGTGTAGACCCATGTGTTAAGGAAAACCAACATTTGTCTTTATGTTCAATCCAAGATTATTGACAGCCACAGAGATCATGGTATAGGTTCAAACCTGCTGCTAACAGGCACAGTATGTTGGTATTAATCCAATAAGCAGTTTAGCGCCCAGTAGCACACAATTTAAAATTTTTTGGCTGGTGAGCCAAATCCTGAAATCCTTCCTGTGCTGCCATTCAGTCTTTTCTCAGGCAAAATGTTACAATCTTTTTTTTTTTATTATTTTTCTTTATTGCCGAAACTGAGACCTTGTATAAACAGAAGTTTCATGCAACGCATAGCTACACCAACCTGGATGTACCTCTGCAGACTACTGTTGGAGACTCTCAGTGTAAAAAGTCAGTTGCTTCAGCATAGCTTGCCATCTTTCTAAGCTAAAATGGGGTATTTAACATAAGTATTCTGTTACTTTGGAAGTAGTGCCACTTTAAACTGCTGATCTTTTATTTTAGTTATCTTGATCACTGGTGTGGTTTGGGCCAGGTTGGCCCATGATGAGATGACAAATGGTCTCCCCCACCCCTCACTCCAAGGAGAGGAGGATGAGAAATAAAGTTCTTTGTAATGGCTTCACAGAGAGTCTGGTAATGTCTCACAGGACAGTAACATCCCAGGCATGGAGTGTCTGGGTGCTCAGGCAGGTCCCACCAGATGTGCCTGAAGTCTCCTCTGCAAGGGAGGAGATTAGGGACAGCCACAGTTTTCTGTGCACAGCCGCTCCCAGATGAACCAGCCCATTCAAACCCCTCTGGTAAGACACTTCTGTCAGCATCTCAGGTCACAGCTCCTGTTTACAATATGATTAGCTGTGTGTAAAGGGTATGAAGCGGATCAAATTATAAACACGCTTTTTTTCTTACACCGTACCTAGGCATGCGGCTTGTAAGCCAATCTTTCCAGATGTTATCTAAAATAGCCAACTTACAAACCCTTGAAAACTGAGGTTTGTAATACAAATGTTGACAGCTTCTTAACTAGAGCAGAACACCAGTTCATTTGGTGTACATATACTGTCATTTTCAATACTGCTGTGCCATCTGTTCACTCTGTGAATTGTGAAAGATTTTTCATCTATTGGTTTTAAAATCTGGTGGATAAATTGAGTTGTAAAAGGTGAAATCATAAATTGATGGCACCCTCTCTTTCTATTCCCCTTAATTACACTATCTTTCTTGCCAGTGTCCAAATGCTGAGAATGGAAAGATTATTGAAAATTGTCATGTTATCTTGCAGTAAATCATTATTATAGCTGTCACTTTGAAGGAAATGCTATCGTTAGGCTTGCAAAATATATTTAATAATCACACCCTGTTTTCTCACAGTGATAACTTTCTGATAGTTTTCCTTCTGGACTGAAAATTTCCGTATTGCTTCCTGGCCAAAGATGTTTTCTTCAAAGGAATTTAAATTAAGTGCTTTCAGTAGTTGTGGAGTTTTCCAAGTGTGAGGAAACTGCATGTCTCTGTATATTAATAAAAAAAAAGGCTATAACTTAGGCAGTAAAAGCAGAGTAACTCAAAAACGGCAGAGCTTTGAAACCTGAAACATTTCTTCTTAAGAATGGCTTTATATTAACAAAATAAACATTAAATGAAGATGTCATATATACATATGTTGGGAAATCTGTCAAAGGTTAACACTGAGATGTTACCTTTAAACTGCCTGATTGGATTTAATCAGTTTCATGGTTGTCATTAGTCTAGTATATCTGGTAATGGAAGGATTCTCGTGACAAGAGAGAAGCACGGTCTTGTAGGGCAGCAGTATGTATTGCCGTATTCATCCTCCTTTCTCTCTTCTTATATACAGTCTGATGTGTGGGATGTGGCTAGAAAAACTGAGCAAACTGGAATTTGGAACTTGAGAAACCAGAATATGAACAAGCATGAGTTTAGCACAGTCATTCAGATGGCTGAACCTGTGCCCTGGGGGTGGAGGAGGAGTACCTTAGGAAAGGCAAGGCACAAAGGTAGCTGAACATCTGATTAGTAATAGAGTGTGTGAAACCATAACTTAAAAGTTTTTGTAGATGTAATTACTAGTGAAACATATATACTCCAAGTCCTTTTGTTATTTATTTTCTTTTTTTTTTGGGGGGGGGGGGCAGTAAGTCCCATAATATGTGCTGCATGAGTTTGCCTGGAAAACTCTTGAATAATACCCACATTTTTAGGTCACTAACAGGCTGGTTTGTACTGATTCATGATGATGATATCTAGGGCAAGTCCAGTTAATCTCTCTCTTTTTTTGTGGCATACATCACTGAGCTTTGCCAATGAATTCGTATGCCTCCAAACTACGCAGTACTGATTTACAGATATGACCTGTCTTTTAGTAGGGAAACTTATCAATAACATTATGTGAGCCTTTCTTGTAATACTAGAAAGTATTACTGTGGATTTAATTTTTTTGTTTGTTAGATGGAAAAAAACCCCACAAACTATGGTAACCAGCAAGTTTCGTTTTTCAGCATTCTAAACTCAGAAGACAAAAACAAAACACCAATAAAGAAAACAAGAATCTGCTCTTCTCTTTGCTAAGGGAGTATTCTGACATTTTTTTCTCTACTTTCTTTTGTTCATGCTGCATGGCTGGGTTTATTAAATATCCTGAGGGTAATTCTCTTTGTACATCTGTTATTGCAGCCCAGAGTTTGTTTTCTAGCAAAATCTGAGCAAAATGATTATAAACATTGTTATCCAGGGATAACCAGTTACATAAAAGGAAAAGGTACAAAACAGGACCTCCTGCAGTAATTGTTAGATGGCAGATAAGTATGAGAGCGCATAGCTTGACGTTAACATTTTTTTTCTTGCACCTATATTTTTTGCCACGGCTTCAGGCAAGACCCTCAGACTTTAAAGAGAATTTAAAGATAAGCCTCCCTATGCAAAGCTGATGGGAGGCTTGTTTTTAAGTATCTATTATTTGTCTATTGTCTATCTACTATTTATCTTGTTTTTAAGTATCTATTTGTTCACATTACATCTCCAAACATGTTATGATGGGGTAACTGAGAGTAATGACACTGAATTAGGATAAGGAAAATTTAGGTTAAACAGCAGACTGATAATCTTCTTGACAGTGAGATCTCTGAAATCACTGAAAAATCTCCCATGAGAATACATAGGAGCTACACTGCTTGATGCTTTTGAAAAGCAACTGATAAAGCACTAGATGTGTACCTTAGGGAACAGTCTTTCACTGGCAAGCGATGAATAAGGTGGCTGAACAGGTGTCTCTCTTTCCACCGTTCTATAATTTCACCTGTGTTTTTGGTTCAGTGTTTTCAATAATATCCTTTTTAAAAGGATATTTTTAATAGCATTTTGTATTGCGTGACATAATTATTTCACATACTGAACACAATTTTTTATGATTGTGTGTTTTTGCAGGGGGAAGTGTTATTTAAAGCAGAAAATACTGCTTTCCTCAAGAAGTTAGAAAACGATGTTGGGTTAGTTCTTCAAGCTACCTTATTAATATCTAGCATGAAATGGACTTTTACTCAAGAAGAAACTGAATAACTCCAAATGTTTACAGTATAATTTGTCATTTACAATTTGCACAGAGATTGGAAACTTCCAGAACTCTTCCAGGCTGGAAGAATGGTTAAAGAAGTTTTGGTGTTTTTTCATAGTATCTACTAGTATGTTGAAGAGCTTGGACAGCATGGCAATTACTGCAACTATCGTTTCTTACTGGAAAGTAAGTTTTAGTTTTTTGAATGGTTTGGGGGTTTTTTTCCTATTATAAAAGGAAACTAAACTTAGCATGGAGGTGGTTTTTTTGGTTGGCTGCTTTTTGTTTTATTTTTTTCCTACAGAGTTTAATTCTTCTGTATGTTTTGTTTAAAATACACCATATTATTTTTGGCTTCCACAATTAAAAGTCTGTTCCCAGGAATTCTACAGGAATTTCCCAGGAAAATTCCACAGTTTACACTGCCACAGATTTCTATAAAGTATGAAAAATCCCTCCACTGCTTATTGAGATTAACATAACTCCTACAGATGTTCGCTGTTGTCTTCTGCTGGATGCTACTCTTCGATCAGTAACAAGGGTCTGATGATGAGAGTTAGTAGTAAGATGACAAGGCCCTTTATATTACCTTTTTGGAGGGCATGATTAAAACTGAAAAACATACCTATTGTCAGTGTTTTCCCATGCTTCTAAGGTCCTGATAGTATGGCCAGATCTGACAGTACGGAAAGAGACTCAGGATCGTTGCAGCCTTTGTTCTATTACTGCCATTTTTTGTGGGTGGATGGGAATAGTAAATCTAAAATGTTTCTCCCAAGACTGAAGAATCTTTGGCCTGTCAGAAAACCAGGTAAGACTCTTAAAGGTAATCTCCAAAATTCACTTGTCTTCATAAAGCATTTTCATTGTGTCCAAGTGGTAAATCCTAACTCCTCCAGAATCATGCTCAGAACTGTGTCCAATCTTTCCTCAGAGGAGACTCTTGACAGCTTTTAACCTAAGAATAAAGTGCAGGATGGAGAAACCATGAGGGAAAACCCAAATGCAAATATTGCACATTTTCAGCTAGAATTGAAGCCCTCAATTTTACCTTCTTAGTTATGTCACAGGAAAACTGTGTGGGTTTGCTCCAGTTCAGAAGCAATGTATTAATTTGTTTAGATATAAAATTAGCCATGCTGGGTCAGATCAAAGCTCCAGCTAGCCCAGGATTTGATCTCTAAAAGAACTTAGAATGCATTTAGGAAGAAGATCAGGACAAGTATGCATATTTTCCCTATATCTTCCCAGTTTCCAGCTGTTTTTATTTCAGGAACCAAGATGGATATGTTTTCTCTTGCAACCCAGCAGATACAACTTTTTCTAGAAGAAGACCATAAGCATTGTACTGACCCGATAATGCAAGGTCTCAGCGCTGGTCTGAGCTTGCCTACACATGAGCTAATTTTAATTTGTTTCAACAGTGTGTTAACCTAAGCTCTACAAATACCATATGTGGTATGAGGTCTGAAAACCCTGGCTACTCACTGCATAACAAATAGTAGCACTTTCTATTAATAAAGATTGTAGAATGCTACTGCACAACTTTCAAACTTTACCCGGGAACTAGTGAAAGGGAAGCAGACTGTGCTAAACATAAAAACAGGTCTAAGGCTGAGGAGAAAGTGACTCGCCACCAGCACGTGTCTTACTGCAGCAAAGAACTGGGAACACCACTGCTGTTCTGCCTCAGGAAGCCTGTTGCTGTCATCCCGAAGATCCACAGGTATGCTGGAAGGATGATCAAAATGCAAAAGACAACGGGTAAATGTCAGTAAGTTTTCTCGTATAACAGTTTTAGGGATATTATTAGTAATGCAGCTTTTCTGTATTAATTTGATCCATCAGTATTGGCATTATTGTAACTGAACTAATAACAGCTTTTTGTTGTGTTTTGATGATATTGTTAAGTTTTAATTAGGCTCCAGTAAATTCTTGGCTTCACATAAATGGTGTATTGCCTTTTACTGTAGCAACATTCTGAGTGTAAGTTTGCACATTAGGTAACCACCACTAAATCATTTCAAAACATTTGTGCAGTTTTCCTTCAAGCCCCAAATTTAGCAGTCACAAAGCCCTGAGACAAGAAGTGCCACCAGTCTGCTCTCAGTAAAGCCAGATCCTTGGGATTTGAAACTGTCTCCTACTGGTATCTTCTCTCTTGCTATTAATCTTTGTGCTGGCAGAAAAAGCGAACAATAGTTTGTTTACCATGCCACTTATGGTTCACCATGCCACCCTGTTTAAAGCATACCTTTTCCATGCTGAGAATTCCTAGTTTAACTGCTTATATCCCATACACAGGCTGTTCCACGTATTTGATCAATTTTGTCTTTGAATCTTTTTGTGATCAAACATATCTTCCTTGAGACAATGGTACCAGGACAACATTTCACACACAAAATGCAAATTAATCATGGCTTTGTGCAGTGTCATGATAATAAAGTTCTACATTTATTTCTCTATTCCCTACCTAGCAGTTTCATGAAAACATCCACTTAATTCTGAGCAGCAGTTAGCAAAAAAAAGCATGTCTTAGGAATCATCCATCATAAAACCCAAGAAGTTATACCTGCATGATAATATCAGCTGAGTGATAGTATCAGCTGAAGTATTCCCTGAGCACATTACTTATGTGTGGAAGGAGTTTTATTTCTCACCTGACCACCTGCATATGCATTGCTCTATGCTGAATTTCTTCTGCCATTTTAATTAAGGGACTACCATGAGATCCTTCTCCTGCTCTCTAGAATTGCCCTTGTCCTTAAAACAAGAGGTTAATGTCAGCAGTAAAAAACTTTCACCCTGTTAGATATTCTTTTCTACGGTAGTGTATGAATACTGAGTAAGTCCCAGCACGAGATGCCTGTAGAATTCTGGTTTTCCCTACTTTGTAAGAACTCATTATTTACTATTTTAACCATGATTGCTTCATTTCATTAAAAGCCTTGGCCTTGGTGTTGCTACGTCAAAATCTTTTCAGGAATTCAAGGAGACTGCAGAAACCAAAACACCCCTGTTCACCTGCTCAAGTCCTACGAATTTCACTAGGCTTATAGAACAGGACTTATTTCTGTAAAAGTCATGTTGAACCTTTCATACAGATTATATTTAAACCAGTATCTACTAATTCTTTTCTATCCTTAGAGTTTCCACTAATTTACACTGAATAACAGGATTACAGGGCTGTAGCTCCAGGAGAAATCCAGGAACAATTCTTTAAACAAGTGGATTGTATTACCAGCATTCAATCACAACTACCAAGGCAGGTTAAAAGAGAAGTTGTGTACGCCATTATTGCAGACCTCTTGGATTAATACTGTTTGGCCTGAGCAATTTTTTACTGTCAGTTTTGTGTCACATCTTCTATAGATGTTTCAATTTCAGACAAATCTCCTGCTTCATCCACAGACGAGTCTGGTATGGGAAGGTCCTGAAGTGAACAGTGATGCAAAGAATTAATTTAGTTTATATTAATGCTGGTTTTATGCAGTTATAAAAGATTCCCTGGCAGGTTTTCTGCTCTGAGTGTGTTTGAAAGCAGATTTATTATTGGTTTTGACTCATTTTTCTATTCTCAGACTGTCTTTTGGCCTGCCATATTGCTTTTGCACAGAATTATTTCATTTAGAGAAACTCTTCTTGCTTCTAACAACATCTTTACACTTACTGTTTAGTCGTGGTGGCTGCATTTCATCTCTTCTCTAGCCTTTTTAGTTGGTGGTGTGCCCAGTGAGTAGTATTACTTATAGGCTGATATTTAAATAATAAATATTCCTCAAGGAACTCTATTAGACACTTGTTCAATACTATTGGTACTCAAGTTTGAACACAAGAGTGGTCCCATTACTTCATTAAAAGTATTTCTGTTTAAGTTATGCTCATGCTGAAATGCAGCAAGAATGAAGATTATTTCAACATCTTTTATCAACATGGAGTATTGTAGTAGTAAACAATTTTTTGGGTTTTTTTTTTTTCATAACATGGTAAAAAGGATGTCATTATTGTAACCTCTATACGTTGTTTGCTGGTTTATTTTAGAAATTTTTGCCCCAAAATAAATGTTTGTTCATTGCATTACATCTTTGACATTATGAAGTTCAAATAAAGTTCTTTCTTGCTTAATAGAAAAGCTACCAAAACTCATTTCAAGTGAAAGTTAGCTTCTGCTCAACAGCTGTTTTTGTGGAGGTTTTCTGCAATGGAAAAGCATATAAACACTTCTAGGATTGACTTTGCAATTTTACATTTAATAATATTAAATGAACTATGAAAATTTATACAAAATATTAACTTGAATGAAAAAGAGCAGCTGAGACTATGTGCCTGGCTTCTCATTCTCTGACTATAGAGGAATACCAGTCATTTTAGTTAAAAGTGTTAAATGACAGATGTCCTGAAGCATGACAAATCCAGTAAATTATCCACAGGTCATTCTAAAAAAAGCTTTTTTGGTTTCTGTTATATAATTATAATAAAGAAATAGGTGCATGCCTTCTCTTGCTTTCCTGAATAAAGGATAACAGGGTGAAGTGGAAATATACCCAGAACTGTATGTAACCCCCATAACACTTTTCTAAGAACTCTTTTTCTAGTCTCCTAACGCTGTGGAGATTTACAGGCTTGTGAAGATGTAAGTACAATTTTACAGATTAGATTGGCTGCACTCCCAGTATGATATTCCAAAATCTTCTCACTGTTAGGATACGCAATTACAAATGAATTCAGGTTACAGAAAACTTTGCATTACTATTTACTAACTATAATAATAAAGCCAGTTTACGGGGACCACTGTTGTCAACGATCAGATATAGATTAATACCTTAGTACATCACAGCCTCTTTTAGTAAAACACTCCGGTCAAAGCAGCATGTAGAAATCCCCCTGTGCCCTTTTTTGAGTGATTAAGTCTTGGTGTCATCTTCAAACAAATTAAAAATTTTAAATTATTGTTGCTTCTGAATTAAGAAATGGGCTATTTTTTGATTTTGGAATCTTTTCAAACTCTCAAGCAGTTTTTTTGTCCTGTTTATCAATTAATATTTCTTCCAACCTAAACTGGCAAAGTCAGTTTGGGCAGAAATACATATCATTAGGTGACCTAAAATTGGTTTATAAGCATTTTTTGAGATAACAACAAACTGTCATCATAGATTACAGTAAAATTCTCATTGCACAGATTAAATACCCACAAACCTTCCTTCTGATAATGAGGTTGCTAGCTTATCAGTTCAAGGCTCTGCTTCCACGCTTTCTGTCCTAAAAGATGTTTATCAAAGTTCTGAATAATTGAAGATGTCTGACTACGTTGCCTGACCTGTGAAATCCAGGTCTGGAAAACAGCCTGAGAAACTCCTGTTGCCAAAAGGTGTACAGTGTAGGCTTGATCACTTGAAATGAAGTATTTAAACAGTACCAATACAATAAATATTTTGACTACTCCGTGTTTCATCTCTTGTTTTTCTATTCTGTGCAGTTTCACTTAAATGTCTCTATTATTTCTGCTCTCCAACTATGAGGTTCTATGGTAGATGTGATATCCTTGCCTGTTTGTTTTGGAATACCTCTGTATTGAGGTAGCAATGGCATTTAAGATTGCTTTCTGCAGTAATTTGCATGTACTCCTGTATTCACAACAAACTACTGTGAGGTATTTTCTCTTAAGGTTGTGGAAATTTCTTTTCCAAGAAGAACAGAAGAATAGATTGCTGATTTGCATTTTCTGCGCATGTGCATGGATGTGTATGGACATGCATGTGTGCATATATATATATAAGAATCATGAACTTATTTCTTGGACTGTTAAAATAGCATTTGCCTCTTCTGTGTAGTAAAACGTCTGGCTTGAATGAATTTCTCATTTATGCTAAGGGAAATGCTACAAAATCTAAAGCATAGCAAGAGACTAATGCTTTCTTTTTGCAATGTTCGTATTACAGACACAGAGAACAAAAAGCAGGATAAGAAGAGCTTATTTGCCTGTGTAATTAATGTCCAACTGCTCCTGCTAGAGGCATAGCTTCTTCTATTTCACTCTGGGAAGCTTTTTCTAAGAGCATACACACTCAAAATGTGTCCTTATTTGCTACTGGTATGCAAGGTTTTAAAAGGAAGAAGGGTAAAGAATCTAAAATTTATGTTTGGAAGTCTTCTAGACAGGTAATGGAGTTGATGGTACTCATGAAAACTGAGTCAATTATATCAAATGTTTTTACCAACATTGATTACCTATACATTACTATTGAATCACTAACATAAATAATATCTTTTATCAAGATATACATTTATTTCCACAATTCAAAAAAAAGTATTTTACATGTAGCTTAAAGGTATCACATATTAATACTTTTCAATGAGTTCATCAATCAAGTATTAAAATAATTGTTCTTCAAAAGATATCAGAGCAAAATGAAAAAATAAATAAAAGCTATTCAACCTGTCACACCACCTTTAAAAAAGGAGTCTATGGCTTTACTAGAGGTGGACTTTTCCACTAGTATTTTTCATGCAGTTTTGTCACAGTTGGATATATTTTTGCACATTATGATGTGTGGAAGAAGCCTAGTTCTAAACCAACCTGGGAAATGTACTATAACACCATGTGAAAAAAACACATGCCTTAATTTTGCAGATGAGTAGCTTAATTCTTCTGAAAAGTGCTGTAAAATACCAGTGCAGAATCCTGCAAATATCGTTTTGAGATGAAACCTACCTTGGCATCTTGTCTCCAGTAATAACTACTCTGTCAACCATGATTTCTTCATATAGATTCTTGTTCATAAATGAAGTGTTAGTCAATCAAAAATATCAAACAGAAATAATAATAAATGTTAGAAATACTTCAAGTTATGAAGAAAATCCTTTATGACAATAAAAACTCTTTTCTATATTACTTACTGTCAGTCAGAATTAGTTTCAGGAGTGATTCACTCTTGGTCTGTCTCAGGGCAGCCAAACAGTTCTTGTTTTGGCCATGGGCTTAGGGGATATAAAAGACATGCCACAGTCATTTAGACATGCATTTAGAATGTAGGAAGCAGTTTCTTTCCTCTGATGAAGGATTTCAAGTTTTGTGTAGTCCATTGCAGCTGGCCCAGAAAGTAATGATTCCACATAGACTTTAAATCTCCTAAGGAGATGATCACTTTTTAGTCCATCGCTAGCTATTTCCCTCTCTTTAGCTTCTGCTAGTACTTCATTTGTGCTGAGGAAGTACAAAAGAAGAAATGAGAGAAGAAATGGTTTTAAAGAAATATCTAAATGCACCTCACTGCATATTTTCTTTTGAACTGGGCCGATTTGTCTCTGACGGGTTTTAGCTTTTACAATCAGTAGTCAGGAAGGTTCACCGAAAGTGACTTTTTTTCTTGTAGTGCCACGAGTTGCTTCAGTGAGGGAACACCTTGGTTTAACCTTTTTTTTTCATATGTAATACTTATTTGAAGCTTTACTCTAATTACAGCATTTTTGCTCTTTCAGATGTGATCTCAGGTAACAGTAGCTCTGCAATTTCTTGGCTCTCTGTCAAGTCATTTGACAGCTAAGTTCCTAATATATCCGGGCTGGAAAATAGGAAATACACTCCTCCTGATCTTTAATATGAGAATAACATTCTTTAATCAAGTTAGTTCAGCACAAATCAAATTTTAATGCCAACAAGTTATGATTATGCTACCTTAACAGAAGAGAATATTGAACCTTTACAGTACTCTTCGTGCATAGTGTGTATATCTTTCTTTCAGCTCTTTTTTCCCAACTCAGTTAGCAGGTAAACTTTATCTCTGACCTGCTATGCCATTCTCAGAAATCAGGTACTTATTGTTCTCAAAAGTATTTGAAAGACAAAAATGTAAAACATTTTGGAATCTCCATTTTTGTGCATATTCAAAACTTGAGTGGCCACAGCTCTGAGGAAGATGATCTTTCTCTAAGCAGGGGTTTGGACTGGATAATCTTCAGAAGTGCCTTCCCATCTCAGCCATTCTGTGAGCCTGTGGTATCATTAAACTCTAAAAAGCTACTGAATTGCTAAGAGGAGCTTGTATAGATACAATGTGTGTGTGTGTGTGTGTATGTATATATGTATGTGTGTGTGTATACATTTATATGCTTTAACTTCCAGCTACTAAAGAAGACAATTCTATAAACACCTAAGATTCAGCTGTAAAGCTGAACCCCATTCAGTAGACTATTATAAATTGCAGTATTTGACATTTACTTCCATTAAAAAAAGAAATTAAACTAGAGAAGAAAAATAAGGTAGATTTTTCTTTGGTAGATTTTTCTTTAATAGATTTTATTACTCAAATCTTTTAATTCAGCTGTGGTAAATCCAAGTGACAAACCATATCACAAGGAAAATAAAGAATAGAAGAAAATTAAGCACAGTCAAAATATCTTTTCAAATTAACAAGTTACCAACCTTGGAATTACTTTTTCTTCTAAGACTCCTGCTAGCTTACACTGCAGCTCCTTCCAGTAGCTATACACACTTCAGAATAGGGATGGAGAGTGTCAATGTTATTCCAGAATTGATCACAAGCAGATCATGGTCGTTCTCATCACTGTTGGAACAGATCCTGCTCTGCGCAGCTAGATATCTGCATTTTCATACTTGGGATTTTACACTAAATTCTCAGTGCTGCTCAAGTGTTACAGTGGACAGGGTATTTTTAAGGAAAACACTGGTAGAGTGATTCCAGTCCACGTGGCTTTTTTCCCACGATGGGATGGGGCTGAGGAGACAGAAGGGTGAATAATCTTTTTCCAATACAGTTTAGTGTCCCTAAGTTTCCTATCTATCTCAGCTGCAATTGTTCGGAACCTGGATAAGCTTTTGAATAATGCTCTTGCTCTTTGGGGGAAACTAGGGAGAAAGAAATCCTACAGAGAAGAAAAGGTCTGCCCTGCCCTGAACTCCTGAACAGGCTATGTGGGTTGTGTATAAACAGAGCTCAGTTACTGCCAAATCTAAGAGTTAAAGAATATGTACATTTTAAAAACAGCTTCTTAGGCTCTGTTACTGTAGTCACTAATATCCTCACTTCTGTGACTCACGAAGATTAGTAGTATCTCTGTAAGGCTGTGATCATTTCTTCACAAGTTAAATCTTTAGTCATTGTTTCTGTACTTAATGTGTTGGAGGCACTGGTCTTCTGCATTCTTCCCCCACTGTTTTCCCCTTATTTATGGATATTGCTGAAGGGAAACATGGACTGTAATTAATAGAAATATACCAATTTATATCAGTTTTACATGGGTTTTACTTTTATTTTATTTTCTCAAACCCCTTTTTTTCTCCAGCTTTAAAATCTGGTATCTCTTATACTCACCTCTTACAAACTTTTATACTCTGTCTTAACAGTTAAAGTGTCAGAAACACACTGTGGAAGATTTTCAAAATTGTGCAACTCAAAAGATTTCAATAGTAAAGCATGCTTTCTCTAAGGAATGTTAAGCTTTACGTGTTAAGCTTTAATTGGTTCTGGATGGCTCTTCCAACCAATCTTTTAAAAACCCTTTTGAGCTTCAGATGCCCTCTGAATTTATAGTACCAGTAAGTCACATAACAAGTTTTCAGAATATGACCATGGTTCTGCAGTACAAATATGCAAGGTGTTAATCACCAAAGCAGTTTCTGAGCTCCCAAATGAAATATTGCTGAAGGATGGAACAAACACAGATTACCGATACTTTTGAGCAAGGCTTAATTTATAAATTTCATCTCTTTCCCCCAACTTGGTCACTTCTTTTTTTTTTCTGGGCTCCCATCCAGACTTCACGTAGCCTGCACCATCCCTATAAAGATTCCTGGTCCTGTCAGTTTAGTGAATATACTTAACCAAGGACATGTAATTCACCACAATTTACAGGGGATTTTTTTTCCTGGTATTTGAAGTAATTTTGCAATCCTACAACCTGTCTTATTTACAAGGTAATGCTACAGTCTAAAAAATATAGATCTACGATGTACTTTATCAAATGTGGGAAGAGCCTGCAAGAAGCCTTGCTATGATGCCACAGACACTATCTGCATCTGAAACTGAGGTGTTTGGGGAAACAGGTCACCAGAGTCTGTTGGTTCTTACTGTGATCGAATCACCAGATTTTAATACTCGTAATGTATTTATATTTAAATTCTTTTAGTAACTTGAGAAGTTTTCTTGAGAAGACTGCAAAATAACATTGTTATTTTGCAACATATTTGTTGTTTCCTTATTAACCCAACAAGTTTTGGTTTTTTATTAATAAATAGTGCAGAAACTGTAATGTGGATTTTTACAAAAGCTTACCTTAGAAGTCAAATTGTTACACAAATAAATGGGCGGGACATACTATAAGGTTGTATTTTTAATGTGACATTCCAATTTCTTCAGCAAATCATAATTTTCAGTCCTTTTAAGTAAAGATGACCTAATTATCAAGTAAGAGCAAATACTAAGATGATGACCGATGCCAAGTTTTATTGAAATACATTATTTTAATCAATGATGAGAGAGAGAAACAGAACAATTAAACCTCTTCCAAAATCACTGCCATTAAGTACATAATATTGTCATACTTTTATCATATTGTGCTTTCAGATATTTAATTAACCATCTGGAGAAAGGATAAAATGTGCAGCCTATTGTGCATTTTGTATTAATTCACATTTTGCTAATGACCCATAGATCACTAATTTATCATGGTAGAACTTGGAGCTTTAGTCATATGACTGAAAAATTATTGAGAGTCATGATGCATATTGTAGATGGTTTATCTCTGTAAAACTAAAAACTAAAAAAGCCATAGAAATCAAGATCTGTAATGATTTTTATGAAGTGGTTGTAAGATTAGTAGTTTTTGTGCATATTAGTAACATCCAGATGCTGAAGAATGTTGAGAGTATAAAGTAGCTGATATACCATGTTTATAAAAAAACTAAAGAGATGAAAATAGAAACAACTTGGAAACTAACTGAAATAAAAGGAAAATACATGGCTTTTAAACAGGAAACAAAATCTCTTGATTTCCATTTGAAATTCAGGATTTTGGTTCATATTTCAGTGTGAGAGCTGCGATATGGTAAGACATGTTAACAGCTTTTATTTCTCATATGAAATAAGAATGCAGATATATATTTTAGTGCCTATTAACACCAAGTTCCTTTCTTATTTTTTTATGTCCTCATAATGGGAACTATTATTTTCTGTCCAGTTTGTAATTGGGCAATGTATTCCAAAGTCTACTTTACAAGAAAAAATCTGTATTAAATGCCGTTCACACTACAAGTCAAGCAAAGAAAGCATTCAGGTGACGGTAGTATTGCTTCTGGTTCACCCTTCACTATCAGTGGGAAAGATTATCAGCTCCTCAAGGTCCTAAAGCATAGTGAGGGCTCAGTTTTAGCATTAAAATTTAATCCTTTACCAACACCAGTGATAGACACCTTAGATGCAGCCAGCGGGCAGCCCAGTGCTGCCAGTCATCCCCTGAAATCCCCGACTGATGACATGGAAGTGGTACTCCCACAATCTCTGGACAACCTGTGACAGGGCTCAATTACTCTCACAGGAAAAAAGTTTTTCCTGATATTTAGATGGACCCTCCTGTGTTTCAGTTTGAGTCCATTGCCTCTGTTCCTGTCACTGGCCACCACTGAGAAGAGCCTGGCTCTGTCCTCTTTTCAACTTTCCTTCATGCACTTACATTCATTAACAAAATTCCCTCTGAGCCTTCTCTTCTCTAGGCTGAACAGTCACAGCTTTCTCAGCCTTTCTTCATACAAGAGATGCTCCAGTCCCTCCATCATCTTCATGGTCTCCACCTAGTAGCTTCTTAACTCTTGTTCTGGGGAGCTGGACACACTACTCCAGGTGTGACCTCACCAGTGCTAAGTAGAGGGGAAGGATCACCTGCCTTAACGTTCTGGCAATGCTTTGCCTAGTGCAACCCAGGATACCATTAGACTTCTTTGACACAAGGGAACTTTGTTGGCTCATGTTCACCTTGGTGTTCACCAGGACCCCACACTGCCTTTTCAGCAAAGCATCACTAGGGTTGTCCCCAGCATGTGCTGGTGCATGGGGTTGTTTTTCTTCAGGTGCAGAACTTTGAACTTCCCTTAGCTGAACTGCATGAGGTTCCTTTCATCTGACTTCTCCAGCCTGTTAAAGTCCCTCTGGATGGCAGCGTGACCCTATGGCATATCAGCCACTCCTCCCAGTTTTGTGTCCTCAGAAAACTTGTTGAGGGTACGCTCTGACCTGTCATCCAGATTGTTAAGGAAGACGTTTAACAGGATTGGACTCAGTACTGACCCCTGGAGTACACTGTTAGTTACTGGTCTACAACTAGACTTCATGTCACTGATCACTTCATGCCACTTCGTGCCATGCTCTGGGCCCATCCATTCAGCCAGTTTCCAATCCACCTAATTGTCTGCTCATCCAGCCCATATTTCATCAGCTCCTCTGTGAGGATCTTATGGAAGAATGTGCCAAAAGTCTTACTGAAGTCAAGGTAGGTAATGTCCACTGCTCTTCCTTCATCCACCAAGCCAGTCATTTCACCACAGAAGGTGATTGGCTTGATTAAGCACAACTTCCCCTTTGTGAATCCACACTGACTACTGCTGATCTCTTTCTTGTCCTTCATGTTTCTGGAAATGGTCTCGAGGATTAGTTGCTCCATCGCATTCCCAGAGGAATCCTCATAGTTTCCTGGTCCCTCCTTGTTCCCCTTCTTGAAGATAAAAGTGACTTTTTTTCCTCCAGTCCTCAGATTTCTCTCCCATCAGCCAGATCATTTGAACATGATCGAGAGTGGCCTCACACTGACATCTGTGAGGTCCCCCAGCACTCATGGGTACATCATCATGGACTTACTTATGTGCAGTTTGCTGAAATATTGCCTGATCTGATCCTCTTCCACCAAGGAGTCCTTATTCCAGACTTTTCCCCCTGGTCTCCATGGCCTGGGATTCCTGAAGGTTGGTCTTACTAGCAAAGACTGCAATGAAGAAAGCATTCAGTACCTCATCCTTTTCCATGTCCTGTGCCTTTGGGCCCTTGTTTCATTAAGCAGTCTTTGTTTCCTCAGCCTTATTCCATAGTCTTCATTGTTCTGCTTATGGACTTGTAGAAGCCCTTCCTGTTGCCCTTGTCATGCCTCGCCAGATTCCACTCCAGGTGGGCTTTGGCTTTCCTAACCGCATCTTTGCATGCTCAGATAGTGCCTCTATATAGTCTTGCCAGGCTATCTATCCCTGCTTCCACCTTCTGTATATGTCCTTTTTATGTTTCTGTTTTGCCAGGAGCTCCCTGTTCATCCATGCAGGCCTCCTGGCACTTTTGCCTGACTTCCTGCTTGTTGAGATGGACTGTTCTTGAGGTTGGAGTAAATGATCCTTGAATATCAACTAGTTTTCTTGACTGCTCTTCCCGCTAGGACCCAAATGCTCCTGGGCACTGGAACCTCAATTATCTCTGCTGTGAAATTGAGAGAATGCTCCCTGCCCTTCTTTTGTCGCTCCCAAAAACTCTTACCCATGTTTTGTGAATTGTGTCAGGGAGCATTCCCAATACACAGAATGGAAATGATTGACATATTTTGGAGGTCAACAGATTATGGATATGTGCTCTTTCATGACAGGTGACTTCCATTTTGTCCACACCACATTTCCTAGTCTAAGCACAGCAAATTAGAACTGCAAGTCAGGACCTAACATTCAGCTTGTAATATAATTACAAGTGAACTAATGAACCAGAGAGGAAAGAGCTGGAGAGACATGGGAAAATTATGTCTGCAGTCGTACTGACAAACTCTTAGTCCCCTTCAGTTTGTCCCAGACGTTGTCATATTTCTTAAAAGCCTCTCAGAAGAGCTACTTACTTTTATAGTAAAGAACAAACTTCAACCTCAGCCAGTGCATATCTTCTGACATATTTATTAGCACCGTGCTTTTGATCTTCTGCTCCATCCACAGGTCAAGTTCAGTCGATTCATATTGGGAGTGACTGCAAATTCTGTAAGTGACTATTTGAGTGCTTTCAGCTGCCTGGGTTCTGCAACTGGACAGAAGATGCTGCATATTTCTCTGTTGCTCCCACTCTGACAAAGGCTGTCAGCACCCTTCATGTATGTGGACAGCAGGTCTCCACTGAGCTCCTAAATGGAAAGGATGCCAGCTAACTGATGCACTTAATAGACCATATAGATTCAACTTCTGTATGTTTTCTGTGACACAGTAGATTTTTTTTAAATAAAATTTCATAATTTTTCTCCTACATTCATCAAAGCATTTAATATTTTCATTTAATATTATGCCACTACCTATCCTTGTGTGAAAAATTAAGGATGCTTGGCCTCAGGTAGCATACGCTATATTGATCTGTTTCTGCATTGAAAAACACTTCTGACATCCAGAGAACAGGGAAGGACCTATGGATATTCTAGAGCAGATCACAGCTAACCTTCCAACCCTGTAAGAGAAAAGGTTAATAGAGCTGTGTCTACCATGCTAACATGTAATTTATTTTTAATTTTTATATCTTTGAATGCAAATACACTTTCCACTCACCACTGTAACAAGTAATCGGAGCAACAGATAAACTCATTGTCTTGTAACACTTAAAGCTGTGTTACTTAATTAAACAGATTACTTTGTTTTGAACATAAGTCCTAGTCAAACAACACAGAGCAGAGCAATTATTGAAAACTACATGCAATTTATAAGGTGATCAGTGAGACTTAGGAGTGCTCATACCCAGACCAAGCTTTCTGTATACTGCAATCAAATTTTTGAAGTGAAACTTTTATTCTTGATGATTATCAGACTACATGGGCAAATTAATCTTATTACTCTGCAGGGTTAATTTCTTCTCTGTCATATTTGAAGTATCAAGAGTCACATACACACAAGACAAAATATAAAAGATAAGTTAGTGTTCAGCATTGAAATTAAACTGTCTCCCATCCACACACAAAAAGGGAACAATAAATATTAATTTATATTTATATTTGTACCAAGTAATAAACTAGAAATTGTGATAAGCAGTAAATATTATTCCACAGAAACACCATTAAGCGTACTATTCTTATGTTACTTATTCCCAAGGATTTCCTAAAAGCTACTCAATTAATAGAGCCAGGTATCTAATTCTTAATGACTGCACAAATCACTTATTTACATTTACATCAAATATATAAAATAAACACTACGTATCTCCTTCACACATTCACATTTAACAGGCATCTTTATGATCCATTGACCGTTAAAGAGTGTCAGCTCCTTGAGTAAAAGAAGGCTATATCATAATTCATCTATGTATATCAAACAGTAAAGTTCTTAATCAGGTGCTTTATTTTCCTTGTTTGTATTTCTGCAAAACTGATGAAGGTTTTCAGTATGCTGGGGAACACCACTGAATTCAAAGGAGTAAAAGAATTCATTTAATCCAGCAATCAATTTGGCGCAAAACTGATTTAATTGAAGTCCTAAGTGATATTGATGACTTTCAATTCCCATTAAATAAGTTTATTAAAATCCCTCAAGATTGTGCTTGTCCTACTCTCTCCCTTCATAATCTGTTAGCACTAATCTGTTTTTCTTTAAAGCTATACCTGGCTTGCACAATGTGAAACCCACCCACGTATGTGTTCCATAGGTATGGAAGCTGCAAAACCAACATTAACAAAAGCAGTATCTTATAAGTACACAATCTGTGAGCAGAAAAAACATCTGACGCTCCTGGGCTACAGGAGCAGAACTTTTACCTTAAATTATTCTCCATCTCCAGCTCTCGTTAGCTGTACATCTTATAGCATGTTATTACACTGGTGCAATTTCAGGGACTTCTGCCTGTTGTTACGGAAGTGTGTTATGACATGTCAACACTATTTGATTATATTACAGGACTGGAACGTGCTGGAAGTCTAGTCTTTCATTGATTCTCACAGTAGTTGCCTAATTGGTGGGAAGACCTACATGTGAATTCTGCCCCTGATCAGTAAAGGTCAGAATAAACATCCCCACTGTCACATCTCCATTACCTTATTAGCATTGTCATGCATGAGTCTAAACTAATTTTAATAAGCTCCTTAACATGACCAAGGGTATTGAAAGAGCTGGCGGAGGTGCTCGCCAGGCCACTTTGCATCATTTATGAGCAGTCCTGGACAACCGGGAGGTCCCAGCTGACTGGAGGTTAGCAAACGTGACACCCATCCACAAGAAGGGCCGGAAGGAGGATCCGGGGAACTACAGGCCAGTCAGTCTGACCTCGGTGCCTGGGAAGGTCATGGAACAGATGCTCCTCAGTGCCATTACACGGCACATGCAGGAGAACAGGGTGATCAGGCCCAGTCAGCATGGGTTTGTGAAGGGCAGGTCATGCCTATCAAACCTAATATCCTTCTATGATAAGGTGACCCACTTAGTGGATGAGGGAAAAGCTGTGGATGTTATCTACTTGGATTTTTGCAAAGCTTTTGACACCGTTTCCCACAGCATTCTCCTGGAGAAACTGGCTGCTCATGGCCTGGACAGGTGTACTCTTTGCTGGGTGAAAAACTGGCTGGAAGGCCATGCCCAGAGAGTGGTGGTAAATGGAGTTAAATCCAGTTGGTGTCCGGTCACAAGTGGTGTCCCCCAGGGCTCGGTGCTGGGGCCGGTTCTCTTTAATATCTTTATCAATGATCTGGATGAAGGGATCGAATGCACCCTCAGTAAGTTCGCAGATGACACTAAGCTGGGCGGGCGTGTTGATCTGCTTGAGGGTAGGTTGGCTCTGCAGAGGGATCTGGACAGGCTGGACCGATGGGCTGAGACCAATGGTATGAGGTTCAACAAGGCCAAGTGCCGGGTCCTGCACTTGGGTCACAACAACCCCATGCAGCGCTACAGGATTGGGGCAGAGTGGCTCAAAAGCAGCCCGGCAGAAAAGGACCTGGGGGTGTTGGTTGACAGCCGGCTGAATATGAGCCAGCAGTGTGCCCAGGCGGCCAAGAAGGCCAACAGCATCCTGGCCTGTATCAGGAATAGTGTGGTGAGCCGGACTAGGGAAGTGATCATCCCCCTATACTCGGCACTGGTGAGGCCCCACCTCGAGTACTGCGTTCAGTTTTGGGCCCCTCGCTACAAGAGGGACATTGAGGTGTTGGAGCGTGTCCAGAGAAGGGCTACAAAGCTGGTGAGGGGTCTGGAGGACAAACCTTATGAAGAACGACTGAGGGAGCTGGGGTTGTTTAGCTTGGAGAAGAGGAGGCTGAGGGGAGACCTTATCACCGTCTACAACTACCTGAAAGGAGGTTGTAGAGAGATGGGGGCTGACCTCTTCTCCCTGGTGACAAGTGACAGGACGAGAGGAAATGGGTTCAAGTTACGTCAGGGGAGGTTTAGATTAGATATTAGGAAACATTTTTTCACTGAAAGGGTTATTAAACATTGGAATAGGCTGCCCAGGGAGGTGGTGGATTCACCATCCCTGGTGGTGTTTAAAAAAAAGGGTGGATGGGGCACTTAGGGACATGGTTTAGAAGTGGCTTTTGTCAGGGTAGGTTAAAGGTTGGACTCGATGATCTTAAAGGTCCCTTCCAACCTCAGCGATTCTATGATTCTATGACAGGAATTTATTCATGCTTCTGCAGCTTTCAGGTCAACCTACTAATTTGAAGTTACCTGAGATTATTTTAACAAACTCAGGTGAGACCAACCCTTCTCACAACTTTTAGGACCAAACCACCAAAATGCTTTTGAGACTTATCACTGTACAGTGTAATTAGGCTCTGAAAGGATCTCTTTTCCAAATATCTGATCTCAAACATTTGTATCAGTATAAGCTATAACTAAACAACCTTTCAAGTACAATAATTCTGATCTTCCCTTTTCTCATGTATGTTTTACTTAAAAAAGAATTCACTAGATTTTTATGTTAACAGAAACAGATCTATCAGCTGTCATTTCAAGCACTGATTGCAATCAGACGGAAAAATTTGCATTGACTTCAAACAGACTAGATGACTCTCCAAATCTGGGACAGGTTAAATACAAATGATGGGTGTACCTCCTAGTGTTTTGTTTGGTTTTCATATTTAAATTACCTTGTATTACCATCAAGCCTTCACCTCTCTCTTTTTTTCCATTTTTTTTTTTAATAGGGAAAACAGTGTCTTCATCTTCATTCCAGAGTCTGATCCCATGAGATATGAGTGAGTGCCCGTTTATTAGATTCCTGCTACAAGTGTATCCAGTAACTTTTCTTTGAATCTCACTCTTCTGGCTTAATATGTAGATCCGGACCATTCAGTGAGCTAGTTGTGGGCTGAATGTCTTCATATAAGAAAACCTGTGAGTCTCATATATGTTCATGCATTCATTTGCAGGATTTCCTGATATAAAATTTCCATTAGACACTAAGCACACAATTTGAGGAAATAAGTTGGTTCAAACCACCGAGGGAAGCTGCATAATGCTGGTCAGCGCTGGTCCATTGTCTCGTGTGACACTAATTAATTTTGTATTTTCCCTTCCTGGAAAACTGCAGTTGTTCTGGAAATATGAGGAAGTCAGAAATTCGAAGTGGTAAAAAGAGAATGGGCTACAAATAAGACAAGAGAGAAGGAAACAAGAAAAAAAATAATTAAAATATCTGTTCTTTAGTGAGGCAACTCAGAATGTGAAGGGGCCGGTTTCCAACAACAGTTGTTTCTCCTATACTGCTAATCAATGCCAAAATGGGATACAAGTCACAAAGCGGAGAATTCAAGGCAAATTACTTTGAATGCTCATTTAGCATCATTTAGTCATTTATTGATAGGAATGATAGAATGGAATTAACAGAGCCACTGAAATGGAAGATGAAATGCAAATTATGTTCCAGTCAACCGTGGGTTTTGATATCAAGGAGCAATTACAAACTGTATACTTAAGAACCAGCAACCTAAACCAATTAAGACACTATAAACTTGTACTGTATTACTAGATATAGTAAGCAGATGATAAAATCAACTCCTACGCAAATCAGTCACACAACCCAGATTCAGATGTATTCATCTCCAGTTTTTTTACCTACTGTCATTATGCGTGCTAGTAATAAACTGTAACTCTATACATGATTTACTTCCAGCCTATTAAGTGGTCACTGTGAGTTTTTCATTGCTCATAAAAGCTTTTATTTGTAATAAAAACTAGCTTGTTTTGGCATAACTCCTTCACGTTTCCAATATGCAGAGGAGGTGGGGGACAAATATTTTTTTAAAAGCTGGATTTACACTGATCTGATTTGCAAAGGTCAAATTCTGCTACCATAATTTATGCTGAATGCATCTCCTTTTCAGAGTGCTAAGTTGTTTACTAAAGCACTTTTTCCACATGTCCTGGGTTCAGAAATTTTCACCTGTTCAATAAAACAGATAAGCACATGGTTAATGCTATATGTACATCCAAAACCAGCAGTTTGCGTGGACTCCAACTTTAAGAAATAGCCTAAATTTTGTGCTGAATAAAAATAACTAAAAATATATTTAGGTATTTTCTTTTATTTTGTCATATGTAAGAGTGAGAAAAACATAAAAATATTTTAACATTTAGCCACATATGTATAATTATTTCAACTGCACACTGTGCTAATTATTCCTTACATGGGAGTGGGATTGAATCACTAAAATCAATAAACCAAATTGCAATCTGCTATAACTCTGTTGACTTCAACAGAATTAAAACAGGGTTCAGTCTGGCCTTTGTATCCACATAGGATATTAAAAGCAGAGAAAAATTATGTGAACAGTAGCTACATAGATGGAAACGAGAAAATGAAATCCTAAAGTTCTAACATCTACTCCATAGTATTTCAAGTGTGCGTGTGTGAGCATGTATGTGACTGTCTCTGTGTGCCTGTGTGTATAATTACAGAGCTTATTGAAATATTCTATATCACAGGTGTCCAATCAAATTTCTGGGTAGACTGTCAAGCATTTCAGTTTATCAGCAGTAAGTTACAAATAAATGCACTTACACCCTCTATCTCCTCCTACCAAAGTATAACGTGCTCTTCCACTTTTCCGTACAAACTCCTATAGCAACAACTCCAGGTTTTCTGCACATGCCACTTTGGTAGCTGGATTTGCAGAATATGACACATACAGTAGCTAGAGAAAGGGACTGGCTGATGAGCTCAGACTTACCTGAGTTTTGACTGAAGAACGTGCTCCGTAAATGAAAAATCATGTGAGCTGGAGGTTGTGCCTTGCTCAAGACTGATCTAGATCTTCAAAGGCATAATTAGGTTAGACTATACCTGAAACTCCTGAAGGAATGTACATTTAACTTTCCCTGTATATTAACTTTACCCCTGTGTATTCTACTTAATGCTTTTTTGTTAACACATTTTGTTAAAGAACCATAAATATAAAATAAAAAAATAAGTGCTTTTGCCCTTTGAGGTCTTGAGAAATCAGGCTATGAGATTGCACTCTGCGTACATGTGTATGTGCATAAACATCTTTCTTCCCTAATACTATTTTAACACCTAGGGCAATGTCAGGCAAACTTGGAAGAGATAAAGGCTAAAAGGATATCAGACATTACACATAGTAAGATACAAGCGGGAGATCCTATTAATGCCACTCTGCAGCAAAGCCTTCATTGTGAAACTAGATCTCTATTAGAAATCAGAGACCCTAAAAAGCCCTCCAGAACCCAACTCACTGGACACATTAATTCCATTGTTCACTAGTGGACCATGTGGCCTTTTTCTCTATGTAGCTTGCTCTTCCATTACTTTCAGATTGCTTTAACATTTTTTGTTTTGAGGGGAAGCAAAGAAAGTATAAAAGTTCCCTGAAGTCTATAGGTTGCTTGCTGAACTTTGAAATTCACACTTTACCAAAATCAGTAAAGTAAAGTGGGAGTATCTCTTTGTTTTTCCTGATATTTTTTGTGGGTTTTATGCGACACCAGTTTAGCAGGGAAGATACACATCTTACTTTTAATACTTCTAGGCAGGAAATGGGGATAAACAGAATTTTTCAAATTTGACTCATGGGAGTATGGATTCATGGATTCATTCCTTCTTTTGTTGAATTATGCTGTTGTTCATTTTTAATAGCTTTTCAACAGTCTAGTGCAACTGTAACTTGATTCAAGATCTTTTTTGAAACCTCTCAATCTCTACTTGACATAGAAAATCTGTATGGCTGCCACTTCTTGAAATAATTGGGTTGAAAAGTCCCAAAACTAACTTACAATGAAGGAACCAAGTGTGGTTTTCTACTAAAACATTCATTTTAAAAGGAGGGGAAAAAAGAAAAAAAAGCCATTCCCTTCAGTTCACATCAAATTATTTGCTGAATTGTTAGTTCTGGAAACATAGAAGCAACATTTGAAAAAACTGATGAAGGTGTTTCAGAGAAATTCTGATTTGAATGATCTATTGAGTTCCTCAAGGATTCGAAATTGTAGGTTTACCAACAAAAACAAATGGAAAGTTTTTGTATCACTATTTTTTTCCCTATATTTGACTCAATGATTTTTAAAAAGGCTTAAAGAAAATTGTGTTGTGTTGACCTTGGCTGGCCATGAGATGCCCACCATGTGACCCTCTCACTCCTCCCCCCTCCCCCCACGGGACATGGGGAGAAAATAAGATGAAAAATGCGTGGGTTAAGATAAGGACATTTTAATGAAGAACGTTACACATGGAAGCAAAGGAAAGCAAAAGGATTTATTCTCTACTTTCCATCAGCAGGCATTGTCCAGCCACTTCCTGTGAAGTAGGGCCCCATTGCACATAGCAGTTTCTTCGCAAGACAAAATTCTCATTATCTAATGCTCCCCTTCCTCCTTTCTCATATCTTTTATTGATGAGAATGATGTTATATGCTATGGAATATCTCTTTGGTCAGTTTGGGTCAGCTGTCCTGGCTATGTCCCCTCCCAATCCCTTGCCCCCCCAAGACTACTGGCGTTTGTGGGGGATTGGAGAGACAGCCTTGATGCTGTGAGAGCACTGCTCAGCAATAGCCAAAACGGCGGCATGTTATCAACACCACTCTAGCTACAAGAACAAAGCACAGCACTGTATGGGCTGTTGCAGGGAAAGTTAACTCCATTCCAGCTAGATCCAATACAAAAATTTTATCAGAAACAAACTGAAATAAATAATTATGAAATATTTCCACTAACAGACTATTTCAGAAAAAAAAACATATTGAAGAAAATTAATATTTAGAACTGTAATTACACATTAGAATGTGCAATTTCAAGCCTTCTTCTAAATATTACTGCCAGCAATAAAAACTGTTACCTAAAAATATGATATCTTCAAATGCATCAATTACCACATAATGTCTGCATGACTTTTTAGAGGTCCTTTAAGTAGAATGGACTTCTTGCTCACAAGCACTGATCTGCATATCATTCAAGCAAGGAAATATTCATTATGGAGGAGAAACGAATACTTTCTCCAGAAAAACAAAAAAACAAACAAACCTCTAAACAATACAGTATTAAAATATATTGCAGTATTTTCTATTTATATGCACTTATTTTCTATTTATACCTAGATGAATACATATAGACAAGCTATTTTTCTCCCAAACACCTCATCCAATGTTTGCACTAACTACAACACTAAATGTAGCATAGGTGCAGAGTCCTGAGATTTATTTCTGATGCCCCTGTGCTGAAGAATGCTAATATGCCACTAGTACAGTACAGTAATCTCAAATTTTTAAATAATTAGAGAGGGAGATTTACAAAATTTCATTCTTCTCTGATGGTTTCATCTTTATTTACAGTCGGCAAATCATCTTTATGGGATTTCTCATACCCTAGTTTCTTCAATTTCATGGAATTCTTTTATGTAATGGAAACCAGCAGCACATACGGGTTTAACTCTGATATTCTTATTATCAGCAAATTGTGTCCCTTAAAAGTTACGATAGTTCTGAGAAGGTCATCAGAAAAAATTCTAGGGTGAAAGTTTCTGCAGCTTAAGCATATTTTGCCATTCGACTTCCTACTGATCATTAATACACACAAGAAGTCACCTTCCTCTTTTCAGTCTCACACTGATTTACCATTTCACCAAGAGACCAGAGGAAAGAACTTTTTATCCTGTAAAGCTTAAAGCCATAAAATCATACAGTGGACTGTTTTAGCTGCTGTACTTTGTAACAGCTATAGTAGAATGTATTGGTTTTGCAATATTAGATCTGTTATGTATTTTATAAAGACAGACTACATTTACTGTATATTCAATATTTTGTGTTAGCTGCAAGAGTTAAATAAATTTAAACAGCCCAAAGGTTCTTCATCAGATATTTTACTGAAATTAAACTCACTGAACTGAGAAAAGATTCTAAACTAACCATCTCTGTTGTTTTCTGACATAAATAAATGGGTGCAGCCGTAGGAGTCTTTTGAGAATCAGGAATTGCATTGTCATTGCACAGAGAAAAAGTTGAGTGTCTGAGCCCACATTTGCACCTGTGGACTGAATTTTGTGCTTCTTATTCTGGTACCATGTCATCAACACACCTTTCAATTCTGTATGCAGAAGGGAAAAAGAAAAAAATAATAACATGGTGCTAACTATTCCCCACATAATCACAAATCTTCATCCTCCTTGGAAAGCATCCATCCTGCTATCTTCTATTACTTCTCCACCCCAGAGGCAGGTCCTGTGAGCAGGGACCAATTCAAATGTGCTTTTGCGAATATTTTGCATCTGCAACTTAGTAATTTTATTCTTCGCCATTGTCTCCCTCGGAGCATCAGGCAGGATCCAGATGCCTGAATGGAGGCAAGTCTGATCATTTCTGGAGTCCCAAAACAGTATCAGTTTGCTAGGCTGGACAAGGTATGACATTTTGCCTAACTGTTGGATCTGTGTGGAAGTAGTGGGGGGGACTGATGCTACACAATTTAGGTATTAACACAACCTCCCAAATTTCCCAGCTAATTTCCCTAGGTGTCCATGTAAGCAATAGGGAAATAGTCTTTTCAGGTGAACAATTTCAGACTGTTTAAGCTTCTGCTCCAAATTGCCCTCTGGGAAAATTCTTTGGAGAGAGATAATTCAGACCAGAGACATTAGCTACATAATATTGATATCACACATGCCAAAATAGAGTGGGAAGACAGCTATGACAGAAATAAATGGGACATAACTGTAAGTCTCACTTCCTTTCACTAGCAAAAGTCCCAGCTCAGCTCAGTTCTTTCCAATGAGCAGGTAAAGGAACTAAAGCAAACTGTATTTCCTCCTCTTATTCTTCTCTTGTCCCCCTGGTTTAGTGTCCTGCTTTATCTAAGTTTTTGTTTTTTTTAAAAAAAAAAGAAAAAAGAAGTCTTTTTTGTGGTCACAGAGAGAGACAAAATTAAAAGAGTGAAATTAAGGCGAAGCACATTCATGATCTGGGGTGTTTGTCTTCTATTGACCTCTATGTGTTATGTAGGACTGAAGGTATCTCGTGGACACCTTGAATATGAAGCTGGTAAGGAAATGGATGGTTGAAGACTAATGGAAGGTGTTGACAGAGTGAAGCAAGTAATGGCAGAGTAAGAACTGGATATTGCAGTCAAGGATCAATGATGTGTAATTTGGAGATGAAAGAACAACTGCAGAGCTGAAAATCAGCCTACAATGTTTCAGCCTTTCCTGCGGTGAGGCAATACACCACAGATGTCTCTGACCCTGACACAGCCCTCACATTTCTATTCAGAGAAAAATATCTAAATGCCAGTTTCGGTCATTAGTCTTTTGCATGGAGCAGTACTGTGTATTAAAGGATACATGGATGCATTAACCATACATAAACCATTGTTAGTTTGCAATAGGTCTTTCATCCAAAAGCATAAGATGCTCTTTCCTCCCCATGGAAACTTCCTATTCCCTGAAGAGTCATTTTAACCTCAGAAATGCCACAGATCAAAACTTTCATCTCAGAAATATTACTTTGGACAAGGATTCTGGGTATCAGTAGGAACAGACAGCTGGTCTAAGGGCACATTATATTGTACAATTCCTTTAATAATCATGTCAGTGTTGCAAAACTTTCAATCTAATAGCTTATGCATTGATGCTTCATGGTCTGTGTGAAGGTAGCATTTGTTGCCATAGGAATATATCAGGTCCCTCATCTAGCTTTTCATTTTCAGTACAGAGTGCATTGTTTGTTTGGGGGGATTTTTTGTGCAACTATGACAAAAACACAGGTATATAACAGTGAAAACTACTTTACTTTCAAAACAAACAAACAACAAAACCTTTGAAAAATATTTAATTAACTCTGTAAACTTGGTAAACCTATTTTGCTTTTCTGAGTCACATTCTCTCAGAACAATAGGGGATGATGTAAATTAAAAGGATGATTTCACAGTCAATAGACCTGTATGAAAATACAGGAATTAATGAAGATAACAGTTTCTCTTCCTCAAATTATTCAGTCATAATAAAAACGTCTGTTTACCTTTTGGACAGAGCTAAAAACCCTGAAATTTATTAAACACCAAATTAAAAGGAGTCATCAATAGAAGTAAGAATAACGGTAACAGAACAATTATTTTTTGACTGATTCCTTAAGACTTTGAAAGTACGCTATTAGTGCTCATTTCGTGAAACAATTTGATTAATTTTATTAGGTGAAATCACTCATAGAATCTTTTATTAAAATATTTCCTACAAAATTGTGTGAGGAAACTAAAGATTATTCATTTATGAAAATGTGAAAGTAATAAATTATTACTTAGGAAGTTGCTGACAAGGTCAAAAATACACCTCTGTTTTGACATGAACACATAATGATACTGACTCCAAGTAAGCGAGCCAGAAAGCACAGCACAATCATGCCGTTTGTATCAAAATAATTAATTCCACACAGCAGTTTTCATCATAGTTTACGTTGGGAGTTTAAGCACTGCAGGGTCATAACTCTCTACATACACCTAAAAGTGGATGGAAGTGACCCATGGGATCCTCCCTGCCCAGAATCATCTCACACCTCCTCTCCTTTACTGAAAAGCATTGTCCCTTTGCCCAGATCCATTCCCCTACACCCAAACAGCTGCAGAGTCCTTCACAAGGGTCTGGCCAAGATACAACCAACCTCTTCAAACAACTGACATCCAAAAGCCCCAATCCAGGACCAAAATTCTTATGAAGGAGAAGAGGTGTCCCTGTTGCCCATATTACACTAGCTCTGTGTTAGCCAGGTGGAGGGTGGAGAGTGACAGAGGTGAGTGGTGAGATGTGGGGTGGACTGAGGTTACTTACTGTGGCAGAGTCACACGGGATGGATTGAGTCTGCCTGAACTGCAGCAGAGAGGACACTGCAGGGTTGTAAAGGATGATTCAATGGGAGACTGAGCATTTAAAGAGGCAGCCTGGAGAGCTAAACAGGGATGGGCAGGAGGCCAAGGTGAGGCGAGGTTGGTGTTAAAGCTGAGGACTGAAGCAGCAGACTGCTGTGAAGTAGTTGAAGAAAGTCTCAGCAAATAGCAGATTTAAAAAACAGAACTTGTCCTATTGTAGGTCAAAAAAGTAGGAAGAGGTGTGGGGAGAGGTTATGTATGTCCAGGAGTCCCATTCAATTGACCATGCTCCCATTTGAATAACTTCACAGAGAAAAGTCTTCACTCAAGTATCTCAAGCATCCTGTTCCCCAGAGAGGCCTGTGCCAAGTCCTTCTATAGTGTCTCAGTGTGAATTTTAGTCCTTCCAGTGAACGAAGTGCGAACTCAAAGATTTGTTATTTCTTATAATACATATACTGTAGAGACAGCTGAATAAACTGATATATAAATTCTGTCTCTTAGGATTTTCTTCCAAGTTCAGCCAAAGGGACATAAGTATCTACAGATTCTGTAAAACTCTGTATTTGGCTCATAAGAAACACAGTTTGAATGTCCTCTTATAACGATTTTGGTTTTGAGGGGTAAGGGTCAACTGGCTGTCCTGGAGGTGGATTTTATTATTTTTTGGATGACTATTGGATGAAATCCAAATATTAATAAGAAGTTTAAGCTTCTTTCTTATGGAAAAGAGGTTCTTAAAATTGGTTTTTTGACGTCCACAAGTTATCTTGCAAGTAGTGCGTATTATGCATACCACACTTTTTTAAGATTTTTAATGTTCTGTGAGTCAGTCTTCTTCGTTAGGAACACAAACTATATTAATATTTTCCAATTTATTGGAAAGTCCCACCAAAGTTTCTATTTTTCACCCTTTTTTTTTACAAGTAGATTTACATGAGATCACCATGATCTTACAAACTCAACAGAGTTTACAGGCTGGTTGTTTTTTTTCTGTAAGAATTATCTCATCTGAAGTTCTTGATAGATATTAAAATTTCAGTTATTTCTATACTATCAATCTCTCTCCCAGATTTTCCATGATATGTCTTAGCAGATTTCCTCCAGGTACCTAACAGGTACTCCAAACTTTTGGGTATTCTTATGAATACACCAAAAAGTTTCTAACAAAATAATTTCCTGGTCCCTTCTGTTTTGTAAGGACAGAGAGGGTTTTGTTATATTTACTTCTGGAAGTAAGCATGGCAAGCTAACAGGTAAATCATGATCTTCTCAGATAATTTATTTTGGTTTGGGCAAGTTTTATGAATAGTCTACTACTATGAAGTACATTTTTCAGTTCAGAGAGAATATGAATTTGACCTCTGTTCTGAAAAGTAATACCCTCCCTATTCTGTTAATATTCCAGTGAGCCTGAAGATTTTATTTCTCTGCTTGTGTGTTTATGTTGAACAAGTCTCTTTGATCCAACAGGATTAGTATTTTTAGCTCATATAAGTGCCAAATTACACATAGTTTTCACACTCCTTTATATGATGTAAAGGTCTAGCAGCAGTACCTGAGAGTTCAACAAAGTAAAAAACCCTAAGAGCAACTAGCTTTCAAGGGATATTGCCAGTGGCTTAATTCATGGAGAAAAGTTGCACTTTTTTTTTTTCTTTAATGTTTTGAGACAGCACTTCTCTGAGAATTTCAGTTCCCAAAGGCAGGCTGTACTGTGGTGGAGTTCAAATTATTTTAAAACTTTCCTGTGCATTTTTAAATACGTGTAGGCAATGTTTACACTGTCCTATTGTACTGGGTTTGGCTGGCATAGAGTTAAACTTCTTCATACCAACTGGTATGGGGCTATGTTTTGAATTTGTGACCAAAATAGTGTTGATAACACAGGGATATTTTAGTTACTGCTGAGCACTGTTTACAGAGCATCAAGGTCTTTTCTGCTCCTCACACCACCCCACCAGTGAGTGGGCTGAGGGTGCACAAGAAGTTGGGAGGGGACGCAGCCGGGACAGCTGAACCCGACTGGCCAAAGGGATATCCCACACTGTATGACGTCATCCTCAGCAATAAAAGGTGCGTACTGAAGGTTGGCCAGGGCTGCCGTTGTTCAGAAATTGGCTGAGCATTGGTTGGTTGGTAATGAGCAATTGGGTTTGGTTTTTTTCAACCCTTGTTCCTGTTTTCATTGTTGGGGTTTTGATGAGGTTGCTGTTTTCTTTTTTCTTTTCTTTTTTTTTTTTTTAATTGCTAAACTGTCTTTATCTCAACACACAAGTTTTGACACTTTTATCCTTCCAATTCTCTCCCCTCTCCCACTGGAGGTGTGTGTGAGTGGCTGTGTGTGGCTTACTTGC
Source organism: Chroicocephalus ridibundus (assembly GCF_963924245.1). Taxonomy (NCBI): domain Eukaryota; kingdom Metazoa; phylum Chordata; class Aves; order Charadriiformes; family Laridae; genus Chroicocephalus; species Chroicocephalus ridibundus. The sequence goes on along the minus strand of NC_086284.1, from coordinate 90,717,432 downwards.
CTACCAGGATTAAACCACAAGATGCCCGTTAACAAAAAAGTTGACCACACAGACTAATTTTGAGGCTGAATCCATAGGTATACAGAGGGTAATTTTCAGGGCCTTGTCTGGAAAAAGCAATTAGCTTTTTACAACGGGAAATACTATATTGTAACCTATGCAACACATTCACATCTGAGGAAGAAAGATGCAGCTTCAGAGAAGAATGTTTTAGCTCCTAAAAGGCTTGCCATTGCACAGTGGGGTAAAATGCAGACCTTATTAAACAGAAAAAAAGGTCTGGAAAGCTATTACCCTCTTCTTCCCATGTGAACCTCTGAGCTTTTCTAAGTTATCCTGGGGCGGTAAGGACACCAGTTCCTAAGTCACAGACAAGGAGAAGTTTGGCTGATGCATCTTCTTCTTTTCTCTACTAGAAGCAGAATATATCATAGCATTAACTCTCCAGTCACTGTAGGTTTAGTCTTTCTTTGGGTGATTCTTTTCCAGACTCAAAAAATGGCCTTGATGGAGAGGTCATGTTGACAGTACAGCAAAAACAGGCAAGAGAAATGAAGTATCTGGACCCTTGTGTTGAAGGTGAACATAACTTTAGGTGATGTGTGGAATTCAAAACTTGGAAACAAGCTGCTGTTCACATTATTTCGTTTTTTTAACTAGTCTGAGCAGATGCAACTGTGTTGTGATTCATTACTTTCTCAAAGGATACCTTTCGTCCCTGTGACTGCCTTGGAACTAAAAGAAAAATGTCTACTGTTGGTTTCAGAAGCTTTGTCACTACCTGTAACAACAACAACAGTGTCTCATAGATGCAAGATTAATACAGGAGTCATAAATCTCAAAAGATGGTATTTGGTTTAAATGACATTTCCAGAGATCGGTATTCAAACCATGTTTCTCAAGGCTTTCTCTTCCCTGCTCCGCTTCCCTTTCTCCCAGTCTTCCTACCGGTTACAGTCACCTCTTTTCCATCTTCTGGCCTTTTACAGGATAGCTGCTCCTTCCAAGCCATAGGTAAGCCATGGCAATATATCATGTTAAAGTAGCTGTGTCACGAGAGAGTTTTAGTACTCACTTTTCCACTCTATAGTTACACAGTGTGTTTATTTAGCTGTCTCTTTTCTGGAAATACATATGTAGCTGTGCACCCATGATCCATTTGGAAACATTTTGAATTCAGAACAGAAGACAATACCTAGTGGTCCGTAATGGTGAATTCTTCCCTTACAGAACAGCAGCTGACGAAGGATGTTTCAGGATGATTTAAAAAAAAAAAAAAATTAGTTTCAGCATTCAAACTTACTGCCAACTTAATGTAAATGAATGCATACTACTGTACATATATATACTACTCTCTACTATGACTAGTATCAGGGGAAAATTCACTTATTTGGCAGTTTCCTCCATGGAGTTTCAGTATTCTGGCTCAGCACTGAGAAGGAACAGGGCGAGGAGGATTCTCATTTCTGTTAGTATTTGAGTATTTGAACAGTTGCTTTGGATCCAGAATTTTGTTCGCATTACTGATCATCTCTTGAGGAGAAAAGACAAGATTAGGTGAGTTACTTGTATTTGGAAACAAAAGGTTCTCCTAACTGGGTTGCAGAGTCTATATAAAGAAACCTGCTAAAACATTTGGGAGATCCTGAGCCTGGCTGTCTGCTCCAGCCACATCATTATTCCAGCACAGGATAAGACTTGGGATTTCAGCAACACACCCACCCACACCATGGTTCACACAAAAGAGGTACTCCCTCAAACACACTCTGCAACTAAACTAAGGGTAGTAATAGGCACAGAGCTTGACCAATGCAACTAAGAGAAACTGGGAAGGGTTACAGAGAATGTGTCCTCATGCCCTTTCCATCTCTCAGCAGAATTATCCAGTTGCATGACAACAAGAGAAAGGGTCACTACACACCTTTCAGCTCTCTACACTTTTTTAAATTTAAAAAGATGTGAAATTTCTGTGTTGTCCTTTGCACAGTGATATTGAAAATCTGGAACGTATATTAGCTGGCTTGACACTTCCCTCACGATATCTGAGTTTTCCTGATAATACGTACACTCAAATGTATCTACTTTGATTCAGCAATTTATGTGGGTTTTTGCATTAAGCAATGTGGAGTAGCCATGCAAGTCCATTCACGTCTACTTCAAGATCTTTTCATCCAGGCTTTTAATTCCTTCCATTCAGAGAAAGATCTCTAATTTATGGTAGCCATATATTTGTCAGAAAGCCAAGAAAATCTCATCTATTTTAGATGTAATATCTGTACAATACACCTTATTCATTGCAAGTTGAATTCAAACTAAAAAAAGAGAAAGGATAAATTATAAATCTAAGTGGAATGTGACATCAAACCCAGAAGCTTATTTCCTTATACCTTTATAATTAATGCTCAATTCTGTGACTCTTTTCAATTCAAAAACTCTCAATTGTTAAGAGATTTAATGATGCCTCATAATTTACAGCATGCTACACTGTTAATGTTCGCTGATTATTTTACTGGAAAAAGCACATCTTTAATTTATATGATTTATCACCATCATTTTTTAAAATAAGCATTCACAATTGATCTTTCTTCTGTTTCCCATAAAACCATTATAGGATACTAAAACTACTGAACAGTATGGATATTTTAAAGAGTGCCGTGTTTATAAAATATCTGTCTTTCTATCTGAATGACCAAAAAGTTTTATGATTCGTGTCTAAGATGAGTATCTTCAAAGGTGCCATGAATATTTATGGTGAGAGAGAGCTAGCAATAGTAGCACTCATATAGAGAGAATTTTTTTTTGTGATGTATAAAAAAAAAAGTCCACAAGAAAAATTGTGCAACATGGCGGACTTTATCCTGTGTCATGAAGGCTGAGAGCAGAAGAGCTTGAAAAAGCTCACCCAACAACTCTTGTCTCTCTCCTCACTAAGCTGGATTCAAATCAGATTAAATTCCTATATTGAATCTCCAAATCCTGTTGAAATCAGTACAAAAAACTTCACATCAAATTCAGGACCTCTTCTTAGCCATTCACTTCCTTAGATCCCTTAAGACATGTTTGTGCTAGATATCTAAAATAGATTTTAAAACACGAGTCTACCATGGTCAAAGGAGCTATGAAGCAAGATGCCATTTGCCTCCCTGGGCTAGGGACCTGCTGCTGTATTACGTGTGTACAGATGCACACCAGTAGAAGTGCAACAAGAAGAGCTTGGCCTCCTCAGTGCACAGAATCTATGCAGCCACACCAAAATGCCTTGTTGGGAAGGTCTCCCTAGCAAGGACTTACATCTCAATTTGCATATCCCACACTCATCTAGTTCTTATGAGTTTGAAGCCCCTTCCTCTACCGATTTTAAATTAATCGTGCTGTTTAAATGCTATCCATGCCACACCAAGCTTTTATTAACACCAAATTTTGAAGCCGCAGGCATAAATTCCCATGATTTTCTGGAGATTTGAAATTTTTTTCTGTGATTACAGGGGGTTACTAATTCACAGATGTAAGTTTTGGCACAACTTCTCAAGAACTATTCAGTAATGCATGGCAGTTAGGTGTATCTCTTTCTGAAACCTAAGACATGATGAGAAGAGTTCCTTCCTGCGAGAAGAGCTGCTCATGAACAGAGCAGTCCCTGTGCTACAGAGGCCAGGAGAAGCACAGGTGGGGAGACTGCGCGGAGACTGCAGTGCTGGATGGCAAACAGGGGGAGCAGAACTGACCAAGACAAAGGGCAGCTTTCAAAGCTCTGTGCCAAGAGCCTGCAATGCAGCTACAGTGGCAAAGGATCAGATCCCAAGAGTCTGACCCCTTAAAATATGGCAAGTACAGTGGTCTCTGGAGTTGGACAGTACCTGGGTCATCCAGGACTATAAGAAAACAAATTGATGTGGGAAATACTACGGTGGAGAATAATGTGTTCTCTCAGTGGGCAAAGAAGGGACTGATTTTTCTGGTGTTTTCAAGCAGAAAATACCCAACTAGTTAACTTGTACACGTGATAGGACAGTAAAGAGGCAGAAGTTGCTACAATTGCCTGAGACAAAGGGAAAGAAAAAGCCATTCACAAAATCCACTGCATAAGCCCACCAGCACTATCTAACCTAAAAGCTTCATTATCTAGAAGAGGTCCTAAAAGTCGGTGAACTCTTCCCTTCAGAATTTGATAATCACTTGTCCTTACCAAGCTTGCAAAACAAGAAAAAGTACAGAGAAGAAGTCTCCTGAGTTTAGAGGAAAGAAGATCACAGCCACATAAAAAAGCAGGAACTTAGAAACTGTTTGTGGAAGCATGGAATGAAAGGTCAGAGGTCTGTATGGCAGCAAAGAGGACCGGGCTCTGAGTTAAGCATGGAACAAAGGGCAGTCAGCAGCTACTGTAAGGCAAGAAATTGTCTGGAGAGGGGAGCACATTGCTGATTGAATCCACACAGGGAAAGATTCAATAGCTATATTTCAAAAGTTAATTTGTCAAAATGGGAGTGAAAAAAGGAGAGCGACTAGCAGGAGAACAGAGCAAGAAGATGGGAAGAGTTTCAACAGTCTCTGTACAAAGGCATACTGTACTAAGTCTGTGGAAGAAGTTTGTGCTGGTGATGCACGGTATTCAGTGTTGTCATCCAGCAGTGGGTACTAGAGTTAGAAAATATAGGCATGAAAGAACACAGCAGAAGCACAGGTCATGAGATGTTTTACAACATTCTGGTTTTATGAAGGGTGGGAGGATGTGGCCATGTATAGAGAAAAGCAGCAAGCAAGAAAAGGCAAATGTGAAGTTAATAGTTAGAATATGGCAGAGGAAGAAGAAATTGTCTGTCCTCTTGGCAAAGTGGAAAGCCAGTGCAGGACAGACCCTGGAAAGTCTGCTACAGGAAGGAAGAGGGGCAGTGAAGGGAAGGGAGGGAAAGACCTGCTGTACAAGAGAAAAAATGGCATTAGCAAACTCTGTCAAAGGAAACAATAGAAACATACCTAGTGGTGATAAAGCAAAGTAAAACATGAAAAGCAATTTGATACATCTATGGCAAAAGAAAAGGAATGGTGCTTGTGATAAGCTCAGCAACACCATACTGAGAATGGTGCAAAAGCCCAGGGCAGAGGCATGTCAACAAGAAGAAAGGGAACCCTGTGCCTTCCTTTGGGAAGTGGCAACTGAAAGGCATGTGTTTTTCTGTCCCTGTGAACTTTGGCCATTGCAAAGGGACCATTGCCAAAAATCTGGAAGTACGAGACACACAGACAGCTGGGGAGAACATAAGGAAGAGAAAGAAGCTGCTACTGTCATTTTGGAAGAGCAGCAGCGTCACTTAAAAGAGCAATAGTGTCACTTAGAAAACGAGCACTGTCAGTGTCGGAGGTGGCGGGGGAAAGATCAATAGAGTTTCTGCTCTGAAAACTAACTGGACTGTTGTAACCTGTAACTTTCCTAGGTTGGGGGGAGAGCATGCTGCTACTAAGATAAAATAGTCTACACTTGCTGCTGTTCTTTGAAGAACAGAGCTCTGCTGAGCAAGGAGGGGTAGTGGTTACTGAGGATCATCAGTAATAAAAAGATAACTGCCCTTAATTTCCCAAAATTTCAGCATATAAATTTTCTGACAACCCTATTCCTTGCCAAATCAGGAGTGATGTTCTCAAGGGCTAGGGGATAAGATAATCCCCTTTATCAGGCCCTTTGGTGGTCTCATCCCACCCCTCAGCACCTGAAGGATGCATTACACGTATGCCTCTTGAATCCACTGTCTCCTTGCAGAGGCGAATGGTGGAGGAGAGACTGCAGCTGCAACAGTTGTCCGATCATGTATTTTTGATCTCCTCTTCCATAGGGGACTCTGAGAAGGAAAGAAAATTGTAATTTAACAGTTCTAGACTACCAGAGAGAGGACATAATGTGGGGGTCTGTAGCTGGGTGCTATTTCCCAGGCATTTAGAAGAATCTCAAGGATGAAGATCTCAGTGGGGCAGTGGGAATGCTGGATTAGCTTGTTCAAAAGGACATGAGAAGTTCAACTCTGAGCAGAGCAAGGCTTCAGATCCTCATAAGAACAACACAGAAAATTGAATGAACTGCTATCAGTAGTGAGCTGCACTGCTAGCTGCAGGCTAAACATGACAGACAGCAAAGGCTGAGATTGGTGTCAGGTGCCATGCTGAACCAACTCTTTGTGCAACACAGTTCTTCTTTCAACTGGGTATATGCAAAACTTCAAAAAGAGAAGTCTAAACATAACAATATAGTCTCCCACCAAAAAATGATGAGAGTCTCTTGAAAATCGTCCATTGCTCAGAACCTGAAGCAATGACAGCAACATCTCTAAAAGACACTATCACCAATACCTCTGTCTCAGCTCAAGAGCCCGGAGACAGTGCTGGAGTACCTGAAAATTCTTATGACCTTTTAAACTCTTGACATGAGGACAAACCCACAGACTGTATTTCTGTACATGTGCTCCCTAGAACAGGGGCGAAATGGGGCTCAACCAACTTCAAAACCTGACATACCTCTTAAGGCAGTAGTGCTCTACACGGTACTCCCATGTACAAGTTCTCCTTGGCTTCACCAAGAGACAAGCTGTTTCACACATGCCAATGGAGTATGTCAGAATGCTGCTGCAGAGAGATGTGAGCAGGGATGCAAGATTCCATGTAAAAATCACCTATGCTGAGCCATAAACCACTAACACGTTTTCAGTGTGTTTAGACTATAAAGCCAGGGTCAGATTTTCAAAAAGGTTGACCCTATTTAAGTCCTAAGAGAAGGTATACTTACAACTGTTCGTCACCTGACAGCTGCCTCTGTGGTGCTTAGAGAAGAATTTGGAAAGAGACCATTATTAAAGCTAAAACTTTATGATGAAACTCTTCCCTTTGAGAAAATTTTCCCTTCACCTTTCTGATGGAGAAGTTGAAAGAACTTGTGAATCTTAGCTTTCATCTCTCCCTGATTTCTGTCCGTTTATTGGACAGAAATCACCTATAGAACTGTATTCAATATGAAAGGTTTCCAAAAATGAACAAACACTATTTCTCAAATACTTCAGGGTTTTGGTATTTGTGTCTTCCATTTTTTTTCCTGAATTTGAATTACTGAAAACTTCAATGTGAAGTGTTCCAATGCAATTCACATACCCAGTATTTATCCCTACATTCAGCTTGGTGGTTCTTCAGGTGAAGGAGACTTCTCCTCTCTCTTATCCTCAAAATAAATGGATAAATAAAAGCTGAAATGTGTCCATTTCATAAACATGTAGATTGAGACTAAATTCTACGATTATTATTTTTTCTAACACTAGTTCACCCAAAACATTCCCTTTAACAAATAGCGTTCACAATATAATGCAAAAAAAAGCCCTCAATTTAATTTTGTGTATCATTATGAAAGCTTCACTACTTCCTAAGATTTGTCTAGAAGAGATAAAATATGACATTGGTAACACCTGAAATGTCACTGATAAAAACTTAAATGCAACAGTGGGTGGTTTTTTAAGTTCACATGTATCCAGGGAACAATAAGAGATAAATCAGTATGATCCTACACATATTTTATTCAGCCTTTATCAACAACATTACATATTTTTTTACAGTAAAGAAATAGATTACACAAGAGTAGCCTTTCTAGTCTGTCATCCCCAAGCAGGCAATTGTTTAATATAATTCTTTCTGGAAATTAATTGACCTTCATTGCACTGCTCTTTAGGGGTTTTATTATTATTTTGGTTTGGTTTTCCTTTTCAAATCCAATACAGGATTTGTACATTTAATTTTGAGGGAGACATTTGAGAACACTGATATGAATGACTCCAGAAGGCTAAGGAAATAATTTTCCTGGAACTTTTATGTTCCATCTTCTCATTCAAATTTGAAAAATAGTTTGCAGAAACTTGGCTCATGGGAACAGACAGGGTACCCACCACAGAAATTAAATTCATTACTAATCACAGCAGGGAGCCTGAAAACCAGGAGGTACTGCCCTTTATTCATTACTCTGGGCAGAGGATGACACTTTGGTGGAAGTTACAAAATTATTTCAGTCACATGATTTGAAAAGTGAAATATCCCAGGGAAAACTGCATGTATCTTAAAAAAGGTCTGTTCTGGACAGCAGTGTGAATCTGAGGTTCGAAAGGAACTGACAAGTTTTGATCTGGAATGGTGAGGTTCTACACAAATATGTATTTACACTCTTAATACTACTACTCCTATCAGTTTAGTGGTGGGTAAGTAATTTGCCAAGATAAGTGAAGTCATATCCTTCTACTTATTCTTGTGCAATATTCCTGTGCATTCTTGTGTAATTCAAACACAATTCCAGCTCAGAAATTAATATCTCATCCCTGATACCTCCTCTCAAGAGGTGGATCTCACAGTGTATTTAAGAATTCAAAAAGATGCTAAAAAGAAGCTTTTGGTAGACTTGGAGGTGTCAGAATTGCACATCATGACCGTGCAAATGCAAGTTTTGTAGTTCATAAAAACTGAAAAGCAAGACTGTTGAAATGATAAAACCCTGAATAAGTCAAAATGGCAAATCATGTCTTTTAATATTGCCATCAAAGTGATTTAATTTTCAATATTAAAAATATATTTATAGTCTAGCAAATAATATTTATTACTATTTTATTTGTTTCATATTTATTAAAAAACATTTCTCTTTTTGTTATTCCATCAGTCTTGGCAAAAAGAAATACGTGTAATTCTTTGAATATGGTGGAGGAGTACAGCTCAAGTGACAAGTTTCCATAACCCAAATCAGAAGAGGTTTTGGGTGTTTCAGACATACTATGAAATTCTATTTGTTGGTTTCCAAAGATAAATCAAAGGCCTCACACCAAAAGCCCAAACCTATCGCCATATCTTCATAATACAGCTTCAGGTGTTTCCTCCTGTGCTGCATCCTCCTTTGGGAGACAAGATAAATTACTCTGCTCATCATGAAATCAAACCAATTCCTTCTGGCAGCTTCTCTGACCCTTATGTATTCTCAGATGGGAGTCTGCTACGCATTGAACTGGACTGATGCAATCTCTAAGCATTCTGTGAAACTACTCTTTTCTCTGGGATTTTGGCATATTCTTTATTGCCCTCCCAATAACTTGTCTCACTGGAACCAGAACTAGGAGGTGGTTGCAAGATAAATACAGTAAGCTAAATACATTCTTGTGAGATGAATGGCATAGAGTAACACAGAGTCTTTAGAAATTCCAAGCATTGTGCTTCATCTTAATCAATTTCAGAGTGACTTTTTCTTATCAAATTTGAGATCCAAGGGGAAAAATTGTTGTGATTTAGTTCTAAATAAAAAATGTCATGAGTTATTTTATTGTTACTGTTTGTATGGAAAAAGACTTACATGGTCACAATCTGTGCAGCTCTCTATCAGGCCCAATAAGAACCTAGGAGACAAGTTAACTAAATTTGACAAAAAATAAGTCATCATCATGTGCAATATCAAATCAGCATATAATTTTACTACTGTGCCTTTCTAAGTATTTTAAAAATGTGTTGGTTTGAATGGATTTGGCCAGTTTCTTCTCCTGGTGCAGAATGTCTATATAAGGTGACTTTTCTTATCAAATAAAATATCAATTTCTACCTGAGGACTTTGAAAGTAAGCCTTATCAACATACATGTGTCCACATTTCATTTGTTGTTAAATGCCCAACTCTTCTCCAGTTAGATAGTTTGATAGTTAGACAGTCTAGGTGTTTATATTTCCTTCTAGTTTCCTCCATGACAAGCAGAAATCACCAACTGCACTGTAGGTAAAAACAAGTTGAAGTAATAACTGTTATAATGCTCAATGGGAAAAGATATCAGCTTATGTATGGTCAGTAATGGTTAATCCTTGACTATATAGGAATAAAGCATTTCATAACATAGATAAGAAAATTTGTCATTTTTTCACTGACTGGAAATGTAAAAAATTGCTCTATCTTAAATACCAGTTTGACAAAATATAGTATTCATCTGATATTTATTCTATTATTGTTTCATGGCCATTCTTTAAAGATTGGTTTTAAAACTATGTATTACATGATCAGATTTTTCCTTTTTAAAGCAGCCAAGTGTGATATGAATACCTACACCTCTGCAGATTCTTGGTCATGTTTACCCAATAAAAGAAAACATTAAGTAAATCCTCTGTCTTAAGCCTACATATAATAGACCTTAGGAGGAAAACATAGCTGCTTTCTTTAATCACTGGTTACAGGAAGATGAAAACTAGGCATAGTTGGGCTTGGTCTGTCATACCATCCCTTACCTAAAGGGTCACACTCCTTCTTCTCCATTGCCATCCTCTTCCCCCAAAAGGAGCATCATGAAAACAATTTTTTTAAATGTCCATCTTAAGCTCTAGAAACATTTTTGTTTATAAATAGGTACAGCTTGCTTCTTGCCTCTGTTATTAGTGTAACTAGAACTCAGAAAATATAAACCTTAGCCTTGGCTGTCTCATAAGTTTGGGTGCCTTTCAAAATCTTCCCTGCCTGCTCATAAGTCTCTCAGCTTCTGAAAGAAGCCGATAACTCATCTGACTTATATGATCTGGCTCTAGGAGTGAATCAATAGCTGTCTCCCTTTGCAGTTTCTTATGTTATTGCTGTAAGAGGCAAAGGAAGACATAGAGAGCTACCCAAGGTCCCTTTGGACATGCTAGCTCCAGTGCTACACACAACATCTGCATCGGCATGCTGCCATGCATGTCCAGGCTAATTTGTCTTCGTCGAGAAGCAAAGATAGATGGGGCTTCTGGGTCCCAAATTAGCATTGTGTTTGGCAGCAAAAATATATCTACGCATATGCAGACATATTGAACCAGTTATAGTTATCCTGGAAATCCCTACTACATCACTATTACTTGGTATCTTATATCCTCTCTTGCTTTCAGACACTAACAGTGAGTCGTAATGGGAAAAGAAACAGAATGCTAAAACCCACATCCTTAAATCCTACGTTAAACATATAATATTTTAACAGAGAATTTTTTATTTCAGAACCCTCAATATTAGTGGGAAAGCACAGACTACTTTTCACTACCTTCTTTGCTCAAACCAAAGGTTATACAACGAGAAATCCGGAAACAAAATTCAGTAACTGCCAATCACAAACTTAATGGCCAGCAGGTGTTTGTGTCATGAATGCACAGTTGGACTATTTCTTTTCGAGATTAAAAAGATATTTTTATGTACTAATGTAAAATGGAGACTGTGAATAAAATGAACACTTCTTTATTTCTTATTCCTCTAAATATCTCCAATGCAGTGAGCACTGCAGTGAGTTCTGTACTTTACCATAGTAACAGTAAATGCTGCTTTTTTGATGCCACCCACTTTATAGACTCAGAAAAAAAAAAAAAAAAGAAAAAAAGAAAAAAAGAAAAAAAAGAAAAAAAAGAAGAAAAAAACCTCAAGGCAATTCAACTGAGAAATTTCATACATGAAATGAAAAGAAGATTTCCTACTCCTGTTTCTGTTAGACGAACTAATGCGCCAACCGGTTAGAGGCAGAAGGAGAGAGAGAAGGGAAGAGAAGAATTACAGCTTTCTAGGTCCTTACAATGTTACTAAAGAAACTATCGTATCATAAAGTACTGTGCTTGTCTCTTTATGAAAGGCAAGGACCTGAACTCTGCTTTCTGACAACGTGTTCAATAATCAGGGTCCAAAGTGATCTGCAAGCAAAGGTCGAATGGGCTATAAAATGGAATTTCCATTCCATAAGAATTTTAACACTTTTAACCACCATATGAACCAGAAAAAATATATATTCCTACTAGGAGGAAGGTTTCTGAAATGTTATCTGTGCTTTACAAGACCAAAAAAAACATTTTAGCAAAATTGACTAAGATTGTCAGTTTTCCTTCTACCCCACCATGGAAACTAAGATAAAACTGACTAAGCAAAAAACCCACTTGAAAACAACAGCTTTGTATTTAACACAGTGGACTTCTTCTAACGTCTAACCTCATTTGCATCAGCTACTACCAGCCCTGTGTACATATAGAAAAACAAATACCATTTGAAGAATTTACAGAAAGATATTGATGTCCCAGTGACACTTGAACTATAATTATTTAAAAGAAAGACGATAATTCAAAACACAGTGCCCTTTTAAAGCAAGTCCTTCTACATGGAGTATTTTCAATGATACAGGGCAGATAGGAAGTTTGACTTTTGATTGCACCATAAAAAGACATTACAAAGGGAGTCAAAGGTAAGAGTGCACTGACCATCCTAACTATGTTCAAGTAACTAGATTTAGACATTACAAGAATGAAGTCCTAAATTCTAACAGTAATACTGTCAATGGAAAGTATTTGATTTTGTTTCAGCAACCTTAGCTTTTCCTATCATTCAGCGTATTTGCATCTTTTGCCCTCCAGGCATTTCTCTAAACGGTCATTGCAAACCCAGAATTCTGCCTGTGTGTAAACGGTCTCTTCATGCACGTTCTGTAAACCTTTGTGGTCCTTCCTTCTTTCCCTCATGCAGCACATGCTGCCTACTCCAACCAGGTGTGACAGGATTTTACCTCTAAAACCATAAATCACTACAAATGAAATGAAATGAAATGAAATGAAATGAAATGAAATGAAATGAAATGAAATGAAATTAAATTAAATTAAATTAAAGGAAAGAGAGGAGAGGAGAGGAGAGGAGAGGAGAGGAGAGGAGAGGAGAGGAGAGGAGAGGAGAGGAGAGGAGAGGAGAGGAGAGGAGAGGAGAAGATAAAGTCACTGTACCATATTGTTGGACCAGAAGGTGTGCAAGAATCCTTGAGGAGAAACTGCTTTTGGCAGCTACAAAACAGCTTTTCAGATTAATGTTAGAGAGGTACTTCTAGAAGGTACAATGAAATTACACAACCTTTCAAATTTTCAGTCCATTTAACAAAGTGCTTCCAGTTTCCATTTTATATGAGGTGAAACAATGAATATAGAACAAAATGTTAATCTCTATCATGAGCTTTTTATTAATCTCTGTATTCAGAGCAGAGCATTTATTAAATAAAGGAGTTAGAAGAATGAAAAGCAAAGTAGAGCCATTGGCTTTTGGCATTTCTTGTTCATTTAATTATTTTTCTCTTCTGGGCATAGTTCAAGATGCTGCTGGACATTAAGAAAACAAGTTTTTATCTTCCGCTTCCCAATTTTCTCATTTTAGTAAACACTCTGCTAACGTTCCTCTTTTATGACTAATGTCTTTTTATCCTGTCATACAGTATAGCTCTGCAGATGTTTTCATAAAAAGGTCAAGTAGAATTAAACCAAGGAAGATACAGAAGGGCTGGTGAAAACCAGGGTGGAGGAATCACTGTGGATCTGATTCTGATGGGAGAGGGGTGGAAAAGTCTGCATATCCCATAACAGTTAGTTTTGCTTTTTCTGCAGTCGTCTGTGTTTCAGTCTGTGAGCTTTTTGTAGCAGAAAGCATAACCAGTCAGTAAACCTGATGGTACCTTGTAGCCAGGATGTAGCCCATAATCCAGTCTGACATGTGGGACCAGACCGCCTGCTGGTATGAAGCAGCACTGCTTTAATGGAGCTATGCTATCTCTCCACTTCAGCGTTTTCTTAAAATTTGTGATTAGAAATATTTGAGCTATGAGCAAAAATTCAACTAGATGTAACGAAGACAGTGTTTCTACCTTTGCAAAAGAATGCAAAATAGCACCACTTGTGGTCCCATAAAGACTACATCCATACAAGAGGCCTGACTACATGACAACTTTTCTCACATTGGCCTCTCTCCTTGTCCGCAGCCTGATTTCAATGCAATGGAAGTCCAGGCAGGGTAGATGTGGCCTATAGACAAGCCAGCTCCCTAGTCTGGACAACTGGGGGAAATCAGGAAGCGCTGTAAGACAAATCTTGCCAGTGGTTTAGCTTTATCTTTAATGAACCTATTCTCTCATACAGTCTAAAGAAACATGCAGACTTACTGCAAATTGGGTGTACCAGGTAGGCCAAGAGATCATGAGACATCTGTTTATCATCTGCTAAGTTTTGTTTATTATCACCATCTCAGAGTATTTGTGGATTTGCTCTCATTTGCTGTTCACTTGTCAATTAAAGTTATAAAACCAAAGAAACGTTCAGTCTGACCAGGCATCTTCAGCCAACTGTTAGTAACTCATACATCTGGAAAACAGTGTATCCAAATGCTAAAGTGCAAGACACTGTGCGTTAAAGCATGCCCACAGAACAAAGCATCAGATTACAAAGCAAGTAAGCAGCTTTTTTTTTTTTTATTTTCTATTAAGAACAATAAACCTAACCAGGGAGATAAAGCCGTTTTCTCCAACTGCCAGTACATATGCACTAGCACAATGAAACAAGACAGATGACATGCACAAACATCTGAGCTAATTAGATAGCAGTGGAATATCTGAAAATAACATGTATGTAATTGTAGTGCAGGTTCAGACTTAACATGCACACACATGCACATGTGCATACTCAAACACAGAAAAAAGAAATTAGCAAGTTATTATAAATGGGATTCCTTATTTGTGAAAATGTGCTGTCTGCATTTGCCTACTTATGGTTTTGATTCAGATAATAGGTTACAGTTCTTTACATTTCTGCTAGTAGGGTACTGCTGATTTAAGGAGAGGGAATAGGATAAAACTGAAACAATGGAGAAGAACGTCCCTATGTAGCTTTGTCCCATACTGGCTTTGTTCAGTATGAAAGATTTCTCCATATAAACTACTCCGCATTATAAAATCTACAGCACAGATCTCAGGAAACATTTTGTCACAAATTCCCATTTTCTGTTCTTCAATTTCTGGTTAATATTGCAGAATAATTTAGTCATAAGCTAACTGTTTCTGACAGCTGTCCATAAAGCTCTCCTTTTTTTTTTTTTTCTAGACTCATTTTACAGCAGTTTTAAATGCCAAGCACAATAAGGAGTTATTCTTCATTGTTCTTCAAAGTCACTATAAGTAATAAGAATCGTAAATACAATCATATGCATAACTCAAGCCTATAAGCACAGTAACTGTGGTGCCTTGCTGAAGCATGTGTCAATAAACATATTTCTCAGGTTTAAAACCTATTGAAAAGGTAAATGCTGAAAAATATCCCATATTTGGCAGTTTAGATAATAATTTAATTTTCAGAGTCTCCCTCTGGCACTCATGAAGTCCATTTTGACTCTCCCCAGTTAATGCTTACTCATTTTTATATCACTACCCAAATGATCAAAGCTAGAGGAAAAGCTTTTAGTCCTACAGAAGATAAGGAAGCTCATATGTTATCTGACTCTTCATGATGGGACTCCATGCTCCAAATGATCTAATTTGCTCGGATATAGCAAGAAGGAAAAGACCTCAGAATCAGAGCTAAGAAGCTGCTGGCATCACTGGAAAAGATGAACAGGGAAAGTATGTTAAGTATGAACACAGAAAAACTATTTATGCGTGTATGTATTTATTTATTTATTTGTATTGTCTCTTTGACGTTTCATAAGAATACGGTGCTAATGGGAAACATTTAAGCAAAGAAAACATTCTACCTTTTTCAAAGTATCGGGGCAAAGTCAAGTGGGTTTTAATAGTGCTTATATATGGGAGCTTCCTTTTTAAACTTCACATTGTTAAGGTAAATTTCTGGAAGTGGAAATAGAGAGTTCGGATGTAATTTGGAAATATTTTTTTAAAAAATATTCCATGATAATTTACCAAAAAAGATTGAAAAACATTTATGCTACCAGATGGCATTCGTTCAAATGAGAACACATTGTTGCTTACAAGCACTACTAAGTATACCACATGTACCTCTTTCATCACGTCCACACAGACAGGTTTTTCCACCGAAGGTCAGCAGTTCGGACAAGCGGGAATTTCCATTGGTAAATCTGAGTTAACTGTTTCCAATTATCTCCCTGTCCTTCATGTTTAGAAACTAATTCTGTGAAAAAGTGCTTTATGATCTTTCCAGAAACTTAGGTAGGGCTGACTGTCCTTCCTGATTTCACCCCAAAGTGTCTCAGCAATGCTGACATCCTCCTCTTTGATGGCCCTTGTTTCCAGCTCCTATATCCTCCCATTTTCCTCTTCAATTCAGAACCCTCTGCCAAAATTCCCAGTCCTCCTCCACAATGGGATGATTTGTTCCTAACCTTCAAATAAGTTTTTTCTCAAAAAAACCCCCACCTCTCCTCAGTACTTCTCCCCTTCGGTCAGCTTCCCCCAAGGATTCTTTCTAGCAGCTTTCGGAATAGCCCAGAATCCAATATCTCACAGCACAGAGCCTTAACTCTGCTATTCACCTGCTCAGTTTTCCTTTGGGTCCTGAACTTCATCATTTTCTGGTTGCTGCAGCCATCCCTTGCCATATATCAGGTTCGTGACCACCTGAGGAACCTGAACATACAGAAGTCTAGGGGACCTGACAAGATGCATCCCAGAGTCCTGGAAGGAACTGGCTGATGGAGTTGCCAAGCCACTCTCCATGATATTTGAAAACTCATGGCAGTCAGGAGAAGTCTCTGGTGTCTGGAAAAAGGGAAATATTGCACCCATTTTTAAAAAGGGTAGAAACGAGGACCCGGGGAACTACTGACCTGTCAGCCTCACCTGGGAAGATCATGGAACATGTGTGATTTGAGACAGCCAGCATGGCTTCACCAAGAGCAAGTCCTGCCTGATCAACCTAGTGACCTGTTATGATGGAGTGACTACATCAATGAGCAAAGGAAGAGCTATGGATGTCGTCCATCTGGACTTCTGTAAGGCCTTTGACATGGGTTACAAAAACATCCTTCTCTTTAAATTGGAGAAATATGCATTTTATGGGTGGACTGTTCAGTGGATGAGGAACTGGTTGTACTGTTGTTTCCAGAGGGTAGTGGTCATTGGCTCAATGCCCAGACCAGCAACAAGTCATGTCGCTCAGGGGTCCATAGTGGGACCAGTACTTTGTTTAATATCTTCATCCATGACATAGACAGTGTGATCAAGTGCACCCTCAGCAAGTTTGCAGGTGACACTAAGTTGAGTGGTGCGGTTAACACACTTGAGGGAATGGATACCATCCATAGGGACCTGGACAAGCTCGAGAATTGGGCCTGTGTGAACCTCATGAAGTTCAAGAAGGTCAAGTGCGGGGTCCTGCACCTGGGTGAGGGCAACCCCTAGTAGCAAGAGAGTCTGGGGGATGAAGGGATTGACAGCAGCCCTGCCAAGAAGGGCTTGGGGGTACTGGTGGATGGAAAGCTGGGGATAAGCTGGCAATGTGTATTCGCAGACCAGAAAGCCAACCATACCCTGGGCTGCATCAAAAGAAGTGTGGCCAGCAGGTCGATGGAGGTGATTCTGCCCTTTTACACCACTCTTGTGAGACCCCACCTGGAGTACTGTGTTCAGCTGTGGAGCCCCCAACATAAGAAGGACATGGACCTGTTGGAGCAGGTCCAGAGGAGGACCATAAAAATGGTCCTTCTATGAGGACAGGCTAAGAGTGTTGGAGTTCTTCAGCCTGGAGAAGAGAAGGCTCTGAGGAGACCTTATTGTGGCCTTTCAGTAATTAAAGGGGGCCCACAGGAAAGATGGGGACAAACTTGTTAGCAGGACATGTTGCAATAGGACAATGCATAACGTCTTTAAACTAAAAGAGGGTAGATTTAGACTAGATATAAGGAAGAAAGTTTTTTTACAATAAGGGCATTTCCCAGAGAGGTGGTAGATGCCTAGTAATGTTCAAGGCCAGTCTGGACGGGGCTCTGAGCAACCTGATCTAGTTGAAGATGTCCCTGTTCATCACAGAGCAGGTTGGACTAGATGACCTTTAAAGGTCCCTTCCAACCCAAACTGTTCTATGATTCTGTGATTCTATAATTTTCATTCTTCCCTGTTTGCACGCACTAGGCAAACAGAGCATTACTCCTGCTCACCCTGTCTAGCACTTTCATTTAGGAAACTGTCGCCAACACAATTTAGAAACTTCTTGAATTGCTGCTGAAAGTCCTGCTGCACTTTTAGAAGATAGCTGTGTGGGTGTCATCTGCCTTGAAGACTAGAGCCCATGATCAGGATCCTTCCACTAATTCATGGTGGGAGTCCAAACCCACTTCAAGCAGTTTGTAGCATATCCCAGTGATGATACCATGAAATTATTTCCCTCTGACCTTTTTCAGGACTTTACAGACATTTCTCCAGTTTGGCACCAGAGCTCATTGCAGTCAAGTTATGCCTTTCCACATATCACAACTCCCCTTCCTCTTTTCATTGCTCACCCCTTTCAAAGAGCCTGTACCCAGTCACATGTGCCAGGTCCCCATGGCTCCTATCATATCATAGGTGTGAGACTGCACATGGACTTTCAGTTCTTCTTGTTTCCACATGTAGCTATTTGAGACAAACTTCTGAATGGCCTGCCTTCTGAACAGGAATGTGAAAACCTTTCCTGGTGTCATCTCTCATGAGTACCTCCTCCCTTTGCAGCCAGGGCATCTATGGTCCTTCTGCCTCAGTAAACTTAGTTTAACGCTCACTCCATTAGGCTTGCAAGTCTGTTTGCAAAGGTGGTTTTCCCTCTCTTTGACAACTGATTTCCTTCTTCTCCCACAAGCCTTCATCAAATGGAGCATGGTGGTCAGAGGATCTGAAGCTTTACTGGTAATGTCAACTGCACAGCTGCATGCTGGTCAGCAGAATTCACATAACCACATTCAGAGCTTTGCCCTTGCCCAGTGGGCTGAGGAAAACACCACTTGGACTCTTCCACTTCCTCCTAGCGCCCCTCCAGAGATCACCTGATCCACTTGAGGTACACCACAACCACCTGCCCTTCCATTAGTTCCCACATGGATGACCAGCAGGGAGAAAAAACCCAAGCCTATATGAGCCTTGCAGTCTCTGCAGCATCACAGAACCAGACCCCAGGCCAGCAGCAACTCCTCCTGGACAACAGGTCTTGCCCATGAACAGGTGCCTCTCTCCCGCAGAGAAGAGCCTCACCGTTGACTCTTCTTAACACTGCTCAGTCCAACAGCCTCTGTGGTCTGATGTGAAATCTTCTCCTAGCAGAATTTATTCCTCCTCCTAATGCGGGGCCCCTGTTCATTTGCTCCAAGAACAGTTGCAGATGAGGATGGAGCCATTCCCTCCTCACAGAGCTCACAAGCTTCCATTTCTCCTCTTTTCTGGAAGACCACGTCCCCTTCCTTCCCCTGTGTTGTACCTTTGTTGTTGCCTCCATGCTGCTTGTGCTCTTAGCTAAGATCCCACTGCACTTCTCTTCATCATCCCTGATGCCACAAAGCCTGTTCACCTCCTGCAGCTTCTGCCTCTCTGGGGGTGGAAGGTGAAGCTGCTGCATGAAAATGGACGAGCATTCACCAGTTGAGGATGAAGAGGTTAATAGTAACTCCCTTAAGGCTATACTACCATTTCGGAAGGCTGCTGGTCCTGTTTGGAAAGCATTATAGAAGCTATTTAAAAACAAACAAACAAACACACAAACAAGAAAAAGCCCCTGCTATTTAACAGTTTGCTTGCTTCACATTTTGAAAATGAGGTGCATTCGTTAGATTCAGTGCATACCTAAAAGTACCTAGTACAAGTTTTTATTTGAAAACAGAGTAAGTGCATTACTTGCCTGTAGAATGATAACTGACAAGGAAGATGAACTTCACATATCAGCCAATGAGAAGTGGCTTTAAAATTAACAGGATCAATAGCTAAGCAATATGAATTATTATTTTTTTCTTTTTTATTTTACCTCTCTCCATCTTTTAATTCCAGTATTTGTTAGCAGTAGCAATCTTACATCCAGAGTTGGTGGAACAGGATTTGATATTGAAGAGATACTGAAAATAAAAATCTGGTTTTGCATACTGTTATTTCTTTTTAAAAGATTTTTCTCAGCTTATAAAATAAATTTTTCAGTAGGATCTGGAAAACACAAGTCATCCACCCTCACCCACAACACAGGATACAAGTAAAGAGAGGAAAGGGGAAGAGAAGGGATCCTTTAAGCTTTTAAAATGTGTTGTTGGAAAATGTCATGCCATTGCTAAAGGAAGGCTTTTAAACTAGCTGTACTTACAGTGTTCCAGCTACAACTCAAGGAAACCAGTTCCTAAGTACCATCCCCAGTGCAACCAAGGAGCAACACCATTAATATCAGTGGGATAATCTTGACATTAATTTTTTTATACAAGAGATCAGAAACAAATCTCAAGAGTTCAACAGATAGTGCTCATAAACCAAAGTACATTTTCAGAGATTCTGTTTTCTTTCTTCTGGATATTCACCAGTAGGAGCCTGAGTAAATGTACCTGCATGGGTTATTAAGTATGACTATTTAGAATGATCAAATGTCATGCATAATTATTGCTCCTACTTGCTGTACCTTGTTTACTTGCTTTCCTCCAATGCCTTTTATTGAACGAAAAGAAAGGAAAAGCTAGAGTTATTTTTAATCTTTTTTTTAACAGCCTGATGCTTGTAAATAATATAATTAGTGTTTGCTTTTCATATGTTTTACAATGCAAAAAGAACTATTAATATTTAGAAAATAGTGAACTTCAAATTATTGGTTATTTCCTGCCCCAATACTATTGATATTAATACTTGACATTACATTAATTCCCATGGTAATCAAATATTACAGCAATATATGCAAGAAACATAATTCCACTAAGATGGAACTGGCAAAAGTCCAAGCAGCTCCTTCACAGAGTCCAGAAATTAGTTATGAAAAATAGTAGTTCAGCTTCTTGACTTCTCAATTATGGAGTGCTGTATGTAGTAAATCTTATCAAGGGATATTAAAAAAGAAAAAAATCTGTGTACAACCAAATCTACATGAGGTTTCTATATACAGCTTCACTGCCTTTGACTGTGGCAATGCCAGAAACAGGACGCTAAAGTATAAATTAGTTTGAAGACATGGGAGAATTGCATGGTTTGCTTAAATGAGAGCAGAATGCAGAGGTGTTTTCAAAACACACTATTGATCTCTTTTCAGGTGCCCAAATGTAGTAAGTAAACAGGCATAAACTGTCACACCTTCTTTGCCATTAATCATTTTCACCAACTAATTCTTTCTGCTTGAGATGTGATCTGTTGTCAGTGTACTTGCTCATTCATACAGGCCTTTGCCATCCAGACTACATTTGTACAGTAAGTCTCTATGTGAAGTTATAAACCATTGCAAAACACTAGGGAATACAGATTTCTTGATAACGGTGCACCTAGGAGGCGGATCACCAGCTCTCCTCACTGGGTACCTCAAGGTTGATGACATCAGTCTTCGCTTTCAAAGAATGAAACAGCTTTATAGCTGCATATCCAGAAAATTAATCTAAAGTTTTAGGAACCTGATCCTGAGTTCTCACTCCCAAGCATTACAAAGCTTACAATGCATAAAACTTGAATGAGTGGAGAGGCTGCAGAGACCTAAGTGTATAAATGCCACCACTCTGCTCAAAGAGCAAGGCACTATTCTTCTACCTCTTCGTCATTAACAAAGATTCAAACAAAGAAGATGTGAATTTCTCAAACCACATTCTAGCCTAGTAGTTCTAGTAGTTCTCTAGTAGCCTAGTAGTTCTACTAGTAACCTAGTAGTTCTCTACTACGCATATCTCTCTGCAGAGGGATTCAGAACAAGCTACATAAGATGTTAACAGAACTTCATGAAAAATTGCAAGATGCACAAAGATTCAAAGACTAGAGTGTTGAGAATAGGAGAAGATACACTCTCCTAAGGTGTCTCTTACCATCTCTGTTATAAAAATCAAACAGTACAAAAATATTTGAAGCAAAAACTTTAAGCTGTACCATAAAGGTTATAGCAGGCCCACAGGCAGGCCTTAAAGAAGACGTACTTTGTTTTCTTGTTCGGAACAGGAAGAACAATGGCCAATAGGGGCATTTTCATCCTATTCTTTTTGCAGAATCTATATTTCTAGAGAGGAAAGAGTTGTTAATTCTAGTTAGTGTTACCTCTTCTCTTTTTCTTCACTTTGCAAAAATGGTTCTTCTCTATGCTGTCAGGCAAAAAGTGAGAGAGAGAAAAAAAGTACATGAGCTCATATGGAGTGGGAACGTACAGGCTCATATGAATTGGAAACTGCCACACAGATACTTCCTTAATGGATTGGAAATTGTGTGAAAGTATTTTTTCACAGCAAGAGACCAAACCATTTGGAACAAGAACTAAAAGCAAGTTGCCAGCCAGGAGCACGGATCCGCAGACCCCCAGAGCAGTGGCTATAAAGAGTCACCAGTCTCTAGTGTATCTGAAACGTGGCAAAGAGATCTATTCATCTCTACAACCTCAGTGAATGAGGTTTTTTTAGTTATGCAAATAATCAGGTTCTTCTTTTGTGTGGGTGATAAGAGCAAAGCTTAATTCTGTGCACACCGGGGGAATTTTCGATTAGTCCTAGCTTGAGATCCTGTAGAAGTGACAAAGGGTACCATCTGCTTCACAGGCAATTTGTTATCCAAACCAGATTACAGCAATGAAGACCACAGAATTACTGACAACAGAACAGCAGTGAGGATAAAAAATGTTTTGTCGAAAAAGTGTTATAACTCTTCAAGGATCTTAGGTCGCTGGTCACTTCAGCAACATATTAGTCAACAAACAGATCAAAAAATGTATAAAATAGTAACAGATTCCAGTGTCAGATGCGCCATCGTATCGTTGAAAGGGAAGAGACATGTTACTTGCATTTCACAGATTTGTTGAGAATAGGTCCACACATTGCTCTCTGGTATGAAGGCCCACCTGCTCACCATCCAGGTGCTCTAACTCTCCCAGAGAAGGTAAGAGGCAGAAGAATATAAACATTATCAGGACAGTGCTCAGTGACAAGACTCCCAACGTGGCTGCTGTAACCACGTTTAATGTTCTGTGCCCTCCTGCCATCCTGTTTTCTGCACCAGGAAGCCATCTGTGTTCCCTACTCCCCACTCCCCTCTCTCCCTTTAAGCACACCTAGCTGCATCTACCACCACCAGTGCTGGCTCAAGATCTCTCACTATGCCCTCATCTCACCTTGCACCATTTATCAGTAGTCTAGACCCAATCCCAGGGAACACTCATGCTCTCCACTTCTTCCGTCTGCACTCATTCATGCTTGATTGATGCAATCCACAGTTTCTCGCCCTGAATCTTCCTTCAACATCCGACCAACGTATTCTGATTTCTGAAAAATCGCTGGCCAGAGAGTCTGTGCCCTTCCAATAGTCTGGATTCTCCACAGGTCAGACAATCTTCTCTATAGCAGAACAGTCAGGATTTATTTAGCAGCTGACTGCAGATATTATCACCCTGGAGGTGGGGGGAGACCTGTAATGTACTTAATTAAAAGTGTTACCTGTGTTTAAATTTAGCTTTTAACACTTCCCACACAAGTCCTTTTGGCCTTTCTTGTAGCCTGTCTAAAGCAAGTACTAAGGAAACTGCATCAGGCAGAAAAAGGAAGTTAACAGATGTTCACATCAAAGCATTGGAATAGCTTTGTCTCAGAAGCACCCTTTTGTCAGTCACTACAGAGAAACCCAGTGGGCTGCAATAGTTGCAGGGATTCTGCTACCCCATAATCTCTTCAAACCACGTAAACTCTGGTGGTTTGGGAGGGCTTCTTAGCATTGCTACCTGGCTTTAAATAGAGACCATGTACTCCATTCAAATCAGCGTCTTTTTTGATATATACATTTTGTGCACACGCATGTACACATATGTGTGCAAGCAGGCACACTCGTACAGGAGGGAAAAATTGAGAGAAAAAGAGAAAGAGTGTTTTTTGGTGAGCTGAGTGGTTATCTGAGGCAAGTTGTGAAGCAGAAATGTAGAATCCTTACCCTACTTCAGTCTGTCATATTAATAAACTTCACGTTTTTACTAATACCAGCAAAATCCCATACCTTTTACAGAAAACTAAACACAATAAACCTGATTTAAACTGGAAAGATGCTTAAAGAAGTTAGTTACATTTCTTTAATTTTAATTCTCTTTCAGAATTTCATTTCTATGTGAAGCTGAAACTTAGATTCAACATTGTCTTGGTTAACTTATTCATTTAAAATATGGTGAGTCCCATGGTTATCTTAAAGTAGGAAATGAATAACGAATGGATATCAATCTGATGGCTGCTGTCAATGTCACTGATGGAGGTAACAAAATATTGTACCTTTGAGAAGCAGTCTTTTAGATAACTGTTAATTTTTGCATTTTAATTTTGTAAAAGTGCTTAAAAATCACAGTTTGATGACTTTAAGTATAACTGCTTTCCACACATACAGTTTTTTCAAATGTCCTCCAATCTCTTTCCTGGAGGTTAAGGGCTTATATTTTCATGCTATAAAGCTGAACAATCTGTTAGCAGTGGTGGAGATAATCAGCTGCTTCTCAGATAGCCAGCAACATGCACTGAATTTTATTAATATGCCAATGAAAATGCACCTCCCTTTTATGGGAAAATGAGGCCAGTCTACTGGTATGTTAAATTTGACTCCTGGAGCCTAACCTCTTCGACACAGATGTCAGCACAATTGCCTAATTTTCTGGTCAAAATAAAATCTCTATTTCATAATAGAAAATTTCATTGTATTGGGGAATCATGACATTGCACACTAGATTTTACAGCAGCAAGTCCAGAGTGCCAATGGTCTGTTGGAGGCAAAACAAATAGCCATTGAATTTAATAATCACACCATCTGGAGTTCAGACATTCACTATGAAAAGAAATGAAGATATATAGCAAAGAAGAATGAATGGCATCGAAGACTAAAAAAAGAGCAGACCTCATATGGGCAAGAGACTGATACAATAAAGTTAATCTAAACAAAACCTTTCAGTTTAGATAGCAAGTTGTATCAAATAAGACATCTATTTCCTTCATGTTAGCCTATAATCTCTGAGCAGTTTTTTCCTTTTTTTTTTACAATCCAAATGACCGATTATTGTCAAGAGACCAGTTTCAGCAGCATTTACTTTGTAGTGTTCATTGAGTTTCTTTTCGTATTCCATTTTTAAAATCCTTCCTCCAGCTGAGGGAACATAAACCCAGTGCTCCTTCCACGTACTCAGAATAGGATTTTGTTTAAAGCAACACTTGGGTGCAAACTGACATAGAAGTCTGGCACTCTGCATACATCATCTTTATTTTTTTGTTTATTCAGGTTAATTGACTGATTTTCTGTCCAATATCAGATTTCTTCCTCTTCACTTAGAAGTTCTTTCTCTAATACAGGAATTCAGCCTTCACTGAACCATCTTTAAGTACTAAAGTTCTTCATTACAGCAGTCCATGTCCACTGCAGTATAGAATAAAATCTTGTAAATAACAATGTACAAGGTAGACAAAACTACCTTAAAGCAAGACAGTGAATATTAGTTTTATTCTTACCTTCTCAGGGAGGATCTCTGGCTCACTTGTGGCTTGGATAGCCACAAAAGTGCATGTGTTGAGGGGGAGTCCTCTCCTCTCCTCTCCTCTCCTCTCCTCTCCTCTCCTCTCCTCTCCTCTCCTCTCCTCTCCTCTCCTCTCCTCTCCTCTCCTCTCCTCTCCTCTCCTCTCCTCTCCTCTCCTCTCCTCTCCTCTCCTCTCCTCTAGATTAAGTAGTAAACATGGGATTAGCCACATTAGTCAACTATCCCTAATGCATTAACAAGCTCTTCCACTCTACATTAGCCTTTTTGTATTCCACAGAGACCGAAGATTTACTCTCAACTACATGATCGGAGATCAGAACTGATAGTAGTAATTCACTTTTTTTCTGACAACTTTGCAGCCTATTTTCCAAGAAGACAATGGTGGAAAACTCCCACTGCCTCCAGATGCAACACAGCTTCGCAGGACAACCTGCCTGCTCACCTGGCTTGAAAGAGCTGATCTCAAATATTAGTTTTAAGCCTTTACCCTTAAACCTCACTCATGGTGATATCAGTGGGATTTCTGTGCGGAAAGGGATAATTATGGTGATTGTTTAAAAAACCAAAAAGTCTAAAAAGAACAAATGAAATTACTATGACGATTTTAATTTTCCAAAGACTGAAATCATACCTTTTCTTAGAAAGCATACAATTCCACACATATTCTCGACATTTTTACTTTGTCTGTTAATGCATTTTTTGTTTTGTTTTTTTTTTTGTGTTAATGTCCATATACCAGGTAGCATTAACGATGTTTCATCCATTTAAAACTTATAAGGATATGATAAGGTTAACATAACGTAGCATAACGTAATGTAGCATAACGTAACATAGCATAGCATAACATAACATAGCATAACATAATGTAACATAATATAATGTAACATAACGTATAGTATAGTATAGTATAGTATAGTATAGTATAGTGTAGTGTAGTGTAGTGTAGTATAGTATAGTATAGTATAGCATAGCATAGCATAGCATAGTATAGTATAAGCAAGGTTTGTAAGAAAGAAGTAACAGTACCTTTGGGGGTGGGGGGAAGATTTATATTTTGGAAAAATGTTAGAACAAGCTTTTTTTTTAACTGGTAGAGAGACTTTACAAACCTTACATCTTATGTGACCAGTTCATGTTAAAAGGACAACTAATATATATTTGAAGTTAAAGGACTAAAGGACTTTCAGATACACAGTCCTTCCTAAAGGTGAAGAACATGTGGAAGGGCCTTTACCTTTTTTCTTTCCCAGCTTCATTAATTGATCAAATAGAAGTGATTGACCCTTCTTCTAAATCTCACTTTAAATGCATTTGAAAATGCTTTTCGTGTTATAAAAATAACTGCTACAGACAGCAAAGAATAGAGATCCAAACAAATTTTGTGAAAGGGAGATTTTAAACATGTAATAAGCTTCTTTATCTTAAATTAAGCCTTCTCTTTTAATTTTGTGAGCAAGGAAAATCCATGTAGTCAAATGTCTAGTATAATAAAATTATTTTCTCACTTTATCTTGATTTTCATTTAAGAATTATTATAAAACTTGAGAAAAGCGTGATCAAATTGAAAACAAAACCAAAATTCTACTGCAGCCAAAATAAGCAAACAATAGCAAAAATACAGTGACATGATTCTTTCTCCTCATAACATAAGGAATACATTATCAAAGCTCTTTTAAAATGTGTTTGTGTTGTGTATTTCTCCAAGTTTTCCAGTTATTTCTTGCTTTCAGGAGTTACCATTTCTTAACGGAGCAGAGGTATGTGATGTATGTGGTCAAGGTACAGAAAATGAAACCCTGACAAGCCTAAAACTTGACAACCAGACTTAACAGAATTCACAGCACCCCAAAAGTGGCATTTGTGTTATCTGGGGTGGGGGGGGGAAGATGATGCTTGTTAAGTAGAAATATTTCAAGATTATGCCATAACTGTAGTTAATAAACTGCAGTATATCAATATGATGAATGTGCATGTATACTTTGGGTTGACTAGGAAAACTAAGATAACAATGTGTTAAAGAGGTATAGGTTAGAAAATGGCTGAAAAAATGCAAAGAATTGAACATAAATTGTATGTTTAGACTGCAATTTTTGAGGGATGTCTCTGCAGAATGTGAGGGGGCATTTTAAATATTTTTATATCACTGTTTAGTGTATTCAAAAGATAAATAAGGTTTATATTTATGGACACAGCGCAATGAGACAAGAGCTTCAGCTTGTTCACTTTTAATGGCAAGGGACTGTTAGCATCTGCTTCTCAGTTTCTGCTGAAATCAGGCCATGGCCTTCCCGTTACAATTTTAAAGCAATTTTAGATGGGTGAACCTAGCAAATTAAGTGTTAAAACCTAGTCTTATCTGTCATTCAACACCATTCTGCTCTTTTCCTCTATCTTTTCAGCAAATAAAGCTTAATGTCACCACTTAGCCCAAGACAAATCCTAAAACAGGGCACAATTGTTAGACCCTAAAAAAAAAATTCTAATAGCTCAATATTACTCCCACCAATTTTAGTTTATAATAGCGTATGAAAATGAATTGGAATTATCCTTGAGGATTCAAAAGACAAAACATTAAACCACTGTGAAATT
This sequence comes from Chroicocephalus ridibundus, assembly GCF_963924245.1. Lineage (NCBI taxonomy): Eukaryota > Metazoa > Chordata > Aves > Charadriiformes > Laridae > Chroicocephalus > Chroicocephalus ridibundus. The sequence continues at coordinate 90,689,438 of NC_086284.1, read as the reverse complement.
TTAGAACCTGTTAAGTGGCTGAGGAGAAAATACAAGGAAATTTATTCATTTTCCAAGACGTAATGAGAGAAAACAGGAGGAAATAATCAGTTATGAGAGGAAGAGAACTGAATTATAGAAGAGGAAAAGAAACATCAAAAAGGTGAAATAATAAAAGCTACCTGAAAATTTGTTTTTAACTTGTTAACCGCAATAATCTAATGGCCAAGGTACAATTGCCTACTTCATTTTATCTTTTCCTTGTACAATTATGTGGTGTAAATTCTAATATTATATATAGTTTTGTCAACTACTAGTAATAACACAGAGCTACTCTGCATCTAATGAGTTATCTATGACCCTAGAATAAAATGCCTCATAGAGTAGTAAAGGCAGGGGATGATAGCAGAAATCTTCAAAGTCCACATGCAGAACAACACAGGAGACCCCTGGTCTCTAAGTAACACTACTGATAGTGTGGTCTTGAGAGCTGGGTAAAACTAGCAATTGGGTTTCTAAAGAGAACAAAGAACAAGTATCTAGTCTGCATAAAGCACTCCATGTATAGAAAAATTGGTTGTAATGTGGACTAGCAGACACGTGAACAAAGTGCAAGTTGCAAAGAGTGTTCTCAAACATACAGAAATGACCCCAACAAAACCCAAGACACTGCGACAAGAAACCGTCAGCATCAGCAGCATACTCCTTGCAGAGAATGATTTGGGTTGCTGATGACTCAATGAAGATTCCCTTCCAGGATGAAACTGTCAATCTTAGGACACAGGGGAGCACTAAAAGGATGAGCATAACACCAGAGAAAGGGGTAGATACTGGCAAGTTTGTGAATATATCATTTTAACTGCATATAATTTGAACTAGAACTGTTAACATCACTGCAACTGAAAGAATAATCGTTCTTTAATTAGATTGTTAAGACTTCATTAGGCTAATAGTAAATTATTACCTTTGCAAAAACAGTGTGTTCCTTTTGTTGACAACTAGATTTCTAGTGTAACAAATTGGTGAAAAGTCAAGAAACCTCTTATGTAAATTGGTTGCAATAAATTGGTAAAACACCTCTGGGGAGAGGAGGGAGATCATGTCAAATTATTGATCAGAAAGTTCCTTCTCTTGCTCGCACCAATTTACTATGTCTATGGGAGTGTTTCTGTAGTCACCTGGTTCTTGTGCAGGGGTTGATGCACTTTTCATGAGGAAATACAAGAAGAGATGTGAAGCTTATACACATCATGCTTATGCAATATGGATGCCACCATGACAGAGACAGCTTTCATTAGTTACATATACCATAAATATGGGAAGACCAAGGAGCAAGCTTTAACCTACAACTCTCAACTGTCAGCATAAGTATTACTTCAACTCAGCAGAAGAGGAGCAGTAAGTCAAAGCAGTTTGTTTTGAGTTCCCTCTGTCTAAACTATGCAAGGTTTGGGATCTTATTTCAAGCTATTTCAAAGCTGCCCAAAACCCCTAAGTGTTCTGAAGGCGAGAGCAATGGAGGAGTACCAGCCACACAGGCTTTTGGACACTACCACCTGAAAGCATACAGGTCATATTTATGATTCATGCTGCTGAAGAAAGAACATACTTTCATTTTCTAACTTTGGTTCTTAGTGCCTTATTGTCCCATAGCAAATCAACAGATACTTTCATTAATTCAAAGACAAACATGAAAATGTTCTCCAAATCACAGAAGGGTTAAATTTTTTCATTTTTATTTTCAGAAGAGTTCTGAATTACTGATTTAATAATGGGTCCATTTTCATTTGTAAAACACTAAGTTCATTGATCTAATCAAATTATGGTTAGAGACAAAAACAAGTTCTAACCAACAGTGAGAAAAAAATTTTGAAATATGGAATTATCATGTGATCGACCATTTAAAAAAAAAAAACAAACAACATATGTAAGCCACTAAAAAAGCAGTACGAAGAGGAATGATGGTCTTCTCTTCACCAGCAGAGATTACTACAAAACAATGTTATGTTTCTGACATGACCGAAGGATCCATGGATTTATTCAGGGATGTACTTCTTACTCTGCTGGCTTCGTAAGTTTAGGTTATCCCCACATCTCTCTCTTCTTTTGCATACTTTGGACACATGCATACCCTTCAAAATTGAAATGTTCCCTGTAGTGGCACAGCATTTAGTGATATTCATAGCAAAATACATGCAGATAAGACAGTATTTTGTTTAGTATACTTGTGTCTCATTTCAACCATGCAGTGCAAAAATGAGTGCATCTGGATGAAGATTCTACGCCAATCGTTAGGCACATAAGAACCTGTTGAAAAAAATCTGTGAGTTCCCAGATTTGAACTTTTTAACCCTACTCTCCTTACTCTATTCAGATTAAAACTGTTGGTTCATACCCTCCTTTTTTCCATTTCCTTGTTCTGCTGTCACCCACAACGTCTGTCAGCCAAGCAAAAGCTAATAACCATGTGCCAGCCTCAAATGAGACAAGATTCATGATCAAACTATAGGATTATCTTTGCATTCTGTGCAAGAGCACTTGGAGGGTCACATAATCACTAGGATATTACCAAAAAATTATCACCGTTGCCTGTTACGTGAGTGTGAAAACAGTTACCACCCTATCACCGGCCAGAGGCAATAAATGACATGCACATTAAAGCAAGTGCCTATACATCACAGCTCTGCTTATCAGCCTTAAGTGGGAACGGCAACATCAGACAGTACCTGTTCTTTGGAAGCTGGCATGTCTAAGACTGATTCTAAGTCCAAGACAGACATTTTCCAGATACTTCAAAGATGTTTACAATTCATTTCAAATGCCACTTATGGGCATCTGAATTATACATCTAGCATGCCTAATTATTACACGGGCCATGCCATAATTCTATTTATCTCTTAGCTGTAATTAATTTTAAATCAGGTCACCTTATTTATGGATTAGCCAAAATAATTATGTCTTGAAAACTATTATTCACTGAAATCATCTTCTGCCATTATTTCTGTGCTCATACTCTTGGCCTTTTCTAGCCTCTCTTAGACTCCACACCGGTGCATAATTCTGCTTTTCTGAAAGGCTGGAGGTTGCAGCATTTCTTATTTTTAGGAGCCTATCAAGGATTTTAAATTATGAAACCTCTAAATAGTAGGGAGTTTCTTCTGATGTCTTTGGAAATCTTAATGTTTCACACATAGAATTGCATTAATGTTTTAAGTAAATCAAAACTTTGCAAATATCCATTAACTCTTTTTATACTTCTGACCCTTATATTTACTTAATTTTAACTTAGTTTTCATCAGCTAATGAGCATCATGTTAAAATCATAGAATAAGAGATTTATAAGAAATGTTTATTCTAAGTAAAATACGTCAGTCGCTGGCAATGCAAGTTTGCTGAACAGCTGCAGAACAATCCACTTTTTATGCTACATGGTCTTTGGACTTCTTCAGAGCTTCCCCACCTCTGTAAGGCAGAAACACTTCTTTCTTACAGGCCAGATGTTCGCTGTAAAGCATGTGAAAGCATGCCACCTAAATCTGGGTTGTAGTCCCTTGAACCATATCCCCCCTCCCTACCAAACTCTGTCTGAGGTCTGTTTGATAGACACAGAAGGCAGGACTAAATTTGCTTAGTCCTGATAGCCAAGATAAATGGTATTTGGCACCTGGAACTTCTCCTTCTGCCTAAGATCATATAGCTTGACAAAATTCGCGACTGACGCTAAGTCGTATGTACCATGATGTCACATCTTTTTACTCAGAGTTGAAGTAATTTTACGTACCAAGATAGTAATAACTTTCACTAACAACATCATTTCTTTTACAGTCTGTGGCTGAAAATATTAGTAATGAGTTTATTTGACATGTACAGTTACAGTGTCGGGGAACAAGACTTGATGACTCAGGAGCTCCATTCCTGGCCTATGTCCCTCTCCACTAATACCAGACAAGCCATAGCTGACTTGCAAACAGTAAGGTCAGTACCTAATTATAATTCTGCAGACTTTCTATTTCTTTAATTACACATGTGCTTAAAACATTAGCCCTCTTACCCACACTCAGTCAGCATACAGTTCAGAACCTTCAGGTGAATAGAAGTTGGGATAATTGGGTTCCCAGTTTTAGGGTCTGTCAGAGACACCTCATTTCAAAGAAGAAATTTAATTCATTTGCTTGTTAATTCCATATCTTTACCACAGTTCAAGGATACTTCAAAATTCATGCAAATAGAATTGTAATCTTAACAGTATATGAAGTTATTAATGCTATTTGTACTGGGGATAGACAGATTGAATGTGAGCAAGCCACAGAAAACAAAACTCTTTCTCCACCCCCCACCCCCCAATCCAATTTAAAAAACTAAAAAAAAAAGGGGGGGAAGGAAAAGATGATAGCTTATAGCTCCTGAAACTTAATAAACAGCTCTAGCGGCGTATTAGCATCAGCTTGTTGTGGCAGTAGGATCCCTGACATGATCAGACTGGGAAACTGACAAATTTATGGAGTTCTGCATGCTTATTCTTTGAAATGTAGAGCCCACAGAGGTAATCTGTGGCTCCCACAATGCGAGTTACAATGGGCCTCTCATTGTATTGCTGTGAGACAATTAAAAAGAAAAACGACTCTTGTTTTTTTTTTTTTTTAAATTGCAAGTTAGTCAATCTTAGCAGCTGCTATGATTAAAAATCTTTCATAATTGGCTGGTAGGCTGGTATTTTTAAAAAAGGAAAGACCACTCCGGAAGACACATAACTCTTTTGTCTTATTCCATTACTACCTATTTGCTTCTATAACATGTACTCAGTTTTCCTTAGAACAAGTAGGAATCCAACAGAGCTGTAACACAATAATACAAAAAAATGCATCAAAAACCATTTAGATAAGGTGAACATAGTGCTGCAGTCTAAAAGGGTAGTGACTATGTGCTGTAAAGTGGTGGGGTTTTGCATGCTTGAGCACCTGCTACCTAGAGCATTGAATGCTATCATGTACCACATGGGACAATCTACATGCAGCGTTTACATTGCGTTTTATTAAAGAAACAGTTGCATTTTGTATTGCACATTTAAACATGGCCAGAATATGCAGAATTTTTTATCTGGGTTTGGAATTAACTTTTCTATATTTCTGTTGCTGACAGGGAGCCACAGTGGCCGGGGAAGGGGAGCAGGGGAGTGCGAGTAACAGCAGGGCAACTGGCCTCACCTCCCGCAGTGCCCAGCAAAGCCAGCAGAGATGGTGGCTGCTGGGGTCAGCCCAGAGGCCAGGGCAAGTCCACAGTGGTGAGGCAGGTCCCAGGTCAAGCCAGGATGGAACATCTGCAGGTCACCTCTGCGGCCCAAGTCAACGGGGTGCCTGGCCAGGCAAGGCACAGCTGCAACACAACTGCAATGGGGCTCTGGTGGCATCTGAAGGGAGACCGGCTGCTAAAAAGCTGTCCCCAAGTGAAGCTGGAGGAGCCCTGCCAAGGCCTTTCATCAGAGCTTTCTTGAAGAGCCTTCTTCACAAAGTGGGACCCCCTCATCATCTTCTAGGTGAGCCCTGAAACTCCTGGAGGGGGAATGTGCTCAGGGCCCTGACATGCACCTCTGCTCTGCACAATTGTGATAGACAAACCTTCAGCAAGCGCTTCTTATTTCTGTCAGCTTTCAAGGTCCTTAAGCTTTTACACAATGGAGCATGAACTTCAGAAGATGTTGGTTTTCAGTGTACAGAAATAAAGGGAAGATGGAGAAGCAATGTAAAAAATTCTTCAATATTTTTCTGCATTAGTAGCTTTTATCACACATTCTTTTTCATAAGGAAAATATTGGTTCACTAAAAGAATACATCCCTGAGTATTTGGGCAGGCTCTGTAACAGTATTAATTGACTTCTTTTTCCCTTTGCCACAAGTCCCCGTTAATAAACTTCATGTGATCCCTTAAATTAGGAAAAAGAAAAAAAAAGCAAGACTTGGCACCTTCCCACAAAGACAGCAATCTTTCTGATAAGGGATATGAAATATTTGGAAAGAAGACAGGAGAGAAATAGATTCTTGGGAGAGATTGTTTGGAAAATCCTTCCTAAAGAAGTTTGTCACTAGATTAGATGAGTTTGGTAAAGGCCAGGGATGGGATAAAGATCTGAGGGGTAACTAAAGTGGTCTACAGAAAATATTTGAAGTTAAATAGTGAAAAGTGTAGGGTAGGCAACAAAGGCAACAAAAGCACATGGGCTGTTATGCTGTCTGCGTTCTTGGGTCATATGGGGAAAACTGGCTAAGGAGGAGGAATGACAGCAAGCAGTGTGATTCTTCAACCTCAATGGTGAAGCACCAGATCCTCCAGTGTATGCAAGGAGGCTTGCACACAGACTGGCCTGCAAATAATGTTTCTTTACAACACCAACAAATACCCAACAATACAAAACACAACATCTCAAATACCTTCAAGTGAAGGAAGACATCTGTGGACAACGCAGACCCTCAAGCAATGGTAGTAAGAAAAATTAATTGTATAGTTAAGCTAACATCTTGAAAAGTAAAATAATAATAATAATTAATAATAATAATAATATAATGGGTCTATAGGCTGCTTCTGAGGCACTTAAATGACTCTTGTGTCAGCAGGACCTATGGCATGATTTTTTTATAAGTAACTTCTTTAGGAAGCTTTATTGTGGACTCCAGGCAATCAAGTCTAGCACCTCTCAGTTGGAAGGTGTATTATCCAGCCTTTAAGCAGATCAACTGCTTTTGGAAAGCTTTTCAGGAAGTACAAATACAGGGCCAATAAATCTTTTTTTCCCTCAAATACAGGACGTTCATTTCTGATTCATAAAGTTTGTATACAGTAGCATAACTTCTGATCTTATAAGACTTAAAGAAACTCCAGGCTCTTTAATGGGGCTAATTCAGATTGAAATTGCTGGCAGTAAGATTGAGAGGAAACCATGTTATCTATATTCCTTCCTTCATACCAAGAATGTAAAATATGAAACCATACTTACACCAAAGTTTGCTTGTTCTGTTACAGAACCTGAAGACAAGATTGTGTGTCTATTATTCCAGCATTATCCCTTTTACTGTTGGGGTTTTTTCTAGTTCACAAGGAAGCTAGCCATGCTGAGCTATGTGATCATAAGACATACTCCTTCATAATTTTCTTCTATTATATGCAAAAGTGTAAAGGGCTTAATATTATCACAGTATATTGCTACACAGGAAATGAAGATCTTTTCTCTCCAGATTTTGTCTGAACATCTTCATTAGGCTAGCATTCTGAAAACTCAGCAGGCAGTGTATTTTATTGAGAAAGGGACTAAAATAATGTTAACAGAATTTAGTATAGCTGCAAGACAAGTTATTAAAGTGCCTAGAACATAGTAGAAGTATGCAAATGTTTTAAAGCATTTTAAATATTAGAATATTAAAATATATATTAAAAGGCAAAAAAAAATTAATTCCTTTTTCCTGTCTATGGATAGTGGTGTTGAAATCTTCTATCAAAAAATTCCTAATCCAAGTCTTCAGATATGGTGTCAGTAGCAACTTTTCAAGGAAAAGGTAGGGTATAGGTATGAGACGTGGTTATTTGCCAGAAACTATTTTAAACCCATTTTATCATATGTGTCTGAGAGTTACATCAGATCAATTCTCCTACAGTAAGAGCTAGGGTTCCCCTATGTCTCTTTTGAGGCAGTGTACACACTTCAGCGCTCAGGTCTTGTGACTTTATTCATTGTGACATGAAGTCCTATAAGTGCATGCATTAGTTAAGTGGGCCAGGGACTCTGCTGTGCATGCCAGTTCCAATCCTTAATAATCCCTTAAGAGCCATTTAGATGTGGTGTTAGGGGATACAGTGTAGGGGAGAACTTTGTAGAGTGGGGTTGATGGTTGGACTCAGTGATCCCGAGGGTCGTTTCCAACATAAAAGATTCGATGATTCTATGATTCTGTGATTCTATACCCACCCTTTTTATCCAACAGGTCTGGCTGAGAGGGACACCTGTGGTTCTTCCCATCAGATGGGTTATGCTCGATTGCACACACCCATCATACAGCCAAAATACCTGGATGGACAGCACTTTTGGTTATATTCAAACTTAGTTTGGACAGCAATTTATCAACTGTAGCCCCTTGCTTGGGGACTTATTGGCTATGTTGTGCCTTTTCTGCTAAGCCATGAAGGATTTTAACTATTTACTTCTCACTTTAATCCAACCTGACAAGAAGTTATGTCCTGTGTAACAAACATTCAATTTGCAGCATACTGACCAAAGTCAATAGCACCAAAACACTGAGCACAAGATACATAAAACAAATTCACATTTTGACCCTGACCATTTTTGGTGGATGACCTTAGATAGATGAGGAGACATTCTTGGACCACTGCATAGATCCTTATGGCTCACAAATCCTTATATCAGCTCTCTTCATGCAGAATAACTAATCTTCATCAATTGTTAATGCAGGGAAAGAACAAAATCCACAGGTTACTGGAAAGAAGGCTTTTTAAGGGATAGAAAAGAACTATACACTGACAGGATTCATGACTGAGCACCCCAAACTGTTTTCTATCAAGAATAGCATTTGCATTAATGAGATATTTTACCACCAGCAAAAGAGCATCAGCTGTTGCCACAGCAGCCTGCCTTTACCCGCTCCAAGGGCAATTCAGATGTTCCTGTGACACCCCTGCACCAGTCTCTGGTGCTTAGCTCCCAGCAAGAACAGAAAGAAATGCAGCAATTGCTCACTATGCCAGCAGCCTCTCTGCTTGCCCCTTAATGTTAGGTTAAAATGAACCGTGATTACCATATGGGAATCCTTTGGCTTATGGATTCAGATAATACTTAATGAGAATAAAAGTAAATAGTGTTAGGTGCAAAACAAGGAAAAGAATAGAAGGCTGCATGATATGTGAAGATATTTTTCTTTCTTTAGAAAATCACTGCGAGGCATGAATAGGAAAACCAGTGGGATCCACAAAACCCATTTCTTGTTTCAAGGTAAGGACCAGTTACTTTGGTTTATTATAGCACAGCAAACATCCACTAGCTCAAAAATTGTTGTAAATGCTAGGAAAATGTCCTATCATGCAAAGGAATTAAATGCATAATAACCTGTACATCATGGACCTAAAAGTAACAGCTGCCCCCGAAAAGTGAGCTTTATGGTGTGTCCCTGCTAAAGCAGTCAAGATCATCTCATATGTGTACGCAAATGTAAGTTTGTGACATGTAGATTTATAAATTCTGATTTACACAAGAACAGTGTAATTTCTCTGTGATTAAGGAATAATAACAAGTCACACTAATTGTTGCAAAAAGTGGTATCATATACCTCGCAAGCTGTTCCATAGCTTTGATTGAAAACCTATTTTCTAGAAAAACCTGAAACCGAGTTGTTACTTTGAAACAATTTCTCTCCTCTTCCCCAGCATTCCCCCACAAATAAGGTATCCAAAGAAATATCTCAGTTCTTAGCAACCAAGTAGGAATTACAATTCCATCACAGTACCTCTGTAGTAGTACACAGCAGTTTTTCAGATGAACTCTAACTAGGAGAATCAGAATAGATATAACATCCAAATTAATTTTACTAATTCAGTTCATAATTAGTATGTCCAATTTGATTATGGTACCATATCATCAAGATAAACAGATATGCAATTCTACATTCACATAATGCTAGACTCAATTTTAATATATTTATATTTTTAGGTTTCACTCACAGTAAATCAGTGGGATACTGAAGAAATGTTTTTGATCTGACGCCCAGTATTAAATTAGATCAAATACTTACTCTCTAAATTTATTGCAGCAGATGACATCGTCAGCTATCCAATTATTTTAGTACTATTTGACACAATGTAATTTAAAAAGACCTTGTATGAAGGCAAAGCACTTAATAATTCCCCAACAAATGAATCCCTTTGGTGCAATACTCAAAGGCATGAGGATAAAAAAAAAAAAAAAAACCAGCCTCTTCCAGATCAGCATGATGTTGCAGCAAGTACCAAGTACTTTTTGCTCTGTTAATACAAGCGACTTGTTTTAACTTGACATTTACCTGACTGCATAGGAAATGGATTACATTCCTTCTGTATGATACTGTTTGATAACGCTTAACATCAGTTGTTTGGCAAACCAGGCATCACTTGCCTGTTAAAAAGTATATATGTAAGCTACAGAGCTGCCTGCACAGTAAGGGTAAAATCCAGGAGCCATTCAAAAAGCGTGTACTAATATGGTCAAAATTTGTACAATTTACCATGCTTCTCGCGTAGCAGGAAGTAAGGTGGCCGAGGCAGCGTTTGTGTGATAAATCTTAAAAGCTGTGCAGCTTAACTAAGAGGCTTTATGAAACAGAACATCTAAGAGAGAAAAGCCTAGAAGACAGCAACCCCCACGGAAGAATCCTTGTTTGAATAACGTTGAGTCAGAGCTGACTAAGCCTGCTTAAGCTACCATATAAGTAACCAAATGCATAGCAAGGAAAATAAGTGGAAGAAGAACTGAGTGTCCTGGGATTTCTATTAAAACAGATCAATATAGGATTATGGACATAAAAAAGCATTTGCCATTTCAGCATGAAAGCAGAGATTTCTTAGATGCCTACTGAATAAGAAGGCAAGCAATCACCAGAAATAATTTTGCTTGAAGAAGTCTGCATGTTTAAAAACATGAACCAAAAATAATTAGGAAGACAAATGACCAGATTCCAGTAATATCTAGATAACCTGCAGTTGTGGATGCAGGGTGTGATTCTCCTCCGGCATATCCAAAATTATATGTCTCAGTTATAAGCATGAAGATGGTATCCAAATGCTAGTCACCACAAGATATAGGACAGTGGTGTCTTCAAAATATATCTCTGAAAATTGTGTTTAATCATTTCAGTCTGCAAGAGCTCCATCAGCATTTGGGCAGGGGCAAGGTAGGATATAACTTTATCAGTCATTTCCTATAGTTGAGTTGTATTTGCTTTACCAACTGTAACCGGGAACCACAGACAAAGCTCAGAGCTTGTGACAAAAATGAATATCTGTTGATAAGTATCACAGGCTTTTCCTCCTGGGTGATGACCCAATTAGCTTCTTAATCATTTCCTAACAGTACATTCTTAATTTGCTGGGAGATGTGAACATGCATGCATGATTACAGATAGTCACTGAAGCACGTGACTGATACCAGACAGGTTCTAGCCAGCAAGTCAAGAAAGCTGCAGTTAGGAATAGGCTGAAAATCAGTATATTTTGTACTGTCAAAGTAGGAATATTTTGTATTTATGTCATACTATTCAGCAGAAAGTCAGGACTTTGATTCCTGCATTTAGTAGAGATGGCAGTTCACACCATCAATTTGGTTGCACGCCATGCTGGTTACCTGTAAAGAAACACACATTTAGAAGGATCAGGGAATTCTCAGTATGCTCCAGTTATTTCCATGATCGTCTGTCCCATTTTCTTTCCACTACCCCTATTACTGAAGGGTGTGAGTACTGTGTTTATGGTGTCCAGAATCAGTGGTGACCTCTACGCTTGTCTGTGCAATGTGTACGCAATGGCTGGGTAGACATTCCAGCCTGCTCCGTGAGAACCAGCTCACATCCCCAAATGGCACTCTGCCTTGCCATCCAAGTGGCATGGGTTTGTACTAGCTCACTGACATTTCTTTCTTTTAACCTGTCGTCATTATACATCAGAGATACTGATTTTGAGGAATCAAATTGCTCCTTAGTGTAATATTAATAACAATCCCAAATCCCTTTCTTTCCTGCAAATGTTTCACAACTGCAACTGATTACAAGGAGTAAATCAAATAACATTTCACCAAAGTCTCTTTTCTTTAGTCAAATGGTAAAATTCCTCAGGAGAAGTCTTAGTTAAAAATGTAGTTACCCATTATGTTTTACAGCCTTGTTGTTCTCCCAGGGGAGAATTGGGAAGTAAAAATAAAGCACTAGAAAAATTTAACTTCACATTAGTGAAATCTCAAATAGCACTAAATTAACAGGAGTTGCAAAAGGCAATGAAAACTGACAAACAGAGAAGTACGTGTTACTGAAAGTAAGTACATTATTCTTTTTTGATTTATACTCCCTTTGGCTAAATGTGAGTTACTGCAATGCAATGTGAGTATTTTCAACTGATGTTACTCTGTTATATTTTATTGCAGATATGAAGGGAACAGCAATATATTGTACCACAGTACAGAAACTGATGATCTATGCATACTACCTAAAATAGTCTTACTTTGGACTTAGAAATTTTGAAAGCTGCTGGACTCAAGGGGACCTAGGAATGACATTGAACAAAAAATTACGCATTAGTTTGCAATGCACTGTGGCTGCCAGAGGAGCCACTTTGGGGCCACTTATGTAAATGTTTCATGCCAGAAACCACGGAGCTAATATTCTCTTTCTAAATGACTCTGTTATGTGGATTCTCAGCCTGATGGTTATGAACAGGCATGAGAGTCACAGCCTCTTTGACCTTCCCTTTACTATAAATAGAAGGGAGATAACAATTAAATGTATATATGTGGGACGGTGGTTCAATATTGAAATGTCAACAGTGATACAGAAAAAAGTGAGTATTGTTTCTCAGAGAAGTTTGTATGGAATATTAGCAAAATCACATTGCCCAAACCAAGAAAGAAAATGCAAAGAGCAAAAGTAACTGCAGATACTCTAAAATTTGGTATATTATCGCATAACAATGCAACAAAAGTTAAAACTAAACTGATCTACTGAGGGGAACAAGATTGTTCTTGGATTTCTGGAGAGAAGCCCAAGTTCAAAACATTTTTCACAGAAAGGGATATTCCTGTACTGAGGATCTTTGTTGCAGTGAAAGTGAATTTTCACTTTCTTGACTTTTTCCTGCTTCATCATTGTGAGTAGCTGTTTAATTTTATAATTTTTGCAATATGCATTTGCATTTTTGCAATTGCAAAATTTAAAAGTTTTGCAGTTTTTGAAAACGATCAAGAGTCTCTTCCAGTCATGCTCAGATTCCCATACAGGTAAGCAGAGTCCATTTCTTGTCTACAGGTCAGTTGTCACTTATATAAAAGGGGTGATGATGCAACCTCTCTACAGAGCATAGGCTAGAAAACCAGTAAAGGGCTGACATTGCCTCAGGAGAAAACAGTTCAATTTAACACAGCAAGAATAGTATCATTACAGCTGAGGAAGTTCAGTGCAGTACTCCTGCTGGGCACAGAGAGAATGGGACAGCTCTAACAGTTGTGGGGCTGCAGCCAGGTCACTGGACCATTCTCACTCCTCCTCCAGTAGCTGCCGTCTAGGCAGCAGCTTCCTGGGGTCTACCTGACACTGGGAAAGGGCTGACAGCGCCAGCAGCAACCACAGCCTCCTGGGTCCTTCCCAAGGAGGGCTGAAGGAAAGCATCCCCTAGGCTTGGGCTAGCCTGTGGGCCTCCTGCCCAACCAGACTGCTTAAGAAGTAATAAAAAACTAATTTCAATAAAAAAGTTAAATTAAAGCGTCTTTAAATATTGCGACCTGTTGTCTGTAAAAACTCTCCAAACCACAGAAGACAACAAAAACACTTGATAGGTAGTGCAGGGACTCACATTAAATCTACAGGACTCTCTTTTCACAGGGAGCTTTACACTACAAAAATGTCTATTAGGGGAAGAGGCCTTTGATTGCCTGAAGTCAGCCTGAATCGAGTTTGGGGACCTAGCTACTCAAACATTATTTTTCTGCCTGCTTTAAGTAGGCAAGGATGATTAACATTCTGCTGTTATTTACTTGACTTTTACTAAGGTTATATGTCTATGCCAAAGGTTATCTCAACTTATTTCTTCTGCTGACTGCTTTTATTGAGGACTACGTCTCTTGACATTAAGTGAAAAGCCGTGCAGTAGAAGGAACGTAAGCAATTGCACAGAGTATTAACTTCTAATATGGCATAAAGCAGCTTTGATGAAATGTGGACAGTTGAATCCAGAGCGCTAATTATTCTTGTTTCAGATAAAATTAAAACTACTTCAAGTAACTATGTCATTTTCTAGCTGTAACAAGCACCATGAAAAGATCATTCTTTCATAAACGATAACAAAAAAAGTGATCAGCTTAGTGCAGCAGCCAAACAGCACTGTCAAAGGAAACCCATTTAATCAATTTTCTTTAAAAGTCACCTTTCATCTACTCCTACTTTACAGTGTTTAGATTTCTTTTTAGTCTGGCATGTATGTGTTATTTTGATTTTCTTTACATTCTCCATTCCTATTGCCACAAGTTCATTGTTAGTAAAGTAGAAAAGTAGTAAAGTATGTAGAAAATCTGCCTTTTGTAAATGCACAGGATCATAGAATCATACAATGGTTTGGGTTGGAAGGTACCTTAAAGATCATCTAGTTCCAACCCCCTTGCCATGGGCAGGGACACCTCCCACTAGACCAGGTTACTCAAAGCCTAATCCAGCCTGGCCTTGAACACTTCCAGGGATGGGGCATCCACAACTTCCCTGGGCAACCTGTTCCAGTGTCTCACTATAGTGAAGAATTTCTTCCTGATATCGAATCTAAATCTACCCTCTTCCATTACCCTTTGTTCTATCACTACATGCCCTTTTAAAAAGTCCCTTCCCAGCTTTCCTGCAGCCCCCCTTTAGGTACTGAAAGGCCATTATGAGGTCTCCCCAGAGCCTCCTCTTCTCCAGGCTGAACAACCCCAACTCTCTCAGCCTGTCTGACCATCTTCATGGCCCTCCTCTGGATTCAGACCAACAGGACCATGTTCTTCTTCTGTTGGGGGGTCCACAGCTGGACACAGTACTCCAGGTGGGGTCTCACGAGAGTGGAGTAGAGGGGCAGAATCACCTCCCTCGACCTGCTGGCCACGCTTCTTTTGATGCAGCCCAGGATGCGATTGGCTTTCTGGGCTGCAAGCACACATTGGTGGCTTGTCTTGAGCTCCTCATCCACCAGTACCTCCAAGCCCTTCTTGGCAGGGCTGCTCTCTATCTGTTCTCTGCCCAGCCCATATTTGTGCTTGGGATTGCCCAGACCCATGGGCAGGACCTTGTACTTGACTTTGTTGAACTTCATGAGTTTGGCATGGGCCCACCTCTCAAGCCTGTCAAGGTGCCTCTGGGCAGCATCCCTTCCCTCCAATGTGTAGACCGCACTGCAAACCTTGGTGTTACCAGCAAACTTGTTGAGGTTGCACTCAATCTCACTGTCTATGTCGCTGACAAAGACATTGAACAGCACTGACCCCAATACTGACCCCTGAGGAACGCCACTTGTCACTGGTCTCTACTTGGACATCGAGCCATTGACTGCAACTCTTTGAGTGCAACCATCCAGCCAATTCCTTATCCACTGAGTGGTCCATCTGTCAAATCTGTGTCTCTCCAATTTAGAGTTATTATATAGGATTATTACATAAATCCTGTCCTATCCACATATAAAATAACCTTGCATTTTTATTAATTAATATTTATTATTAATTTATTTATTTTTAATGTTTAAATTTTTATTAATATTTATTATTTTATTTATTAATATTTATTATTTTATTTATTAATATTTATTATTTTATTTATATTAACCTAGTCGGAGAGGCTGCACAATACTCTGCTATTCAGGTGGGTGTGAATTCCTGAAGTAATGTTTCTTGTGGAAGGGGAGTTTGCAATGCTTTACAGGGAATGCCCTGTAAAAATGGAACAGTTACATATCACCATTTTTTTAAAATTATTTTACCTTTTTTTCACAGTTAATGGTGCAAAACAGATCAACGAAATATGGCAGAATTCAGCTTCAATCACATGAGTTGTTACAGTTCTACTGGCTCCATGTCCTCACAGTAATCACTGAAATATTCTGTGAATGGAAGAGACCAGACTAACTATGCTACATGGAGCAGGAGGGGAGAAAAAAGAAAGAAAAGAAAAGAGAATGGCACATGCTAAATTTTACAGAAAAATACTTTGTTTAATGACCCAAGTCCAGAATATATGAACTTGAATTAAAGTTTATGGCAAAAAAAATAGAGTACTCTACTTAAAATATCTAATATTTATGAATTACATTGATTTCCATTATATGGTACTAATTTAATTGGAAATTAATCTGAATATAGCACTTGTAATGCAATTTAGACTATCCTGCTGTAAGCTGGCATTTGCTGAATATGCCTTGTTGGGTGCTAATTTTCAGAAACTATTAATTTGTGATTCCAATGAAAAGGTATCGCATCCTGAACGTATTCTTACCATGAAATGTTTTGTTGAATATTTTCCCCTGTTGGAAGCTTTCAGTATTCAAACTAAAACAAAATATTGTTTCTAAATTGTAAAAGTTTTGGGAAAAGCTAGTGTCCTTAGTTTTGATATAATTGGAATAGAGTGCCTTGTTCTAAGTGACCACAGACGCTAAAGCTAGCTTTTGCAGCTACAGTGACAGACGCAAATCATGACAATGTACAAACACAGGGAATCACAGACACCGCTGTTTAATTTTCAAAAAAAATAATGAGTACTGCAGAAACAAATACGTACTACATCAACTGTAATATATGACTTTTTCTTCCAGTTTTAATGTGCTGTCACAAACCCCGCTACTTACACTAGGTACCACCAGTATTTCAGGTGTTTTCTAAACGATGTGGTTGTGGTTTACGGATTGCCCTTTTAAAAATTCAATTTTGGAAACTTGAGTCTGCAGCTTTAAAATCTTTAGGCAGATGACAAGAAAAAAAAAAAAGTCCATGTCATTTTAGTCAGTGAATTTGGGCAGTATCCAAAATGATAATATAATATATCATATACAAACTAAAAAATCATTAGCTGACGGGAAGCGTTCGATAGCTTTCAAGAACTAACTATACAATAGTCAGTGAAATAACAAATCTAACTATGAATGACAGAATCTGGTACCACATGATAAAATCCTCATGAAAAAAAAAAAGAAAATATCAGATTTAGGACTTTAGGAGATCTTTTATGGTATATAGTATGCCACATAATGAGTACACATTAACATTACTGCTATAAATTAAATTTTAGTGAATTCTGAAATGCTGCATGGAGATTTAAATAGTCAAAAAGGAATAAAATGGTTTGTGGAGGGCATTTCCTGATCACTTTGAGGTCTGATCCAAATATTTTTTTTGCAATAACATATTTTCATGGAACAAGGGTTCCAGTCTCTTGCTATTAATTTTTATTCTTACCTTCTTTTAGTCTGTGGGATTTTTATTGAAAAGCTTGGTTTCATGATCTAGGCTTATAATATTTTATTTATGAACAACCATGAGATGGAACACATAAAAAATTGATATAACAGTTTCATTTTAAAATACTGTGACTATGTGTTAGCTAACTAGACTATATCTTTTGGGGTTGCATTTGCTCATCTAATACAAAGCAGGATCTGCCTTAAATATTAGGGCAGGGAAATCAACATCCACAATAATTTGAAGCTTTATTTGACTTTTTATGATCTGGTGCAGCAGACTTTAGGTACTTTAGGACTCCTCCTGATCTCAGTGGATGTATCATAGGAGTGGAGTTAAGTATAGAGCTAGATTTTCTCCATCGTAAATCATGAATTAGTTAGAAATGCATTGGAAGTGCCTAACAAAGGAAAGTCCAAGCTCAGCAAAGATGTTATCAGTCTCTTTGATATATTAGTCTAACAACATTTTCGGAGGGAAAGAGAAGCAGCTAATTCAGCTATTGGAAGTTATGGGAAATTACTTCATGTAACTTTAAGGTATACTCTTTTGGCCTGAATACAGTTTTTCATTTTTTTTCTTTCTTTTTTTCCTTTTTTTTTTTTTTACATTTTAGTTAAGTGACAATTCAACCCTTCTTGCTGTGTGTATGTCCTTGAAAAGGAACATAATTCTTCCTTTTTACGTTGCTATCAGCAATTATATAATACAATTATGTACAATAATTACATATTCCTATCAAAATTGCACATGATTTTTGTATGTTTTTAGAGGATCTTAAGATTCTTTTCTTGCATCCTTCCATATTTTGAAGAAAATGCAATAAGTCCCTTACATATCTCCAGGGTAAAAAAAGAATTAAAATTTGTCCAGTAACAGAACACATGGCAGTCCAGTTAATCTTAGTCACTTCTGTTCCCAGGATAGCCACTGGGAGCTTTAATTCTCCATAGCAGCTTTTGGGACAAGTCAGACTTCACTTCTGTCGTTTTCCTACCTCGGTTAAGCAGCTTAGGCAAAAATATATGTCATTGCTATTAATTTTGGGCAAACCTTCTGTCATCTTTCTGTCTCATGGTTGCACGCAGTTTAGAACACATTTTTGCCCTAAAGCGGAACGTCACTGATGTTATGAATCTGCCATGAATCGCATTGGCATTATACTTCCTTCTACAGACCTGAAAACCAAACTTTAAATTTTACTGAAAGGAATCATAGAATCATAGAATTGCCTAGGTTGGAAGGGACCTTTCGGATCATCTAGTCCAACCATCAACCTAACTCTGACAAAAACCATCACTAAACTATATCTCTAAGCACTATGTCTACCCGTCTTTGAACTACCTCCAGGGATGATGCCTCAACCACTTCCCTGGGCAGCCTGTTCCAAGGCTTAATAAACCTTCCGGTGTAAATTTTTTTCCTAATATCCTGTCTAAACCTCTCCTGGTACAACTTGAGGCCATTTCCTCTTGTCCTGTCGCCTGTTACTTGGGAGAAGAGACCGACCCCCACCTCTCTATAACCTCCTGTCAGGTAGTTGAAGAGAGCGATAAGGTCTCCCCTCAGTCTCCTTTTCTCCAGGCTAAACAACTCCAGCTCCCTCAGCTGCTCCTGATAAGACTTGTTCTCCAGACCCCTCACCAGCTTTGTTGCCCTCCTCTGGACCCGCTCCAGCACCTCAATATCCTCTTTGTGGTGAGGGCCCCAAAACTGGACACAGTAGTCGAGGTGAGGCCTCGCCAGTGCCGAGTGGAGAGGGATGGTCACTTCCCTAGTCCTACTCGCCACACTGTTCCTGATACAGGCCACAATGCTATTGGCCTTCTTGGCCACCTGGGCACGCTGCTGGCTCATGTTCAGCCGGCTGTCAACCAACACCCCCAGGTCCTTTTTTGTCAGGCAACTTTCCAGCCACTTTTCCCCAAGGTTGTAACGTTGGTTGGGGTTGTTGTGACCCAACTGCAAGACCCAGCACTTGCCCTCATACCTTTGGCCTTGGCCCATCAATCCAGCATGTCCAGATCCCTCTGTAAAGCCTTTCTACCCTCAAGCAGGTAGACACTCCCACCTAACTTTGTGTCATCTGCAAACTTACTGAGGGTGCACTCAATCCCCAAATATCACTAGGATATGCAATGACACGAGTTCATACCTAATGAGCTCACTGAAAACAATGTCCCTTTTTTTACCTAATGCATGCACTAGGGAATTGTTATACTTCCCAAAACCCTGGCTCAGAATTCCATAGGGAGAAAGTCTCCCAAGCACTGGAGATCAGCAACAAAAAACTCTAGAGACACATTAAAACCAGTGTGCCATAGAGAAGATCAGTGTGGGTCCATCTTTGTGGACTATAAGAAAAAAATATAACTGCCACCAAACCTGCATACAAGCTGTGCACTACATGGGTTGCTATTGTTTTCAGGCCAATTAATGTGGCTATTTTTTGCATTGTCATTGCTGTCTACTTATTCAAAGTTCCACTCCTAAAATTGACATCCCTTTCTTCATGAAACAGGCAGTTGATAACTAGAGGAAAAGGTGTCACGATTCTTCTATGTAACTAATTAGAATTTGGGGAATAATTAAAATTTTAATTAGAGACAGTCTCAGGTGCTGCAATGTCTTTGCTTCTTTAGGGTAAGAAAAAAAAAGAGAAAGAGAAGTTTCTAATAGCTAAAAACTAGGAAAATGGTTTGGGGGGAAAGAAACTTCAAAGTGTGTAATCTAGCACAGAAACCCAGTTCTGATTTGTCAAATTAATGTTAGCAGAGAACATGTTACATTTACATGTAATTCTTTTCAGGGGCAACATTTCCAAATTTGCCTCTGCAACAAGCAAGCACCAGTGGCATTCCTATCAGGGCTGAACACCCTGCTTTTTATCTATCCATCTTTCTAGAAATGTTTTCACATGAAAGAAAGCTTTAAAATATATTTGCACTAATACAACCTACACATGATTTTTATGTCTGCAGTTGCCTTTTTTATAGATTACCAGTCCTCCAGGGTAATCTTTCTACATGATATTGCAGTCAAATCCAATGTTGTATCTCTAATATCACTGCCTCTTTCACAGCTATTCTAGGTTCTCCCATGCCCCTTCCATTATTGCTCAGCCTTAAAGCTGCTTCAACACCAGAATGAATTTATCATTGAATTACTAGACAAAACTGCTGCTATTCTTTCCATTATTTGAATAGCTATTGAGCTGCACAGATGTCATTGACTATGGTTCATCCAATAAATCACGAACTTTAAAATATTAAGCACTGCTAAATATACTCTGGTATATTTGAAAGTAATGTTTCAATAGTTCTGCCTTAGTAAGCCAGCTAGCACCCTTTTATTGTCTTATCATTCCTAACAAGGCCTGTCTTGCCTCAAATTTCTAGCAAATGTATAATCTTCTCAGTCCATCCAAGACTTGTCATTTGGGATTTATTTCTAGAAAATCTTCAGAGCTGAGTTCATCTAAATGAGAATCAGTGCTTATTTAATTTTGTTACCCATTGACTGTTTTAAAACCTACACTTTCCAATTTCTTAAGCATATGCAAAAATGCTAAAGTAGTCATTTAGAAATATCAATCAACGGCCTTGTGCTGAAAGGTGACCTTTTCTACATGACTCCAAATTGGACTCTCTTCCAGTCCACTCTCCATCACATCCCTGCCTTGGATGACTAAAAAGTTTAAGAAAAGCAGCAGAATAGGACAGAATACCTTGAAAGGATTATTCCTGACCTTAAACTAAATCTGAGCATCTTTATTTATTTTTAGTGACATTCTCCACCCTTTCCTAACTTCCCTGTATTTTCCATTCAGTAAATTCAGTATCTTTGGGAGCAATAGCAGTTTGCCTATTACAACCTGGGGGGGGGTTTAGAGAAGGTTTTTAGTTTAGCTGTTTCAGAACCATCAGTGAACATGATACGCCACTTATCAAAGACCAAATTTAGATCTTCTCTAAGGACAATTCTTATTAAAGGATACATGAATAAGAGGCTTAATACAAAAATAGAGGTGTTCTTTTTTACACTTCAGATAAATAAACAAATAAATAAATAAATAACAGAAAAAACACATTAGAAGCAACTTTTATCGCTGTTAGTTCTTACTTCAGTCTTCTGAATTTGGGCATATTGTAGAAGTAGTTAGTGCTACACACACACAAACGTGTTTACACAGACCTGTGGACGTGTGGGTAGAAGTGGTGGTGGGTATGGACAGCACAGGCAGTACAGGCAGCTAAGGCAGCCACAGTCCCAGGGCAGCCTCAGCTGCTGCTGCCATTTGAACACTCAGCTTTATTCAACCTTCCTCGCATCTCTCCTTTCTGCTGGCAGCAAGTCCATCGCCCAGCTGGGGAGTTGGGGAAACGAGTCCAGTTATCCTGGGTGATGCTTCAGGTAAGTCTAGTACTTCAGAGAACAGGAAAAGAAGTAGAGTTCTTAGAGGGGGAAGTTTACAGAATTTAAGTCGGAGAGAGAGGTCTCCACTCACAGTCCCTCTGGTCTGCTCACCACTCTGCCACAGATCCACTCCCCGCTACCACACCACAAGTGAACTTTGCTCTTGCCAGTCAAGAAAACAAAAAATAAAGCATTTTGTTTCTCCTCCTTAGCTTCTTTAACAGCAAAATCTGGGACGGGTCATTTCAGTTTTGTCTGGCCTTTTTGAGAGGCTCCATGTACCTTATGTTCTCTACATTGCCTTTCTCCATAGAATACTTTGATATAAAAGGTCAGCAATAACATTACCAATCAAGTTTAATTCATGTGATCTCAGTTTGGAATTGTAAACACTTGAACAAACTCTGTGTGTTCCTACAAGGAGGCACAATGATCACTGACTTGAAGGCCCCAGTGTCAACTACTTCTTTAGGTATAAACTTGTTTAAAAGCCCAAAAGTTCTTTCCCATCCCAAACCTAATCTTTTATATCCAGTTTATAAAAAGTTTCTATGTATTATTAGAAGGTCAAGCTTAACAGCAAAGAATTAGTTCCCAAGCCAAACAAGCATGAAACAAGAAGACCATAAATTTTCATACTAAAGTTTAAGTGTAAGTTGACATTTAAGTATTTTCAGTTTATTGCTGCTGAACAAGAAAGGACAAAATTGTATTCAACATCAAACATAAGTTTTGATCTTCCAGACACCATAAATTATATCAGCTATGAACAGTTCATTTGTCATTAACAACTGATCATACCAAAATACCTCTTTCTTTTATGTAAAGCATTTTAAAAGGACTGCACTGAGCAATCAATGTATTTAATATTTAAAATGAAATTTGCTGTACACAGACACTCAGACCCAATTAGTTAACACAGCTGCTTTCAGTCATCTGTCATGTTCTGTATGTCTGGGTGTCATAGTGATGTAGCACTATAAGAACTGCAGTATAGTAATACTTTCCTGTTCTGTTCCTCATCCAAAGGAATTTCATCTCTCCTTCTCAAGAATAATCTGATCTAAGCTATATGGCTTTTCTTCTTCCAGTTATAATGATAAGCTGAGAATGCTGAACTGTCAGCAAATCTTTGATGTAAATCAATGGTCACAAGAGACTTAACTAGGAAGCAGAGGAAGAATATAATAATGGAGCAATCAGCTTATGAAAAAGAAAACTTTTCCTTTTCAAAAATAGCTAACTTTTAGCAAAGCACCTTCTAATTCAATTATGTTGTGAGTCAGCATTTGTCAAAGGATACAGAAGAAACTTTGAAATTGCCATATGTGATAATTAATATATATTTGAGATGGAAAGGTATCATTATTAGATAACTATTATTTCAAGATCACTAAAAATCATTTAGGAAGGAAATTTGTACAGTACATTGCCAAATGGACTTAATATCTTTAAAAGAATGTGTCTGTCTTTCATTTTGGGTTGTACCAAGAAAAGAATAGAATCCAAGTTTTCTGATCTTCACATTAGACGATTTTACATGGACTATGGCCAAATCCTGAGGTGTGTTTACATGTACAAGTTTACCCAAAGGAGAAGAAATGAAGGGAAATATTTTAATAATCTTATTAATTTTTGAGTCCTCATTTTCTTAGCTCATATGTTCTCAGATACTTTGGATGCAAAGGAATATAAAACGACTGCAAGTTCAGTTATAAATGTTATATGATAATACTTTACAACATATGTTACAAAATATTGAAACTGATAATGATTGGCAAACATTGACAAACAAAAATACTTTTGGTACTCCCAAAATTGTCGTTAAGCATTTCAAAGCTTTATGAATACCTCAGCTACATGGAGTCTTATACTATGAGCAGAAAATTAAAAAGAAATCTTTCCATGAGTATTCCAAATTCTTTCGTATTTATGTGTATGCATGTACTGAAGATTAAGTATGTTTTGTGCATTCTAGATTTTATGCAGATTATATATCTGACATTTCAATATTATAGTAGTAGAGGTCAACAAAGTATTTAAATAAAGGGCAATGCATTTCTTTCCTATATTAATTAGAAACAACTATTAATGACAAATTAAGCCCCACTTCTGCCCCTCTTAAATATCATGATCTGAGCATGTGCTAATCTGTGTTTTCAGAAGAGTTCTCTGACACCTTTGTATTAGTTAATCAGTAGTTGCAAAATCTTATTAATCACATCATCTACCTGGACTTCTGATCCAGGTGAAAGATGTCCCTGTTCATGTCAGGGGGTTTGGACTAGAGAACCTTTAAAGATCTCTTCCAACCCAAATCATTCTATGATTCTATGATACTGTAAGGCCTTTGATACATGCTCCACCCACCCGCCTTCTCTCCCAGCATTCTTTACTCTATATTGGAGAGATATGGATTTGATGGCTAATGAATTGGCTGGATGGCCATGTCCAAAGAGTTACAGTCAACAGCTCAATATCCAAACAGAAACCAGTAATGGGTGGTGTCCCTCAAGGGTCAGTACTGGGACCAGTACAATTTAATATCTTCATTAATGGCATAGATAGGAGGATTGAGTGAACCCTCAGCAACTTTCTGGATGACACCAAGCTGAGAGATGGAGCTGATATGCCTGAGGGAAGGGATGCTGTCCAGAGGGACCTTGAAAGGCTTGAGGAGTGGGCCCACGTGAACCTCATGAAGTTCAACAAGACCAAGTGCAAGGTCCTGCACCTAGGTCATAGCAATACCCAGTATCGGTACTGACTGGGAGATGAATTAATTGAAAGCAGCCCTGCAGAGAAGGACTTTGGGAGACTGGAGGATGGAAAATAAGATATCAGACAGCAGTGTGTGCTTGCAGCCCAGAAAACCATTCTTACCCTTGGCTGCATCAAAAGAAATTTGGCCAGCAGGTTGAGGGAGGTGATATGTCCCCTCTACTCTGCTCTTGTGTGACCTCACCTGGAGTACTGCATCCAGCTCTGGGGTTCCCAGCACAAGAAAGACATGGACCTGTTAGAGTGGATACAGTGGAGGACCACAAAAATGGCCAGAGGGCTGGTACACCTCTCCTATGAAGAAAGACTGAGAGAAGTGAGGGTGTTCAGTCTGGAGAAGAGAAGGCACCGGGGAGATCTTATAACAGCCTTTCAATATATAAGGGAGGCTTATTAGAAAGATGGAGAAAGACTTTTTACCAGTACCTGTAGTGACAGTACAAAGGCCAATGGTTTTAAACTGAAAAAGGGTAGATTTATATTGGATATAAGGAAGAATTTGTTTACGATGAGGGTAGTGAGGCACTGGAACAGGTTGCCCAGAGAAGCTGTGGGTGCCCCATTATTGGATGTGTTCAAGATCAGGTTGGATGGAGCTTAGAGCAACCTGATCTAGTGGAAGGTGTCCCTGCCCGTGCATGACAGGAGGGTTGAACTAGATGATCTCTGAAGGTCCCTTCCAATCCAAATCTTTCTATGATTCTATGATATCCATGTCCCATTTCTTCTTATTCTTGTCTTCCATTAAATACGCCCTAGATAATGCAGGTTAAAAAACAAGTTTTTAACCTTGGATTCATCTTTGGCAAGAATGCGCTTTTGCTTTCTGAGCAGTTGTCTTTGTACTCAAGAATGTATGTATTCACGTTTGAAGCACTATGCCCAGTAACATCTACAAAAGTATTTATTATAAACTCATTGATCTGTGAAGTCTGATTAATTTTGAGAGGATTTTCCCTTCTCATATTCAGATTCTTCTTTCTGAAAGCAAAAAGAAATTGACTAATGTCACGGAGCTCTGACTTCCTTGGTATGAAGTCTCTACCATGATTTCAAATATCACTTCTGGCCTATTAGCAATAAGTTTGTATTTACTATGGGCATTTGTGCCAAAGATTTGGAGACTCTCATGTGTGTTTCAGCATAGTTCAACAAAGACAAGTTTTTCTTGTGCAGTTTCAGGAGCTTGTATAGTGCAGTCTGAGCCCTTAACATCAGATTAAAGTTCATCTGTAGCATTCAAAATATTTTCTTCTACTTTCTGCAAAAAAGCTTTGGATACATATCAGGAAACTCATTAAAAAACACAATTACTTTCCCCTCACCCTGCACCCCCACAGGTACATAAGATATATGTACCTTTCTAAATACTTAGGGAATGAGGTAGGTTATCTGATAAAATTGGGAAGTTTTTATGTGGGCCGTGCCAGTGTTCTGGCTAAAGCCAGGCTGGTATCCAATTGGATTAGTTCTCATGAGAATCTATAATCTACAGAGATTCCTTGAGGAAAGGAAATTAGAGAGCTGTGCAACCACTCAAACTGATTGATGATGTATTTAAAACTTAAATTTCTAATAGTACCTTTTGTCATGAATCCCAGTCTCCTTCCAACCAAGGGAACATACCAGGTGTTATGGTTTGAGAAAACCCATATAATTTATTGTCATTTAGACAATTATTCTATCACCCGATGACCCCTCCCCACCCAGAAAGGGGAATCAGGGAAAGCAGTGAAACATGATGGCTGAAATATAAATAGATAAATAGATAAGACTAAATAATTAACAATAATACTAAAGAACCAGTATTAATCCCAATATTAATATAAGATATACAAGTATTATACTCAGCCAATTCTATCAGCAGGAAGCTGTGCACCCCCGGCCATGGACAGCAAGTGTCGGACAGTGTGAGTGCTACAGCTTTGGGAGGAAGGGAAGGGCTCAGGGGTCTGGCACCAGGACCAGGATATTCTCTGGACAACCGCCATCAAGGCAGAGAGAAAGTATGCAGCAAACTTTCTAATTTATATTGAATGTGACGTTCATGGTATGAAATAATCTGGTTGGCCAGCCTGGGTCAAGTGCCCAGGCCTCGCTCCTCCTCATCCCTGCACCTGACAAGGCTTGAAAACACTGAGACCTTGTATCCCACATAGCCTAGCTGGATAAAAGTAAATATTTTCCCAAATTCAGACAGTAGAGTCTTCCAAAAGTGGAGTTTTACCCAGCATTAGAAAAGAAATTATTCCTGTGTCGCTCAACACAGGACACCAGGAAAAATAGAAAAAAAAAAAGGACTTGTATTTTGGCTTTTTTTTCTAGGTAGGTATTTTTCATTTATTCATTCAAAGTGTTCCATATTTATTGCACCTTGATATATGATCTAAAACTCACAAGTAAAACCGAGTAACTTTATTTCATGACCATGATCTTTCCTTGTCAAGAGGAGACAATCAAAATTGACTCAGTTTCAGAATTAATGTCAATCCCATCCCTAGCTGTCACATACACACTGACTCTGAGAAAGCATGCTCAACACCAGACTAGAAATGTGATTAGGGAAATACAGAATATTCTGCTTTTCTCATATATTTGTCTTCTATCATTTTCAGAAGGTTCAGTGAAGCATGCCAAATACTCTGTGAAACAAGCAGCTTTTACTTTTTGAAACTTACATCCTTTATATTTTATGCCTGTTCCCTGTATAATCATGCTGGAACAAGTTTTGAAAACAAATTTCATTTGGTAGGAGGTAGATGACTCATAATTTGCAGAGTATATTTTAATGAACTATAAAAGACTGTATTATTGTATGACATAGTAGATGCATCCCAACCCACACTGCCAGCTACCCTAACTACGCAAATATGTGTTTTAAAATTATTGTTGCTCTAATAAAAGTAAAACTTCTATATAAAATTAACAGCAAATATTAAATTGCATGCAGTTGTACAATAAGTCTGGTGTGTTGGGTTATAAAAACATCATACAACCTGCAGTGAAAAAAAGCTTCATTGCACTAGCCTATTTGCAAAATGGATCAATGACATAATTGAATTTAGAGAAAAAATTAGTAGTGGACCAGGTAATACTAGATTAAAAATATATGCAGTGCTCATAATGGAGGAAGCCTTTGGAGACAGATAAAGAGTGCAGTGTTGTGAAGTGTTGTTCTTGCAGTTTGCAATAGCTGCATTGGCTTTGGCGTAGAGTCATCTCATGAGATTTCCTATTCCTGCTCTTCACATGAGAGTACCATTACCTTTCTACTTCTACGAAAAAAATATAAAATAGTAAAGCACACAATACTTTACCAATTTAAGCACTGCATGTCAGATGTGACATCACACTAATTCCTTGTCTTCCTTCCCTGAGATCATAACAGCTCATTGAGATTCACATCTGAAACAAGGTCCTCACCAAACTTGTCCACCTTCATCCACTGAGCTCTCAGGGCCACTTACTTATCTGTATGATTCTGGTAAAGTGCATCAGAAGTGGCACTTGTGCAAGAAGTAAAACAAGTGTCACACCTTGAACACAGACACAGGAGCTTTCTTTGGTTTAGCTAAATAAACCCAAAATGAAGTTCTTTTGCTATCATGGATCAACTACTTGTGGAATAATTACTAAATTGTCCAAGAATACAAAAGCACAGCATTGTTCACACATTAAGGGAAGTCATAAAATCAAGAGGCTTCTGAGGTAGAATACAGCCACAGCTGGCACACGAAGAATGCAACATCTGCGATTCCCTGTACAAGGTTGTTTGCGAAAACTACACAAGAGATGGAATGGAAGGCGATTGTTCCGTGGCCTTCCCTTGTGACGAATAGCAGATATGGGAATAAGATGGTACTACAGAACAGATAAGCTAGCTACTCGCTACCCAAGCCAACATTTCGTCAAATTTTGATGAAATGCTGTCCTTTGTGGGAACTTTGCTCATTACAACGTACCAAAACACACCTCCACCCCGGAGGCTACCCGCCCCCAAGGTACGACCACTCCTCCTTGAGTACACCAATCATAATAAAAGTATTTATGACTAAAGTCACTCAAACTCCACTTTGAAGATAAAAAAATAGTATGAAAATAGCCAGAGAGAGAGGGGATATCAGGGAAAACACCATCGCAAACAAGTCAGGAGAACTCCATCACTGACTTCCGGAATCAGCCGACGGGCTGAGCCTTTCTTCCCCTGCATAGGGACACCTTTGGGTAAGACTTAGATTACACCGAGTGTTTCCTCAGGGAACTTAGAAATTTCTCTAGAGAATCTCTATCCTACATTTATAGCCAGGCTGTATCGTTTATAACTTTGTCGCGCTTTTTGTATACTTAACAATATCTTTATTTGCACGTGCTTTGCAGACAGTGTATTTATCACCGGCAATCCTAAGAACCTATGTATCTGTTGTTTAAATAAGCTGCACTGTTTAAGTAGCTAGTTGTTTCGGTTTCTCACTGAATGCAACCAAAGACTCGAGAGTGGCCGGGCTAGTTCATGAGCACGACTAGACTGAAGGTGCAGTCCACTACTAGCATATCCAAATCGTAATAGTTTAATACATATTAAACGCGATTGGACTGATAGTGCTGAATTGGGCATCACTCAGAATTTAAACCTAGCTGCACCTAGCCTCCCACCTCGGTGAGGAGTGTTAGAACGCAAGGGGGTTTATCTTCTGCCAAAACCGCTTTGCACCTTTTCATGCAACATTACTCTACAACAATTTTTTTTTTTTTTTCACATAGCATCCCCTAACCTGTCCCTGAAGCTGTCTGTCCCACAGCATCTCCAGTGGGTGCCATTTCCTTTCATCTTCCATTCACATCAAGATATGACAGATAAGTACAACAGCTCTTTGCTGGGACACGGAGGGAAAACTCCAGTTTCTGTGAATAAGTTAAAAAAATCTGACAAGATGCAATTTACTAATCCTACTGTACCATCTACTTTAATATAAAGGCTTTTCAAGAGCCTCTAAAACTTGTGTAAATCATGCTCTAATGACAATCTTATGCCTAAATCACATGATCTGATAGATTTTACCTATTTTTTTCCTATATGAGAAATATAGATAATCCTGCCCTTCTACCAAAACGCGTTGCTACTATTCTTGGTGGCATGAACAACGCTGAGCTAAAGAGTAGCCAGATATGTTTTTCCTGACTCATTTTTTCTTCAGCAATATTCAGACAATAATTGCTTGAGAGATCCCTCAAGTGCCAATTTTAGAAGGCTAATCATGAACTGCACAATGGTATAAATATCAAGAACACAAATTTATAGCTGCAACAATATGTCTGAAGTG
The DNA here is from genome assembly GCF_963924245.1 of Chroicocephalus ridibundus. Lineage (NCBI taxonomy): Eukaryota > Metazoa > Chordata > Aves > Charadriiformes > Laridae > Chroicocephalus > Chroicocephalus ridibundus. The sequence continues at coordinate 90,659,741 of NC_086284.1, read as the reverse complement.
CTCCTTTTCTTTCTATTTTCATTTCCCACAGTGTTTTCCATTTCCTAGGGGGGATTTTAGCTTTTTAAAAATCTGTCTGAGTTGAAAGAAGCAGCGACATCTCTGATAAAGGAATGTGCTATTGGGAGCTACTCGACAAGCAAAGCCTGAGTAAGAGCTCCGATCATCCTCTGCTGCCTGCAAGCAGTATCATTTCTAATTCCCACCTCCCAAAACCTTTTGAATTCCTCGTTTCTTACTTATACAGGAAAATCTATATGTTCCTCACAATGTTATTCTTCCATAAACAAGCTCATAAAATCATAGACAATAATTTCTTTTGCTCTTTCCATATTTTAAGCTTTCTGTAACCAAGCATGTCTTTATAAACAGCTTCCTCTAATCTTTCTTTCTACTTTTTTTTAAATTGATTTCAGGTGTCACCACACCCAATTTAATCACAGGTGTTTGGGGGGTATATTGCTATATCACAGGGAAAATAAGCTTATTATATGAAGGGGTTAAGGTAGCTAATGCATGTATCTTGTAGGAATATTTTTTTTCTGTTAAACATTTGTTGTGTTAGAAATTTTTCTGCTTTTTAGTGTTCTATTTTTTTCTGCCTTCTTGTTAGACCTTACCAGCTTTTCTGTGTAATTGCCTTGTATACTATATGTTACAGAAAAATGCTCTGAATTATGGCTTTACAGACATCATAAATTGTACTAGTTGTACTCAGTTTCATTGCACCCATATATTTTGTTTCAACTTTGTGGCAGGGTCTTGTTAATCTTTGTTCTGATTTTTTCAGAAATAATCAAAGACCAGACCGACTGGAGACTATCATCTGCCACACATACACATATTTACTGAATGCAGAATAAAAACAATAGCCTAGCTTCCTGCCTTAGGTAGGTGGGGAAAGAGGCTCTGGAGTTCTTCTCCCCCTAGGCTCTATCAACCCAACTATGCCTCCTCCTTCCGTGCCTCCCCCACAGAGCCCGAATTACCTTCCTATTCCAAGAGTTCTCCTCCCCCTTTTCACACCAGACCTTCTCATAGAGTAGTTATGAGTAAAAGCTCCCAAAAAGAGGAACGCCCAAGCTTCAGTGGAGACATTTAAAAGCATTTACTCAGGCTGCAAAAGGCCAAGTGTCAAATGCTTTAGAAAGTCTAGATTTAGAAGACCTAGAGGTGTGAGTCCAACTTACTTTTGTGAACAAAGCTCCTTTTGTGTGTGTGTGTGAGAGAGAGAGTGAACCGCAAAGACAGACAGAGCACAGAACAGTATGAAACACAATTCTTAATGGGGGCTTTTTTTTTTTTAATGTGTATGTCAACTGTGAGTCATAGGACAGGAAAATGAAGACTGTTTCACAGAGATTGAGTATATTAGCTTTGCTGAGAAGGGAAGAAGGGTTTTGGACGAGGAATTTACCCTTTCAATGTAGATTTCAGAACTGAAATGAAAAGGCCATGGCCTGGAGATGTACCCATTTCCTGCCACAGACCACAGCTGGTTTCTGATGGCCATAAAATGGACAATTAGACTGGGGAGAGGAGTTCCAGGAAGCTAGTCAACAATGTCATGTATTTTGTGACAAAGCATGTAAGGTAACTACCTTCAAGTTTAGAAAAACAAGGTAAATCAAACAAAAAATGATAGTACCTAGGCTACTTTAGGTCAGAAACTTCTCACTGCTGAATAATTTATGAGATAGGGGCTTGCTGTTTCCTGATTCATGTTATTTGACCTTCCACACTGTTTAAAGGTATTTCATAGAAGTGTATTAAAAGAAAAAAGAGTAGGCAAGTGATGGCTTAAATGCACTATTTTGTAAAAGAAACTGTATTTCTGAACTTGCTATGTTTTTCCAAAACCCTGGAACCTGTAACATAAGAATGAGAGGAATGGAAAATGTCTGATTAAGAAATTTAAAAGTATATGTTGAATTTTTTGACACCAATAATACTTAAATTTTAATTTCTAATCCAGGCTAGTTCTAACTTCAGGCCCAGCCATGTTGGTCATTGGCATCAAAGCCAGATGGTCCTCCAGAGTCAGTAACATGTCATCACAGTGGGTCAGATTTCTCCTTGACTCTTAGGGTAGTTCATTCAAAATAAAAAGCTTTCAGTTGCTTTTAAAATGGGAGGTGGGCGTTATATTTTCTGGTCACATACAATTATGCTTGGGCAATACATTGTTCTCAAACCTGTAAATACCCATCTGCTACTTCAGAAGCCGTCAGAAACAGCTATCTCTGTAGAGTGACAGAAAGTAACTCAAAATTAGCACCAGTAAGACTATCTGTGATTTTGCTAGAGCCAAAAAGAATTATCACTGCTAATGAATAAATAGCTATAAAATTATTATTATTATAAATAATAAATAATCTAAATAATTTCTAGCTTTCTTACCTGTCCTCTGCTATGTCCATCATTTCTACTGCTGCCTGGAAATCTCTTTCTTACAGTCTGTCAGTAGTCCTAAGTCTTCTGACATGTGTCTGTGTATGTGTCTGTGTGCATGCACAGGTGGTGCCTGTTTGTTTATGTAAAGAATAACTCCATATCTTAAGACTTTCCAGGAGTTTTTATAGTACTGTAGCTCAAAATTCTAATTCTGTTTGGCAGGAACATCACGGTAATGAACAGAGTGTAGTGTGTTCAGTAATAGTTTGTGCGGTGTACTAATTTAAATTACGGTTAGTCCTCCGCTATGTGAGAAAGGAATGAATGTAAATTTTACTCTCACCCCATCCTCACTTGGAATAAATTATAGCTTTTTCACTGATTCTGCCTCTAACAAAAAACAGCATCAGCCCACAATTACAGCAGACAGGGATCGGCAATTGTTGACTTTTTTCCTTTTGTTTATTCTCTTCGAGGTAAAGGTCCAAGGATCAAGAGGGTGGTCACTTCAGTCATACGCTGTCTCAGTGTTCTCAAACACCGAAGGTAAACTAACCAAAGGCTACTCTACTGAGTGGAAAGAGTAATCTAGTTACGGTGTGACAAGGACTCATCCATGAGGTTTAGAAAGTTAACAGCACAACCCTGTTTTACTAGTCACAGTAAAAAAAATATTTCTGGAGGAGTTACATTGAGTCCTCCATCCTTTCTGTTTTTTAAAGGCTTATTCCAATGGAGTTAGGATAAGTGCCCCAGCCCTCCTTTGATTTTTTTAAGGCTTGTTCTGAAAACTAAGTATTATGATGCATGCCATGAAGACTTAAATCATATATTTGTCCTCACTTTGAGACCTTGTGACAGAAAAATACATTTTATGAAATATTTCAAGTGATTTTAAAAATGTATTGAGGATGCAATTGGTAAAAGATGCAAAGTATGTAGAAAGAGGGATCTAGTTATTTCTGCAAGGTCAGGTCTGAATGCAAGTAATTACAGTCTTAAAAAATACACAGGAGGGGCTAAAGCACTGGATGTCTCCTTACCGTCTCATAAGAATTAATGTGCAAAAGAAATATGTAATTTTATTTTAGTAGTGTGTTTTGGATAATTTCCTATAAAACATATAAGGCCCACACACTGCAATATATCATTAATCTGTAGTATTTTATACAGCAAACATATTTTCACAAAAGCCAACCTGAAATTTAAACATAACTACGGTATTTCATTCTTAGTATATAAATATATTCTTTATAAAACCTGAAATACTAATTTAGAATTTATAAGGACTGATTACGTGCCCGCTGAAGTCAACAGATAAAATTCATTGGCTGCAGGCACTGGGCTTGACTAGTTGAGGCCAAAATGTTTAAATCAGATAAAATTGTTTATTTAAGACCACTCCACATCTTCTGAAACAATGCCATAGAAAAGATAGCACATTTTTCGAAAGAGTGAGTATGCATCTGGGAGGGTCTCTTATGACACAGCTTTAGATGAATTGCTTGGAAAATAAAATGACAGTCCATAAATAGAAGCTGGTATGCTGCAGCAGAATAATGATTCTTCCATTTGGTATTCTGGACAAAGAAGACAAAGCCAATTCAATCTGCACTGCACTACATTATGGCATATTACATCCATTATTTCAAACAAGCAGGATTAGAATATAATTTAGGTGATGTCAGCTTGCTATTAATGTCTCATGAATATGATGTTTTATGTTGTTTACTAGTATATTGTTGTTGTCTGTAATCTGTATCAGAGATATGTTTGATCAGTCTTTTTGTATTTATTTAAATTTGTTCCACTTCCTACTTTTAGTGGTAAGTATATTTTATGTACTAATCTACATCATTTGAGATCCATCCTCCCTGACCAGGCCCAGAAAAAAGATGAGGTTTCCTTAGCAACACACACTATCACAAAATTTGAAAATGCCCTTCTAAATACTCAGGTCTTCCTTCAATTTATTATGTTTGTTCTTACCAAATGGAAAGTATTGCTGCAAGGGAGGCACATCTGAACCTTAGGCACCACTGAAGACTTATTCAAATTAAGCCACAGTGGCATTTCCCTTGTATAGATAGATGTGTTTGTACAAGTGTTATATGGTAAGTTCAATAGTCACGGTTTTGTTTGAGACCTTTTAGAATGTGATTTTTCTCTTTAGCTGAATAAAAAACAAGGGTGTGTAGCAATAAGAGACCACAGGTTTTTTCCAGCAACATGGGCTCACGATGTTGAGTAGAACTGCCTTCTCAACAGAGAACTGATCTTTTATCCTCGCTTGGGACAAGGCATCTCTTTTGTCCTTTAAAAATTCAAACTCTGCAAGATTTTATACGATTACACCCAAAATTTAGAGGGCAGTTAATATAGGAATATAAAACTTAGTACAAAAATGACTACTATTAATATTCCCTCTATTTACAGTCAGTATGGCTTCAAGAAGGTGCTTTCTAAGAGGAAAGATGTCACCTTACCTAAATATTAAGCACCAAAGAAAAGTAGACTAACTGGTTTCTGGAAACTTTCCTCTAAAGCACATATCCTGGGGAATACTTTGCTCTGCAAGAGTTTGGTATGGTGCTCTGACTCCACTACTCATTGCCTTGAATGGGTGTTGAGCTGTAACAGCTCTTTCCACTGTGTGCAGAGTCACCTCAGGACACAATCGTAGATGCCATTTACAAAATATTTTAATGCTACAACCTGGAAAAAATACAATTCCTCCATTTTTGTCTACTTCATCTTGTTTGCACAGTAGCTAATTTCACCATTTTAATTATGTGCAACACCAGTAATCTCAGCATCAACTGTGACTCTTTCTTTTCTTATTTTTATACCCAAATAAGCTGTCAGGTTGACATAGTTTCTCTGAGCTTTCAACAATTATCTTGATAGAATCAAATAATTGAAAAATACATCACTTTCTGCATAATATTGCATATGATTAATCAATGTGATGAACTATTACAGTGTTTTCGTTGATTTATGTTAGAACGACTCATCACGTTATGGATACACAAAATATGGTTGCTCTTAATGCATCAAAAGATAAGTTTACTGACAGTATCTTACATAACATAACTACCCCTACATAGAGAACAGGAAAATGTTAGCATAAATAGAATATCTCCTGGCAAATACTGACTACTTATTGCAGATTTTAAATGGAAGGTCTTAATTTTGCTATTCTGAAGCCTTCGTCTTTTGTTTCAAAGGAAAACTTCTTTTTTTTTTGTCTTTTCTTTGTTATTTTTGCCAATATTTCACTGGGTATACAGGTCCTTTGCTCTTTTCTTTTTTCCCTTTACTTTTTTTTCCAGGATTAACTGAATGCTTAGTGTATGATTACACTTGACTGGTGTTAATATATGGCTGATAAGCTTAAGTACAGTTAGTATATAAATATTAATAAAGCTATGAAAAAAACAAGGCATTGCAGCTGTTTGGCATCAATATCCCAGTAACTTGATAAGCTTTATTCCAGCTGCCATCAGTAGGAAATGGAACTGAGCGATTCAATGAGGAAATTTCAAGCAATGACTACAAATCCTTCTGTAATCAGTTCCCGATCATGAATCAGGAGTATTGCTACCAGTATTATCTGTGCGGGCTTTACTCCCAATGGACAAGAGTCTAGGAGGAACCCCTTTGCCCTCTGTCATAATTTCATTGTTTTGCTGGTTACTCATACACTTGATCCTGCAGGACTGAGCTCACTGCAGATCTATCTCGTTGAAATAAAAGCAGTGAAACTCATCTGCATCTGCACTCATAAAAGTGAGACTGAAAGCAAGGTCAAATATGCACAGCCAGCAAAGCTGGAATATACAAATTTTCCCTTCCACATTTCCCTTCATTTTGGTATCTTAAAAGTATGTTATTTTCCCACTGTCAAGTGCGATTAAATGTGTGGAGTTTTTTAATTATTTTATTTTTGCTGTTTAATACCCTTAAGTCCCATATCCCAACCCATTCTCATTTTATTCACAAGGATAGGAGGGTTTGGTGGGAGGGAAAAGGTATAGACTCTGACACAGGGCAGGAAGACCCGCCTTCCCCTCCAGCATCCCTTTACAAAGCCACATAATTGACTGCCGCTCCACAAAACCAGGCAGGGCCCAGGAACGTTCATCATGAACATGATATATGGTGTTGATGCACAGCATAGATTCGTTAGTTCCCAGCACAGCACAATGATGCACTGCCTGCCTGCCATTACAATGTCAATGAGTACTAAGAATAGCACACACTCTGTGCAGCAGGGCACTTATTGTCATACATTAAGGCCTGTTGAAATAAAGGATATTTGTCAGATCGGTTTCATAATGGGAAATAGATGGAATTTAAATGTTATAAATGGTAAAACTTAACCTTTTGGAAACACATGGGGTGGAGAAAAGGAAAGGGCAGGAGGGAAAGGAGAAGTTAAACATTAGTTTCTACACTGGATTCATAGACTGGATATCTTTCCAATTATTTAGTACTCTGCCAAGCCTGAGAGAAGAATTTACTTGTATTAGGAGGCACTAGATAAAAGAAGCTAAGAATTACCTATGATTTACTAGAATTATTCTACTCTGCTCTCATGAGACCTCACCTGGAGTATTGTATCCAGCTCTGGAGCCCTCAGCACAAGAAGGACACAGACCTGTTAGAGTGGGTCCAGAGGAGGGCCACGAAGATGATCAGAGGGCTGGAGCACCTCTCCTATGAGGACAGGCTGAGAGAGTTGAGGTTGTTCGGTTGTTCAGCCTGGAGAAGAGAAGGCTCCGGGGCAACCTTATAGCAGCCTTCCAGTACCTGAAGGAGGCCTACAAGAAAGCTGTGGAGGGGCTGTTTGCAAGGGCATGTAGCGACAGGACAAGGGGCAATGGTTATAAACTAGAGCAGAGTAGATTTAGATTAGACATTAGGCTGAAGTTCTTTACAATGAAGGTGGTGAGACACTGGAACAGGTTGCCCAGAGAGGTAGTGGAGGCTCCATCCCTGGAGACATTCAAGGCCAGGCTTGATGAGGCTCTGAGCAACCTGATCTAGTTAAAAATGTTCCTGCTCACTGCAGGGGAGTTGGACTAGATGACCTTTAAAGGTCCCTTCCAACCCAACACATTCTATTATTCTATGATTCCATGTTGTTCCTTCCAAATATGGCTATATAAGTTCTGTTATTTTAAATTTCTTCAATGATCTATATCATGTCTGTAAAAAGACCTAATGGAGTTTGAATTCCCCGCTTCCACATGCTATTTCTGATGCCATGCCTCAGGAAGGCACACCATTACATTACATTGCTCTTCTATGACTAAAACTTCTGTCCGCAGTGTGTGCGCCTTTATAGCAGTAACAATGTGATTTTGTCAAATATAAATATATCATGATGTGAAGTGTTCTGTAAAAATGCAACTTTTATTCTAGATGCAATTTTAACAGAAGACCCATGGTTATTATAGAAGGCAACCTATAGAAAAGAAGTTGTTCTTCATGTACCCTAATTTTTTGTGCTTGAAAATCCCTGAACATGTGGATACCCTTTGATAGAGTCTAGAAGAAAGAAAATATGTCATTCATTCATGCTATGATCATTCAGATGGAATGAACAGGTACAAGATAGTAGTGGTGTTAATATGTCTCTGCTGCTGTATGAAACAGTTGAAAAAAGCTAAATAATCTGAAATTGTGAGGAACTTGGTTTACATAATCCTGTGGTCATTGCTATTGGAAAAGAACAACAAAAATACTTGAAGTGATAAAGGACAAAAAGAAAATAAAGCATTCATTGTTCTTTACTGCTGCTGTAAAACATTGTACTAAGAAAATTTAGTCATTAGCCAACCTATTTAGAAAGCATTAAAGACAGCACTAGCTACCCCTTTGAACACAGGCCAGGATGTACTGGATTTAGGATATAGGGTGGATTTAAGATTCTGATTTATAGTATAATTACTGAATATAAAATAAGTTAAAACCATCTAGATGTAGAAAGTAGGAAAGCAAAGACTGAAAATGAATTTTCTACTGTCCTACAAGCAGCCTCTCCTGGCTCATTTTGGCTGTTGGTGAGAGCACAGACGGAAGCAGTTTTAAGTATCGCCTTCCAGATCCAAGCACATAAGCCTGGACCTGCTTCCTATCTCCCGTGGAAAGGCCCAAGTGCAAAGTAAACACCTGGTCACTGAAGCTGAAGAATCACTGAGTAGGATGTGATCCTCCTGTGTACTCTTCTATGTAATTTCCGAAACACTTAGGCCTTTGCCAAGCCAGTAAAACAGGCCACTTGAGGCTGCAAGTGGTACCTTCACCTTCTGCATCAGTGTGAGGATGAATGATTTAATTAAATTTTATGTTACTTGAATTTTTATACACATACTAAAGATTTGTATCAATGTTCTCAGAAAGAAAGATAATCTTACAGGACTTTTCTGGTACTACTCCTCTTGAGTGTTACCTTCATTCAAAAATCCCACCCTAATGTTTACAATAAGATATGCAGAAGATATTTATTTCTTGTCCACTTCAGGAATATCATTAACAACTAGCATCCAACACCTGCATAAAAGTATAACAGTATCAGGCATTTTGCTCTTAACTTTGAGTCATGGGATGGTAGTTATTTACTTTACATTTGCTTCAGCTAAAAGTTGAAAGCCTAAATAACAAGCGTCTGGTAGGTAGTTCTGTTCACTGTTCTTTTTGCTGAGTCTGGGTTTTTGTATCAACTCAGATTTAATAACTCTACGTTGATGAGACCTGTGCTAATTCTCCCTTTTCCTGTTCCCAGCTGCACAATAAGGATAAAATAGGCAGAATAGAAGGAAGAATCTAAATGAGGGGACAAATCTTTCTCCCAAACTGAACTACACTGGGGATTGGGAGTTAAAGGAGAAAGTGTGTGTGTGTGTGTCTGTAGGTGTTCTCGACTCTGCCTTTATACAAGCCTTTAGTCACCCAACCCATTCCTCTAAGCTGCAAAGAAATAACCAAATTTCTTTCACAAAATCACAATATTTTTTCTGTTTAAACATCATTCGGAGAGACAGACAGGGTGACTGCCCTTATCTTCCTCTTTTTTGTGCTTCATCTGACAGTTATAGTCTCTTTAACCATGCCTGCAAGCAAAACGCATCACATTTCCAGAGGGTCTCATGTCATTGTAATGATGCATGGCATCCTGTTAAGTCCTACACATTAAATACGTAACTGAAAGCAATCTGCGTTGTATTCCTGGGGTGACTACAAAGATTGAAATACTGAAGTTTACTGAAAGCAATGAATCAAAATGGCTAAAAGCTGGCTGAGCAGAAGAAGAGACATGAATGAAAGCAACTTGCCAGATCTTCTACTTTGTATGCTCTATAGACATTTACACTATTTCAAAATGGGGTACAGCCATTTCTATTCAGATATAACAGCATGTGGACAATCTGGCCCACTGAAATCACTCTGTTCAAAAACAGACACTAAAAATTACTCACCACTTGCCCAATTAGACACATTATTGTCCAGTTGCATACCAGCAACATCAGCTATCGGTAGATCTATTTGGTGTCCATGTCTTTGCATTCGTATAACATGAAGAAAATACAATATTTTACAGAATGACCCATTTTACCACATTTGTCTCATTATATGCCTGCTTTAGGATAGAATGAATTGGATTTTAGATGTACTTGTTTTTATTAAAAGAATTAAGAGGTTTTTGCACCAGCAAAGTCATCAATATTTGGCCAGATCCATTGTCACATTGACAGAATTAGCCAATACTCTTGTCAAAAACAAGTGGTTAATCAAATGTCAGCGCTAGGTTTAACAGATTCTTCATAAACGTTCTGTGGCCTGAAATACCTCATGTAAATTAATCAGTGAGTACTTTTAAAGAAAAAGCACTTTTACACAAGTTGGATTGACTCATATTTTAAAGGAGAGATGCAGGAGAATCCTAACATTTACTAGAAAAAAAGTATGATAATTCAGCTATATTTAGAAATGAGGAAGTTCTGAGGAAAAAATCTTCCTTTTTGAAGAAAATAGAGCTCATTAATACTGTCTTTTTTATAAATAAGTATTTGGGTTAAATATGTGCTAGGGTTTATATTTGACTCTGACCAATAAGAAGTGCTATAGAATATAAAAGAGCCTCGGACATCAGGCATTTAGCAACCTGAAGAATGGTTTAGCATGATTATCAGTTCTTTGAGAAAGAAAGAAAAGCCTGTGGCTCTGCATATGTTTGTAATTATAGGATTTTCCTTATGTTTCTCAGGAATACTAGATATTAAAATGACGGGGAAAATTCCTTTCCTTTTTTTGTTTGTTTGAAAATGGCAAGAATAAAGCCATCTTTATGCATCTGAATCATAGAATTATAGAGTCATAGAATCATTTAGATTGGAAAAGACCTTTAAGATCATCAAGTCCAACTGTAAACATAACACTGCCACATCCAGTACTAAACCATGTCCCTAAGTGCCACATCTACATGTGACATATCCAGTAGCATTCCGTTAGCCTAGGGAGATATAGTTTCGCAGGTCTTCTGATGAATATCTTTAAGGACCTAAACCTTGAAATTTTGCAGGAGATTTAAAAAAATGTCATAATTTTTCCCTTTTCCTAAAGCTCAGTCACCTTGGGCAGTGCCTGTTGGTGCGTAAAGTAGTCAGCACTGCTTCCAAAGGCAAAATGAAGTGCATTACAGTTGTGTCATTTTCCCAACAGTCATGACTCAGTACCAGGTCATCAGCTTACTGCTTCCTCCTCATCCATGAACAGCAAAAAGGAACAGTCTTCTACTGCCTGCATTTCAAATTCAGCCACTCACAGCAGATTAACAAGTCAGTATTTCTCTCTGGCAGCTGTCTTTTCAGCTTCAACATTAAGATTCTGAATGCAGATTCAGACTTGTTCTCCCGTTTAAAAACTATTCAAAAGCTGTAATATCTAGGTCCAAGACAATAATGTCATGTAATAGGTGGGTACTGGACCAACATTAGAAAAGCTTCTTCTATGTCACCAGTCCTTCCTGAAACCAACGTGAAGGGTATACTTGGGAATACTCTGAACTCCTACGATCCCTTAGGGCAAGAGGAACAGGGTATAGCTTATAGCGGTCATTACCTTGTGCCACAAAGTTGTGGTCACAGAGATTGGTTTTAGGTTGACAGAAGCTGATCTGGTGCTCCCCAGGTGTTCACTGGTACAGTGAGTGCACTCTCCCACTCCACATCTGTCTTCCCAGGTGGCCATCACCATTCCTCAAGAGCATCTTTAATACAAGAAACAGATGAAATCTGGGGTCTGATTGTGTTGGCAGCTTGACATATGTGGGTTATGAAACACTGTTCTTTGCTGCAGGAATTACAAGCTCTTAAGTCAAGCCAGGAAACTGTAAGCATAAATATGTGAGTTGTTATGCAGGTGTTCATAGCGTTCATGGAAGATGTAACAATCATGAGTATCTCTGCTTCTCACTTTTATTATCAAATATAGTAAGAGTTTGTGGTGACACTCCCATTTATTTCTTTATTCCTCTACTACTGCTGCTGCTATCTTGTGATGAGGCAGCAAAGTTAATAAATCACAAATGAGCTTTCCCATTTTTTCCCTTCCGCTGCGTTTAGCCATTGCAGATGTACGCCATTGCAGATGTACCCTGGTTACATTTTACTCCTAAAAAACAGGCAGTTTGTACCACCATGATATTTCTGTAGTCGTTATATACATGTGAGAACAGGAAATTATAGGGAACTGAGTCATTTTGTTAAGCAAAATGTGTTTGACTAAGCCACACAACAAGGACAAAGACATAGCAGTGTTTCACCAGATACAGATTTCCCCAGGGAAGGTGTTACAGGTAAGAAATAAATGTTCCTTCCTAGTCTTCATTTGTTCTGGGAGGTAGCACTTAGATGATGGTGCATAACGCATTGATTGGCAAGTTATCAGACCCTGCCTTCATCTATCGCTGGTCTATGTACTCGTGCCCACCCAAGTGCAGCTTTGCATCCTTATGTGAGTGAGCACTCAGGGTTGAGAAATCACACAATGGTTATATGTAAATAGAATACAAACGCAGTCTCAATGAATAGGGCACATTGACTGTTGTGCTCCTGAAACACAGGGTACACGTTATACTGCTTCAGAGTAAAATGAAATACAATTTGATTTTCTAAGAGAGATGAAGTGAACATCAGAGCAAGTTAAACAGTACAGGCTGTGAGTCTCTACAGAGGAAAAATAGTGTCAAAAACCTTAGCCAGAGGTTAATTGATAATCAGTTGAATTATTCATTTGTTATTAATGATTACTAATGAGAAACATTAGAATAATCAATGTTCCAGCCCAGTGCTTTCACAGATGTCATGTTAATTGCAACTGAAGATAGCAGTAGCTTAGCAAAATACGGAAACAATTAGCATGATTGACTCAAAGCCACCTCATGCCTCTCTAGAGCATTGTTCTAGCAGTACTGCAGAATAGTATAAAATTCTCTGGGTTTGCAGAGTGGGAAAACAGAATTCTTAATAGCCTTTGATATAACCCTGTTTTGTCTCATAAAAGGTAAAAATTACAGTAAAACTGACATAAGCAAATAGATTTGCTTGGAGAGATTACAATCACAGGCTAATAAGAAAGGAACTACAAAATAACCTACAGTGAATAAAATGCTAACACCAGCAGTGGTAATGGTTAATTGAAATTAAAATCTACTCTTTCCCCAGGGAAAATTTTTTAGTTTTAATATCCCCAATAAAATTTCACTTTTAAATTATGTTTTATGACCTCAAAGAACAATAAAGCACTAAACTGCCGTGCTGTTATTCAAAATATGCAAAGTAGGTTCTTAAACTGCAGGTATTGTAAAATGCCAAGGAGTTAAATTTTATTCAATACAGAGATCAGATTTCATTCTGTAGTTGGAACAGGAGCTTTCAGCTGGTTTAGACTGATGAAGCTGCAGGACTGGATGCAACCAGGGAAATTATGGTAGGGGAATGTGGAGGAGGATACAGGCATCCAGTACAACATCTCCCCATCACATAACATGGATCATTTCTCTATCTTTCCCCGCCCAGTTTGATCCTCAGCTGAAAGCTGAAAGCTAGGACACCTCTCTCCACAGCAGGGACTCCAGGTAGCTCCACTCTAACCTTGCAATTGCTCCTATCACTCAGTGGCTCAGAGAAGTGGTCTTTAGGAGCAGAAGGTCCAGAGCAGTACTGCCACCACCCATCAAAGAAAGAATTGGGACGGGCATGTGTAACACCAGCACATGAACATCTGAACAGGGTTCCTGAAAGTTAAGCATACACTGGGTCTACTTAATGAATGTGGCCGAGCTGCCTGTCAGTTTTTTAATCGGCCATGAACAGTCGGGTACTGTATAACCTGGTGTAATCGTATGATAATCTTAGGTGACTGGGATGTATATAATACAACACTAGTCTTTAATTGACTCTGAAACTGAAACTAGGATAATTTTTTTTAATTCTCATTGGAAAAGTTTGTTAAAAGCACACCCACCGTGGTCAGTCTGTCCAGTCTTGTGTGTGAACCACAGTTCCTAATTGCAGAATCCTGTACAACAATTAAAAATCAGCAGTGATCCTGTCTGATTTATTTTATCTGCATATGATGAGGGTAAGAAGAAGTTTCCTCACTGAAGGTTGGCTTGTGCTTGAGGTGTCTATGCTAGACTCCCGGCATGCTCTCGCAAGAGCGAGGTCTTCCATAACGTGCCCTGCACTGAAGCTGGAAGGAATGAAGGACATCAATCAAAGGAAAGATTCTGCTACGAACGCATATTTCTGTGGTGTCCTGGGTGATCTAAAGTTAAGCTTAGTGCTTAAGATTTAAGTTATAATCCTTTATTTAGCTAGGCACATTTAAGGTTTGATTGTGCCTAATCCATGTATCAGACCTTGCTGTGTTGCTTTCAGCAGAGGAACATGGGAAATGCTACAGTGATCTAGAAAAAAAGATTCTGACGGATCTTTCTCCATGAGGTTTCTGAGTTTTGGAATTGTGACATGTAGCGGAATTGTGACACATACCTTTAGTGAAAACTGCCCTAAAGGTTCGTTCAGCTGAGCTGGTAAAGATAGTAGAGGGGCAGGAGTTTGCAAGAGTTTCATTGTGAGCAGAAAAATAGTTTTGTGGTTGTTTCTTTTTCTGATATATGTATAGATAGATATAGATATATACACATGCAGTTTGTTGTTTTGGATGTTTTTTCTGCAATAACTAGGGATTGCTTTTTATAATCAGTCAGGATATCTGCCGTGTGGGATAGACACATTCTGCGCTTTTAAAATAACAAAATTAAATTGGTGAGTGGAGTCTTGAAATAATAGAGAAGCTGTTCTTCAAGCACTAACAGAGATCCCTTCAGGCATTTCATTCTACCCCAGAGAGCAAAGAAGCACTCAGTCTAAGAAATAAAATAGAGTGGGTTTACTTTTTGACTCTTACTTTGGCTTTTCTTCCATGATACATCATCTTCTGGAACCTTCTGTACTACACTTTATGTAAAGAGTTGATTTTTTTTCTCCCAAGGATGTTTGGCTCGCTTATTTCTTGTTGCTTTTTAAAATCCTGGAAAGTTGGTAGTTCAAGCCTGTTCATTCCCTCCTTTGCAACATACTGGCTCTTACCTGAGAATCAGTACACCCTGCAAGAACACTGACTATCACTTTGATGGATTTGGTTTTGTCACATAATTATAAAAGTTCATTTGGTTTCACTTGGTTATGGAAACAATTTTAAATAATGTAACAGTGCTCCAATTGTTGCATGTAGATTACAGCATTAAAAATTTACCAAAGAATCTTGGCTTGTGTCTATGTGTGCTGAAGTGAGAAGACTGAAGTCCCCGCATACTTGCTACTTGACCATATGCAGCTATTTCAAAACCCATAACTGACCTGAAAGACTGCAAAGCCAGTGATGTCTACAGACATGGTTTGATCTCTGCATGTGTAGCTGGATGTGCAGGACAGATCTGAGAACTATTTAGAAATTATCACATTTTTCTGGTTCACTGAATGACATTAAGCAGTGTCCATGAATTGCAAGGTGATGAACGGATCTCTTACAGTTCAAAAGCATCTTGCAGTTTTCCTAAATTATTTCATGAGAGCTACCCAGTTCTTCCCCCCGCCTTTACTTTTGAGGGAAGAAAAAGAAAAAACTACTATTTAGTTACCTTAAAATCATCTTATCCCTGTTAAAAAGGAAAGAACATATCTCCGTAGACTGATAAACACATCTTACAGCAAGACGAAAGAGATTTATTACATCTGTATGTCTGCAGAACAATGAAGTGTCTTTGAACTGGAGTCCAGTTCAGCTCCTCTTGCATTTAAACAGCATTTCATTTCCTGTTGATAGACAGCGGTAAAAATCCCTGAAATCAGCAAGTAGCAGCTGTTAGTTTAAAAGGGGAAAAGAGACTAAGGAAACTCTCATGTAAACATGGCTTTCCAAATCAGAGCTCAACCATACCACTAAGTGAATTTCCTAGCAGAACTAGAAGGAGCCTTGAAAGACTGACTAACCTGTCTTGGATATATGGGCTATATGTTTGTCTAATCTATTTTTAAAAGGCCTCCAAAAGAAGGCAATTCACAATGTCACTGTTTCATTCTAGTGCTTCTCTTCTCTAAGAATTAGAGATTTGTTTTTTCCTGTTAACTGATCTAAATTTCCTTTGATGCTTACTGAGCTGATTTTTATCTTTCATTTTTATTGTACATGAAGAAAAAATTCATAATGGTTCCCTTCCAAAAAAAAAATTTAATAGCGAAGAACTTAATCACTTCCCTGTGATGAAGACCTCACGTCTCCAAAATCCAGTCTTCTTTTCCAGCAGTTGGTCTAACAGAAATCTTTTTTTTTTCCTAAACATCTGACATTTCTCCAGCATCTAGACAGTTGCTGTTTTTTCACTTTTTTACACAAAATGATGTTTTCTTCAAAACATCTTAATGGATTCACTAAACCTTCCAGCATTTGTGCTTAGTTTTCATCAATAACAAATTCCTCTTGTATTTTCACTTCTCTTCTGTTTCCTATCCACAGTACCCTTGTTCTCCTACACAGCAAAGTCCTGCTTCTTTTTTGCATGTTGTGAGACTTCCTATACATACGGTTCTATAAATGTCATATTAACCCTCTTTCCAGCGTATATATTCTTTTATATGAGAGGAACTTTCTATAACCTCGACAGCATGCTTTTGTTTAGCCTCAGGCTGTGCCCCCACCGTCCCTGGGAGCACAAGCCCTGGAACAGATGAAGTGTATCCTATTTTCTGAGCCAGCTGTATGTATCCCATCACTGGGCACAGAAGGTCTGAAGCTTAGCACTGCACGGCTAAACTACTGTAAACATAGCTTGAGCTCAGGCTGCTTACAGACCTGCTTCTCCCTCTGGCACTCTCTGTCAGGGCCCTTCTGCAAAAGACCCCTGTCAGCCTACATGCATCCATGTGTATTTTAAGTATGCCAAGAAAGAGCTTGTTGAACTTGGTTCTCTGTTGTCTTCTGCATCAGAGAGCATTGGCACTGCTTCCACATTTAATACCTTCCACGTGGATTTTTCACCAGCACAAAGCAGTGAATGAGTTGCCCGGCTGGGAGATTCCCACAGAATCTAACAGCCCATCTTTGTCGTTAACATTAGTGAGATATTTTTGTGCTCTGCACTTTTGAGGTCTATGCCTCAATGACTATTGGTATGTTGACAGTTATCTTGCAAACACTTACAGTCACCATAATAAAATTAGGTCAAGTAAAATATATTACAAAAAACCTTCCTACCTTAACAGAATGAAGCATAGCAATAATATTTGTTACTCTTCTGGGTCATTGAGAATCATTAATATTAACTTTTTGGCCTTTTAATATGTATTGATGATGTAAAAGCATGGTAAGGTAACTAAGAGTAGTGTTTTTCTTCATTTTAAGAGCATTTTTACTGCCAATGTAGTATAAAAAGATGTTATAACAAATTAATTTCTGGCCATTATTGAGTTTGTGTCCTACACAGTTTCAAATACACAGACTACAGTAAATTACCATAGTTAGCTTTTATTGCTTTAGTATTTTGAGGGATTGTTCAACTTCAGGGCATAAATCAGAAATTATAGGTATTCATATGCCAATTTGGGAAGTCACCAAAACCTCTCGAATGTAGATTTGTCAAATCTTTTTAGTGTAGGAGTACCTATTTTAAACAACAATTAATATAGCCCCAGAAATAGGCTGCTTTAGAGAGGAATTTTGACAACTTTATGCATTATGAACATGTTGGATTTCACCATCAGTGCACCTCTCAGTCTGTTAATGAGTCATTACCATTTCAGCAGAAAATGTATGTCACTTTAAAGCAGAGACAGAGGATATGATTCGGCTAACACAGCGTCTCCTTAATTTTCCCTGTGATTTTGCCATAAGCAAGACAAAACAAGTGAAGTAAGGGAGAGGCTATTGGCAATTGAAGAGATTAATACAGATGATGAGAGATAATTCATTTGTACCAAACTGTTGCCCATAATATCACCTGTTCTATTTAATTTGCTATGCATTTATATTACAGCAGGTCTTGAAGACGTCAGTGCAGATGTAGCTTCCTTTATATTAGGCACAGCGCATATGGATGAGCAGCACAGCGCTTCCAGTCCACAAGGCAGTAGGTACTGCATCCCTGTTTTTATACAGGGTTAATAAATGAAGATGGTTACTTTAATAGACAGCCCTGACTGTATGCCGCCAAGGAGGTCAGTCCAGTTGTGCATTTACTGCCTGCAGGGCCAGAAGTCAAGTATGTGCCAGGTCCCCTCTTGCCCTCCCACACCTCCTCCGTTTCCCTTCCTGGGGCTCGCTGGGGGTTAACCCCAGAGCGAGAGCCAACATGTAGGCACAGAGGATAGACAGGCACTTTAGGCTAAAGTACAAGCCCAAGCCTTCAGCTAACATGAAAACACAGCTCCAGCAAGTAAAGCCTGGGATTCAGGCTTTCTTACAGCGCATTCCTCAGGGTTAAGCACAAAACTATTTGTCTCTTCTCATATCTCTTCATGTAAGAAACACTGTGGCATAAGATTCATTTATGGTACACAACCTAAGAACTGAAGATAAAATGAACTAACTCCATTATTCTGGGATCCTCCCAGACGTTTCAAACAGATTTAGTTTCGAGCAGAGCAATAGGCACGCTGCACATACATACATTTTAAATCGTACTAAGTGTGGAGTAATACCATATGTGCTCAAATGTCAAGCCACAGCAGGGAAGAGGGTCAGTCTGCATTGAACCTTATTGACTCTGCCAGCTTCTGCTACAGAGCAACACTCTGCAACCATAGGGGTTTTTTTTTCAGTTTTAATACAAATAAGATGACACAATGATAGAGAAGGAAAACAGCTGTCTGTCCTTTCTCCTGGGCCTAATTATAACAGCAGGTGAAACAATATTAGGGGCTCAGCTCTAATTTGGTAAGTGAAAACTACCTACCCACACAGCTGTTTTATTTATGAGGGGTGGCAGGGAAAGAAATTCTTATATAAAAAGTAGCAAGGAAATTTGTGAGCAACTACAGAAAAAGTAATTGTGTATGCAATGTTTTATTATGTGTGAATAGGAAACTGATACTTGGCTTGATATTGATTTTTCTCTATGCAACATGCTGCTATTTACAATAGTGGATGTATTTTTCCTGGAGATTCAGTGCTGTATGACTTATGCTGCGTCTCAATCACAGCATTATGTTATGTAAGGCACCAGCTGAGTTCTGAGATGAGCCAGCTGCCAAATATCGTATTAAAAAGCTATTGTCTCATAATGAATCAACAGGTTTTGAAGTAATTAAGTCCCTCATTGTTTAGTTTAATACAAGCTATTTCAGAATGTAATAAAACATATTTTGGAAGCGAGACTTATCAGGTCCCATTATAACTGCATTTAGTTTCTTTCAGTCACCAGTAAGGCATAACTGTCAGTCTAATGAGATTTATAACAATGCATGCTTGGTTTATTTAGCAAGTAAAAGCTAGTAAGGCCTATTCTGCATGCCAGTCATTTGTAATTGTAACCTAAACCTCAAATTTGCTTTTGTTCAACAGAGTAGACGCTTCTTATCATCATGCACTACTTGCCTGTACTCCCATGCTGCCACAACTCTGCAGGCTTCTAGGCAGTTAAGAACGTCTCAGGACTGGGGCCACAGTGTGAACTGGTACAGAAGAAAAGTCCATCCCCAAAAGAGCTCTTGCTTTATATATAGACACTTATAAGCACTCTGTTTATGAGTGAGATAGTGCTTCAGTGTCAAATGATGACAGAGACAAGGCCTGCCCAGCAGACACGCTAGGGAATGATAGGGAGTGACTGTGCATCTTTCTCCTTCTGGTGGAGACGCTTACACCAGACTGCGTAACTCATCTGACACTTGTTTATTCTCTTGGGGCAGCAGCATGTACAAAATGGCAGCTTGGATGGTTAGGAGGTTTTGTGCTGAGGAAAAGTACTATTAATTTTTAATCTCCAGTTTGGAAGGTATTTACAGTAGAGAAGACAAAGTCAAAGAGTAGTACCTTATTCTGGGATCAGAGTGTGCTGAATTTTGTGATAATCCTTAGCTATGAGAAAAAAAATCATTCCACAGCCTTGCACCAAGGTGTAAAGGTGTAAAAATCCTAGCCAAAGTGTTTGTACTGGAGTTTCAAGGACTCTTTTAAGTCTCTTCAGATTTGTCCATGAGTGCTACACAAGCACATGTAGACTTTGATCTGAATTCAACAGTCTCTGTGCAGCTAGCTTTGATGTGCTCTTGGCCACCTCCACTGAGATCTGCATCACAGCTAGTAATTGCTAGAATCCCCTACACACCTGAGCACTCATGGTTTGGTAGGACGCATCACTGCAGTCTGCTAAATGAGTCGCCAGACAGAATAAATACGCATGTGTGCTGTCTACATGCTTATCATCTCCCAAACCCAGGCCAGCTGACCAGCTTACCTACAGCCATCAAACACGACAGACAAGTTGAAAATGCAAATGGGTATTTGCAGGCTCCCACACCCAGGAGAAAGGTAGAATTAGCCATTGGCACTCCTTCTCTGTCAAAATGGGCATTACATGGTTGAGACTGGGAAATCCAGTTCAGTACGTAGGATGTTCTGAACTCGTGTACATACAAATATACCAGCCTCTGGGAGCATTGGCGTGCTGTAGATTCCTAGATGTTTACAAAATAGATCCACGTTGGGTTTGATTTTTGTAATCTCTTAATGTCAGTGTATGGGATCTGTTAGAAAGTCTGAAGACAGTGAGCCAGGAGGCTTTGGCTCTCCTGATACATGTACTGTAACAAGCGCAATAAAGGATGTTTCACATTCAGTCTAGGAAGGCATCAGTGAGATCTTGTATTAATCTTTCTTCAGTTGTGAGAACTGAAGTAAGCAGAAAGAACTGTTAGCTCCAATTTCCATTGTTCTATGAAAACCGAATGCTTTAGCTTGCTGTACCCCTGGCTGCCTTCTGTCATGAGTCTGAAGTCTGCAATACGCCCTGCAGGTCTGAAGGGGATGAATCACACCAGCCCGCAGCCACTGAGTCATCCATCCCCCTCTTGACGCTACAAGCTAGAGAGTGATTTAGCCAAATGGTGTCATATAATGCCTAATGATAGATTTTACACTGTGTGGCAGATTTTTACACTGATCACTGTCAACTTTACTGCAAGTCACTTTGTAATGTTTCCAGCCCATAACTGGGTAACAGTTTGATGCCATATGCAATCTGAGATCTAGTTTCTTGTGTCTGCCTACCCACCTCCTTAAACAAATCTACCTTGTACAAACTGCGATGGATTAAATATTGGATTGTATCACAGGATACAGTGGGCGAGAGAAAAGTTGTGGAGGGTACACAGAAGAGGCAGGTTGAATGTATTTTCTGTTACAGATTTTGACTCAGGAATCTGAAACTATGAGACTATTTGCATAGTTAATTTTCGTTCTACTGTACAAGATAAATAATAACTTGCGGAATCTCATTTTGTAGTCACCAGCTAAGGCTTTTACCTTCATGACTGGAATTAATGAAGATTTCGTCCTTTACTCTGCTGAGCACATGAGCAGTCCCCTGATTCCTCTGGAAAATTGTTTTAATTGTTTATTTTAAGAAACATACAGCAGCACAGCAGTCACACTTACTTACTGCCGCTATCTTGCTCTAGATAGTGCAAAGCTTTAGCATATATCAAAACTCTAGCATTCTATGAGTTAACAAACAACTGAAGTACAGCCATGGACATATGGAAATATCACTATTTATTTAAACTAATAAAGTCATAATTAAAAGTGTAATTATGTAAGCAGTCTCCTAAGATCTCTGGTTTTTCAGAGAATAACAAAGAGCCTGCAGCATGTGAAGAAGGCACTAGGGACTTGTGTAATCAAGCATGTTTGGTTTATTATTTCTTTGTGTATAGTTATTTTATTTTTCCAATAGTTCTACATTTATTTTTACTTTACAGGCAGTTTTGCACATACGATTCCAAAGTGTTTATAATTAATGTGACATTTGCTGTCAATGTTAAGTTTTTATCTAAGCAAACAAGAATATGAAAAATTAGACATTTTGTTAAATGACTGATTAATACCATTGCATTTTTAATTAGAAATTCCATGATGATGCAAAAACAAAAATTAGTATGTACTGTCCCAATTAGGTTTCAAAAGAATTAGAGATCTATATGTGAGAAAAATTGAAAAATCTAATATCCAAGCCACTAATCACTAAAGGGAAAAAAAGTGAATAACACTTCTTGAGTGACACTTTCTGGTAAAAGGTATAATTTGTGATTTTTAAAGCTTTTAAACTTGAAAAATTGTTTAGTACTATCCACTTAATAGTATTAATGACAGATTTTAAGTTACTTCATTGCCATAAAAATTATTAGGAATTAACTTTCCCAGAACAGTAGTTCATTAACAAAAACATAGATATCTCTATATCTATTTATATTATATTATCATTTTAAAAAACATCAAAAATATCTATGGCATATAGTCTATAGCTTGAGCTGCTTTAATCAGGCAAGCCCACACAGTCATTGGAATTATAGGTATATATCAATTAAAAATTTGGCTATTATAGCTGTAGTTTAGAGCCATCCTCAATAATTTGGTGCAGTTTCACTTTTTCTTGATTGTTTCTATTTTTAAGGCAGTACATTATTAATCAGTTTGACTTCCAGAGCATAGCACACTGAATACATCTTCGTTTTACAGCTTACAATTCTCCATGATCTATGGAACGCTAAGTGAAATCATTATATAGTTCTAATAAGAAGAGCGATTTGTTATGAGATTACTTATATGTTGAAAGCGAACAACCTATCATTCTATACTTCTAAGACAGAAGGAAGAAAATTTTTTACAATAAGGAAGAAATGTTGCGCAATAGGGGTGGTGAAACACTGGCAGAGGTTGCCCAGAGAGGTTGTAGGTGCCCCAATCCCTGGAAACATTCAAGGTCAGGTTTGACGGGGCTCTGAGCAGCTTGATCTAGCTGAAGATGTCCATGCTCACTGCAGGGGGGTTGGACAAGATGACCTTTAAAGGTCCCTTCCAACCTAACAGATTCTACGATTCTATGATTCTAATACCAAATTGACTAGCAGTATTAAAAAAAACAACCAACCAAACAAACAAACAGAAAAAAGACAAAACCAAAACACCCCCAAAAAACCCCCACCGTAACTTTTTTTGACTGACCACAGCTGAAATTTCTGCAGAGAGAGGAAACTATAGTAAGTCTATAGTGTACGCACACAAGTTTGAAAAGCTGGTGTCAAGATAAACAAAACTTAACCCAAATTTTCTACAACTTTGCAAAGCCTTATTCTTTCTCCAAATCAATTTATTTTGCAGTCATTAGAAATGTGTTCTTTTCCAAAGTTGCTTCAATTTGAACCTTTGGCTTTCCATCATTCCTTTTTAGATATGCCCCTCTCTGTCCTTACATTATCCTTGATTCTTTTCAAAACATTTACCTTTCTAAAGTTTTAGCACTGAAGTCATTCTTGTTCCACAAGGTATCAGCCCTTCAGGGATATTCTGTCCTTCCTTTCTGCATTTTTTGCTAACTTTTTCCACAAAAGAGTGTAGATATCAATACAAGACAAAACTACTGTTATTGAGGACCCCTGTTTGTTTCTGATGCCATGAGCAATGCACTGTTTCTCTAGCTCCTGACACAAAACAATTAAATTTTGAACACTTGAAATTTTAACCCAGCTGTGCTAATAATTAAATCGTACTTAAACACTTGTTTAAGTGTACAGTATTTCCTTGAATGCATAATTCAATAAATGTATCAAAAGATACTAATTATTCAGGTCAAAAGAGGTTCAGTCGTTCTTAGATTTTGGCCATATAATGGTAAATTCAATGATACAAAACCTAAAGAGTAATATCGTAACTTATGTTATTGTTTTGCGCTTTTTTCCTAATCATTCTTTATTTTACATATTCACATATATGAATTCACATATATTCACATATTCAACACCAAAGAGCCACCTGCTGTAAGATACAATTCTAGTCCATGAGAACTTCTCTTGCCTTTAGCTTCCTCTATGCTTCTCAAATCTGAGCCAACACTTAGATTCGACTTTCCATTTTAAGTTAGCCGCTTGTGTTGTTAGGAAATGTTTTATTCAGACACAAACACACACACAAAAAAAAAAAAAGTTGTTTTCAGTTAAACCTATTGCTGTAGAATACAAACAAGGCAGTTTGTTTATCTTTAGTACCGTGTAAGCATAACTGCTGCTGATTTTTCCAATTTGCATATCATTCCTATTCTACTTTATGCTTTCATTTTGAAATGCAGTACTTCAGGCAACCAGTACAGTCTGCAGTGCTTAAGTTTCTGTGATGCCAAAGGCACATTTCAGAGTTGCTCGTTATTGTTTTCATTTGACCCTGCATTGATCAGAAAAGTAAAGGATTTTGTGGAATGAAGGAGAAACTGCAAACCAGAATGAAAGCAGTTTTAAAGAATAGTAATTTCTTTGTATTGTCCAATTTAATTGCATTTCCACATATAGAGAAGGAAAAATCCAATTTCAGCAGACTTAATTTTGGCATCTGCATCCTTCCAGTCCTTTACAAAGCTCTGTAAAGACTAAACAAGTAACAACAAAACTACTGATAACATCCATATGCTCATCCTCAAGCACACAGCATTTTAATCCTAAACCTACTCCCTCCCTGTCAGCATTTCCAAACTCTTGTTGATGAAAACCTCAGAAGAAACACGATTCAGAAGTTACAGAAAAAAAAATATTTATCGTAGAGCTTATGTTTAAGCTTATTTCATTATTATCTTTTAGATGTGATTCTTCCTCTGGCCTTTATCATGCGAGACTATCTATACATTCAGGTTTTGACAGGTGGAAGGATGTATATGTCAAATAAAAGAAAAAAAAAAAGATAGACTTGGAATATTCAGAAGTAACAGTAAAGAAAAATAACAACTCAAGGTGCCAAGGCTTGTAAACTCACAAAAACCGACGGAGTTCCTTTGACAAGTGCTGAGTGGTTCATGGCTTGGGGGTTGTTTCAGGGGTTGTTGTGTGGGTTGGTTGGTATTTTTTAATTATTTTTTTAAAGTTTTTTTTAAGGGTATTTATTTCCTGATTTGGAAAGCGGGTTCATTCTCTTCTCAATTAACTCAGCTTTTCACAAACACCATTTACTTTTCAGAGTTATTTTCAAGTGTTCCTCTGTAAGCTGAACGCCTCTAAGACACAAGAGTTTTCACTGAGAGAAACAAGGGAAGAAAAATAAAAAATGTCACTGAAGAAAATCTGAGAAGCGTTAGAGTATGTGTGTGTTCTCACTTCTTTTTTCTTTGCTGTACATAACTAACTGAACAGACTCAAAGTGTAATGGAGATTTTGCTTTACCAAGTTTCTCCCATTCAGGTGGACTGAAGGAATTCCCACATTGTCCTATAAAATCAAGAAGTTTAAGTTAAGAACTGGAAAGGAATGTAATAGCCAAAGGAAATTCAGGTGTGAGAGTTATGTTGCCTCTCTCAAATATCTGTCATTCCATCATTGTTCCTTCACACATCTTTTCCTCTTCCCTAATCACTGAAACTTTGTCCCAATCTGTCCTCTTGCTCGTATCAACTTATTATAATTTTCTGACAAAAGCACAAATGAGAAGGCCTCCCCAACAATACGTTTGTTCCTCCTTAACCCCAAAGTGTCCACTGCAGAGAAATATAATCAGAAATTAAAGCCTTCATTTCTCTTCATGCTTCATGTTGATATTGCATTTGTTAACTTGACATGAAACTGATGAATCTTTTCAAAATGTAAACTATATGATGGACCAAAGCTTTAAGGATGCAACGCAGTCCTTTCATCAAGCAAACAGTTGCACTGTTATGGCAGCCATATGGGTGCACCTATAACCCAGCAAATGCCTTTAGCTCATACACTATGGAAGCAGACTTCCCACATAGCATCATGGCTGTGACAACACAAACAGATTTAGACCAAGAAAAAAATGAAAAGCGTCATTTTGCTTTGAGAAAATAATGAATTTCATTGAGGTTTTGTCCTATACCAGAGTTATCTGTACACGAGTTTACAAACAGGCACATGTAAGCCACAAGACTGCCAGGGCATGTAGGAACTGAATTGGACACGTCTTCCTGTCCAAATCTCAATTTTTAAAGCTAGATGTGCACAACTCCATGAAGGCCAAAGCCATACTCTTTCCTTCAAATTCCAGTGGTAAAAGATGTTATTAATACTTCATACCCTTCCAGGTCTGCAAAAGAAACTATCTCATAAGTCATGAATATGAGGAAAGTGAAGATAAGAGTGACAGCTCAGCCTTAGCTCTCTCCTGGCTTTGAAAGTTTGCTATCTCAGCTGGATTCATGGTATTTGTGCTCTTGGTGCCAGACTATATACAGCATGTCATCAAAACAGTCCATAAAACATGCGACGACAGTACTTACTTTACACAATCCACAATGTGCCCTTTTCCCCTCAAGATAGCAGTTAAAAATATTATAAAAGAAAAGTTGCCTAAATGCTAGCTTTTCTGTTTCACTATAGAACTTTCTGTACAACAGGAATGTATCAGAGGGGAAAGAAAGATGGTAGAAAGTTACAGCTGCAGCCTGCAGCAAATATTGCTAATTTTTATAGTGTTTTTTTCCTGTATTTCAGAAAGCACGGAGGTTACAGGAAATCAATAGTTCTCTTGAGAATCAGAATTTATGAGGAAAAAGATCCTACTTTGTAAAATGATTTGTTTCATTACTTCTGGTTTTTGTAGAGTAAAAGCAAAGTGCGTTGATACATTTGCTGTAGTTCATATCAGATCCCCTACTACAGGAGAGCATAGTCCCCTTTGTAGCTACAGCACACCCTTTTAAAAAAAAACCAAACACTTCTGATCAGCTACAGGAAGTTTCAGACGATCTATGGTCTCTAAAACAACTATCATTTAGGAATGTTTTCATTGTTGTGATTACAAAGTACGCCAAAAGCCGTGTGTTTTCTACTTATTTTCCATACGTTTAGACTCAGTCAAAGGCTGAGCCAAAACCTGAAGAAATTTAACCCCCCAGGAAACTTCTGCTGTAGTCCTGCATAGTCTGAGTACCCAGCTGCAACTCATTCACCAATAAAGCTCCAGTTAAGATGGCTGAGAAAAATCAAGAAATGATTCATCAAAACAAAATGCTCTGTCTCAGCTTGTGCTGGCATTTCTCTGCTTTCCCCTCCTTGTGCTACAGACCTGTTGCTCTTCCTGGCTCAATGTACTCTGTGGTTGCAAACACAAATGCAGCATCGCCTTGTTGCCAGAGTGCACTCACATGAACTAAGGTGGCCCAGCCGCCGCCTTTAACCCAATGACCTCTTCAGAAAAACATGAACAAATGTGCTGATCATGAGAAGAGAGCACCTTTCTTTCTTTCATGAAGATTTCTCCTGGTAAATAACAGCATTTTCACTGCTAATAAATTTCATCTTTTCAGCACACAGATCCATTAAATCTGTAATGCATTTGGTAAATTACAACTTCTATTAAAACTCCTGATTTACTAACTCATACCTATCATTAAAAATTTAATAATTATTAAGATTTATTCACTGAACATTTACTTTCTAATTTCCATCAATTTACAATCATCCTGTGCTTTGTCTGTTCTGTATCCCACTGAGCAAAACACGGAAAATGCAAAAACACCTCAACTTTCTACCCACTCTTTCCTTGCTGGCAGTGGAACATACAAAGAAACGAGGGACATTGCAATAATAAACACCTTGAGTCAGTAGCCTGAACAACTAAAGGAGTCCCCAAAGTCTGAGAAACCTCTCAGACAAAATTTGTCAGCACTTCCCTCTCCTTTCTTCCAAGAAACCTCTAGTTTGGGCAGCCCCTGCTGATCATTGTTGTCACACGAGCAAGGGGATGAACTCTGAAGAAGAGAGCTGTGTTTAGAAAAGCTGAATAGTATCTAAAACATTTAAATAGCTTCTTCTCTTTGAAATTGCAAATTATGTGACATCATTTACTTTCCTTCAAGTAAATGGTTCATGATACATTGTCATTAAGGGATTACTAGGAAGTGGCAAGAAAAAACAGACCCATTGAAAGATCTACTTCCTCAAAACTGGAGGCTAAACATGACTGAGTGTATTCTTGACAGCTGTTCCTATGCTTCAAGCTCGCTTTGATCCAGAGCTCATTGGGAGATTGGAACATTCCAATGTGCCCACAGTATTAAGCTCTGCCTTTCCAGTGGTCATATTAGCACAGGCATAATTCTGTATCATCACACAACCTTGTTGCTCCTAGACGTGACCCAGCTCATGCAATTGTCATTCAGAATATGTGAAGGCTCTCAGCATCTACCTGCCTGCCTTCAAGCCTTTGCAGCTTTCTATGAAGTTAGTCCTCACACCTGAAGTGATTTACCAAAGGCAGCACAATTAACCAGTGACTTAGTTTTCATCAGAACAGAACTCTCATTTTCTTTCCTTGCTTTAACCATCAGATGCCTTTCCTGAAGTTTCAGGTTCAGGAAAGGTAAATTTGAATGTACAAAATACAGTTGTCAAGCAAACCATGGGACCTGTCCATTTGACCATCAACTTCCATAATTATTTCATGATTCCAAGCACAAATACAAGTTTGGTGGAGAAGGGATTAAGAATAGCCCTGAGGAGAAGGACTTAGGGATGTTGGTGGATGAGAAGCTCAACATGAGCTGGCAATGTGTGCTCACAGCCCAGAAAGCCAACCGCATCCTGGGCTGCATCGAAAGAAGTGTTGCCAGCAGGTCAAGGGAGGTGATTCTGCCCCTCTAGTCCTCTCTGGTAAGACCCCACCTGCAGTACAGCATCCAGCTCTGGAGCCCTCAACATAAGAAGGACGTGGACTTGTTGGAGTAAGTCTAGGGGAGGGCCACAAAGATGGTCAGGGGGCTGGAGCACTTCTTGTGTGAAGACAGGCTGAGAGAGCTGGGGGTGTTCAGCCTCGAGAACAGAAGGCTCTGGGGAGACCTTATAGCAGCCTTCCAGTGCTTAAAGGGGGCCTACAGGAAAGATGGGGAAGGACTTTTTACAAGGGCATGTGTCGATAGGTCAAAGGGTAATGGTTTTAAACTGAAAGAGGGTAGATTTAGATTAGATATCAGGAAGAAATTCTTTACTGTGAGCATGATGAAACACTGGAACACGTTGCCCAGAGAAACTGTGGCTGCCCCATCCCTGGCAGTGTTGGCTTTACGTGGCCACCCGGAAGTGGCCAGGCTGGATGGGAATTTGAGCAGCCTGGTCTAGTGGGAGGTGTCCCTGCCCATGGCAGAGGGGTTGGAACTAGATGATCTTTAAGGTCCCTTCCAACCCAAACCATTCTATGTTTCTATGATTATCTGTTTTTTATGTAATTCTCTGGGACTGCTATGAGGTGAAATATAGTATACAACAGTTATTAAAATAAGACCCTTAATTGCTTTGGATTTTTCGCTAAAAGCATTACAATGTGTGGACGCAGGATTATGGCCTCAGTGATGCAGAACTCTCTTCAGCCTTAAATGGTTTCTCACAGGTGTTTAATAACATTAAGCTTCTTATCAATTTCCCATTAGTGCCTCTTCAGCAGTTAAAGCAGTGAGATTAACTATCCCTCCTGAGCACTTGTAGTAATACATGACTGTGACTTTATGACGATGTGTGTCATGAGAGGGACATGGTTTGAACTCAGCAGAGCCATACACTCGTATGTCTTAATAGAGCTCTAGGCCTTCAGTAGGTCACTAAAACCACAGCAGGACAAAGGCTGAGAGCAGTACTGACAGCCAGCAATGTCATTGCTTGAACATCACCTTTTGGAAGTCTCTCTCTTTTTCAGAAGTAACTGCCTAAGCAGCCTCTGTCTTCTGGAATTTCTCTGTCCTTCTTCTTAAATCCTGATAGATTTTGTTCTTCTCTCATCCTCATCTCTTCTAATCCAAAACCACTCCCTAGAAAACTAATACTACAAGAGAAGTGGATCTCGAGTGGAATATTATGGACTTTAATCTATCCAAAAACATAAGAGGAATGAAAAATATCCTTGACCCTTCCTTGGGGATTTTTTGTGTCTGTTCTTTATCCTGTAATCTGTTTCTGAAATGTAGATTTTTAAATTCTCTGCTGCTCAGAGGATGCACTGTGTGCTGCAGAAATATCCTAACTCTCTCTAGGGTTGTTACCTGAGTCGTCACACATCTCCTCAAGCTTCCATTTCCATTGGTGGGAAACCAAGGAATGCAGCTGAGAAGGCTGAGATTCACTCAGCTACTCAGCCTCAGCAAGAGAGGGATTAGGATTCCTGGGCACATTACAGAGTCCATTTTCCATATTTTCATTAAAATCCAAAAAAATACACTGGTGGATGTGACACTTGCGGTTAAAACAAATCAAAGGACTATGTATATTAACTGTATCAGATTTACATCATCTGCATGAAATTTTCAATCATAAATTATTGCAGCTGAAAAAAATGGAATTACTGAGAAGATAACTGTAACGTGGCTTTCATAGATAAGGAATCTTAAAAACAAAGTGGCAGTTAACTGGTCAGACACTAGTGTCTTAGAGGAAGAACTGACGACTCTATTGAGTGAATATTAACTGCCCAAGTGATTACTGGACAAAAGCAGTACAGTTTACAAAGAACTGAGGAATCTGTATCCAAAACAAGGTGAGAGACCTGATGAGAAATCATTCTCTTGAAACTGAAATGAGATAGACCTTATCTAGAGAATGCTGCTCAGTTTTAGACACTGTTTTAAAATAGGTGGGGAAGGTAATGAGCATGTAGTGGTCTTCGTGGAAAATCAAATTTTAAAAACGGTCTAAAATGAGGAAATTTACATGTGACCTATAGGTGTTACATACAGCATTCTTCTGAAAACTTGATTTATTGAGCTGCTTTTCTGATTTTGAAAACAGCAATGATTTTTTCTTTGGAGACTATGGCAAATTAATCTGACCAATATAGAAAATTGTTTGGATTAAATATATGCACTAAATTTGCTTATCCCTATCAGCAATAGTGTTATTATTAAATATTGTGACATTGGGGTTTTAAAAGATGGAGAACAATGGAAAGAGAAGAGAATGAGAAAATTATGGAAGAAAAGATCACAAGTAGGACAGTGAACAAAAATGAAAACATACTGTAAAGACCATCTATTACTATGCTTTTTTTCCTTCATCCTTGAAAAATAAGTGAATGGAAATTAGCAATTAGGTGCATTTGGAAGCCATTTTTACATAGGAATCATATGTGTTATAGCATGATGCATCAATGAAAACCAAATCAATTCTTTTACCACAAAGCACTGGATTACAACTAGTAGGATGATCTCTCAGATAAATCAAAATACATATCCACAGGGTATGGGATGTTTTAAGGCCACAGAAAAAAAAAAGGTGAAAAAAAACAACCCAGAAACAGTACTCAAAGCAAGTGAAAATGTAAAAGGGTAATGGAGGGGAAGACACGGACAAGTGCAATGTAAGAAAAGAGAGAAGAATCAAAGGAGCAGAGAAAGGACATTCACATGAAATGGGGAACTGTTGATAAAGCCTTAAAGAAGGTGAGAGAAAGTGTGAACTCTGTGGAGAGAAGTTAACACAGCTGACCTACTGAACAGCATGTGACCAGCAGCAACATTTTGGATGCTATGTTAATCCTGTCGTACATTAAACAGCACAGCAGGCAAAACCTCTTTATTTTCATTCGTTTTCCTAAAGGAATTTAGATATACTTCTTTTCAGAAGACTCTTAATCCCAAATGTATATATTTCCTCAAACAAGAGCATAAACCTGAGGCAAGAATGATGTCTTTATTAGAGATGTCTTTTGTAAAAAAAGAAGTATGCCAGCATTTGTATGCATAACATGTGAAGTATCTTCTTTTGTCGTTACTTTAGAAACAAGTGTGTATCACCAACTACATTACAGATTTTAATAAAAAAAATACTTGGGGTGAGACAGAAACATACTCAGACATGACTTAAAATTCTCTTAGATGAATTTTAGTGCCACATCTAAATCTGAACAGAGACATTGCTGGCAATGAGTGAGTACACTGGGGTAGGGCAGGGTGGTCCTATTGAACAGGTTTTATGTCAGGTTTTATGGGTTTTTTTCAGTTCTGAAATGAATTACATGGCACTAATAAAGTTTATTAGGATGATTTGGAGGTAACATCATGTTTGTAAAGTTTACAGAGTCAAGTGACGTCAAATCTGGACATGAACAGTGCTATCAGCAGCTGTGTTCTCCTCTGTGTTGCCATGTACTATCCAGTCTCCCACTGCATGTCCCTGCTATCAATGACAAAAAGAGGAGCCAGCTCTCTAGTGTTTGGCAGTGTTACTTGGCACAGCATCCTACAAGGAATGTTGAAGGGATGGAAATGGGGAATGCTCCTTTTTCTCTTTCCTCCTTGCAAGCAGTAGCACCCCACAATAAGCAAAATCACAGATGAGGCAGAGATAGCATTTACGTGGTGTCAGCAGGCGTCCGTGAATCTCAAGACAAGAGTGGCTGAGGGAAGGGGTTGTTCTGTGTGGCCAATACACGTGGAGCAAAAACCCTCCTGATACGAAATTCACAAAGTTTCACAAAAACGACAGATGTAACCTTCCCCCACACCGTTTTGCAGTGGGTGGGTAACATAAACCCACTTGACCTCAGGCATCCCAGCTGTATCTGCCTGGCCCATAATCACATCCACTGCTTGCAGACCCTCCCTTTGGCTTGTCTTCACCAGGCCTGCCCCTGCCAAGCACAACTCCTCCCTCAGCTCTGCAAAGGAGGAGAGGGTTAGGGTTAGTGTCAAGGTTAGGGTCAGAATTAGATTTGAAAGTTTCTTTCCTAGGCAGTTTTTCCTGTTATAAACATGCCCCGTAGCACCTCTCACGTCAAGGCCACCTCAGATGGCTGACTGGCAGTGTGCTGCTTAGAGAGGGCCTAAGGGATATATCTCCCCTTAAAGAGCAACATTGGGGCAAGAGCCTTTGCAAACACTCTCAAACATATTACTCATTTCTTTGCAGTCCTTAGACTTGGAGTCCATGCTGTATCTCTCATGTTGAGAAGTTTCTTACAGTGTAAGTTTCTTACAGTGTAACAGGAAAGATAGACAACGTGAGACACTGTGAGTGTGTGAAAGCAGTCCTCATTAAATTCTGAAGTAGCTCTGGATATTCAAAACGACCTATATGTCTTTTTAAAAAGGTCATTCAATCTTATTTCTGCTAGTACAGGTTAATTGAGATGTGAATGCTGTGCCTGGTCTGAACCCACCATAATCATTTCAAGACGAGCACTAAGGAGTCATCACCTTATAATGACACTTGGCCATTCTCGCTGTCAACCTGTACACAGGATTTCAAATCATTATGTTTGAGAGGAAAGGCATTACATGTCATTATCTTTTCCCCAAATGCTGAAGTTCTGTACTGCTAATGTCTATCAACATTACATTTATTTATATTAAAACCAGAGATTTACTGGTCATGTTCTAGGCAACACACAACTGTGGAAAACTATGATATTATATATGGCCATAATAATAACACACTTGGCCAGAGAACAGATATTAAATTTCAATATATTTTTCCATACTGAAATGTGGTTGACATTTTTACAGTATTTCCAGAATAAATCACACTTACCATATTTATAGTCTGCTTAATTGGCAGCACCTCAGTGGAAACAAAACACCGTTTCAGCTTCTTGAAACTCACAGTTCCTACTAATAACTGTGTTGAGATAAATCTGCTGTTATTGGAACCCTATATAATCCACACATACACCAGTTAAAATGCAGCATTTAGCAGCCACCATAGAGCAGACAATTAGCATGAAGTGGAAAAGGGACAGGTAGCTGGAACAGTATTGGAGTGGAACACCAATTCATAGCCACTAGCAAGAGTGAACGGGCTTCCTAGCATCAGGTGCACGATGTTAACGGCTAAGTGATCTTATTATTAAACCATTATTTAGTAACACTGTCATGAACTGCATCAAATACAGTACCATATTTAAAAGAAAATATGTCATTCAAACTGATTTTTAAAGGGAATGGGGTAGTTTTCTGCTATGCCAAATGATACTTTGTCAAACTGACGCCTAAAGTATTAAAGAGATTAAATGTTTTAGACTTTATTATTATTATTATTTCTACCTGTTAAGAAATAATATTTTCTCCTGAGTTACTGGGCAATAATGTTGAAATTAAAGTTTTGCAAAGCATTGTTAGTCACTCAAGGTAAATGTTTTTTTCAGGAAAATACTTACAACAGGCTTGATGATAGATCCCAATTCCAAGTTATTTCCTGTAACAAAAAGGTAATACAATTTAAAGAAAAATGGCTAGACGGTGGTTTGAGAGGATATGAATCAAAGACACAACAGTTTAGAAGCATGCAAGTTATTCTGTATGTTTTGTATACATTCCTTAGGAGTACCGGAACTTAGTGTTTCAAATAGTATGGGATAAAATTTAGCTTTTTCTTCCCCCTTGTGATTGCTCCTATAAGGGTAAGGGAAGGGGCTGAACCAGCTTAATTTTCCCACCTTCCACACTGCAGGTGTATCAGGCTTTTAATCATGTACCATCTTGTAATGTAAATCAGTTACTGCCACTCCAGACAGTTGCTGTAGGTTTAACAGCATTTTGTATCCATTCTTTAAAGCTGAAAACTCATTTTAATAGTTCTTTCCTGAGAGGAAAAAAATGAATAATTATGACTTCATGGAAAGGCAGTACATCACCAACACTTAATGGTTCATTAGAGAGACTGACTCTGAATAGTGAAGAAAAAAAATAATCTCTTATTATAATATATAAATATGTTTTCTTCTAGACTCCGGGCTAACTTTACCCATAATTCTGGAAATCACTATCTTTGGCAATATAAAAGCTCATCAATTCTTGTTTATTGCCACCACAATGTGACACACAAACAGCACTGTACATGATTCCATTTCTTTTCCTGTATGGTATGTTATTTGCATGGCTAGTATATTTATCTTCAGTTTTATAAATTTGTTTTTCAAATCTGTTTGCTTATGCTGTTGCATTAGAAGCAGGGTAGCATTATCTGTTGACTATAATAAGACGCTATTTATCTCTGTCTCATTTAAATGGATTATATTGTGTTGACAGCTGACAGGGTTCAAAAGGAAAAAACCTTAACTGTATCTCTTCATTATTGCATTAATATGCCAGACCATTATTTATTTTCTTCCCACTAAACACCTGTCTAGTTCATTTTCTGATGAATTATTTTTGCTGATACCACAAGTGTTCAGGTTCTATTGAATTCAAGTGTGACATATGACTTCAATGATTTTAACTTTCAGTTCACATTTAAAATTAAGCCAATACTTGAGAATTAAATCCAAAAAAATAATGTTGATGGAAGTCAGGTACACACATAACTGCAATCCTAAAACTACCCTACAGGTGCCTTCTACCTCTGGAGATGCCAAAATTCAATAAGCAGGATGCTATTTTTTGGTGGTTTTTACTGTAAAGTTCTCTACTCTGCAGTAGTTCTGCTTCTGGGCTTCTGCACGAGCACCTCAGCTGAGATTATTGCTGAGCCACTCATGCCTACTTGAAAGTAAATGTGCATCCACCCAGGTTTCCCAGTGGAAGGACGTTTGTCAAGACATGGTTTGGTAGGTATTCTGTAACTTGCCACCTGGGCACAATGTCAGCTTTGTTACAAAAGGTAAGGCTGCTCCTGGATTTCTTTTGAGAATGAGAGGAAGTAGAGGTGTTCTTTTTTTCCACACCCACACATGTTTCACTAAATTGGTTGCCCACAGTGTGGGGGTACAGGCTGCAGAGAAGAACGCAAGTTTCATTGGATTAAAAGAAAAGGAATAAAAGAGGCTACAGCCTCTGTTCCCAGGACTGTTTACGTATCGTTTACAGTAACTTTTTTGTGAATTCGTATAGTGTACAACAGTGTTAGAGCAGAGATGCCAAATAAGGTCTAGTGCTTCCCAGAACAATGTGCAGTGAAACAGTTTATACAGGATACAGAATACTTCCTTTC
Source organism: Chroicocephalus ridibundus (assembly GCF_963924245.1). Classification (NCBI taxonomy): domain Eukaryota; kingdom Metazoa; phylum Chordata; class Aves; order Charadriiformes; family Laridae; genus Chroicocephalus; species Chroicocephalus ridibundus. The sequence goes on along the minus strand of NC_086284.1, from coordinate 90,623,658 downwards.
TTCAGGATAAGTCTTTTCTCTCCCAAGATTTCACATCTATGTCCTCAAAGGAGAAGACTCCTTCATCCAGCTCTGAAGAAGGAATTTAAACTTTAGAGAAGCAAGGATGAAAAATATTCTCTTGTTTTTATTGTTTCCTTAATTTCAGTTTCTTGACAGCTCTGTCCTGGCAAAGTATAGTTTAAATCTCTGCCCAAAATTTATTCTGTATCCTACTTTACGTATAAGTTGCAGAGAGGCCTAGGAGTGTAACTCAGATTCCTAATTGCCGTTGTAGATTAACCCCTACAGCTGGTGGGCATGTTGAGCTGGGTGCACTGCAGATGCCAGGGACACTTAGGACATTGGTGAGCACCAGGGCAGATATCTTAGCTCTGTGCTAAAGACTGGGTAGGACTCCTGCCTCAAAATGTATCTCTCTAAATCACTCCTTTTTTGCAGAAAACAGGCATATTTATCCTGTGTTGTTTAGATATACATCCAAGGATGAGCTGAGCTTCACACCTCTCCACTGACTACAGGGACATCCTAAATAATTAGCTTAGATAAGGTATCTGAGATTTAGACAGGTTAAGGGAAGTGGTATAAGTCCTGCTCCTTCTTTCTCAGATTTTGCCAGCCCCCTCCAGACACGCAGCTGCAGGCTCATGAACTCCCCTCTCCTTGAGCACCACTGCATCTCCAGAACAAGGAGAGGAGGAGCAGGGTCCTCTGTCCCCCAGCTGTCAGTAACTCTCTCTCCTTCACACACTTAGGTACATAAACAGTGTTCCCAGTTTCCATTTCTACCACAAACTTTTTTCTGAAACTGGGTGTTGATAATTAATCCTGTTCCTACTGCAGCTAATGGGAAAAAGGTCCAAAAAGCGGTCTCCTGTTTCAATTTTTACCTTACATTACCACCTTTAATTCAAACTGACCCCGAATGAGCATAAAAATGAATAAAGTACTTGATTAATTAATGCTATTCTAGATAAAGCAAAAACAAAATAAGATTAACAACGATGTTCTGCTATGAAAAACAAAGGGAAGCACCAATTCTTTATTTTGTGCCTGAATACTGTAAATAGATAAAAATAGTCATGTTCAGAGGTAGTTAACACTGAACTAACTTATAGGAGCACGTTTTTATTGTTTTTATGAAGTGTAATTAACATAAAATTTTGAACAGTCCTAAATTTGTGCCCAGAATTCTAGTATAAACAAAAAAAAAAAAAAAAAAGGAAAATATGTATTTGTTATCCAGAAATAATCAGGTGGTTTTTTGGAAAGAACTAAAGTATCTATCCTTTACTGTTAATTAAGTTTGCAGCTTCTACTTTGAAGATACTAGGAAAAATATTTTTAGCTTCATCCAAAGCTTGCTGAGGTTGACAGAAAGCCTCCCACTGCGTTCAATGGGCTTTGGATCAAGTGCTTAGTATCCTCAGAAACGATTCATCTGGTCCACTCTGGTCTATTTATGACTTGTGGTAGAAGTGTCCCTCATTTTTCCTAAGACTATTTTAATTAACTAGCAAAAATATTGCAAAATATATTTTGCTTTTTTCATCTGTAAAATGAAAATGTGGTCTATTTTTTAAATACCTTGTGATCCACTGATTTAAAGAGAGTGTATGTGTGTGTATATATAGGGAGAGACATCAGCACTATTTCGTCTTATCTCTGTACCTTCCTACCCATCAGCAAAGACATTGGTTAGGAGACTTTTAAATGCATTTAAGAAACAACTAAACATTTACTTAATGCAACTTATCCTGCCAATTGTGCCACAGAAAAACACATTTATTCATATGACTTCTAGTCTTAGTCTGGGCATTGATGAATTAAAAAATAGAAAGTCAAAAAACAATTTAATGACTGTGAGTTTGGAGATTCATACAAAGTGCCAGGTTTTGTCATTTCAGGACAAGGTTCCCCAGCATTTCCTGCTTTCCTTTGATGTTTTTTGATTCAAACCCAGAATCAAGTGTCTGTCAAACGCCCGCAGAGCAGCCTCTTCAATAGTAGACTGCCAAGCTGGGTGACTTTGTAAACAGCTCTCACAACCACTCAGTTATTATTTTAACTGAGTAATTAAACTGAGTACTTAATATTCGTTACATTATTCACTAAGGTACTTACCAATATCCTAACAACAATTTAAAGAATTTTAGAATTTTATTTCCATCATTCATGCTGACTACTTTAAACCAAAATTTCCACCATGCCTTTTGGTCTGTAAAAAGCAGATTTGATAATAGAACATCTTTTTAAAGGAGTACCTTTCCCTGTCTGTGAAGAAAATTCATATAGCAAAAAGCAGAATCCTTAATATATTCTTTTTTTTATGGTAATGTTACTTTGTGTGTGTATATTTACATTTAATCATAGAATCTCCCTACTTCCTTCTGTTCTCTTTCAGAGACTACTGGTGCTGAAGGTCAGAAATTTCTGTTAAAGGAACCTGTAGCATTTTTGAGCAGGGTGAATTTTCATAGAGTGATAGAAATATAGAATAGTTTGGGCTGGAAGGGACCTTAAAGGTCATCCAATTCCAACCCCCCTGCCATGGGCAGGGACACCTCCCACTAGACCAGGCTGCTCAAAGCCCCATCCAGCCTGGCCTTCAACACTTCCAGGGATGGGGCATCCACAGCTTCCCTGGACAACCTGTTCCAGTGCCTCACCACCCTCATAGTGAAAAACTTCTTCCTGATACCTAATCTAAATCTGCTCCATTCCTGCTTGAAGCCTATCACGACATACCCTTGTGTGTATGTGTATATGTATATGTATAAATGTGCATATATATAAAAATGTATTTTATACCTGCAGGTACATCACGGCTCCTTCACAATTTCTGTTGTGCTCCTCCTGAAAAGATGTTTTACCTCACTGATTTTCAATTAATCCAAAAATACTTCTGTGTAATGACTGCTCAGGATTGTACTAAATGGCTAGGGGTTTAGATTCAGAATTCAATGCATTTGCTTAAAGACTGAACACAATACATCCAGTCCCTTCAAACAATGGTCTGTAACAAAGCAAAACATTGAACAAATCAGATTTAAAAAGCAATACTGAACAAACTTGATGAGATGATCACATCTATTGACTAGATATTTTGCTTCATCAATTCATGTCACACTGCTCTTTCTAAATTTCAGTAGTTTTCCTATTCCAAGGATTTCTTGGCTATATTGCAAATACCAAGAGTACAAAAAGTCGTATATTCATGACCACCGTATTTAGGAAATGTAGTTTTGAATGCAGTCTATTCTTTTTTTTAAAAAAGAAAAAAGGTGGAGACAAAGTGTGGTAGTAGAAACCAAGTGCTTCAGAGCTCTTTTTCTGTCTCTTTTCCTGTCCGTCCTTAACTATGGTCATTTAGATAGTAGTTCACATTGACCAGTACTGTGTTCACATTGTGAAACTGTCGCGGTCTGGATTTATCTCCAAAATCACACAACTAACAATGATATGTCCTAAACCCACCAAAGTATCCTCAACCTAGGTCCTAAACAAACCACGCTGCCCTTCTGAAAAAATGTCATGTGAAAGTGATAATATAGCATCAGTACTTCTTTATATCTCTCCAAGAACTGGACAGAGAGACCTCCACTTGTGCATACTTCCAAATTTTCTTCTGGTAATCAGTACTGAATTCATTTTACAAAGAAGAGAAGAGAGAGGGTGAGGATACAAAGAGGTTAGAAAGATATTTGCCTAAGACAACATTAGGCGATTTTTTTAGCAAATAAGATTTTCACACCTCATTCTGACACTGACAAAGATCACGTATCTGCCTTAATGTGTAGTAGGACCATATATTGGGATATTTAAAAGTGCCCAGTCAGATTATTCTTACTAAAGACAAAGGGCATTAAGCATCTATCTCTCTAAGGTCCTCTCTCAAAATCCTTTAGTTAACCTCCAAGATCTTATTATTATTCCGTATGAGAAATGGAAGTAATGTACTTTACCTACTTTATAGCTTGAAAAGTCAACAGCCAACATGGGAATAATGTGTACTTCTTAATATTTACCAAATTATTAAATGACTATCACTTGGGGAAATATTCCATGATTGCATCATAAACCTGCACAGTTAAAGAAGACTCAACAGTGCCCCCTGTGCTATTAAAATCATAGTTTTAATACACGTACTTGACAAAGTCTACCACAAAATAAATGTTCACAACAATAATTTTAATCTGTGGAGCTGCCTTCAGTGTGTCTACTTGGTCTTACCTTTAGAAAATCACACTTACAGAGTGATGTGAGCAGCCATGAAGGTGGCATGGTTAGAAGGGGAAAATTACTGAACAGAGGAAAATGTCCTCAGAAAAATACTGACAGAAAAACTGCCTGGCATCCTGGGAGCTGTGAGCCTGGGAACTAAGTCAGGGAACCAGAAGCATCCTTGAAAATCACAGCTGGCCTCTCTGAAGTACACCTGGTGTACCTAGAAACCAAAGACATCCTCAGATGTCATCGATAAGCACAAAAGCAAGGGACTGTAATGGCAGCTTATTGTCTGAAAAGGGGAAAAACTGTGGGAAAATAAAATGGGTGTGAAAGAACACAAAATAGCATCATCTGTGGGATGAAAAACAGAAAATAATATCCTTTATTGGCTGCATGGAGTGGTGATGTCCTACATCCTGTTATGTCTCTATGATAAGAAAAGGACTAAATTTTTATCCAAAGTGAAGCCTCTCTTTCTGGGAACATCCCATGATGCACACGTTTTTCCTTTCCTAAACAAACAGAACTCTCCGAACGAACTTTCTATTAGATCCTCTCCCACTGTAAGAGAAGATCAGGTTCATGACCACCTCAGGAACCTGAACATAGGGAAGCCTATGGGACCCAACGAGATGCATCCCAGATACCTGGAGGGAATTGGCAGATTTAGTTGCCATGCTATTCTCCATGATATTTGAAAAGACATGGCAGTCAGGTGAAGTTTCTGGTGACTGGAAAAAGGGAAACATTGTACCCATTTTTAAAAAGGGTAGAAACAAGGACCCTGGGAACTACCGCCCTGTCAGCCTCACCTCTGTGCCTGGGAAGTTCATGGAAGAAATCCTCCTAGAAGCTATGCTAAGGCACATGGAGGACAGGGAGATGATTCAAGATATCCAGCATGGCTTCACCAAGGCCAAGTACTGGTGGCCTTCTATGAGTCCACATCAGTGGACAAGGGAAGAGCTACAGATGTCATCTATCTGGACTTCTGTAAGGCCTTTGACACAATTCCCCACAACATCCTGCTCTCTAAATTGAAAAGATATGGATTTGATGGATGGAGTGTTCAGTGGATGAGGAATTGGTTGGATGGTTTCATCCAGAGGGTAGTGGTCAGTGGCTGAATGTCCAGATGGAGATCGGTGACAAGTTGTGTCCCTCAGGGGTCCATACTGGGACCAGTACTTTGTTTAATATCTTCATCAATGACATCGACAATGGGATCGAGTGCACCCTCAGCAAGTTTGCAGACTACACTAAGCTGAGTGATGCGTTTGACAGGACTGAGGCATGGGATGCTATCCAGAGGGACCTGGACAAGCTTGAAAAGTAGGCTTGTGTGAACCTCATGAGGTTCAACAAGGCCAAGCGCAAGGTCCTGCACCTGGGTCAGGGAAGCGCCCAGTATCAAGGCTGTTGGATGAAGGGATTTGGAGCAGCTCTGATGAGAAGGACTTGGGGGTACTAGTGGATGGAAAGCTGGGCATGAGCCAGCAATGTGTATTCTCAGCCAAGAAGACCAACTGTGTCCTGGGCTGTATCAAAAGAAACACGGCCAGCAGGTCAAGGAAGGTGATTCTGCCCGTCCACTCCACTCTGGTGAGACCCCACCTGGAGTACTGCAACCACTCTGGACACCCTAGCACAGGAAAGACAGGGACCTGTTGGAGCGGGCCCAGAGGAGGGCCACAAAGATGATCAGAGGGCTGGAACACCTCTCCTGTGAGCACAAGCTGAGAGAGTCGGGGTTGTTCAGCCTAGAGAAGAGAAGGCTCTGGGGAGACCTTATCGTGACCTCTCAGTAATTAAAGGGGGCCTACAGGAAAGATGGGGAAAAACTTTTTAGCAGAGCCTGTTGAGATAGGACAAGGGGTCACAGTTTTAAGCTAAAAGAGGGTAGATTTAGACTAGCTATAAGGAAGAAATTTTTACAATGTGGGTGGTGAAACACTGGCACAGGTTGCCCAGAGAGGTGGTAGGTACGCCATCCCTGGAAACACTTAAGGCCAGGTTTGATGGGGCTCTGAGCAATCTGATCTATTTGAAGCTCACTGCAGGGGGATAGTGAAATAGATGACCTTTGAAGTTCCCTTCCAACCCAAACTATTCTGTGATCTTGGACTCTCACCAGACATGCTTGGCTGACTGCAGACTCAGTCATGCAGACCATTTCTGAAGTGAGACTCTGCCTGCTATCTTCCTAGTCCCCCTTTGGACCAACTTTTGGGGTCAGTTCAGACAGTCCTTCCACCTCTGGTATGATTGGGTCCCCATCTGGGATCGGTTTGTTCTCCCCTCTGGGATGGGTTTGGCCCCTTCTGAAATCTAATTCACTTGATACCGGTACTATATCCATGTAAGTAATTTGTCATAAGTATATCTGTTGCTATATTGTTGATAAATTGCTTCAGTAAGTATAAATTTGTAGTAATTGGTAATAGTATATACTGACTTGATTGCCACTATTATATTAATTGTTGCCATATGATTTTTTTATTGCTATACAATTGACTGTTTCTGTTATTGACTGCTGCTGTACTATTGATTGCTACTCTATTATTGATTGCTGATAGTAATTTGTAATAAATATATATTTACTTTATTAATCATAGGTATACTTGCTAGTGCTGATTTAATGTTATTCTACTTGCTAATTTGTGTAACTTGGTAATTTGTGTGGTATTTTTGGTAATCTGCAATAAAGTAGAGAAATTTAGAGGACAAAGCCTCTGCGCCCTTGTCTATTATGGAATCCTATGAACCTACAGTCACAATTTCTACATACCTGCAGGCTGGGTACCTTTTAGGTCATGACACAGAACTGATTGCTTTGTGACTTTTAGTGAGTTTAATTCAGAAATCAATTTATTTACAACTAGCACATGTGCCCATGTCCAGGCTTACTCGTGAAACAGGAGAAATAGATAGAGTTGCAGGTTGTTATAATTTGAGTAATTTTTATTTCTACCTGAAAGGTTTTTGCTCTTGAGACAAAATGGCAAGAGTTTTGCTGTTAATTTTTTACTTTAAATAAATTTTTGAGGAAGCTTTAGGGTTGGACTCCAGAAATTCTGCCATATATTCATAGATCTAAGCACATGGCTGCTTACTTGCACCAAAAAATGATGGCTGAGATATTTGATTGAGCCTACATGTCCTCTGAGTGACCATTCTTTTGGAGCTCTCATCCCAGTTCCTCATTTGATATCACTTAGTATTTGATCCTGTCATCCTAATTATACTCAGATTATGTCTGCTTGTTGTAAGATTAGCTCACAAATCCATATCAAAAGGCCCCAGTAGCAATGACCTGGATAAATTCTAATATCCGTACTTTCTTGGTGCAACATCTTTGTCCGCAAGATAGTTCCTTTTTCACTTGGTCTTTGTGTGGAATTGAAATATTACCAATCTTGTTTAAAGGTCCCAGAGGAACCTCGTCTGATAGCAATAAGATAGTATTTTTTATTACTGTTAAGAGAATGTTTTACTTTTCCCCATTCATGATAAAAAATCGTCTTTTTTTTTTTTTTTTTTTTTTTTATATATAGAAATGTAACAATCATGAGCAGCAGAGCATGTCTGGAAATAACACCTTTTGGCTTTTCACAATCTATTTCTATCAAGCTGCAGAACCCAGTTGAAATTACCCTGACATCAGTGGGAGATCATTTCAGTGACCTCAGAGGACTTTCCCATTTCGCTGCATTTCAAAGCAAATCTTGGTGTCATATTACTTTAAAGTGAACAAAGGTGGTCCTATACCTATACACCAAGAACTCTGGGATATGCTTAAAGAGGAAAACAAAATTAAAATTAAAAAAGAACAGCTCTGTATGGAAAACGTTGAACGTTCAGTATTTTACCAAGGACTCCAGAGGCATTAAGCTGGCCTGCGCTGTGTGCTCTCCACTGCATTCCTGGTGTGCTTTGCCCCTAGTCCTGTTTTAACAACCAGTGAAGCAATTTTGCTCCGGGTGGCAGAGTTGTGTAAATACCAAAACCCTGTGCTTTACACCAGCTGAGAATATTACCAGTACATGAAGTCCCATGGGTGTCAATGACAGGACAGAGCATCCTTCACACTGTTCCCAGGTGGAGGTTTATTCTGTCAAACCTCAGTGCTCTGTGTTTTCCAGACATCAGCATAAGATACTCCTGTTAACTCTAACAAGAATGTCTCAGTTAAGAGGCAAAAATATTGTGACAGAATTCATTAATTTCAAAGGTCTAAAACCGAGGAAAACTCTTCATTACTAGGTTTACTCTTATTGTTTTGGAAAGGATTCATTTTTTGTCCTTGAACAAGATTGATATTCAGTATTCCAAAGCCAAAATCTGGGCTCCCTTTAATATTTCTGACTGTGAGGCAATATTTATGCACAGAGTTTGCTGAGACAAATGAAAGTTGGGATAGAAATAAATCTCAGGCTGGTAAGATTTTCCCTGACCTATGTCTTCATTGTGTGTTTCCTCCATGAGATCCAGGATTGTTTATGCTTTTTCAAAAAAAGCATTGTTTGGATTGCATTGCTTACAGATTGATAGATGCCAATGAGACAAGTCAGGCCAAATTTTTCCTGTATCTGTTCTTTAGCTTTCATGCCAGTATCTGTGCCTATCTGCTCAGCCAAGTGTCACTGACAGTCAGGGACTGAATGCATTAATAAAATTCATGTCTTTCATCAGACAAGCAAGCACAAGTGTCTCTGGCTGCTCTGTTCTTAAGTCTAAAAAGATTCTGATAATAAATATTTGTGCAGGAAGTAACCAATATCATATCAAATCATTTTATATCTTCTCCGAGAACTTTGTCATTACAATGCATTAAATTGATGCAATATAAAAATAGCACTGAAATTAGATTAATTTAAATGCAAACACATGTATAGAACCTGTGTTGTTTTAGTTGGGTATAATTGTAAAAGGTTGTTACTGCAGATAGGAAATGCTATAAACACATAAAGAACTCCTTTGGACCAGGAAACTTTATAGGAACTCTTAAGTGTCCTTTAAAAAGCATTGTCCTTTCACAATAAGCAACAGGCAAGGTGACTGCAGGTTATAAATTAGAGCTGGTTCCTTACAAAATGTAAACCTACCTGATTGCTAGTTATGTAAATAAATTGAAAACCTCTAGGATCTGTAACAACACAGAAATTAAATTACAGTCATAGAACAGCATGAGTTTTAGCCAAGAGCAAAGAAAACATAAAAGGAGAAAGGTGGGAAAAAGAAAAGCAGGTGAATCTCAGGTAGAAAGAAAACATATACCCTGCCATATGCATTGCTTTACCTGGAAGAAAGCACAAGTCAAAGACATGGAAGATATCGAATCTCTCCAAGCCTCACCTGGCTGGTAGAGTTTGCATTCACTGACATAGGGTTGTTTCTCTCCCAGGTTACTCACCAGTGGTCTTCTAGGAGTCATCACCTATCAGCCATTCACCACCAGCAGGGGGAACAGTCTACCATTACTGAGACCCATGGATGCTCACAGGGTGGCAGGGGAGGACCCATTTTTCTGGACGTGGCTTCTGTAAGTTAGTGTTTAAGAATATGGAGACTCTTGCTGCTACGAAAATCTGTGTATCTACTTAACTCACCTCCCTGCAGACTCTTTCTGGACGAACACTCTCTGTGTCCAACCTCAGTGTGTCAGCCGTGGCCCGTGGCTGACTGCTGTCTGCTAGTCAAGTTGCAGGAGTCCAACCATCCCGTATACCATTTGTGTCCCCTGTGCCGTGCTGGGATAAGCACTCCTGCCCTGTTGGCTTCTTCCCTACTCTCTGCAAAGGCCGGTTTACTCAACAGCCTAGTAGCTTTTATCATCTGACTGTTTGTTTGAGAAAGTGGAGAGGAAAGTGACTTTTATGAGAAAGTTGAGAGGAGACATTTTAGTAACTTACTCAATGGTAAGGGCTGGCATTAAGAGCTTTTACAAGCCATGCATGAAGGTACTCCAGTATCAGAAGGAATAAATTAAAAATACTTATGGATTTAAGAGCTCATAAACAGCTCTAAAATAAGTAGTTGATGTCTATTGTATTGCTTGAATTATAGAGCTATACAGAGTTACTTTGGGCAAATTATACTTCATGTTATGATGGTTTAATTAATTCAGATGATTAGAACTGGAAAAAAAATGTTATAATGATGGCCTTACTAACAATAAGCAACAAAATTATAGTTTACTCCAAACAATGTTAATTTCAGTAGGTTTTTCTTTGGATATCAACAAGGTATCTAAAAGTATCTACCGTCAAAAACATTTTGCCTTTCTGCTAATGAGTGTTTTTGGGGAAAGGTGAGTATTAGATTATCACAGGGTAGAAGGACTTAAAATCAGGTTTCACTCATTATTTTGCTTGCCTAAATTTAAACTTATAATTCAGAAATTCATACCTGCCCCAAACCCAGAGCTCTTCAATATGACCCAGCCAGAAACATCCCATGTGCCAGCTTTTTGGGCCTTCGGGGACTGCTCATTAAAAAACCTCCTCATTTTCATCCTTCCTTTTCACAGTCCTACACCCTAGACCACTTTTTCCCATCCCCAAGAGACCCTGGCCTACTTCCAAGCCAAAAAATTTTATTTCAATGAGAGCTCATTTCTTGGCTGGCATCTGCAAAGGTTCACAGGGTAGACAAAAAAGCTGATGGAGATAAAAGTCTCCATTCAGGTTTGATCCAGAGGAGATGGATGGGGTTTGGGTTAGTGTTACTCTTCAGTGGTGCCTGTGCAAGTGCCCTGAGGTAGTGGAATATGCAGTCTTGGCTTCTTATTGTACTCTACAAATACAAGGACAGTTCACATGGCAAGAATGATACTAGGAACAGAGTCTGGGACAAGTTCTGCTCACAGCTGCCAGGCATGAAGAGGTAACATATAGGCTTGTATTGCATGGCAGGACTGCTTTATGGTCATGAGAATAAAGCATCCAGTAAGGAAGAGCTTTGAACTATGGTGCGCAAGAGCACAGGCTTTGGACTTCACCGTTTTACTGTATCATCCAAGCCCTGAAGAGCTGAAATGAAGTTTGGTGCTTGCAGAAGTGTGTGTGCTTTCCACAGCTCTTGTGTGCTTTCAAAACAGAAAATATGGAATAAGTAATTACATAGTATTTAAAATGACTAACTTTCATGTCTTTGTCCAGGGCCTTCAGTCACAGCAATTCAAAATAATGAGACTTCGTCCAAAAGTCTTTTACACCTACTCTTTGTAAAGATGAGAGTACATAGGAAAAAAAAGCACTATGAAGGTTTGCTTTCTAGTCTACTATCTTTTTAACAATGTTGCAAAAAAGTCAAAAACATAAATATTTAGGAAAGAAGTTTTTATATGATCAGACACTTCAGAGTTTTATTAACATTTCTCAAAATTATAGAGAAAAAAAAAAGTTACTTTTTTTCTCCTCTGCTGAACCTTAAAAGTACAAAGGAAATACATGATTTGAATTCATCTACAATTATCATTCTGTGAATACATCTTGGCAAAAGTACCTTCCTCTTTTCCCTCTCTCACCATCTATTTCAAAAGACAATCATATCATTTCATTCATAACCAAACAATATCTATCTTTTCAGAAATTTTGGACAAAGTAAGGAGGCAAAACAGAAAGTGTCTTTCACAAATACCATCCGGAAATGGTAAAGCTGCTCCTTTTCACACAAAGTTTTGGGACTCATTTAATTCTCTTCTTTTCCTTGATGATACTAAATCTGCATATTTCAATTTTCTAAAGAATAATCAGTCCATGAGATTTAAGTTAATCTGACCTGTCCCGTTCTGACTTTCAACAAAATCATGTAGTCACAAAGTCACAGGGATGCTGGTTGGAAGGCACCTCTTGTGATCACCCAGAGCTGCCCCCTGCCCAAACCGGCAGTGCCAACAGCACCAGATCAGCTCTGCTGTGGCTTTGTCTAGCTCAGTCTTGAACACCCCGAAGCACAGAGATTGCATCACTCCTATGGGAAACCTGGCCCGGTGCCACACTCCTGTCCCAGTGACACAGCTTGTCCTAACATCCGGCTAGAAACTGGACAAGCTTGTGACTGTTATTTGTTTTACCATCTATCGTCTTTGGCTCCATTCCATTTGAATAGATGTACCGAGTTCTTAAGCTGTCTCCCTTAACCTCTGCCACCAGACTGAGGAAGCCCAGCTCCCTCAGCTTTACACAGGCCATGTGCCCAAGGCTTCAGTCCACCTCCATCCACAGTCCTTCTGGGACTGGGTGCCTAAAACTGGATGCAGTAAATGAGGTACATCTTCACTAGTACTGAAAAGAGGGAAATAGTTTCTTTTGTGTCTATCAGCTGTGATTCTTGTAAGGTGACTCGGTATGCAGCTTTTGTTACCCATTCATGTTCCTCATATTCAAGCTAGTCCAAGTTGCCAGGTATTGCCGTGGTAAGAGACCGAGCAAGAGCAAGTCTCTGAACTGGTGGCTTAGACAAGGGCTGCAGTATCCAGTCCTATAAATGTTTGTCAGATGTTTCAGCCTTTAGTTTTGTTTGTTCTTTAATGTTCTTGGACTTGACAATCCTTATTGGTGCCTTCTAGCTTGAGCGATTCTATGATTCTATGAAATGTATCAATGGTTCCCACCTAAATCCTAGCGAACATGTTGCCATACTTATTGCAAGTAAAATTGTTGTAGACAGTTTCTCTGGAGAGATTAAAAGCTGCCAAAGATGTAATTTTTGCACTTTATATTTCAAATTCATTTAATGAAATCTGATATTCATGGAACTAAAGAAAGCAGAACACTTGTTAGATTGTCATACGTACTGGAAATCTATAAAGAACTTCTAACAATCAAGAGGACTCCCATAAGGATATCAAAGGAAATTAGCTTAAAGATCTAATCTGCCTTATAGGATAGTAAAAGACCTTGTTACAACTGAAAAAAAAAAAAGAAAGTTTGAAATCCAGGGAGAATCCAAATCAATAGGGGGAAAAATTGCTAAACATAGTTAGAACTGGAAAGCTGAAACTCACTTTTATGTTTTATTAAACATATTCTGGTTTGTGCTGAAGTCACTCACTTGTACATTGTGTGAACTACACATCGAATTTGGAATAACAGATCCATTAATCATAGATGAAAAGTTAGCAGCAGATTTAAAATATCTACCAGATGTGATGATGAACTCAGGATTTCCTATAACAGCCTTATACTGTTCTAAGACAATTGCCAAATGTCATGAAGACCAAACACCGCAGGTTCAGGATAAGTTCATGACAGAAAACAACATTTAGAGCCCTGTAGTTTCTTCTACTGGTGTATAACTTGCTCTTTTTTGAACCTTGATCTTTAATAGATGTTGCAAGTTTTAGAGCTAGTTTTTGCAAAGTTATTCATCTAAATAAGACATGGTGTCTAAAACTAGAAACAAAAAGGAAATATTTATCAGTAGGGTGATGAACTGTCAGGACAAAGTACATGGTGGATTTTCTTCTAACATCAACCAAACTCATTTCAACTTCTATTTCAACCAAAAGGTATTTATTCAGAATTAGAAAATATTGCATAAAATGTGATCAAAGTTATAGAGAAAGTCTGACAGTCATAACGGTTATTCCCAAACCTTGAGTTTTGTGAATGTCTAAACCTGCAGCACTGATATGCCATTATTTTAGCCATAGCACAGAGGTATTAATTCAGTACCTAGCTCCTCTGCGCTGACAAGTGTTAAGAACTCTATATACTTAGAATTAGACTTGTAGGTACATATACATTTAGAGCATTTGAGATGTCAACAGACTTCAGTCTATCTCTACCGGTAGTTAAAGATGCATCTCAGTCTTCTGAGCAACTAGCTCAAAGGAAATGAAATAACAGAGAATAAAACAAAATACCATGAAAATGTGATGGTATACGTTCCAAAAAATATGGATCAGTGCAATATGCTTTTCTCTCTTCACTCTCTACATCAAATTCAACAATTTTGCCATTTCTGTCACCCAAACTAATCCCTTCTATCTCACGATTTTCAGGTTGTTATCCTGCTTCTGTACTTCTTTCCAGGGGAAGACCTGGAAACTAACATATCTTTCTCATAAATATCCCCCACTTTTTCAATAATGATATCAGAAGGAAGATGAGGAAAAGGTGAGGGAATGTAACCTTGAAGCACAGAGACAACTTTTTTAGGAGGCACAATATTTGGAGGGAGCTTATTCCTTCTTCATGTTGCTTGCCATGGTGACAAGCAGCATGTTCCTGCAGTAGTCCTGGTGAACAAATTCCTCCAAGGTCCCTGTTTTGCTAAAAGCTAGTTGTCTAATATGCAAATGGTCCTTGTGGTACACTATATTTCTAAAGAGCAGTGGTAAATCTCAACTTTATAGAGACATCCTTCTCTAACTATTCTATACATCAAGTAAAAGCATAGTGTTAGAGATTGGAGGCAGAAACATATGTTATGTAAAGGAACTCCTCTTGGAAACTTATTTAAAATGTCTATGTGATACTTCCTTCACCTATTCCTATCTTACTTTCCATAACTGACTTAACACAACCCAAATGTTCAGAAGTCTCCACAGAAAAATATACTACAAATAACGAAGAAAGACATAAAAGAGGAAAAAAAAAATCTCCCAGGGACTTAGTTCTGCAAGTGTAACCACTGCTGTCCTGGAGTAGCCCAGAAAGCAGTTCACAGCACAGTGACAAAAACGGTACAAACAGGATGAAAATAAGTTTAAAACAATTTAACATTTTCTAATCCTTTCTTCTCTCTCTTTTTCAATGTTGTTTAGCAGAACAACCACAAATCAGTAATACACACATTCTTTTGCAGAAGCATAGCACATGACTGCACACAACTGAGAGGACTTGCCCTCATACAGATGAAAAAATAGAGACCCTGAACTTCCATAATGAACAAAAAAACCCTCTGGTTTTGCTCAGATAAAACTTCTCTACTGGTTTGGAGTAACCGAAACGTAAATAATCTGCCTGTACTAGCAGTCACCTCTTTCATTCTGAAGGAAAACTTACTTCAGATTATACTTCCATTTTCCTTTGATAGAGTGTCATAATTTTCTTTCATTCCACTGTAGCTCCTCCACGCTTGCTTCTGTCTAGTTTAATCTTTCTTCCTATTTCAAACCTGCTCCAGCTCTTCTGTTTTTCTTTTTTTCCCCCCATCTCTGTGTTGCTACCAGATATGAAGTAGTACAAGACATTTCTGACTTTCCTTTATACTCAATTTTGCTTACTTTTCTCTTTGAAACATGGTTGAGCCTTGATCTGAATTTCTGGTTTCTCTCTATATCAACATGTTAACTTGTGCTGATGTTTTAGTTCTCTATTTTCTCCTTTCAGTATCATACTTACGATGAAATGTTTGTTTGGCTTGTTGTAATTTTTCCCAAATTGCTATTTTATATATATATTATAGCAGTCATACAAGAATGGTGGTGTGCATAGCACACATTGTTCTGCACTACTACATTTATGTTTGTACTTTATTAGAAAATGTTTTGGATACAGATACTGAAAATAATAACTAAAAACCTAAAGAAAATAGACAATGTAAAAAACATCTGTAACGCTTTGGAGAAAAAAAAATAATTAGTTAATTCACTGGGCTTATTTGAATAATAGAGAAAGTGACAGCTTACATAGAATATG
The DNA here is from genome assembly GCF_963924245.1 of Chroicocephalus ridibundus. NCBI lineage: Eukaryota > Metazoa > Chordata > Aves > Charadriiformes > Laridae > Chroicocephalus > Chroicocephalus ridibundus. Next base: position 90,607,777 of record NC_086284.1, on the reverse strand, counting down.
GGTGGAATCTACTTGTCTATCCCACTGGATATTCAAATAACACATCTTTATGGGTACTTCATTCTTAACCAATTTCCAGATGTATCCATCAGACTGAGTAACGCTAAACACAGTGCAGCAAACCCAACACTGTGTCAATAAAGGCATGCATACCTGCATCTCTGAGGTGGTTGGAGGGAAAACAGGTGAAACTTACTTACCTACCACAAATTATGAAAATCATTCTTACTGATTTTTTCTATCTGTATAATTAAAGCATATAAACATCCCACAAGAACAGCAAGTTGACAAGACTTCCATATTTCACAGTGCCAACTGATTTTCTTCTTCTATTCTATAAACACATTTAGATTTTGAGCCTGAGCTGTACTGGACTGTTTAGTGTGATCCAGTCGGTAAAGACAGCTATTTACTTCCAAACCCTAAAATTCAGCAATGTATTTCCAGTGTAATGAATGAGGACAATAGTGAGGATGGGGTACCGTATTCAATTTTAGTCACCCACACCAAAAAACGACCTCATACTGTAAACAGCTACACAGAGCAGCTGCTCTGTGGAAAATTCAAGAAATGACCAGCTTTTTGTATGAAACGAGACTGAAAAAATCTGTACTGTGCAGTCTAGTAAAAATAAGGCAACTGGGAATATTATTACTCTCTACAAATATAGCTGATGGGGTAGCTAAACACCGGGAAAAAAAGAAGGGCTGAGTAAGCTGAAAAACAATGCTGACTTGAGAACCCACAAGTGTAACAGTGTATGAATAAATTTAGGCTGTAAGTACATGTCACAGCCCCCAGCGCCCGCCTGCTTCTAGTTTAGCTGACTGAGCCCAAGGACGGCTCCTGTGCCGAGAAAAGCTGCTCCAAAGCAAGCCATGAACATGACCTGCCCCTTCTCCCCTGGGGAGCTGCTTGCAAGCCAAAGGTCTCGTGCTGGCCCCTGCCAGAGCTACAGAGCAGTGGTGCTGTGGCTGCGGCTGAGCCCTGTCATGTGCCTGACCACCCCGCAAATATCCCTGCAGATCCTCCCAGATGGAGTTGCCAGGGGAGGGAAGGAAACGTTTTCATGATGAAGGTTATGTTAAACGGTGTCAGCAGAGGAAGGAGTCCCAGTGGCCTGGCAGGTTCTGTCCGGCCACTTGTACCTGTGACAGCTAACAGTGTCATGAAAAACACTGTAATCAATGGCTGCTGACACACATTCCTGAGAAAACCGCACGGACACACAGAGAACCACTGTTTTTTTCAGGAGGGACTCCTGACAACAGGCAAGCAATGGCTTGGTGTGCACATTTAACTTTTTTCTGCAAGCAATAGAATAATTCACAAATTTCCTATACCTATTTTTTGTGACTGCCTATACCTTCTACAAAAGGTGAACAATTAACACTGCAAGAATACAGCCTCCATTTATCACCCATTCCCTGACCCCAATTAATCAAGAATAAGCGGTCCCAGCTCTTATAGACAGCAAACCCCAGGCATAGAATAGCAGAGACGGAACATCTGCTGTCCTCCTACTTCCAACCTTATCTACTATTTTCCTTCTCTCTCTAGATCTTTGTAACAAGTCTCCAACACACCGGAGGAAGAAGTATTTTGCTCTAGTCCTCAGCAGTGGCAATGGTATATGGATTTTTGTATACACAAACACTGGCATTTTGTGCTAAGAGCATACTGTTTTCACAAGAGGTGAATATAGTCAATTCTAAGATCACATATGCCAGCCCAAAGCTTTCTGCTTTCACTGTGGGTTTTGCGCTTTAAGACGAAGATAGCTTCCTCTTGATTATATGTTCACATATTCTTTTCATCACATCCTAATGACTTTTCCTTATTTCTTACTGTGGCAGCTGTCAATATTGTCTTGAGTCAAGTCATAACGTGATTTGTGAAGTTGATAGACAAAGTGACTGGCCGCAGGTTTGCAAGTGTGAGAAGTGGCAATGAATATCTGAGGAACTAATGGGGAACTAAGAGGTGAATGCCCCTGTTTTCAACCACTTAGGCAGGGATGTACTACTTTAGTTCCATTACTGTATTTGGGGCAAAACACTGCAATCCATTTCCTTTTTGATAGCAAACATGATTCTTCCATGTTCTTGCAATTCACTCTTGTCCTTAGCAATGCTTTCAACCTTTTCTTAATCCATGCCATCAGTAGGGGATGTTTGTTGCCCCACAACTAGATCATCAGGAGAAAAAGAGGAGTACAGGGCTGTCAGGAAAGGTGCTACTTGAATTTCACACACAAACACAAAATCAGAGAAAACGGATGCTGAAGCATGGAAGGTGGAGAATTCAGATGTGACGGCATTTTACACCCATTTTGCAGGAAGTACAAATAATTATATTACCATAATGGAAAAAACACAAGGAAATTTGAATCAGGGAAGTTGCCTTCATTTATTTTCTTGTTCCCTAGATCTAAATGAAATATAGGCTATACTTACAGCTAATAATGGAACAGGGGTTAAAATTATGCCCTGAAAATTAATATCCTGAGTGATATAAAATGCTCATTGATGGTGTTTTGTATCAAAACAGACTGATGTGCTAAGTGGTTTCTGATGGTCCAATTCAGGTTTCAGAAATTTTCATTAATCAAAAGTGTGAAGCATGTAGTAGAGCTTTGTTTTAGCAGTTATCAATTTATTATTTTTATGACTGTGTGATTTTGTACTGTGACCATTGCCTAACCTGTAGACATCTTATTCTGCAGGATAACATTTTGAGCTGTGCATAGCCCTTCCTCCGATATGAATTTCATTTCTCCAAACAGTATGAGAACTCTTTTCATTTTTTCTGGTTCACCTCCTCAAAACAGTGAAAAGGAAGAAAATTTGTCTCAGAATTAAGCAGTTAGAATATCTGCTTTTGAAAAATAAAACAGCAGTGAAAAGCCACTTGTAAACAAGATCTTTCTGTAAAGAAGAAATTTTACAAAGACTTTTCACCTGCATTCAGTGTGGAGAAAATGGATTTTTAGATTGTTTAAAGCATGTTGTGATTTCTTTTTCTTAACATAACAAATAACAACGTAAGGAAAATAAAATACAAGAAAAAGAACTCTAAAATGTAAGGAGGAGGAAGATGAGCATAAGGACATAACAACACTTTCAACTGCAGTAGTAAAGCAACATTAAAACTGCGAAAAAAATGGTTACCTTAGCAATATGGATTAATTCCCAGATTTGCCAGAACTCTCACGTGTTGTTAGTAAATCACTTGTTCATAAATCGTACTTAATCTCAGTCCGTGCCTATATGTTAGAAAACTAGGGTTAGCCGTGCATCACCTTGGCTAGTCCCCATGCCAGTGGGTGTCCTAACAACATACACGGCAGTCCAGCCAAGTAAGTGTCTCCCCCTGCAGCCCCATTGGGATCAATGCAGAGTAGCACGATATTCAGCATAGATGCGAGTGTCATTTTCAACCCAAGTGGAAGGAATAGCTCTTAACAGGAGTGAAAAATTTCCTTGTCACACTGACTGACTGGTAAGTAAAGAATTACAGCTGGCGAATGCTTTTTGTCTGAATAGTAGAGCTATTTTTAACTGATATTTTCTTCTTCTTGAGCTTGATATACATCCCAAGGGTAAGTCAAAATTTAACAAAATATAGTAGTGCCCACTTCTGAGAATGAAAGAATAAAACTATTATGAAATCCCCTTTCTTTCATATCAAATATTGATAATGTCACTGACTTAGTTTTCAACTGATCTGAATGCTCCTGGGGAAGAACAACCCCAGGCACCAGTATAAGCTGGGGCCAACCAGCTGCAAAGCAGCTTGGCAGGGAATAACCTTGGGATCCTGGTGGACAGCGAGTTGAACATGAGCGAGCAATGTGCCCCTGCAGAAAACAAGGCAAATGGTGTCCTGGACTGAATTAGGCAAAGTGTCGCCAGCAGGTGGAGGGAGGAGATTCTTGCCCCCAGCAGTGGTGAGGAGTTCTGTGTCCAGGTCTGGGTTCACCAGTGCAAGAGAGACGTGGAGCTACTGGAGGGAGTCCAATGAAGTGCCACGAAAATGATTAAGGGACTGGAGAATGTTTCCTATGAGGAAAGGTTGACAGACCTGGGACTGTTCAGCCTGGAGAAGAGAAGTCTCAGGGGAGATCTTATTAATGCAACATAAATACTTAAAGGGAGGGTGGAAAGAATGGTGCCCAGTGACAGGACAGGAGGCAATGGGCACAAACTGAAACATGGGAGGATCCCTCTGAACATCAGGAAACACTTTTTGACTGTGACGGTGACTGAGCCCCTTCACAGGTTTCCCAGGGAGGTTGTGGAGTCTCCATTCTTGAAGATATTAAAAATAAAACATCTTAGACATGGTCCTGGGCAACTGGGTCTAGGTGACCCTGCTTGAGTAAGGGGGTTGGAACAGTAGACTTCCAAACGTTCCTTCCAACCTCAACCCTTCTGCGGTTCTGTGATTCTATGAATGCTGTTTTACCTTATTCAGCTCCTCCCATGACACAGAAATTACAGTGTCCTCTGGCTTTTCAAGGCATGTTCCATAAACATGATCTATGAACAGATCCATCTGTTCATAGATCACGTTCACAGATCCAGTGAACAGAAAAGCATACCACAGAGCCTGTTTTATGCACCAGGTTGAACTTCTGAATGGCGAACAATTTGCTAGGTGCACTAAACAGTTTATCATCCTTTTAGTATCACACGTAATCTGACATGATTTTTGTAGTAATTTAGTTCTTTCTGTAGAGCTAAACAGAAACCTGATTTTCCACCTTACAATTTCCAAGATTTTTGTTATTTGTGTATCTCCTGTTTTGTACTTCTCACTTCTTTAGCACAAGATAAAAAGAAAAATCTCACATTTTCATGAAGTGAGAATATGTAAAGGAAACAATGTTACAATAATTCAAAACACCTTGTTTCAATCATTGAATGTCTCACTTTGTGGGTTTTTAGAAACTTTCATGTTTTGAAACTCCTTCCACAGTAGAACTGGAGACATTAAAGTTTTTGAATTGTCAAAGCACAATGGTTACATAAGTTCATTTGCAATAGATGTTTGGATTTTTTTTCAAGGTAAGAAATTTAACACAACGTACACAGTCTTCCTGAGATAAATTTATTGCAACCAAAATGGAAAAAATAATGTAATTCTCTTTGTACTCTGTGGAATTCAATAGTTCTAGCTATGAGCTTAAGTGGCAGGTACTTCTGCCTGATATTCAGTTAGAATTTGATTTTAGTAAATTGAGACAACAATGGTGATCTTAGGAATGTGCTTACACTCTTCATTCTTAAATGAACAGCTAAGTCTGCTTGATCTAACGCTCATTCTGGCTCAACCAAAATGCAAAATTTACCAAAAGACAAAGCAACTAAATGACTTTTCAGCCGACATCAGTGGGAGCAGTTTATCTTGTGACAGGTCCCTGAATGGAAGGTAGAGAACATTTCTCGCTTTTATTTATAACATGAACAAAAATGGTGGGGTTTTTGTTGTTGCTCTCAGGAACTGTACTTTGCAGCTCTCCCTTGCTTAAAAAGCAACATTTCAGCTGTACCTCTTCTTCCTTGTCATTCAGTCTTTCACTACAGAGTCTTGTAGATGTCATAAGCACTTCAGAAATTGAGGTAGCAGGGTTCAGTTCAAAGGAGGAACTTCATGTTTTGATGCCTGTTTGAATCTTATCTAAGCTATCCAGGTTTCTCAGCTCTCAAATTTGCTATGTAGGGCTCAGAGGAGTGCTCTTTTCTTCTCTGTGTCAAACTGCTCTTTCTCATTTGGCAAACGCTCATGGTTATGTGAGTAAGTTTCCAGTATTTTGAAACCGAGAAATATTGCATTAGATTTGAATGTTTCTGCTTGTGAGCAGAGCTCATTAAATTTCACAAAGGAAAGAAAAATATTTTTTTCCAGTTTTTTTCAATTACAGAAGCTGGACCAAAAAGTGTATAAACGTACCTTCTCTTTAATTAAACATTTAATTAATATTTTTCTCCATGTTCATGTAAATTAATACATTTTTTTCTTGATGTCTCTTGGTATATGCTTGTCTACACACAGCACTACTAAAAGAGAACCTCCTCTGCACATGCGGGCAGCGCCTAGTTGTCTGAACTCAACAGACTAATTTACATTGTAAAACTCCATACCCTTTTCCCAAAGGCATAAGCCCATAACTTCCACAGCACACCCATGACTTGGCAGTTCTTACGAAAAGAAGGCAGGTACTGGGAGCTATTCTAAAAAGCAAGTTTCATTCTACCTTTGTTTCAGAAGCTCATATGCTCCAGAGAAGAATTATTAATTGCACTCTTAAGAAAGTTTATAAATGATCCATGTAACATAAGATCTGCTAGTTCTCAAGCTTTTCTATGTATAGTCCCATATTTCAGTTTTTTCCCTGCTTTTGCACACATACTACGCACTACAGATGATCAACGACTGGATTAATGACAGTCTGTTATGAGGGCAGGAGATGTCAGTCGTCAAGCAAAGGAAAAAGAGGTATTGGATGTCGATATGCCAAACCTGATTATTAAGGTAAAGCCCTTAATGCTTCTCAAAGCTCAAGAATTACGCTGAATTAAGGGTAAGGTCATCCAACTCAGACTACTTTTTCTAAATCCTGTGTGTTTATTTGCCTTTCAAGTGCGAATAGCAAGTTGCAAAAGACACCCTTCACACAGGACATTTCCTTGCCGTCTCTGCAGCTGCTGTTGGGAATGAATTCTGTTGTTAGTGAGGGGGCTTTCCTGCAAGCTGCTGAAAACTTTGAGCCTGATTCAGCAGCACAGTTGGCCGTACTCCTGAAATGAGCATAAACAAACACAAGCCCAGAAAACACACGTAATCCTATATTCAAAGGAGCTCATCTGTAAACTCACTGAAGCTTGAACAAATGTGTAAATATATTTGGTTCAAATGGTGAACCTACATTTTTCCCACTTTTCTTCTGTAACTCCTGTAAAATCACTGCTATGTCTCTACTCTAGTATTGTGTTGCAATAGTAAAAAATAAAAAACATCTCAAAATGACACTGCATTTTTTCCCAATATCTTTCTTACTATAAAGACAGATTATTCCTATTAAGTGACATTAGGCTTCAGTTTTAAATTTTAAAATTTCATTTAAATTTTCACTTAAAATCCCATTAAAAGGGGAGAAAATAATATCCTATTACCCAGTGTCTGTCTTCTTTTTTGCTTTTATTTAAAGGTATCATAACCATATATCACCAGTTTCAGTAATGCAATTATTTTTCCCATATTTTCAACACAAAGCACCACTAAAAAAAAAATAGCTATGTTTCTCATATTGCACTAATATCTCCTCCCTAGGCCCATTAATGTGACAATGTTGAAGTGCTGATAACAATAGCAAAAATTGCTTTCATAACAGTTATGGAGCAAGCTTTGGCGGCGACATAAACAGCGGGAAATTCTCCATGAGCTGAAGTTAATAGTTGAAGACAGATTTACAAAGTATACCTTGTTGACCCATCTGAAGACTTCTACTGAACTGTTTAGCTCTCTATGCTGAGTTTACAGTTTCATCTTCTCATAAAAACTATCCAAACTGAATATGGTTATATATTACCCACATTCCTTTGGTAGTATCTGTAAACTGGGAGGTGTTATTGCTTTATACATTGTAAGATCTAGGGAGAAATATTGCCATATCCGGGGCCGGATTAAGTTTTACTGAGATCCATATAATATTACCATGTTCATATAGCACATATTACAGCCACTTACATACAATAGGTGCATGGTGTCATTATTAACTATTGCGCTAACAAATTAATTTGTGTTATCTTTTCTTGTTTGCCCTAATGTTTTGCAAGTATTATACGTACAACTTATTGAGGGGTCAAGCTGCTCATCACCAAATAAGGTCTCTGCCATAGGGGTTTTCCAGATACTGACTTAGCAAAATATTATTAGTCTTAAAAGAACTAGGCGGATTATCAGAAGTTTCTTCAAGTGTGCAGGGCAGAAGGGAATGCCTCCCAACAGAGGCTCAAAAGCCCCCCTGAGGACAAAGAGAAGTAGCAACAATAGGGGAGAAGGAGGCTGTCAGAGCTGTAGGATGCTTTCTCCATCCCCTGATGTCCATTTTATTTTCTTCTCCCATGAACACTCTTAGGATACTCCTAAATCCCAGTCTCCAAACACAGAAGGCAGCATCTTCAGGGTAATGAGTTTTGGGTTCAAAGCTGTGTGAAGAGTGTGGATTTCCCTGGAAAAAAAGAGAGGAAAAATTACCTGCAATTGCTTACTGAAGGACGAAAGAGTGCAGTACACACAGTGGAAAATAAACACAGAAGGATATTTCTTAAAAGGAAGATGAGCTCTCTCCCTGCTCCCATATAAGTGCCTAATGCACTAGTACTGAGCACTTTCCTTTTTATTTGTTTAACAGTGTTTACAGCAATCATTTTCCAGACTTGCAGAGAGCAAGTCCAGCCTAGGCTGTGTAAAGAGGTGGCTGTACTCATCCTTATTTTTAAATGCCGTTAATTACAAACCAGAGAGATTAGAGATGAGCCATCATACCTTGTATTTGCACTCACCTTTCCTGTTTCAGCTTTCTTAGGAGCTTCACAACAAAAGATAAACTACTGTCTTCTTAGTAAGTCAGCTGTAAAGCTGCTAGCGGAAGAAAGCCCGGTCCACCCCTCATCTGCGACGACTGTGACCAGGTGCTTATCCTTAATTCAACCTCGAGCTTACTGTGAAATCAGCTAGAATCATCTGCCACTTTAAGCCAGATGAAATGCCTTACTACTGGACTCTGAAACTGTTAGCAGGACAAATCTCGAGGAAAGACGAAGGTCCCTGTGCCAGACATGCAGACACTTCATGAAAACATGGAACAGGTTTGGGGTTTTTTTTAAAGAAAAGAAATTACCCTTTAGTATATGCTGACTAAAAGCAGGTGTTCTTCCACAGTCATCTGCTTTGCAGACTGCAGCTATTAATTTATCTAAATTTTCTATTATTTTTTTCAAATATATTGTGTGAACAGATTAAAAAAATATATAATTGGGGGGAAGGGGGACAGACGTGTGTCTTCCTAGATTTTCTTATCCAGAAAAAAAATCCACAAATTATTGGATTTTTAAAACTAATGGGCTAAAAGGAGAAGAAGGGTGAATCGGTTTTCCTAACACCTAGAGATATCCCATTCTTGTAAGGAATTCGTGTTAATGTTCTTTCTGTTCTGGTGAAGCCTACAGTTTGTTTGTTCAGGTTTTTTTATTTACAATTCATGATAAATATTTCCTGAAGCTTCTAAGAGACAATTCAAAGAAAAGAACCTTCATGAAGGAAATGAGAACAAGAAATGCAGTGGAAGAATAGTAAATGCTTCTTAAATCTTTAATTTCATTCTCAGCAGGCTTGAAATAGATCAGTGTGTAGTGACATATGTAAATTGAATAGCCATCCATTTAGAAAAAACTAAATTGAGCTGGTCTAATGTAAAAAGTGCCATATAGTGATATTCTTTTCCTGAATTCATATATTTTATTTCTAAATAGATAACACAAATACACACCAAAAAATAATATCTGAAGTGTAAGTGTAGTATTTATAAATGGAGGAAACGTTAAGGAGTTTACACAGGGTCCAGCCATGCTTGCAGAAGTGGAGGCAGCCACCAGTTCTCCAGCAATCCACAGAATCTAGATTTGATCTGCTGGAGGGGCTGTTTTCGTGAATCCTGCTTTATTCACTCATTCTATTCTCCCAAACCACTCTGCTGGGCATGTACCGATAAAATGGTAAGCCTCTTTCTAGTACAGAGCACATTTTCCACTGGAACAGTCATAGCTAAGAGATTACTTCCATCTACATTCTAGTGAGACAGCTTAGTTAACTGTGAAGTTAGTGACATAGAATCATAGAATCATAGAATTGCTGAGGTTGGAAGGGACCTTTAAGATTATCGAGTCCAACCTTTAACCTACCCTGACAAGAGCCACTTCTAAACCATGTCCCTAAGTGCCCCATCTACCCTTTTTTTAAACACCACCAGGGATGGTGAATCCACCACCTCCCTGGGCAGCCTATTCCAATGTTTAATAACCCTTTCAGTGAAGAAATGTTTCCTAATATCTAATCTAAACCTCCCCTGACGTAACTTGAACCCATTTCCTCTCGTCCTATCACTTGTCACCAGGGAGAAGAGGTCAGCCCCCATCTCTCTACAACCTCCTTTCAGGTAGTTATAGAGGGTGATAAGGTCTCCCCTCAGCCTCCTCTTCTCCAGGCTAAACAACCCCAGCTCCCTCAGTCGTTCTTCATAAGGTTTGTCCTCCAGACCCCTCACCAGCTTTGTAGCCCTTCTCTGGACACGCTCCAACACCTCAATGTCCCTCTTGTAGCGAGGGGCCCAAAACTGAACGCAGTACTCGAGGTGGGGCCTCACCAGTGCCGAGTACAGGGGGATGATCACTTCCCTAGTCCGGCTCACCACACTATTCCTGATACAGGCTAGGATGCTGTTGGCCTTCTTGGCCACCTGGGCACACTGCTGGCTCATATTCAGCCGGCTGTCAACCAACACTCCCAAGTCCTTTTCTGTCGAGCTGCTTTCAAGCCACTCTGCCCCAATCCTGTAGCGCTGCATGGGGTTGTTGTGACCCAAGTGCAGGACCCGGCATTTGGCCTTGTTGAACCTCATACCATTGGTCTCAGCCCATCGGTCCAGCCTGTCCAGATCCCTCTGCAGAGCCAACCTACCCTCAAGCAGATCAACACGCCCGCCCAGCTTAGTGTCATCTGCGAACTTACTGAGGGTGCATTCGATCCCTTCATCCAGATCATTGATAAAGATGTTAAAGAGAACCGGCCCCAGCACCGAGCCCTGGGGGACACCACTTGTGACCGGACACCAACTGGATTTAACTCCATTTACCACCACTCTCTGGGCACGGCCATCCAGCCAGTTTTTTACCCAGCAAAGAGTACACCTGTCCAGGCCATGAGCAGCCAGTTTCTCCAGGAGAATGCTGTGGGAAACGGTGTCAAAAGCTTTGCAAAAATCCAAGTAGATAACATCCACAGCTTTTCCCTCATCCACTAAGTGGGTCACCTTATCATAGAAGGATATTAGGTTTGATAGGCATGACCTGCCCTTCACAAACCCATGCTGACTGGGCCCGATCACCCTGTTCTCCTGCATGTGCCGTGTAATGGCACTGAGGAGCATCTGTTCCATGACCTTCCCAGGCACCGAGGTCAGACTGACTGGCCTGTAGTTCCCTGGATCCTCCTTCCGGCCCTTCTTGTGGATGGGTGTCACATTTGCTAACCTCCAGTCAGCTGGGACCTCCCCGGTTGTCCAGGACTGCTCATAAATGATACCAAGTAACAACATAAGGAAAAACATCTGTACTTTGAGGGCGGCAGAGCACTGGAACGGGCTGCCCAGAGAGGTTGTGGAATCTCCTTCTCTGGAGACATTCAAAGTCTACCTGGACGCGTTCCTGTGCAACCTGCTCTAGGTGACCCTGCTTTGGTAGCAGGGTTGGACTAGATGATCTCTGAAGGTCCCTTCTAACCCCTACCATTCCGTGATTCTGTGATTTTACTAAAATGGCTTTGGAATTTTTGTGTGTTTCTCTAATGATGCAAAATTTCAATTACAGGTTTAAGTCATGCTTGCTGCCCCCTGACATGAAAATTTCCACTGTCTCTGGAGTGTTTGTCAGCAAGCCTGAGAGGCTACAAGTCATTTAAATTTTGAAAGATGTTTAGGGATTATCTTCATCTTCAACATTACAATTCTAACAATGTTGCACTTAGTATAGTAGTAAAAAGTAGTAGCTTTTAACCACACTTTTAAACTTTTTTATTAGTGCATTGAACTCCACTTTGAGTAGTCAGCTTTCCTCTACAGTCAAGCCATTTTTCCCCTGCTCAAAATAGCACACCCACATAATTAACAGCCAAGCCAAAAATTGGTGAGAAAACGCGTATATTCTTTTACACACATTGTTCTCAAATGCAATGGACCCTCAGATTTTCCTGATTAATGCCTAATATTCCCCAAGGATTTCCTCTTTCTTAAGCACGCAAATTTTAAATTAAAAATTTGCAAGAAGTCCAGAAGTTGGTATGCTCGTTCACTATAATGTTGAATATGAACTCTTAGACTCTTCTGCAGCAATAAGAAGAGATTTGTGAAGGAGTACATAAGGCTTATAAGCCTCAGTTATGATGAGAACAGTGTAAGTAGTCTGAACAGAATGAAAACTGGGTCATGAGTTTCATGTATTTTTGTATTTTTTTATGCCATCCTAACAGAATCGTTAATGAGACATAATCCTGGCATAACTGTAAACAACCTCTCCATAAAGAGAAGAAGAGTAGAATCATAGAAACACTTACATGGATGACCAGTTGCCACTGCAGGTACTGTCTCGTTCTTGAAACAGAAAGTCCATCCATCAGACTTAAGAAAATCAAGTAACGTGGCTTTGTACAGTATTTAACAGTGTATAACATCAAGAACAGTTCTGAAACTTTCCAAGTCAGAAATAGTAAGAAGAACTAGACATTTCTATAAAAAATTGTGCAGAGAAAAATATCACAGAACCTTCTACTTGCAAGCTAAGGAAAGCTTTTAGGCCTTAGTAAACACCATGTTCCCATTCCATCCATGAACAGACTGAGCTAACTTCTATTTCTTGTCATTGGTGAAGGTCCTTCTTTGACTGAAAATGACAGATTGAAATACAATTTTTCCATAATCCCTGAGATAATGGATAAATTTTCAAGAGCTTTTAGAAGAAAAAGTTTCTCAGCTTCTGACTGCGTTAGATGAGTTCCCCACCTAGTGGGAGGAATTTTTCCTCTTCCATGTCTGCATTTCAAAACTTGACGTCCCCATCATTCTCATCTCTGATGAGCTGTCAGCATTGACACACTGTTGTTCGTTACAAGGTACACACATTGAAATTTATTTTTCCACATACCCTTCAAAGTCTCTGCAGTGTGATCATTAGCAGCAGTATTGATCCTTCCATTAGCAGATTTGAGAAAAAAAAAATTAAATATTCTTCACTTATTTGATGCTTAGATTCTTCAATGTTGTTTCTAATATATCCGAAAACCTACAAAAGTTCTAGTATTACTATAACCTCAGATATGGTTAAAATGAAATTGTGCTGTGAACAGCAGGACTTTAATCACATCTATAGCTCCCTGCACAGTTCCTCCGGTTAGCTTTGCTCTCTCCGGTCATACAGTACCTCCTGATATCCTCCCAAGTTCCTTCATAGTGGGTGCTTTTTGTGGTTTAACCCCAGCCAGCAACCAGGACCACACAGCTGCACACGCAGTTGTCCCATTTCCCCCAAGAAGGGCAGGGAGAAGAGGGAGAAATGGAGGAGAAGGGAAAGGAAAAAAACCTTGCGGGCTGAGATAAAGACAGTTTAATAGAACAACAACAAAAAAGGAAAATAACAATAACAATAATAATGACACAATTCACTCGCACCACCTGGTGAATTGGTACCTTCCCGATCAGTGATCATGGATTCCCACCCCACCAGCCAACACCTATTTATATACTGAGCGTGACGTCTATGGTACAGAATATTCCATTGGCCTTTCCTGGAAAAGTATAAACATCGCTAGCACCAGCCAAACCAATATGCATTATTGACATTCCTTTGACAGCGATCACTAGAAAGAAAATTAACTCTTTCCCAGCTGAAACCAGGACCATGCTTCAACTGTTTCTTAAGTGATTGGCCAACAATCTCCTTGTGCTCAAAAACCCAGTTGGAGGACCATGGACAAAATATAACAAGCTCCTTCAGCATTTTTTTCCCCATAAGACATTATTCTGAGTCGTAGTCTGTCCCCAATCTAAATTCTAATACAAATTCTTGTTTGTTTCCTTGTTCAAAAAAAAAATGCTCATTCCTGTTAATTCTTTTTTTTATGAAGCTAGGATGTATTCGAAAGCCTGATTTGAATGAGACTGGTTGTAATGTTAAGTTTCACTTGGTAGAGTTAGGAAAAGAAAAAAAGAGGATGAAGGAGTACCAAATCAAATACTTTAAAAAGGCTGAAAATGTTACAGGAAGCACATAAGACAAAAACATAAAAAGGATAATAAGAAAACAAAATTATAATAGACAGCATATACACTCTATATATACTCCATTCACAGAAGGCCACAACTGAGAGGTTGTTAGTAAAGACATAAAATAATAATATTATTCATATAGACACTAGCACTCTGGGGACTGGTAATACAGCTGCAGGGGAAGCTGTAAGAATCACAGAATTAGAGAATGGTTTGGGTTGGAAGGGACCTTTAAAGATCATCTAGTCCACCTCCAACTAGACCAGGTTGTTCAAAGGCCCATCCAACCTGGCCTTGAACACTTCCAGGGGTGGGGCATCCACAACTTCTCTGTGCAAATAGACAATAGTAATACTGTTGAGCTCACTTCCTTGTGTCGCTGCTATTTCTCTGCAGAGGTAATCGTTGAAAACTGAGGTGGAGGAATTAAATAAAAGTTTAGCTGATTAACCAGTTAGCCTGTCGGTATGGGGCAAAACATTTGTCTGACAAAATTAAAAATATTAAAAAAATATGTCTCACCAAAATCTAAATGATTTACAAATATTTTCCAATTCTCTGAGAAGAATCATAAACCTAAAAAAACTACTTCCCTAAAAAACTTCATATTTTTCTGGGAAATTGTCATTAATTATATCCTTCCTTTTTTTAAATCCTTCCATTCTTCTTTTTTTCGACTTACTTCAGGAAAAGGGAATGAAAAAAGAAACCTAATACATTCTTGGAATGCGTTTCTAAACTATTTTGCTTTTGAAAAAATAATATTTGGTTTGCCATTGTCTTTTCCAACTTGAAAACAGAACATGAAAGTAAAATACATTTTTCCTATAATTTTTTTGACAGAATGATCATTTCTTCTCCTATGGCTGTGTCTTCAGATATGAAATATCTTCTGCCTATCTTTTTCTCACAGCAG
This sequence comes from Chroicocephalus ridibundus, assembly GCF_963924245.1. NCBI lineage: Eukaryota > Metazoa > Chordata > Aves > Charadriiformes > Laridae > Chroicocephalus > Chroicocephalus ridibundus. The sequence continues at coordinate 90,592,760 of NC_086284.1, read as the reverse complement.
ACAGCTTCTTCTATGATTACTTTCTCCAGCAGATGGGTTTATGCAAATGATGTACCTCTGAACAATTTTGCAGGGGAAGGGTGGGGTAATGGAAGAAGACGGATGGTGGGAGAGAAAAGTGGATGGGGGAGAAGAGAGGGATTGGGACTTTGCTAATTTTTTTCCTAGACTTTTGGGGAGAATTTGTTACACAACATTGGAATTTTAAAAGTAAATATTTATTAATCAGCTATATAATTGATTAAAAAAATAGGATGCAAATTCCCCCATAATTATAGATGAAACTTATTTTCAAGCACGCTTTTGTCAGTGCCTCTAAAAATTAACATATAGATTAAATTGATTGTGTGTAATGAAAAAGTTATAATAAAAATGTTGAACTGGAAAAGGGAAGGAAAGGTTGATTGTGATTCAAGATATCCTAACATATACATATATTCTTCGTGATCAGGGAATACCATGAAAGAGTGAACTAATGTCTTGTTTCATAAGTTTCTTCTCCAGAATAACCTAGTTCAATGCACAGCTTTCACAATTTGTTGGGATATGTGAGAGCTCTGAACTGTAACATACATTCTTGTTGTAATCCATGACCAATATAAAAAAGGGAAGAATCTGAATTATGAGAAATATAAACTAAGGGACTTTCTGTATAAAATTTAATATAAACAAAAAAAAAAAACACCTACATGACAAGTCTTCCGCTTTTACGTGCTTCCCTGTACTGTATTCAGTGAGGGGAAATCAGTGAGTAAAAGTAGGAGGAGCTACTTATGCTTCCTCTGCTGTGTAGAATTGCCTTTAGTGGACTTTTTTTTTACCTTAATGTAATTTCCATAATGTACAGATTCCATGACTCCTGCATCTTAATATTTTCACTAGTAGTGTTTAAAATGCACCAATATAAGAAGTATCTGAGGTTTCCTTAGTCTGATAACTCTTTGTCCAATAAAATTATGGCAAATCTAAAACAAAGAAAAAAGCAATTCAGATGAGTAAAAAGGAATACTATCAACGGACTGAAAACTTTTTTACTTAGAGGGATCTAATCAATTGGACCCAGAAATATTTGCAGTGGAGGATACTTTCTTCTTCTATTTTTTTTTTATTTGCCCTAAAGTTGTAAGTCCTCAGTCCTGTCAGCGTTAAATTCATTGCAAAGAGAAAGTGAGCCGTTTTTGCACTTTCTGTATTCTGTTTAGGGACGGCTGAGGGTTAGAGCAATGTTCAGATAAAAGTAGCTATCCCTCAGGAGCTTCTCTAATTTGCAGTCTGTCACAGTGACTGGGTTTCATAACCCTCAAGAGCTGCTAGAGCACTGCATGGACCACTCATGGGTCAAGCCACAGCCAGAGACTGTAAGGAACACCAAAAGAACTTCCGAAAAAAGCTTCTACGCAGAGGAATGCCTCCTTTCATGCTGGGGGGCTTCAGTGTAGACACAAGAGAATAGAAAGCCTAACTATCATTTCACTGCAATAAGCTCTAATATGTCTGTTACAATTTGGAAAGAGAATCTAGAAACGCATTGTCAAGATCTTGCTGAAAATGCCAAGCTTAAGACTCCCCAGCAAACATGGCAAATCAAACCACCATGAAAACTCTTCCATACCACTAAATAAATCTACAGTGTTTTTTAACTGTAGGTGATTCTTGTTGTCATACCCAAAAGAATGTAGTAAAAATGGAAAAGATATAAAGAAGAATAAAATAGCAAATCAGAGGTACTAAACAGCTTCTGCTTTGGAAGAAGGTGATAAGTCTCAAATTTTCCAGCTTGGAAACAGATGATGGAAAAGAGAGTATGTCAAAGATCTATAAAATCATAAAAATATACAGAAGGCAAAGCAAGCATATTCACTGTTTTTCCTAATAAAAGACAGGGTACCTAATAAAATTAATAGTAAGCAAGTTTAGACCTAACAAACCAAGCAGTTTTTCACTCAACGTACAAGAGATTAGAAGCCAATAAATAGAATAGATAAACTGTATGTATTCTCAATTACAATAATGGTTATTAAACATGGTGATTTAAATACACCTTTTGGTTCCAAAGATTTCTATATTTATGATTTGGTGTTTCGGAGAGTACTGAAGGCGTAACTTTGTATACTTCTTTGGGTTTTTTAATCTTCACTTGGCATCTGTTGTTAGCAGATGGGTGCTGGAATAGATAGACAGCATTAGAAGAGTCTTATTCCTACATTTTCGGTTTTCTCTTTGTATTTTTCCATGGTCTGCTGCATGATTTATAGAAAAAAACATGCTGTTCAGACCTTTCTTTCTTCTTTGCGTGATTCTCATGAACTCTTACTGTTTTAGTGAAAATACGAAGACATTTTTAAGAAATTCTCAAGCACCAACATCCATAGCGAGATCTGCTCTAGCAAATTCTCCTAAATCCACTGTGGTTTCTCTACAGAGGAAATGCAAAGATCTTTCCAAAGAATAGTCACGTACATTTGGCGACAAAAAGCATCTCGAGCCCACCATCATTCAGGTACTGTAGAAGCAAAATCCTTGTTACGTTATCATTTTCCTTCTTAGGATTCATTAGCTTCTTGAAGTTCACACAGTCTGCCGAGATGATGTTTGCATTTGTGTCTAATATACTATCTGAGATCTACTGCAGGATGAATGTGTATATTTAAGTAAGTCAAGACAAATAGGAGGATATACAATAGTCAGTTTGCACTTCACAATCATATTCTGTGCCAGAGTACACTGGTTTGATGCTTCTTACACTTTCAGAGTATTTGAGGCACTGTTTTTTCTGAACCACCAAGGGGAAGGCTCCTCAGCCCAGACAAGGACAATATCCAGATGCTACACAGGTCCTGGAATAAATAAAGCTGTTTTACTGAAGTGCTGCTCCAGGGCTACTTAGCCCTTCATCTCAGGGTAGCTGATTAGGTGAGGACACCCCTGTGCTGACCCAGGCATATTGATGACATCAGCAGTTCCTTCAGCACCCACTTGGCATCTCTGAATCCTTCTGTGTTGAGATGTCAAGGCATATGGGACTGGAAAAAAATAGTCTTCTGTTTGTCTGGCTGAGAACATAGCAAATATAAAACCCTCTTGCGTATAGGATGGAAGAGGACTAGGAAGGGCAAGCAAGTGAATTTCAAATGACTGATAACTTGGAAGCAGTCACCAGAGCTTAAAAACACCTGCTTAAAGCGTTTGGGGAAGTAAGTGAGTGTAAAATCCCTAAGGCCCAGAACAAACAAACTGGAGAGGTAATGGCAGGGGGGCCCTGCAAAAAGTCCATGTGTTCTTAAGTTTGGCAAGCATCATAGCAAATTGTTAAGACTCATTTAAGGGTTTGGGGGTTTTTTTTGGAATTCCACTTCTGAAATCGTTTCTTCTTCAGCAACTGAGCATCAAAGAGGAAAATTTGTTTATTTATCATTACTTTAATTAAACTGTGGATGTTTCTGGTCCAACATAGAACTTCCACATATAAATCAACAAGATGAAGAACGGGGAGAGTTACCACAGCTTCTCAGCCAGCCTTAAAAACATAACAAAATACTTTGTTGCCTGGGGTACAATATTTTCCTTAGAGCTCTGCAGCTGTTTTTATTTCAGAGGCATTTTTGTACACACTTATAAGTAAAAATAGGGATGTGAATAAAGTTCAGTATTTGCTGTTATATTTAAAGTGCTTCCTTGAATGTTGTCATAAGATTAAATCTCTAGATACATGCCAAGCTCTTATCAATAGAGATAGAGAAAAAACTTCACCAATGAGATGGTCATTCCAGAGTTGTATGCATTTTAATATTTTTTTCATTTCTCTGAAGCACTGATAGCTGCTCCTTTTCAAAGACAGGATTACAGAACAAATGAGTTACTGATTTAATTTGCTATGGCAGCTCCTATGTTCCTAACCCAGCTTGCCCTGCTTTTTCTTATCAGAAGAGACCTCTAATGTCAGTACCATTGTGTTTTCTCTGGTGATTTCTCCATACCAACATCCTGGTAAATTGCAGACTTTGCAAGCTGTCTGTTTTTGTTTGGGATACATTCACACTTAAAGGTCTGTGATACTTTCACATCCCTTTATATATTCTTCTTTCATAATTGACACAACTCTGTTGTTTGTTCCACTACTCGTCTGTTCCTTCACTTTTACTTATGTAGGATTGCAGGATTTTATATATGACAGTCACTGGACTGTATTATTCCTATTTTGTGTATTCGTGTTACTTTACGAAATGTAAAGGATTATATAATAAGGATTCTGATCCATTACTAGTCTGTAGACACAGTAAGATTTCTTTATTTTTGCAGTTTCTCATCATTCATCAAGGGAACAAGCAGTTATTTTCTCTACATTATTTTTTTGCATTCCATATTTTATACGTTCTGAGACATGTGACAGAGATTCAGCTGACTGATCAATCTTTTATATTTATGTGCACTGAACTGTCCTTTTTATCCATTATTCTTGCAATGTTCTTTTTGTCTTTCTTTATTTATCTATGTTCTGCCTTACTGTTTACTGTTACCCTTCTATCTCAGCTTCCAGTCCTTTTTGTTTTGTCCTGATTTTTTAGGACCAAGCATCAATTATTTTCATAATCTTTTACAAGTAGGAAATTACAGGCTGAGTTACCTAGGTACAATCAGTTGAAAACATAGGAGTATCCATATCTTAATCTTCATGAATGTTATCATAGCCCTTCAGTTCTTGCAAAGTGCATTTCTGAGGTTTTGAAAATGCTTTCCTGGAGATTTCCTGGCAGTAACGCTGCAAGTGTTAGAGTGTATACTATAGTTTTTGACATATCTTATCCTCCTCTATAATTAATTTAGAATAAAACATGGTTTTGTTGTACTCAGTTCTGTGCCATTCTATTTATTTCTTTACACTGAAAAGGGTGATGTGCAGGACTTTTCTTTCTGAGATCCTTTTCTCTGTGATCACTTTCAAGACACTAATATGGCAGTGCTGTGGCCCTTATCCTTGTGGATCTTTTACAAACGAAACATCTGTCCTGATTTTCCTTAGACCCCACAGACACACTTACATCAGATATTTAAGATGTGGTCTTTCAATGGGACTTTTTGGGTTTTAAAGAATATTAAATAAAACTATATTAGACTTTCATTAAATCTTACGATTTCTAAATGTTAGCAAAAAGCCAAGACACTTCAGCTCAGACTTTTCTGTGGGTTTCAGACAGCCAAAAAAGTCACTTGAGTCTACTAGAAATAATCTTTCTGCTGTATTTCAGTGATAATCTCATGTCATTCTTCAGTGATGGTCATTTCTATGCATTCAAATTAATAGCTCACCTTTAGACCTCTGCCCTTATTTTTTTTGTCCATCTATCCTGTGAATGATAGCTCTTCGCTGTGTATTTAAAATTATCAAATAGGTCCCCTATGATGCCAAGCTGTTTCTTTTTATTGTAAAGTAACGTAGGTTCAGGTCAATAGGACTGCTCTCAGTCCATGGCCTCTTTATTTCATTCTCTATTTTTATACTATTTTTCAAAAGACTCCTCTCATGCAAGAGAACTCTAGTCAGTTCTCTGCTAACCAACACAGTCCATTGATGTGAAAGCACAGTGAGGGGACGGGAGGGTGAGATTTGTATGTGTTTATAGGAATCCCGGTATGTAATTCAGAATCATTAAGAAAACGATTAATAAAATGGTTTAGTAAATAACTCAAATTTATCTTGCAGAGGTATGAAATGTTTAATGCATAAAACTAGACCGGGAGAGCCTATTTGGATGTCATTCTGGAGCTTCTTTTCTCTGGGCTTCCCTGTACAGTGATTGTATAGATACCCAACGTTTCTGAGCTCTGTAATGCCACACCATCATTTAGAGACACTCTGGGACACAGATTATCTGGTTCCCAGAGCAGAAAAGAATGCATATTCTGCTTCCTTTCTCTGCTATTCACCAAGAAGAGGGCAGCTACACAAAGGAGACCCTGGGAAGACTACCATGGTCTCAACTATCTATTGAGCTTTCAGAGGTCTTCAACCTTGAAGAGGAATGGTGTAGAGGCACTCATGTAGTGCTTTCACCATTCAGTCTTTGTGACAACAGAAAAAGATGAAAAACAGAAGCAGCTGGAATTCATAGCAGGTCAATGTAGCTATGAGCTTTATAGTTAGTGGCCAAAACTTAAGTCATCTTTTCTACATCTTGTTCTTATCAACGTATAAGAACAAATGACAGATAAGTCAGACACCTCTGTGTAACTTAGAAAAACTCCACTGTGCTTGCACATATATGCCGAATAATATACTTTTACGTTGGTATGTCCAGGTGCTGAACACCAACAGGTCTTTAACTTTATACCTCGGTAGCTCTACTTACACATATTGACTGGTGAGCCAGTGCCATTTGGTGAGCGTCTCCATGATCAAAGACATATGGCTGTCATTGACAACCTCCCAGAGGTTTGCAGTGGTTGTTTAGGGACACATCAGTTTAGTACTCAGTGTTGTCAATAAATTAATGTATCTGTTCCTTCACTGCAGTAGCTAAGCTTGAGATAAATATATTAATATTTTTTTTTGAAAAGTGCACTTATTAAGGTATATTTTAGTATTAAATGTGAAAGAATTTGAGCTGTACAGTAAGATTCACAGAATCTCTTCGTCCAGATAAGTTTTTTGTTTTTTTTTTTCTTTTTTTAGAGAGGATAGATTGCGTTAATTTCAATGGAAATATTGGGACCATAAGTTCTAAATATTAGCAAGAACTCGTCATGTACAGCAAAGTTAACTATGTTTCATGGCTTTGATTGCAAGATTAGAAAATCCATGCCAAAAATTGGAAATATATAGATCAAGAAAAAAGCAATCAAAGGTGATTAAATTAAAATGGAGTCAGTTTTCAGGACAGACATAAACAAAATTTTTCAGACTCATTACATTCAGTTTGAGTCTCTTACTTTGTAAAGAGCTTGCTTCATCATAAAGAAGGTTAGACCTGTTGAAATTTGAAGTGATCTGTAAGAAAGTGGCAGCAATGTTCCTGATTTTGACACAAATTTTAAGAAATCAGAAAATAAAAGTTGGAAAAATTTCAGCCCTTTCTGAAAAATCTCAGAGGGAAGACAGGAAAACATCCAGTCAAGGAGATGCTTTGAGCTGACAAATCCCTAGCAACAGATTTTTCTCTGAATCCTGCCTGTCTTCCCATGTCTGAAATTTTTGTGTCACTGGGCAGTCACAGTCCTTCCTTTCCTTTACGACAAGAACTTTTGTTTTAAGGAATCAAGGTGACAATAGAAGACAAACATAGGGACTTTAGAAGTCTTTGCGAGTGAGCGTACAATGCACACTACAGCAGAACATAACAAGCTGTAAGCATTTTTATACCTCACATCAGTGATTAAAATAACCCCTCCTTGACTCACACAAATCAAACAAGTCATAAGCCAGGCACACTCCTCTCTAACGTGACAGGATCTTGGTGGGTAGTTTTCTTTACCTTTTCTTAAGGGGACTACCATCTTTTTAGTGTTGGCACCATCCTACCTACACGTTAACCCTCCTTATATTCTTTATGTGTATGGTCCCCACATGAGTTGCCTGATCAGAATATGTATGTTCAGCAAGACAGTGAAGTTCTTCTACTTTAAGATTCCTGGTTTCATATCAAAGCTATTCATATCAACTGCAGTTTCATTTCAACAAGCCAATAAAATCGTCTAAAATCCTATATATCAGCAAAGATTCCCCACACCTGCAGCTATCAGCAAAACAAGCAATTTAAGAGTTTATGGTGCAGACAGGTGAGTGACGAGAAAACCTGTACACTAGTCCATGCTAATGCATAGGCCTGTGTTAGTCTAAGTAAGCTTCTGGCAAGGATTTGACATTTTTATAGCTTTTTGGCAGTACTTATAACGGAGGTGTAATTTGAAACTGGACTGAGCTGGGTGGACAATTTCATCACATCATATTGATGTTGTACAGAACAATTGGTCTCACTATCAGTCAAAAACAGAGAACGGAGACAGGAAAGCAAAAAGAATCACTTTTCAAATGAAACAGAATTCTTTTGTACATTGCTTCTGCGCTCACTTTTTCAAAAAAAGAAAAGGGTAAAAGGAGCTAACCATCTTCACATTATTTCATTCAACAATTAGACCTGATTTATAATAGGTAAGCTTTGGCCCATTCGTTTCCCATTTTACTTCTGGGCTTTTTTAACCAGAGTCCATTTTGCTATAGTTCTTAGTTGACATCAATAGACCTCTGAAGTACTGCTGTTGTCCCAGCTCCTTTTTGAACCTCTTGCCAACATTCTTCATCTTTAACTATTGTTTATATCCTTTCAGTATTTTCCTCAGTTGAGCTCACAGTTCAGAAAATTGGTAGGCAGTGTGTCCCCGTTTCAGAAACATGAGAAAGTGCTGATGAAGTGCACTAACTGGTAGAAGGGCAGACCGTATCATGTTCCTGTGACTGCGGCTCTGTATCTAATGTGTAAATGGCTGGGGAAAAAAAATTGAGTGCATGTGCCTCAACAATAAATTCAATTTTCATGTCACTGAGAGAAAGCACTACCTGCGTCACTACCTGGTGATTTTAACCACAACACAGTGACTGTGAAGTGTATGTAAGCCCTGATTGAGTTGCTACCCTCTGATTCTGGCAAGGCCTTCAGTTCTTGTGAAATTATACTGCCACTTTAAATAGAATTGTTTGGGTGTACTTCTACAGTATCCACTCAAGTGAAAAAGAGGAATCTTATCTAGACCACTTCATGTATTTGCAAGGTCAGAAAATACTGATCTCCAAAGACAAAAATCTCAAAAATTACCGTATACGGTCCAAAATAAGGTAGAACATTGTTCTCTTTTTCCTGGAATATTGTAGCTATCTGAGAGAGGTTTTCCTCTTATTGCAGATAATATATCTATTAATATCTATGATTTAGTTGTTTGATAGGTTTGCGAGTCCAACATAAAAAGTGAAAAGAGGTTTTCGCTTTACAAAGGCTGAATAGCAATCAGATATAGCACAGAATAAAGCCATCCTAAATTATTAACTGTGGCAATTTATAGACTCAGTTCAGCCTGCTAAAGGTAGGTAGGCCATGTCCTATATTTTGCCAAAAGGGGTGGGTGTTTAAATGATGGAAGTGGAGCTACTTCGTTCAAGAAAGACCAGCTTGAAACCAGCACTCCAGGCTGAAGAATAATGTAAAATGAATAAATTACATGATCTCTTTTTTAGTTTCTGCTCTTTGGACAACACATCTATTTGTTGAGGTGTGTTGATTCCTGGATAAAAGTGCATTACCACAATGGCTGCTGTGGGTTATTTTATCTGTGCAAAATTCCATTCCTTAATAAATAATCTAAGGTAGAGTCAAGGTTCACAAACCAGATCTTTTCAGTGAAGATATGCTCACTTCGTAGAAGCACCACCCCAAAAGTAATGGAGACAGTTGGCCAACAAGCTTCAGAGTTTCCAATCAATCTATTTGCACAACAGACTTAACAGTGGTCCTGTGCATTACTGTAGGGACACAGTAAACAGAAAATACTCTCCAAGAAGCAATAAAACGTAAAGAAAGCCATCCTTTTCCAGAATCCTTCTGCAGCTTTCTAAAAGTTGCTCTCATGTTGTTTTATGGGCAATAAAATCTTTAACACTCCATTCTTTCACAGATTGCTCTTTAGGTTTAAGTATGAGCTCATAACAATGAAATATTTAACAACAAACTGTTTGTTAATGGACCAGCTCTGTGGTAGGCCTGAAGCTTGGAGCATATCTAATGAGAGAACCCACTTGTGTGAAACTATAGGACTGGGAAAGGAAGAGAAGGGTCTTCTAAGGGTTTTATACTGACCTAATACAAGGATAGTGTATATATGCAAAAGCATTTCTTAAAGTGAATTCTAAGTATATGCAAAGCAGACTTCTTTTAATTGGGAAAGTCATGTCTTTCTTCTTTTCATTTTTTTAAGTTATGGTCTTTGTAGAATAGTAGAGACCAAGAAAAACCTAGAGTAGATTGGTATCTTACTAACAGAGGTGTTCTAGTGGTGGTTGCATAATGTCAGTACATCTCTGGACAATCTAATATTGCCAGTCATTGTTTTATATCATGCTAGTATTTACATGACTGTTTTGTTTTAGGAAACCTCTGTTCTGTCAAAGACCAACATTTAACCCTGGTAGAATCTTTTGAGAAAAACAAATGCTTTCAATCTTCTACTTTCTGTAATTTTGCCTTTATATTTTTTATCCCCATGTTTGCAAAGAAGTAACTCTCAAATTCCTAACTTCTTTAGGGCAACACGATACTAAATTCTGCTTGCAATGCTTACGACATGGACAGAAGATGACAAAGAGTAGAAAAAGACATGCCAAAAACTTTTAAACTGTACACTTCGACTGTACAGTTTTCAGCTGCTCTCTAATAGCTTAAGATACTCATATAGAGTTAAGCTAAGCATTTTAGATTTAATTACAGAAAAGATATTTCATATGTGTATGTATATAACCATCCCCCAACATTTATTTCTTCTAATGTAGAGTTTTCCATATACATGATTCAACTTGAGGCACACCCTAATTTTAGTAGTTTACTTGGCAGGGAAGTATTTTAAAAGTTAAAGTACCTTGAAGAAAAAAAAAAAGTAGGACTTTTTACTTTTTATTTGTTCACTAAAAATGCAGTGTTCTTATTCATGTAGTAGGGTCCTCAGACATTGCAGACACCTGAGCTACAATAATAAATACATACTACAAAACAAGTTGTAGGCAATGCTAATACTGCTTCCACTATCAACATGAACCTAGCGGTGGTAAAGATCAGACGGTGAACTACAGTTGTAATTAAGGTGTTTTCTCACTACTTGAGCACTGTCAGTGCAGTAGATGCTTCCAAGTCATGGCTGTTAACTAGACGGAAGTTATGTCTCATCTTGCTAATGTTTTTAACTTCTTGTTTTGCAGTATAAAACATGGTCCTTTAGACTATATGGTTTATGCGTAATGATAGCAGATAATGGACTGCTCTACTATTGGTAGACATTCAGAAAAGCAGAACTATTAAATGTTGTTCTGCGCACGCTGTGAAACAATATCATTGTGGAGGAAAAGCACTGAAGAATTCTTTCCATCCTCGTTATTTATTCTCTCCAGGACTCTGCAAGTACGAAATAGCTAAAATAATTTCCTCTGTTTGTTAGAAATGTGAGAAGAAACACTGTTTTACATTTTGAAACACAGTTTTCTAAAAAGTGCACAGTGCTACCATATGCAGACATTATCCAGACAGAGTTAACCCTATTGATATGCATATACTTAAATGGGGCTAAAATACACTCCTCCCGAGCCTCTGTGGGTCTAGAGATGTCTGAATGGAATAGAGTTACCCAAATTTTGTGCTGGTGTCCAACATCAAATTCATTCTGTATTTTAAATGTTTACCTGTTACTGAAAATTTGAGGAATTTGCATACATGTCATTACATGGTTTGAAAAATTTCAACAAAATTAAAAAAAAAAAAAGAAAGAGACGGGAATTCCTCATGTATATTCTGTCTTTGACATATACAAAATAAGAAGTGTGCATTTATATAAAACTTTAGAATTTTAAAATTTTGAGCCTTTTCAGTCATCCTTTCTTTTCTATTAATCATTTTTTCAATTTTTTAAAACTGCAGCATAAAGGTTATTTTCTCCAAGGTATAAAGATCTCAGCTGTTAAGTAAAAAAGATATTGTACGTTGATAAAAACTACAAAGTTCTGCATCAATAGGAGTTCTGCTATGGCAGGTGACTGCTGATTGCTAGCAAAAACAGGACAGATCTCAGTGCAAACTAATTTCTGCTCTGTTTCTCAGAGGACATAGATATGCATTTGGTGCATCTGCATTAGCATTTTAGTTCAGTTCTAACTCAGCTTTTGAAGAAAATCTTCTGACCAACCCTCCAAATGTGCTTTGATTCATATTTCAGAGCAGTTCTGGGATGCAAACTGGAGTCTTTTGGATGAAACTAAAATGGAAGATGGACTCCAGGGGTACCTCTAATGCTTTCTAACCACTCCCAGGCACTGAATCCATGGTCAGTCTAGAGACCACCTGAAGTAATAATCCTTCTAAATGCTTATGGTGTGAATGTCAGCTCCCTAGTGCCATCTGTTTCTCTGCAGATACAGTCCTGTTGATGTGCACTACTTGCTAATGTAGACATCATTATAATTCCATTCTATTTTAGCTCATTTGCCTCCACGGCCTCAGCAGCTCACTTACACATGTACCAGGTGTCTCTGGTCTGTAGTGTTTTAGAACTGTTACTTGACAGAAACCACGAAAAAAAACAGAACAGCTCCTTTATTGGTCACTTTGATCCTTCAGATCATAATAAACAATAAATGTGTGTCAAATCATGAGATTTTCTTGCTAACTTACATGAAGTTTCTATAAATTTTCTAGATAATAAAAATTGTCTTCAAGTGCGTTTTTATTCTTATCACATCATTATGTAGTTGTCACCTAAGCCACTTCCACAATCTTCCTTCTCCTAGTCCTTGCATGTATCACACTGGCCTCTGTCATTCCAGTTCATACAATTTGCCTCCTTATTCTTGTATTACTTTTGTCTTGTTGTGGTTCTTCAAATTTTGGAGAGTGCAGAGCTTCATATGCACTTTCTTGTGGGTTGCAGTTTCTTTCATTCCGGTTTCTCCGGAAAGAAACTCCGGTTTCTTTCATGGTTTTTTTTAACCCAATGTCATTTTCTACGAGTCATGATGTGTTCTACTCACATTAGTTGTAGAACAGCAAATAATATTCTCTCTGATAATGGAAGTCTTACAAAGTGACACCTCTTTTTCTGTTCATAATTAGAAAAAGAAAAACACTTGTTTTAAGTAGGGGGTTTAAATAGGTAATATCATTGTTGATGTCATCATAGAGATTACTTAGAATAAACATACAATTCAGGCTCACTTTCAGTGTTATATATCTTCCAAAAACTTGACAAAGGATCGCATTGCTCTGCTTGGTCACCATATTTGCAATAAATCTAAGTATCCCATTGAGTGTTCCATAATCAAAGTCAGAAAACAAACTTCCATTTTTTTCCCAGGATCAAAAGTGAGACAGTGTAACTATGAAGTGATTTCTTTTTTTTCATAATAGGTGAGCAACACCTTATTAAAATGAAAAGACAGATTTTGATAGGGGTAATTGCAGCTCTGAAGTGAAGATACAGGGGGCTTTGCATAAGTTAATGGGAAAAGGGAAATCTAATCTGACTTGACACAAACTCCCTCCAATTCTGCTCATTAGAACTTAAAGGAGATATTGTTTGTTATGCCACTAGAGAACATAATTAAATCTTAAAGTTCTTACAAGTACTTCACTTCCTACAAGACTTCCACCCATATTTCATATAGACTGCGGGCCAAAGCCTTCTCAAGGGTTGTGCAGACAACAAACTTGGATGAGCAAGTTCCAAATGCTCATAAAAAGTTCAGGTGATAGGCATTCAAATATCCTGAGTCTGCCTGAAATGAATTTCTGTTCCTTTAGAAATGTGCTTTTCATTCATTCATGCACATTTTCAGGATTATCTAGTTTTGCTCTTCACCGACTGTGAACCAGGCTGATGGAATCAGCACATACAGCTCTTAGTTGTTAGCAGTGGAGCATGAATATCTACTGAAGAGCAGAGAGCACTAGCAGATTTTTCTTTGTTACATCCATTTACTGTGGGGACAGGCGAAGTCCATTGTATTTCTAGCAGGTTCTACCTACCAGGTATAGCTGGAGAAAACAAGGAACATAAGTCATGAACTAAAAAAAAATGACTTGAAATTGGACTTGAAATTTGGCTGTGATTAACTAAAGAGAAGAAATCACAACAAACACCCTTGTAAAACCTCATTAAATAAGATATCAATGTATGCTGATGTGGAAAAAAATGCCAGAGACAGTGAAGACATAATTATGCGTACACCCTCAAACTGGCTCTTCTCAGTGGAGAAGGTATAATGTGGAAGCTAACCAGAAAAGCTTGCTTTCTGTGGGAGTAACTATTTCAGCTCAGGCTGTGAACTGTAATAGCTCATTCTGGACTCATATATTTTGCACAAATAAGATGAGTGCTGCAAAAATTTCCAAAGTTCACCATAGAAACAGATCAAATTAGCAGCCTCTATTCCTTTTCCCCCTTCAGGGACTCCATCAGTCTTTGTATATCAGAAAATGAAAACCTATGAAACTACTGACAGAGCACTGGAAGAATTCCCGAGATAATGCAGGAAAAATGAAGTTTCAACCCGATATGGGAATAATTTTTCATTTCTTTTTTACCTATGCACTCACGGTGAAAAATGTTCTTATTATTTCACTAAGAAGACATTAAATATAAATAAATAAATAAATATGTATTTCTGGGCCATCCCATCTTGTACCATGATGACAAGTATGGGCTGGTTCTCATTGTTCGGCCCCTGTGAATCTTTTTCTGCTGCTCCTTGTGTTATCCATTTACATAAGCAGGAGAGAAAAGTAAGAAAGATTTTCTATTGAAACCTTCAGATTTTGTGTATCCCCTGAGGATTGTTTTGGAGATAACCAGAGCTGTTAACTGAACTTTGTTTGTTTCCTAAGCAAATGATGGCCCCAATTCTGTAAACTCCATATGCATGATTTCCTTGTTAGTTTGCAGGAATAGACCCTTTAGACAATTGCAAGCAAAAGCTTTTTCTATTTAATTAGGAAGCCACAAAAACATGAGGCAGTCCTCCAGGAAAAACTAATTGCACAAGTCAAGGGAACTGTTTAACTGGAGTGATTATAGGGCTGCTGAATATGAGGAAAGTCACAAATTCAGTACGGTAGATATTCCTTTGGTGCCATAAATACATTTTTTAAAATGTTTACCCTGTAGCAATGCAGTTTGTTATCTCCTTTAAAAAAAAAAAAAAAAGCTTCTATTTCTCCATGGAAAACTTTGAAAAGCTTTGTATTTCAAAACAGTTCTGCTTACACATCATATTTGATGCAAAAATATTTTAATAGGGCATTGTAGGTAGGCACATGTATAACAGATACACAAGCCTTTTATTTACCTAATTCTATTCTAACTACCTAATACATAGACATACCTATCTTAATGGAACATTTTGCTTTGAACTTTCAGGAAATGCCCTATTTAAGATTCAGCATATAATTTTCAGGCTCTTGAAAATGGTACATGGTGTTTACAGAAAAAAAAAATGCATTATGATTTCATTACATTATCTCAATACCCAATTATTCTGTTTCTAAAATGATACAAGATAAGTATCTTAACTGCCCTATCAGCCATAACGACTAACATGCCATACTTCTGTGAACTATGTGTGTGGCGCACCTGGGAAATTCTGATGCGGTTGCACCACGATCTCAAAGAAAAATTTATATATTTATACATTGAGGCAAAGCTCTTCTCACCTTCCCTCGTCCTGTTAGTTGGACTAGTAGGAAGGGAATGAAGTGAAGCACTTTTTACCTCAACGAGTGGTTGCAGGGACTTCTCTCTGCACTAGGGCAGCAGTGTGTAAAAACAGCCAGCTCCTCTGCTCCCTCGAAAACAAAGAACGGCACCCTTCTCCTCCTCCTCCTCCTTCTCCTGCTTAGATCTATGTTCCTCATACACGGTTCCATGCTGTGCTGGGCTCTGAGAGCACGAGGGGCACCCTCTCTCAACCACCCCATCGCCGGGCGGGCACGGGGCAGCTGCCCGTCGGAGGCTCTCTGCTGCTGATACAGATGCCTCTGTTACTCTCGGGCAAGCCGTGGCTTCAGAGGGCTGACTGCAGAGGGGTGACCAGGAGAAAATACGTTCCTTAAAAATGAGAGCTGATATTCCAGCTGAAGCATAACATGACTACAGGAACTGAACTGACAATCCAGCACAGGCCTGTTGGATCCATGCCCAAACCCAGCTTCCACTCTGGAATCTGATCAATTTACTGCAAAGCTAAAACATTAGACCACTATGTGCAATCAGTCCTCCGTAGGTATGTAGTCCACCGATTTACAAAGAATCTTAGCCTTGAAAGACGATTTTTCAAATACCCTTAACACAGTCAAATCAAAGCTAATTTCCATTATGATTAGGCCATCCGCTTACCCCTCTGTGAGGTCCACAGTATTTTTATGCTAAATTTCACATCTCACTTAATCTTATACAGCTCTGGGACTGGTCAAGGAAGGGTCAGTCACAGCACTCCTGTTGCAAAAGGGGAAAAACATTCTTAATGGTTTTGCATTCCAGAATCTCTGGCCAGCAGAGAGATGCAACTTTACAGCAAATTCAGAAGTATTCCAGTGTAGCATGGATGGTTTTATCCCTCTAAATAATTCTTTCTTAGGGGTGTGACAATCTGAGAAATACAGTATTACAGAAAAATGTCTAGTCACAGAGGCAGCTGGCAGCCCTCCTAAATTTTGTCCATCTTATTGCATGCACGCTATTTGTGGACATCTGCACAAACCCATTGTTTTATTTGCCCTAGTTAGTGCCCAGCAGTACTCACCTATTTCAAATTTATTGTAAGTGCTTATTATAGATGTGTTATTACAACATTGCCACAGAAATAAACCAGGACATCATAAAACAAGGAAATAAATCAGCTGTTACAATGCGCATATGAGTGGAACAAATTCTGATTCTCTAACAGTATCTAATAATCCGGGGGGGGGGGGGGGGCCGGGGGAGAGAGATATAATCAATATTAAAAATAGCAGGAAAATGGAAAACATGTACTACATGAGGAAGGTAAAAATGAACCATATTATTTTCTCAGAAAAATCTTGCTAGAATACTTATGCCCTTTCAGAAACACATGTATATGTAGGATAAGAACTTTTATCTGCATTGGGAGCATCACTGTTACCATGAAGAAGTTTAATTAGCAGACTGATAAGTATATATTTATGTCAGTGTGACAGTGTCTTCCAGATCCATGAGGCTATCGGTATTTTATTAAGTCTCAGGCCTCAGGAGACAGAAGACACAAGCCAGACCCACTTTCACCTTGAGTTAAGGTGCAAAGAGGGCAGAAAAATATCTATGAAGTGTACTGGATATGTATAAAATAGAATATTTCACACTGATAGGGCATAAAGTGTCTTTCTGCCCTGTCTTTATACAGCACCTTGTATGATGGATTCTGCTCCAGTAGGATCCTAGCTTCTATTACTGTATGAATAAGTAGCAACAACAGCCAAAAGGGTTTACAACCACCCTGCACCTTTTTAATGACAGAGGTTATAGAGCACTTTGTAGATTTGAAGTGGCATCAGGCAGGGCTTGGAATTGTTTTGTACATCAGAAATATTTACCTGTAAATTAAGGAACACCACGCTAGAGTTCAGCCTTAGAAATTCCAGTCAACATTTATAACCAGTGTCAGCAGTTCTATAATATCCATATATATGTGTGTCTGTGTGTGTGTGTGCGCTCGTATATATATATATATCCTATAGAGACATACTCAGGAACAGCTAGTAAGTAAGGACAGTAAGCTCAGCAGGAGAGGAACGAGCACTCATCCCCATTCTGTCAAAATAATGTACCTTCCACTACATTCTCTTTTCAAAGTATTTTACAAAGCAGTTCTTTAGGACTTTGAAGCATCTGCCAAAACTCCTTTGACATTTTGATTTCTATGTCACTTACCTCCCTCTAGGCTGGGGATAAACCATAAGATAATTTCTTAAATCAGGTTGACATATGGCACTCCATTGTTTCTGGTTACTACTGGCACAAAAAGACATCAACTACTTTGCGGCTTTAATACATATATATCAAAATTGAATGCATTTACTGGCTTATGCTATGCACAGAGTTTGTGGTCTTATCTGATCCTAAAGCCTGTAAAACCCTGAGACTCTGATGGGGACATCTACCTGTCTTGTGCGAGCCATCTTCACTGCACCTCAGTGGGGAGCATTGGCCCAAAGAATGAAGCTGTGCTTGCCATTATATTGTATTTGCACTTTACACAGGAAGGTTCAGAAGGGCTTTGCTTTCACTAGCAGTCTACCTGTTCAATTTTCCAATAAAGTCTTGGTTTTTGGAGAGCACATCTTGAGCCATAAATGTATTCAGAGAAGGAGTAATAACGATACATCAGCAAATAACCTAGTTAATAAACCAGAGATTAGCAAGTGAACACGCCCTGCATTTAGATGAACCTTTACCATTCTGGTTATCCAGAATGGTTTTATAGAGTTAGGATAAACAGTTCTGTAAGCACAAAAATAAAACTTCATTTCTTATGTCTGCCTCACTTTTCGTTGTGTTTGGTGTCGGTATCATCTGTTCCTGGAGCTTTTCTCAAGCATTCATTATAGCAGCTTCTTATGCTAATTCTCTGTGTCTAATAAGATTAGCCTTCCCATCATTCAGGACAGGTGTGTACCGAATTTCTATTTCATCACTTATTTTGATGAAAATAAGAGTCTTTTAATTTCTTTCAAAACCTCTTTTTTTTCTGATTAATTTTCTTGAAATTGTTGACTGGGTTTAAAACTTGGGGAAAACAGAAAAACAGACATGGTCATATAGGAATCATATAGGAAATTGAGCTAAAAAATGAATAGAAAACTGCGGTGATATAATTATAAATTATATTGACCATGAGATCTAACTGGAACTAATGGCAATGAAGATCAGATAGGAGGCTTGCATGTAGGCCGGAGTAGACAACGAGGTTGAAGCCATTAAAAAGTCAGACACGTGTCTCTGCTATTAATGATCAACAAAACAGAGTCCTACTCCCCTCCCACAGTGTTACCATTGACATCTGCTGCTCAGCAGCTTAACATATTAAAGTGCTATTTTGGGAGGAATTGCTCTCCAGAAGGAGTGGTGAATGTTGGGTGAAACAAAGCAAGATGTTTTCCATTGCCAAACCCCAGAACAGAATTTAATGTAATTGATAAGTAATATAATCTGGTGTCTGTTACTCAGAAGGAGTTCTTCCTCCTACTCTTTGGCTGGATTGTCTATTTGTATTACAAGGGCTTCAGGAGGAGACTGGCTTTCTGTATGCACTGGTAAAGTGCAAAGCACCGAGATGCCTGATTTTAGCTTGGGCTAAATGCTGCCAAAAGACAAATATGTTCTTTGTTGTAATATTAAAGTTCTCTTTTTCTAGCATCCCATGGAGAGCTGTGGATCAGTGTACAGCTGTATCAGGGCTTGAGTACAAAGAGGGTCTTGCCATCCTGGGACAGCAGCACTGACTCCAGAACTACTGCACCTTCTTGTCTCCTCCCATGTCATTGCCTGACCTTCTTATCTCCTCCTATGCCATTGCCTGACATTTCATATAGCATTGCTTTGCCATAACCAGCTATTTAAATGCAGTCATGCTCATCATGTTTACCTGCACTTGGCACCCACTCCAGACTTATATTTAGAATACCTGTGCCCCCTTCACACCCCTGCCATGGCCACCAGTAGTGCACTAACGGGAGATGCCAACGGCTCCTGGAGGGGAAAGGCACGGCCTATTGCTGTTCTTAGGGACAGTACTGGCACCATAAGGCGCCAAGACCTTCACATCCTTCTAAAATCTGAGATCCTGATAGTCAGTCACTGAGAATGTATCTGCACCATCAACTGTGTAGAAACCCATACAGTAGAATTTGAAATTTGTTCCTGTGTTAGTAGTTCACTGGCAGCAGCTGCTTTCATAGGTGACTGCCTCAGTGATGATGTGCAAACAGGGAAGTAAATATAACTATTATAAATTTCAATCTCTGTAGCAAACTAGGAGGAAGTAACTCAAAAACACCTGGGGGGAAAAACAAAAATCTGACACAAACCCCATGGTTTTCATTATTTTTTTCCAAGGTTTCTGTTTTTAAACCGCAGAGGAGGAAAGGGAGAGGTTTAGATACCAGTACTGCCATGGCCTTTTAAATTAAGTGCGTATTTATTTGTTATTTTCATCTCTTGTCTGTTTCATGAATTTGATTTTTCTGATACTAAAGCATAGAGATCTAAATAAGAAATACTGAATTTATTTGGAGGAGTCATCTTTGGAAGCCACAATAAGTGTTGCTTTCTAAATTTATAGGGCTTCTGGTTTTCTTAGTATTCATTTTTACTTTATTTTTACCCTAGTTCACAGACATAAAACTTTCAGGGAATAGGATGAGCAGCTCTGTGTGAAATGTAGGCCCTTCGATTGCCATTAGTTCCTCAGTCCTCAGTAGGCAGCATATGAATAAGCTACGAGGAGAGAATGTTCGGACCTTGAAAATTATACAAGTAGTTTGAGAATGCAAATATTACCAGAAAAGAAGGAAACACAGGCATAAAGAACAGTTAAAATACAAATAACTGAATAAAATAATTTATTAAGTATAATTTTTGCCCTCTTCCCTAAACTGAAAGAAAGATAAGGGAAAAGTACAGCATGCCTACTCCTTTTTCTGTTGACTTCCACTACTTAGTCATCACATATATCATAGAATGTCTATAAAGATTTGGAGAGCACAGCAATCACACTATGCATGAGACCTGGCATATATAAATGATACATTTGCCACTAGGGCTACAGCTCATCTCCATAATCCTCATAAATTTTGGGAAGAAAGAGCAAGAGAGGCTCCTATCTGATGTAAATTGGCAAAGATCTATTAATGTCAGTGGAGCTGAGCTGATTTACACCACCTGAGGAAGCAGCCTTGCTTGGCCATTGACTAAACGCCACCACTAGTGAACAGAATGAGCCAAATAAACTGCAGCTAGAACTCAACACAATTCACTGGATTCCTTAAGAAGTCATGATTCCAGGTACATAGTCCCATTACAGATAAATTTAGAGAGAGATTTATCTAGGAAATGCCAGCAAGCTTCAGATATATACGTATAGATAGCTATAGACAAAATTTCTTAATTCTAATCTTCGTTACGCTGCTGGAAATCCAGATGGATTCTGCTGACATTTATGGAGTTGATTTTAGACATGGTACCAGAAACTGGAGAGAAACTTTAGAAAGAGGTGGTAAAGAGAAAGGGTTTTCCATACATGTTCTCCTGTTTTGTTCTGGGAAGACTTGTTATCTCAGTATGTTTCCCATACTCAAGCCTTAAGCACTGCATATTTATCCACACTGCTTAAGCAGCACTGCCACCATGTCTGCTTTTCCTGAGAGAATAATGTGTTGCAGTGACATGCCAGACTTCCAGCACAAGGAAGAGTCCGCTGACATCTTCTCTCTCAATGTGCAGGGAAGCTAAGATTACACTCCATTGCCTTCAATCACTTCTTCAGATATATAGCCCACAGCTTTCAAAAGAAAATCTTCCTGGCTTTTCTTTGGCTCAGTTCCACAGGCACCTCTAAGTACCAACGGTTATCTCATCCATTTTCTTCTTAATCTCTCTGCAAGTTATAGTCATCTCCTGAGTAAGATACAAGAAATTTCACAGACGGTTCCTCACAACAGTGGCTCTTACCAAAACAATACGGGTTTTGGATTACACCAAATTTCTCCATTTCTTATCATACTATTTCAGTAAGTGGTTACAAAATGAACTGCACATATTTATGCAACCATAGTAATCTCACTTGAAGATTTCAGGGAATTTATCAGTTTATTTTTTCTGGGTAGCCTTTTTTTTTCTGGCTGACTACTGATCCTTTCAAAGCATTCAGTCAGCTTCTGGCTCCACATAACGTTCAGTTTCTAAATCACTATACACCATGAAATCCTCACCACCGAAATCTTTCAAAGCCATGATTTTATCAGCCATATTTTCTTCATCATAATTGTTTATAGGTTGCATTCTCAGTTCAGGGACATATTAGACCTAAGCCACAATCCAAGCAAACCTCTCGCCCAGTTACCTATCAAAACAATTATGTTATGTCAGAGATATAAGTTACTCACACTTCCTGTCCACTTGTCTCTGCTTAAAATCTCATTGCTACTTGGTTAAGCAAACCTTTGGGCATATACTGGAGTGTGCTGAAGTGCTAGCAGCATTGAGGGCTACCTAGGTAAAGCACACTGTCTGATGTGACCCTATCCTCCTACAAGGAAAACCTTATTTGCAGTCTATGTATGGACTTCCTTTCCTTCATGACCCCAGTTCTGGTTCATGTCTTGTCTGAGTCCAAGACAGGAGTCTCACTCTTTAGGGCACAGGGGAGCCAATGGACCAGCGGATACTGCTCCCTTTAACTTCTGTTTCCTTTCTATAAAAGCAGCTTTCCACAGGAACCTGACCACCATAAATCCACCTGTGATGGGCTTCACAACTTGCATGACATCAGCAGCTCACTGAGACTCACTATGGGAAAGCTGAAAACTGACTGACTTTCCAGTAAGCAAACAAGTGTTGACTGGCTTTCACAATTTCCATCCTTCCTCTGACAGCTGTGGCGCTTTGGAGTTTAAAGCTGAACTGAAATTTGTTTATTTGATATCTGTCATCACCACCATAAAGGCTTCTCATGTTGTCCCACAAACAAGCATCGTTTTCAGGATTTGCAGCCAAACATTTAGCCTTCTCTCCAATCTCTTCGACCAGGAATTCGTCTCAGGTGTCAATAATACTAGAGACAGACATTAGAAACAGCTATGATGGTTTTCAGGGCTTTATCTACAAATTGTCCTGAGGAGAGGTTAGGTTGGACTCGATGATCTTAAAGGTCTTTTCCAGCCTAAACAATTCTATGATTCTATGAGCGACCTTCCATCAGTAATTACCAAGTATATAGAGTATATACACACTATATGTGACCTAGAACTATATCTATATAACGTTACATATATGTCTCTAAATATGTAAGTGTAACTCTTAAAATACACACACAATCACAAAATGCCATGATAAAACACCTGAATCCTTTTAATAAATTGCTTTTACCTATTAAGCAGCTAAATGTGCTATGACCTGTTAGAAAACTCCTGACCTATACAGATATTATTACAATCATTTTAATAAATCTCATATCAAATTTAGATGGATGTGGTAAGAAATAAATGTCAATTATCACAGTGGAGCAGAGTAAGAATAATAATAAAAGAGGGGAAAAGACAATAACCAGGTATGATATCATTTATTCAGGCAAGCTATCATGCCAAGAACAGTTCCAATGTATTTAATTAGTGAGGTCTATAAAAGATGTCAAAATAAATTTGTTCTACTCAATTTTTTACATGCCTAGTTTATCAAAAACAATCTAATGGAATGTTTTTGTTAAATTAATAATAGCATTAATAGTATTTCAGATTGCAAAACAAATTTGGTTAGCTGATTGGAAATTTTACGCATTCTATAAAGGGGAAAAGTTTCTCCTTTTAGGAGAAAAATGGTTCCAGCATTCCCCAGTTTATTGAGTGCTAGCAAGGTTTAAAGATCTTCAACCGTGTGCATCTAATAAATAAAAGTCATAAGAGAAAGTTGGACAGCTCACAAAGAAACAAAATTTCTTGTCTATAAACGCAAGCTTTAAAGGGAAAATTTGGTGTATACTTTGTATCTCAAGTAACTGGCATGGAGACAGAATGCAATATAAGTAGAAAATGTATTGTTATCTGAGGCTGCAAAAATCTATCCTGCACAGTCAGTCATTGAACAGAGATTCTGTATGTATAAACTCCACATTCTTGCCAGCAGATCAAAGGCAACTTGGTGAACACAGAATTGCCTACCTACTTTATCTTCATACAAATGAGCTGAAGTGCCCTTGGCAAAGAATGCAAAGTCATGCCAACAGAATACAGATCTAATACTGCTGTAACCAGGTATTTTATTAAAGCTGCAATCAAGTGTCTGCATGGGCAGAAAATTCTGATGATCAACATTTCAAACAAGTAGTACCTATAGTTTGTCCAGTAAATTACTTTGTCATTGTGATGAGGGAAGTCCCAGCAGACCACTAGGAAAAATAGTTTATTTTAAGAAAGCCATTAAAAATATCTATTTGTAAGGAACTATGAGACATATTTCATTAAAATTTTATTTCTGAGAAATTCTTAATTGGAAAAAGTACCCAGCCACCAGGAGAGTCTTTTTTGCGTTTTCTCATCATAATATAAAGCAATAAGACCTAAAGAACTGCCAGACCCAGTATGTGTGTGTATATACATATGTATATATATACAACTTTGTCTCTAACTCAAGACAAACCTTGTTCTTATTTTACGTCCTCTCTAGTCAAGAAATAAAATGAGTTAAAATCATACTGTAGGAAAATAGGAATACCTATTTTTCATTTTTTTCTTCATGTTAAATATAGGTGACCACTTGTACTACTATTAGACATACAGCCAGGTAAATGTTCTTGAAATGTTAAAATGAGAAATTATATGAATGATAGACTGTAAGGAATAGATTGTGCAAATGTAGAGCAACACTATAACATTGCCCCGATAGGCGTTGCTTTGATTTGGATTGAATTTATCCAGGAAAAAAAACGTCTTATTTAGGTTTTTTTTATTATAATTTCAAACAGCTTTATAAAAATAGGTATTTAACATTTTACTTTAAGAAAAAAAAATCTGAATTGATCTTTAAAGAAGAAGTAAAACTGATGGAAAAATACTATTCGTCTCTATTAATAAGTAATGAATTACAAAGTCACAGTATAAATTTGATCAATTTAGGGAAAAGGAAACAGTAATCAAAATGCCAAATTTCTTGGTGCGCTCTTTTCAGCTTCTTTCAGAAGCTATGACTATTTTGCTCACTTGATCAGGTGAATTAATCTGCTGTTCCAAAAAGTTTTTCATACTCCTCTGACTGTCTTATGAGGGTTGTCTTAGCATGTTCTACTAGGAATTCTTATGCATAACTTTTGAGTTATCTATCATATCAAAATAAAGCAAACAAACAAACAAACAAACAAAAATTGAATGTTATCAAGAAAACCTAATTTGTGACTCAGTAACAGGACAGACTATACATGGGCATAAATCTGGAGAAGAAAATTACCTTAGAGCTTTCTTGTTTCAAGTAACTTCCCTTCTCTGCCCCTGATAACCTACTCTTTTTCCTTCAAACCTCCCACGTCTCACTGCTGACGTGACCTTATGTCCTCAGAGTTTTCTGAGGACCTAGCATGAGGACAAGACTTTTACAGGGATCAAAGTTATCTGAGGTACAGGCTGTACGTGAGAAAATATAGTAATTTAAATAAGATTTAAAATGTTAATCTCTGCAGGCATTCAGAACTGCCTCTCACATGATTGTTGGTTTTAGTATTCTCACTTGAACTCTTTAATACACAGTAATTGCTTCCTGTGCTACTGTATAAATAACACTAGACAGATAGTTTAAGACAAACACCTCTCCTTTTGCTTTGGTGACAACTGTGCAAATCATTAACAGTGCCTAGACCACTCTATTGCTCTGAAGCATTTGAACAAGAAAAATAATGGTATGGGATAAAAATAGTCTTTAATTATCTCTAAAATGAATTTGCTGCCCCATAAACCGTGATGGTCTTTCACACTGACCAATTGTCCTGGAGAACTACCGTGAGTGCCTGTACATATTTTCAAAAGTAAGGGTACAAAAGCTACTATAGAAAGAGGCAAAGAGGTAACCTTGTGGTAGTTGGAGTAGAAATGGGGGGGAAATGGGGGGAAAAAAAACCCCCGAAAAAACTCTCAGCTGATTTATTTCAGCAGTATTTGTGGCTATCTCCAGCCATTAGAAAAACTGGACTGTCGCTGCTCTCTATGCGCATGTGGGAAGTTCAGAATTACTCATGTTTCTGCACAAGTACTGCACACACTTTCTCCCTGCTTTTTCAGAAAGATCTGAAAGCAAGAGAAATGTTTTAAAATGTTAAGTTTCAATTAAAGACGTTTCAAATTTTTGAAATTATTTTTTAGGATTTTTTCTGAAGTTTTCTGAAGTTTTCATTTGTCAGCCATGACTTCATATGTGTCATGCATACATAGTATCTATTTATAGTAAAGTAAGCGTGCATACTGTACAGATAGTGCAACCCCATAGAAGTTAACAAAAGTTTTGTCACTGGCCAGTGTAAAATTGGTATTTCATCCTGAATATTTCATTCTGTCATTGAATTCCTGACCTTCTATGTTTTAAAATTTCAAATGCAAGATACGGTTGAACTCAATTAATCCCACAAATTGAAAGACTCCAAATCTTTTAGTCTATTATACTTCCCAGAAGTTTTTTTTAATAATATCAAAAAGTATGTTGACTGTATGATGTTGTTTCAAGAACATCTAATTTTATATTTCTGACATAATACTTCTGATCTTTAAATTATCAATCTAGAAGAGTAATAACTGGAATGATTCTGAAATTACAACAAACCATCTGAAAAAGAGGGGGTTTTCCTGATAGACTTTAAAAATACTAAAAAACTTGGACTCACCCATTTACCCAAAGAAGCAACTTTAGGACCTACAAATAAATAAGCAACTGCACAAAGTTGTCCTGGTGTGTCTAGTACTTACTGAGACAAATGCTTCATGTCACTCTATTAAAAATTTTAAATAAACCAAGGATAACCTTAATTTTTCAAACAAAAATGTCTGATGTATTTTGTTATTTTAAAAAGTTTATCTTGCAGGATGTTGAATATTCTTAAAGAAAAATTTGAGAGCTATCTTGATTATTCTTACATTCATTATAAGGCTGCACAAAGTCGAAATGTTGAAACCAACACATCCAATAGTTCACTGAAATAATTAATGGAATGAAAACCCAAATTTTCTCTGCTTGTTAATCTCTAAGGACATAATAAATGCCCTTCTGTGTCTGACCAAGCATCCATCTAAGCTCAGTTTCTGCCCAGGACAGTGGTAGAGGAGATTCTGGTTAAAGAAAACACTAAAGCCTGGGGTCCCTTCTCCTCAGCAACTCTTGTATTAGGTACCTCCCTGCTTAGTCCTTTTTTTATCCATTTATGGATAAATAGTCCAATAAATTATTCCTCTATTGAGTGACTTATCTGCTGCCACAACCTTCTGTGGGCAACAATTTCCAGATGCCATAACCCCAGAAACTATTTTTGTTATGCTGATTTTATCTGCTAGGAGTCTTCTGGAAAGATGACATAGTTAGAAAGTCTAGAAAGTGAAACTGAATACTTGATTGCTGTTGATTTGACAGTTCTTATGCTATAAGTACTTTAGAAAAGTGAAAATCATGAGAAACCAGGGTAAAATCAGTGCAAACAGTTAGTCACGAGGTATCCTGAGATACCTTCAGGCAATAAACCATGTGACTACAGAGAACTTAGACCAGCGTCAATTAACTTTTGGAACATGAAAGCACACTTGTCGATGGGAATTTAAAAAGGATTCCTAAAAATTAAATCCTTCTTACAGGAGCTAATAAAAATGGGAATGACCAAGATGACTACTACAAAAAAGATTGCATTCAGAATGCAAAAATCCTGCTTTCTTTTCTCCCCATGACTGAATAAAAAAAATAAAAAAATAAAAAAAAAAAAAAGGAGCTTTGCCATAAGAGAAAAATAAGTAAGGGTATAATGACACGGTATTGACATACACAAAACATGGGTATTTTCAGAGCTCTGTAATATGATTACTTATGAAAACTAAAGCCACCTAGAATTCACTTGATCTGAATTTTCATTGCAATTAAATTGAGCTGAGATTTATTGAAAAGTACACATGGATTTATAGTTTCCAAGCAAATATGGAATTTCATTGAGATTTGTACTTACGACGCAAAATTATAAGAGCAGTTTCAATGGATTTGGGTTCTGAGCACCAAGCCAATTGTAATAAAATGATGATGAAACTCTTCTCAGGACTAGAGTCATGGTCTCAGCTAAATTCTACTTCTATTTTAATTTTATTTTTGACGATTGCACTTTTTAACAGATAATTACTTGCAAATTATACTGGCAGTCTAGCAAGTTGCTCCAAGTTTATCTCAATATACTTGGCAGCATAAGCGATCCTGGAAAACAAATCTTGTTGAACTCCAAGATGGCTCGTACTTATCTGGTAGATTCCACAGTGCTGTGCAGCACACACCACTCACACAAAAAGGACTGGTCTCCCAAAGTTCCCTAGACCAGCAGATAAGCCCCCTGCAGCAGTCATATTAAAGGTGAAAATTCATTTCTTTAACCAAATGGTGCCACTGTGTTTTGTTTTCAGGAGCTTAATTAGGACAACAGAGAAATTAATAAAGTGAACATTGGGTTGTTTGATGACACATGGCCAGCAAAGTTTGGAGGCTTGCACAGCTGATGGCGTCCTGCACAACAGAACTGAATTAGTTAATTGCACAACATTTTTAAACACTTACATTAACATTCCTGGAATGTGATTCTTCCCCCTCTCGCTGTAATAAATAGTTTTTTAAGATAAAGATTTTCCTGTGAAATTCGGAGGCATAGGCTAGCAACATCTTATTTAAATACAGAATGGAGACATATCTCTGAGAAGAAGGTCCATTTTTTCTGGTCGTTTATCTGTTTGTAAATCCATCCCCTGTTCCTATCGGAATTACTGCCTTTGTGGGAGAATCCATCTGAACAGCCTGTGGAAACCATAAAGCCTACATCAGAAAACCGACGTCTTTCCAAACACTCAGTACCTTCACAGCTAAGGACTTGGTGCCAGAAAAGCCCTTCACAGTTATACTACTAATTTATTTCCCAAAATCTATGACTTAATGTTTTTGGTTTTCTTCTCCTACTTTTTCTCCACTAGAGAGAATTAACTTTACAGCCACATCCCATTAAGAAAAGAACCATTTTTCCTATCTGACTGCTAAACTTCGAGCAAAATTTTGATGATCAAAAACTCAGTGTAAACCTTTTTCCTGCTTGTGCTTCTTTTAAGACATCTGATATAACATCTATAACGTTGTGCAATGTTGTAATTCAAGATTTGCAGGCTGTATTGCTTCATAATTGCAGTCCAACAGTGCCATCGTCTGCTTCTTCCAAATAATATTTCCCTATAGCTCCAAAGATAATCTTAAGGAATTCTTATATTCAGTAAGCTATAATTTCATAATATAAGCTTATTGGTAGTAAAAAAAAAAAATCTAATCTTTTAGGTGGAAGACCATGTCATTGTTTTTATGGTTGCAAAATATTAAAAAAAAAAAAATCTTTATGCATTGACATTGTCATGGACTAGATTTATGAAACCTCTCATTTTGTTTTAAAAAGTTCATTTGTACACTAATATATCCAATTAACTCTCCCAGATGTTTCTGTACTATTTATATGACCTTTAAAGAACCCAGTCATAGACCAGAGGCTTATTTTATATAATGCCTAGACATTTAAAGAGAAGACCCCTCCTCAGCACCCAAAAAGCTTCTAGTTCAAAATTAAGAAAAAAGATAATAGATGGAAACAAAGATGAGGAGAATAACACCCAGAAAGAGATTCATGTGATAATCAGAAATCATGGCACAAAGACTGATTAACCCAGTACCTGTCCAGACGTCTAAAAATATCCTGGCACAGCTGGATTTAAATGTGAGTGGGAGGAAACCTTGAGGCCACATGCAATAAAATATAAAGAATCAATAAGAGCTTTGCTGGTAAGAACACGGCATGTGAAAATTAGTGTTAGGAGAGGAATAAAGTGCAAAGGTTCCAGATGCAATAGAAAATGGGGAATCAATGCAGACCAGTACTGGCACACAAAGTTATGGCCATAGTTTTTTTCTTTTTTAATTCAACCTACTTAAGTTATCTTCCTACTATTGTAAATATTTGTGAGACACCCACCTGATATCTCAGTTGCATTAATTTCATCATCTTATTTATGCAACCTCTCATTCTTTTCCTACAAAAGACTATGTGACAGATGTATGAGGAAAGGACATAGAGGGAAAACTTTTCCTAGGAGAGTAATTAAGCACTAGAAATTATGCCTACAAATGTGGTGGGATCTCTGTCCTTGGAGGTTTCCGACACAAGACTGTAGAAAACACTGAGCTGACTTCAGTGTTGAACAGACGGTTGGACTAGGGACCTCCTGAGATGCCTTCCAAACCCAACATTTTTGTGATTCAAATATTCTAAAATATCAAATCAGCTTTATAAAAGTCATGTTATCTGAAGTGAGAGATTTATAGGACACTGTGTTAAGTTATTGCAATCACTTAGTGTGAAAAACTGTTAAAATGTAAGCATTTATATAGAAAGAAAGACAAAAGGCTGTGAGAGAGAATATTATCAGTGCTAAAAAGTCAACTACAGAGTTAAAATCAAGTGATATAAGAAAATCTTATTTTTAAATGAGATTAAAACTTCTAAAGCCAAAGTGCAATTGAAATCAAGGGAAGAAAAGGAACTGCATACAATCTTCCAAAGCACTCCCCAGTCTTTGGTAGAAGTGGGACTTAAGCACTTCTGTAGACAACATGCCTCTTCCAGAAACCTTGACACTACTGAGTTCATTCCCAATGATTTCAATGGGCTTAGAATACATATACACCATTAGAGGCTGTTTCATACTAACTGCTTAATCTACGCTGTGCTTACAACAAGGTATCGTGCTATTGTTCAGGAATTAGTCTTTGCCTGCCTTCTTCCATCATCCTGCTGATACCAGGTTGACAAATGCAATAACAGTTTAAATGATACTGACAGATTGTGGCTGCACTTGGCTCATATGTCAGAAAAGCCATACAAATTGCAGACAAAGATTCACATTCGTGCTTCACCTGTCAGAGCATATCTTGTCATTACTTAGGAATTTTGTTGTTGACATTAAATAGCCATAAATGATCCCCATTATGCTTGTCACTAGGCTAACTGTTTCTTAGGGGTACAGGTGAGGTAACCTTCTTGTTTTAACTATAACTTGTGTTTCTAAGCTCTCTCACATAATGCATTTAACAGCTCTGGATACACCATGTATTTATTCCATGCTGGCAGCATAAAAGCACTCCATAGCGAAAGGATTCTGTACAAAAGCCAGAAGGTCACGCACGGGATCTAAATTCTCAAAAGTGACTCAAGCACTCTGAATTCAAGGAAAAGGCAACCACAGCATAGAACAGGCAAACCAGAACCTTAAGGATGTCTGTTTCCAGGACACAGGAAAACGTTTTTCACTATGAGGGTGGTGAGGCACTGGAACAGGTTGCCCAGGGAAGTTGTGGATGCCCCATCCCTGGAAGTGTTCAAGGCCAGGCTGGATGGGGCTTTGAGCAGCCTGGTCTAGTGGGAGGTCTAGTCAAGTGGGAGGTCTAGTGGGAGGTGTTCCAATCCCAGGGGGGTTGCAACTAGATGATCTTTAAGGTCCCTTCCAACCCAAACAATTCTGTGATTCTATGACTCTGTGCAAATTCACCCTGTACAAAAAAACTACAGGTTCCTGTAACAGAAATTTCTGACCTTCAGCACCAGTGGTATCCAAAAGAGAAAGAGAGCAGAAGGAAGTAGAGAGAGGGAAACAGGCGTACATGAAAACTACTTGACCTTCCTGCTATTTAGACCAGTTGGCACCACGGCTACAAAGTTGCTGCACTGTCTATTTTCCACTCCTTGAATGACCTTTTTTCTTTCTCAGTCTGCATATCAGGTGCAAGTGGTGAAGGATACGTCG
Organism: Chroicocephalus ridibundus; assembly: GCF_963924245.1. Classification (NCBI taxonomy): domain Eukaryota; kingdom Metazoa; phylum Chordata; class Aves; order Charadriiformes; family Laridae; genus Chroicocephalus; species Chroicocephalus ridibundus. The sequence goes on along the minus strand of NC_086284.1, from coordinate 90,561,189 downwards.
CTCTACTAGGGTTTTTCCAGGGTGGAGTTCCCTTCTCAGAGGCCATATTGCACAACTGGACTGTAGACAGATGTTTATTTTGGTCTCAGTGGTGATGATGGAAAAGAGGAAAACTCCTTAGGGACTCCCTGAATTACTCCTGATCCATTCCTGTTGCATGGTTCTTCGCAGCTGCTCATATGACGCTACTCTTGTCCTCTTCAGAGTGAACTAGGTAGTAAAGATCTGCTGTTTTAAACTGTTTTGAGCTGATCTGTCTTGTGCATTTTGTCTGACAAAGGTGCAGAAGCTATTGTCGAAATGACTAAGCTGACCAGATGTCAAGGCAAGGAGTCCCCTAGCACTCCCTGTGCCTCTTCCACTGCCACAGTAATATGCAAAAGAGAACATCTGTCCAAAGGCTTAAGCTGAGGAAATTTTACTCATGGAACAGAGGTACTCAGGAATACTTTCTCTAGTGATATGAAATCTTTACAATGCTTTAAAAAAAAATAATAAATGTTTTAAAAGATCTTATTTATCTTTAGTCATTATCTCAATAAAAATGACTCCACACACATGATGAATAATTATACGTATTGGCTTTTGGTTCATTCTTATTCATTGAGCAGTTTCAGGGGTAGAAGGGGTTTTCAGCAAAATAACTGATTATATAAATCCTTTTCCTTTGACATTCCTCTCAGAAAATTCTGACATTATATGATTAGCTTTAAAATTAATCATTCAAAGAAAATTTTTAAATCCCCTGCTGAAAGCTACTAAGTTACTAAGCTGAACACCAACACCCAAATCCTCTATACACAAAAATATGTCCGTCATATGGTAACTTCCCATTAATATAGATTTTGATTATGCAAGTATTTTATGTGGGACTTTTTCTTGTCATCATGGGCAATTTCAAATGTGAATTGATAGCACCGTAGTGATTACAGTTGGTAACATTATTTAGGGACATAATTTCAGGGATCTAACAGTGAAACACCAGTAACATCGTTAAATAAGAATATCTGATTAACTGCTTTTAAGTGTGTCTATATTAAATATCACTAGAATTGCTTGTTAACATATTTATAAGACATTATTTATTCCCATTATTAGCAACTGTATTTTGAAATTACTTTACCTTTTATATTACCCACTGTGTAAACTAAATGTCAGCCATCAATTCAGCTTCAGAAAATGGCTCTCAGAGACATTCAATGCAGCTGCTCAAACAGCTTGTAATAGCTCATTTATGATCAAAAGGTTCAGTATTTTTGACTGAAATTGTGTTTCTATATTCAACAACCAAAGCTGTATTCATTAAAATTGTGCAGGATTAGATCTGCAGTAAGCTATGCAGAGAAATGTCAGGGTCCAGAACCTGGGCTTTATGCCAGATTAATGTCCTAATCTCAGTTGAGGCAGTTTAGGTATTTTACTACATTATGAAAGGAGTAGTGAGATGCTTGTGAACGAAGGTGATTTGTTACCTGGATTTTTTATCCATTTATTTGCTCTCAGAATATATTCTGAGCATTTATTATTTGATTAAGCAGGGCCTGATGCATTTATTTATTTTCTGACATTTTGACAAAAAATGTGGATAACATCCTGATTAGCTGCATCATAGCATGTGGGTGAGGATTCCCAAAAGTATTGTATGAACAAACTTCTAGTTTGTCCATTGATTCTGATAGTGCATGAGTTCTGGGACTGCTAAATCCCTTTGAAAATCCCACTGGTAATGTTTTGTGAACAGCAGCCACTGTGATAATATTTCCAGTAGTGTGTTTAGGTGTACACTTACAAAAGCCTTGGTGTTAAGTACACGGTGGACTAGAGTTCTTCACTACACTTCCTAATGTCACTTTCCAAAGAATTGGTTTATTTCTGTATGATGCATAGAAGGTAAAAAGTAAGCTCAAGAGAAGAGTGCCTGACAAACTTAGTCTGACCAATAGAAATGTGTGTATTCCACAGTTTTTCTCACCCATACTTTTCAATAAGCCTCAATGGCATAGTAACAAAGAATGATTTATGACCACAGTGATCTTCTGGTGAGTCGCAGTGGTGAGTGTGATCCCCATTGCCATACAGAGGAGAGGTGATTCTGCCTAACTTACAGAAAGAATAGAGAGCAAGGTATTCTGCCATCTCATAAATCACCTTCATAACAGCTCTGTGTCAGTTTTTGGCCTGAGTCATTATTGCTGCATGTCAGTGAAGTCACGGAAAATATTCTTAACTCACATAGCCTTGTCTAAGGGTAATAGTCAAAAATGATTTAAATATTAATTTGGAAGTTGATCTGAGGGGTTTAGAAATTACATCTTTGAGGCTAGCCATGCCCTTGTAGTTCTTGAACCATATTATAATTTGTTAGAGCAACCCAAATCTGCATAGCCTTCATTGATTTTATTAAAATAGATGAGCAAGCAAACATTCATTTAAGACTGCTAATTACCAAGCTAAAGTATTACAATTTTATTTAGCTAATTAGGGATGGAACAATGCACTATTAAAATTAAGGTCATAATTAAAGTACACTCAATAAGTCTAAAGCTTCGGTCACCAAAGTAGAACAAAATGTAGGTATGCTGAATTGTGAAATTCATACTGAAAAATGTCACTTTCCAAGGAGGGTCCCTCCCAGCGAGCAGAAAATCAGGCAAAACTGGCAGGAGCCCTGCATAGGTGAACACGGAACTCCTGGCAAAGTTGAGATTCAAAGGGAAAGTGTGCAAGAGGCAAAAGCTGAACGAGGATGAATATAGAGGCACCGTTTGAGGGTTCAGGAACACAGTTAGGAAGGCCAAGCCTACGTGGAGTTGAATCTGGTGTGGGAAGTGAAGAGCAACAAAAAGGACTTCATCAGATACATCGGTGGCAAAAGGCATATCAGGGAAAATGTGGGTCTGCTGCTGAATAGGTTAGGAGACCTGGTGACAAAAGACACAGAAAAGACCAAGGTACTGAAGATGTTCTTTGCCTTTGGCTTTCAGCAGGCCCAGGCAAATGAGACCAAAGGTAAAGATTTGCCCTCAGTAGAGCAGGATCAGATTAGAGAACATTTAAACAGAATAGACAGACACTAGTCCATGGAACCTGACAGGATGCATCCACAAGTGCAGAGGGAGCTGGCTAATGTCACTGCAAGGTCACTCTTGATTATCTTTGAAATGTCGTGGTGATTGGGAGAGGTTTGTGAGGACTGAAAGAAAGCAGATGACACTCCTGCTTTCAAGATGACAGAAAGAATACCTAGGGGACTACAGGCTGGTCAAGCACACCTAAGTCCCTAGAAGGCGATGGAGAAAATCCTCTTGTGAAGCCTTTCCAAATATATGAAGGACAACAAGATGATTTGGAGCAGTCAGTGTGGATTTATGAAGGGGAAATCATGCTTGAACAACCTGATAGCCTTCTACAATTAGATGATTGGTGGGTGAAGGGAGAGCAGTGGACGCTCTTTGTCTTTACTTTGGTAAGGCTTTTAACATTCTTTCCCATACCATCCCCACAGACAAGCTGATGAAGTACAGTCTAGATAAGTGGAAAGTGACCTGTATTGGCAATACAAAACAGGCCGATACAGCAGATGGGTGAGCAGCCTATTAGAGGGACCTCAACAGGCTGGAGAAATGGGATTGCAGGAACCTTATGAAGCTCAACAAAAGGAAATGTCAAGTCCTGCCCCTTGGAAAAAAATAAACCCAGGACCAGTACAGACTTGACAGAAAAGGACTGGAGATCCTGGTGAACACCAAGTTTCACAACAGCCACCAATGTGCCCTTGTAACAAAGAAGGACAATGGTACTCTGGGCTGCATTAGACAAAGTGTTGCCAGCAGGTCAAGGTAGATGATCCTTCCCCTCTGCTCAGGACTGGTGAGACACATCTGGAATGCTGACATGGGCATACTAGAGGATGTCCAGCTCAGGGCCATGAAGATGATTAAGGAATTGGATCTGTCACATGAGGAGAGGCTGGGCCCTGGGACTACTCAGCCTAGAGAACAGAAATCTCAGGGGGATCTTGTCCACATGAATAAATCCATGATGGGGAGAAGTAAAGAAGGCAGAGCCAGACACTTCTCAGTGGTGCCCAGTGACAGGACAAGAGGCTTAAGGCACAAATTGAAACAGAAAATTCCATGTAAAGGTAAGAAAGAACTTTCTAAGTGTGAGGACGATCAAACACTGGAACAGGTTGCCCAGGAAGACTGTAGAGTCTCCATCCTTGGAAATATTAAAAACCCAACTGGACACTGCTGTAAGCAATCTGCTGTCACTGAACCTGTTGGACTAGATTATCTCCAGAGGTGCCTTCCTGCTTCAGCCATTCTGGGAATCTGTGATTTTGTAAATAAAATTCTTTTTTTTGAGTCCTATCTTGCAAAGCTTTAAGAAAGGCTTCTTCATTTCCCTTTAAGATCCTAGATATGGTTCTAGCTAGTAAGTTACATTGACTACCATGGACAAAGAAGATAGCAGTGGGCAATGTAAAGAGAAAGGTTTGGATGTCTGGAAGAAAAGAAGTCCTTTAACAAATTACGAAATACCTATGTATGGTTTGGATTCATCTGACCTTTTCTTGGTGTCTACATTAACTCAGCATGAATCATATCCTAGAATGCCTAGTACTCTCCTACTGGCTATACAGCACAAGTTGGTTTTTCATTTTATCGGAATAAGTGGAAGGCAGTTTTCACAGTGATATATTTGCAATTTTTCCAATCTTATCAGTTTTGTATTTATGGTTCACATATGACATTTCCTCTGCCCTCGGACCTAAAAGAACTCCTAAGAGCAATTATTTCCTTACTGGCCTGTCCCAGTCCTCTAGAGAATGCCATCCATTACTTTTCTCTTCCTCACTCTGTCACTCATCCACACTCCCCTGCTTGACTATAGAGCTTTATTTTATTTCTGCCATTTGGTGCCATGATGCTATAAAGGTTTTAGGCATAGCAACCGTAAGTGATTGCCCCAGAGCAAACAGAAGTACTTAATCTGGTGCGTGTGAGTCTGTGAGCACTATTATGAAACATGAAATGGACTGAGCACTTATTTGTCTGGTTGTTGTGTGCTGTCCTTAGAGTATACCACAGAGCTGGTGATGGTTGTATAGATCCCCAGAAAGTGTTCAGAAACCGGGTAGCTGCCTGTAGTAATTAAAGATTTTAGATATTCTGTAAAACAATATTTTACCCATTTTGATGAATGCTAACATTAAAATGTGTTATCTATTTTGATTCTTCTTTTATTTTATCCAGAAACATAGACATGTTCCTGACTGCCAATTTAAAACATTTACTTTCATTTGGCTGTCAAAGACAATTATGAATTATGCATTGGTGCACTGTTAATATATAATCTACCTACACAGGGCTGAATTTTCATGCACTGAATTATTATTTCAAAAAATCCTTTTGTGTATTATTAGTTAACCCTATATTACTCTTACCTGGAAGGGAGGGATGACATGTTGACACAACAGAAGACATAAACTATTAATTACAGAGATGCTAAAAGCATTGACAGCTATGCAAGGTCATAGGTACATTTGAATCTGATGGCCATCCTTTTCAAAAAAGCTGCTCAATTTTACATTAAGCTGATCTAGGATATAAAGCAAAACCGCTCCAATTTCTTTGTATTAGAGACAGACTGTAACACAAAACTAATTATGAGAGTAAAATTACTTGTGTTAATCTTCCAATCTTTAGACCCTGAAACCCTGTTCCATCAAGTAATTATATTAAACCAATGACAAAATGTTTTTCTCTTGCTAATGTCCAGCCAGAGAAGTCAATAAAAGCAGAACAATTAGCCATAAATAATTTTATTTTCCTGATTATATTTAAGCTCCAGATGGACTGTTTTAAATGACTAGCAACAGATGGATGTATTTTATTTCTTAACCCAACCCTGAAGAGCGGAACTAGTTAAGTTTTTTGACCGCAGCAGACACAATGATGATAGCAACAACTGAAGGTACAACTGCCAAAAAAAAGAACTAAAAGGAAAGGAAGAAAATCTAAGAAGCAGAAGAAAGAATGGTCATCAAACCTAGTGCTGTTCAAATACTCTGCTCAACCAATTCTTTAACTAAAAAAAAAAAAAAGCCAACATTATTTATTTTACTTCTTTTCTTCTTCTAATTCTTTTTCAAATGTTTTGGTTTTCATATTCATTGCATTTATTATAATGTTTCTATCACAGTAAGAGGAAAGAGACACACTCAGTTTTAGCACCAGACTATTCCAGGATTCTCCAGGGAAAACACAAGGCTATTCCTCTCTAAAAGGGTTTAGATTTTCTAAAGAGGTTCTTAAGAAAAGGTGTGCCCATGATGCAGTGGGAGGCTCAACAGGCTGACAATGGCAAAATAGACAAGATAGAAAGAAAGATCAGATACATTCATTATCTGTACAACCAAGGATCCTCATTGTGTTTTAAAGAAAACTATCCATGTAAAAGATATTGAATGAAGAATGATTACTTTATCACTTTAAACAATTGGTTTTGTCATAATCTTGAAATTAGAAATTTTTTTCGCCCCAAATTAAGTATGTTTAGGTATGAAATGAGTTTCAGACAGTTTACAGGGTGGAGATAAAACAATCCATACTACCTAAGCATGTATTCCTGTCTCTGTGTTATATTTCCTCTGTTCATCATCCAGTTTATGCTGATTATGTTTCTTTTCCTTATGTGTATTCTTTCATTTTTTTCTTCTCTTATTTTTACACTCTTTCACCTTGTACATCTCTCACACTGCCAATAGACATGTAAAGTTGCCAAAGATCTTATTAGGTTAAGTGTACTTTGTAGCGAGGACTTTCCAGCAAGAAAAGGGTAACTTATTTTAAGCTCACTGCTCCCCTACCTCCAACTAAATCAAAGACCTTAGAAACTTTCCAAGTATGTCTTAATATATGATACCTGACTTCAGCCCTCACATTTTTCCTTACAAGAAACCTGAGCTGGGTCAGAACATGCCTGCCCTGAGCCCTTTATACTGTTAACACAGCCTGTAAATGTTTTATCAGCTTCCTTGGCTATTTTTCCCTTAAAAATAGTTGCTTCAGACAATTTTTGCTTTTCTTAATTTTCCATCAATTCAATCAAATGAGTCAGAATGAAACTCAAAGAGCTGGAACGAAAGCTAAAAATAATTCATCATAATTCCACTGTTCTAGTCAAAGTTACCATATAGCCCCCACTGGAGTATGAGCCTGGTTTGTTATGACAAAAGGAGGCGGTATTAAATGTCATTTAAAGATATGGGAGGCACATTTTAAAGTTGTGAAGTATTATTTTACACTTTTAGGGGAGGAGGGCAGGGAAGAATGCAAATCACGGTGATTCAGCTCAGGAGCCAAAGGTAAAATGCAAATTTTATTCAAGCTTAGTTCTGTGATATTAATTGCTCCACTTTCTCTTTTTTCTCCAAAGCCTAAATAGTTTTAGACATTTTAAAAAAGAAAAACACTGTGGATCACCCACAAGACAATATAAAATGGTCTTGTTTTCTGTAAGCACTGTTGTTACTAAAACCACTTATGCCCAGATATTTGCTGCCCTGTGTGGTTCCTGACGATTCAGCAAGAATCAGAAGAAAGAAGTATTCAAAGACATGTTTTAAGAGGAGAATTGGCGGGTAATTTTTGCTAGCTGTTGTGTTTGTTTCCTGTCTTCCATTTCATGCACTGAAAGTTCTGATACTACACGTAAATTGAAGAATAACTCTTATTTCCAACCTTGTTGCTAGGAAGAAATTAACATCCCTACTTGTCTTTGTTTTTATTGTCTTCATCGAATGAGAAACATGAAGATTATTGTGAAAAGGACAAGAATTGGGAACTTGCTTTTAAACAGAGTGGAAATAACCATTTTTCTTTTTTTACAGTAGTGGTGAGAAAGAGACCTGTCAGATTCAACAGGAATACCTCCAGGCTGTCTATTTAAATAAAGTGTCCATTTTGCTGTCCCATTCCCTTGTCCTCCAAGATCCATGCAGACTTCACTGGAAAGGATTCGCTTCATCTGTCTGTGAAGGGGAAGGGGACCTTCTGTCATCTTGAAAATAAATGAAGTAATCATTAAGATATATTTTGCCTCCACTCCCTTGAACAATGAAAACCACACTGAAAATAGTGATATGAAGTAAATCCACTAATAATTTTTACAGTCTGTCTCTACTAACAGGACAGGCAGATTTTCCTGCCTCTTGGTAAGTTTTACAAATAAAATTTGATCAAAGAATGATCTGGAAAAATCATAATCCCATGAAGTAGAACTAATAATTCCCATTAACTTAGCAATATACACCACAAAGTATTCCAGTACACTTCTGGGTTGACCATAAGGTGACACCACCTAAGAATTTGGCCTTTTAATTTTGCAGCCTGTTTCATATCTGAGGCAGTAAATTCTCTTTTCTTTATTTTCTAAATTTTAATTTATTTTTTTTAAACATATGCATCAGTAAAATCTTGCTTCTGTGAACTAGCATATGCTGGGCATCTTCAGCTTCCCCCAGCATCTGGAACAAAGATGGAAGCCAATTTTTGACAAATACAGGAAAAGGTCTGGGATTTTTACAGGCAAGATAACCATAGCAGTTTCCAGACACCTGAAAAAAACCTTCTCTTCAGTATTCACGCTGATGCCTGACTTTCCGCAATGAAGAATTTGGATGAGAGAAGAAAGGCTTATCTTCAAATTAAGGTCAGTGTCTGGCCCAACCAGTTTCCCTGGTGTATTTGTAATCTTCAAGAGAACACTGGTATATTTGTTGCTTATTTTAAGCAGTCCGTTTGAGAGTTTAAAGTGGTTTATTGAAACGCAAAAGAGCTTAAGGTTTGTTCCCTCTGCCTATCTGTTGTGTAATGACCATTCCTACATTTCCAAGTCAAACTCATGAACAGTATTATGTTTCATGTTCCCTTTTTTCCCTCCCTCTTATTGATGATTTGGTCAATTAACACTTCCAAGTATTACGTCTCTTAGAGAGTCATGAAAGTGTGAAATTGCCTTATAGTAGTGACAAGGATGAAGAAGTCTTCCAGTGTCATTACTATGGCTCTAAATCTGGAGTCAAAATTAAATAATGCATATACTATGAGCTAAAAGCCAAAAAAAAAGCCAAAGGAATGAGAAAATATTTTAGTTATTTTCTCCAAATTATTTAATACACTGATACACTGATTTAGGTCAGAATCATGATCTGAAATTTGAGTTGTACTTCACCTCATCTCATAGTTCTAAGAGACAGTTAATTAAATTGCATTTTTCCCACTACCATTTTATTCAGTCCTACCTTTTCTGCATCATTTTTGTTGGGAGCGGCTGAGAGGGAAGATAGGTATGCAGACCTGAAATAATTGGAATAATTTGAGTACTGCTTATGCCCTCCTTGTTAAAACTGTTGCTGCATAGGAAGACTGAACTATTAAAATGCCTGCTATAGGTATATGTTGATGTATTCCAATGGCAAAGCTGCTTTAGGAAATAGCAGAAAGGCAACACAATTTCTTTTGATAAGTAACTTTCCAATAGGGAAAAAAATAATGTTGTTATTTAGCTGCAAAACAGGTACTTCTAAGCCACATGGTTTTATCCATTCTGGAAAATGAGCATATGAAATGAGCTACACTTTTAAGTGAGTTCATAGAATCATAGAATGGTTTGGGTTGGAAGGGACCTTTAAAGATCACCTAGTCCAACCCCCCTGCAATGAGCTCAATCAGGCTGCTCAGCACCCCATCAAACCTTGAAAGTTTCCAGGGATGAGAAAGTAAAAAGTTTCTTCCTTACATCTTGTCTAAATCTCCCCTCTTTTACTTTAAAACCATTACCCCTTGTCCTATTACAATAGGCATTGCTAAAAAGTTTGTCTTCATCTTACTTATTAGCCACCTTTAAGTACTGAAAGGTCTCAATAAGGTCTTCTCAGAGCCTTCTCCTCTCCAGGCTGAACAACCCCAACTCTCTCAGCCTGTACTCACAGGAGAGCTGTTCCATGTCTTTCCTGTGCTGAGGGCCTCAGAGTTGGATCAGTACTCCAGGTGGGGTCTTATCAGAGTGGAGGAGAGGGGCAAGATCTCCTCTCACAACCTCTGGCCATGCATTTTTTGATGCAGCCCAGGAGACAGTTGGCTTTCTGGGCTGCAAATGCACATTGCGGGCTCACGTTCATCCACCAGTACCCCCAGGTCCTTCTTGGCAGGTTTGCTCTTAATCTCTTCTTCCACCAGCCTGTATTGATACCAGGGGCTGCCCTGACCAAGGTGCAGGGCCTTGCATTTGGCCTTGAGGTTCACATGGGCCCACTTCTCCAGCTTGTCCAGGTCCCTCTGGGTGGCATCCCATCCCTCAGGCATGTCAGCCACACCACTCAGCTTGGAGTAGTCTGAAAACTTGCTGAAGGTGCACTCGATCCCACTGTCTATGTCATTGATGAAGATATTAAAGAGTACTTGTCCCAACGAGTACTCCCAACGTGTCCCCCTGAGAGACACGACTCATCACTGATCTCCATCTGGACATTGAGCCATTGACCACTACTCTCTGGATGTGACCATCCAGCCACTTTCTTATCCACCAAATTCATCAGGTTCATATCTCTTCAATTTAGAGGGAAGTATGTTGTGGGGGACTTGTCAAAGGCCTTGCAGAAGTCCGGATAGATGACATCAGTAGCTCAGCTGCCAGCAAGAAGACCAGCCTCGAGAAATCATCTGAAACCTTAAGACCTTCCTAAACTTCCAGATGTGGCACACTTTAGTAAGACAAGGATATGTATAGTTCGCTTGTACATTTATATAAGTTGAGGGGGGTACCTAATGCTTTACTGTATTCCTAATGCCAAAGTCTGAAGAAAATTTCAGGTCTCTGCTTTTAACACTGATGATAAGCCCAAAGAAAATGTTTACTAGACTGATCTGGAAAGATGTGTTGGAGTTTCTGGAAGGGCACATAGATTATTATTCAAGACATAAGGAGGGAAAAATCATGGCATTCCACTACACAAGGATGAAGATGACTAGAAAGAAATCAGACCTGCACCAAAGCCTTTAACAGTATCAGTAACAGAGAACTGAGTACATCAGTGACATTAGGCTGTACACAGGCAGTCAAAGTATCTCTGAGCACAAGTCACAGAGCCACATGGGATTAGTTTAGGGTTAGAAGATACATGGATGATAGCAAACTCCACATCTTTGTTTTCTTTAATTATCTTACAGATGGAAGGAATCTCTCTAGAAGAAGGAATCAGAGCAAAAGTTCTCACCAGTTTGTGTGCTTGAGGGAACTGGTATACCTTTTGTCAATGCAAAACCTGACTAGTTGCCTGTAGCAGCTCTTCCTCCCATCTGTGATTCTACTTATTGCTTAAAAACCTTTTTGCAGTAATTCAAGTTCCCCCCTCTCTGAGTTATGACACATCACTATATACAGGACTATGCTAACACTTTCGAAGAAAATGTCATGTGTTGCATAAAAATACCGGCGAATTTTAGTGGAAGTTTTCATAGGATCAATATTATAGTGACTTACCAAAACATTTGCTATCTTTCAGCTTGGTTAGCAAGTATGGAACCTCATTCTCCATGTTGAACACTGTCAGCTGTGGAATTTCAATTAACAACCTTTAGATAGAACATCTAAAGGGAAAGATATATTTTACTTTAAGGGACCTTGGTACAGTCAGATCAGGAGTGTCAGGATTTCAAATTTTTCATGTCTTGCTTGGTTGCATAAGGCAAATGATGGATATGAAGAAGACAGATTCTGTGTCAAACTTTTGGTGGTTTGTAAGTAGGCTGGATGTAACGTCAATGTAATTTATCTATTTTTTATCTATTTTGCATGCAGTTGGAGCAATGGATGTTAATAATGAATTATTGTGAAATTCAGATAAAACTTTGGAATAGATCATTTCATTAAAATTGCAGTCACTCATGGAAATTTGACAGGGAGAACACAAGAAAAATCTAAACTAGACAACATCCAACAGAAAACTTGACTTTCACTTGAGGTTTTTGCTGTTACCTCCTTAATCTCCTGGACAAAAAAAATATTTGAGACTAAAGGCAAAAATCAGGAGAAAGAGGTAAATAAATAACCCAATACACGAAATGCATTTCACAACTTTGGTGGGAAACTATGCTATCCATATTTGCAAAGTATTTTCTCAAGAACCTGGACGTGAGTAATTTTGTCTGAAATAATCCATAAAAATAATTTTAGATTAGCTGATTCTGATACATCAGTGCTGTCCAGTAGAAAGCCTCAGATTCAGTGTTGCCTCAGTGTTTTACCCTCAACTGCTCTCCTAACTTTCTGTTTAAAAACTGGTACAAGTTACTGCAAATAAGAAGAGTGAACTCTACTGCTGAAGGCAACTTCATCTTCTCTTCCATAATTGGTAACAAAGATAATACCTATAAGAGAGGCTAAGACGTTTGGCCTGGCAGTTATTTGGAAAGACATTGAATTGATACCGTATTTTTACATGTCTTGGGTTCTGGTTTTATGCTGTTCCAGTCAGTAATTTCTTATTTGCACATCGCAGTCTGATTTCAAGCAACTGTAAAAAGCTTTCCCCATAATTCTTCTTGACTAAGTGGTTAATTAATATTCATATTTTTCTCTGTATTATATATGCTCTAGCCTCATTCTCAGGAAGGAGTATCTTGAATTACAGCATTTTCATCACTGGTAAATTTAGCTAGTAGACCTTGCTACAGAGAAAAAGAGCGTGAGTTACTCATTTATATTCTTTCACTTGTTTTAATTTGGCAAGAAAATAGAATGAGATAAAAAACAAGCTTTGACCAACGACAAAATAAAACTGTAAAATGCAATGACAAGAAGACTAAACCCCATTCAACAGGCGTGTAATAAAAAATGTTCCTCTTGTTCTACTGAGATATAAATTACAAGTTTCATCACAGTGCTAAACCCTCAAAGATGTGTAGTCAGAGTAGCCTGGTTAAACTAATACTTTAGAATCTCTTTACTGAGAGCTATAGTGTTAGCTCAGAATAAATATCGATAGGACAAACACTAAGAATAAAGCTGCTTCTGCTTTGCAGACAATCAGGCTGAAGCAATCCTAGTAGGAGCCCCCATGACTTTGAATTTTCATGTTTTCTGGCTTCATCATTACACAGAAGCAAATATTTGTACAAAATGGGTAATTAAAAACCGTGTTATCTGTTCCTTCAGAGGGGAAAGTAAATATTCAGGGTTAAAGGATTATTAGAAATACCAATATGTTTCATCTCAGAAAACAATATTTGACAAAAATATTTTATGTATGATTTTCTCTGTGTGTGTATGTCATGCATACACAATACATATACAATATACAAAATTAATTTGGCTGTTGGATTATTGTGGATTAATGCAACAAAATCAATACTATGTTCTTCATTTTCCTTTAATAATTTACTGAACGTGTTTATTAGAAGGAATACTCACAGAATGTGTGAATTTAAAACTGACATTGTGTACGAATTCCTAACTAGTAAAAATGTGAGTATGCATTGCAGAAGTATGATTGAAATGTCATCTGACCGAGATCATAGATATTGTAGCATATGCCTACACCCACTTGAGACTAACCAATATAGTACAAAACGAACAGGTAACGGTGATACAAGGCAATGGGAAAACACCCAGCATAGTTTATTTTTCTGAGCAGCACAAGGACTGGAGACACATTGAGAAGATCTGAATGTATTTCTATGACTTTTCCACTGCTGTAAATGTGGGAGCAGCTGAGAGCGTATGCACGTAAGGATGGAGGTGGGCTTGTGCATGCTGTTGTGCTGGTCCATCCACCCCAGCCAGGGTACGTCAGCAGTGACCACCCTTCCCATAGCGCACTCTGGCACTTCCCCTCCTGGCTGTCACCATCCCGAGAAACAGCTCTCCGGGCTCCACAGTGTGTGACATCTCTGGTTTTTTGTCCTTCTTATCCTTTTTCTACAGCTCTCAATGCAAACCAGGAACAGTGATCAGAACATCTTTAGTTATATCTGTGCTGGCAATCCAAATGAGGGCAGGGCACGCGCAGGCCCAAGCGTTGGCCTGTGGTCATCCATATAGATATACAGAGCAATCCTTTGCACTTTTTTTTAGCTGGGCCACCTAATGGTCCCCAAACCAACACCCAGGTGCTGTTGAAGCACTAGTGTAGGTCAAGGACCATTCCCTGGTGGCAGCTGTATGCAGTCACCTGTTCAGGGGGTAGAGGAGGAGTGGGATGCATACAACTTGTGACATGCTTGGCCTAGCCTATTTATTTAGTAGAATCACTTTATCAAGCACCAAGTTCAGCCTTGCTCAGTATGTGATACCTGTAGCTTTTAAGTAGTAAGCTCAGAGTGTGCTGTAAGTTAGGGAGGCCAGAGGACTAGAAATACCCTCTCCTGATGCTCATAGGGCCTTTACAGAACTACTCCCTAGATGAAAAAAGTAGGGTTTTTTTACCAGTTCTTCAGAAAATACATGTTTTTGCTGATGTGAACCATACCTTGGGACTTAATTTCAGCTTTGGGGAATAGACAAAAGGATATTCTTATTCAATAAACTTCATACTTCAATATACATCATAAAGTAAGTTAATTTTCCTATGTCTACGGAATTTTTTTTATTGCACACCTTTGAATATCTTTTTATAAGGAGCTATCCATGCTCAAACACAAATACAAACAGTGAACCAATTTCTCAACCTTATAATAGAGTATGACACAGCTGTAAGCAATTAGCACTCATCTTCTTCAAGATTCTTAGTTTAAGAGACATGTCTAATGCAAAGTGACCTAGTCTTCCACCAAACAGTTCTAAAAATAATTTTAAAAAACCCTAGCATGTTATAGCAGCAATTTGTGAAATCTATGGGTCTGTAAGATCGACATATATCTGGAGGGAATCTCTGTAGACTCTCAAAGTATTCTAGAAAGACTCTCTTGCTTCATGTCTTTAGATGGTAAACCGCAGCAGAATATATAAATTATTGTTTTTCCCTGTTATCCCTCTAAAATACACCCCTTGCAATGAGTTAGTCTAACTTTAATTATCTACTTCCTGGTGAATTTATGAATAGTTAAGCAGACAGTTACTCATTCAGTGAAACAGCTTGGTATTTGTGAAATGTGAGGTATCATCATAAAGCACCTATTTAAACATGGTAAAACATTTATTTAAAACAACAATGTTTTTTAAGACCTTGGGTTCAATCAAGTGTTGTGCATTTACACTGCAGGTATTAAATGTGGGGTTTATCTCACCTGGCTTAAGATAGCCAAAGTGAGGAAGACTACATCAGCAACAGTCATCTGGCTTTTTGAAGAGAGTAGCAAGCATGTTTTTTAGAGATCAGTTTGTGGGATCATTGCTAATGGTCTTTATTTGCTCACATGAATCCCATTAGAAAAGACAGCACATGTTTTCAGCAATGTTCTGACCTGCTTTCAGGCTTTGCAACATTAATTGAAACCAAACCAAATCCCTATTAACCTTTTGCTCTGCATGGTACTTTTCCATAGAAACTCTGAAGTTTTTCTTGTTTATTTCATTTCTGTTGTGATTTGTTTTATTGTGAATGTTGGACAATTTAGAGTACATTTTCTAGCAAAATTAATCAGGGGAAAAATGGATGCTAGAGATCAACTCTTCCAATTGCATTAAATGAGAGACTAAATTTTCTTTGCTTGCTTAATTAAATCAAATAACACCTGCAAGAGGTACCTACCCTCCAAAATGAAGTGACATGTATGCTGTACTGGGATTCATTCCAGGACTAGCATCAGACCTTAAGGGTTTTCGATCAAAATGAGAACAGTTAAAGCGCTGCTTTAAAACAGGGTTGCATGCAGATCTTCTGTAATTCTTTCCTCATAGACATGGGAAAGAGCCCTTTTTCTTTCAAAATGGACTTTTTAAAGTTATTTCTAAAGCTGAAACAAAACAAACCCCGTCGCGCTCTCTACTGAAGTCGTTCTGTTTATAGGAAAAGAGATAAACTGTCTAGAAGAAAAATTTTTAAAAGTTCAGAAAGATGCTTTTCCTTTTCCTTTTCTTAAGCTTTCCACAAGGTGAGGGGACTTCATTTTCCTCCTCTGTATGTGCTATGCTTAGACTATGCAAAACATAAACAAATGAACAAATTTATATCCCTCGAAAAGATTTGGTTTTCAAAATTCCTGCTTCCAGTCTTAAGCAGTTTCTCTAAGCACACTTCCCCGGAGTCAAAAATATGTTTTTAATGGCAATTTTATGATGTTACTGGTGCAGGCATAACAAAATAAGAAAATAGCTTATTAGCTAGAGTTTGGGGTGGACTTTTATGGTTACTTTTTATTACAATTCTGAATTCTGAATAGCTGCTCAAAACATGTTTTAAACATTATCAGTATATGATACTCTCAGTTAGAAACAGACCAGAAAATAATATTCTATTTGTTTACAAACTATGATAATAAGCAACCTTTTTCATCATTGTTCCCTATAGCAGCTGATTTTCAACTGTTGGACAATCATTAGAATGTATATATATATGGTTTAGAATATTATGTATATATTATTCCTTTACTCATTCTAAAGTAGTAGTGTTCCAGGTAGTACCTAGTGGCACCTAGACACAACGTGTAGCCACTCTGCTTAGTATACATTACTCTTAATGTGAAGTAAAATTCTTGTTTGATTTATTGGCTGGAAAACCCTTGTGTTTCTAACAACCATCAGGAAACAGTTGGGTTCTGTTTTCAAAGAACTGATATTTATACCAAGGGGTTTGGCTTTATACAATAGACAAAGTATGCGCTATCAGGTGTACCCCCACTTTTCTTTGTATAATTTCATTCGATGCAATTGGGTAGAACTTGCAAAGCAACAGAACCGTGAAAGAACTATAGAGTGTATATAAATATTGGTGTGGATTATTACAGAAAAATGTACATTTTACCAGGAAAAAAAAAAAAACTTGCAAAGCTTTTTAGGTGTTTTGCAAGATGGCCAAAATACAGTACAGTGTGTGCAATTAGGGATACTATCCTAAATGTTTCTGTGAGAACACAAGCCTGTTCAACGAATGAGCTTTCATTTTAGAAGGAAAGGCACTGTATTAAGAACAGTTTATTGCCTTTTCCTAAAATACTAAGTCCATAAATGACGTAATGGACCTATGCTTGCTTTTTGAAAGCTAACAAACAGTGGATGTCATGAGTCTCCCTTCTAGAAAAAAACAAAATCCCAGCGTCCACTGTCTGGTGTCAGTGACCTCACTCCCACAGTGCATGGAGCTGGAGATACAATCTCAAATGCAATTTTGAAATTAGTTGCAAATGAACTGAAGTAGAAAGGTAGTATCAAGCTAAAACTGGTGAAAGAAGCCCTTCTTTATCTTGATAAGAGAATCAGTAATTAGCTGGAATCATTCTAATTTTCACTGTGAGTTGAATCATAAAAGGAAACTTCTGTGAAATACAGGTACTTGTAAAGTAAGTTACATAAAATGAGTAGTCATACAACTCTGATAGTATTCTGAAAGGATCTTTGCAAGACCTTGAAAAGCCACTTGGTTAATTTACTTTGCTGGTAAGAACCAGTATTGCTGCAAAGCAATCTTACAGTCTTACAGTCTTAAATGTAAAGATCTGTGAGGAAAGTTCCCTAAAAGAAGCAGCTTCCTGAGTCTGATAGAGCTGAAAAGAACTGAGAAGCAAAGTGAAAAAAGGTTTCTTGTGCCAGAGTTTTATTTGTTAATACCCTGATTGTAAGAAGCCTCTGAGGGTACCCTTTTTGATGGAAGATTTTAGTTTCTTTAGCAATATTGCTGCAGAACATCCTACTTGCTGCATTTTGTAATATGCTAGATTTCACTAATATGAACGATTTTATGAAATACTCAAAACATTTAGGCATTTCATGCAATGACTGAGTGGAGCAGTCCAATCAGGTAACAAAGTGCTTGTTATTCCAGTCATTTCACTAAATGCCTACAAATTTGAGTCATTTCACAAAGTGACTGTCTGAAAAAGTCATTTTGCTGTGACAGAAAATATTAATTATTTAGTGAAGTGACTGTTTTCACTATATAACTGCAACGTAAACTAAATATGACACTATGAATTAAATAAAAGTATATTAGTAGCAGTTTCAAAGAGGTAAGAGTATCATCCTTTGTATATGAATATTTATTTGTCTTTATGCATACATACTTACGTGGATATATAAATAAAAGCCACCCTAAAGTTGTAAAAAAATGAATGAGCCAGATACACAGAACATTAATATCATGCAGGAGGAAAGATTTCTGGATATGCAAAACTCTTTGCCCATAACTGGACAGTTGTCCTTTAGGGTTAGGTAAGGCGGTAATTTTTGCCATCTCCATTCCATATTTAAATGTGTGTTTTCTCTATGACTGGAACAAGATGAGGACATCAAGACACACGCTGCACCTAGCACAATGGGATAGCACCCTCACCTTCCATTTAATTGCACTACTTGAGTTCCACCATTCTGAATGTCGAACTATAAGGATGAAAATCCTAAGTAACTCCATAAAATAACTCTTAGCTACCTTTCTTAGATATGTTTTGATGCTCTTTTCAAAATAATCATAGGAGATTCCAAACTCAGCCACCAACAAAACAAGCTTTAATATAAAACAAAATGCCCGGTGTATATGAAATCACAGTGTTGAAATTGTACATCAAATATTAAATTTTCCAACTTGGGAGAAAGGGATGATATGCATTATAAGAAGGTTCTAATTATTTGAACTGGTGCTATTAATCCTTCTGGAACTATGACACATCATGATCCTGTGCCAGCAAAGCACTTAGGTGTGGTCTTTTATTTAAGCACAAAAGTACACCGAACTTTATATCTGCCTGCCTACAAATGTTTAAATTAAGAGAATAGTATTAGTGCAAATTTGGAAATGTTTAGTTTAATGCTGCCCATACAATAATGAACTGGATCATATAAAGGTAAAAAAGTGCAAAATGTAATGGCACATGGCAACAATATCAGTACTACCATAGAGCCAATGACTTGAATAGAATAGCTTTTATCGTCAAAATTAAATGCATTCTCAAGCTGTTTTATGAACCCATTGCCTCACTATGCTGTCTGAACTACATACAGTGAAAATAAGTAAGACAATAGACCTCAAACCCCTGATTCAGCCTTGATCAAACCATATGAGCAGTGCTACCAGGGTTAACATAGAAGCAGTTCACAGTCTGTATTTGGAACTATACTCTGAATTTAATTTTACCGTTATGCAGCCTAGTAAATGAATGTAGGCACACAAGGTTTTTAAATGTTCATAAACTCATAGAAGATATGCTGTGGGCAGGTTTTTTTTTTTCATAATTACATTAAAACTAAGTTATTTCCTTATTGTTCATATACTGTCTACTCTGCAGAGAAAAGAGGCAAGATGTCTGAACCAGTGCTATTGTGAGGTCATGCAATTACCATTGCATCGTAATGCATGTGCTTGAAAGTGAGAAGGTAGGGTTATGAGAAAAGTGATTTTTCAAAGCAAAGGAAATGTGATAGATATGTAGTGTAAGAATTTTCAGTGAAGCATTTGATGGTGTGTCTTGTAGAAAGCTCTTGAAAAATCTACAAATGATGGAAGTTCCTCAAGGAAACGTATGTTGGTTAAGGGACTGACAAAAATGAAGAATCCAGCAGAAGTGAGAGACAAAATATCCTACCCAAAATGGATACATATTTTTTTTCAGGAACGCTAATGTAATCATTCTTGTTTAGTGTTTTACTCACAGACTTGAAGTAAAACATAGGAGTATGCCTAGGACATTTCCTGGTGACATGAAACTGAAAGTTAATGTCAATACAAGGAAAGATGAGGATGTCACACTGACAGACTGTTGATTTTTGGACTTACACAAGAGAAAGAAGGATGAAACTCAATGGGAAAATGCAAGATTGTGCATTTAAACATTTCAAAACTTTTGCAATAATCTGGGGAGGCTGGAAGAGTATAGAGAGCTCTGTGCATCATTTTGCTTCCACAGGAAAGAAAATTAATGAAAGGTGACTGTGATCCTAAGTCATAAGCAGAAAAATTTTTTCCATTAGGAAACATAAAGAGGGAAGAAATAATGAGACTAGGAGGAAGAAAAATGAAAATTGGTAACTAATGGAGGTATTGGACAAGGTAACTATGAAACCATAGCTAAAATTTGGTATACTACTCTCCTATGCTCAGGAAAAATATACTGAAACTAACAGATGAAGATAAAAGAATGGTTAGAATGGCCAAGTGAATGGCAGCCCCAGAGTTAGAAAGTTCAGCTTTTTCAGTCCATGTTAGTGGTTCCAAGGGGACATGACTTTTTCATAAATATATCAAGAAGGGAAACATCATTCCAGGAAAACATATTTCAACAAAAAAAAAAAAAAATTGGGGGTGTGTAAAGGTGGGCTATACACTTAGCCTGGAAATTACAAGTTTTTCTACCTCTGGAGCAGTGAGGTTCTGCAGCACAGAGCTGCTAACCGGAAAGTGTGCACCCTTGTGTGAGAGTTTCTTAGTATTCTATGTGTGCTCACGTAAGCATCCCTCTTTTCCACCTCTATGTGATAATTTTGTATGAGAAAAACCTCAGGAGCCAGCAAATCTAAATAGTTTGGGTAAGTTTCTGGAAATGACCATGTGGCAAGGTATTTACCTATTCAATATAATTTTTTTTTGTAACTTAGAAGATCAAACTCAGCAATGAGTTTTTTTGTTATATTTCCATACAAGTTTGATATTTTTCCAGTCCAGAAAATTAACATTCTTGAGACATATTTTATACATAGATACCAAGAAAAAAAAATATATAATATACTTAGGTATAGTTCATGTTGTTAGTCAGCTCTACACTACTGCAGATATTTCGTTATCCTGGTTACATCAAGTAATACTAAATAAAACTTTCTCTCCATTTCCAACTTAGAGAATGGATTATAGGATCAAATACAATTAAATCAGAGACAGAAAGGAGCAAAATTAACAGCTCAGGTTGGGCTTATTTCACAAAGCTCAGTTCGGCAGTTTATTTTGTTTTCTGTTGAGTAGGTTGAATCAGTACAGTGCAACTAATAAGAAATTAATTGATTTTTAAGTCCTGTAAGCATTCTGGATCTCATGCATAGGCATTATTCTTAATTATAAAAGGTTACAGTTGAATTATTTCAATATATGTGACTATAACACAGAGTAGGCTCAAAAAGTAGGTCAACTTTTCATCACAAGTACAAAGCAATATTGTTCATCTTTCGGTACAGTGTGAAAAACAGAATAATTGTGATGCAAAAATTCTGCAATGGCACACCTGTTAACTGAGTGAAACTCTGCATCTTGTTACTATGAACCCATTTTAGGACTGTAAATATGTTCATGTAAGCATAGCTTTTTTCACCCATGTGTGATTACCCTATCTCCAAACCAAATGTTTTCCATACAACCGTAGTATGCATTCTTAATAGATATATATGCATAAAATGGTTCTTTTATACAAAACTCTTTCATCATCAAATAAAGCAAAGGTACCGATGCCAGTAATGTTTTTCTCATAGATTCAGCCTGAAGAAACTGCATTTTAACATGTCTAAATGATTAAATAAGTTCTTACATAAAGCCTGCTTGCATCTAGTTGAGTCAATTTTCTCAAAGGTATTATAGGTGGAATTACTCAGTCCATGATAGACTTAGTACCTGGTTTGATAGGTTTTGTGCTTGCTTTGATCACTAATTTTTTTGACCACTGTGTGGTTGATCTTGGTGGCTAGAACATTAATTCAAGTTTGTGTTTAAAAGAGAAAATTTTCTAATAAGATTTCATCAAAATATAAATAAGATTAGAGGAATGGCTTTTTTTTTTAAGATTTCCTCGAAAAAAAACCCTTCACCTTTATATTAATACTACTTCTTCATTGTGAGTTTAAAAACTCACATGGGGAAACCCACATGCATTGAATTCCCCCTTTCATCAGCTGTGATCTCAGTCTCTCCACTTTCTGCAGAAGATGGAGCTCAGAGTGAATGCTGCTTTTAGAGTCTTTATACGCAGTTATTTAGACATTTTTCGGCTGTTTTAACTCTAAATGAGTGGAAATCTCTACCCCATTCTCTAGGCAGTTATAAGATTTAACAGATTTTAGAATTTTACTTTTTGTTTTAAATCCAGTCCTTTTGCACTGCAGTGATAATGCTGGCTCTCTTAGAAACACTAAGTAAAATTTGGCAAAGTGTCTAAGAATGATGTGTGACTATACAAAGAAGAATTGTTGGGTCTGATTATGCATCCTATTAGAGTGAGTTTAAGATGACGAAACTCAAATCCAGATAGACTACAAATAAAGTCTAAGAATTTTGAATAAATTCAAAGGTTGGGTTTTTTTCTGCATTATACAGAACACTCTGCTGTTTATTTTATGGTATCCTGGAAGAAAAGTTGACACCTGTCAGTCATTCCAAACCTGTATTTACTGGAAAACATTTGATAATCTCGTGTCCAGTATCAAGCAGCTGTCAGGCTTTCAGTATTTTTAAGTGTTTGCATCACTTATTCAGGCAATATCTGCAAAGTGACAAATAATGCACATCTCAGTGGATGAACACCTTTCATGCTGAAAGGTACATATTGAGCCTCCAAAATGGGTTGAGAAAGGTGGGGGTTTGGATCTGGGGAGACAGTCTTATCCCTCATTAAATGAAAGAGCTGTTCATTAGTAAATCAGGTAGAGAAAATAGTACCTAAACTGACAAAGGAAGTGACATGATATTTCAGTCTGAGAAACCTCAGGAACTCATTAGCCATATATTGCTACTAAGAAACTCAAT
This sequence comes from Chroicocephalus ridibundus, assembly GCF_963924245.1. NCBI lineage: Eukaryota > Metazoa > Chordata > Aves > Charadriiformes > Laridae > Chroicocephalus > Chroicocephalus ridibundus. The sequence continues at coordinate 90,538,313 of NC_086284.1, read as the reverse complement.
TTATCAATTTATGAATTTTTCATCAATTTTATAACAGCAAATTCCTACAATCTTCACTGTATTTCCCCTTTTAGGGACATCTACCAAAAATCATACACACAGAACAACATGAATGAATTGGACTCAAGAGTTTTGACTCTCTGTTGACCAAAATCTCATCCTTTTCCATTCCTTACAGATGGTTCTCCCCAAAACTCACACTGAAATCAGTAAACGCCAGCAAGCAATAGCATTTTGCAAATTTTAATTGCAGATGCAATAAAAAAGTAATCAAAAGACAGACAGCTCAGAAAGTAAATGAAGCTGTAAACAATGAAATGAAACATAGGGGCCCATCAGCAAAGCGGTTAAGTCAATATTGTAATGTCATTTAAGCCACAATAGCTTGTGGCTCAATATCCACAGTTTTCTTGATTTAAACTTCTGATTTGCCTTTGAAATATAACCATTCAACTGTACCTAAAAAAAAAAGAGAGAAAATAATCTGTTTTTTCTCATGTTGGTAGCCAAGACATCTAGTAGTGTAATGGAGTTTCTGAATTGAGGCCATACAGTAGGAAACAGGAGGGGTGAAAAACAGAAAAAGTAAAGGATCGGAATAAGAAAATAATAGCAAACGACAAGGTGAGGGCATTTGTGATGTGCAATGTGGTCAATTTACCAATACCGGCTTCAGCGTCACGAATGGAGACTAGTAGAGTTATGCAATATATAAAAGCCAAAACTGGGCACCCAAAGGATGTAGGCAGGTTGTTTATTGTGAACTGATGCCCGTATCGCTGAGCCACTGTGAACCAGGAACAGGATAAAGCCAGTTCCTGGGCTTCACGAAGGTTGTCCGCTATGGCTTTGACCTATCAGCAGCCTGAGCAGCTGGGGAAAACAGGCTGAAGAGAAGTCAGAGAAGAAAGATGTCTGAGAGGCACTTGATATTCACCTGTATCCAGCTTATAAGAGGAGTATTTGAGAGGTGACTGCCTTTCATTTGAGCCAGATGTTCTTATTTTTCATCTTTAAACAATGTCTTACCCTTTTTCAGGTCTTCCTAGAAGAGCATTCTGTTTTGTCATCTCTGATGACTAATTCATATTGATGAGTAATAATTTCAGAAGAGTCACATGGTTTACAAAGGTTTTCAGTATTGCCTCTGTGAACATCATGAATGTGTAAGTCATTTCCCAACACACAGAATCTGAGACTGGAAAATCAATAATTCAAGGAGGGAAAAAGCTGAAGCGCATCAAATAAAAAAAAAAAAAAAAAACACAAAAAAACTTTTATTTAGATATTGTTTTCCCACATTTATTAACCTTGATTGTAATGCACAAAAGAAACTAGGTCTGCTCTCTTAAATTAGGTCTGCTCTCTCAAATTCTTAACAAAGAATCTTATTAAAATAGAGCCGTAGGAAATGTGCACAGGGCACATGGATGCAGGAGGAGATCAGGTCTGATCAGAATCACTGCTTTCCTGCCTGCTTCAGCGCGTCTCAAGGCTGCTCAATAAAATAAAAAAAAAAATTTTTAAACCAAATAATACAAATATCTCTGAAATGTGGCAGATTTTTTTTCTTCACTGCAAATCTTTTCTGTGCTTTTTTCACCAATGAGAAACACACAAGGCACATATAAACTCAACAGACAGATGGAGCTTGAATTGCAGAAAAAAAGTAGATTTTAGAACTTTAATGCATCATTTTCTCCCACAGGTACTCCTTCATCAAGTTTTCTTCAAGACCTACAAATCAGAGGTTTGTCATCACAGCAGTCTCTATAGATAGCTAGTTTAATTTTATCACCAGAGAAGGAAATGTTAAATTTTCATTTGTTTGAAGACGTGCCTATGGGTCAGAAGTACTCAACCTCCACCATGCTAGAACTGCTCTAAGTAAATACTGAGCTAACCTGTGCCAGTAAACTAAACTAAACTAAACAAAACTAAGATAAGATAAGATAAGATAAGACAAGACAAGACAAGACAAGACAAGACAAGACAAGACAAGACCAGACCAGACCAGACCAGACCCCCGGTGCATTTTTCTGTTAATTATCAGTTTGGTGGGTTTTCAAAGGAAATGAGTCTTAAGTTCATGAAAATATTACCAGGTATGATATGCAGATATATTTTGGTTTATGTGAAAAGAGAACCTGGGCAGCATTTAGCCTCCAAACAGCCTTCTGAATTCATGGGTGCCTGTCCTGTAACACACCTGTGACAGTCCTTTCCAGTCCGTTATACACTCTACATCAGCAGCAGTGGCAGCATATTTGTTCTGCCTTTGGTCTACCAACATTGTAAAACGTAAATTTTTTTAACTATCTCTGTTAGTGGGAGAAATTGTCATTGTATAGGTAGAACAACATTTCCCTCCCCTTCCCAGTGTTCACAACTTTAAGAAAAGAAAACGCAGGGAAAAGAGGTGAAGAATTTCAGTACACAGGGAGAATGATCGGACAATATCTGCGAGATGTTCATTCTACATTTTGTCTCTTTAATTCCCATTTATAATTGGGGAATTAAAGTTGGGGAGCTGTTACAGAAAGGCACTCACAAAATCTAAATAGCAACAGAAAAAGGAAAGAAAGAGCAATTGTGTGGTTTCTCACATTTAAAATAAGGTTGTATAAAAGAGGCAGAGAAAAAGAGAGATGCAGTCATTTTTGTGCACCTTGCAATGCTTATATGCACTCCTTCCTTGACAAAAATATACGTCCCCTCAGGCTGCTCGCCTTCACGCTACAGACACAGAGGTTGCAGCATGAGAGCGAGGAGACACCTGAGCTAGCACAGAACTGCCTCGCTCAGTCGTCAGCGGCATTTCAGCCACAGAGGCTGAGTCACGCTGCCGAGGCCAGGCGACCTTGGTGGGCTGCAGAGCCTGAGGTTCCTCTGCCGGCTGTGAGGTAAAATCATGCCTTTTCTGCACACTGATGATGTGAGGTGTGCCATCCCTTAAGGTGGCAAAGCATTAAATGTATGATAATGACAATGGAAGTGAAATAGTAAATGTTTTGTGTAAGTGTTTACTTACTTTGTAAATGTAGGTCTTTGCGTATTCAACTTTTGGGAGTCTACAGTGGGCTTGCCTGTTGGAGAGGTGAGGTTTTATGGGGTTCTTTACAAACTAATGACCTGAGCTTTCATACACTTTAAAAATCCATTTTCTACACAACTGTGTGTATACCATGCAATAATTTCAGTGGAGGTAATTATTTTCACTCTTCAAAGTCAACATAATGATAAGGTATGATTTGTTATCCATTACTGTGCTTTCTATATAATTCATTGTGGAATTTAACAATATATTTACCCATCTGACTAAATTAATTACGATTCATTAGAAAAATATATAAACAAATGAAATCAGGCACAAAATCACACCTATCTCACTAACGGCTCTCATTTTAGTGCTGTGTTGTACTTGCTGTGATTATTATTTGGTGGTTTGGGAATAAACCGATACTAAACTATTAGTACAAGTTAGAATAATACCTTCCCCCACTACCTTGATTTACATCTCACTCATCTTCTGGACACAACAATTGCATTGAACAATTACAAAGAAGATCTTAAAATGCCCTACAAAAAGTTAAGAGCCTACTGAGCACCCTTATGACTTACTTGGTTTACGAACACATAGATTTTAAGGACACTGATTAGTTGAGTAAGAGTCTTATATATAAGTACTTCAGACTACATTACATAATGTTAACTTATGTCATCCAATGCATTCTTCCAAAACTTCTTATGAATATTATAAATAAGAAAAAGTAGCTTTTTTAGTGGAGACAAAGATCAGTCTAAAGCTGTATAAGATATATTAGATACACATTTAAAATGAGATATCATATATACCATAAGTGCCTTTTTCAACAGGATCAGGACACTTATGAAGCCATCAATTTAGAAAGAAAAGTGTATTAACAATACATAATAAAATTAGATAATAAAAGATTTAGCATCTCTGCTGCATTCTCTGTAGATGTTGAAAGTTGACCCAAAAAGGTCATACAACCTGATTTCTCATTCTTAGTAAGGACTCGGCAGAAATTTGGATGTCTTAAACTTTATACTCTTATTCTGAGCAAGTAATACGTTATGCCACTCAACGAAGAACACATAAAAGTGCACAGAAAAAAGGTCTAGGAGAATTGTAAAGTTAGCATGACTAAGACAAAAAAAGGTAAATACATTTCCCTAGTGATAGTTCAAAGCTCCTAACAAGAGAAAGAATGAAAATTGTGATTATCTAATGAAAATGCTTCTTTTCCTGCCCAGAAAGATTACAAAAGATCAAGGGAAAAGGCATAAGAGATCTGAGTGGAAGTATGGGTCAGTGCTGAGTTGTATGCGTGTCAGAGCTTCACTTGATAAGATTGTTCACTGAGGACAGTTCATTTACCTGACATGCTTTTTCCTCACAACTCATGCAAATTAAACTATAAATAATAGTAAATATATCATAAATCTCACATTGTTCACACAGTAAAAATGAACTTGATCTCCATCTCTTCTCATTGTCTTCACAGATCTCTTTTGGCTTCGAAATTGGAAATGCTGGAGTTCCTTCAGGTGGCAATACAGACAGCCAAGTAGCTCTTTACTACTTTGATGACCCTCTAGTTTAATCTTTTGTGTGGTTTTGCAGACCAATGCACTTCATTAACACAGCACAAGTAAACCAGCCTCCTGCCTTTCTGGAGAACAAAGACACAAAGGTTTCTCAAATCTTCTTGTCTGGCAGCGCTTAGTGATTTTGGACTAAGAATGGAAAAAGTATATATAAGTCTGTCTTTCTTCTTTCCTAGGGAAGTTGAATTTGGAAGAGGAATAAAATCCACATTAGCCTTTTTCATCTTAGATCTTTAAAGCTGTCTAGTCATCCAAATGTACCAATGATCTAAACTAATCTCTTTAGCTATCCATTAATAGCCACCAGGAATGACTTTTTATAGTCAAAAGAAACTGACAGGCAATTTGAGAAGTTCCTATCACTCATCTTGTAGATACCACTTGCCAACTGTAAGTGGAGGTACATTTTGCCAGTATTTTCTGTTACCACTTCTCCAGGCTGCATCTGGATTGGTTTATTCCTTCCTACCCATGGATCATGGTGGTGTGTGCTCACTCTCAGTTCTGTGAATTTGGTTCATTTCCATGGATGTGCAGTTTTGCTGCCATTCATCTTTGAGCCAAGTATGCATCAGCATAATACACTGTCTAAATGCAAGACATTTTAGGGCTGTATCCAGCTATCTGTGCAGGACTATTCTAACTGTCATTTAAAGCCATGTAGGTACCTTAATATCTTCAAAGCCAGAGATTTTAGTGCTTCAAGGTCATTAGATCTTCTCTTAGATGGGATGTTAATACATCTTCAGCTCAGACCACTGGGGTGAAGACAGGTACAACTGGGCTGGGTCAAACCCTAGAAATACACTGTAAGAGTGGAATGAACTAAACCTCTCCTAAAATGCTCTGACGATCATCATCAAACCACAACCCTGGCTTCAGGACAGTATTTGTTAGCTTGAGGTACCTGTCTGGCAGGATCCCATGGGAGGAAACTCTGAAGGGCAAAGTGGCACAGAAAAGCTGATGATCAAGGGCAACCTCCTCAAAGCACAAGGATGATCTATTACAATGTGCAGAAAGTTAAGCAAGAGTTGTCACAGGCCAGTATGGGTGAATGAGGGACTCATGACTGAGCTCAAAGGCAAAAGAGAAGTACTTGGGAGCAGGAGCGAGGACAGGATTCCTAGCAGGCATCCTAAAGCAGTCCTAGAGGCTGCTCTAGCTTACAGGGGTGGATTTAGGAAAGTCATAGCTCAGCTGGAGATGAAACTAGCAAGGGATGTGAAGGGCAACAGGGCTTTCTTTATATACGTCACCAACAAAATTAAGACTACAGAAAATATAGGGCTACTGTTTGATGGAGCCAGATACCAAATGACAAAAGACACAGGCAAGGCTGTTGCTGAAAACAGCCAGCATGGATTTTCCATCTATGCATGATGCCATTGTTTTCCACCAAGAAATGACTGGCTTTGTGAACAAGAGGACCACTGCAGAGGTCATTTACCTTAAATTTAGTGATGCTTTCAGTACATATTCCCATAGGGTCCTATTGCCAAACTTGTGAAATGCATCTTTGATAGGTGGACAGTAAGGTGGGTAGAAAATTATGCAGATGGACAAGCACTGGCCAATTTCCAGAAGTACTCAGGAGGGGAAATTATACCGAGGCCAACACTGTTTTTTTGTTTTTATTAATGATCTGAATGATGAGATTCAATGCATCCCAAGAAAGTTTATGGATGATATCCAACTGCGGGAGTGTGGCTGTTGCTGTTCAGAAGGGTTGCTGTTCAGAAGGACCTTGGCAGTCTGGAGAAATGCGTTGACAGGAAACTTACCAAGCTCAGCCTTGGGAAATGCCAAGTCTTGAACTGCAGAGGACTAGCCCAAGAACTGGTAAAGACTGCTGGGTGACTGGCTGGAAAGCAAATTTGCACAAAAGGACTTGGGCATGCCAGTGAATATCAAGCTGAATGTAAGCCAGCAGCGTGCCTTGCAAGCAAAGAAAGAAAACCACATCCGGGGCTGTACTGTCAAAAATGTAGCTAGTGGACTGAGGGACATTCCCCTCTTCTCAACCCTGGAGAGATACCTCTGGAGTGCTGGATCCAGCACTGGGCTCACCAGTATAAGAGAGTCATGGGCATACTGGAGTGAGTCCAGTGGCATTCCACTGATCGGGGGTTTGGAGTACATGGTGTACAAGCAGAGGTGAGAGAACTGGGTTTGTTCGCTCTGGAAAATAGTAAAGTAAGGGAGAAACAAAAGGGAGAGTGTAAAAAATGTAAAGCCAGGCACTTTGAAAGTGTGCAGTGAAAGGACAAGAGGCAATGGACACAAATTGCAACAAATGGAAATTTAGTGAGAGAAAAAAGAAAAAGGTCTTCATAGTAAGGGTGGTGGAACACTGAAACAGCAACCCAGAGAGCTGATGTAATCTACACCCTCGGACATAGGCAAAACTCAGGCCCTGTTTTGTGTGGGGAGTTGGACTAGGCTTCCCTCTCAAACTAAATTACTCATCTTTCTATCATCTAGTTTATGTTACCATCGCACCAAAAACTTATCATTCTTTAAAATTTACAATAAATAATACATATTATTCTGATATGAGGCAAAATATATTCTGACATAGTATATGATGGAAAAAGATAGACTGAATTATTTATAGCTACAGTTTGATGGAGGAAAACAAGGATGAATTCCTTGGGATTTGATGCCAAGCCTTGAACCACAAATTAATTTATTTTGTTTATTTTAAAAGGATAACTATACACTTCATATTCTAATTCCTAAAAGTTGAAAATGAACATCAAGTCATTTTTCATAAAGCAGCTAGTGGGCTGATCTATCCACGAGGATTTTCATTTTCTATTTTAACAGATAACATTCTGGATCTCTTCTTATAGTCATAAAACCCCAGAGAAAAGTTCCCAGTGTAGCACATCTACACTTCCTTCTTCCTCAACAGCAACAACTTGACACTTAGAATATCATCACATGCAACTGAAACTGTCAAACTATTCCTGCTTCTCTTGCTATTTATGAGTAGTTTCGGAGTGTTCACTGCAAAATTTCTCCATAAAATTGCTTTCAGAATTTTAAGCAAACTCACCATGACTATGCAATGACATATAAGATTTTTTTTAGAGGACATTTTAGAAAAATAGGTATGTCAATAATAATAAAATTCAAAAAATGTATTGCAAGTTAATTCTGTGAATTACTTCATTTTTCTTTGCTGAACAGTCTCCATGGATATCCTAAGCTTAAGTATGGTGCTCAAATATCTAAGGAACAGTCAGACAATGTGCTTTCTGTGATGAAGCAGAACAACATATTTTAAAAACCTTGAGTAACAAATTCATATAACAAGTTAATCTCAAAAAAGCAGCAAACCCTGTCAACTTAACAACATATTTCAACAAATATATCTGAATAATGAAAACTTATATGCTGAGATTTTGCTCCATTCATACACAGTTCATTAACAAACAAATTACATAGAGTAAACAAATTAATTTTTGCTGACATATTTCCCAGGCATTAATTATCATTGTGAGAACATTTACATTAGCAAATCGATTTCTTTAAGAAATATCAGGAATATTGTTAGGCACCAAGTAACATTTCGTGTTGAATCAATAATGAAGCCTGTCTCTACAGCCACTGAGGAACCTATCATTTTGAGGGCAAATTTATCTTTGTCCTTAAAATACAATTGCATCTTAGCTCCTCAGAAAAACCTCATGACTCTGTACTTAAGGCCTTTCACATGTAAAATGAAAAGATTTCTCAAGCATATCTAAAAATCACCTAGATATTTACTCCCCATCTTCTTGCCAGCAAATGATAAAAAAATAATGAGAAAAGAGACCAAATAATTTTGCAAAGAGAAATAAAAATCCAAGAACTTCTTCTTTCATTGACGTAATTAAGGATGAACATGAAAAACTGATGTAGTAGAACTACATCATCAGCTGTAACACTAAGATACCTGATAAAATGTTACACATCATGAATTTTAGGATGAATGTGTACTTGAAATAAGGTTACACAGCACTATAAAGACCTTTCAGGAATAATCAGTCTCATAAACTGACTTTCTCCAAAGCAAATACCCTTTAGTAATTTTCCAGAAGCCCCAGGGCCAATTTCCCGTTCGTTCTGAGTCTGCAGTAAAGATTAGGATAGTACTATTCACCCCATGGAAACATGCTGACAAATTTGGACTATGCATTTTGTCTCCTTCCAGACAAGAGGTTCCATAGAGTCACATCATAAAGGCCACCAAGCTTCTCCAGTCTTTACGAGTCTACAGCTTTGACTCCTCTCACCCAACACTGCTCCCACAATCTCAACACTGTTTTGCTCCAAAGTTTCTGGAAGGAGAGAAAACATAACTGCCTTAGCTATGAAACTCCTATGGCATTCCCTCCCTCTGAGACAGAAACAGACATATAACATCCTTGATGTTGTGGGTTTAAAGTGCAAGTGCTTTTCTGTATCCTGTGAAATTACAGATTTCCAGAAAAATGTTTCATAGGACATAGGAATATAGCAGGTTCCATATAATATTAGGCTTCCATTTATAACTGAAGGACTCTTAGATACAGAGAGTAAAAATTCCTCCAAAGCTATTAACATGTTTACTGGTATTCTAAATGAAAGTGATGGATATGCATCTTCATCCTCTTCCTGGTATGGACATCATAATATGTCCCTTAGCAGTAAAAACATGAATTTTTATTATATTCCTGTACAACAACAGAAGTATATAAAATGTGATGCAAACCAAAGAATACACCTGTACTCAGAGTCATTTAAAATGTGATTTGCATATGACAGCAACTAACTCTAATGCTCCTGTTTCTCCTGTACACATCTCACAGGCATGATAGACCTTGTTTTAAAATATTTGTCCTCTTCCATTAACAAAGTTCACCTCTGCCTTTTTTATTCCGAGGCAGAGAAAGCATTCAAGTGGTATAAATTTGTGAGCTTAATCACAGTCCTTGCTAAATCCTCTATATAGAAAGTCAACAGACTGTGTTAATTGGACCGAACCTTTGTACCACACACATTTCTCTGAACTGATTAGCTGTGAACAAAATGTATTTATAGTTCCCAGTTGTGGTGTACATAACCAGTCACCCAGGATCAGATCTCTTTTCTGTGGGCTAAAGGACTCCACAGTGAACTGCTTTGGGCTCCAAAAACTAAGTCTAATAACGTCTTTCCAGCCCTTTCCATATTACTCAGGTTCCCACCGTTGTTGATCTTGTTTCCAACTTTAACCCCTGGGAAATCACATAACAGGTAGAAAAAATTTTCACAGACAATTTCTTACACATAGCTTTTGATGCTGAGTCTACTCAAAAATTACTACAGAGCTACAAAATAATTTCTGGCAACGCTTCAGAGTTTTCACCTCTCTGAAGGATTCCTGTGTTTGTGTCAAGGTCTCAGTGGAAGTTGCCTGCTGAACCTACTTCTTCAGGTGTTACTCCCGGCAGCTGGGCTGATTCCCTTGCTGTGACAGTGCATATTTGAAGGCAGCCTCCAATACCTATGCCTCAGTAGTCAGCTGAGGTTCCAGTCACTACCAATGGATAGGAATAAGACTTATAAAGTATTGTTTTCCTCATCCTAAATATAAAATCCTAAAATAGGCTATGTATATTGTGCCCTCTAAATGTGTATTTGCTCCACTATCTACAAGGAGACCCTGGGGTGACTCAGATGCCTATATTGCACTCCTGATATAAAATCCAGAGTCAGTAGCAGCCCCATTCTTTACAACCCCTTGCCACTCCATCTGCAAAGCAGACACTGTGTTTTCCCAGTGAAAGCTAAAACTGTAAAGCTGTGTCACAAGCATGAGAGGAATCCATAAGGTGACACTGCACAGTTCTTAAAATAGCATATGCCTCCTGGAAAGACTGAGTTACTGGGAGGGATTTACATGAGGAAAAGCTACAGTTTGTTAGAGAGGTATACACAGTGTGTAGCTAGAAATAGAGTTAGAAGGAGTAGGGTGTGAGAGGAAGAAGAGGAAAGAAACACTGCAACCAGCATTCAGCTGTTCAAACAGATGACCGGGCATAAGAATCAGATTTCTTATAAATATTTGAAGCAGAGATAAAGGAAGAAAAAAAGTTAAAGGTATCTCATGCAAGACCTGGGAGACAGATACAAATAGCTTTATGACAGGTAGAAAAGTCAGCCTTTGGACAACTCTGATGTGGGCAGTTAGGAGTAGAGCAATGCTGGTAACAGTAAAGCCAAATGCAGGATGCTGTAATCCATGGGGCAGAAGACCAGAGGAGGAGTTTTCAGGACTGCAATAAGAGGTCAGGCTGTCGTAGTGTTGTAACTGAAAAAGCAGAGTTATGTGACAATTCCAATTCTCTACACTCACTAAAGCATAAGGGTTGCATTCAAGGGGTGATCTGGATTATAGAACCCAACAGGACATTCAAAAGGCTTTCTGTCCCAGGCAGAGAAAGCAGGTCATACCTTGGTCTTGCTAACACTTCTGGATATCGCAAAAGTTTTCAGGACCCAGGATACTGCAGCCTGTCTCTCTAAGAGCCCTCAAAGTGCATTTGAAGTTGGGTCTCCCACAAAGCTCTGTACTAGCTCGGCCAGGTAGAGAGACACAGAGCCTCTCCTTACCCTCTTCTGACAGTTCAGCAACCAGCACTCACGAGGACACCCACTACATTCACCCAGTGACACTCCTCTAGGCACCTTAAATTTTCAACAATGCAGTCCAATTAATTGTGAGGACACACAACTCCTTAAAGACTGCTGACCTAGGAGAGATAAATGAAAGGCAGGAGTGCTTAAGAGGTTATTTGTTGATGCCTTAGCTAAAACCAGATAGAAGTCAGAGGATTTGGTTGACTAGATGTACTTCAATGATAAAATGTCTGACTCCTTGTGCAATATATTATTAAGGCCTTTTATTATTCTGTGACAGTTTAGAAATTCTTAGTCAAGAAGTGAGATGTGATATCAAGAAATAAGGAGAAGAAAAAAGAGTATGTGGGTACAGCATGTTTTGATGACACCAACAGTTCAGACGAGGAAAACCCTGGGTGAGGTGGGAGTAGGAAGAGATTGCTAATCTGGTTTGAATATTCACACATAGACATGGGATAGCAAAGGCTATCTATGTAGTAATTTTTAATTCTGCTTCAGCATGAAAGGAAATCATGTTATGTGCGGAAGTTGAATAACTGCATATGTCAGTTTTGGAAATAAACCACTTGAAATAAGATTGGCCAAGAGACAGAAATTAAAACAAAATCTGTTTTTTCCAGGAAAGCGGACATGATGTTTCTGGAAAAACTGTATACAAACTAATTTTGCTTCAAGAAGGGACAGCTATATAAGGGTATAGAAATATGTTATCTAAACAGTTGTGCTGACTGAAGGAAGTATGTACTCCGCCACAGCTCAGACGCATGTTGTTGCCCCTTTGACAAAAATAATTCCTGCCCTCATGTCTGACAGCACGGATACATAAATGGCAGCAAGGAACAGGCATATTGCAATAGGCTGTAGCCTGTACCAGATTCTTGGAAAACATGGATTTTTAGTGCTATGGCTAGAGGGAGAGATGATGGTATGCGGGGCAGCTGCAGCAGAAGCAGAAGCAAGGTCTATCCAAGACTGCTTTCCCTGCAATCTCCAGCTGGTATTTTAGCTCTCCATAAAGTATTTTATTTCAAATAAGCAAGTTTTGCAACAGCTAGCTGTTTAACCTACTCCAATTCATTTTGACTTGGGAGCTCAGCTGAATTCATCATAGACTGTGTCAGAGCCAGGGACTTGACCTAGACCTAAGACAACACATCTGTCCACAGTCTAAAGGTCAGATTGTCATGGCCAGTAACACAGCTAGTGAGCTCCTAATTCATATGTGAGCACACACTATAGCTACACAGTCTTGTCTTTTTCCCTACAGTGTTCTTCTCCTTTTCAGGACTTTTCAGGAAAGCTTACTTTCTGTCTATATTGCTTATATTCTGGACAGTCCTGAGGGACTTTACTACAATGTATTTTTGAAAAATAAAAAAAAAAGGGGGGGGGGGGAGCACAAAAGAAGAAAATAATAAATATTGATCTGAAGTCCTCAGTGAAAAACATACAACTAGACACTACCCAAGGAAGATCACTGGAATGTTTCTGATTAACAACTAATCTGTGTTGATTAATTAGGGCACATTTGGAATCCCAGTAGCTGTTGTCATTGGCTACCAGAGATGAGGGTAAGGTAGAAGCACGGTGCTGCCATGGGACTCTTAACTGTGTACACCATGCTCAGCCCTGAACACTTCTAAAATGGAACAGTTCAAGAATTCTTGCCCATAATTACTAGGGAGACTCAAAAAAACATGAAACCCTCAATGGAGTTGACATTCAGATGAATGTGAATGTCAATACCTGTGAAGGGGACACCTGTGCACCAACTGCCCTCTCTCAAATTCCATTGCCGGTTTCCATAGTCCTGCTAGCTCTCTTTTCATGAACAAGCCTTCCCAAAACTACCATTGACACTTCCCTGCGCACACAGGCTATTCATATACTTTTGCTTCAAACAGACAGGTTTTGACTGACAATTACTCTAGGATGTTTGTGAGACTCCAAAAAGTCACACAAAAGTTTGATACATCCAGCCTTGACTAGGCCATCAATTTTAATTTTTCAGATTATAGTTATCTATTAGTTATTTATTCCAAGGTCTTTTTCCACTTTACTGAAAGTGTTATTTGAAATATATCCATTTTTCTCCTCTGCGAGACCATTCTTGAATTTGAATTATTTTTCTCTGACACCAATTAATAAAACCAAGACTTTCCAAGTGCTTGGTTTCAATTACTTATTTGCAGAGCAGAGGTAACAGCATTTTCCAGCCTCATAGTTGCGTATTATAAGGACTAATAATTTAGAAACTGCAGGATGCTTGAGAACGAGGAGCGAGTTAAGCCCTTTTCATAAAATTTCATTTTAAATTGCCATTGACTTTTGGCTCTCTGGGTTTACTCCTAAGCACCTACTGTCTGAACAAAGTTTTATTCTGTCCAGGGACAGCTTTAGAATGAACCAACATACAATAACTAATTTTTATTCTTACTGATTTTTTTTTCTGAAAAATGTTAATAATATTTTGGTTTCATACTGGATCTGACTTCTTCATTGTTTTTCTCTGACTTAACTTATTTACACAATCTCTTCCACATCACTAACATGAATTTCATATGGAATAGTTCTTGATTCCACATCAGAAAAGTGGAAATATATAGGGGGGAAAAAAAAAAAAAAAAAAAAAGAAAGAGGGAGGAGAAAAAAAAAGAAGACATCTTCTTGCACAGGGGAACTCATGAAGCTTACTCTTCTTCTATCTACTTTGCCCACCTAAACAAAAGCAAAAATAAATATTTGATAATGAACCATTCATTTCATTGAGGTCGTTTAGAAGAAATTTTGAGTGTTCAAAGTGACAGAACAAAAATTCAGTTTCAATAAAAGACTCTTCACCATCATTAAATTAACAGGATTTTGATGTGACTTCTTCCACCTCAGTTACTTTTTAGTTCTCAGTGGGGCTTTTTAATGAATAAAAAACAGTCCAAGAGCTCTCACAGCTGAGACTTAGCTTGCAAAAATTTGTTCAGCTTCCCACATGTGGGATGTGGTACAAAACACTTAATTGGAATGCTGACATGGGTTACATGCCTATGATTAGAATTCTGCTGCCATCAAGAGCATTTTTCTTTTATAGCAGATCACAGACATCAGTAATTAGATTATTGTTATGGTGAATTTTCACTGAAGCAATAACTTCAGCTCCCTCTATATGGAGAAGTCTCTAAGTAACAAATTACACTTTACTTACTCTTTTGGTTACAAATTAAATCAGTGTATTTGATTCTAATGTTGATATTCTGGCCACTTCTTGCAGAAAAAGTTCAGCGAGTTGATTGCAGAGAGCCTCATTGCCTCAACAAGGGGTGAAACTGCCTGTGCTCTTTTTAAAACTGTAAGGTTTGCAGCGTTATTTTACTTTTACAAAAAGAAATTTCACCTTTAAAGACACTATTACTTGAGAAATAAACCAAAACAAATCAGAACAAATTTGTTTTCTTTTCCTCTGTCCTGAATGTCTGTGACTCAAGGGAAAGATTTCCAGCTTTATTATACTTTGTTGTAGAGAACACTGATTGGATGCAGAACAATCTCTTTCAAACTATCGAAACAAGCACCAGAGCTTGACAGAACACGCAGCTCACCCCTGCTGTCTAAACTTCATCTGGGCTCACCACCCGTGGTACCTTTTGCACACGGCAAAGTTAGTTAATTACCTTAAACACGTGTGACATGGCTCTCACTGTCTGTTCTTGGCAATCTAAAATCAGAGCAATTCATTTGAGGATTTTATTACCAAACACTGTGGATGTCTTCCCTCAGGTAGGACTAAATCCTGGCAACTCTTAAACAGCACCTTCAGTCAGGAGACTACTCCTAGCATGGTCACGTATCAGGGAGAAAAACATACAGGACAGCAGCAATAGAAAAGATGGCACACGTTCTCTTTCCACAGATTGAAAACTGAGGCATAGACAAGGAAAGGGATTCACTGAATCACTCGGTGGAGTGGAGTGGAGTGAATCACCCTGGTGGAGGTGGAATGAAGCCTGGTGTTCTGGCTTTCCACATAATGTCTTATCGACCAAGCTGATCACAGTTTCATCCACCCCCTAATGAATTCCTCGTTCTCCAAAATTTTAGTAAGCATAAAGATATAGAAGAAAGCTACCCATTTAAAGCTATGTTCAGCTAAATTTGAAATGTTACTGATGCTAGCTAACTTCTGCCGTTTACTCATCTCTTGGCTAAATGTTTGTCCACATATCATCAGTCTTTTGCTCAACACCAGCAAAATTAAGCAAAATAGTCACACTTCCTGGTGGATTTCAAAAGTTAATCACATCTAACCTGAGTTATGATTGTTTTTCTAGTGGTGGCTGATTTTCCAGACCAATCACCAGAATGACATCCCTGCCACTCCTGCTACTGGACTTCTACTCCAAAGCCTGATCTTTACGTAACCCTTTAAGATGAGAACCTGAAAAGAAGGGGTAGAAGCAAAGCATTGCCACAGGTACACCCTCACCTCAGAAATTCAGCCTGTGAGATTTGTCGTACGCAGAACCTGAACCCCATGCTGGCAACATTAATTTCAAAAGATGTGAATCATCCATCACCTTACCTTGTATTAATATTAATGGGAAGGTTCCCATAACATTCAGCTTTTTGCAGTCTGATTGCCTTCAAGGATGTCTTCATGGAATCTGACTGCTTCAGAAATTCAGAAGTTCAGAAATTCAGATGTTCAGACATTTCTATCATAGTACCAGAGCCCAGCTTGCATCTGGAGCCTCTGAAATGATGGATTTTGTGTCAAGTTAATGAGAGGAATGTAAGTGGTGAGGAGACCACGTAGTTGTAAATATTGAGATATCCTTCGTTCCATTTCAACAGTGGTATTTCTGAATATAGGTCACAGTACTGGTCTCTGTAATATAATAAGAGCCAGGTGGAATTAAAAGAATATAACCAAATAAAATGTACTGTTCCAACAAAGGCCTTCGAGTTGCAGCTACAGAAAATAGATCAGGCTGAAAGATCATGTCACAGAAGCTTGCAATAGCTTAGGACAGACTGAGCAATAATATGTATTAAGGTAGTTTGCACCAGTAATCTGCTGAAAGCTTTGCAGAATGTTAACTAAAAAATAGGAACAGAAAGCAAAACACAGGTGGAATGCAGCAGAGGAGAAAATGGCACTGAGATCACATGTACAATTTCAAAATCACCTAGGAAAATGGTGAAAGCAACCAGTTTTACAGTCTGATAAATATCAAAGGGTGTCTGTGGAAGGAAAGGAAAGGAAAGAATTTGGAGAATAAATGAAGAGCTGGGATTCAGAACAGCACAAACATGCAGACAAATTGGACCAGATGGCCCTTTTCTCTTTCTGTCATAACTTATGTTCTTGGAACCTGCAGAGCCTGAAACTGATTTGGGAGACAAAAATTCCCCCTGTCTCAATTGACAGTCATTGATGCTTCTGGCTTTATTTGCTCCATTTCCTATCCCCAGTAATTACAGACCATAAAGACACATCTCACCTTATGCCCTGCGTGGGAGGAATTGACTTACAGAGATAATAATTTTGAATGTAAAATGACAATAAAGAAAGGACTAGCCTGGATCTTTAGGCTCAGGCTGGAACAAGGAGGTTTGCATAAATAAACGCACAGTGGCATTACCCCTGGAGGACATGCTTCCTCCTAACTTGGGTGGCACTTTCCGGATGATCACAGTAGCCACCACGGTAACTATTGTTTATGACAGGGGGCATCAACAACCGGTGATCACACTGACTGAGTTTTCATGACTCACCGAACAGGTCTAAAATACATTTGAGTCAATGGCCTGAAATATCCCGTATCTCCTCACCTGGAGAGAAGCTGTGGATATGTCAGTACCATGGGATACATATATCCTAGGTGTCATGTATACACTGCTGAAAATTTTCCCATTTCAATTCAGAAAAATAGCACAGGTTGTGCTGAAAGCTCTGAGATTCCCTTTTACAAGTTAAGAACTCCCCTTTTAGACATACATCTGTTGAAATCTGTCTTTATTTCCCTCAGTGTAGGAGATATTTTATGTAATTACGAATTAAAAGCTTATTATGGACATTAGCAAAATTCTTTGGAAATACACGACTAAGCATATAGCTATTAACTAAGCTATCTGTTAAAGAACTGCCACTTTCTAAAAAAACAGCAAGTGGTTTGGTGATACTTTTGCCCAGATGCCGAATATTAAGTTTGGCAAAGAAAAAGTTTTCCCTCTGAGGAAATCATTAATAAAGCAATCCGTATGTGTGCTCCTCTGTGCTCACGTGAGCTCCTTCACCCAGTTCCTCCATTGCCAGGGTGGAGAAGGGTGGGCAGAAAGGAGCTCTCCTATGCAATACCGTGGTCTTTGTGCACTGAGAAAAAAATGCTATGGAAGTAAAGTATCCACCATCCAAACTTGTCAAGCTTGACTCCCAAATACACCGCCAACTGGCTCCTGTGCATACTAAGATCATCATGCCAGAACCCAGGGTATTTGGCAACTAGATGTTGTAATGACGTCTCTGTGGACGTAGGTTACTGGCATGTTTAATAGCGTACTACCATTTAGGACAGTTCTTTGTCTCCTCATTGTTGTGCTGAGCTGCCTAATAGTGGATTACAACACTTGATAACTAATCCTGTTGTACTTCAGGCTTCCATGCGGGATCTGTTAAATGAAGAATTGCTGAGTTTATCCTCTGTTAAGCAGGTGCACTTATAATTCTGTCTAAGGAAGCTTACAAACAGCAATTAGAAGAAGAAAAATGAGGATGTGGGAAATCTGTTGGAATATATATTTTTCTACTTTAAATGAATACATTCTTGGTAATGCTTGTTCGAGTTTAACCATTTCCATGAGTGCAGAATTTGGTGAATGGGTTGAAAGCATGTACAGTCTGCAGACTTTGCATCATTAACAAGCTCAAGTTGCTTATGACTATTTAAAACTAGAATTTGCATAATGAAATAGCAGGGGTTGTGAAAAGGGAAATAAATCAAGTGTGTATATAAATATATATATACACATATGTGTGTGTGCTTGATGGTTTGTATTACTATGTTAAATTTTGCCTGCAAAATTATTTCTGTATTCATCTTTGAAAAATGAAACTATAAAGTAACATAAATTCATTCATTAAATCAGTGAAAATAGAGGAGCCTTTTGCAAATTTCCTGTGGTGTAAATTTTGCCATTCATGTCACCGAATAATATTAGTAACTGTGATCACAAGGACTGAAGCACGTGGCCTTCATTTTATCTTTATTTTCCAGTAGGACATTCCCCTTGTAAAGGAAAACGACACTTTCCACATTCTACACTCTAGCTGCAAAGCAATCTTTAATTGGCACTTATGCCCTATTGAAACTGATATGACACCTTATGAGCAGGCATTATGCCATCTAGACAGATGGGTATGAGTATAGGTGCAAGGCATGCCAGAGAACAGTGTGTGCATCAGGGTTGTGTGGAAGGGCCAGGCTCCTCCCCAGAGATACTGAAAGGGCAGACTGTGCAGATTATCGGCACTTTTACGAGGTTGGGGTATGCCATCACCATTCCAGTTTGTCCCTGCATTAGCAATGGAAAAGCAAAAAGTATATTTCAAAGCCATTTTAAGTGAGCTTTTGGCTTTCTGAACTCATGATGAGGGAGTAAAGATTTATTTTCCCCTTTTGGCATTTTTCTGGGACCTCTCAATTAGTCTTATCCAAAAGGTTTCAGCAGTGCTGTCGTGTTTCCTGCCAAAAGCCAATGTGTGACCTTTTATCAGCTTGTAAACCCTGAAAACCCTTTTGCCACCATGGGTCTTGCTTACATTTTGCACAATGGCAGACTCTATTAAATCTGTTAGTCAAAGTAAATGGGGATGAAAAATTACCTTCTTTGATTATCACTAAATAGTTCACAATTAACACTGAACTGCAAATGAGGAAATAATGTGTCTCTTTGAGGAAACCATATGTTTTGTGTTTTAAAGTACTTGTGTTAATATTGGTGGAATAGTTAATGTACAATGAATGCCATCTGCTGACTAATATGGAGTATTTACAAGGGCAAATAGTCCAGATAACTCTTCTTCTTAAATGACTATACAACTTGACATGATATTGCTTGGACAATTATCTGAGTCTAGTCCAACTTCTTCCTTTCTTCTTCCCCTCCTGTAGCCGTCATTATGCGGAGTGTTTATGCAGAAACCCCACTGACGATGGCAGATCTAACAGTTGCCATTCATTCAGAATTGTTGTGAGAAACCACCCGGTCCCTCTGCGGAACAGAAAGAGGAAATAATGGAAAACATCACCCAGAAATTCTGGCACGCGCAAAATGGGCCTGCCGTCTTGAATGTGGTGGGCAGAAAAGCTGTATTGGGAGATGGATGAAAAACAAGTTACTGAGCTCAGTTTATGCACTGCAGTGTGCACGGAAAGCAGGCACCAGCAGCACAGCAAGGACGCACAGATAAGTCAGCAATGTTGTCCAGGGAGTGGGGTATGCTCCCTGAAAAAAAAAAAAAGTAGACATGTATTATTTATTTTTAAATTATTAATTTATTTAATTTAATTTCTTTATTATGATGATGATTTACTATAGCAATAAAAGGTTTGCACACTGCCTGGAATTTCAATGAAACAAGATACTGCTGCCTGATGTTTGCTTTCTACTTTGTTCAAAAGAACAGGGCCTTTTGTACATTCAAGACTGCATAAAAAATGCTGGAATCCATCACTGCTTTCTCACTCTGGCAGATACAACTTGCTTTGCTTTGATATTTCATCTAATCAGAAGAAACCAGACTAATGCCTATGGGATTATAAATAATCTGAAATTATTTCTACTGGTGGGCAAAGGTCTCCCAACAAATATATGAGAAACAATTGAAGGTGAACCAGACCAGCTTGTCATCTGCTTTGCTATGGCATGTAAAGCATTTGGTGGAAATGTGCATAGTACTCTGGGCTTCATGACGCAAGACACCTTTCTGCCAGTTTGTCTCTCTCCAAATTGCACTGAACTCAGTTATCTCCTATTATGTCAGCAATAAAGGAATGGCAGGCGAAGACAAGCACTTTGGGTAGATGGCTTGTGCTATCAATTCCTCAGTATGTGTTTTGCCTGCAAACAAACCATACTCTTGAAAACATTTACAGCCACAATATTTTTACACAGGGAAAAATCTCTTTTTTGCAGCTGCAGGAAGATCTTTAGGATATTATACAGGTTGAAGCTCTCTGTTCAAAAGCTTGAGTTGATATCCCAGACCCAGCCTCCTTGTACAAAGCAACAGCATGGATCCCAGTATCTTTTCATCAGTCAAGAGTTCAGAACTTGTTTCTCTATTCCAAAGGCTTTTGTTCCACCTCAAATCAGTAGATTTTGAGAGGTTCCAAACTGGAAACTTTCCCCAAAAGCACCTTCCAGTGACATCTTTGAAAAGCCACAAAACGGTAGTACATGAAAATAAACCACATGCTCCCAGACAAGCACACTGTCCGTTCCTGTCAATATTTTTACATATAATTGTATAAAAAAATATCATAACAACAACAAAAAGTGAGATATGTGCCTTTCATTCGTAAGGATTTATAACTACATTCCAAGTTCTTCATAGTACTAATTTCTCTGAATCTGATGACCACAGGGGAATTCAGGGGTGACATAGCTGCAGAGACAGAATCATGTCACTCGGTGACAGAACATTCAGATTCTTTTCATTAAGTGGGGTGGACAGAATGTGGATAGCAATTTCTATTCCAAAGTTTCTATTTTAAGGGACACTCATGAAGAAGAGAGCCTCACGCCAATCTTTACCTCTGCACCTGCAGTCAGGTTTAGACCAGTGTGGGGGCTTGATCCCAGCCAGCAACGAAGAACTCACCAACCACTCACTCCCTTTACCTCCTCTCTAGGGCATGGACCACCAGGAACAAATGAATGAGCTGCCTTTTGATTTCATAAGAAGCAAATCAATTTGGGCTTTGAAGCCAAATCATTCTCTGCCTCAAATTCATTTGTGCTTATATTGCTAATTTGTGACAAAAGCACCAAAATAAATACATTTTCTGCTTCAGCCCCACAGGTATAAAGTGGAAATTATCTTAAGTTCCTCAGTTCGTAGCCTTTATTCCCCAAAACTGTATCTATGGGGAGAAACAGACCTCTCCAGAGAGTGTCTCGGACATGCAAGTAAGACCTAGCCACTACCACACAGGAGCCCCGAATCATCCTACAGACCCCCTTTTTCTCTCCAGTGACGATGGCTCAAGGCTCCTAAGTTAGGTAGCTAAGTATAGATAGACCCTAATGAAAGTTGTGTGAGTACTCCCCTTCCTCCCCCTTTTATTTTAACCTGCTCAGACCCTTTGGCAACTCTGTATTCCCATCTGTGATATTTTATGTCAGAACTCATTTGAAAAACTGTCCCTAGAGCACAAGACAGGTCATCAGTCTCTTAGGAAATTGATTAGGCAAAGCTAAAAGAAAACCGCACAACCACACTGTGATGTTGTTCAGCATCTGTTATACAAACATGTTTACGTTGACACTGAATATTTTGACAATGCCGTGTTAGTCCAACAGATTTACAGGCTTGAATCACTAAGCAACATCCAGTTTTAGGAAAGAAATTAACATTAACAAACAAAGTGATATTTTCAAATGTATTAGTGGTTTTTATTCAGTTTAATTAACTTAAAATGAACAGCATGCACTATGGAGCTTTAAGGTACCAATAACGCTGGATCATTTGATGTGCGCTGTCATTGTCGCTCTAAAATTTTACCCCAGCAATGAGATCTGCTTTTGTCTCTGTTGTTGACTGTAGAGAGCGCTAGTCTCAGTAGAGAAAAACTAGCTGTTTTTTAAAATTGACTTTGAAGTTATCCATAGCCTGCTTGAAAGTAAGTTTATGTACAATCCGATCTTACGTACAATAGAGTAATTATAGAGATGCTCTATTGCCTCTGTGAATATCTACCCACCTATACACACTAACAAAACTAAGATCAGAATCTGGTCCCTAAAATCTGTTTTTGCAACATCAGATTTCTCTCTTTTGAAAACAGTTCTCAGTCCTTCAAAGACTTCAGAGGGAGGAGACTCCATAGATCTCTCCGCAGCATCTCTTTGAAGCGTTATAGACGTGATGCTGTTTCCAGGAAAGAGTTTGAACACTGTAAAAAAGACACACAACATGCAGGAATCTTTCCATTCGTCCTTTCAAGGTCCTTTGATATGTCTTGCCATAACATTTTTTGCATAACAATATCAATGCTTTAAAGACCCTATAGGTTTGTGAGGGCGGAAACAAATATGTTTGGTTTGGACTTTGTTCATATCAATTAGTTATCAAAACTTACTCAGTCAACATTTATCTAAAAAACAAGCTTCAATCTCTAGGAGCTCAGCTCTCCGCCTAGGTCTTACAAGTATGCATCCTGGGGGATGTGTAACAGTGAGGGGTTAGAAAGCAAAATTTCTGGAATATTCAAAGAAAACAGAGAGAGATAAGCACCAGAATTGTACCAGCTCTAATGGGAGCTGGATAATTACGCTTGCAGGATCCTTTGAAGATCCTAGCAGCCAGCCACTGAAATTACAGATCTTTTCATAGAATTAAAATCTCTTGGAAAACTCTGAAACAAGGTCTGCATGAGGTGAAGCTCAGATAATTGAAAAAAAATAGATCATTCTGATTATCAGATCTCAGTGGTAGTGTAGTTTGGTTTTGAATTCTGGCTAAAAACTTGAAAAATATGACTTTAATGTGAAGTTAATTTTTCACCTTCATGTCTCTCACAGAATTATGCATGCACATATACATACATATATATATGAACACATATATAAACACAGACGAAAGTTTAATCTGTAGAACACGTTCGTTATTATGAAGTCATTTGAGCCTCATTTACAATCAAATGAGTTTTTTGTTTGATTTTTTTTCCCAGATACTCCTATACATGTTTTTATGCATTTGCAAATACATAAACATCTTTTGAGCTGACATAAAAATAGCGATGCAATTTTTGAAAAAAAGACTACTTACCATTGCCCAACTTTTGTTAGTTTTTCTGCGTGTCTCAGGCTACAGTTGTCCTACCATTGTACTCCAAAAGTGAAATCACTAATTGAGAGTAAAATCATAGGTGATGGGATTGCCTCATCTACCACTAGACACGTGCAGCGTAGACTACACAGGCTGTAGGTGGTTACATTAGGGTACAATGAATTTCATCCATACAATGACTGGTCCAGGTTTACATGTTGTGCATTAAATCTGGGTGTCCACCACTTGAGAGTAGTAGCATACCTGAGAGTTAGTGAACAGCTCTGGACCATATGCCGTAGCATAGGTCCTGACTAAAAACCTTGAACAGAAGTTCAGTTCCTTCACTTGGCAGATGTGTCTCTGTTCCTGTTGATACTAGGAACCAGAAAGGGTTACCATTTGGAGGTCTGGACCAGAGAACAGAATTTCCTGAGACAAAATAGTACACAACCTGCAAATTTGTCTATTGCTATTCTTATTAAAAAGTGACATGATTTGTTTAGGCCAAGGACAAATGAATGGCTTTCTGCAAATGGCTACAGTACGCCAGGACAGGAATTTAATGTTCAGACTCTTCAAAAATACACATGCATACGGAATCTGTTTTGAAAACTGATTTGTTATAATAAACGACACCATCCACCTTCCAGAGCAAATCTGGGACACGTTGGACAAAAAAAAATCCAAATATATTCATTCACAAATGATTATCTTAAGCTTTTTGAGATTTTTGTATAATTTAGTGCAGAAAAATAGCTAAGGGTATACCTATATTTTTCAGGCCCTGAAAACTTCTTAAAATACATATTAATAAACTTTTCCTGAAAATGGTTATTCAGCAGTATTAAGGACTACTTTGGAAACATTTAAAAGCTATGATATTTTAAAAGTTTTGAAATTCTAAATGTAGAAGAGTTACTTTGCTGTAGGATTTCTCTTCCTCCAAGTTCTTTGTGGATGATGCATAATAATTCATATGACAATCCACACTGGGCCTATGAGCAAGCACAGATGCACAAGACAATGCACACCACAGAGGAATATCTTCTACCAAGACTCAACGACAGCCTGCCAACAAAGCATCTGCTGCTTGGCTTGCAGAGACCTGATTTTGTGAGACTTCTACAAAAGGAGACACTTGCAAGTTCCTTTTTCTTCTTCAGGATATCTTTATGCTATATTTGTTGACATCTGGGTCTATAATCAGAGATCATAGACACATTGTCATTTTGAAGGAGATCAGTTCCCTATGGCATCTATTTGCTCTCCTTGTATAGACAGACAGCTTGATGACTCAAATTGAGATGAAAATATGAAAACCATCAGGTTTATGACAATGAGACTATGACAAAGAAACTGCTGTCATTATGGCAAGAACACCAGAGGTTAACACACAAGTCCTGGAAGGGTGAATCAAGGGACTTTTAAAGAAGAGTTTCACTGAATTGCCACCACACAAAATGTCATACAGTTGATAAGGCCTACGCCATGTTTTGAGACACAGTCATCTCCTACTTTGATGCACATGTAACAATTCACACTTCCAGAAATGTTTGTCACAGGCCACATTCTACAGTATATTCCCAATAGAGAACACCACTGAATTGGTCTCTTCGGGTTCCTATACAGATATGAAGACAGGCTCCTTTACTGTAAACCAAATAGAGCTTCAGGAATTCCTTCCGTTCTTCTGTGCTACGTGCAGGTAATAAACTATAAAGATATTGTCACAAGATCCTTTCTCTTTCTTCAGTAACCAAGATAAAAAATGGTGCCAGACTCAGAAATTTCAGTTAAAATTTTAATATACAGGTATGTGGTGTGTTGACCTTGGATGGCTGCCTGGCTTCTTTACCTCCTCTTCCTGAGTGGAGCCAGGGGACACGGAATGGGGCATGTGGTCAATTCATAACATTTTGTCTGTACCCCTCCCCCCTCCTCACCCTCTTCCCCTGCTCTAGTGTAGGTCCCACCTGTGGGAGACAATCCTTCATGAACTGCTCCAACGTGGGTTCTTCCCACGGGCTGCAGTTCTTCACAACCTGCTCCAGCATGGGTCCTTTCCACACGATACAGTCCTTCAGGAAAAGACTGCTCCAGCTTAACTCCCCCACAGGGCCACAGATTTTGCCAGAAAAACTGCTCCAGCATGGGCTCCTCTTCAAGGGACCAGCTTCTGCCAGGAGCCTGCTCCAGCACAGACTCTCCATAGGGTCACAGTGTCCTTCAGGGCACATTTACCTGCTCTGGCATGAGGTCCTCCGGTGGCCGCAGGGTGAATATCTGCTCCACCATGGACCTCTACCGGCTGCAGGGCGACGGCTTACCTCACCATGGTCTTCACCACCAGCTACAGGGGAATCTCTGCTCCAGTGCCTGAAGCATCTCTCCCCCCTCCCTATTCACTGATCTTGGTGTCTGCCAGGCTGTCACATGTTCTTGCTCCTCTGTCCTGGCTGCTGTTGCACATCACTTTTTACCCCTTCTTAAATATGTTATGACAGAGATGCTACCACTATAGCTGATGGGCTCAGCTTTGACCAGCGGTGGGTCTACCTTGGACCTGGCTGGAACTGCCTTTGTTCAACATGGGAGAAGCTTCTGGCATCTTCTGACAGAAGCCACCCCAGTAGCCCCCTTGCTACCTTGCCACTTAAACCCAATACACATCAGTAAGCCACAACCATTTCTAAGTTAAAAGTAAGCAAAACAGGTTTTCTGCCAAGAACTCAACACAGATAATGAGGCTACTCTTAGATTCCCATCCATTCACTTTTCTTAGATCTGGATAGTGGCATCTCTGCACACACTTTGGTTGTTTTTCCTATTTGCTCACTGTTCCTTTTCTAACTAAAGGCAAAATCTGTACTCAGATCTACTTGTTCATGGAACAACCTAGAGCTAATGAAACATCACTAGTCTGAGATGTTGATTTGCCTACTTGGCTTAAAAAACTGTTGGGGGAACAGTATGCCTGATCACATTCATGATCCTGACACCTTCTCTGGAAAGGGTATTCTGAAACTCCTCTAGCCGTTGGCCTCATGAGCAGCTTCTACCTATCTTGTACTTGGAAGGGTTCAAGGTTTACTGCCTTTTTCAGCACCATTTGGCCTGATAATGACTCTTTCCAAATGTCCCACGGTTGTTTGTTGTTCAAAACAATGTAGTTATGGGAGAGCTACAGTTACTTGGTTCTGAATTGTGTCCCTCCAGATTGAGGGGGTGGTAATGGGGGGAAATTCAATCTAAGTAATGGTAGGGCAGCAAACTCCAGTCATGCAGTGTGTCTCCTGCCCTCACTCTCACACAACTGGATTCTGTTTCCACAG
Source organism: Chroicocephalus ridibundus (assembly GCF_963924245.1). NCBI lineage: Eukaryota > Metazoa > Chordata > Aves > Charadriiformes > Laridae > Chroicocephalus > Chroicocephalus ridibundus. The sequence goes on along the minus strand of NC_086284.1, from coordinate 90,511,646 downwards.
CGCTCAGTGAGAACATAAAAAGTGTTTGTTCAGGAGTTTTATTGTTGTTTTGGGGGTGAGCTTTTTTTTTCCCTGGTGGTGAGGGGAAATGTTTGTCAGTGACAGTAGTAACCTGGGGCTGAGCTCCACTCCACTGGTATGTCACGAATTCTTTCACCTGAACAGCGTCAGGTACTCACAGAGTAGTATAAGGCTTTAAAGATTTGGCCAAATATTAGTATCAGTTAATATTTAGAGTGCTCCATAAAGTTTGAGACGCATCTTGTGTAACAAGCAGAGCTACACCGAAGAGCAGAGAACACAGAAATCTATATGTGCTTGATGGAAAGCCTGTCCTGTTTAAGTCATTGACAAAAGTCTAATTGTTTCCCACGGGGCCAAGTATTCACCCTAAGGTTTCTCCTTTGAAGAGAATTTAATGAAGAAAATATCAGTTCAGGGACAGTCAGAACAGTATTGTGGCTTTAACATCAAAATTCATTCAGCTTCATTCTTGCTGTCTCCCAAGTTGGGTTCATTCTCTCACACTTTCTTTCTCTCCTTCAGGGAACATTGACAGCTTTCTTGCCTGTTCTCCATTGGGAACAGGAAGAATAAACTATTCCTTCTTTCTTGCTTTATTCTTCGTTATACCTCCCTCTATTGTTCTCTGAGGAGTTTTAAGCTGTTTAATTTCTGTATGCCCAGGTGCACTGAGCAAATGGTATACCTTCCAACAGTGTTTCATCCATCTACATCTCTCTCATTAAACGTCATCCTTCTGATTAGCTAGATTCATTAAGTTTGGTTCTCACCCATGTGGAAAAGTTTGTCATTTGTGTTCTGTATTTTATATAGGCTAGTAACATTTTCCCAGAGTATATTCCTGGAATCCATTGCTTTTGTTTTCCTTTGTAATCTACAAAGTTAATTGGATTTCATCAGCAGTTTTTCTTCTATCATAAAACTGTTTAACACTTCCCAACCCATTCCAGGCATGTGATTATCTCAGCAGCATAAGCTCACATAAGGTTGCTTTACGTTGCATTTCAGTTATGTGAGAGGGTGGTCAAAAAGGTATTACATGCATTGTTCTGTCATGAGAGACACAATTCCCCTCAGGACAGGGTGGCACTGCATTGAAAAGTGTACTCTCTTGCAAAGCTGCATCAGAAGACCTGACAAAAATTTGTCAGAACAGAAAAATGGACAGCCCTAAATATACAATTTCTGTCGAAGGACAGCATCTGTGTTAGACAAATTATTACTATTGTAAATAAGTTCTTTCTCTGAAATCTTTAGAATATTTTAATGATATATTCATGCATTATATTTTCAGATATTTCCACAACGTTAGATTAACTCCAGGGTTTTTTCCATCCCCTCTCCATATGCACCAATATAGCGTATAGTGTATAGTTTATAATCTACAAATCTAGCATTTATAATGCTACGTTTCAATCTTGTTTTAAACTATTGCGAATTGTGGCTATTCTTGTCAGCTTCTGAATTTGCCTCAGTTAACATCCTAGATAATTTCAACAACAGACAAGGTCTTAAAAGGGAAACATTCTATCTACAGTTTTCAAAGAAAATAAATGAGGAAAGCAGGAAGGTGAGGAAAGTTTTAGTGATCTTTGTGTGTTGGTCAAAGAATATAAAAGGCGTTTTCCAACACAAATCTGAAAAAAAGACCCTGAGATATAACCCTGGGAAAAAGATTGATGACTTGACATCATGCACACATCTGAAGTGCAATCTGAAATGCATGTGGTTTAGGGGATTTTTTGGAGAAGTTGATTTAAGCTTGTTAAGTGAATAGAATTTGACTTAAACTCTCCTCAGCTGGAGATAAACTCCAAGCATACCTCGTCCTGTTCTAAAGAAAGATGGGCTACAAGCTTGCATCTAGTCTCACAAGGTGTTTAATTAACCTTGCTGATGAAAACATGAAACTGATTAACAACTTTGTGTTCAAAACATGCCACTAAACATGGTCCTGTAAGAGCTTGCAGTATGAAAGTTCTGTCGTTCACCTGCTCTGAACTCAGAGCAAATGAGGCAAAGTCTGTATCAGTAAAGGGACTCTGCCTTCATTAATCACCGCTGTGCAATACCTGCTTTTCAGTGGCAACATCTGTGTACCAGTCAACACAGAATCTAGTGGTACTATATTAATTAACAGAAAACTACTAAAACATGCAGTAGTTGTGGATACTGAACTAGTTTCATTATTGTTGAAAAATGCACTGGTATATGAAAAAAAGCCAAAGAGGCTTGGGCTCCAGCTCTTTCTACTAGAGAATGACTCCAATCTTTAACTTTGTGATAGGAAATTCTGTTTCCCACATGACATAATATCAGCAATATTGGCAGCAGACACCAGAAGACAGTACTGTCTCAAAAGCTACATGGGAAGCTGTCTCTTTCAAAAATATCCCTCATTTCTAGGCATGGATACATGGAAATCCCTGAGACCAACATTTAGCTTTTCTTGCTAATGCCTGGATTCAGCTACAAACTGGGCACATATAGTTTAGGTGTCTAAATCTAGGTGCGTATGTGTGCACTGAGTAACTTAGCTGCTTTAATGACCAACAGAGATCTAGGACTGGAGTCAATTGCCTGCGCAGAAGCACCTGGTGCCACCGAGCCACCTTGCCTCCCCAGCACACCCACCAGAAGAGCAGTGGTCCCCAGGAGGCCCTGTGTCATCTGCACTAGTCTCATAAGGATGTCTTTGATGTCACCAGTTACTCAAATGTGGGCAATTGAATCCCTGTTCAGTACAGGAAAAGGACTTGAAAAAGCTTTCCAGCTTACTAGATATAGCTGTTAACTGCATAGTTCTCTACGTCCTACATAGAATAGGGGCTTAACTCAGGGGCTTAGCTGCCCAAGCGCATGCTTCTAGAGCCATTTCAAGTATCCTGGGGTATCTGACACATTGATATGAGTCTAATAGATATGACACAAAACCTATAGAAAATCTTTTCTTTCTAAACTACTAGTTGGAAGCCAGGCTAGACCCTGCTGGGAACCTTATGTGTGGGACTGAATGGGGTCCCCAGTGTTTTTATTTCATTCTGCTGATTTTGTTGGGGCAACTTCTGATAGCATGGAAAGCATGAGAAGAAGAAAATGATGTACCGACTGGATTAATCAGACACTGGGATCCACTTCATGACTGTATTATCTCATTCCCATTGAAATCAAGGTTTCCCTTGACCAGTGCAGTACTGCTATAATCCAGCTTTTAATCAGTTCTCATTTGTGATAAAACTGATACCAGTGAAGAATATCAGGTTCGCAATGTTGTAAGCAAGAGAAAATTCAGCAGCCCTTGTAACATCTATAATGAAAGAAACCCAGTTAAATGATTTAGATAGCTCAAGCAGGAATATTGGTTTTACCAAACTGAATTTAATCCAGTGTTTACCTGCGTGAATTGAGAAGTTATGAATCGTTGCTTTGGCAACCATCCCAGATAGCAACAGGTTATGAACATCAAAAGAGAATTAGATTATAAACTTTTTTTAAAAAATAAATGTTTTCCTTATGTGTAGAAAATTCCAGTTAGCACAGTCCAAAATATTTTGTATTTCATATGATTCAACCAACATTACAGTAAGTTAACAACCTTTGTACCATACATAACCTTCCTTACTAGTGACCAATTTTGTAGGCATTTATCCAAGTGGATATTCATCCTGCAGTATAAATTGAAACAGACATCAATGAACAAACACAACTTTATTTTCTGTCAGGTTCACAGCAGCAAGCTTGACAAAAGACAACAACGCCAAAATCAGAAGCATAGTATTTGCTAATACATTCACCAGGTGTTCTGAGAGTCTATTCATACTGTCCTGAGTGAGCTGAAATCACTTAATCTTCCACTAGCAGACACAAATATGAGAAATGCCTCTGAGATTGACAAGGGGAAGAGTTAATATAAAGGTCAGATAACAAAGAGCAAGACCCCACCTTGAATACAGAGTAAAAATCAAGTTGCATCTTTCTTGACTTCAGAATGAATCCATCAAGGAAAATAATGACATAGCTCCCAAGAGCAACATGCAAATCAGGGAATTAATCTCTAGCAAAATGTTTTATGTTATGGAAACCCGCAAATAGATTTGATTCAGTGGCAGTAAATCAAACATGGTGGATAGTTCTGTTTGACTGATGAGAACACATGCCACTGGCAGCAGGGCAGTGACATATACAGGATAGCAATAAATACTTTCACTGTCAGTTCAGCAGCCATTGCTCAGTGACACTAAAAGAATGTAGAAAGCTTCAGGCAAAAATGCAATCCAGCTCACAAAATGATATTTTGCTTTTCTGCAGCTTTTTCCATGCTACTCTTTTCTGCTGATCAGGAAATTAACAGCTTATAAAGATGTATGAAGAAAAAAAATACTAAAATCTATCTACAAGACTTCTTTGCTCTTATTGCTTTGTGTTGTTAGTGACTTGCTGCAGCTAATGCATACCTCCATAATAACACTGGTATGTTATCTGCAGCTTTTCTTTTCTCGCCCTTACTCAGATCTCCAGCTCTACTGTATTCTGATCTGACTCCCACCTTCCCACTCCCTGTTAAAGCAATGGTTAAGTTAGAAAGGGGCTGCCATTAGTGATATTAACTGTCAATGGAGAAGGAGAGGCAATTGCCAGGGACATTCAGAAGAAGATGAGGTTGTTCTCAGTCACACTCTGATGTAATCTGTGTCTTTCCATATGAGGCGCCTAGGGAGACTGAGGTCAGGTTATTCCACCATACATCACAGTAATTGCTGGGCTCACCGGCACTGGCCTCTCCAAGCTGCCCAACTGCTTGAGCACATACCAGAGTTCACAGCTAACCCAACAGATACATCTGTGCCCCTACAGCTGCAAAACCAACAACAGCACAGCCTACTAGCATCTGGATGCATTGAGGAGTGCCTTGGATATACTCTGGAAAGAATAAACTTTAGACTTTGCAGATGAACTCTGCACAATCTCGCCAGTGTCTGTGAGAGGCAAAGAGGGGGAGTTACTACCAGGAGGGGGGACGAAGGAGACAGAGATGGCAAAGGGGAACACCTGGGCTGTAGAGCAGAATGTGTCAGCAGAGCCTTACAGCACATCAGGCCAACAAGAGGTCTTTTAACACAAGCAGAAAGAGATCCATGGAAGAACTTTGACAAAATAGGAGATATTAGATGAATACATATTTTAATTGCTCCATTTGAAAAAGAGAAAACAGAAAATATGAGTAATAACAAGCCTGAGCTTTTAATGAGGGTGAGAGGACTGGGGCTGGAGAAGGAGGTGGACAAGTCCAAACTCCAACACTGTCTGGGTAAACACAGGGTACAGAGCAGTGAAAAAACAGCACCAGACCTGGTAATCCGGTCATTAGCCATATGAGTCATATATTCAGTCTGCACTAGCTCCCGCTCAGTTTTCTCAACAACAGTTTTATGGGTACTGATGAGAGCCTGAGAGCTTCCAGAGACATAGTAGGAGTTGTTTCCTATGGCAGGGATCAGCCCACTTGGCTTCACAAGAGACACTAGTGTGTCTCTCCAGAGCTGATAATGCTGCCAAGTAACAGCCCAACAAAATTTCCAGGGAGGCAACCAGTTAGGATGCTTATTCGCTTAGACTTCATTTCGAAGGTCCTGTTCTTCATCTCCAGAGTAGGCTGAGGACTGACTGCAACCCCCATTCTCCATCAGGCCTGTGCTTCTCGTAATGGGAGAAGGTAGAAGAGTCAGGAATGAAGGACTGAAGATGAACGTAGGAAGAATGGGGTTCATGGAGGGAAGATGTTTTAGTTTTTGCCTTTGATTCTCACCAGCCTAATCTATTTTTAATTGACAATAAATTAAATTAATCTTTACCAAATCTAGTCTGTTTTGCCCATGACAGTAATTGGTAAGCAATCTCCCCACGAGCTTTATCTAATTTTTAATCCCTGTCCTGCTGTGGAGGGGCAGTGACAGAACATTGGTGGGCATCTGTCAGCCAGCCAAGTTTAACCCACCACAACGTGGTCAGCACTGCACTCACTCAGCTATCAACAGCAGATAATGAGAGGTAGTGCATCTCCAACCCTACTGTCTTAGAGAGAAGCACTGGCTATAAGTCAGAAAAGTTCTGGGGAAAGAAAACAGTGAGTTCTTTCCCCAGACAGGGTCAGTAGGCAAGCTGGTTGTAGTCCCCGGGACTACATCTGAAGGGGCATCTGTAATTGGGGATGTTCTGGAGCAGCTGTCTTGGATGTTCAATTACTTTCCTGGTCATGTTTATTTTAAACTTTGTTAAGCAATAAGCAGTTCAGTGCCCAAGAAATACTACTGGTTCAGAAGTGTGTTTGGATTACAGAAGTTACCATAGGACTGTAGACTTACAGTCTACAGACTACACCATGTAGACATACAAGGCAGCATATGGTTTTGCTAACAGGATGATAACTTTTACTGCATTAGTATGTTCAATTAGTACACAGCTAGATGAGGCAAGAATGATCTTTTACCATTCCGTGTTCTTACGAAACACTGGTGAAGTCAGGCTGTGTCGACACCAAATATTTTAAGATATTTACAATGTCTGACTTTGATAACAATATAGTAAGCAAACGTAATGGTATAGAAATGTAGGAACAATGTAAATATAAATGTAAGTAAAAGGAGGGGTACTCTGAGATATATGATCATATTAATGCTTATAAGGTATGTGAAAGCAGATCAAAACATTTAGCAAGTCCTGCAAGCCTTCTAGAAAGACTTTTTCTAGTAGAGGATGAAGAAAGCATATAATAGCACCTTAACCCAGGTTACCTTCAGCTCAGACCAACTGATCTAAGAACCCATCTTTAACTGTATAATCTTGTTGGGGTAAGTAGTCAACATATGCCACCAAGGATTCACTTGTTGGGATTTTTTTCATTTCTCAAGTTTACCCCATCTGTGATTTCAGTGCCTCTGCCAGGGATCTCAGATACACAGGAGTTTGCTAGTAAAAGCTGTAAGAACTTGCTGGCCATAAAGGTTTTTTTGAGAATCTTTTTTATTTTTGAGCTTTCGAGTGTGTAAACACTGCTGTAAAAGTGCCGGACACCCTGCTGCAGGCAACCCTCTCTTCACTTGGGCACCTGCAGTGGGTCCGAACCTGAGCTGGAGGTAAGCAGGGAAAATGCCTCCCTGCTGGAGTTGTTTAACAACCATCTCAGTGACCAGGTGCTTGAACTACAGCTGTGGTGTGAGCCAACGGAAGGACAGTGCCCGCTCCTTCCCACACTGCTGGAGCACAGAGAAAGAGGAGGGGTACTCTGCATGTTGGGTGAGGGCTAGTTAGAGCCATAAGTCCTCACTGCCTTGGGGAGGAAAAAATCCATTGTAGGACAGCAGTATTTTGGGACAGAGATTCAGAGTGAGAACACAAAATTAAAACCTCCTTTTTTTCCCAACGACTTTTAGCAAAGTTTCTTCTTTTGTAGAAGTGCCAAGGCAAGAGATTATTGCTGGCTGAGCCATGTACTTTTTTCAGTTGCATACAACCATACAACTTCTCTCCACCCCAGCTTTTCAGGAGACTGTTATTACAACCATGTAGCTGCCATAATGGTGATCCTTTATCTTTTCTCCCTAATAAAGGCATTCCCAGGAGCAGCTAGCAGCACTACTCACTCCAACACCCATCTGCCTCTATCCACACAAGGGCTTCAGGGCCTGGGGTAGCTAGTGGACAGCCTCGTGCATCTGTCCCTGGCAGCTTGCTAACCTTCCAGGCAATTGCAGCAACATGTTCCCTGGGGTGCATTTCAGCCTGCACCCTTGCCCCCGGCCGTAATAGAGCATGTACGGTAGCTGAGCTTGGTCTTGAGGGTGTCTCTACGAACAGCCACAACAGAAACTATGGACAGAGCCAATGAGTCTTGCAGTTGCGGATGTCTTTTGCTTGTGGGGATAAACATGTAATGATGTTATAGCTACCGTCCTCTGCCCTGCTGTGTTTTTATGGGGACATAAGGACAGCTGTACTGGGCCCGGTTAGCTCTCTAAGCCAAATAACTTGTGTCTGACAGTGATCAGTCACACCATTCTTTCATATGTCTGCCCTCCTAGAATTTCTTGTTTTGTTATGTTTTTATACACTTTTTTCCCCTTCTGTTCCCTCTCTCAAATATCCTAGTCATTTTTAAAGTTGTATTTTAATATGGTGAAGGAACAGCAGAAAATCCCCCAAAGTGATGCTTTTCACAAAATCTGGTAAAGCCAGTGAAAAATGGCATAGAAATGTCAGTAGTTAGTGTCACAAAGTGTTCCTTTGTTGCTAGATAAATGTATTTCATGCAAGCTTAAAGGCTGAGATTATATCATTTTCTACTGGTTCTCTCTGTGTGGAGACTAATGAATCTTATGGATCATTGTAAAAGTCTGACAGTCAACTTATAAAAGTTCCGCATAATGTTTAGTGAGTAACCAGGGGTCAGGTTTAACAGCTGAGAAAATACGATGATATTTTTTTATTAAATAAATGCACATTCTGTTCAGTTTGAGTCTTCTGAGGCTTCTGGAAAGATTTAATTCATGTTTGACCTGTTCAAATGTTACCAAAGGATTTGCCTGCCTTAATCTTATTTGAGAAGTGATGCTAACAATATTTCTTTAGCCTGCCTCACTGTGTAAAGATTGAAATTACATTAAATGCAAGTTTTCAGTAGATCTTGCAACATTTTAAAAAGTTTTGAATGGTAGTAAGAGTTCGTTTCTACATGCGTGTATTTCGCTGCCTTTTGGGGGTATTTGTTAACATGTTTCATTGCCAGGCATCCACTCTCTTGTGGGAAAACACCTTTGAGCTAGAAACTTGTGTTGTTGACATTTGTAATGGTTGTCCTCTTCATAACTATTAGTCTTGGCAATTGTTAGTCATGCTGATGCTTCTCAGAATTTCTCTAATTCTCATAATTCTGTTTGTTTTCTCTCTAAAATAAAAATTTCGTCTTTTTCTCTGGAATTTTTGAGAACTTTCCACTACATTCATTTCCAAAAGAATATGCATCTTCCACAAAGTGGAAACTATCATTTATGTTATAGGTTATAGGTTCAGTGAACTTGCTAATTCATCAACCTTTACAGGAGGATTACAAGAATGCCACCAGAGCGTGCAGGGATGAAACAAGGAAAGCCAAGGCCGCCTTGAATTAGACCTGGCTAGGGACATCAAGCACAACAAAAGAGCTTCTACAAGTATATTGGAAGCAAAAGGAAGACCAGAGAAGTTGTAGGCCCACTGCTGAATGAGGCAGGAGTCATGGTGACGGAGGATGTGGAGAAGGCAGAGTTACTGAATGCCTTCCTTGCTTCGGTCTTTTCTGCTCGGCCCAGCCCTCAGGAGTCCCAGGCATTGAATAAAGTAACAGGGAAAGAAGACGACTTCCCTTGGGTTGAGGAGGAGCGAGTGAGGGACCAATTAGACCATCTAGATATTCACAAGTCCATGGGCCCTGATGGGATGCACCCGAGAGTGCTGAGGGAGCTGGCAGAAGTCATTGCTGGGCCGCTCTCCATCATCTTTGAAAAGTCCTGGAGAACAGGCGAGGTGCCTGCGGACTGGAGGAAAGCCAATGTCACTCCAGTCTTCAAGAAAGGCAAGAAGGAGGAGCCGGGGAACTACAGGCCGGTCAGCCTCACCTCCATCCCTGGAAAGATGATGGAACAGCTCGTTCTGGGTGTCATCTCAAGGCACGTGGAGGAAAGGAAAGCTATCAGAAGTACTCAGCATGGATTCACCAAGGGGAAATCATGTCTGACTAACCTGATAGCCTTCTACGATGGCATGACTAGATGGATAGATGAGGGGAGGGCAGTAGATGTGGTCTACCTTGACTTAAGCAAGGCGTTTGACACGGTCTCCCACAGCATCCTCATAGGGAAGCTTAGGAAGTGTGGGTTAGATGAATGGACAGTGGGGTGGATAGAAAACTGGTTGAAAGATAGAGCTCAGAGGGTTGTGATTAGGGGCACAGAGTCTAGTTGGAGACCAGTGACGAGTGGTGTTCCCCAGGGGTCAGTACTGGGTCCAGTCCTGTTCAACATATTCATCAATGACCTGGATGAGGGGATAGAGTGCACCCTCAGCAAGTTTGCTGATGACACCAAGCTGGGTGGGGTGGCTGACACACTGGAAGGCTGTGCCGCCATACAGAGAGACCTGGACAGGTTGGAGAGCTGGGCAGAGAGAAACCTTATGAAGTTCAACAAGGGCAAGTGTAGGGTGCTGCACCTGGGGAGGAACAACCCCATGCACCAGTACAGGTTGGGTGCTGACCTGCTGGAGAGCAGCTCTGTGGAAAGAGACCTGGGAGTCCTGGTGGACAACAGGATGACCATGAGCCAGCAATGTGCCCTTGTGGCCAAGAAGGCCAATGGCATCCTGGGGTGCATCAAGAGGAGCGTGGCCAGCAGGTCGAGGGAGGTCATCCTCCCCCTCTACTCTGCCTTGGTGAGGCCGCACCTGGAGTACTGTGTCCAGTTCTGGGCTCCCCGGTTCAAGATGGACAGGGAACTGCTGGAAAGGGTGCAGCGGAGGGCTACGAGGATGATTAGGGGACTGGAACACCTCTCTTATGAGGAAAGGCTGAGGGATTTGGGTCTCTTCAGTCTGGAAAAAAGACGTCTGAGGGGTGACCTTATCAACGCTTATAAATACTTAAAGGGTGGGTGTCAGGACGATGGGGCGAGGCTCTTTTCAGTGGTGCCCGGGGACAGGACAAGAGGCAATGGGCACAAACTGGAACATAGGAAGTTCCACCTAAACATGAGGAGGAACTTCTTTACCCTGAGGGTGGCAGAGCACTGGAACAGGCTGCCCAGAGAGGTGGTGGAGTCTCCATCTCTGGAGACATTCAAAACCCACCTGGACGTGTTCCTGTGTAACCTGCTCTAGGTGACCCTGCTCTGGCAGGGGGGTTGGACTAGATGATCTCCAGAGGTCCCTTCCAACCCTATGATTCTATGACTCTATGACTCTATAACCTAGACAGTGGGTTTCTTCACCTGCAGAAGAAATACTTTTGGTATGCATATCTTTCAGACTTTTCTCAAATGTGCACATTTCTTACCTCTGAATAGCTGGAGAATACAAGAAAGTAAAGACTTTGGGCTACATTGGCAAACAGCTAAATTTTTTTCCATTGAAGATGCAGTCAACAAGGTAATGAATTTAACCATAAGAGCAAGAGACAGGAATTTCTTACTTGGCTTTTTCCAGGATCCATAGAAATAATCTGTAGACCAGTGGTTGAAAATCACTGATTTAGCTCCACAAAACAGCTTGGTGTCGAGTCTCGTCCCTAGTGTAAGACCATAGTTTGAGATACATGGGTTCCTCACACAGGGGAGAGACAGGCTTTTAAAAGGGGATCCACAAAAGTTGAATGGACCAAACCCCACAGTTCTTAAGGACTTTAGGTTACTATTTTTAGACTGCTGTACGATCCATCTTCTGCCTTCCTCATAATAAATTTTCTCAATTCATATAAAACAAAGCACACATATATATTCACTAGAGCAGAAAGAGTGTAAACGTCTAAGTACATAGAAGGTAGATAACCTGTTTACAATCAGAAGTGCAATTAACACAATACATATACATAACCATTCAAAAATCAAGGTAACCTCTCCTTCCCTGTTAGATTATATGAATAAAGCTTTTTCAAATTAAAGCAAAAACCCCATGATGACTAGACGAATAGTGAATGGGTGGAAGTACTCAAGCTGAAAACACTGAATGGCTAAGGTCATCACATGACACTCAAACATTGTCCGTTGTTCAAAACATGCAATTTGTGTGGGATTATTGCTTAACAGGTTATAGAACTCATTATGTGGTGCAGGGGTGGAAGAGAATTTTGGGACAAGGCATAAAGACTTCGGGAATTGTGTAAAGCTTCCTTTGCGATGCTTAGGGGAAGGGACAAAGGCAATGGAAGAGAAGGATTCTGGAGGAACATACATGGGAAAATAGAAGAAAAAGAGAGGGATAAATGGGGCTGGTAACATTTAAGTAGGTGATAGGTCAGTATGCTTGTCACACCAAGCCCTGCCCTTGATTACTGCAGCACATCCTATATTAAATCTCATTCAATTAACTATCTTCTGTGGGAGCTCACACCTCATTCTAAGCCTACATATGTGAACTTCCAGCAAACTTCAAGTCAGCCTCACCAAAGAGTAAGGCAACAAGGCTTGGACCCAGGAGAGCCTGAATGTCCAAAGCTAGCTACTGGTGGAAACCATGAGCCGGGGTGACCAATTACCAAACTTGAAGACAAACTAGCAGTGTAGCAGGGGGACATTATCACTTTGAAAGACACAAGGTCAGAGCCAGCAACTGAGTGAGAGGCCTGGGATCCAGGCAGGGATATTAGGTGGACTTAAAACCCACTCTGATATTTGGGAGACGCACGAAGGTGGAAGCAGATGAAAATCAAGAAAGTCAGGATGGTGTATGTTCGTATGTATATGGGGGTGTGGGGGAAGGGCAGTGCAGATGTACCAGGAATACGTGCTCAGCCTCAATGCTGGCTGGACTCTGGCACAGGAAGCCACTGTATCCATGGGGCTGGGACAGGAGAAACCTTGAGGTATGAGAGGGATGAGAGTCAGTTCTACCTGTCTGGGAAGATAACTTTCACTTTTTCCTGAAGTCCACCAGACCTAGTTTCCTCCAACAAGAACGTTTTTTCTTCATTTTTTAGGGTTTTGGTTTCCTGCTTCTTAACCACTGACTCATGATATGAAAGGCAGGATATTTCAGTCATGGATCAGCATCATATTGCTCTGACAACATAGCCCTTGGCTACTTGGAATGAGCTCAAAAATATCTGTGAAAAGGTATGCAATCAATCCCCAAGAAAATGAATTCTGAAGAAATGTTGACATAAAATCTGAATTCCACGTTCTTCAGTGACACTGTTAATTGGAACTCATTTTTCTATTGCTTGAATATTATCCAAATCTAAAAGTAGTTACCTGGCTTTGAAGCCACCTGAAGAGCATTTTTGAGTGTTTGAAGGAAGATGCATGTTGGCCTAATTATAAATAACATAAATGTGTCTCTCCTAATGCTATGTGACAGACTGACTTCCTAAATAACTATTTATTCTGAATACACTGAGATCAGGAAAGACATAAACACTTCAGGAAAGAGAAGAAGAGGGAAGAGAGAAAGTAAGTATGGGAGTGCAAAGGCCAAGCCTCAGTTCCTAGTCAGTTCCCACTGAGATTTAGAACAGAATAATTTTGGCAGGAAAGGACCTCTGAAGGTCATCTGGTCTAAACCCCTGCTCACAAAAAGGCCAGCTCCGGCAATGTCCAGTCACGCGTTTAATATCTCCAAAGATGAAGATCCCACAAACTCTCTGTGAACCTGTCCTATACTTGACCACCCTCACTGTGGATGAGGGAGACTTTTTTTTCATGGTATCTAATCAGAATTTCTAATCCTGCAAGTTGTGTCTGTTGCTTCTTGTTCTTTTCCTGTGCATCTCTGAGAAGAGGCAGGCTCCATCTTCACTATAACCATCCTTGGATGCATACCATCAGGTCTCACAGTTCTGGGTATGCTCAGTTGTTTTACGTGATCAGTGACTCATTTTTGCTCTACCATCGATAATACTTCACTTTCCCAAACTCAGCCACTAGGCACAAGGACCTGGGAGGCCAGAAAGCAAACTGTGCCAGTAAATACCAGGGCAAAAAAGGCCACAAGTAACTCAGCCTTTTCTGTGTTTTTGATCATTGGATCTACATTAGCCTTACTTTTACTGCTGATGTACTTAGAGAAATTATTCTTGTTGCCCTTCATATCCTTTGCTAGTTTAAATGACAGTTGAGCTTTAACTCTCCTAACTGCATCCCTACATGCCTGTCCAAGATCACTATATTCCTATCAGGTAGACTGTACCCCTTCCACTTTCTGAACACTTCCTTTTTATGCTTGAGCTCAGCCATGCTTGCCTTCTGCCCCAGACCTGTGACATCTTGCACATTAGGGTGAACCCTTCCTGTGCTCTGAGGAGGCAGACCTTGATCAACCAGCTGCCTTGGGTATCCTCAACCTCATGGAATCCTCCTGTGTGATCTCACCTACCAATTTCCAGTATGACTGTGCATGGACATCTAATTCTTCCTGCTTGTTCCCTAAGCTGCATGTCTTTGTGTAGAGGTGTATCAGATGGGCTCTCTGTTGTGCTGCCATCAAGCAAAATGCGAGAGCTTCCCTGTCATGATGTGCCCTGGGTGTTTCCTCACTGCTCCTTGTACTATGACTTCTCCCCAGGCTTTGGTCACCATTCCTGAAAAATCTAGCTTAAAGTCTTCCTAATTAGGTTATCAAGCCTGGTGTAAATGGTGCTAATACCTCCATTTTGGCAGATGAGGCCCCATCTTTTTTAGCAGAAAAGAAAGAAGAGGTCCTAGCTGCCAGTTGGGGTTAAACCATAACAGAGGGTGATGAAGCTTGAAATCTTTTCTCTCTGATTCAGGCTGTAGTTTGAATCAACATTCTTAAGGTCAGAAGCTGGTGGAAGCAATGCATTGATTAGAAAGTGAATAGCAAAGACAAAACAAACACAATATCTTTTTATTTTCTTCTGTAGAGGATTAGCTCCTGTCAAGTCCAAAAGCCAAGAATCTGGGTAAAATTTGAGGTTTGTGTTTGTCTTGTCATTGTATTCCCTGAAACAGTTCAGCTGAAGTCAGTAGGACAGAAGGAGAAAAAATGTGAGATTGGGCTATGCCTAGAAGTTTTGATTTCTACTTAGGAACAACTTGATTTTAAACTGGTCCCTGGAATCACTTGGAACAAGTTTGAGGCAGATTTTGGTAGGGAAAATTCTAGAGAAAAAAGCCTAAACCACTTCCAGAGAAGCACACTTACCATTAGCAAAGACAAGACATCATTAACATGTCTGTTAGCAAGAATCATAAATTTAACTCTTTTTTGAGTTTTAACGCTTAGACCAATACAATGGCATGTCTGCCTATCCCCCACTTTTCCTCATAGGTATGTAATTGAGCAAGTAGTGCTGCAAGGCCTTGCTCTGTGTGGATAAAAGATTGTTTCGTACAGTTAACGGTTGCTGAGGTGTTCTTGCTCCTCTGATTCTCTTCATTTCTATGAAAATGTTCTGTGTCGGGAGCAGACCCAGCCATGCAGGTTAAGGAAAAGGCAGACCTCCTCAGGCTTCACAGCCAATGCTGAACAGTGGTCCGTTCCTCTTCCTTTTAGGTTTTAGCAAGCCTGTAACCTTGCCTTAAAATACATCTCAAATTTGGGAAGGAATATAGCCAGTTCAGAGAGATGCTTAGGGGCCATGTGAGTTAGACACTTATAGGCAAGATGTGTGAATTGTAATGTGCGATGTAAATGGCACAAAGTGACTCAGAATGCTTGATGACATTGATTATAATGACTCAAGAATCGGACAATTTCGGGTTTAAAATGTATTCCTGCTAAAGAAGGAAGCTTTCTTTAGAAACAGCAATTCAAGAGAATCCTCTTAAATTTGGAGACAACTACTGATTGTTCAGTAAGGGACAAAATATACAGAGAGGGGAGAGGTTCCAGAACTACATATTGTGCTAATAAGGATGCTATCCAGACAGCTAAGAAGTTTACATATACACTATACAGATGCTAAAAAATGTAGCATTAAAACAGAGACTGTGAATTTTGTCATAAAGAAAATTTTGCTCTGGCAATTTCTTTTACTATTATTGAAACAATTACTTAAGTGGCATACAGTTGTAAATGGTACATGTCTTATGTTGCTGGTGTATATTAACATCTATATCACTGTAATAGCATAGCCGTAGTAACAAACTTTCAGTATTATCAATCTGACTTCAATAGAAGCAGCATAAATACTGTAGATGATGACAAGTGTACGGTGATGAAGTTAGCATAAGGAATTAAGACTTCCAGGATATATCATAGACTGTTGGGATGTATCTTTTTGCCATTATTATTTCTCATGGAAGGTGAAGTGCATTGCTTTCATGGCACCATTTCCCTCTTGCTCCCTTTTGAGACTGAGAGGCTGTGCCTGTATGTCACTGTGTTGGTCCTGAGCAGTAACGCCATGGTGAAGGATCTCACTGCGTCATCACCACTTACTGAGCAGTGATTTGGTTGACAGAATAGTTCTGGTGCATGTAAAACTGTTTCTTTTTGGAAGCAATTAAGCAGGGTGATCTGTTTCAGAATACACCAAGTCTAATCAAAATCCTGAAAGGGCACACAAACAGCTTATCCAATGACTGATTTTCTTCAACAGCTTTAAGTGTATGCATGGTAGGGAAATTTGGATGAAGGAATCAATATCTTGTTCAAAGTAAACTAAATCTAGTTTGAAGTAAAACACCTGAACCACATACAGTGGAAATATAGGGAAATCAGTAACAATTTTTTGTATTTACTGACCTACTGACCTTTTTTTCTGCACCAAATACTTGCTAGGGTAGACATAGCCTAACAAGCTTCTTTTTCAAGGGAAGAACAGCCCCAGCTCTCTCAGCCTCTCTTCATAAGTCAGATAAATGCTCCAGTCCCTTAATCACCCTCATGGTCCTTCACTAGACTCACTCATTTCTACTGGCAAGCCCAGCACTGGACCCAGCACTCTAGATGTGTCTCAGCAGGAGTAAATAAAGAGGAAGGCACACTTCCTTCAACCTGCTGGCAACTCTCTGTCTAATACATTTCACAGAATGACAGAATGGTAGGGGTTGGAAGGGACCTCTGGAGATCATCTACTCCAACCCCCCTGCCAGAGCAGGGTCACCTAGAGCAGGCTGCACAGGAACACATCCAGGCAGGTTTTGAATATCTCCAGAGAAGGAGACTCCACCACTTCTCTGGGCAGCCTGTTCCAGTGCTCTGTTACCCTCAAAGAAGTTTTTCCTCATGTTGAGATGGAATTTCTTGTGTTCTAGCTTGTGTCTGTTGTCCCTTGTCTTGTCACTGGGCACCACTGAGAAGAGTTTGACCCCATCCTCTTGACACCCACCCTTTAGATATTTATAAACATCGATGAGATCCCCTCTCGCTCTTCTCTTCTCCAGGCTAAATAGACCCAGGTCTCTCAGCCTTTTCTCATAAGAGAGGGTGCTGTTGGCTGCGTTTGCTGCAAGGGCACATTGCTGGCTCATGTTCAACATGGTATCCACCAGTACCTCCAAGTCATTTTCTACAAAGCTGCTTTACAGATGGACAGCCTCCAGGCTGTACTAGTGCCTGGGGTTATTCCAGCCCAGGGGAAGAACTTGGCATTTCCCTTTGGTGAACTTCATGAGGTTTCTGTTGTCCCATATCCCCAGCCTGTCAAGGTCGCTTTCAAGGCCTCATCTACTATTTCATCTTTTCAGAGCTGGGCCTTCTATAAAAATAAGTTACCTCATAATTCCTTTTTTCATAAGCCTCTCTCTTGCCTGACTCCACATTTACCTTTTCTCTAAATCTACCATTCCTTATTAAAGTCTTTGTAATATATTTTATTCTCATTTTAGGGCACCCAATACACCTATGACATTATATGCTATCTGTGCATTTGAAATTTATTTAGACATAGGTCTACACAAATCACATCAGGTTGACCCAGTGGTTTTGGCTCTGAGAACAGATTAGTCAGAAGAGTAAATAAGACTGACAGAAAAATAAAGTCAACTCTACAAGAATTTCATAGCCTTGTCTCCAAAGAAACTATTTAAAAATACAAACCCAGAGACGGCTTTCCTATATTTCTTGATCTGGGAATCAGCAGTTACCTGTCATTAACTGTACCTGGCCAGAGCTAAATATTATCATCTTTGTACTTCATAGTAATGACATTTTAGAGAAAGTGCAAGTGGTGGGAGGCAGAAAAGGAAGGCAGAGATTAAGGGGAGGAAGACAGGTGGATAAAGACAGGAACCATTAACTTCCAAGATTTGTAAATTTCCTGTTAGATCTATAATGGAAGAAGTAGTGCCGCTGAGGAAAGCCAGTAGGCAAAGCAAAAAGGCAAAATGAGTATTTTGTTGCCTGCAGAATTCAATCAGTACCTACACAACCACCTGACACTCTCCCTTCCTTCAGGGGATCTGATCTAGATTTCCCATGTCCACAAATGTCATCCCTGTCTCATCGCTCAAGCAGGATGTCTAATCAAAATTTCTTTTCAAGAGTTGAAAGTTTCAAGAGTTGAATTCTGGTATCATATTCTTTGTTCTCCAGTAAAGCCAACTCGCAAGTCAGCCTGATCTTGTCCAAACATTGAACAAGGGGCAGCTTCTAGGCCAAATAAACTTACAAGTGACATACAAGAGAGACAAAGCAAATACAATTCCCCACAAACCCCCAGATAACTGCACGTTATGACAAAAGAACATTGAAATAGAGATTTAAGACACAGAATTTTAAACATATTTAGCATATTTAGATAAAATCCAACTTGTTATGACAGAGATATAAGACCATCTTTAGAAACAATTCAGGCAGATATATATTTTGATATTTCAAAAATTATTTACGTTAGGGAAATATCTGTTGATATTTCCAAAAACACTTGGTCAGTGAGCTCTTATTGAAAGCAAATACCTAAATATGTGACTATACGGTCCAAGAAAGTTATAGTGCAGTTTTTCACATGTAACTCTAAATAGCTGCCACGTCAGCCATGATATGCAGGAGCCCTTGTAGGTACCTTTAACTTGCAGTAACCAAACAGAAATCATGGTTTTCTACTGGGAATTATCAAATATTATGATGAGTCACAAATATTTTTCAGCTCTGCAATTTGTTTTCCTCTCTTTTTCACTAAATTTGTCGCCTGTACAAAGGTCCATATTTTACCAGGGAAAGGTTACTCAGCTGGAAATATGGAATTAAAATGACTGAAGTACAAACTTTCAGAAAAATGGACAGATTTTTTTCTGTGGGAAGAAAATAGCAGGTTAGTGTTAAAGACGTACAGGATTGTTGTAGAGAGCATTCAAGATACTGATGGAGGGGAGGTGCAGTGGATGTCCAGAAATGCCATGGACAGATTGTAGCCTGCAGCACACAAAGCACTGCAAGTGACTGAAAATGGCAAAAGGATAGGATTTTCAGAAATGCTTTTTGAGTGCTGAGAAGCATAAATATTGCCAAGCAGAAAATCTCAAAGTAGGCTAAGAGAAATAACCAAGTGGATGAAAATAGACCAAAAGGGAAGATCAGACAAGTTTTAGGGAGTTTTGCTGAGACCGTAGCTGAGCAGCAGGAAGGAAACTGTTTAGAAAATGCTATTTATGTAAGATGAGATCCCATGTACATTTAATGCTTGAACATTTGAAGGACCCATTTGATGAAGCTTGCCTGATTGTTAAGTAGTTTTGTGCAGCTCTTGTTTTTAAATGAGCTTATTGTTCTAGAGCTTTCTCTGGGACTCATCAATATCATGCCTTGGCACCTTCCCTGCTGACACCCTGCCAGTGACCAGTATCATCAGCATAGACAGCCTGATGACACCCTGCCCCCTGAATGACATCATCAGTGTTGGCAGGAGGGGACACACTTTATTCACATAAGGTGTGATTCTCTCAAATCACACCATCATTGTTGGAGCTACGGCATGGCACGATAGGCTGTTGTGGCCAGATGACCCGGACACCAAGTGTTCCTAGCAGTACACCAGAGCCACGGCATCACTTACGATCCTGTGTTTACTACCAGGGATTTGAGTGAGATGCTCTATGGGAGTGTTGCTGTTTATCTTTCCTACAGCCTCAATAACGCTTTATTTTATAACATGTTGTCGGACTCCATTACTGTTTGGACCAGTATACTCATTCTTGTGTATGCTGCTGCTTCTACACTTGTAGTAACAAATCTGATTTATTTCTGCTGTTGATCTTGTCCCTTTTGAAATACTTAATTACATTCACCAAAATCTCGGACTCTGCCTTGAAATGCCTACATGTAGAAAAAAAACATTTTTCCCAGATCACAAGTGGATCCCTCAATTGGAAGATCATCTGTATCAAAGTGGATACATATAAAGCAATTCTAATGGTAGGTTTCACTTCTGTAGCAGCGATGTCCTATTTTTTAAAAGAAGTTGAGTGGAAAAACCCACAGCAGGCATGAAATGGCTTTGATTATTCAAGACAAGCTGATGGGAAGTAAAGACTGAGCAAAGTAGCTGAGCATCATTACAGCAGATTAAATTCAGCATAGACAGCACAGGCTAATGCAGGCATAAAGAAGAAACTGTTACACTCAGCATGAAGGTCTAAGTATCAGGCCAGCTCAGACCTGGTCAAAAAAGCAAGTTAAGGTGCTAGGCACAAAGTAATGTGCAAGTTAATGTGCCATGTTCTTGCCCTAAGAAAGGTATATAAAAGGATAACCTCGTTTTTTTAATGCCATTTTATAGCCGAATGGCAATTTATATATGCATATGACCAGTTCAAAATTCCATCTAAGGAGCTTCATATCGTATGTGTGTGTACATGTATTCTTTAAAAAAGTTCTTCAAGCTTAAATGCAAATTCATGTTAGCTTTAGAGTTATGTCTGATTTGGACTGCCAGAATATGCTAGCAATGCCATAACAACCTTTCCATGTTGTGTAAAAATCCAAGATAGCTCATTTTTGACTCTCCTGCTTTTTCTTTACTTGGTTTGGCTGATAGTCTAGTGTTTTGCCACTTGAGAATGCTTAGGTACCCACCTCATCATTCTTCATTACTGTCCGTGTTTGCTTAAGATCCGTACAGGAGTTTTCTACCGAACCAAGAATATCACATTTTCTTCAGAGCAAGAAACAGTACATCTTTCTTTTGCCAAGCTTAAGGCAACATAATAAGACCATTAAAAGGGGAATAAGTAAATGCCCATTTTCTTCATAATATAAAGACCGTGGAAACATAATATTGTGAAGTACCCTCATTTCATCTCTCTTCTCATGTGGTTTAACTTTTGTATCTTTTGGTACAGTAGACCTGTTGTAGGCAGTATTCGGTCTGAAAAATCAACAGGGATTATCCAGGCACTCCAGTCACTTTTATTTTCCAGAAACTGCCTCTTTGCCATTAGCTGTCTTACTACCACTGCTTGATGAAGGCAATTAAAATAGTTAAGTTTATGATTCCTAGCAATGTCAGGGGTTTGGGATGTGAATAAATTGCAAAACAAAAATATTGAATTCTTCAATCAGGTGGTACATTTCACAAATTACTGGGGCTCTACAGGGAGCCACAGCATTTATGCTCCATCAGTATGTCTTGTTTACAGATGCTTATGTCTGCATTTAATATGCAGGTTTAAAAGACAAATACTGTTTACAGTTCTTGTTGCTCTTTGAAGCAGGTTAGTTTTTACTACTAAGAATAATGCTGGCTAAAAATCTTACTGGATCTTATTTTGTTCTCCTTTGCTTTCGGCAAAAGGAAATGCTGAAGACTTTGTGTTATTTGGTAGTTTTACAATCTCATTTAATTTTTGACTGAAAACCTGAACACCAATTGCACTTTTAAATTTTTGGTTTATCTTATTTATTTTATTTTATTTTATTTTATTTTATTTTATTTTATTTTATTTTATTTTATTTTATTTTATTTTATTTTATTTTATTTTATTTTATTTTATTTTATTTTATTTTATTTTCCGTTTATTTCATTTTATTTTATTTTCATTTTATTTCATTTTATTATATTTTGGTTTGGTTTGGTTTGGTTTTGCTACATGGGCTGGATTCCTGTATTTCTTAGTTAACATTCCCTTGGTGGAAACTATTTGGACCATATTTCTAGGGTTTAGTTATCTGGAGTGGAAGTTAAAAAGCACTGTTCTATCCCAGTGAGACAGCAGGGAACCCATCAATATTTTTTGTGCTGAATGATTTTCAGGGCTGATCCAGTCCTCCTTCACATGGGTGTAGATCAAAAGGAGCTCCACTGATATGAGTAGACTTATATTCCAGAATGTAGATTTGGATCACGTGGCATTTTGTAGTTAGCTTGATGGCTGTTATGAAGTGCAATGAAATAGCCCATCATGTACAGAAGCCAGCACTGTTTCATATGGCAGGTCTTGATCTGTCCAGGTGCCCGACAAGCCTTATTCCATGGAAAAGACGCCCAAGGGCTCAAATTTTGCCTCTAGTCTTGAGGCACCTATTTACAGCTCAGATCCTTATTCCATTGCAGTATGAAAGGGAAAAATCCTACTGACTTCAAAGGGATCATGACTAGACGTTGGGATAAAGCCAAACTCAATAAGCAATGTATATTCCTAGAGTGACTCAACTGCATATGTCTTACTGGAGATTTTTCAATCCTAAAACTTTTCAAAATCAGACCGAAGTTGCATTTTTAAGAGAATCTAAATCCCATATTCTCTATAAGACCCGAAATCCCACATCTCCCGGACAGCGTAACTGTCTACACAAAAAGCTACACACGCAACTCAGGTCTCCATCAGGCCCTGAAGACACCTCTCCACCTCTCAGCCAGACTTGCAGGGCAAGTAGCTTGCCTGGGGCAGTAGATCAGAGCTTCCAGATCAGACACCTGAATAAATATGGACATACCCAGCAAGAACAGGCAGTGAGTATGGAGAGTATGACATTTCCAGTTCATCACTGAATAATGGGATATGAACCTTTGCTTCAGCTGATACTGCCGCACTTGCAGGTCTCCCCTTTTCCTTTCCCTGCTTGAGAGTGATTACAGTCACTCCTACAGCCTATTGTGAAAAGTTCAAAGCCGGACTCAATCTCTGGTCATCACCTTATCACTTCAGAAATAGGCGCAAAAATGGGGTGAGAAAGAGACAAAGAAAATGAGC
Source organism: Chroicocephalus ridibundus (assembly GCF_963924245.1). Taxonomy (NCBI): domain Eukaryota; kingdom Metazoa; phylum Chordata; class Aves; order Charadriiformes; family Laridae; genus Chroicocephalus; species Chroicocephalus ridibundus. Next base: position 90,488,790 of record NC_086284.1, on the reverse strand, counting down.
AAACAGCTTTGTAAACTGCAAAAGTAAGATACTTGGTAAAAGCTAGAGAAGCAGAAGGTGACAAATGATATGAGAATAAATCAAAGAAATTTAGTTCAATCATAAAAGCGATAGAATTCAGGGTGTCAGACCTTCGAAGACAGGTTTTGCCAGACTAACCTGACAACTTGTCTGGGAAGATAACTGATTTTTCTAGAGCAGGGAAATGCAATAGATCTCATCTAATCTAATGCAAAACTTCTGACATGGGGATATACAGGAAATAGTTCAACTGGAGAAGGTGGAAATGAATATAGGATTTATAACAAGTATATAAAATTGCCTGATGAGGAGGCAATAATGGTTATGCTGAAAGCAAACTACTGGTGTTGGATAAAAGTTCACAATCCTGAAGAATCTGCCCTTAAAATTACTTATATTTTTGTTAGATACCTCAGCGCAACAAAGCAGGAGTGTACTAAGAAAGTTGGATGTGAACATAAAGTTAAGCAATTTTTGTCTGTGCAGAAGAGGATAAGGGTATCATATTGTGAGATGTGGATTTACTTTAAATTTGGATGATCTGGAATAATAGAAGTAGGCTGAAATTCACTTCAGGAATAATGAAAATAATATCTGCTACAAGCAGAAAACTCAGGAGCTGGAAATGATAACGGAGAAGAAATTACTGTGTGTACGATTTGTGTCACTTACAGTCCTAATTCATGAATCCTAATTGGAACAAATGTATGGAGAAAGGCACTCTGTTCTCCTGACCATGCCAGTCTTTATCACATGAAAGGAGAATAAACTAGACTGACTTGCTGGCAAAACGGAGAGGCTATAACTGTTCTTTGTGAACATTTGGATAGTAGGGTACCTATCTGGAAAAGCATACTTCTGAATGATTGTGAAAAGTCTGAATAGCTAAATCCTTGAATGGATCTTAAACATCTCTTGCCTTCTATATTCAATTGCTTCTTTTGCACAGACCACACCTGGCTTCAAAAGTCACAGACCTTGCCGTCTGCCAAACAAAGCAGCATTTGCTTACAGTCCAAAGGAAAGCTGTGCCTAGTTAATACTATGGGTCCCACAGCAGTGTGAACTTAGGTACATTCTTGTTCAGCAAATTACAGCACCTGAACATTTTCATCTTCATTTCGGCCTCTCATCACGTTAAGAAATCTGTCTGAGCTAATGTTGAGCTGTCAGTTTACTATATACCAAATAGACCCCATCTGCACCTTCACAGGCTGTGACTAGTAGTTACCCTTGGAGATGGAGAAATTCTGCTCCTACAGTGGTGTTTTCAGCCTTAGCACCTTGTTTTGGTGCTACACCTGCCAAATCTTGTTTTGAACAAGAAAGTATCATCAGAAATTTAGGAGCATTGCTGTCTGACTCTGCCAACTGTAACAAGTGTTCCTTGCAGCAAGACGCAGAGCCCAGAAAAGGCACAATCTTTTTAAAGACTATTTTAGGAAATATGACACAGTAGTGGGGGAGAAGTAAGAACAAAAAAGTCATTCAACAGCTGACTAGGGTTGAAAAAAATTCCTTTTGATTTTACGAATGTTGTGTATCTTTCTCTTTCATTTTGGTCTTCTCCCTTGAGAAGTCAACAGTGTAAAGAACCAGTATTGGAGAGGAAGAAACCTTATTTTCTCTACCCAGATATCACACCCTGATACTTCTTAGTTTCCAGATTTGCCTTTATAGGAAAGGTTTGATTTGGGCCAAGTAAACAGCAGTGCATAAACAAGAACAGAGATGAATATCAAACTGATGATGAAGAGTTCCTCTTAAAATATTTAATATACTGCACTTTTTGTGATTTGGGTTCAAGTTTGGGTTTTAGCAGAAAGTCATTCCTTTGTGCCCAGTGAATTTAAATATCCAAATGTAAGCTTTTTTTTCTCTGTCATTTTTCATAAGCTTACTGTCCAGCTATAAATTACCCATTGTTTTTAATTCATTAGAGTAACTTGAAACTCCTGGTGCTTAAGGATTTAATTTTTAATTTATGTAATTTACTTGAGAAAATATGTTCCCTTAGGATTCTTCAGTTTACTTGCAGTTTTCTTTTATAAGTGTACATTTCATTGATGTGCTCATACATGCGTATCACACTGCATATGAACAGGTCATTTACTCCAAAAATGTATGTAACATCAAATATCTCCTGGCATAAATATTCATTTAAGTAAGTTCCTCTAAAACACAAGCCTTTGAAAAAGTTAAACCTTTCATTATGCCCTTGAGTAAATTCCTAGTTCTGTCAAATGTTTACATAAAGGTTGAATCGAGCACAGTCAAGGGCTTTAAGATTATAAAAATTTGCAGCAACCACCTGGTGCTGAAATTGGGAACATTATTTCCATTATATTATAATTTCATCAGTGACAGTCTTTTAGGTATTTAACACCGATACAGCTTTTCACAGGCTGAAGTGAGCATCTTGAAATTTTTCCAGAAAACAATATGAAAGTCATTTGTCTGGGAAAGAACTGAGATAATATTTTATATCTAATATGATTAAGTAAATAAGCAGCTGTGCTTTCTGTGAGTTGTAACATCTTCTTGGGCTTCAGGGTTAGCCCAGTGTAGAGCAGATGGCTGTACTGATCTGATAATTGCAATGGTAAAATAATTTTTTGAGAGGGCTGTTAACAAGTAGCTAGCCTGATGCAAATGTAAGATGGCATTCTTGGATGATTGTGCCATCTGAGATCCTCAAGTCATTAAAGGATCCAAGAACAATTAAAACCGCAGGGTTTTGGAATGAGAAATAGAAAAACTGTCTTGCTACTGGGCAGAAAATAGTCTTGCCAGAACCTTAGTCTCTTTCCTTCACCTCACTGCTGAAGGTTCACTTTGTATTCCAACTCTCTTACCCATTCATATCCTAGTTTCTAAGGAACAGTGTAATAACAGAGGCATTGCATTTCGTTTCCATAAAGTCATCCCTGTCATCCCTGCACTGCTTTACTGAAGTGACACCCTTCTCTATCAGTTTCAGGGGAAAAGTATGCTTGCTTGAAAACAGCTAGACAGCCACCCCAATAAAAAATAACAACAGGCTCTCTACAAAATGGCCAAAGTTAAGTAAGCTGAAATTTCTTCAGTAGGAACTGAAAAGAACATAATCCAAATGTTGTGTCTTTCAAGGAAAACTTTAATAAATTTTTTTTAGTAGAGTTTAAAGAGGGGAGTCTCACTGGCCAGTCTCACTGGCTTTGGGACTGGGCTTTTTTGCAGCTTTCCTGTTTCTGATGAGTGTGAAAGGATGGGAGCTCTGTACACAGGGACTGGAATCCCCGTGGAGGACAGTCAATGTGTTAACGTAAAGAGTGTCTCAGACTGTATGAGGCTCAAAGACGCTTCTAACACTACCGGTCCTTGGGCTTCTTTGCTTCAATCTTGTCATTCAACACAGCAGAAACAAGTTATTAGTGTGGAGGGATGATTTCTCAATACCATTTCAAGTTTCTTACAGATTATCTTTTCTTTAGTCTTTAGAAATGGCAGTACATAATAAATGCACATACTGCGTGGTAAATAGATGCTAGTTTTGTTTAGTGACAGTACAAAGAAATTTGGTTTGAGGTATCTTGTAGCTGTTAATAATAAAATGATACCTTAGGTGGCATACCATGCCACTCTATTGTGCTTTGCACTAGTATGGTAAACTGGAACACCTATTCGCCCTCACAATGGGGTTTCCCTCTCCAATCTCTTCTGAAAATAAAGTGGTGAAGGGACCGAAAGGATTTCCCTAATTGACAGGACTAATTGGTAAATAGCAGTGGCCTTCAGCTGGCATTTGTGTACAGCAGTGTCATCAAAACGAATGGTGACTATTCCCCCTTTTATCTATGACTAATGCCTCAACTACATCTGCAGACTATGGTGGTCAGAGACATTTAAGCATGAAGTCTTCAGCACTTTGGCAATGCCTATCAACAGAAAATCCAGCAGCACCTTTTCCTATTTAGAGATTAAACGTGATGCTCTCTAGAACACATATGACAACTTTGAGAAAGCCTATAAATCATAACATAACAAAATATGAACGAGGATGAGCTATCGGGGGTAGTTTATGGCTCAAGCCATTTCAAAAGTATTGTTGTCTCAGACTTTGACTGTTAGGTATAAAAAGCTAATGCTGACTTAAATTATCCTTTTAACTTCAATAGCTGTGGCACTTCATTTAGCTCAAAATTTCTGCACAGTTCTGCTGCATGCACCAATAGATGCACATTTTGTCTCTTTCTTATGCATGCCACTATCTAAGATACTTACTTACTAAATCTCAGAGAAAATGTGACCTTTTCTTGATTATTCCTGGTGACATGTTTTGATTTCTCTTGTCTTTCTGTCACACTCCTCGTAACGTTTCTTTTAATTATGTGTATAGATCATAAACAACCTAGAAACTTTTCTTGGCATTCTGTACAGATATTTCTTACTGAGATATATCCACTGCCTTTCCCATTTTCACCCTTTTAATTCTATTGAACCTCCTCACTGCTACCTTTCACGTTTTGCCTTTACCATTTCTATTTATAAATGTAATAAAATACCAAGGAATCATTCTGACCTTTCCAGGTAATCAATATTAAGGATAGTCAGCTATCAGCAAATATTGTTTTAGACAATAATTATATAGAAGAGTGGCAGTTTCTCATTCATCACCTGAAGCAGATGTCTGGGGGAGGAAATAGGAATATCTTAAGCACCTGAGATTTTGCTTCAGAAACATCATTTTTGACACATACCCATTAGCGGGGCTTCATTGTGGATAGTGTCTGCTTTAAAGCAGTGTTGGCCCTATTAGCAGAAAGTGGCCCATTCTGTCAACTCTTTCTCAGCATAATTGCTCCATGGCTGACAAATGACTGTTCAAACTACCCGTGCAATGCTTTATTGTCTTTTTGCAATGGAGGCACTTCACCGAAATTAAAAGTGAAATAACGCTGTTGGATTTCCAGCTTATTAGCAAAAGAGCAAGGAGAATTTGGGCTGAGAGGAAATGCCTCCTCTTCGGTCTGGAGACTGAAGTATTTATGAAGCATACTGGTATAGAGGGAATTGTACTGAAGTGATGAAAATTTCAGAGCAGGAAGCACAGGATTTAAAACAGAAGGGTCATGCTATGCCAAGGGGCACGTTTTAAGGTTAAAAGAAACCACTCATTCTTCCTATAGGCTTCTTTTATTTGTCTATAAATAAAGATGATGGGGCGAGAATAATATTTAGCCAGCTGGTGTCCTCAGATGCTCCCTAGAGTGGAACAGAAAGATAAGCAATTATTGGCAAATAAATGGCAAACTACAATTACTACTCAGAGAATGTAATACTTCTGCACAAATGAAAATGCTTCATACTGGGGGGAGTGGGGGTGGGGTGGGAGGGGTTTGGACTTTAAAATGTGCAAAGTGGAAAAATAGAAGGGCATTAAGAAAATTGGTATTATCAGATTTCAAAAGTGCCTAGTCCCTTTGAATCTGCAATGATTTCAACAAGCCTTTGTTTCTATTTCTCTCTACCTTTATAAAGACTCTTTAATTTTTACTAGGCATTTCTGACTCCAAAACTTATTCCTCATAGCTGGCTGTATTTTCCAGCTTAACATTTTCTAAACTTAGCTCTAATTGAAAATCAGACTTTTTTTTCGGTTGTTTTTTTTTTTTTTTTGTGAGGAATGAGAGGAGACCTGGGCTCAGTTACTTCAGAAATGCCAGTCTCTGGCCACAATAATTGATAATGACAGAAACATTTCTGTTGTAAATGCAAGTTGTGTCTCTAAGCTACCTCTTATACACAGAGCTCCTTTGCCAGGGATGAGAGTCCCTCTGCCAGTACCAAAGACACTGCAGGAGTAAGGCCTTAATTCCTGCTTGTCAAGAGCTTTAAAAGAATGTAAATATGATACATGTGAGAAAGCCAGTGAACCTTCACTGCTTTCAGCCAAAGAGCAGAACTGTGAAATTATTATTTGAAACGCTTAGTATCTGCAACCCTTGATTTAGTTTACCTGCATTGTAAGGTAATTCTGACATCCAAACAAAGGTGATCAGGTAAATAGATTCTTCTGTACAAAACAAGCAACAATTGTTTTTCCACTGGTCATGGACCAAATTGGCAAGTGTCATCTCACCAAACTTCAAATGTCTTAAAGAATACCTGGACATCTGAGCATATCATACAGCAGAGCTCCCTTTATAATTAGTGCAGAAAAATAGGTATTGTAGGTATGAGTCATCTGATCTATTTTAGAATTTTTCTGCATAGATTTGTAACAGGAGCCTGGTGCAGCAAGTTTACATACAGATGTCTACAACACCTACATCTAGAATTAGTCTAAATGGGCTTTGCCAGAAATACCAATGAAAGGAAATAAAATGACATCTAATGTCTTATACCTTGTATACAGAGTTTAAATCAAATTTAAGATAACAACTGGGTGAGCATCCTCATCCTTTTTAACAAGACACACACATCATTATAAAGAGCCAGTCACAAAGATGTGCTTCCCTTAACACATGTCAATGTGATTGCAAAGCAAAGAGGTTTGCTTTTCATTAGATGATTGCCGAAATACACAGAGAGATTGAATGGAAGAATCATATTTCTGCAGAAGCACCCAAACTATAAATTACAGCTGGGATTTGCACAGTTCATCTCAATGGCCAAAGCAATCATAGAATCACAGAATCATAGAATCTTCATGGTTGGAAGAGACCTTTGAGATCATCGAGTCCAACCATACACACACATAAAAAACCCCTACAGTCTCTGTCACTAGAGCCTGCCCTGAAGGACCAAACCTAGACGTTTCTTAAACACCTCTAGGGATGGTGACTCAACCACCTCCCTGGGCAGGCTGCTCCAGTGCCTGACCACTCTTTCAGTAAAGTAATTCTTCCTAATATCTAACCTAAACCTCCCCTGCCGCAACTTCAGACCATTTCCTCTGGTCCTGTCATTATACACCTGGGAGAAGAGGCCAACACCCACCTCTCTCCAACCTCCTATCAGGTAGTTGTAGAGGGCAATGAGGTCTCCCCTCAGCCTCCTCTTCTCCAAGCTAAACATGCCCAGCTCCCTCAGCCTCTCCTCATATGACGTGGTCTCCAGACCCCTCACCAGCCTGGTAGCTCTCCTCTGGACACGCTCCAGCACTTCAATGTCCCTCTTGTCCAGAGGGGCGCAGAACTGAACACAGGACTCAAGGTGAGGCCTCACCAGTGCCGAGTACAGAGGCACGATCACCTGACTTATTCTGAATTCAGGGTGATTAACACATACACAAAGAACATCTATGCGGAATACATGCAGTAAATCCAAAGTATCTGTCATTTATACTCTCTTATGCATTTGCTGTGCAAATGTTCTCTAGTCCAACAAGTGGCCTTTCCTGCACACAGAGGTCATCTGCACCACATGTACTCGTTTGATTGAGTAGACTCCCTACATTTGGAGTCATGCTGTATGCCCACAGACTAGTCAGAGCAGATTCAAAAATCCAAATAAGCTGTCTAAAACATGCTTTTCCACCTAGGCTAAATTTCTGTGCTATTAAGGGGGTACACAGAAATTATAAATAAATGAATCTGAATAATTTATTTAAAATTACAAGGTAATTTGCATTTGAGTCAAACACATATACTTGCATTAACAAGAAACACAACAAAACCTACTCCAAAGTGACGTTCACTGTTTGTACAGCACAATTATTTCTGAGGTAGGCAGGTTTTTTTCTCCGCTCTCCAAAAATTCAACAGAATTTGCCATCACCTAAAAATGCAAAATGCAAGGAAGTATACATTAAAGTGAAAGTATCATGAGGAGTAGATGAAGAGACATTTTCTGTTAAGTACTTTTCAGTTCATTTTTTGTTGATGCCAACATTTTTTTACACAGTTTGGTTCAGAGACTATTTGTGGTTCCAGAATTGCACTCAGAAGAACATCTGAAGCCCAGACTGAGGGAAAATTGTAATTGGAAGAATTTGGGATTTTGAAAGAAGCAGGAAACTTGTGCCTTTTTTTTAACTAAAGCCAAAAGACATCTCAGGGTAAAGTTGAGATAATAACCTACAATCATTGTTATCTGATGCAGCCATCCATAGGCTGAACTTTCAGTTCCCACCAGACAAATACTTTCACTGAAGAAATTACTACTGTGGTATTTTCTGCTTTCATATTATTGATTTTTTTTCTGTCTTACAACTTTTATCCCCTTGTCCATCCTACAAGGATGAGTACCATTCATAGAAATTGGTAGTAAAAGCAAAGTCCAGCAAGATTCTGGCACTTCTTTTGTGGAGGCAGAATTTCACTTGAAAGTTATCTCTTCTCTGCTTCACTATGTGCTCCCCAATTTCACCTGGACAAAAAGTACTCTCTGCTAGCCTTTTAACAGAGCAAGCAAATTTTCATCTACTTCTGATGGACACTCCCCCTACCCTTTGTGTGAACCTTGGTAGGAATCATAAACCTTAGGCTGCTTTCTCTCTGCAACATGAACTTTCTGTGGATAGGATAGAAGAAGCTGTTGTAGCATTGTGTTTCATTGTGGGCTTGGTTTGTCTAGTGTCACACTTTGATCCAGAGACATGTTCCTGCTACAATATCTGGGTTTTATGAATTAATTATGTTACAGGTTTCTCTCCCAGGGACACATTTTTGGACCTGAGAAGGCTCCATCTCATCCCAACCTCAACCTGGTTTTAGAGCCAAACATCACACCAGAGTGCCACAAAGGCCCAATCCGAGCTCCTGTTGAGTGGTCTCACCATCCTCCCAGCCACATGACTCAGAATATGTTGTCTCCTGCGATGAGACTTAAGCAAGAGGTAAGGTCCTCTTTGGGAATCAGACTCCCAGGCAATCAAGCAGAGAGCAAACTTGTTCCTGGATAAACACAGGGTTTCCACAGTGTTTGCCACAGTGCACAGAAATACCCACATTTGCTCTCAAACCAGAGGCTGTATGGATGTCTCTGTGGTGAGGTAAAACCTCTGCTTCTCAGCAAGGTGGAAAGCCGCGCTGGTCTGGTAGTGCAGACGATGGGACTCAAGGCAGCATCTCTGCACTGTGCTGAGTGCACCTACCAGTTTCCAAGAGCCAGCTTGGGCATCTTTAATACAGCACTGCAATATCGCACATGAATGATACAATCTGTCTGGGCTCAATAGAGATCCCTTTTCCACTGCTCTGCCATATCACTTACTGCAAAACAAAACTGCCATAAACACTCTCACTCTCCTGCACAGCCCTATCAAGCAGATGACAAGGCAATTTTAATTTTGCTTCATATTGCAAACTCTTGAGGAGTATTTACTTTAGTTTAAAAATTTAGGACTAAATTTTCAGGTGTATTCTAGTATTTGTTTTGTCTTGTTCAAAGTTGCTTTCCAGTTTTCATATTTTTTATTCATTTTTCAACATGGTACATTCCAAGGCTTTCACCAGCCTTCCTACTCTTAACGTGAGAAACTGCTCCACCCTCTGGTTAATTGTAATTCTGCTACAGAAATTGCCAGCTGGCCTCCAACAATTTTTTTATCCCTTTGATCAGCTTTTTCTCCAGGATGGGAGAGATCACTGGATGAATGGGCAATAGACACTACATGCTCTAGTCTGTTGGGAGAGACTGGAAAAAACATTAAGGCTTACTGCACTGCTCTGAGAATAACTGAGATTACATGAAGTACTGGATGAGTTTAGGTGTCCCCCTCAGCCTTGGTGACATTCCTTCTTTAGACAATAATGGCCCGGGGCAGGAAATTAGCAAAGGGTGTGAGGGTTTGGAGGAAATTTCCCTTGGCAAGTGCTGGAGTCTTTATGGAATTGAAAGTAATAGGAAAATGGGGGGGAAAGGCGAGGGGGAGACTGTGACAATGCCAACGTTCCTATACCGTACTTTGTGGTTTTATTAGAAAACTATTCAGTAAACTGTGTTACCTAATATACTTTAACCTACATTTTGCTCTGCATAAATGCTTCCTCCTCCTCCTCTCTTCTCTTTATATGTACTATATTACATCTATGATTTGCCTGCCCTAGGGGACTTTACCCTCGTGTGCAGGTTTTTGCCTGCTGGGCTGGGGACCCACACACTAAACCTTCCCCTCTACTGGCACAGATGGGAAAAGGAAAAACCTATTTCTGGCTATGTTTCCTGAACACTCAAGGCTTTGCAATATTGCCACCTGCGAGATATCAAAAATCAGTCAGTCATGTGCTGAATATTGAATTTTCTTTTAAATAGTTTTATGCTTTTAGCTAAGCTCCTCAAGGAAGTGAAAATAGCGCCTGTCTGCCCTTTTCTCTGTAAGCTTCTTATTATCTTTCCCCATAGCTGCTGAAGTTGTTAGCCAATTTCAACAAATCTGCCACAGTCTCAAAGGAAATATCGTCATGAGCATAGGCAGTTGAATAGAGGAGAGTAGCACAAATTAGTGCTTCGTCTAACATAAGCATTGCCACCCAAATTCAGTAATGATCTATTTTCTTTGCCCTGGTGACAACTCAGCACATACGCACTGGTCAGCTGAGCAGCGCAACCTGGAAGCACTTACGTCCTGGGGGTCTTGCTCAGGTGGTGACTTGAGAACAGAGGAAGCTGCAGAGGAGGTAAGGGATACAGTAGGGGACCTGGGTGAATTGCAAGAAGGCAGAGGCATTCCTATTCAAGGGCAGGGGAGCAGGGACAAGGGGATGACAGCACGTAAAGGGACGATAAAGGACAAACACCCACAGGAACTGTGTTTTCTCAATGCCTTTATTCACAACAAAACGGTGTTTTGTAGCAGCTCCGTATACTCGGTCTTCTGATAATCTTAACTCAGCCTTTGTACTTGGATGGGCTCTTTGCATTAACTGCTACCTCACCTCCAGGTGTGTGTAATCTCTGCCTAACTTTTATTTCGACCTCTCTGGACCGAAGTTCATATTAATTTTGTTTATCCAACGCTTATCTCACTGCAGCTCATTTTTATTTCTTCTTTGCACACCAGTCCTTCATGTCTGTCTGGAAATCAGAATATGCAAGTGGTTTCTAAACTTGATAAAACACACTACCCCATTGTTGTCTTTACTAGAACCAGTTTTATTTAAACCTCAGCTGCTTTTTTCAATATTTAAATTAATTTTAAGGTCATAACACTTCTTATCCTCTCTAAATGAGAATGGAAAATAGGAGTGTATGGAAAATACCTTGATAATAAAGTTTCATCTCCCCAGTAAGTAAAAGGGTTGGAGTTTTTAATTTGTTGAGAAACAAACCTTAACTCTTTCAGTGACATTTTGGCAATGTGGAAAATCTTGGGAAATGCTACAATTAAAAGAATGTTAAATAACAACTGTTCTTAAATATGTGTATTTTACTGGAAGGAAAAAAAACCATATAATTTTATCTGTAGATACTTCCTTATGCTCTTCTGCAGAGACTTTCTAACAGGGACCATGTTTCTGAGGGTGGCCTACTATGCTTGAGGCTGTAGTCTGAATAAACTAGGAAAAGAAATTAACTTCATCCCATCAAGATAGCAGCAAGCCTCGTTCCACTCCATCATATATTACTAACATCTTCTATACAAGAACAAGAGATATTGGTGAATCCCACCTGGCAAGTAGAAATAATCGTAACTAAGCTTTATCTAAATGAAGACGGTTTTACACCTCCTTTAAAGGTAAATCATCTAAAGAGCAGTCCTGAAACTGTCACATAGATATTAACAAATTTTAATTCATATTAGATTTCTTTCTGCTGGTGAAGGTTAGATTTTGTCTCCTTTCTAGGAATTCACTGTCAAAACAGTTTGGCATAGAAGAGGATGAACTGTTAGTTGCTTGGATTACAGCAGAATTTCAGTATCTCATTAAATGCATTAAGGGGCAGGGTGGAAGATTACTTTGGCAGCACTTTTGGAAACTCTATCTCATCAGTGATGCTGAAGTCCCGGCTCTGTCTGTCATGTTGTAGAAATAACAGAGGTCAGGTGCTTGCTTCATTTTGAAGGTCTGTTGGCATTTGTGTGCAAGGAGATGTGGAACATAAGGCCATCTGATTTTTAAAGATATCTATCTGGTGGACAGCTGCTCAATATAAGAGGCAAAGATAGAAAATGGGAAAATTAAAAACACAGACATGCAAACTGCAATGGTCAGTAGACAACAGTCGCGAGGACAGCAGCTCTCAAGTCACCAGCTGATGGCCCTGTGAAGCATCGCCAAGGGCAGCTGTGGGGACATTCAGCACAAATTTGTAGCTGATAAGTACTGGGAACACATGTTCAGCCTCACTGCTGGCTAGACCTGGGCACAAGCAGCCAATGCATCCATGGGACTGAGAAAAGAGAAACACTGATGTCTGAGAAGGCACCAGGGTCAACCATTTTTAAAATTAGGTATCCTTACTCTTCTAAAATCACCTTCAAGTCACCAGTGTTCTCATAAACATTTGAAGAATGTCAAGAAGAACGTGGCCAGCAGGTTGAGGGAGGTGATTCTGCCTCTCTGTTTCACTCTGGTGAGACCCCACCTGGAGTACTGCATCCAGCTCTGCAGCCCTCAGCATAAGAAAGACATGGACCTGTTGAAACAGGTCCAGAGGAGTGCCATGAAGATGCTCAGAGGGCTGGAGAACCTATACTATAAGGACAGGCTGAGAGAGCTGGGGTTGTTCAGCCTGGAGAAGAGAAGGCTCTGGAGAGACCTTATAGTGGCCTTCCAGTACCTGAAGGGGGCCTACAGGAAAGATGGGGAGGGACTCTTTATGAGGGAGTGTAGCAATAGGATGAGGGGCAATGGTTTTAAACTGAAAGAGAGGAAATAATTCAGATTAGACATTAGGAAGAAATTCCTTACTGTGAGGGTGGTGAGGCACTGGCACAGGTTGCCCAGGAAAGCTGTGGATGCCCCATCCCTGGAAGTGTTCAAGGCCAGGCTGGATGGGGCTTTGAGCAGCCTGGTCTAGTGGGAGGTGTCCCTGCCCATGGCAGGGGGGTTGGAACTAGATGGTCTTTAAGGTCCCTTCCAACCCAAACCATTCTATCATTCTGCGAAGATTAGAAACTGAAGAGAAGCCTTATTGTAATTAATTTGTTTTCATACTGCTATTACCAAGAAATTTAGGAAGGAAAGACAGAACAGCCACTTTTATGAGTGAGTTTAAAGGTCTCATGTCATAAGCTTCAAATACACACTATTCTTCTCTTTGGTATATCTCATTTAAAAGACAGTTGTGTTATACAAAAAATTTCTTCTCAATCACAAAAGCAAACAGAGATGTTTCCTTTTGCAGTAAAGTTTACATGTCTGCCAAACCGGTATCTGATGTTTTAATTAGGAGAAATGTATCCTGTTCTGTGTTAAAACACATTTTATTTGATTTTCTTTTGGCCAAACACTTAGGAGTTACAACATTCCCTTTGGGTATATTTACAATTTTTCTATTAAACAATATCACATTTCAATGCAAAGAACAAACTGAACTAGCGTGTACTTATAGCTTTAAAAGTGTGATACAGAATATAGTCTAAAACTCTTAAATGTTTAAAGTTTCTGCTGCATTTTTCAGTCACACTCAGGAGTAATAAATTCAGATTACTGGTTCAGAGGTGTTATTTTCCTTGACATTTGAGAACTGTCCATGTTTGACAAAAATCAAATACTATAAGCTTGAACATTTCACCTAACTAAATAAGCAATTAAGATAAATGCGATCATCTTCTGTAACTATTATATTAAAAATTTAAGCAATTCTTAAAATTCAGCAGGGGCAAAGCAATCATAGAGTGAAAACAGAGCCTTACGGAGTTATCGTTCCCATGAATCTTTTTTTTTTTTTTTTTTGAGGTGCTGGCATTTGTCTCTCCCTTTTTCCAACAGTAAACATTATTTTGCTAATAAATTGACAAGGATTCTTCATTTATCAACCAGAAACTCACAACACAGACATTATACGTGTCTTCTCTCAGTATTAGCAGGAAACAAATTAACACAATTAAAAGGACAAGTATATTTCTTAATTGGAAGGTCGTTTGCTTACTTTGCACCATTTTCTGCAGAAAAATATGTTAATTACATCTTAGATTGGCTCTAGAAGTTGGGCTTTATTAATTTTTCCCTCATTTTGCTTCATTCTTTTTACAGGTATTTGGACAAGCTGAGAATAGCACCTGTGTTTCAGATGAGGTGCTACAAACATATTGCTATGAATAATAACCACCATTTTTCTAAAAATCTACAACCAAGGTGTTGGAGAATGAGTGAGATGGACCATAGTACGACTTGCATAAGACCTCAAAATCCGGTAGTGGCACACCTGGAAATAGAACTCAATAACACCATTGCAGATCTTCTGCTTGCCCTTAAAAATTTACCTGCCTTAAGGAGATGAATACTTTAACAGAGAATGAAAATGTTGAAATATGACACTTTCAGAAGTTCAGAATTCCCATGTATATATTAAATCCCTGAAGTACGGTGGAAATAGTCTCTGGTGTTAGTTTTTTAGAAATATTAGCCAGCTATTGCAAAACCTGGATTTTGCACCTCTTCAAAATTTCAATATATTCATACTGCACAGACAAGCTGAGTTATTCTGTGCAAAATAATTATGCCTACCTTATGATTCATTGGTTGCACTCTGGCACCATCCTTTTTTGCTTTTTCAGGAGATAGGAAAGTAACAATTCCCGGAATATGTTATAACTAGACATGAGTAAATCAACACTTCAGAAACACTATTAGCAATAATTCTTCACTTAAGCAGAAATCTTCCTCTAATAATTCAAAACATCTGTGAAGGCTGCCCACGTCTTCACCCTTTTCCACTCACCAAACCAATTAACTTGACTGTAACACTGCTGCTGTGAGTATTGTTTCTCACCTGACATTATTTCTTTCTGAAAGGTTGATCACTTGAGGTAAAGCAGTGGTTCTTTGCTGAACAAATTAACAAAACGTTCAACACAAATATAGAGAAGCTTTTCTGAGAGGCAGTGGTCAAGGGGGCAGGGGACACACCTCATGGTTATACTCACTGCAATCCCAGTTTACCAGATAAACAGATAAAACATAAAGAAGCAGCTGTTGAATACTACCTGTGAAACTGTGACATCTACTAACTACACAGCAGGAGTAGGTACTGCAGAGAAGAAAGTGGAAATCACCACCCCCCAAACAATCTACCACAATCTCTCCTTCACATCACAAGATGGATGACTTCCAAGTTGAAGTCCATCACCTGCAGTTTTTGGAACGAGGAACAGCACATATAAACCTTTAAATGCATAGGAGCAATGACCTTCCACTGTATCAACTCACTTAGACTGCTTCAGTGGTAGCAGATGTGTCGTCCAGTCCCACTGAAATATCCCCATTTTAGATGACACACCAATGTCATGCAAATGGCACCACTGATGGGGAAGAAGAATAATACAAGGAATCAACAAACATCTTCTCACTTAGCGTTCCAGACATTCAAAACCATACATCTGTGAGGTAGAGGGATTTTCATAGTATGTATCTCAAACCTCAAAATTAGTTCATATGTGATTCTGGATGTGAAAATTGAGAGAGAGGCAAAGAATAAAGACGATGATATGATGCACCATGTTATGTCTGAAAGTTGTACAAGCTTCATCTTGTTTCATAGTTCAGCAGACAACACCTTAAGAAGCAGCTCCTGACACAACAAAAATATTTGGAAACAAATATTTGTCACTTTTCCTAGTTTCTTAGTTCTTCCTGGATCTCTTGATGTCTTTTCATATGGAGAAATATGAGCAATTTTATGAGCATTTTTAGACAAGTATCTGTACAAGCCTAGTGTCTTGTTACTCAACAGACCTTTACCCCGTGTGCACTGAGAATCTGTTCTGCTCATTACTTAACTAAAAAACAAACAAACAAACAAAAAACCCACCCAACAACAAAAAGAAAAAAAAAAATCATTTGGACTTCTCTTGATGCCATCACAAAGAGCGATCTGGATTCTCCTCTCTTCCATGCACATGGAAGGAAAGAATTGTTAGCTGGGCTTCTTCTGCACAATATTTATTCTTGTTGATTATGAAGTTGATGGTGATAAGCTTAGAAATAATATCATTGGGTTTCAGATCTCTGGCTCAATATTCATTCTGCTACTCAGAAAGCCCATCTTCTTCCTTCTGCACTGCTGGCTAACTAGCTGACATATGTAAATTCCTGAATGAATACATATTGAGGTGGCTGAGAGGAAGAATTTATTCCATAGTTCCAGCTGTTTAAAACACATGTTTTTCAAGTCACAAGTTCCACATTACCATACATTTCATAAGCAAATTGTGGAGGTTTTATCCCTGACCCCTGATTTGCAAAGGAAAGCTATTTAGATACCCACATTTGTATACAGGTAACAGATATCTACATAAGTGAGCTCTAAAACAAAGTACAATAGTCTTCAAACAAGCAGGTTTTTGTCTCTGCTGGTGAAACCACAGTGTCTTTGCAGTTATGTCAGGCTACAGGACATGGCCAGCAAACGCTAGACCAAAGCACTGGAAATATGCCAGCCACAAAAGCTTTGCAGGCACTTTGTCCTCAACAGAAACCTCTGACTATGTTCAACTGCTTAAACTATTATGCTTGTAGAGGTAAACTGGCTTAGAGCTCAGCCAATTTAGCACTTCAGCACTTCATATTTTATATGCATAAAAATCCTTAAAGGCTGTAGGAGAGCTGTAAGTCACTTTGCCTCTACAACCCTGATACCTTAAGGAGCTCAGGAGGGCAAAGCGCCTTCACTCTTTGCTGGTTTAAGTCTCCTAGCACAGCAGACCCAGGGCACAGCAGACCCAGTAAATAGCTTCACCGGGCTTGAGGCAGACGGGATGTCTCTGATGCCACTGAATTCTTCGAATACAGAAGCAGAGCTGGTTGAAACAATTACCCCATTAAATGCTTGTGTGCCTTTAATCCCTTCATCATTAATACGAGTGCCAAGTGCTACACTGTAAGCTCCTTGAAAATGCCTCCCTCTCGCACATTTCCTAAAGGGCAACAAAATGCAATGCCTCTGGAAGCTGGCTGGCAAAGGCAGCTTTCCATTTCCATCTCATCATGTTTCCTATGAAAATTAATACAAAATTCACCGCAAACACACTTTTTCTGTGGCTGCCACACATGAGTTTCCTAAACCATATTCTGAGACTTTGTTAGTGATAGAAATGCATTTTTATGCATTTCATATGCATTCTATGCATAAAAATCTCGTTTTTCTGTCCAGAATTACGTCTACCATCTTTTCAAATTACATTCCATCAAAAAAGTGTTTGATGTCAGCATGGCATAATGTGGTTATACAACAGTATAAGTGGAAGAAGATTACAAAAAAGCCACCACACAGAGCACATCCACCCCTCTGCCCGGACACTGAGATAAAGCTGTTATCCAAAAAGGTGCAGATTTTTACCAGGGACAAACAAGAAGCAGTATAAGAGCACTCAGGCCAGCTAGTCTAAGCAACTGCTGGTAGAACCCCTGCTCCCAACCCGGCCTCCAGCCCTGTCTACAAACTTTTCCTGAAGAGGGAAGATAATCCTTTGCTGTAAATTATCTTAACTGTATATATAAGCACTTTTGAAGGCTGAGGCCACTTTATTGAACCATTACTTTCATGTGTTTTGACTCACAGGCAACGCTATAGCCTTAACTATAAACCCTTATTCTGGGTAAGACTATTCAAGCTGATTAATAGTTACACTGGTTTAAGCATGGATTTTTCACTAAAGCACTTGTGTTTATTCAGCGCCTAGTGTCGTGTATGCAGCTTCTTTGGTTAGCAAGCCCTGAGACAACATAAACAGCCACTAATAACTAGCTATACCATGGATGAGGAATCTTTTTATTAATGATGTTTGAAAAGATCTTTCAAGTGCATCAGTCAAAATTAATGCATAGCTGAACGTTATCCAATAAAACTGTAGAAAAAATGCGGCTGGATATGGACTACATGAAGAAACAATGTGGGCTGCAGATGCATCACCGGTTATGGGCTCCCCATTCCCTGAACCACAAACAAGGCAGAGAGAGTGAATAGAAACAGGGCCCAAAATAGCTTCTTCTTTCTGCACAAAGTGGTAATATTTTACAACGGTGTTAGAAATGTCACCAATGTATTTGTAAATATCCAGCGCTACCACTGCTAGGTAAACTTTTTCTAAACTTTACTCAACTTTAGTGCTTGAAGACTTAAGACTATTTTTTTTAACCATTTTAATGTATGCATCTCTGCATACATTAACAAGAGCCAATTCTTCTCAAGCATTTCATCTTCTGTTTCATTATCATGTTGAAAAACATCTCTGTGGAATCATAAGATTCAGCATGAAGTTTTACTGAAGTTACGCAGGCAGGTACGCACACTTACGCTGGGGAGTTCCTTTTACCAGGTGTCAGCTGCTCATAGTACACTCTTTAACTGTACAGATTTGCACACGTAAAAGTGTGCAATAAGTAGGACTCATCTTGACTGCTTTGTATATTCACGGTTTTTAACATCGGGGAGGATAAATAAATACCAAATAACAGTATATGTATTAGAGTAGTTATTTCCATACAAACGTCTACTCTAATTCCATACTAAACATTTAAAAAAAAACAGACATGCAAAAAACCTCCCCTTTCTTCATTTAAACCATGCCAACACAATGCAGCATTCCTATCTTCAACAATGAAAGGCAAAGTTAGTAAAAAAGGTGCTCCTTGCTACTTGCATTCTATCAATATTTAAGAACCTTCCTCCAGAATAAATTCCCCACTGTGCATTCTGTTTTACAAAAAAATAACACAAAGAAAAGTCTAGACAGCCTACAATCTCAGGGATAAAAAAAAAAATATTACAGACAATCACGCTGGTAAGAAACAGATCAGAGGATAAGGCAACAGGTATTTATTCTGGTCTTATCGACATAGCACACAAAAAAACTTTTAAACTCCCCACACAAAAACCTTTAAAAAATTTAAGAATTATTTAACAGTACATTATTTGCTATTAAACAGCTATGTAGCAGTAAATTACATTCTTTAGAAATCCCAGGAATAGCATGAGAAAGGGATGCCCTTGGGAAGAAGCAGCCATCAGAGCGCCCTGTGGATAAGGCAGCAGCATCGCCTTCCAAACTCAGCGCAGGGACAGCCCGGGACCTCGCGGAAGGTGAACAGAGCCACATAGGCACACCAGGTTGAGGGTAACATATATATTCATCCCTCTTCTAGTTCTGCTGTGCACAGTGCCTTGAAGGCACTCTTCTCAAACACATTGTAAGGGAAGAACAAAAATACAGTGCTGCAGCCTGTCTTGAAGATTTATTCATAGCTCTGCTCTGTACGTGCAGTTGTGAACATCTGGTGCACTGTGCGTGGGCTTTTCTTTTCCTCCTGGCATGCTGCAGTAGGAGACACACTACCGGATAGATTACCTCTATTAGCCTTTGTTCCCTGAGCAAACTGAAATCATTACAGAGCTAGAACACATTCATTGTCTCCAAAAATCTCATCAGTTTCTGTGGTATTCCAAACATTTTTAAGTGCACGTACCATCCAAAGCCTGAACTGTTAAACTGAAAATAAGAATAGCCTGCCTCCAAAGATCTTTTTAACGAGATAAAACACTGTTCCAGTATTCCAGTGTTTTATCAACATTGCCAGCTCAAAACAGCTCAACCTTCTGTTTTTCTGTACTAAAGCAAATTGTGTGCAATTAAAGTGAAAAGTCTGGCAAAGAATGCATTTTAGAGCAAAACCCTGGTAGCCAAACTGCTGTACAGCCAAATAATATAGAGTACGACCCAAACCCATAAAGTAACATGACTACAGAAGGAAAGAAAGGAAATGGCTTCCTTCAGATATTGCACAGAGAAGCTGTGCCAGGTGTCTGATACCTGCTTGAAGCCTCCAGAGAAACTGTGCATATCATCTTGTGACATTAGCACATGCTGCTGTGGTATCAAGCCCTTTGTCTGCAAAAGCTGCTATCTCAGAGCAGATTGTCAGTGACAATGATCATTTTCGCTTATTTTAGCAAAGTAACTGCAATTACTGGCATCAGCGGGTATCAGACTATATCCAGCAAGGGTGTTTGGTTGGCTTCAGAGCGCTAATTTAGTTCGTGTCACTGAGACTAGGAAATACATTTTTGTTTCCCACAGCCTCTGGTGTGTATCAGACTCTAGCTTCAGCCAGGTATTTTAGGGATTCTTGGAGCTGTGTAGAACCGCACATTTAATCACAGCCTCCTGCCATGACTTTGGTGAACGATTTGTTCAAACATTAAAAAGAGGATTATAGCCTACTGAATCAGAAGAGGACACTCAGCAAAAGGAACTGGCCAGCTACACACTGAAACGCTCCAAACAGCAGTACTGGCCAAGTACCATCTGGTTTAGGTTTTTTGGATGAACCATTGATCTTCAACTGGATTTCCAAACATCGGGCCTTTGAGGGTTCACTCATAAACCACAAGTGAAGCAGGCTGTCAGTAGACAGCGTGCTGTCCTGGGCGAGTGCGTGCAGCAGCAGACTTCCACTGACACCACAGTCTGCTGCTTCTTGTAGGACAACTGACTTCAGTGTTGACATAGAGACATTTAAAGATCACCCAGTCTAGAAAAGGCATCTTGCTTAGCCGCGACTTATTTTAGCCAATCTGTTATGGATCCTCTCTTATTACCGTCTGCTTCTCCTTTTCTTCACTCTAGTTATTCCTTAGCTCTTTTATTACCAATGCTAATGCCTAAGCTATTAATCTTGTCATGTTTACAAACACTATTCTTCATGTGAAAGTAAGGCAAGAAGGAACCTCTTACTCACTTGAGGAGGCTCCAGCCTTTACTGTTCAGAGGGCAAGAACCACCATCTGAACAGAAGAAAAACCCTGAACAACCTAGGGCAACACTGTACCCGGCTCAAGAGAGTTTTGTTGCCTCTGGAATGAATATGTGTTAGTCTAAATCAACGGCCTCAGTCACACCAACATCCTCCATGTTTAACTTGATGGACTTTGAGGAATCCCATTGTAGTGCATAATGTTAAACATTTATTTAACATTTTTCTGATCACTTGCACATATAAATACATTATTGTAGGCTGCATTAATTAGCTCCGCTGAGGATTCTAATCCAAAAAATACTGCAAACACTAGAAGCAAAGAAGCAAGGATTTTGATGGAGCTAAGCATATTTTCAGCGTAATATAGATAGAGATTCATCATGGGAAAAGTGCAGCAGCTCCGTCCATAAGGAGTATAGATGATGGATCAGATTCATGCAGAAACTAGAAAAGAAGTGAGACTGGAGGTCACAGGTAACATCTAAGCATGGAATATGGGGGGGGAAGTAACAAGCACCACTGCACGGAATGGATGTAGTAATGAACTTTAAGCATATATATATATATATGTCTGTATATATATATATATATAAAATTATTCCCCAATACATATTGAAGCCTTTTGGTTTAAAAAATAAAGCCAAAGACCATTATTTTTATCTATATTTTATGGATGAGGAAAAAGATGCACAGCAGAGTACTCAGGAACATTTGAAGTGGCAGCCAGGGAAAGCGCACAACCCCTATACTACATGCCTGAAATAGGGCTGCTCTCACTTAGATTCAAGCAATGTAGAATTCCGTGGTGATAAACTAAGAAGTCTAGGAGGCTAAGCACTAACATTCTCCAGTCAGAGCAAATCATGGGGAAGGAAAAGAAACATCATCAGGAATATATAAAAGAAATCCAATAGACTGCAACAAAGGAAAATCTAGGTGTAGCATCCTGGAAAAAGTAGCTTAACAAACCTCTCTGACATTTTCCATTAAAAGATGTAATAAACAAGACATGACACCTTCTGTGAGGAGCAATGTCTGTGGCAAACGAGTACATAATGCAGACGTAATATGTAATAGCCATTTCGTATGTTTAATGGTTATGAGTCTGCCATTTCTAAGAAGGTCTCCAGCTCTAATTCCTGTGTAACCTGGAGGAAGTCCTCAATCTGTTTTCTTCCTTCTGTGCTTGCAGTTACTTTCCATGACCCATTGAGCCTTGTAAGAATCATTTAATTAAAATGACACAATTAGTTATTTCACGTTTAAGACCTGATGGGTTTTATGATTACAATGATTGTTATAAGACTGTACTTTCCAGAGGAATGACTCTTTCACACCTAGTCTGTCACACATTGCCATTTCCATCATGGGACTCAAAACCAAAGACCATCTAGGGGTCATTATCAAGGTCATCTAGGGAAGCAAAGACAGAAGTAAATCAGGGGTCAGTTATGTACATGTCTACCGTTTAAATAATCTTACAGGACGTAAAATACTGTAAAGAGCTTCCGTATCCGAGCTTCCAGAAGCTCAGATAATGTCCTTTGAGAGAGGTAATACTGCTTCTGTATTCAGATACTGGGATGCTGAGCTCAGGTACTGTGTGACAGACTTTAGCTGGGACTCTCACTCTGTGCTGGAACCAATGCAGCTCTGGTCCAGCCTTTGGTTTAACCTTTTCATAAGCTGCAAATTGTGCATGATAAGCTATGTACACTTAAGTGAGGTTATTTTTTCACTTATTTCCTGATATCTCTCCTTTGTTGCTCGGCAGCCAGCAGTTATGCATAGACTAAACCTTATGCAATACTATCCCTCATCCTAAAAAGTTCATGATTACTTTTCTTTTAATAAAAAAATAGCATGATATATATTCAGTCAAAGCAAAGACCTAAAATGTTTAAAAAAAAATTATAACTTTAGTGGTGGCTTCTGTTCATATGCTTCCAGCAGGGATAAATGACTGATTATATATTTGCCACACATAGAGGAACATTAGTCACTCCTAATTGGAAAATATGAGTTGATGCTTAGGAGTTGCACACTATGGGAACCATGGGGCTTCTGCAGTACAGCCTTGGTAGCGCATTTGGCCCCACTGCAGGAACACCTTTTATTCTAATTACCATTCAGCACTCCAAGGCAAAAAACAGAGATCATTTTCAAATGAGCATATAAATTTTCCACTAAAGCTCATTTATAATTAGTATATAACAGGAGCAATTTTTTTTTCTGCTACATTCTCTCTGATTTGCATTATGAGAGGAAGCATTTTTCCATGTAAATTAACTTAACCTTCCCAGAAATACCCTCCCATTGACACTATGCCATACACTTTCCTTCTCAAACTAAGTTTGCAAAAATTTAAATAAAAAATGTTTAAACAGGTATAGAAGAAATGAACAGAGAAGTAAGCAGGCAAAGAACAGCTAAAATATAGAAATATCTCCCCAAGGACTTTATCGCTAACATTTTCCCAACTCAGCCTCTGGTTTTCATCGTTTGTGGACTCATTCCTCAAGCCTAATTGTTAAGGTCTTGGTTTTACTCCCAAAAGAGGAGAAATAGGAGTAAATGTGCCTTGGAAAGAACACAGTACCACCTAACACAGTGAAAATTATTCCTTCCTAACAATTAAAATATGGACCAGTATTAAACTATTCTGGATCAGGTAGCGCAACATTTACTCACTAAATGTGCTTGAATTGAGTTATTTCTCGAAGGAATTGAAACGTTCTCAAAAGAGCAAGCAATTCCAAGCTGATTTCCTTCCGCAGCTTTTTCATTGTCATATAAATTCCTCTCACAGTTTTGAGAGATGATGTGAATGTCTGTTCTGCACTCCTTTCATAACCTAACTACCTTAACAAAGATTTCAAATGTTCATACACTTCAGATACTCATACGCCCCAGCTCTTCAAGGACACAAAAGCCGTGCAATACAGCACAGAATTCTTAGTAGGTCTAGACATGTGCATTTATAACCTCTTCCAAAAATGAATCATTTCATAATCCAGCTATTAGTGATACAGTAAGTACCTAGACTATGTTTCTGTGCAGCTCAAGCTGCATGCGATAACCTAGCAAACTGCTGTCCAAGACCATTAAATGGAAATACCAGATTTATTCTCTTATCCCCATCAATAACTATTTTCTTGTTTCTGTAGTAATTTAATAAAATATGGAGTATGTGCATGGTGTATATTTTACAAGAAATAAAATTAAAATGGTATTTTCTACCAAAATTACAGCCCTTCAGGGACTTACAGTTTTGGTCACTGTACCTGGAAATGGTCTCTGAGAAGGTCAGACTGTATCTTCCCTATAATACAAAACTGTTAAAAAATCAGTAGATGTTTCATATTCTCATTGTGTACATAGGGTGGAGCTGTTACTGTGGTCTTACAGGGCTAATAAAAATCCTCTAATATGAGACTCATGTATGATTAATTAGCCTCTCTACCATAGTCTTTGTTGCTTGGTTTCCAAAGCACAGCATTTGGTAGGGAAAGGATGACTTGCTGCAAATATTGTAAATGTGTGCTGGGGGAATATTAGAACATTTGTCCAAATTTGTCTTAAGATTTTATGCTGCTACCCATCTCCATACTGTCTAAGCACAAAGTTCTTAAAAGAGAATTTTAATTTTACTGTGTTCACAATTCTTCCCAAGTTTGTTTCCCATAAAGAAAAGGTGCTTTAATTTCATTAGCGCAAAACCTTGCAAAAAAGCAGTATTTAGCTTAAGCTAGCTAAAAATGATATCAACTGACAACTTTTAATTTTATATTGGTTATGAATTTTGCAGTAAGTATGGCACTGGGTATTTGTATGATTCGTGTTATGGTGTCTTGTTTCCCAAACAGCCAACATAGTGGAACATGAATATTAGTTTAATTTGTATTTATTGTCTATGCACTTTAAAAATGATATATTGGTAAGATAGGTTATTAGGAACTAATCGACAGAACCATTTACATAGCTGACAAACCAGGAATTATATAACAAACCACAAACAACACTTTGTGTAGTTTGAGTCCTGGCTGGATAATTCTTACCATAACCAACACAGCCCAAAATTGCATGTCACTTCTGGTTTATAGTGAATTTAATAATTTTTAATTTCAAGTTATTAAGCAGGAAACAAAGTAATATGACTCAAGAGATCAGTTACAAGGCACAAGTAACAGTTTCCAGATATGAAGCAATAAACTGAATGCCCATATTGAACCATTCAGGAAAAACCAATAGCCTTTGTAACTGCATAAAAGTAACTTCAAATTAGAATTTTGAAAGCAACTAAAATGGGTTTCAGTTGCCTCATCACGCAAACCCAGTGTCTTTCTGGATACCCCCAAGTGTCTGAGACATCCATGGGTCTTGGCGGGTATAACCCAGGACCCAGAGGGAACTCACACCCTTCTGGTAGAGGCAAGTGGGAACACCCCTTGAAGATCTAAACCAGCAATAGGCAACTGAACCACAATCTCATAATCTTCGATAACGAGCTGTGGCAAAAAAAAAAAAAAGATGACAGTTTCTCAAACTGTTTGTGAGAAAGAATCAATCTTTACTATAATTAAAATTCTCTTGTCAAATTCTAGATACAAGGTTATATTTTAATATATAATTTAATACAATAAAAAGTAGGCCATCTCTTCTCTTCTTGTCACAGTCAAAACTGCACCACTATGAGGACGGTGTTTTCTATGTTCTCTTTACCTCTATTAGCTGTTCGTCTTTCTTTTGTTGCTACCTGAAATAGAATTGTACCTGAATTACTCAGACTACATGTTGAGAGGATATAATGTGTTGAGTAGTCACATTTTTAGAAGGCAGTCTTTAAAATTTGCATGCACGTTAAATGACTGAAGTACATTTTTCTTAACACTTCAATGTATGCAGACATCTGAAATTATTCTTCACAAGATCCTTTCAGGTTGTTATATTAGATCATGTCTTTTCTTTATGCAAAATTAGTCATCACATCTGAAGTGCATTTTCCAATCGTTATAAAGTTGACAGAGTATTATACTGTATTGAGTAGCAGAGGATTGACTACAAAACACATGAGACTGTAAGAAACAACTGACCTGAGCAATACACTATGTGATGCGGAGATCAATGCAGTAAATATGTCTTTCCATTGGTGTGTGGTGGAAAGCAAAAGAAAACAGGGATGATTTCTTGGGGAATCTTTCAGAAACCTGGGAACTGCTTAAAGCATTAAACAATGCTCAGGAGGGGAATTACTGAAGGAATCTACTCTCTACAAAATGAATTAACAAGCAAGATACCAAAGACTAGGGCCTCAGTGTCTGTGTGATGAAACGTTATCACAGAATCATAGAATGGTTCGGGTTGGAAGGGACCTTAAAGACCATACAGTTCCAACCCCCCTGCCATGGGCAGGGACACCTCCCACTAGACCAGGCTGCTCGAAGCCCCATCCAGCCTGGCCTTGAACACTCCCAGGGATGGGGCATCCACAGCTTCCCTGGGCAACCTGTTCCAGTGTCTCACCACCCTCACAGTAAGGAATTTCTTCCTGTTATAGAGTAGCATATAATGTGAACAATATAAATATGAGGCTTACTTAGATGTGTATAGGTGAATCTTTTTCAACCAATCCAAAAAACAATTCAATTATTAATTTATTTAAATCTATTGTTTTAATATTTCCATTAGACCAAAACAGAGCTCAGACATGGATTGGAGCTCACGTCCCCAAAAACTTAGTGCATGGAGACCTTCAGGTTGCTCAAGTTCATTCATTCCTACCTGAAGAGAAATATTGTAATGTTTATTTATAAAGGAAAAAGTGCTACTCCTCATTTGCACAGAGTTACCACCGGTAAAGAGCTCTATCACATTGACTAACTGCCACAGTAATTAAATTGCTACAGTACATAAAAATGGCCTTCCTGAAGCCGGTGAGTTATATGCCCACACCCTGCATCTTTCTCAGTAGTAAGGATCTTGCCAGCATCCTGTTCTCCCAGAGTGAGTTACATATAACAGCAGAAGTGATCTTGTAAGAAAAGGGGTGGAGGGGAAGTGAGTCTTACAGAGGTCCTAAGCATGGGTGTCCCGAGGAAGGGAGGGATATTACTCCATTTTGCATCCTTCTGCTGCCCTCTCCTGCAATGATAGCGAGGAACTGGTCAGCTGCCACAGATTCTGACCACCAGTCATGGAAGGATTTCCTGCCTCTGAAGTAACATGCAGCGTATCCTCTTCTACAGCTTCCCTCAGGCCCACCCTCCCATCAAATGATTCATCTCTTTTTTCAGTCAACTCATACTCTTGGCCTCTACACCATCCTGTGGAAAATGGTGAAGTATTTTTAACAAACTTGCGCAATAGCTATGAAAGAAAATCAGGAAACAGAAAACTATAATTTGCTCTTGTAAGGATTTGGAAGCACTTTTATGATCTTGCTGCCCTGATTTAAACTCATTGCCAGGATCCGGCTATAAAGAGCTTTAATTTTATTTTTTCATGCACTTATCACAACCTCATTTTGTGAAATGCCAAGTGCATTTGTTCATTCATAACCCATCTTGATGCCATGGATGGCAGCAGGGGGTGGTTTTGGGGTGGAGGGGTTAGTTTTAGTACACTTGATTAGTTTAATGGGACATAACGTTCCTTTCTATCTTTTCTTACTTTAAATATTTTAATTCATTCTATGAAAAAAAAAATCAATGGCAATCTGTCGAAAGCTGCAATTATGTTTTAAATTGGGATGAAAAAGTGTGTGTGGGCACATGTGTGTGTGTTTGTGTGTGTGTATGTGTTTGTAAGCAAGAGGACTCATTTACATAATAACTGATGGTAATGCTAACTCTCAGATACCATCTTTATACCCCATACTCTATCCCTTGCTTGTAATTTTTAGAGGGCTGCTTCTTTCTGTGCAGTACAACTAAAAATGTAGAAATTTTAATTCTGCAGTTTTTAGTCAACTATCTGACAGCAAATGCTGTTATCATTTTGTCCTTAAAAATTCACATCGCCTCCATCAGCTGCTATCTGGCAAGGTGTCCCCCAAACTGAGAGTGATTGAAAACTTCCAGAGCAAACCCATGGTCATAACTATTGGTGGTTTTCTAGGCTTATGTTGCCTTCACCGATTGGAACCACTTGTCGGCTGTGGATTCTACTAATGAACATACAAATTAGGAGTACTTTTTTTCTAACTATTAATAAACTTATCCAGATATTAAACTTTTAGAGAGGTATAAATAAAAAAAACTATTTTTAAATATGCAAAAAATTTAAATGTCTCAAAATCAAATGTTTTACTTCAATAAGACAGAAAACATTTAATTTGAAAACCAAAATGTGGTTTTAAACCAGAATTTCTCTTTTCAGATTTCATGCCTTTATAATAAAAAGAGAAATTAAAAAAAAAAAAAAGTGCCTCAGGATCTATAAGTTTTAGAAGTGGCTAAAAATTAAAGTTCTGTGTTGGTTTTTTCCCATTTTGCCAAAAAGTCCCCAGTAAAATTCCTTTTTGGATCCACCTTTAAACAGAATTTATCCCACAATATTGAAAATGCACTTTTCCTCCTTTTTAGTGTATAGCATCCAGTTTGGCAGGTGATGAGTAAGAAATTAGATGTCATTCATTCCCTTTGTCTTTCCAAATGCTGAAGACAGAATGTTCTTTTGTAGCTTTTTCAACTGTCGGAAAGCATCCACTTAGGAAGAACATAAGGAGAAATATAAAGTTAATGATTTATGCATATAGCTTCCTTAATATGCAGGTGGCTTATATCTCATAAGAATCACCATGTTTTTTTCATCTATCTCAAACTTTTATTCTATTTCCAAAGATCCTATTCAGAATCTACCGTATCAATCAGCCTTCACATTCATGTACAGTTGGACTCCTTGATCTTAAAGGTCTCTTCTGACCTAAATGGTTCTATGATTCTGTGATCCAAAGGACCACGTCTTGCTCACTCTCAATGTGAGTGAAGAGAAATTCTTCCCCATTACAGAGTCTTGGCTTCAGAGGATGTCAAATACAGTGCTTGTAAAGCCCATTTGACCTGGAATGGCTGTTGTCTTTAAGGAATATGTAACTAAAAGTTATGGTGTCAATGGCATGGTAGAAGAGTTTCTTTTTCAGCTAGGCAGACAATTTGTCACTATAAGATAAATTTGACTCTAGACTTCAGCCAAGCATTTTGACAGGTAGTGTTATTTTATGGGTCTTATCACAGTTCTGCTGAAAAGGCTGCTCAATATTCTGAGTAGCCAACCCAGCCTTCTATCGGCTCAAAAATTCACCACTTTATGTTAAAATAATTTTTGCAATAGCAATCAGCAGCCACTGCAGAAAATTAGTTTTACCATTAAATAATCACACCCTTGAGAAGCTCTGGGCACACAGCTGGCTCTCAGCTGGCTTCAATGAGCTGAAATGTAACTATTGCAGAGAAACCATACCTCTTGTCTTTGAGTATAAATTAAAACTAAAATAGTAATAATTTTTTTCACATTGATTTTGTAACATTTCATATACGTACAAAGCTGTACACCCATACTCACTAAACAAGGGAGATAGTACTCCATAACACTGTATAAATACATCATGTCAATACGCAAGAGCAGATTAACCGATACCATGAAAATGGTTTGGGGTTTGGTTTTCTCTGCTTCATGAGAAGAGAGAAATACAGATGCCAGCAATATTCTTCCAAACACAGTCAAACAAACCGTGCCTTTTGTATCAGGATTAAATACCCAACAGAGCACAACATATCACACCCTGAGTTTTGCCCAGAAACAAGAGATGCACCTGCTGGCATCTGTACCTGACTTAACTAGGCAGCCCCAGTGCCCAGGTAGAAAGCAGGGTTCCCTGCGCAGCTCCCTGAATCCAGGATGGGGACTGAGCAATGGCTGTGCCATAGAAGCTGTGCTGCTTCTGTCAAGCTACGTGATAACTCTGGGGGAAGCGGGCACCTCTATCTAAACCCTCCTCTGTCCTGCAAGAAACCTCCTCCCTCCCCCCATCTCTTCCCCCTGCAATAGTTCTCCATTCACCAGGGTCTCCCCAGCTGCAAGGAGGGAAGACAAGGCCAGGTGTCCAACAAGAGCAAAGGGCTCTGATGGTGTGATGCTTGCCAGGCTAGAAACGCTGGTTGCTGCATCCTCAGGTGCAGGCTAAAAGCAGGCAGCCTCTTTCCCCTGGAATCTGTACCCTGCACAGCTGCATACTGTGTTTTACGGACCTCCTGGCTGTCCTGAGGAGCCCAATTTATCACTATTTGAACAGAGCCCAGTGTGGGCCTCCACGTGTGGGTGAGGACGAGGAGAAGGCGACTACTATTAGCTTTCTAGCTATTCTAATTTCCTAGCCATAACTAAAGTTTCAGGAAGATTTAGGCACCAGAATATGCCCTGAAAGTGAACCTCAGAAATTCACATTCCAGAGGCGAATACGTAACGGGAGAGTCCTGGTTAATACTCTGAGTGGTAACACTGATCCACGGGATTTATGCAGCTCTGCTGTAGGTTCTGTTCAGCCTGCTGAACTCTATCTTTTCCAAGACAGAACTACACAGTGCTGTTAATAATATGCCTGTTCTGAAATTGCAATAAGGCCACTGAAGGGAATTTGATTTATCAAGAGATAATCGTCTCCTGGAGGGGAATAAAGGCACCTGGCTGCCTTCTGCAGTCAAAATTTAATATTAGCATTAATAACAACCCCCTCCCCCCACCTTACATAATGCTTACTTAATAATTTAATTATCCAGATAATCTTCACGCGCAGTTTATGTTTTTACCTCTAACTGGATGCCTAATAGAGCTTACATTACTGTTTATCACAAACACCCAGAAGCAGCACTCTCTTCGCACTGCAAAGTTCCCGCAGAGGCACAGTGCCATGCTGTGGAATGTGCTTAACTGTGGAAACATCTATCTCACACCAAAATGGCTTTGATCAAGATGCACTGTCTAGCTAGTCATTTAAGTTGTGTTCAGCAAGATATTTAGACTCATGCCCACTTGCTTAAGCCTTTGAAAAGTCCCGCGAGGTTTCCCTAACTGGTTAATGAAGATTGATTCCCTGCTTGAAAGTTACACTCAGAGCTCTTACCTGCTGAATTAGGACTTTGTTTTCTTAAGGTTCTGCCTTTTGGAGGAGTAGCAGTACATGTTGTTGTTGGGCAGGGGTGCTGCTCTGGCTGTGTGTGGGTGAAATGAGCACCTGCATGTGTTCCTTATGCCATGGATATAGATCTTAATGTTTTGCTATTAAAATTCAAAAAAATCTTAAGGGTAGCATTGAGATCGTGATCCGCCTGTCTGATACCCTCATTTTGGGCAGTGTGTCAAAATCTAACCCTTCAAGAACTGAAAACAATGCAGGACTGATAAACAAAGCAATTTTATTCCAAAATTTCCCAAATCAACACAAAGATTACTTACAATTTGATCATTCTGCCAGTCACATTTCTGCAACAGCATGGTTTTTTACAGCTTATTTGTTTCCTCTGCTCTGCTAGGACATAAGTTTTTCTTCTTTCTGAAGAGTCCTGGCCATTATCTCTAACCAAAAGAGTGCATTTGGACAATATCAATTTGTATGCTAATAATATTGCTTTAAATTTTACCTATGCTAACACATGAGACCAAGTTATAGCCAATTCCCAGTTCTTTTCTTTTAAGGCACTTGAAGAGTGATAGTTCTAAAGATTATGGAATCTCTTCTCATTTCCTCTTCTCAGCATTGCCAAAGTCTTTATTACCTAGCTGCTTCAGCTCTTATTAAAAAACTATTCAAAAACCTCAGAGGCTTCTTGCACACACTTATGAAATTTGTACCCAGCAAAAATTGTGTTTGCTTTAGGCGTAACATATGCTTCCTGTATACTAGTGCAAGCTTTTAGTACTTTTGCTTCATCTTGAATGATGCTGACATGTTAAGAATACACCTTCCTTTCTTTTTTTGCAGTCCAACCCACCAACAACCTTGGATACTTTCATGGATAAGCCATGGGAAGCTGTTCAAACTTTACTCTCAGTACAAATATCCCAGTGCTGTCCTGCGAATGTATGGCAATGCTATGTCTGTTCTCGTACAGTCAGAATAATCCTTTTCAGAAGGTGACGAACTATTGAACGGGTTTGTTTAAATAGGAACTTGAATCACAACTCACTGTATATGTGAGATGTAAAGCTGTTGTGGAGCTAGAACTTTGGTTGCAAGGTTTCTGCCAGTGTAATCGTAGAGGTCTTACTGCTAGAAAATTCACCTGTAGAAGGCTGGGAAACCTCTGCTTGTATGATGTGTTGACTTTGTACAAACTTTGGACAGCTTTTACTATCGCAGCCTATAGATGAATCTAATAAGAACTCAAATTATGCATTTTCAAGATAATATTCCTCAGTTTCTATGGCACCAGTCTTTCAGGTAGAACTCCTTTGACTCCTCCTCACCCACCTGGCTCCATTACCGTGGCAAAATCACGCCCATTAGCCATTCCACAGATTTAAAATATAAGTCTACTTTCACCATTAAAAAAGATCTTACATATATACATATATATATATATATACACGGAGAGGGAGAGAGAGGGAGAGGTTTTCTCTCTTTTTAATATACACCAAGTTGTTGAACACAAATAAGAGTATCAACTTTGGCTGTGTCTGCAGTACTAAGACACAAGAAACAACCATAGTGGAACACACAATGCTGAGGACCCAACACCCACACTACACTTATTTTGGGACTTCTACATCAGCCTAGCTGTAATGAGTTCCCACAGGCTGAATGTGCATTAGTGGCAGGAGCACACGATGTGCGGTCCTGTAGTGCACCGTCTGGTCTGTTTTAGCTGAAAAAGGAACCCATTTCTCTGAACCTGCTCTAAAACATGTGAAGAAAAACACACTGAATGGACATGATCAGATTTGTTTCAAAAGCACGCTCCAGATCCAAATTAAAATAGTTATGTAGACGCAGTCTTTGCAATCCGGATGTGGTTGGTTTTGGGGAGCTGGGCAGAATTTAGGTGCTGCCCCCCTTGTTTTCTAGCCAGCAGTCGGTCATAGGTACTCCAGGTGTGCTCCACTTATCTCATTTGTCCGCCCTCCACTCAGCACACTCTGCACGCTGAAACTAGTGAAAAGCTTATTTAATTGCTGAAGGACTTCACCATTCAACTTAGCAACAAAAGCACACTGGTACCAATCTAGTATTTCATCAGGAGAGATGTGATGCATAGAAACTGGTAGTGGAAAGCACAAAGTTAGGAACATACAGAGAAAATGAAAATGTATAACCTTTGCATAGACATATTCCCTTCCTAAAAGAGAAATTATAAATTTCTCTCCTTCTCTTGATAAAACCGACTAAAAATTTAGGATTCATTTCTTCCAAGTAAAAAAGTCTTACTGAAAATGCATTTCAGCAAGAAGCTTTGCATTTTTATCTAACACAGTCCTGAAAAGCACCAAAATAAAAATTTTAATGATCAAAGCCAAACACAAATTCTTATCATTAAAATTCCCCCCAAATCTATCTGTAATTAGCTGAAAAAATAAAAATTAAAAAAAATATTCAAAAAAAAAATTTAAAAAACTGGGCCGCTGGGTCTTGGGGTTTTTTTTGCAGCTGTAATCACATAAAAAACTGTGATTAAGAAATTACATGTTGAGGCTGAAAATGTAAATGATTCATATTTGTTTAAAGCATGACTTCAAATGACATTGCGGTCTTCTTGCTATTTTATGCAGTACTTACGTTACTGAGTCTGTTTTCCTGTCTCTTTTCTTTCTCTATTTTTTAATAGCCTTTTATTTCCTGTTCTTGCCTTGTAAAGTAATATTTTCATTGCTTCCTTCTGAAAGGAGACTGCAAGATGTTCACAGTAATCAAGTGTAATGGGGCATGTTCTTTGAACATTTAAGGAAAGAGCTAGCACAAAAGGAAACAGAAAACAATGCGAGAAAAGGCCGATCAGCTTAAGCCAAACTGAGGATGAGTCAGCTGGGGCCTGTGAAATACTCTCCAGTACCATAACCAGCTATGTCCAAATCAGGGCATGCCAAGAACCAAAGTAAAGGCCTCTGGTGGTCAAATATATTCAGGTGCCTCTTTTCGTTGTAAGGAAATTTTAAGTCAAAAGCAGCGTGTAACAGCACAGTCAGAAATTTAACTTTTTTCCTCCGCTTTTATTTGCACCACACTAGCATAAATGTGTTCCCCGGCTTGTCCAGCCACCATGCTCAAAATCCAACCGGCAAGGATATGGTCCATTTTTGAAGTACTCGATACTTGTAGCTCAGTAGCCCACAAGTTTCTCAGCATCTGTGTTCTCTGGGGAAAGTTACCACTGGGCCCAAAAGTGAAGGTTTGTTTAGGAGACCTAGTGTGCAAAAATCTGACGACAGAGTGCAACAAACAAATGCAGCAACTGCTAAATGCAGCCCTTGTCTCTGCTTAACGAGGGAGCTCTTCCCCGGCTCTTTCCATGCTTCCCACTTCTTCCACCTCCAGGTGAAAACCATGGAGATAAGGTCCTTGGGGTCACCTACAACTTTGTTGGCCCCTTGTTTCTGTCCTTCTGGGGCAGAAATCTAACCTGTACTGTCGTCCTTCCCTTAAGTTTTGGATACAACCACGCATTTCTGGGACAACTCTCATTGGTGTAAGGTATCTTTTAGGCTCTGAATGTATTGCTATCAAATGTTACACAAAGTAATCTCTGGTGTTTTGTCAACCATATGTGGCACAAAACAAGCCCAGTAAAATATTTCCTAATCCAGACATCTTAGAAGACCCTGTTCCGCTTACCATCACAGATGTCATGTAAATGACCAGTTAAAATACAGTCCTGAGCAAGCCTGTCTTGCAACTTCAGATGTCATGGACTTCTTTAAGCATGGCTTTTTTTGCTTAATAAGTACTTTTTTTCCAATTTATAGATAGTATATCTAGCTTGTATTAAAAAACAAAGCTGATATCATTTTTTATGGTAATAGGTATTTATTTATACATATAATCAGTACTCTGCAAGCATAGATAAGTGTACTTACCATTAAATCAATGGGGCTAAATTTACATTCTGGATCTGGTGTCAGGGAAGTTCTGTGCACGTGAGCACAATGACAGTCAAAAGGGTTTTTTTAACACTTATCCACTTAGAACCTTCATGTCTTTATTTTATTAGTCAGGAACATAACTACAAAATAAACCATGCTTCCTTTTTGCCACGTCAGGTATAAGAACATAACTGATTTTAGTGTCATAAGAGTATGTTTGAAATGACTTATTGTAAATGTCTGACCTTTGTGAGAGCTGAGTCATTAAAATGTAGTTAATAGCTAGGTTGAAATGCATTTATTTTTTTTTTTAAAAATACATTGAAGGACAAATTTTTAAGTGGCAAAATCAGCACACAGCTTAGAAAAATTGATACAAGCATCTTTCAGACTATCCATTTCCAGCAACAATCCATTGCTCACCTTAAACCCTTCCCGTCTTCCAACTTCCACTAAAAACACTCCCAGAGGGGACTAAATTCCTCCCTGCTATTTAAAAAAACAGAACACATCCTCTCGCTCCTATGCTTCTTATGCTATTTGCTTTATTTCTCTTTCACCGTTGCCTTCTGGGATAATTGTCTTGATTCCAGCGATTTTCTGGCACTAATGGCCCTCATCAGAGATACTTGCTTTCGCATGTCCAGCTGGTCTCCTTCCAGACTGCCTGCATTTCACAGCAGGGCCCAGCACAGGAATGCAGGTCAGGGATCCGGCAGCGCAGAGCAGCGCAGCACTGGCTGCACTTGCCTGCCAAGGCAGAAGGCAGACCCACGCTGTTTGCACGGCGTTGTGCTCAAAGCAGAGCTCCTTCCGTGGACTCACCTCCCTGTGAACACAATGAGGCCTTTTGGGAGCAGAGCTGGCTTATGTCCTGTCACCTGGGGTAGGTGACTCCTGCACCTCCCCGGCTCTCCCAGTCGTAGCTGGATTCCTTCAGTTCTCACCAGCATAGGCATCCCACTGA
Source organism: Chroicocephalus ridibundus (assembly GCF_963924245.1). NCBI lineage: Eukaryota > Metazoa > Chordata > Aves > Charadriiformes > Laridae > Chroicocephalus > Chroicocephalus ridibundus. Next base: position 90,452,886 of record NC_086284.1, on the reverse strand, counting down.
TAACTGGAGCTACGTAGAGAACACGTATTACCCATGGGGATCTTAAGGTGTGCACGGTTAGAAGTGAGGAACACAACTGACTTATGCTGTGTCCTGCATCTCCAGCACAGAAAGTGTAGTGAGTGTGAGCTTTTTAGGAGTCTGGGGCTAAAATATAACAATTTCTGGAATATCCAGCTTAAAACCAATTTATTGGTTGGTGCTAGCAGCTGGAGGCTCCTTTCACTCTCTCCCTCTCGAGTTCTCTCTTCCAGTCTTAAGCTCCTTGTTGTAATACCGAAGGCTCATGATTACAGGCTCTGATACAGCCTTAACCTCTAATCATCACCTAAAATACTACGTGGTTCAAGAGGTGCAGGGTCGGTAGGCAAAGTCCTAGTTGAAAGGACAAGATGATATGGAACAGATTGCTTTTATTATACCTTTTATTAACTTGACTCAAACACCTCCAGCTACTTTTCCAAGACAAAGCATCCTATAGTTACAGGTTTCTCAAGTAATGTCAAACTGATGGCAAATTGTGTAAATATATGCTGGTGACTGAATCCTGTGGAAAATCGCCCTTAATAAGAAGATTTTATATTGTAGGAAATAAGAAAAAAAAATCCAGTCAAAGAATTCATATAATCAGAATCTAATTATTACTTTCCTTCACTGAGTTCGTAGCTGATGAAATGAATATCAGGTATACACTGGGTCTTTGGTCTGAGTGCTAAAGAAATGTGCAATGTGGGCTTTCTCTCTGTTCAATAATTTTAATCACTTTAATGTTTAACACTGTATTTTTGAGGGTCATGTATGCTATGCAGTCAGCCTCAATGATAAGGAAAGAAGGCGAAGAAAGTAAATTTCTTGCTAAATATCAAAAAGAATGACACTAAAAGATCAAGATGGGTAAAAAAAAGGAGCTCATAACTCTGAACAGAGGATGAATGAACAAGGTTAAAAGAGTAACAGGTTTTTTCTTTTTTTTAACCTCTGTGTGTGTGTGTGTGTTCGTGCATACCTACAAAAAGACTTGTGAGGAAGGCACTGGCACTTTTGAGACCATGGGACGAGTTCAGTGACAGAGGAGGCAGAAAGATAGACACTTAGAAAAAATTACATTAAAACTAACATACTCCATCTACCCAAGAGGACTGGGACAGATGCAGGAAACAGACATATATGACCTGTGGGAGGATGGATAAATATTGAAGAAGAGTAGAATAATGTCAAAAATGGTTAGCGTCAAATTAATTTGACAAAGTTTCAGTAGCAGAAGGGAGTTGTTCCAGGCTTCTCAAGTCAGTGGAAAAGTGATGAAGCAGCAGAGGGAGGAGAGAAGAGGATTTAGGAATCATTCAATCTAATGAGATTTTCTCATGTGACTCTGCTTACTGTTTTGTTTTGTTGGTCTCGTGGGGTTTTTTTCCAGAAAGTTTCTGTCCTCTTTTCTTTTCTGTTCCAAGCTCAGGCAAAATTTTCCAAGAGCAAGGTCTTCCCAGTGGACAATGTGCACAAGGGCTGTGCATATGTGACGATGCAAGTCTTGTAGAGGACTATGCGGTACACAGTCCTCCTGCTGAGGTGTGCCTTTTGTACACAGATGTGCAGGATACATCACTGGGTGGTGCATGCACAGGGTGGACGCACTTTCCTAGGGGCCCCATGGCCAGTAAGCGAGTATGGAGGCAACTCAGTACCCAAAGAATAAACAAGTCAGACTAAGCAGGAGAAAGAGCAAATACTAACCTTCCTTTCAGAAGCCCTTCGTGTTTATTGTCACCTACAGTTTTATTAATGAGTGTAACTAGCTGTATTCAAACACAGTGCTGTAAAATTTAATTGGGCAAACATAGTGAGCGGTAGCTGGAGCTGTTTCCAGTCATGTATAATTACATGAAGCTCATACTTCAATAATTAGCAAGGCAAAATGAAATCATTTTACAATTAGAGAAGCTCTCATTTCACCTTTCCTGTCATAGATCCTCATTTAATTTGGACTTTTATTTACTGACAGTCCCACTCCATTAGATATGGAAGACATTGCCTCATTCACCAGGATATTTTAAAATGAGGCAACTTATCCAAGAAGACCTAAGAAAGTGAATACGTCCCAAAATGTGTCTCGTTGTCCCGGGAATTTTGGCTCCAGTTTTTCTAACCAGTAGAAGAACCAAGTGGTAAAAGCACCTGCCACTGGTGGAAAGAAAAATCCTTCTTAGGACAGCCAAGGTCCCCCAGTGCTCCCTGGCATTCGCTGAGCTCCCATCAGAACTTCTTGCCTCCTTCTCACAGTGCCCTTCCTCTTTTTTCCAGAGCCTGGGCTATGGGTGAAGACCTAGGGTAATAATTAACACTTCTTCAGATACCAGGAACAGATAACCTGCTATACCGTATTAAAAGGCACAGAAAATTTGTTCTTCTCTGCAGCTCCACTGTGATTCACCCATACGTTGGTCATGGGCTCCTTCTGGCTGTGCAGGAGGGAACATTGACTGTGACAGGTAGGTTAATCCGATTAACATCACGGTTTCTTCCTCATCCCATTTCTAGTGAACATCTTCATCCTTATCATCCCTTCCACTGCCAAAATGCCACATAGCTCAGTGATATGCTCCTGCCCTCCTGGCAGCGCCACTGCTCCTCTGCCATCCTGGGCACTTCTTCCCCAACTCTCTCTGACCTTTCCAACCAGTACTGATTTCCCTAAACCATCTCCACAAAGTAACACAAGATAAATAACTGTTATCTTTCATGAGAGCTAACATTTGCCATTCTTCTTTCTTTCTCCAAGACTTTAAACGTAGAATTAGCAAGTCCAAATAACATTCGAAATATTTCCCAAGCAGAAGAATTAAAACTCTGGAAGTGGGATAAGACTATGCTCAGAATTTCTGAGAAAATAAAGATACTTGAAATCACAGAAACACAAAATGGTTTACTGCTCCAGAGCTTAAAACCATTCTGGAAGCATAGAAGGACAGTTGGTTAATTTTTATTTTATCCCTTCAAGGATAAATCCTTCAGAGGACAAATCTCTGTCTTTTCCCCTGTTCCTCCTAGTATACACCATGCCCTCAATACTTATTTCATTTTTTAAGAGTCATTTAGTGTATATTCAATTATTCTAAGTGTCACTGTAAAGTTCTATATCTTAACATCTTCTTAATGCAGCCTGGATGACACCAGCTATCTGTAAGTAAAATGCCCCCTCCAAACTTGCACCACTCAAACTGTGGAAGTCAGCAACGGAGAATGAAGCACTTCTTCATTTTCCAGCTCATTTCTAGAACTAAATTAACAACACTCTTGGTAGTGGATGAGCCAAATTAGAGACATTTAATATCCTAGTACTCCTCTCAGTCTTTTTTGCTAAAAGGAATGATAAACCATGTGGAGGTTTGGGGGTGGGTTTTGGTTACTAAGACAGTTAATATCATAATTACATACATGAGCCCCTTAGATCAGACAGACGCTAATTTGTTGTTTCATCCCTTCATTATGACCTGGTGATCTTCAAAAATATGAATTGTTTGAAATGACAGGGATTACCCTCTGCATTGGAGACACCTGCAACAGTAGATTTAGGGAACCAGTCCCACCAGCTTTGGCAAAAGCATTTTGCTGAAGGAGAACATTGTGCAGCAAGAGCTATCTCATCACCTCTAATGCCTTTATATTAGATGCGGTCTCAATGGGTACGATGTGATTAATAGGTATTATTCCTTTATTTCAGACAGGAATATAATATTTCATGCATAGTGACTGTATATCAGTAGATGCACATAAACCATGATTATGGGCAGTCTATTGACCCAGTAGGCACTAGAAACTGATAAACCTCTAATTGAAAGGTCTATTTATTATTCATTTTTACAGCACTTACAAATGAAACCTTGAAATTAGGTGTGACTATCTTCCGTCACAGGATGTTAATCACCATCAGAGTTAAGATCCAGCAGACATCTTCATGGCTGATAGTGTTTTGGTATTTGTGTCTGCAGAAAGCTTTGAGCTTTGTTTTAGTCCTGTCATAGAAAAGATACTACCAGCCACTGTTGCATGTTCGTGGTGAATAAATCATACTATGCTTGACAGAAATTCTGTAATTTCTTTGTCATGGAGTTTAATAATAAGTATAAAACACAGTTCTGTAGAGCTATCACGTATAACTTAATAGAGTGTTACTGCCTTTATTGAAAATTATTTCTTCTGCTAATTGCTTTTCATTAAATTTTTATTATTGGTAAGGGGACATTACACTTTTCTAATAAAACAAGAGAAATCTTATTTTCCTGGCTTGCTTTTTACTAGCATTTGGATCAATTCAGACAAGTCTCATTTTCCTCTCACAAAGATGAAGTTGCATCTCCAAAACGAGTTGTGTAATGAACCAATGAGTAAACTGATGCAAGTCATGAGCAGATCAATGTGATTCTGATTCACTATAAATGCCGAAGAAAAATCAGGAGGATATTTTTTAAGAGAAGAAAGCTTCCCTGATATGACACATGAGTTCACTGAGGCACTTCTGAAGTCAGCAAGCAATTGATAGTCCGCAGGCCAAGAATAGCTTTTAAAAATTGCTGTGCTCCACAAACAATACTTTATTTCCTTCTACTATCGGCTAGGTCTGTGTTGCTTCTTAAAGGAGAAGCCGCTGCCCGAGCATTCACACACCATTCAAGGAGTCGCACACACACCACCCGAGTCTTTAGCTGCTCAGACCAGAGTCCGTTCACAGCAGGTGACTCCCGTGAGCCAATGGGTGCCCCTTCCAACTCCTCACACACACTCACACATACTCTTGGGTGCACTTCCTCCTTCTTCAGGCTGCAGAGTCTCAGACATCAGATTATATAAAAATAAATAATTTAATTGAAAGGTACAGCAGCAGGGTCTAGCAGGCACTAGCTGGGTGCCTCCAGAGAGGGACCTTTAATAAAGAAATCCCTGCGCCATTATACCCTTGCGATCTATGCATCTGCCCCTCATGCATTCTTCACACTTGCCACCTGGTCCAATGGTAATGAATGGTCTGGAATAAGCCTTATTGGATTCTCTGTCTCCAGGCAGGCCATTAACTATTCTTATCTTGGCAAGTTGCATTCTTTAGGTAGTAGCTTCCTTATCTCCTGGTTTGTACTGGTTTTAGGGCTTTCTTTTATGTAACTACCTAGAAGTTCAAAAAATGTGCAATGGCTTGCAGCCTAAGCCTTCAGCAACTTTAGCTACTTATGGTAAGTGGGTTCTAGGTAAGTAGTATGTCCTAATACATAATGCGGCCTAGTACTAAATGATTAACTCTAAGTGATTAATTTTATTTAAACCGAATCGCTAATACTTCCTGTTCCTTTACATAACTGATATTACAAGAGACATTTTTTATTTCAGTTCTTCAAACAAAAAAGCACTTGGTGCATGCCTATACCAAACTGTAGAGATTAGATAACTGACTGGCATCATTAGAGAGTAGATCTAACAGGAAGTGTTTAGACTTAAATTACAATTGCAGCATGTCCAGTGTCCCCTTGAATCTTCAGGACTGCATACATTATTGTGAAAGCAACAGGCTACGGAAAGTAATATCCAAACAAGCTTAATACATTTGCTACTAACCAAAGTAGCTTAGCAATAGTAGGCAGAGAAATAGCAATTCAGAGTAGGAGTCCTACTTATGTACTTCACATCACCCTCAAGAAAACTCTGTCATTCCCCACTGGCTTCTTTTGGGCTACACTTTACCTAACTAGGTACGTAAGTTAAATGTCAAAAATTACCAGTCAATATCCCCATTTTCCCTTCAATATATTGTGGTACAGCAGACACCAGGCAAGTGAACATGGCTGAAGTTTGTAGCCTCATACATTTCAAACACCTTGCCCCCTAAAGGGAACACCTACATTTCCTATGAAGTCAGTGATGGAAGCAGACACTTCTGAAGACCTCTGGAAAAAGATCTGGAACCAAGTCCACCAAGAGATTCTCCAGGCAGCTATTCCTCCCTGGTGTCTATGAAGGGGACCAACAGACAACACTGGGCATCAGCCTCAGCCTCTGGGAATCCAACTGCTTCATCACCTTCTGAGAATAGAAATCCAGTGGAACAGGGCTAGGTCTTTTTTTAAAAAAATAGAAATAAAAATAAAAAAGCCAACAAACACAGCAATATCCTTCCCACGCTTATTTCATCATTTGGTGATTAGAACACTTATGTGAGAAGTAAAGGTCATGGATTTTAGTCTTCCTCAGCTACAGAGGTAGGAGGAGAGGTAACACTCTAATACCTCTACAGAAGACTTTCCATTACCAAGGAAGTCAGTCATGGCTGGAGGTAAGTCCCGGACAGAGGTAAGCAAGAGTGATTCTCACTTTTATCAAGAAGTGAGCAGGACTGGGATTTTCAGTCTTGCTGCCTGGAGTGTGTAGGCTTTTTATGTAACACCAGCTGTGGGAAATATGCAGGGACAGCCTGTTCTCTGGGACCAGACCAGGTGTCCTTCCTCCCTGGGGCAATAGACAGCCTCCTTTAATTTTTTCCTTCTGTCATTTTCATCTTGTGCAAAGCAAGCCCATTTCCTGCTGTTAGATGTAGAGGTGGCTTTTACTCTGACAGCTCTTCAGCTGGGTCTTTGGGGTATTTGCACGTATTTTGGCAGCACTGTATTCCAGTCCACTTGTCCACAGAAGGCAGAAATGTCCACTGACACCATTTCTGCCTGCTGAGCTTCAGTTGCAAAAGATGTCCATATGTCAGGTACACTCTTCCCCCAGCATGGGCATTTCTTATTGTGCACTGTCAAACGACAATCACCAACCACACAGTTTTCAAGAAGAGAAGCTTTCTGTGCCTGTAGAAAGGCCAGATTTCTCTGGGAATTTATATGTGTTTTCAGCCTGTAAGTCCCAATCTAGCAGGCTGAAATCTTTCAGCAAGTGTACGAGTGGTCATATTATTGCCTGTACTTTTTCTCTGAACCCAAGTGTGCAGTTTGTGACTCACACCAAAGCTGCAGTATTTGAATTCCTTGGACTTAGGTCCAAGCCAGCCTTCATTAATTAAGCAGCTGATGTGGTTGTGCTACATGCCAAAGGTAGAGAAGAGAAGTAGTGTGTTGTAACAATTACGCTTGTCCTCTCTTCAAACAGAATTATCTCTGAAGGGGATATACCACTGAATTTGATTGCTTTCCATGTAGAATCAATAACCACAGTCTAGTCCCTAATAGTCTTTCTGAAGTCTGTTTCTCCCCTTTTTAAGGGTACAAGCATGTTATTTTTTCCCTTGTAATTGTATTTTATTAGCTGGTTAGCTTTATAATTCAGTTACTTTTTGTAATTTCTAATTCATTTGACTCAAGTTGGAGGAGGGACTGGTGATGGAGATGTCATTAAGGTTGAGTGAAGGTTTCTTAAGAATTAGACAAACAATTGCAGTCTGCAGAATAACTTCTGAGAAGAGTAAAGAAATTGAGTTCTGAGAAAGAGCCTGTTTATTTAATTTCTATTCACATTAACAATTGAGAGTTTGCAAGTGATTAATGTTCCAGGAGACTAGTCAAAGCTCAGCAGTGTTCAGCAGCCTGTGGGTAAGCGCATTTTGATTTTCTTCCTATGGTGGAAAATGTGTATGTGAGAACATTAAGCAGTTCCTTGTCCATTTATGCACTTACTACAGTTCTCACCAATTGTGCTCATAACTCTTGTTCTCTTTGTCATTTGGCTTTATGGTTCCTTTTTTAACTTTTCCTCTTTTATGATCTTTTAGATGTGGTTGCTCAGGTGCATAAATGTCTTAAAAATAAATAGTAAAAATATGCCCTAGTATGTAATATATAACAATTGCATTGAACTGTCACTGCAATTACATTTTAATGTGCTTTACACCTGTGGCTTTTTAACAACAAACTTGGTTGAATACATTACCAGTGAAAAGTCTGCTAGCATGTTTTAAACTGTTCTCTTTTATGATTTCTATTATAGCTCAGTGTACTCTAACTAGTCTTACCATTCAGGTGGATGTTGCAAGTCTGAACATGAATTTTCCTAATATATCATAATTATAGAAGCACTAAATAATGTTTTGATCACCCATAGTGAAAGTAATATACAGTATTCCTGATTTCTTGTTTCTTACACATTAAATCACAATATATAATTAGCTTGAACAAAATAGAGGCACAAGCCTCTTTGTTTATTATATTTTAACTGAAAACTTCTGAGAGGACTATGGTTGAACACTGCATGCAACGGCATATCTGCAGCAGGGTAACTTTTTCTAATGGCAGTGGTAGTAAGATGGTCTTAAATCGTAAGCAGTGTTAAGAGCTGGGGAAAGACAGCTGGATCAAAAGTTCTTGAACATTCTTTTCATTATTTTAGCAGTACCTCTATTTCCAAGTTTTTCACATGTGCAATATCCTGTTTCAGAACCTTTCTCTTCTGTGAGTGTCCTCTGGAAAAAACATATTATTTATTAAAACCACTTTCCCCAATAATATATCCCACAGGGTTAATATTACTAACAGGTAGTAATTCTAGCTAAGTGTCCTACAGGGTTCCATTTCAGAAAACCACGTGCATGGTGATTAATTTTAAGCAAAATGTGCCCTATTGAGGGCTCATTTCTAAGGTTTGAATCATTCTCCAACGTGAACGAGTGTAATATTATTTATCGCAAAAGGCTTCATACAATCCCTTTTGAAACTTCTGAAAAATTCTTTAGAGCATGTTTGAATTGATCTCTTTTTAAATACTGTAACTCCAAGCCTCTTGAATGTCACATACATCTGCCTCAAGTTGATTCATTTATCTGGTTGGTTCTGTCCCTTTTCCTACATCACCATGATGGACCATATCTATATTTATAAATGGATGTAAAACAGTGTCTTTTTAGAAGTAAATTACAGTGTTTACTTGAGTTGATGTCACTTTCACTGACATATCTTACCTTATCCTCACTTGACAACATTAAGAAAATGTTTCCGTTCAAGTTTTAAGTATCCTAAGCATAAATGTAACAAATTCACCCCATCTCAAAACTTTTTAAATGGAGGAAACAACCTTGTTTGATCAGACTCATTTTCTCCATACTTCTTACAGGCTTTGTTCATTACAAAGAATTTCAAAGTCCTGTGCTGCACAAGGTAGATAATTAAGCAGATTTTGTATGTTTCTTGTCTTACATTTTAAACATTTACTTTCTTACCTAAACAGCCCTTCCTTCTCATAGAAAATGTCCTTGCTGGAAAAAAAGATCCACTGACAAACTTGCACAATTTCTGGATTTCTTTTTCTTTTTAGGGAGAGATATATGTATACACACATATACATATATATGCATATATATGTGTGTGTATATACACACACATATAAAACTCTGTGTGTGTGTGTATATGTATGCATATATATACATATATGTATATATTTTTTATATATGTACATATATATATATTTATATATGTACATATTTATACAATATATACATATTTATATATGTACATATATATATATGCACATAAATTACCTCCATTCAGTTATTTTCTAAACTTTTCCTAATATAAGGTACTTTGTTCCAGGACTATTCCAGACAAATTATAATGTATATGTTTGGGCTAGAATGTTTAGATTTAATAACGAAATCCGTTCACCGTGTTGACACCCTGTGAGGGAATCTGGAGAAGCCTATGACCAAAGAGAAAGGCAGAGTCTCTGCACATATGGTGAGTGGTAATGCTGCGTGATGAATTTGCACATTATCCCATTTAGCTAAAATCATGTTGGGCTGAGGAACTAATATCCTTTTGGCGTAGGTGCAGGCTCTCTGAAGAGATCACGAAGCCTCTAGTGCTTCAATTGAGACCCATGTAAAGATGCTTCAACGGAAGTACCTGGAGTCAAGTTTTAAAGGTAGCTGAGCAGCCAAAGATACAAGTCTGAAGTTTTTAAAATCTTTTTTGCAGATCATGAATATTCTTTTAAAAGTATATATACCTGTATATATAAATATGTGTGAGTGTCTTACTGACAAATACGATTTCTTCATTTTCATGGAGACACAAACTCACAAACTCACCTTTTCAAGAAGTGGGTTTGCTTCACCTACACTTGTCATAGGAGAGATGTGACTACAAGACTGTCAAATGGAAAAACAGGCAGAGACCTGTTCAGAGCTGACTTAAAATACATACAATGAAATGGAAAACAATTAGGCTTGAAGAGAAGTAGAGGTGGGTAGAACCTGACCCTGAGAATTGAGCAAAAGTAGCAAATAAGACAGCACTGGTGTTCAAAAGAAGCAAAGTCAGCAGATAAAATATGTGGAATTAAACTTTTGGTGTGACTTTTTTGAAGCAGTAAGTGCTAAAAACTTTCCCCTTTTTGCACATGAAAATAGCTGTCCTCTTTGTTTTCCTTTAGCTGACTTTCTAAGAGTAGGATCTGCAAATATTCAAACTGAACGAAAGAAAAAATATATGGATATGGATATAGGTATACATGATTATATAGATACAGATGATGTTATACATAGAGAGGCATATATACAGTTAGATATACACATAGATATAGATGATATAGATAAAACCCTAATAAAAAATAAAATGGCAGATCATCAAAAAAAAAAACCAACTGAAAAAAACCAACTGAATATTTTACATCACTGATTTGCTTAAGTGAAACCAAACCAATGGACAGTTCTTGACCCACAGACCCTTTATTTTCTCTGTTGAAGGAAAATGAAAGATAGAAATCATAAGAAACAATTAAATAACTTGGTCTGAATTCAAGTAGCTGAGACATTTCCACAGTGCCGGATGGCAAGAACTCACAGATTTATAAGTGGGATAGCACCTCTTTTGATAGATTCTGCTTTAATACTCTAATTTAGTTCATGTTCTGAAAAGAAAGCAAATGGAGATTCTTACCTCCTGGATGGGCTTTATATTCACTGAATTAGTTTTTCCCTAAACTATGTAGTACAGCAGAGCCCAGACCATGACAGAATTTAGACCCCAGCTGTAATCACAGAGAGAGTAAAGTATTATATTTGCAGTGATTAATGTGCACCTATCATTAAATAAGGTAAAATTCAACATAGAATTTAGCTTTTTTTTTTTTTTAAATCATCCTTAAAATCATTCTGAGACACAAATTCATAAGCACTACCTGACTATCCATGCCCAGCATTTAGAATCGTAGGATCATTTAGGTTAGAAAAGACCTTTAAGATCATCAAGTCCAACCATTAACATAACACTGCCCAGTTACCACTAAACCATGTCCCTCAGCACCACATCTACATGTCATTTAAATACATGCAGGGATGCTGATTCAACCATTTCCCCGAGCAGCCTGTTCCAACGCTCGACAACCCTTTTGGTGAAGACATTCTTCCTAATATGCAATCTAAACCTCCCCTGGTGCAAGTTGAGGCTGTTTCCTCTTGTCCTGTCACTTGTTACTTGGGAGAAGAGACCAATCCTCACCTTCCTGCAACCTCCTTTCAGGTGGTTTTAGAGAGCGATATGGTCTCCCCTCAGCCTCCTGTTCTCCAGGCTAAACAACACTAGTTCCCTCAGCCACTCCTCATAAGACGTGTGCTCTAGACCCTTCACCAGCTTCGTTGCCCTTCTTTGGACATGCTCCAGCACCTCAATGTCTTTCTTGTAGTGAGGGGCCCCAAACTAAAGAGCAGGAGTACTGAGTACAACAGGACAACCACTTCCCTAGTCCTGCTGGCCACACTATTTCTGATACAAGCCACAAGGCTATTGGCCTTCTTCGCCATCTGGGCACACTGATGGCTCATATTCAGCTGACTGTCGACAAATATCCCAAGATCCTTTTCCACCGGGCAGCTCTCCAGCCACTCTTCCCCAAGCCTGTAGCATTGCATGGCATTGCCATGACTCAAGTGCAGGACCTGGCAATTGGCGTTGTTCAACCTCGTATCACTGGCCTCAGCCCATCGATCCATCCTGTCCAGATCCCTCCGTCGAGACTTCCTACCCTAAACCACATCAACACTCCCACCCAACTTGGTGTCATATGCAGACTTACTGAGGGTGCACTCGAATTCCCTTGTCCAGATCATTGATAAAGATATTAAACAGAACCAGCCACAATACTGAGCCCTGGGGAACATCATTTTTGGCCAGCCACCATCTGGATTTAACTCCATTCACCACAACTCTTTGGGCCTGGCCATCCAGGCAGTTTTCTACCCAGCGAAGCGTACACCCATCCGAGCCATGAGCAGCCAGCTTGTCCAGGAGAATGCTGTGAGAAAAGGTGTCAAAGGCTTTACTAAAGTCTAGGTAGGCAATGTCTACAGCCTTTCCCTCATTCACTAAGCAGGCCACCTTGTCATAGAAGGCCAAGTTAGTCAAGCAGGACCTGCCTTTCATAAACCCATGCTGAGTGGGCCTTATCACCTGGTTGTCCTGTACGTGCCACGCGACTGCACTCAAGATGATCTGCTCCCTAACCTTCCCTGGCACCAAGGTCAGACTGACAGGCCTGCAGTGCCCTGGATCCTCCTTCCAGCCCTTCTTATAGATGGGTGTCACATTTCATAGAATCATAGAATGTGTTCGATTGGAAGGGACCTTTAACAACCCCCCTGCAGTAAGCAGGGACACCTTTAGCGAGATCCGGTTGCTCAGAGCTTCATCAAGCCTGGCCTTGAATGTCTCCATGGATAGGGCCTCCACCACATCTCTGGGCAACCTGTTCCAGTGTTTCACCATTTGCCAACCTCCAGTCAACTGGGACCTCCTCAGTTAGCCAGCACTGCTGATAAATGATGGAAAATGGCTTGGTGAGAACTTCCGCCAGCTACCTCAGTACCCTTGGGTGGATCCCATCCAGCCCCATAGACTTGTGTGTGCTTAAGTGGTGCAGCAGGTCGCCAGCCATTTCCCCTTGGATTATGGGGGCTTCATTCTGCTCCCTGTCTTACAGTTCAGGGTGCTGGGTACCCAAAGAACAACTGGTCTTACTGATAAAGACTGAGGCAAAGAAAGCGTTACGTACCTTGGCCTTTTCCTCATCCTTTGTCACTATGTTTGCCCCCACAGCCAATAAAGGATGGAGATTCTCCTTAGCCCTCCTTTTGTTGCTATTAGCTGGGCTGTCGAGAGGCAGACAATAAGAGACTTGGATTAATTTTAGGCTCGTGCTGGTTTCGTAGGTGATTGCAGAGGGGTCCACACTTATAGTTAGCCCAAGATAGTAGGCAGAAGCAGGTGATTGATTTCTGTTACTGGGTAATAACTGTCTTAGTTCTCCTCTGGCTTTTCGGTGGTCCCTGAAACTGATCCCTCCATCCATTCACTTTTCCATTTCTAAGCACTGCCTTTTAGCTGCCAAGTGTATAATTTTTGACCCTCCATTATTTCATAAAAACATTCTGGTCATAAATACCCAGAGATTCAGAAACAGTGGTGGGACAGCATTTTCTAATTCCACTTGAGAAAATTGTGAAGAAACAGACAATATTTGAAAGGAGCAGAAGTCTGTGGCCTCATCCAAGACCTACTGTAAGTCATGAGGAGATCCTCAGAGCAGAAAAAGTCAAAAGAGGTAAAATAAGGAGATTTGAGGGTGAGATAATTGAAATGAGAGCCTGGCAGAGATATTTTATGGACTATGGAAAGAGAAAGCAGGTTGTATATATATATCTGTAAGTATACTCTTCATCTCTCCCACTCACTCAAAACTCCCAACTTAGTGCATAGCCATAGACATCATAAGGTATGTAATGGTAGAAGGAATGTTCTTTAAAGCGGAGACTGTCTTGGACAACTTACTATTGTGTGATTGATTTGGTGGGGTTAATTTACTCTGTGTTAATGAATAGCTATATTAATCAATGAGAAAGAACAGGGCTAGGTTTTTAATATTAATCAATAGGCCTCTTTTTAATACATTAGGTGCCTGTTAGGCACTTTTACACATATCTAAGTCACCACAGCACTTCACTCAGAGTTGTTTTTAAAGTATACACACATATGCATAGTGTCTTATCTATGTATATATATGCATGTATATGCACATCTGTGTACAGTAAGTACATGACACTGTGATCTATAACAATTGTGTTGGTGTGAAAGAGCTTATTCACAGATTGTCGACTATATAGACCATCCCAAGTGAGTCTCCACAGATTCCTTTCCTGTATCTCCTCCGTTACTTCAGTCCAAATTCAGAAAAAGGAGACTAAACTAAGAGCCAATATTAACAAAAAATAAAATCCAGAAGCACACCGCCGTATTTTAAATTGTCACTGACGACTGAATAGAAACTTTCTCATCTTCTTGCACTGACTGCTGTGCTCAGTTATTCACAACTCCACTTTCACATACTGTTTCTCTGTAAAAGGTAGGAGAATGGACTTGGTTGTCCCTGCACTATTCCAGACCAAAGACAAACTAAACCACTGAAGCAAGAGTCCTGGGACGGGGGGTGCCTGTTACATGACAGCATTCTTCCTTTCCTGCCATAGACAAAAATGTGTGGACACCAAGTGCATGGACCACAAAAGTAAAGAAGACAGAATGACAAAATGCAGAGTTAAGCAATAGCTACTTTACACAGCATGTTGCATGGGTCAATTCAGACAGGTGTCTCCTGACATGCTGGTGCTGCTGCACAGACACAAGACAAGTTACCTAATGACAACATTTGTCCCAAGGAGCATTAAGATCAAGAGACAGAAGCCCAATATGGTGCCACACAAAAGCATAAGACGATTTTATCCTTCCACCGTGAGAAAGGCCAAATGCTCCTTCCCTGATGAAACTGTTCACAGGTTAACACTATAGGTCAAACCATGAGCCTTTGCCTGTCTTTTACTTGCAGGAAAAATTTAAAAAGTGCTTCATTATTTACTGAGTTGCAGTGAATGTTTTTCTTTGTCCCTACTTTGTGAATGATTCTCATTAGAGATGAACCAAGGAGATCCATGTATTTTGAACTGTCAATAAAAGGTGGCACCATCTTTTGTGCAATTAATGACTGAATAAAAGAAAAAAAAAGAGCAAAAAGAATTGGGAGAAAGTCAGGTATAGACTGCCCTCTTTTGGGCAAAAGAGGGCAAGGATGTGAAAGAAGCCAAAGACATGTTTTTTAAATATTACAGTCACAATTTCACAGAACCCAAAGGCAAATTTATGCTTTATTTGTAAAAGCTAAAATGCTGACAAGAAGACTCCAGCTAGTTAGAGATCAGCTACTCACCAAATATTACCTTTTGGCTTCAAACACAGTCATACTACAATACAGGAGGGGAATTATAAAACCAAATACCTAAGGACTGCAAAATTGAGAGGAAAGGAAGGTCAGCAAAGACAGCAATAAAGCAACTGTCCTCAGCGAACATCAGACCAGAAATTACAGTGTCCTAGTGATGTTCAAGAATTTTGTAATTATATATATGCCATTATGCTATGTAAATACTTTTCCAAAGGTTTTAGATTCAAGATTATCAATTAGTTTGAGCTTTCCAAAATCTTGTCAAGCCTGAAGATAAGAGTCATATGTCATTGGTTGTGAAGACCGCTGAAGAAAGATTAAGCACTATGATCAAGATATTTGTCAAGGCAGCTGTCACATGTCCAATCTTTCTGCTGTCAGGATTAATTGAGAAAAGGCAGTTGTTCCTCCCCATGGAGAGCTGAGCACGAGTTGTGGAAACTCACCACTGTCACGAGCCTATTTCCATGCTCTCTGTTCCTGGTCAGTGGCTTGTGAGATAAGAAAAAGTTTCATTTTCTTGGTACCCACATGGGTCTGTCCCAGCATCCATGTGCTCCAGGAGATCCCTTCAACACACAGCAGGATGGGCTTTAAATAGTTACTTCTAATGGCATGAGTTCAGAAAGGTATAAATGTTCTTGAAATACAAGTCCAGCACTATCAAAACGTGGAGTCATCAGACATTTGCTGCACTTGAAAATTGTTCTTGGCATTGGGTTCTTGGCATGAATGGTGAGTGAGGAAAGAAAATAGAAGGCTGAATAAACGTGATACATAATGAATGCGTTAGAGGAAAATACATCCTGTTGGATCTATCAACCTGACAGATGCCAGGCTGCTGCCACTCCATGACCCATGGTCCAGTTGGTAGTGAGGCTGAAGATGTATTCCCAGCAGGGACACGCACACAGAGCACACACATACACCACATATACACATACATACACAAGCATATACATATTTACTTACATATATATACACAACCAGCCACACGGATCACAGACAGACACTCAGAGCACCTCTATGAGCTTAGTCAACGCCAAAGGCCTCATCCTGCTTCCTCTCTGGATAAGCGGGATAGAATCCCGGTAGTGGGACTAGATATATATATACATGTGTGTGTATGTGTGTGTGTCTACGAGCACTCAGTGTGGATCCCTCCAGCAGCTGGCCTTAGACAGTCTGCCAAGTAGCTTCCCTAGTTACTGGCACCTGGACATACAAAACCCCGAGGCTGCAACCCTGCTCCAGTTGCTGGTGCAGACCTCCACGCATGCATGCACACACACACACATACACACACGCACACAGGACTGGCCCCTCCCAGGCATGATAGGGACCCAAAACATCCTCTTACTGTTCCCAGACTCAGAATGGAACTAGTCACAGTAAAAGCCAGCGAGCTAAGAAGAAAGCAGAGACTTCTGGAAGTCCTGCCTATATCCTCTGAAATCTCTTTCTATGTCCTTTGATTTATGGCTTTATGTCCTTCCCCCATCCCTCCACAGAGCTGTCACTCAGTATTGACACAGTCTACAATGTCACCAATTTGACAGGAGGCTGGAGTATGCTGGTTCACCAGCACCCAGTATGGAGCATCGGCACCTCTCCACCGGTTTCAGAGCACCAGCGTGCTGCAACAACTGCAGTTCTGCCCCAGCGCAACAGGCAAAGCCTGACTTAGCTTTTACTTAGCAGGATTCGTGTCTTGATTTACACACATAAGATATATAGGATCAAATGAGAAAATGCGTCTGGCAAAAAAAGGAGCTGTTTCTCTTGCTCTTCTCTGATTGACAGCCTGAGCATTCCTCATTCAAAAAGGTGGAACTGAAACGTTAAAATGCCACTTGCAGTATAACAAATGTACACTTGCAATCTCCTCTTCTCAGACGAGGAGGCTTGTGCAGACTTTCACACACACATAGCCAGCTCCTTTAGCCTCTAAAGTGATTAGGATTCTGTAGGCCTTAAATGCTCATTCATGGTAATGGCTGTTCTGCACACTAAGCTACTGGAGAAAAAAAAAATCACTTAAGGGGCTTTTTGTAGCTTTCTAATGTTATTTACTAACAAAACAGTCATATTTTCTATAACAACTGCCACTTCATTGGGTGCATATGTTCTTGACTCAAAACTATGAAGCAGATTTAACTCAACACCATATGGTGTGATGTGAACTTATGTGCTTTTTTTACTGTTTTAAAACAGAAATTATATTGCAGCAAGTGGGTTTTATTCTCTGACGTATGTTCGTTCTAGAGAGCATTTCACCCAACACTTTTGAACCCCCTTCTTTCTCTCACATTTATTTCCAAATATCAACTTACTCCTATGCTCTGTCAGGCGAATCCTGTCAGAGGAATGCTAGCTGGAGGAGGAAAGGAAGGTATGGTTACCAAAAAAAGCTGGTATGTATAGAACTACAGCAGTTGGTTTTGCAGTCATTCCTCTCCTGGTTTGTGCCTGCAGCAAAATGACAGCTGTACAAATGTACTAAGGAGTCCCTATTTTCAGAATGTGCTGAACTCATAATTCAGTCCTAATGACTATGTCACTGGAATCTAGCAGCCTGTTTAGATTGGTGCTTCTGCCATTGCAGAGGGACTGAATGCAAAAATGACAATGCTTTAATTTGAAATGAATAAATACCATGTTAAGGGCGTGGAAATGGCAGTGGACTGGGGAGCAAGGAGTGAAAGCATGGATTTCCTGTGTTCTCTGAGAGGTCTGAAAACACAGATATAAATATCCCTTCTTCATTTGTCATACAGTTTATACTTAGTGTTGGCAAAAACAGTAAGACATATTTTTAACATCTTCAGTTAATGATATGCTAGATTAGTCTTGTGCAGTATGCCTGAAAAACTGCTGCTTTTGCAGTGATGAGGATTAAGCCAAGCAAACTGGAATGTCCTAATGAAAATTAGTTGGGACTGGGAATTGGTACCTGCAGTCTTCATTCACGCTGTCTGCACTAATGACTGAATGCATTGTTTTCCAATCTGGGAATGAGGAGTGGGCCATTGTTTGCTCTCCTCTACATTTTTTGTAGACAGCCATGCACCATTTATGCTTCAAATTCCAAATGTTATTGAAAACACAGTTTAATAACCCCACGAAACAATTTCCACAGCTTTGCCGTCCACTAGTCATCCTCAGACCACACTTTGGAAAAATCTTATTTAACAAAACAGTTCTGATTAACTAAATAGTAAAGCGAATAATAAGACAAATCTCTGGAGCTCTGTGAGTTAGGTACAGGAGTACAGCTCCTGAGTGTCAATTTAAATACATATAAATATGGGGGAAAAATACTTATAAAAAGGTTCCTTTTTGAATAGTGCAAGGGCAAAATTTCTCTGGCTTAGGCTATCCCAGGACCCACAGAAGAACTGATAGTGAATCAGGAATATTTATTCCAAGGACACATTTTCTTGGTCACTTTTTCTGTTATGCCCAGTCCAAGCACATATTGGTCATAATTAAAATGTTAGAATACAATCTACATTACTTTTAATATGAGTATGAAAGGCTAAGGTATAAAAGAAAAGCAAGGTCTAATAGCAAAAAATAAATTAACTTCTTGACTCCAGATGGGATTAAATTACATGTTGAAACGTCCCAAAATTGTAGCACTAAAGTCACCCATAAACAGAACACAAAGATGTCATCCTTCAGCACAACAGCACGAAGCATTTAAAATGCTTTATTTTTACTCCACTGCCCAAGCATCAAATCCAGGATTTGTTCAGTCTTATCTAATAGGAAGTCCACAGGATCTTATACTTTTAAACAAGCATTGCCAATAAATAGACTTTTTATGCAAAACACATTTTGTCAATGTTTTTAATTTTGAAACAGTCTCCTAACAAATTTTGCTCTAACTTAAATTTTTGTAAAGTCATATATGAAAGATTAGTTTCACAGGCATTTGTGCTGCAGAAGCAAAATATAAGTACAGCAAAGGCATCTGTCATTCGGACAGGGGTTACTTTCAGCTTGCCTCTGATCTAACCTCACATTGTTTTTAATGTTCAACTGTCACATCATAAAGGGCTTGTATATAAGAGAGGGATTAGACAGAAAGGGCAAGTAGGACACAGGTAATTGACCAGATGTGAGAAGTTTGTCTGCTGAATTTAAAGAACCAAGCATAAACCATCACCGCTCTTCAGTGGAAGTCTGGAAGAGTAAACCAATAGACAGTGGTTTGAACAAAAACATCAGCTTTCCAATTTAAAACACAGGGCTACTTTTTACTGCTAGTCATTAGGGGGATTTTCTCAGACAATAGGCTGCAGCACTGTGCCCTTCTGTGTTTCTGAAGGAAAAAATACAGGTACTCAAAATCAAGTGAGTTAAACCAGGTATATACCTAGTTAGTTATGTAGTTGCAGTAGTAGCGGTAGTGGTAGTAATAGTAGTAGTAGTAGCAGTAGTAGTGATATGACAAAAACTGGCTGAAATTAAAGAATAATTTGGCCCATTAGGGAATGAATAAATAGCATTCCCAGGTATTCTGAATTCCTTTGAAACAATTAGGTCCCTAACATTTTTCTCTTCACTTTGAGTTTTACTGGTTGGTCATTTTTGGGTTTCAGTTGCAATATTTGGCTGGATCAGTTCCTGTTCAATACCTGCCTCTTGCATACAGCTCCAGCTGAATTTGATGGAAGCTCTGTAGGCAGAACATTAGTATAAGCGAGCATGAAAGTTTCCCTTGAGGGCCAGTAAGCCATATTCCTTGCTGGTTTTAGCTCCATCATGTCTCTACGCTGACTCAGGTAGAAAACAAGTCTTGAAGTCACTGACTGAATTCTATCTGCTTTTTGCAGGTTCTAAAGTCTTTAGAAACAAGGTCCTACTTGACACAGAGGACGGGTCACAGGTAAGGCTTTAATTATCTGTGAGACAGAGAGATTCTTCAGTAACAAGGGACAGATCTGCAGAGATGCTTTGCTTTTATTTCTGAAATGTCATACTGTGGGTGGTTGACTGAGTGGGGAGGCCTTGACTTAGAAGTGAATTATAAATTGTCAGACAAATAGGTACTGGGTCTTTATGAAATGCCATGCCCCAGCTACTAAGATCAAGACCAAGTTCTATTTGCTGTGTTAGTAGAAAAGGAATAAACAAGCAGGAGGGAGGTCTCCGCTTCTAGAGACAAATGCACTCATAGTGCTGCACAGTTGAGCTTGCTCTGGCCTGACAGTATCTGTATTGTTGCCAAGACCTATGCCAACAGCCTATCTATAAAAGCAGGTCCCTGCATATAGAGATCTTTAAAGCTGTATGTGTAAGGGACGGACTGTAAATTCCCTGACGAGGGGCAGAAGGCCCTCCAAGCCTTCAATGGAATGCCTCAAACACTCGCAAGGAAATAAATAATGCAGGCCTGGCCTTCAAAGAACTGATAAGGCTCACACTTCTGGCGCCTGAAAATGTGGGAGAACTGTCTTGTGAAGACAGGATAGTTCTGCCACTCATGTGGTGAACTTGCTACTTCTCAGTTCTCAAGGCCATTGTGTCCGATGAGTGACCTTTGCTTCATTATCAGCGAAATGCATATGAAAACGCACACCCCTGCATGTGCTAATGAAGATGATAGAGATCATGCTAAACATGTATGACTATGGCACTCGTCTCTCCACCCAAATCATGCTACACGTCACCTGGGAGAAGGGAGAAACCTGAGATGAGGCTGTCCTCAGCAAGGGGGGTGGACCATGCTAATTCAGCAAACATAAAAGGGGAAAATAAGTGCCCCTAGGGGGAACAAAGAAGAAACAATAGAAGAAGATAATACCTGGGAAGATTCTTCCCAAGGAAGAAGACTGTACCTGGGAGGATTCTTCTCAAGACAGAAGACCGTGCCTGGGAAGATTTTTCCAAGAAAGAAGATGATTATGCCTGGGAAGATTCCCTGAAAAAGACACTGGAACCAGGACCTGTGATCTCTTTATCTCTGCCTTTTTCTCTGTCTTTTCCTTTCTCTATCCCTCAGTTTCTCTTTTC
Organism: Chroicocephalus ridibundus; assembly: GCF_963924245.1. Taxonomy (NCBI): domain Eukaryota; kingdom Metazoa; phylum Chordata; class Aves; order Charadriiformes; family Laridae; genus Chroicocephalus; species Chroicocephalus ridibundus. The sequence goes on along the minus strand of NC_086284.1, from coordinate 90,431,625 downwards.
TCTTAGAATTGTTAAGTAACAGTTAGAGTTGTTAAGTAACAACCTTAAGTACGACCTTAAGTGCCGCTTGCCATAAGTTGTCCTATACCTGTTGTTAAGTAACACAATGCATAACTCACCACTTGCCATAATTTGTTATATACCTAACCAATTATTGTGGACTTGTTAAGACCTATACTAACCATTTTGAGATGCTAATAAATGTTTCTATAAGGACCTTGAGATTTATCTCACCTTAGTCCACACCGTTGAGAATTTACGAATCTGAAGTCACTTACCCCCCTCTTTACCGGGAGTGGGATGTGACAGTATGTAAATACAAGACCAGGAAATGGCAACTATTGTGACAAGAAAGGGAAAGTATCCTATACCCACTACAACTCTGTTACAGCAAGATTAATTAGAGAAGTTGATTCCAATTTCTTTTGCCCTTATGACCCCCCATACCTGGGCAGTCAAAGGAAACCACAGAAGGAAATCAGGGCACAATTCACATCCGAAGCACAGACTGCTAATGCCATTTGAGATGTTCTAGGGTATCCTGGCTGGCCTTCAGCTGCTACACCAGCAATATATCTCTCTTCTTTCTTGTGTAATATCTGTCAGTCCCATCCAGGTGTCACGGATGCCCTGTGGCATCTCAAATGAAAGTAAATGCCAATGTTTAGGCAACTCAGCTTAGCCCTTCAGATTAAAATTTGGCAGCCATGATGTGTTTCAGAAGATCACATATTTCCTCAAAGAAGAGAAAGAAGAAGCAGCCAACTTAAATACTTAAACCCCAAGAGGAACAGCTGGCACTAAACCCAACATATCCTAAAGCTCAGTGCTAATCCAGTTCTCTTATAATGGAATGAAACACATTTTTAACGGTCCTACCCACTTCTGCAAATCCCATGTTATATATTCAGAACACTTCCCACAGGAAGCTTTACACCTGTAAGCTGAAAAGCCATACCAACCCCAAATAAGTTTGATCCAATCAATCACAAACAGAAATCATGTGATCATGCCACTTTTTCACTATGAAAGTTCCAGTGCTGCTCAGAACTGCAGGTATCTTGCAGTCAGATTAATTTCAATGTCCAGTAACGTCTTCTTTTCACCATAGACTACAAAGGGATTCAAGATGATTATCTCAGTTCTGCACATGTAAACCATAGGCACATGAAGCTAGGTGAAATGAATGCAGTATTTGATGTGCAAGTAACATCACTACCAAACCAACCAAGAAGTTCCATGTTGCAAAAACAATTACAGAAATGCCTATAGTCTGGCATTTCCATTTTCCAAAGTACCTTTTAGTCTATGAGACATATACTTCCATGCAGTCACTCCTCTGTGAAAAACTTTTAAAAAGCCATGCAAAGTAACAGCAGCATAGCCACTGACAATTGCAACAAATCCAGAGGATATCTACATTGTTAGGCTTTCAGGCTCCAAACGCACATATGTAAGCATTCCAGATCCTGAATTCAAACCGAAAGACTGAGACACAGGGTAAAAATTTCCATTTTCAGCTGATGTCAAATGATACATATGTGTCTGAATATGAACTTCAGAGATGGAGAAGTTCCTAACTCTGCCTTTAGCAGAGGACATAATTATGACATTTAGACAGTACCATCATCCAAAGAATAAATGCATTTTAGGTGAAGAACCTGGGGAAGAAAGGTCCTTCTCAGTCAGTTTTAACTACAAGTGTCTGGAATCATTCTCTGAACTGAATTGATTCTGAGTCTGGCATGCATGGAAAGAAGTCCAAATAACTTCTTAAGAATACTGCGGCAATGCGTGCAGTTTCCCTCCTCTTGTTAAGTGTGAAAAAGAAAATAGCAAATTGCAGTTCACTCCTACAGAGCTGAAATCATATGTCGTTTCTAAGATCAGTTTGGTCAAATTGTTGTAACTCTGCCTGTCCCTGGTGCTTCAATGTTTATGAAATAGAGCAAATGATCAGCGAGTTTTAACATTGGTCACTTCTAACAGTTAGGCTTCATTCCAACGCAACTGTTGACTGATGTCGTAACTTATGAATATTGGTAGAGTGAAGCATAGTTGGACCCTGATCTCAGGTATGTGCTTTGCATATATGAACCAGTGATCTTAAGCTTTATTTGAAGAAACAAAATGTCTGCTCCTCTGCTAAGAATATTCGTGTTAGTTTGTTCAGTACAATCTTATCTGAAATCACTCAAAACCAGAAATGTAAAGAAAAATATCATCAGCTGAGTTAAAGCCATGCTGCCTTTAATAATAATTTTCAGAGATGGGTTTTAACGGTAATAAAAATGGAAACAAGGGATTGGTGCCATAAAACCTGTCAAATAAATATAAAAAGGACATAAACCCCCAAAATAGCTTTCATGTAAAATCTCACCATAAGATAAAATACAGCTTTTGGGCAAAAAGAGAGTCATATCTCCAGCAACTTCCATAAATAATTCACTGCTAGCTTGTAAACAATAGAGAAGCACAGTATGAATGCCAAAGAGGGTCTTTATATGTCATAAAGCCACTCAAAAGTGCACTTGCTGCAGCAAGTCTGACTGTGAGCTTTGATGTGCTGGAAAAGAAACTGCTATGCTGAGGTCATCAGTTAGTAGAAAACAATTTCCCTCATACAGAGAAGCAGACTTACTGCTGGGCTTCTGACACAGACAGATTGGATTTAAAAAAAACAAGACTGCATAATGTGGGCTTGCAGGGGGAAAGAAATCTTCTACACACCTTCTAAATGACCAAAGCTGAAAGAAAATATATCATCTTCCTTTAATGCCTATCAAAAGTTGACATGATAGCGTGCCAGGGTTCACATGCTGGTGCAGTCACACTTTAAATATGCAACTGGTCTGATTTGCATCCTCTTTCTTAACTAAACTGCTTCCATGGAGAACTTAAGCTGCTCTATTTGTTAAGTGTCAGGCTAAATAATTCAAGTGGCACTGATCTGGAGTTCATTTCTTATTACAGGTATGTTTTTAAAGGTAACTCCGTCTGTCATTTGAAAAATCTCAACACAAAGGAAAGCCAAGGCGGTTGCAATAATGCCCCTTTCATTTCTAGCGTGATACAGCAAGTGAACGAAAAAAAACAATAACCTGATAAAAACCTATATAAATATTGCATGTGTGTGCTGACACTTTTAAGACCTCAGCCCTCTGAAGTGGTCAGCACAGCTGACACCATAAGAATTACAGTAAATATAACAAAATAGAGAGTATGGGCACTAGGTGGAGAAAGAAATGTAAGCTTTGAGATTCCAGTGAAGAAGACAACAATGTGGGGATATATAGCACTGGGCATATGATTCAAGAAGCACAATCAATATGACAGAAAAGGAATAGATAGAAGATTATTTCTATGTTACAACTCTTGACTTCTTTCAGAAGTGCTCTACAATGCTTTGAATTTCGTCTGTAATTGCTCTGACCTACTCCGCCTCTCAAAAGCTTGTGATTCGTACTTTCTTGATACAGAAAGCAGTTCCAAAGTGGTGTCTTTTTTTTTTTTCCTTTGCAACTTCTAAATGTATTCAGAGGGCTAGTTCATATTTTCGTTTGTCCGCAGTTAAGAAACACATTCTCTGGCAAAGAAATTTCCTTTTCAAAGGGAAGGAAGGAAGGAACATCCTTATTTCGAGCAGTGACGGCAAAAGTGTGGGCATCACAGGAAGAAACACAAAAACTATCATTTGCATAGTGCCATTTGGATTAATCACCTCGTTGATGTTTTAATGGAATGATTGCAGAAAAAGCTCCAAACTTATGGGCCTTTTAAAACGATGTATTACGTTAGTCAAGTTTAATAATGACCATCCTACTAAGAGGCCTGAAGAGCTTGTTTAAGTCATATATTGTAACCCAGAAAAAATATGAAAGCAAGTTTGTGATGCTATCAGAGGACTAGAGGACTGACTGTGACTAAGAAGTCAGACAAGGACAGCACCATTTTCTCAGAAGAATCATCATTTTGAATTCAAATCAAACTAAACCCGAATCTTTCTAGGACTTTGGAAAAGGTACCTCAAACTTTACTGTTGACGGCTTGCATATCTTCTTTCTGACATGAGGGGTAATTAAGACGTAAAGAAAATGCAAAATGAACAACAAAAAAAGTGTTCTTTTCTTACCTGAGCAAAGCAAAATGTGAATTTCCCTCATCAAAACATAACCAGTACTAATCTGCCCATGAGTAATTACCCTACCTTGCATTTATAGCTTGCAGTTCCCTTACTAGAGCTGAATACATACCCTTGATCATACCCATTCTCCCAAACTATGATAATACGTTCCCTTGTAAAATATTTCGTGTCCATTTGCGATGGAAGGACTCTTTATTGCAGTCAAGACATACACAGAGCAGCTCAGTAAAATGGCTGTCTGCTGTCAGTTCCCCTCAGGTCACTGAGCTGGATGGATCTTCTCTTCCCAGCTCAGGCCTTGCCATAGTCTCTGCTGCTGCAAGGGAAAAGGAAAACATGTACCTATTGACAGGAGAGTGTGTGCTCAGCTGCGATGTCCGCAGGAGCTCATATTACAAAAAAAAAAAAAAAAAAAAACACCAAGAAAAAATATAAAGTTTGAAAGGTTAAGAGAAGCCACTTTCAGACAGCTGCTGGGAAGACTCATACCCTCTGCACTCCTTTATGGTATGTCTGAGATCAAGCAATGATACTGGATGTGAACTGCTGAGCGCTGGAAAGGAGCCTCGGGACAGTTTCCTTCCAGATTCTGCTGCTGACAAGCTGGTATGTGTTCAGTCTCATTTTTGCCCTTCCCTAAAGAGAATAAGAAAGCCAAAAATGTCAGACTTTTTGCTGACACAAAGAAGAGCCTATGCCTTTTTTTCTGGAGTCTCTGCTCCAGGCTGTGATATGTCTTCTACAAGGGACTCATCACATATGATTTCCAGAACATCTCCAAATTGCTGCCCCCCACAATCCCCCTCCAACAATCATGTGCATAAATGTTATCAAAAAAACACTGTTTATTGTGTCCGTTGCTTACTGCCTCTGAAGCAGTCTGTGCTATGAGACATTTGATGGCAAGAAGTCCATCCAGAGTGTCTTCAAATGTGAAAGGTGGGATTTAGCTACCCTTGCCAATGGAACATCCATGTTCCACCTCTCCTTTACAGATATCCTTCACTCTATCTGTATCTACTGATACCCATCCCTGTGAGATTAATGCCTGTGAGGTACTGCAGCCTTCTCTGGGATAAAATGAAGTCACCTGGACTTCTCTGTGCCAGTGTGAATAAACTTTCAGCCAAAGAGAGCTTTAAAATCATTCCTGCTAGAAAAAAAATTGTATCATTCTCATAGTCTGTTTGGCTCCTGGCATTTATTCACTTGGATGCTACCTTCTTAGAGTTCAACTAGGAGAAGGTAGAGGCTCATTAAAGCTTTAAGAAGACTTATAGACTATCCCCTTGCTTGGTGAAATGCAACAGAAAAATAGGTCACAAGCCACAGTTCTAACAGCATTCCCTCTAATTTATTCAGTTCAGTCCCAATTTAAAGGGAGTCCTGCCTCACTGCATTATCTACTCATACCTACCGTGTCTCATTGCCAGATTCCCATGTGCAGAGACTGCAAACAGCTGGTTCAGCAAAAGCTAACAGCCTTCAGGAACAGACCTAGCTCTACCCCTCAGTACAAGGATGGGAGCCAAAGCACAACCAGTAACAAACTGGAAATAAATTATTTCAAGTGTGAAGGGTCAATTAAGGAAAGTGGTTGAGTTTGCATTTCTCAGAGAAAGCGTCTCTTCTTTAGCATGCAGTGTACACAAAACCATAAACTCTCTCTCTTGCACCTTCTCTGTCTACCCTCCGCTCCTCATCTTTTCTCTGTGCCTTACAGCAAGGCAACATTCAGTCAGCCCAAGGGGCAAAGTTCCAAGTTTCGGTCTTCCTCACAGGGATCAGCCAGTTAGTTATACTCAGTGTAAGCTTTGCTATCGAGCATTGTCTGCACCTAGCACGGCCTGTACATAGCACCAAAAATAAAAAAATATCAGAATGGCCAAATTAACTCTTTATTAAAACTAGCCACTTAGAATCTGATATCTTCCTCGATGTTGCTATTTTACTAGCATTTGCTGATTTAAGCAGCTGTAAAGTCACTACTTCTGTAACACAGGCAAGTAGAAAGACAAATCTCATCCTCTGATGAGGTTCAGGTGAAATATTTCAGTAACAGGGAAACATTAGGGCTCCCTGGACAAGGCACTGCCTTGGCTTCATTTGCAATGCTTTGAACATCAGTGTTCAAAGAATATGAACACAGGCTACAAAGGACTGGTGTGAGGGCCGCGAAGTTATTTGGGGGAATCAAAAACCTTTTTTATTAGATGAGAATTTTACAAATGTGGGTTTTATAAAGTTTATATGTTTGGGAGTAGATTTGGTTTGCACTTTGTAAATACAACATTATTTGTGATAAACTACGGGAAGAAGTGGAGCTCTTTAATTTAAAGGTCTCTGTAGGTGCATGAATTAATGAGTATAAACTGAGCATTAATATTTATCCAAGGGCTCCATGAAGAGAAGGGTCTGTTCTTCAGTGAAGTGAGACTGTGGAATACTTTCTTGAAGAATAATGTGCTCCAGCAAAACTGGAGAGTTTTAACATAGGGAATGATGAGATGAAAAAAAAGATGTTATATAGCATGGCTGTCTGCAGTAGCAGAGTCCCGAACTCTGTGACACAGGAGGCCATTTCCCACCATAACTCTCTTTTTCTCGGGAAGATCACCTGCCTCCAAGACAGTAACAGGCATTGGGGTAAACTTGCAGGAGTGCCAACAGGGTGAACAGCAATATCAGATAAGTTGTGTATTACTATTGGCTTCATATAGACCATGAGCAATTATCAACTTTAACTCAGAGAAAAACAATATGCCATTATTTTGCTTGACAAATACCTCTTTAACACAGCTGTATATTCTCATTCAGAGCCAAAGATGATAGTATAAGCAGGCACATACATATCCTCATCCTAGAATGAATGCTTTATGTGACCTGGTTCTAGGAAATATAAATCAAAGGCTTATACTGATATATGCTGAACACTGTATGCCTTACTTTATATAAATTCAGATGTGTAGCACGAAATGCCACTTGGTGAAAATTTCTGTTTGCACTAGGGAATAATATAGTTTAAAGGCAAGATACAATGTTTTAATATCTGAAACAGACCTATATAAGCAAGCTTCATAATAAGGATTTATTTTTGCATTTATTCATCAGACAGATAATAAGTACATCCTTTTTTCCCCTGTCAAGTGTAGTCAGCACAGAGAAGGACAAGGCATTATAGTAGATTACTTTACATTCATTTTAATAATGTAGTTTAAATAAAGACGTAAAACTCTTTATACAACAGTGGCAGCATGCAGTCATCCTCAAAGGTTAACCCATGTGGTGTAATACTTTCAAGGACATGCTCCTGCAACACCTTGAAAATTTCCACCATAGTATTTCTGATTAAGTTTTCTCCTTGTTGCACATCTGCTCTGTGCTCTGTCACCAAAGTCGCTTTCTTCTCGGGGTGAATGCCTTACCTAACAGGGAGGGAAAGGGGGGAGGAAGGACAGGGGAAAGCGTGAAGGAGGAGGAACAAAGCCATCAATATCCTGAAGCCAGTGAGATTGTCATCTGAGAAGGCTCCATTATTTCTCCTTCCTTCGTCACTGAAGCTCCTCCTCAGTAACACCGTCGGAAGCAAACATTTCAGGATAAGGACCTGTTGTGGGCAAAACAGTTTCATCTTGGGGAATTGCACTTAATGTAATTTATTGCCAATTAACATCAATTTTTAATTACCGATTCAAGTATCACGAAAAACAGGAAGACAAACAATTAAACAAACACTGAGGGAAACACCTCTCCTCCCTCTTCCCCATGCTCAGCTTCAGCCCAATGCCTCTCCTCCCGCCTTCCCTTGCTCTCACAGCGCATTGTGCCCATGGCTGCCCTGCTGCCTGCGGAGGGCTGCCAGGCTGCCCAGGAGGGTGCTGTACCCGCACAGAAGTTTCCTGCTGCTCGTCCTTCCTCCTTGCTCTCCATCCTCCTCTGCCCTGTCTTCTCACTGCTCTTCTGCTCCACCATGTAGAGTATGATGGGCTGCCCCTGCACTGGTCTGGGTTGCCTGTGGCCCCAGTCCCTCAGGGTGACCCAGCCCTGGGGTGGGTCCCTTGGGGCAGCCTCTTTCTTCCAGCTGTGTGTCTCCAGTTGTGTCCCCAGCACATCCCTTCCACCCATCTCCACACTATTTCTCCTCATCCCATGGCTGCCGCTCACCCAAGCAGGTCCTGCCCAGCTATCTGTGCTCCCTGATGGCCGACGGCCGCCCGGCTGTGACCGGCACAGGGCGACTCAGGCCTCCTCCCGCCCAGGCGCTCACAGCCCCTCAGCCAGCCCTGCTGCCACAGGCGAGACCCAAAAATGGGAGATTAGAAAAGGGCATCAGCAATTCCCCCACCAAAAGATGAAGCCCCCAATGGCCATTTCCGAAAAAGGAAGGCTGCAGGACAGAACTCTGAGAGGCACTGCTCCTTCCAGGTGCCCAACAACAGGTCTCCTCCACCGGCCATGAAAAAGAGCAGGTGAAGTATCTTCCCTGCCACATTTCCTGGGAGTTTCCTTTTTCACCTGTAGTCTTTTCACTTACTTAATTCTCAAGCCTCAATTGCTTTTCCACAGAGGCTTTCAAAGGTTTGTCGTTTCCTCACCTCACTGCAGAGCAGAAAGCTCAGTTCTGCACTGCTCGTCAGTCGTGTTTGCACAAAGTTGCACAAAGGGTGTCTCCTTTCTCTGCATAGCTGCTCATATTTTCTTACAGAGATAAATAAGTTGATGCTGACACTACAATATATCAGAAAGCAGACAAGCAGCAGAGGGTTTAATTTCTTCCTAATTTAGTTCATTGTGTAGGTACACTCCTTGGCCTCTTTAGGCTTGAGAAAGGATCACATCAAAATTTTAAGAATCTATACAAATAAGAGACAAGAATGGAACCAATTGCATGCCAAAATATGATTTATGCCAGGAAAATGACATCATGTTTATATGTAGGTATGTTAAAAACAGCTTACTAAAGTCATAGCAGTTTAATAACATAATTCATGAGAAAATATTCTATTAAAGCAATCAAAGAAATACAAAATATTTCATTTAGATGCATATTTCACATTCATGTAGTTCAGGACTCACATATCAAATGTTGATTTCACATTGTTTTAATTATCATTAACAATGATTCCAAGTGAAAAGAGGAAATTTTCTTTGTGCCTCAGGATGTGCTTGAAGTTTAATGCTTAAAATAAATCCTGGCTGCACCAAAGGCAATGGAAAAGCTCTCATTACTTGGAACTGGAGCAGCCTTTCACCCATCACAAACCTGAACCACTATTTAGCCGCACAAGGCACTGACTGAGCAAGACTGTATTATGGGAGTACTCCCTCTTCCCTGTGTAGTTGTGCCCTTCAGTACATTCTTAAACAAGCAAAGAGCTGTTTTGATGAATTGGGGTTGGTAAAAAGTAGAGTATCCCTATTTACAGTTTGATTGAGTTGCAGTGAAGGGAATCCCTAACTCCTTTCTGCAATTCCATTTTCTTAAAAGACAAAAGTCTAATCATCTCAAACTTCAATAGATGTGCTTAGAGCTGCGAAAATTAACTCTCACTGGGCAGTTTGTAGGCATCAGTCTAAGAGCCAGATCTGGGATTAATTACAGAACCATTCCCAAAGTTTTCTTTGCCTTATCTCCCTCAAACCTTTTCAACTTGAGTACTGTAACACATCATAGTTACAAATAAAAACTCAGCTCTCTATTATATGCCAAAAGTCATGGTAGTCTGGTGAAGTCCCCACTGACTGGAAAAGGGGAAACATAATCCCCATTTTCAAAAGGGGAAAGAAGGAGGAACCAGGGAACTATAGGCCAGTCAGTCTCACCTCCGTGCCTGGTAAGATTATGGAGCAGATCCTCCTGGAGGCACTGCTGAGGCAGAAGAATAACGAAGAGGTGATTGGGTACAATCAAGACGGCTTCACCAAGGGCAAATTGTGCCTGACAAACCTGGTGGCCTTCTATGAGAAGGTCACAACATCAATCAACAAGGGGAGAGCAACTGACGTCATTTACCAGGACCTGAGCAAAGCCTTTGACACTGTCCCGCATGACATCCTGGTCTCCAAGCTGATAAAATATGGATTTGATGGATGGACAATTCAGTGGATAAAGAACTGGCTTGACGGACGCACCCAAAGAGTGGCTGTCAATGGGTCTGTGTCCAAGTGGAGGCCAGTGACGAGTGGAGTCCCTCAAGGATCAGGACTGGGACCGGTCTTGCTTAACGTCTTCATCAGCAACATGGACACCAGCATAGAGTGCACCCTCAGCAAGTTTGCCGATGACTCCAAGCTGTGTGGGGCAGCTGACATGTTGGAGGGAAGGGATGCCATCCAGAGGGACCTTGACAGGCTGGAGAGGTGGCCCCATGCCAGCCTCGTGAAGTTCAGCAAGACCAAGTGCAAGGTCCTCCATGTGGGTCAGGGCAATCCCAAGCACCGATATAGGCTGGGCAGTGACTGGCTTGAGAGCAGCCCTGAAGAAAAGGGCTTGGCGGTGCTGGTGGACGAGAGGCTCAACATGAGCTGTCAGTGTGCACTAGCAGCCCAGAAAGCCAACCGTATCCTGGGCTGCATCAGGGGAAGCGTGGCCAGCAGGTCAAGGGAGGTGATTCTCCCCCTCTACTCCACTCTGGTGAGACCCCACCTGGAGTACTGCGTCCAGTTCTGCAGTCCCTTCTACAAGAGAGATATGAACGTGCTGGAATGTGTCCAGAGAAGGGCCACAAGGATGATCAGAGGGCTGGAGCCCCATTCCTATGAGGACAGACTGAGAGAGTTGGGGTTGTTCATCCTGCAGAAAAGAAGGCTCCGAGGAGACCTTACAGTGGCCTACCAGTATCTTAAGGGGGCCTAGAAGAAAGCTGGTGAGGGACTTTTTAGGATGTCAGGTAATGGTAGGACTAGAGGGAATGGAGTAAAACTAGAGATGGGTCAGTTCAGATTGGACGTTAGGAAGAAGTTCTTCACTATGACGGTGGTGAGGCACTGGAACAGGTTGCCCAGAGAGGTGGTGGAAGCCCCATCCCTGGAAGTTTTTAAGGCCAGGCTGGATGGGGCTCTGAGCAACCTGATGTACTGGGAGGTGCCCCTGCCCATGGCAGGGGTGTTGGAACTAAATGATCTCTAAGGTCCCTTCCAACCCTAACAATTCTATGATTCTATAGCTGATTCAGAATGTGGTACTGCTTTTCTGAACATGAGAATAGACAAGCTTGACATTCCTATTTAATCCTGATCCAGGACCAAGTCTTGAGTCCCTTCTTTATGAGGGTTACTCAGTGCAACAAAGGCATCTCTCACAGTGTGATCTCTTCCAATATGAATGTGTCAAGGCAAAGGAAGAGTCACATCCCTAGATCCAAACCTGGTGTGCAGCCCACAGCCATGAAGTTTTTTCTCAATGAGACCAGAATGATCCAGCATCCAGGTAGCTTCACAGAAAACTTTATAGCACTACACCCTCAAAGAGCTTACTAAAGACATTAAACACTCATGCACACCTCCATAACCTCACCAAGGGGGTCTGGAAAGATAAAGAACCTCATGTGTTTGCTTTAAGACAAAAACATGCATGGTAATCACGTACTGGTAAAACAGAAAAAGCTCTTTAATCACTATAAGCATGATAAATACAGGTACTGAGCCAAGACTCAGAAGATGTGGCTTCTCTTTCCAGCTCTGCTGTTAGTTCATTGCATAATTTGGGGAGTAAGTCACTTTTCTCATTCTTCTTCTTAATTTTTCTGTCATGGAAGATGTGTGTAATAATACATATCTGAAAGAGTTTTGGTACAACAGCATCAAAGAGCTAGACCACCTTAAGACGGAAAAGCAAAGACAGAAGCAACTGCACTCAGGCAAGATATTCTGAATCTTTTTCCCTTGAAGCTTATAGTTACTCAATTTACTTCATTATTCTTCTTCCTTCCATTAGAGTAGCAGATGAGCCTTTTATTGAGGGTGGATCAAACACAACATGAGCACTACTGTGTCTCAAAATCACTGGCTCTTTTCCACTCTACTGCTTGGAAGCCCTGTTTGCATGCAAAGTTATGGTTTTCTTTCTTCAGATGATAAGATACTTTGGAAGATTTGGTTAGGGATTTATATTTAGACACAAGCAAGTTTGGAGTGTCGACCTTGCTACAGTAAAATGGCTTTATAAAAAGGAAAGTCTCGCAGGCTTTTCTAACAGTGGTCCAAATCAAGATTTCCTAAATCTCAGAAAGGTTGCAGGAGATAGTATGATTTAGTACCAAGTTTCAGTACTCTTTCACCTTTTAAAGGCTGTTTTGGTCTTCCTTTACCTGCTTAATTTATATATCCTGCACAGAGCCTCATGCAAGTCCGTTGAGTGCATGTGAAATTATGTATCTCACACATGCTACTATTACCTTTGATTTTCTATCCTAATAGAATCATAGAATCATAGAATTGTTTAGGTTGGAAGACATTTTTAAGATTATTGAGTCCAACCATCAACCTAACTCTGACAAAAACCATCACTAAACCATGTCACTAAGCACTATGTCTACCCATCTTCTAAATACCGCCAGAGATGGTGATTCCACCACTTCCCTGGGCAGCCTGTTCCAACGCTTGATAACGCTTTAGGTATAGAAATTTTTCCTAATATCCAGTCTAAACCTCCCCTGGTGCAACTTGAGGCCATTTCCTCTTGTCCTATTGCTTGTTACGTGGGAGAAGAGACCGACCCCCACCTCCCTGCAACCTCCTTTCAGGTAGTCGTAGAGAGCGACAAGGTCTCCCCTCAGCCTTCTTTTCTCTAGGCTAAACAACTCTAGCTCCCTCAGCCGCTCCTCATAAGACTTGTTCTCCAGACCTCTCACCAGCTTTGTTGCCCTCTCCAGCACCTCAATGTCTTTCCTGTAGTGAGGAGCCCAAAACTGGACACAGTATTCAAGGTGGGTCCTCACCAGTGCCAAGTACAGAGGGACTAATACATAGAAGTCATGAGGCTTAACATATGAGCAGGCATTTACGTAACACATATTCTGTATTTTTGCTGCTGACAGTGGCTTAGATTTTACAAGAGATATTTCAGTAACCAAAGGACCAAAAATATAATTTGGGATTGGAATGACTGTAAGTGTGTTTACCGTGCAGCTCTTCCCTCGCAATTGTTTTGGGAAGGGAACCTTCAACCTTGACTTCAATATCTGCCTCGAGAGTTTTTCAACACACTGTTGACCTGCAACTGTACGTGCAGTCATATCATAGGCATTGATTATTTAATGAAATAGTATACATTGCTATCTGCTCCCTTCAGCCAAGTTCTCCTGACCTGTTTTGGGTCTCTGAGGTTCGTGGGGTAAGGTACTGTGCAGTGGTTCCTGCATCGCTCAAAGGCAATAAAGATGAAAGGAGAGAAAAAAGACACTGGCAGCATGGAGGGCCTGAACACTCTGCTCACATAGCACCAGGACGAAGGTAAAAATGACAGGAGATAGCTGGGATGAGAAGGAACCTCACAGTGGGTGTGCTACAGAAAAAGGAAAAAGGTAGTAAAGAAAGGAAAAAAAATGTGAGTTAGACTGGTTGTGACAATGGCGTATTAAGGAAAGGGACTAGAAAAGAGAAAAAGGAAGGAAAAAAGTTTTATATTGTTCCTATTAAATGAAACATCTTCAGGAAATGTCAAGAATGCAACACTACCACAGAAAAAAAACTTAGGAACAGTAGAAAATAAAAGTAAAAGTGAAAATTCAAACAATTTGTTTGTTTGTTCAGGAAACTGTGGGATGCTAGAGGATCCTAACTATGCTGTACTAACTTGAGTAGTAAAAAAATGGAACAAAAAAGACACTGAAGATACATTTTTAACAGCACAACCTGCCTGCTGAATGATTTATAATATTGATATTCATGAAATAATTTCTCTAAGAGTTGAAGTGCTATCAAACACATTAGACAGATGAAACCCCCAGGAAATGGCTAATCCTTCTTTTCAGTTTGGGACCAGATTGTGCAGAGCAGAACCTGGAAAGAGTTGTCATGCCTGTTGTGCCCATTTTGGACACTTACATGTACCTGTCCCAAAAGCATCAGGACTCTATTCCCACTAGTGGACAACTGTGAGTTTTCCAACATCCCCACCCTCAGACAGCCTATGAAAAGCCTTGGTTCGTTCCGGTCTGCTTTTTCTTCTGTTAAGGTGACAATGCTTTCTATTTAACTTAATTAATAATCAATGTTTAAATTGATTAAAAGCTGAAGGGTTCAATTATGTGTATTAAATAATCCTTTATTTTGATCAGTTTTGTTGTCGTTAATGAGGTAATATTCTATAATTAAATCACTGGATACAGAAAGTTGCTGTATAATTAATAAGACCGTGGTCCTAAATGACTGAGAATAATGATCCCAAGCGAGGCCCAGATAATTAAAAACGCTCATGACTAAAATCTGTGACATATTTCCTAAGCACATTTGGAGTGCAAGGGTGATCTTACCAACAACACATTGCAACACGCTCTCTGTCTGACCTTGGACAAGGTATATAATCTTGCTGAGGCAAACTTCCCTATCTGTAAAACAGTACACCTTTGTTTTAACAAGGTCTTCCAGTAAGCACTTCATGGCAAGGAGAGGCACTCACCCTGTGCATGCATAGTGCCTAGTAAGAAGGGATTTTCTTAGTATTAACAGAATATAAATAATGAGTTAGGGAACTAAACATAGCTGTAGCAGGTAAGAAGGAAGGTACACCTTTCTCAGTATCCTCTCAAGGCCAGCTGCAACTGGCAGATGGTTAAAGAAATACTAAAATGTCAGGCAAGGACTGTGCAGTGTCTCTGCCTCTGTCTCACTCCAACAAAGCACAGTTGATAGAATTCATGAGTTGCATTGTGGTGTTTAACAGCTCGCACTCTCAGTGGGTTCGGAACCCACTTCTACATCTGATCACCACAACATGCCCCCATAAGGAGTGCTGCAATTCAATTACAGTGTAAAAATGTACTTCCCTTTTTTATTTTCTGTCTCTAGCTGCTATTTTTACTTCATGCCTTTTATATAATGTGCTATGAAGACAAAGGAATAAACTTTCTCCATACATCTTCTCCATGACATTTATTATTTTATATTTATGTATATATATATTTACCTCATATCATCCTGAGTCATCTCTTTTCCAACCTGTTCAAGGTTTTCCTGGAAAGAAGCCATTCCACCTCCGCACTTACACTGCCGTCACCTTTTTTGTTTCACTTTCCCCTTTCCAAGAAACATAAAGAATAACTATACATACTGTTCAAGATGTGGTGCACCACAAGTTTATAAAGTGGCATAATGATGGTTTATATTTTGTTCTCATTTCATTTCCTAACTGTTCTTACGACACTTTTTGCTCCTCTGACCACTGTTGACCATTTTACTGATGTTTTAATAGCACCAGCTACAATAATTTCAAGATCTCTCTCCTGAGAGGCAATAGCTAATTTAGGACCCATCATTCTGTATGTACAATTAAGGATATGTTTCTCCATGTGCATCTCTTTGCATATATTGACCTTGAATTTCATCTGCCATTTTACTGTCCATTCATTCAGTATCATGAAATCCTCCTGTAAGTCTTTGCAGTCAATTTGAGAGTTGAATACCTTGAATAATATCTCATCAGCAGTAAATTTTGTTACCCTGTATCTACTTTCTTTTCTAGGTCATTTATAAATATATTTAATAACTAGACTTCCTGAACAGCAGCATCCATTGTAATGCCTCTCCTTATCTGTACCTTTTGTTTCGTTTCACATAATCACATAATCACATTTTCCCATCTTTGCATTTCGTATCATATTTGCTTATATTAAGCCACAAGAGGAATTTATCTTTTATCTCAAGATAGCTTAGTTTTCTTAAGCCATTTTGATGAAGGATCATGTCAAAAGCTGTTTGTAAATCCAAGTAGATCAAATCGTTAATTATATTCAAATATCACTGACTCTTTCAAAGAATCATAGAATGATAGGATCATAGAATGGTTCGGGTTGGAAAGGACCTTAAAGACCATCTAGTTCCAACCCCCCTGCCATAGGCAGGGACACCTCCCACTAGACCAGGCTGCTCAAAGCCCCATCCAGCCTGGTCTTGAACACTTCCAGGGATGGGGCATCCACAGTTTCCCTGGGCAACCTGTTCCAGTGTCTCACCACCCTCACAGGACACAATTTATTCCTAATATCTAATCTAAATCTACCTTTTCCAGCTTAAAAGCATTACCCTTCATCCTACCATTACACTCCCTGATAAAGAGTCCCTCCCCATCTTTCCTGTAGGCCCCCTTTGGGTACTGGAAGGCCACTATAAGGTCTCTCCAGAGCCTTCTCTTCTCCAGGCTGAACAACCCGAACCCTCTTAACCTGTCTTCAGGAGAGGTGCTCCAGCCCTCTGATCATCTTCATGGCCCTCCTCTGGACTTGGACCAATAGGACCATGTCCTTCTCATATTGGGTGCCCCAGAGCTGGATGCAGTACTCCAGGTGGGGTCTCATGAAAGAGGAGTAGAGGGGCAGCATCACCTCCCTCGACCTGCTGGCCATGCTTCTTTTGATGCAGCCCAGGATGAGGTTGGCTTTCTGGGCTGCAAGCACACATTGCCGGCTCATGTTGAGCTTCTCATTAAACAACACCCATAAGTCTTTCTCCAAGGCTGCTCTTAATCCCTTCCTCCCCCAGCCTGTATTTGTGTTTGGGATTGCCCTGACTCACGTGCAGGACCCTGCACTTGGCCTTGTTGATCTTCATGAGGTTCACGCAGGCCCATCTCTCAAGCCTATCCAGGTCCCTCTGGATGGCATACCTTCCCTCCAGCATGTTGACTGCACCACACAGCTTGATGTCATTGGCAAACTTGCTGAGGGTGCACTCAGTCCCACTGTCCATGTCGCCAACAAAGATGGTAAACAGTGCTGGTCCTAACACCAACCTCTGAGAAACTCCACTTGGCACTGGTCACCACTTGGACATCAAGCCGTTGACCATGACTCTTTGAGTGCAACCATCCAGCCAATTCCTTATCCATGGAGTGGTTGATCCGTCAAATCCATGTCTCTCCAATTTAGAGACAAGGATGTTGTGCGGGACAGTGTCAAATGTTTTGCCCAAATCCAGGTAGTTGACATCAGCCACTCTTCCCTTATCCACCAATGCTGTAACACTGTCATAGAAGGCCACCAAATTTGCCAGACATGATTTGCCTTTAGTGAAAACATGTTGGCTGCCACCAACCACCTCCTTATTTTACATGTGCCTTAGCATAGTTTCCAGGAGGATCTGCTCCATGATCTTGCCAGGCTCAGAAGTGAGACTACAGACCGTAGTTCCCCGGCTCTTTGTTTTTTCCTTTTTAAAAACGGGGGCTGTATTTCTCTTTTTCCAGTCAGTGGGAACTTCACTGGACTGCCATGACTTCTCAAATATGATGGATAGTGGCTTAGCAACTTCATCTGCCAGTTCCGTCAGGACCCATGGATGTATCTCATCTGGTCCCGTGGATTTGTGCACCTTCAGATTCCTTAGATGGTCTCTAAACTGATCTCCTCCTACAGTGGGCGGTTCTTGATTGTCCCACTCCCTGCCTTTGCCTTCTGTGACTTGGACAGCATGGCTAGAGCACTCGCTGGTGAAGGGTGAGGCAAAAAAGTAATTGAGAATCTCAACCTTCTCCACATCCCAGGTGACCAGGTCTCCCATTTCCTTCCAGAGAGGGCCCACATTTTTCCTAGTCTTCCTTGAACCACTGACATACCTGTAGAAGCTTTTCTTGTTGCCTTTGGTGTCCCTGGCCAGATTTAATTTATCAGGGCTTTAGCTTTCCTAACCTGATCTCTGGCTGCTTGGACAACTTCTCTGTATCCCTCATAGGCTTCCTGTACTTGCTTCCACTCTCTGTAGGCTTCCTTTTTGTCTTTGAGTTTGTCCAGGATTTTCTTGTTCATCCATGCAAGCCTCCTGGCATTTTTGCCAAACTTCCTCTTAGTTGGGAAGCATTGCTCATGAACTTGGAGGAGGTGATCCTTGAATATTAACCAGCCTTCTTGGGCCCCTCTTCTCTCCAGGGCTTTGTCCCATGGTATTCTACAAAGCAGATCCCTGAAGAGGCCAAAGTCTCTCCTGAAGTCCAGGGTAGTGAGCTTGCTGTGTACCTTTCTCGCTGCCCTAAGGATCTTGAACTCCACCATCTCATCGTCACTGCAGCCAAGGCTGCCCTTGAGCTTCACATTCCTCACCAGCCCTTCCTTGTTGGTGAGAACAAGGTCCAGCATGGCACCTCTTCTCGTTGGTTCCTCTATCACTTGGAGACGGAAGTTATCATCAACACAATCCAGAAATCTCCTGGATTGCTTGTGCCCTGCTATGTTGTCCCTCCAACAGATATTGGGGTCGTTGAAGTCCCCCATGAGGACCAGGGGTTGCGAATGTGAGGTTGCTCTTATCTATCTTCAGAGGGCCTCATCCACTCTGTCTTCCTGGTCAGATGGCCTGTAGCAGACCCCCACTGTAATGTCACCTGTCCCTGCCCTCCCTTTAATCCTGACCCATAAGCTCTTTGTTGACTCCTCATCCATCCCCAGCCAGAGCTCCATGCACTCCAGCTGGTCCTTGACATAGAGGGCAACACCCCTTCTCATCTCCCCTGCCTGTCCTCCCTGAAGAGCCTGTATCCTTCCATTCCAACACTCCAGTCATAGGAGCCATCCCAACATGTCTGTATGATGCCAAGAAGATCACAGCCCTGCAGGCATGCACACGTCTCTACCTTCTTTTCTTTCTTCCCCATGCTACTTATGTTTGCATCAAGCCACCTAAGTTGGGCCCCCAACAAAGATGACTAACTGGCTTGGAGTGGCTGGAATTCCTTTGCGCTGCAGTCCAGGTGCTCTCCTGCTGACCTGTGATCCTTCTCCAGGCTCTGGGCATCTACTGCTGGCACTGGGTTATTTGTGAGGCATGACTTCCCTGTAGGAAAGTCCTGCTAATTCTTTGCCATGTGGCATATTCTTGAATCTATACAAGAAAGACTGCATTCTTGTATTCTATTTTCTTAAGTCCATTGTTTATTATGGTTTTATATACCTAGTAGGAAAATCAAAGTCTAGTCTGTAGTCCTCTACATCTCCTTTGTCACTTGCCATTTTATAGTCCCCTATGTTGGAAGTGACTTAGGCAGCTACCCTGCCATTGTCTACTATTGTGATTGATTCACAATTTCATTTTAAAGTTCTGTTCAAAGGAAAAAACATCACCTGGTTCTTTCATTTATTACTATTCCTTTTACCTATTAGTCTAAAATCTTTTCAGTTTGAGAAATTTAACTTGGCCCTTCATTTTGAGATGGTTCCTCATGCTTTTTCTTCGTAAAGACTTCCCCACGTCTTCTTCAAGAAAACATCAAGGCAAATAACTCATTTGGCTTTTCTGCTACAGACTACTACCTCTGGCCATTCCCTTTACATCATGAGAATCTGTCGGTCCTACAAGCTCTCTGGTAAGCTGCTTCTTTTTGATCAATTCGAAGGAAAAGAAAGAACTGGGGTTTTTTTATTTTTCATAGCTTATTCAAAATTTTCTTCCTTATTCCACTTTTGCTTTTAATTTGGCCTAACTCATGTTCTTTTCTAGCCACCATTACTCTGATGTTCAACTGTGTTTGCTTTTGTTTGGTCTTTTCAAAGCCTTTTTGATAGACAGAATACAGTTGGTATCTCTGACAGCATCTTTTAGCTGTCATCATACCAACTACAAGTATTATATTCTTTTGCCTGTAGTTTTTTACCTCCCTTTAACAGGCTTCTTCAATTTTCAGTAGCCATCATTATTATATAAATTGCAATTCCTCCCAGTCCTCAGGTGGTGTTCAAAATTGAAAAATTATTGTGAGTACCTTATTTTGACTTGCTGAATCTGGAAGAGGCCAGACTGTCCCAGAGGGGATGGGAGGGAGTATCCCAGTCGTATGGTTAGGCCTGTTCTAAACAAAAGAAGTTACTGGCTGGGTTATAATGCAAGACATCTGGGAGGACATGGCAGGTATGACCCAGTACTTACAGGAGACCAGTGCTTTTCTAATGGAGGAACTGGAGGCCAGGCAAATTATATCAGAGCATCTAAAATGGTACCCCTGTTTAAGCACCTGAATCTCTCAACCTAGAATTCATTTCTTTAGCTTAACAAAATGGAAATTAGTTGGCAATTTGAAAGATACAAGTGCCTAAGAGTAATTTGCCAATAGCTGGTTCTTCCGTCTAGCTGGCAGTGATACAACAAGATACAATAGCTGGAAATTAAAACTTTCAATATGTTACAAAAAAATTTCTGAGCTGTACTCAGAAATATATAGGTAACCAGACAGTGTTTTCTGTCTGCTGTTGCAGTGAATGTGTCAACATTGGACAATTTTAAATCTATGTGGGATTTATTCTTACATGATATCGCCTTCAACCTTGCAGCCCTGCTTTTGTCCCCATTTCAAACAGGGACTTGCCACAAGCGTGCGCTGCCTGCCTGAAGGGCACAAGTGCCCCAAACATCCTGGACTTTCAGTGAGTTGCTACTTAGGCCACAGAGCCTCTCCCTGAGCACTGGCGCAAGTCAGAAAAGTTCCTGGCTTGCTGGGATGGTCCATACAGCTTACAGCCCATCCCATATTGCCCAGAAATGAGAGTGATGAGTTGGGAATATCAACGAGCTGAGCACATCCACGCAAGATGTAAGGGAGATTCCTCCATTCAGAGAAGTTCTGGGGCAGTTCTGATGTGCTGCAAATGATCGCAGATCATCTCTTAAGGCCTGATAGTTGCTGAGTCTATGAATATTATATATCATAGCTATTACAGTGGACAATTCTTTTTAAATTATCTCTTTAATAGTTTGCAAAACCACCTTCCTAATATTTTGTTGCATAGATCACTAAGGAAAAAACTACTATCAAGCTGATTACAATTAAAGCAATAAAATTACTGATGGGACAAAGAAACAGTGGTAGTTATTTTTATACAGTATATAAAAATATCAGCTGCTACAGAATTTTCTGCAGTGCTGGCAAACTGATTCTTACCTTCTGCAGTCTGTGAGCATCAGCACATTTTATTTCTATTCTTCAGGTCATTCTTCCTTCCAAAGGAGCTACTATTTATTGGCAGCAGTTATTCAAAACCTTTTTCTCGCTCCGTTAATGTTGAAGTTCTATTTTTCTGTGGCTTTTTAGATGCCTAGGATCTGTTATATAATGCCCATGGAGTGCTATATTCTGACTAGTCACAGGCTACAAGATTCTTCAAAAATTTCTCATTACTCTGGTTGAATGAGTGGTTAATTTTCTAAATTATTTTCTGATGCATGAACAAAACTCGCTGAAACTCTTTTGTCCATCCCAATAGAAGCAGCCTTAGAGAAGGATTTTTTGGGGTAAAAAGAAATCCGAGGAAAGGCGGGGTAGAGTGTTTTTGGAAAATGAGACTTTGGGCCACATCATAGAAAAAAAAATGATGCACAAGTACCAAGTTGAAGTCAAAAATACCTTGTTTGAGACTTAGAAGGTGGGATTTCAGATTACGAAAATCCATTTTTATAGACTCTCAGTGGCAGCCTGAGAGTTTGCTGTTTATGTCACGCTAGAATAGAACATTTTAAAGGAAAACTGTATGGAATTGAATTATCTATTATTCTGCCACTGCAGCCTAGGTGAATCACCTTGCTTCTTGAAAAAATGTAGAGTCAAGCCAGTTACAGTGACTTAACTGGTGAAGCAATGAGATGTCCACTGAAAGACTTTCAACCCTTTTATCCATAAAGTTGGAGACAGCTTTTTTGTCATTCATTAGCAGAAACAGGGTTGGGTGACGGATTCTCATGTGCACATGGTGCATCTTGAATGTATTCCCTCTTTATCTTTTTGCAAAGGAATAACAACACAACAAAGGAATAACATAATGTGAAGTCCTCGATCCAGCTATTTTCTGTTGTTCTACCTTTGATCAACAATGCTGGCAATATAGATATTTGGTTGTTTTACCTTATGATAGGATTCTTAGAAGCAGTGCAGGTTGGAGCCCTCATGTACAGTGTTTCCTAAGGTGTAATTCCTTTGCTCTAACACTCCCATATCTTTCTTGGACTACCACTACAAACTGTGACATTGACTGAGTCTGCTTGAAATATATAAGCATTTAAATCTCATCTCTCTCAGGTGGATCTGCATGAAAAAAAACAGAGATATAAGATAAATGAACAAACCACTGCATGAGCCTTCAATTTCAGTCAGCATTTTGGAGCTCAGTTGCACTGTAGGATTAAGGGCATGACAGACCATGCACTTGTTCTGTGTATTACAGATACTCTTAGTAGTTTGAGGAGGGGGAGATTATTTTGTCTCTTAACAAAAACAAAATTAAAACATATCTCCGAAGACTGTTGCCCTTATAGAGGAGGTACGTGCTTTGAAGTGTCATACTTTTGCATAGTCTTGATAATCAGTAATGAAGAGAGTGTGCAGAAGATTACAAAACAACATAATCAAGTGATAATAATGAATATTTCAACAGGCAGACATTTGAAAGTTTTAATTAAAATTAGTAGTGCTATTGATATTGTAATGTCTTCGGGTAACATACAGGCAAGTAATCACAGACCTCCCAAATGGACTGCATTACACATGCAATTAATTATGGAAGATGTTGCTACTCAAACCACCCTGGGATCTCTGAGATTTAAAGCAAGCGCTCAAGAAGGCAGCTCCACTAACACAGCCAGCAGATTAACTATTATACTTAACCCAGATGCTGCATTGCTGAGATGTGGCTCAAATCTGTTCTGCTAGCAACAGTCTTTACTCATCTTCTTTAATAACACAAATGCTTCTCCTTTTGCCTAAAGTAAAAGCTCATATTTTTAAACACAGACTGTGAGAGCTTGAGGGACAAAAAAAAAATCCCACCTACAGAGATGTTCTTTTCACAAAATGCCCTCCATGCTGCAGGGGAAGAAAAGTTTAATCAAAGCACAATGCTCGTTCTTACTTTTCTTTCTTTTTCACACTGCCTCCACCCAGTGCTCCCACTCTGATGTTCTTTCAGGATTCTCAGGGTTTTTTGAAGTTAATTTTGTTACTAGGGAGCAGGTCTGAAGGCTCTTTACCATAAGATGAGGAATCGTAATAGTACCCCCAATTCACAACATAATGGCTTCATTTAGACCATGGAAGGGTTGTTTAGAAAGTGCCCTGAGTGTACTTTGACCTATTGTTACCTGTGGGCCTGAACACACATTTTAAAAAATCTTCCATGCCACTCAGTGAAATCAAAGCATTATTTTAAGAACTGAACCTCATACTGAGCTCTCTGTCAGTTCAATCCACCTAAGTCCCAAAGCTTACTGTCAGGAAAGGTAAGAGTCTAAGAGCATTCTTGTTTATGGATTTGAAGCTTCATACACAGCAGGATCAAATATATGTAAAATAAGTTGGGGGCGGAGGGAGATTGTAGCTTTTATGTAACCTTTCCAAACTCTTTCCCAGCAAAGCAAATGCTCCAGTCTTTGCTTGACAGGTGTCTTTCTCCAAATGGACCCCTAAGCACTTTCCAGATTGCTTGCTGGATCAAAAGCTACTGGGCAATTCGTGAGGCCATTACTATTGATAGGAGATCTGTTAGAGAAGGGAATGGGAGTATTAGATCTACGGCATTTCACCTTCTTCCAAACTCAAAATGTTGATACTGATTTAGGCTGTTTAACAGACCTGATAGTGCTGGAGGGTTGCTATTTCCTCAGCACCATAAGGGAGGGAATGGATATAGGTGTCACTTTGCAAAATAGGGCAATATCCCATAAGCCTAATTTTCTGCTACAGGATTGTGCCTGGCCACCCCTGATCTCAGCACCTGTTCTGCAGGACAAGGCAACTTGGCTAGGAATGTCATGGAGGAAGCAAAGGACTAGTGGTTTGGAACATTTATCAAGGCGGTTAATGTAAGTAAACCACACCTATTAAATTGGAAAATAACATCATTCGCCATGGCTTCATAACTTTTAAGCTTTTTATGTAGCTTAATTCACAGGCTGTTGCAGTCTGTACCGTAACCTCCAGGTCTTTCTTCATTCTTTTCGAGGGAAGTGAAAAGCCTACCCTCACTCATGTCAGGCTTTGAAATGATAGTGTGAGGGGATATCAGGACTGACTGACCAAAAAAGGAGGAAAATACATGGTTGCAGCCTTCCTCTTTCCAAATGCTGGGGAAAAGGCTGGTCACGGCCTGTCCCACTACAGTGACATGGAGGTTTCACCCAAACCAACTACGTTCATCATGCAGAAACGTGTTAAAGACCCATACGGTGTGGGACAGGTCTTTGTTCTGCAATAAAACAGCTGGCAGGATTTGGTTCTCATTAACAAGTTCTTTAGGCAGACCAAAACATTCAGACTGGTCCTAGTTTTACCTTAAAGTGAGGAAACTCCAGCCATATTTTCTGAGGGGAGAAACCACAGACAAAGAGATTTGCTTTGAAAGAAGGTAATGGTGATTTAATTTTTTTTACCAGTCTATAAGTGTATTAGTTGCTATTGGTACCCTTACAGAAATTAAATGCTTGAAGTTTGGCTAGGAAAATACATAGACTATCCTTGCTCCCCATTGTAATGCTGTTCTAATATTAAGCAAGAATTAATTGTGTCACTCAGCTGTTGCATTAATCTGCATAAGATGCTGAAAACTATTTTTCTTTTTCTTTTAAGCATGACTTCCCTCTTATGAAGACCTTTTATGAAATACTTGTACAGGTTTCATCATGGAGGAAACATCTTTGGAGTATTTATATGGAGTTATTCTTTGGGGAATAACTCAGTAGGAAAATTGTTAACGTCTCCTTTACATTGTCTTCCTTAAAGGGCAACACAAATATAGCAATATTCTTTCACTCATATTAACTTTTTAAACTCCCGAGAGACATTTTAGTGGAGATTCGAGATAGATTAAGCTGAGATAATTAGTTACGAGACATAATTTAAGTGGAATTGTCTGTGCCATACAAGTGTTTCAGCTTCAGACAGAGAGTTCCGTGGAAAGAATTCAGGTGGAAGCATGAAAAAGTAAAGGGGAAAATAAGCTAGGCTGATACAGAGTGCTTACCATAAGCACTTTTCCATAGCCGATGGTCCTTAATGATATTTGCTTTACAATATTTCTGCTCAAGTGAGAGTTTGCCACATTCATTTAACACAGGATATTTGAATGCTGAGTGCACTATTACTAGAATGAGCGCAAGGTAAGCTGGGGGATTCACTTAAATAAAAGATGCTATTATTAAAGGTCAAGCTTTTCATTTTTGAAAAACTGAAGAAGTGCACTCCTAGAAGTGCCAAGTATTTTCCCTACTGAAATGCAAAATTATCATTTTTCCCATAGTTTTCTTAGAAGGACAGATATCTGACTTTTATTGTTAAAAACAAACTAGGTAGCAGTGCATCAAGGAATAAGCATGACCTGTGTCATTCTACATCTTCTTTTCTTCTTATCTCTTTGATGCTGTGAGAAAAATCTGTTGGGAGTAAAACACAAAAGGAGAGTCATTCACACTGAAAACAACAAATTTAACCATGTGTCCGTCAGCCAAAAAAAAAAGGAAAGAAAAAAAACACTTGGGTTTATTTTTGCAACATGAAGATCACCAAAAACTCAAGACATGTTTTCTGTACATATATTTCAGCTGGGAGGCTGCACCAGTGAAACAAACAGCAAAAAAGAGTGGAAGGAATCTGCAAAGACTGCCATGTTAGAAGGTGCAGGTACAGTCTTGAAATGCCTCAGGGTAGAGATGGTGACCAGGTGGGAGCATCTCCTGCTCTGCCTGAGCATCCTACCATTGGGTAGAGGGAAATGTCACTACTGTTTCTGGAATAGTGCTTAAGTTATAATGCTCCAAATAGGATTGAAGCATTTTACATTTCTAAGATAACAGAAAGTCTGCTAGGCAAGGTATTTCATAGCCATAGATTGACAGTTCAATTGGCAGTTCATAGCAACGTAGCATTCAATAATGCCACTCTAAAAACAGCCTTGGAAAGGAGCTGCAGTTTTCAGAGGCAGACATAGCATGCAATGCTACTGAAATATCTTTTTTCCACTGCTGCTGGGTCATTCAGGTGTCAGAAATGTTGAATGTCCCTCATTTTTATGATAATATAGCCCTCACAAAGTAGCAAAGTTTGTGTGAACCTCTTGTCCATGTGTTATGACTATCATTACCCAAAATACCTTTTATTAGAACAAAATGCAGAAATAATCCTTATAGTCTGTCATCATCAGTGTTGGTACCACAAGGCTCAGAAAAGAGCTCAGAAAAAGTGTCTGGCAGAATAGGTAAAAATGCTGTTATATATCAGCTATTTCCATATTTTAAAAAGTCCACAGGCAACCTTAACGCATGGATTCTCTGACTGTTTTGAATACCTAATTTCACAGCTCCATTAGATTCTTTATTACTTTTACTGAATTCTGGTAACATTTCTTGTTCAGTGCTGGAAGAAAGCTATTTCCTCCACATCTCTTTGTCCTTGTCCTATGGCAATCATTAGTGGTGATGTTGTGTCTGTAGGTCAAGACATATCAGAAATTGGACACCTTAGTAACTCTCTGGAACACACCCAGAAAGCAAAAGCAAAAAAAAAAAATAATTTGGTATTATGAATAGATGGCATGGCTCTGAAGTCTTCTGTGGATGACAGAGAGAGTGAAGTGTTTGACAGGACCCAGCATGCGAATCCACTACAGTCCTGAATTCTCAATTTAAGTGGAAAAAATAGGGATATTAACACCAGGGAACTTTTCCACTGAACAGAAGGGTTTTGCCAATCTCTTTTCAGGAGGGGAAAAATCCTCACATGCTCACTTAATTATGTGTCAAAAAGCTTAGGTTAGGCCAGATTTTAGAAGTTTAGCTAAATAAAGTTAGTTTCAAGTTACAGGAGGTTCACTACTTCAGCTGCTTCAGCATCTCCTCACTGCATGTGTTTGCCCTTTCTATTAGTATAATATGTATATGAAGCTATTTTACATGCATTCGGTTGCTGATTCTTGGCAGTCCTTACTGCATTTAATGTCTATAATGTGGAGGACACTAACATCCTTGTGAGGCTAGACTTTATGATATTCTTTGTTCTGAAAAACATTTACATTTGTCTTTTAATGATGGACAATGGCAAAAGCAGGCACCCTAGGGTCATGTTTTCAAAACCATTCCGTGTTTACAAGTGCCTTCTGTCAAGATCGCTGTTTCAGATCTTAGCTGAAACTGCTAGGAGAGCACCCCAAGGTCATTCATCCTCGAGCAAATATTTCGCTGTTGCTGCACCCTCTTTGTCCAGGTAGGGCATCTTTTTCTGCGAACAAACTACTATGCCAAACAGTCCTCCATATCCAGCTGCTTTTGCTGTGAACTGCTCCCACAAAAATCACAGAGCATTTCAGAAAGATGAATTTCCTAAAGAGAAAAGCTGCAGACACAAGGCACTAACTCAACCCATTAAAGCAAAGACTAGCTGACAGTCTAATTCCTTTACTTTCAAGAGAACTGGTTATGTGAAAGCTACTCGATAACATAAACAGAAACAAAGAGAAAAAGAAAGCCCAGAAATTACAGAGAATCTTTCTTTTTCTAATCTAGTAGAGACAATTCTAAATGCCCGTAAAGTTGGACCATCATGTTCACAAGCTTCAGACATTGTCAAACCCGAGCAATGAAAGGTCTAGAAATGGCAAGGTGAATGCACAGCAGAAATAGGACATATAGAGCCTGACTCTCTTCATGCTTCACCAGCTCAGATCCAGTGTGATTGGTCCTGCTAACGTGCATTGATTTACTCCTGATTTATGGCAGAGTAAATGGAAGCTGAATCAACCTCAAACTGGGGCTCGCTACAGAAAAAGTTACTAATCTTAGATTCTGCACCACTCACACCGACAAAAGACGTAGGCTTTAGACTGAAGAAAGATGTTGACAAGTGAAATATATGGGGGAACCATAGGAGTGGGAAGAGGCAGAAATTACTCTTAGTTTAATGAGCTTTACAGTTATGTCCAGATGTCCCAAATGAATTGCTAAAGCATCCATAGTTTCATAGAATCATAGAATTGCCAGGGTTGGAAGGGACCTTAAAGATCACCTAGTTCCAACCCCCCCAACATGTGCAGGGACACCTCCCACTAGATCAGGTTGTCAGAGCACCATCCAGCCTGGCCTGAAAAACTTCCAGGGATGGGGCTTCCACCACCTCTCTGGGCAACCTGTTGCAGTGTCTCACCACCCTCATGGTGAAGAACTTCTTCCTAACGTCCAGTCTGAATCGACCCATCTCTAGTTTTATTCCACTCCCTCCTCACAGTTTCTACTTTATGAGAACTAGCACTTTTGAGAAGGAGGGGAGGAAGGGCAACAAGCTTTTCTGTGAACACTGAACCTTTCAACTCTACATTTGGAGACACCTGGCTTGCTTCTGAATCAACTCACCATCACAATGTCTCAATTTAATGTCTCATATAAAGTTTATGTACTGTAATCAAGCAGCAAACTGACTAAGAACAGAATCTGTCATAGTCAAAAACATACAGACCCTCTTTTTGCCTACAACTTTTTAGACCACTTTCCCTTCCTTCTGTGACCTAGGGTGAAGGTCTAACAAGCCAGATCTTTCTGGAAGCAAACACCAAGTCTGTAATTCTGCCAGAGTTATTGAGAGCTGCGTTTACTAGCAGAAACTGCAATGCCTTTAAGGTCCATCTACTGTTGTTCTACCCACGGTCTCCATGGACACTGACTTCCTAAGATGAAACTCATGAAGTGGTTAATTTTCAGGGGCATTCCGTATCAGCTTGTTACCTTATGTGCCCTGCTGTTTACACCTTCTCAGAGAGAATGGTTTGACCTTGCTAAATGTATCCGTCAGGGACGGATCTCTCCAAAAAGTACTGTGGTCTAAGGGAAACACGGCTCTGCAGTGACGGTGATGCATATGCTGATCACTTGTACCACTGGTACTGACAAATCTGATTCAAAAAATGAATACTTCATAGCATGAAATAACCCAGGGACCTTTTAAATCTCAGGCTTCTTTATAGCTATTGTGTGGCTTGACTCACTCTCACTAAGCACACACACACAGAATGGCAATGCGACTACTGCGCTAGAAGCAAGGCTAACAGTATCCATGGGGATTTTTTAACAGCTGCATTCAAGAGAATAGTGTATGAATTCACATCTGAGATTTTCCCTGTTTTTTATGTAACTCCTACCCAGTCAAACTTGAACTGAAAATAGCATGACAAACCTAATCAGTGCAAATCTGTCCCAGCTGAAGACATGTTTTCTCCTTCAGCAGGTCAGAAGATATTAAGGAGGTTTAAAATTTTGCCCTGCAAAATAAATCCAATCCATCACATGGTTTGTTTCTTTGAAAAAACAGTAACCTGTGGAACTCGTAATTAGCAGAGATATTCTTTTAACAGGAAGAACTTATTATTACATGAGTAGTTGATCTGAAGTTAATATGAATCACTGGCAGCGCAAGATCGTTGAAGATCTGGCTGTAGAAGAGCAGCTGTGGTTAATGACAGGAAGAAGCATTTACAACTCATGGGAGAACACGAATATTTTCCATATTTGAATCTGATTTTAACAGCAAGCCTGATTAACTGTAAGAAAAGTGGTGCAAAAAAATCAAGGGAGGGAGAAAACCTTAAGGAATTATCTTTACCTACAGTGGCATCTCACATTTTATAGGAGTATTTTAGTGCTGTGCTTTTTTCCTCCATTTATACTGAATTTAAATGGCCCCTCTAAGTTGAGTGCCTCGTTGCATTCACTACCTTATATGATAGAGTCTACCTACCTAGGAAGTTACAGTCCAGAAGTCTCATTCAGCTTCAAGAGAAAGACATGACTAAATAAATTCTGCAGAATAAATGCCTAATAGATTTAGGACCCTGCATCTGAACGTGGGAGCCTCTTAGGCATTTTGACCTTTGCATGTAATAATAGCATCTAACATACTCAAGTAAGTCAAAGGCATAAGTATTCCTCAACAGATACAACTGCAAGAGGGGCGAAACCAGGATATGAGACCAAAGCTAACTCAGGTAGCCCAGATGCTTTGTCTCCATGAGCAGACAACTCCTCACTCCAGAATTCCCAGTAAGTTAGCTGTGGATACCCATGTAAATAAAAGCCCCAGAACGGGAATACTCAGATCAGGCCAGCGCATTGCACTAGGTGATTCCACCTTTATTTACGGGTGCCTCTGGAAAGTTTATTCAACATTTTACAAGAGAGATTGTACAGGGGGGGGATTCTGTTCTCATCTCAAGCAGCTGGCGGTATAAATCAATGGATGTTACACATCACCGACAGACATTCAGAAGCAACTTCATTCTTCCTCAGTTACCTCGTCTGACTGTTTGATTCCCACCTCCACTTCTAGCTCTGTGATAGGCAATCACTGAAGGCAAGACATGGAACCAAATATTTTAAGCAAAAGAAATCAGAACTGCTCTCAACGTGACTGACTATTTCAAGATTTTTTCTCCTAGTAAAAGATACGGCTTTATTTAGATAGTTCTTTCCATAGGATATACAGTGAGACAGTTTATTTGGGTAGAAAACATATGTTTTGTGGAAGATTACCAAATATTAAGGAAAGTTGGAAAGTGGTCCAACCCCCACTCATTTCTAAAGGAACGGCTGCACCTCAGTTCTCTTGTGTACCTATAAGAATCACTTGGTTTGTGTTCTTGGCTACTAGTGCCAGACAATATGCCCAGGGTCTCACAAGTACTAAAACATATGAGCCAGGAGGCTTTGTTCTTTATGTACAGGAATAAAAAAGAAAAATCAGATTTTTAAACAAAGTACAGCTGCAAAAATTGCTTCTGTCACCTCTGAAAAACAGTGATGGGTGCCATGCACTGTAAACTATAGCTGCAGAAAGGCACCAGCAGGACCTGCATTCGCTGAGTTCAGGGCTCTCAGCAAGGAATGCAAGTCCTGGGTTCTTGCTCCTACTCAAAAGCCTTGTCACTAGACAATCACAGGACTAGAAAACAGGAGGAATGGCTTGAGCAGACTGGTTGCCGGCACCCTACCCCCTCTGTGATTTAGATCTCATCTGGCCTGACTGGATGATGCACTGATGCCACGTTTGGACTATACACTGAAAAATTAAAAAGGAATTCATTGGTGTCAGTAATCTTACCTAAAGTTGAATAATACCTTTATTAAAGTTTAATATATTGAAAATTCAAGAGAAAAGATGGCATGCAATGCTCCCCTGTATTGAAATATGAAACATAACCAGGCATTGTTATGCTCATTTCAGTGTAATTGCTGAAGAATTGTCCCATTAGTCTCTGGCAATTTGTGAACAGCGAAAAAGAGCCACATGAAGTGAACTGAAAATAACATCACCAAATAACCTACAAAGGAAAATAGAAGAAGAAAAATGGTGTGAATACAAGGTCAGCACTGGACAATAAACATCTAATGTGTGTGGCTGCAATATGATTGCTCACATTTAAATATTTATTCATTTTACGGATAATTCAGTCCAACAAAATTATAACTCTTTTGCAGTCATTCTTATTTGAGCCATCCTTTATTCCTGCATCTATGTAAATCCAAGAGGATGAATAAAGTTGATAAACAGCCTATAGATCAGCTCAAATTATCTGTGGACACAGACTGTCCTTGGGGCTTCATGGATTTCATGGATCCTAAAGCTGAGTCCTGTAAGCACTTTCAGAGGGAACTGCTCATGCTGGTGGGACGC
This sequence comes from Chroicocephalus ridibundus, assembly GCF_963924245.1. Classification (NCBI taxonomy): domain Eukaryota; kingdom Metazoa; phylum Chordata; class Aves; order Charadriiformes; family Laridae; genus Chroicocephalus; species Chroicocephalus ridibundus. The sequence goes on along the minus strand of NC_086284.1, from coordinate 90,399,649 downwards.
TACTCCCCTGTACTCCCCTGTTCACAGGGCAGTGTTTAAGGGGGCTGTGAAAAATACCATAAAGGTAATTCCTTTTGCAATGTACTAAAAAATACATACTTAAACCACTCTTTGGAAACTAGTTCCTGGTCTACTCTTGTAACAGCCCCTGAAACCTCTGATGGTCCTAAGAGGAGATCACACATAGGGTTGTGTTTTGCCACCCTTTCAGGGCACTTTGTGAAGTGTCATATCTCTTGCCGCTCCAGTTCAAGTAAACACTGCAGGGTAGTGTTTTATTCCAGTAACACTAATGCCTATATCAGGTTTGTAAGATGGGAGGAGAGAAGCGATGGAGAGGATTTCGAAGAGGAAGGGAGTGTTACGTACTCCTGTGGGTTTGAGACCATTTAAATTGTCCACTGAGGCCTGAAGCAGTAGAATGATATTCATGGCAATTGCATCTCTAGTAATTACTTCCAGGCTGAAAGAGCTCATTGTTCCTAAAATGCCATCCTTGATCAACTGTAAATTTCAGGCCTGTTTTGTAAGGGTCACGGTAACATTCAAGCAGCATTTTAAACCCAGTGGCTTTCTGGGAGTCCTGCACTGTGCTGCTTGTAATGGTACAGTCAAGCACTGTTTGTCACTACTCTACAGAAGCAGAACTTCTCTGTCTCTCTTTGCCTCAATGGGCATGTCGTTGCTGAGTAGTGTGACAGCCTCAAGCGTCTGAAAGCAAAATGGCTTTTTTTTTAAGTTTTGTTGTGAACCTTCGACCTTTTGGCAGTAGAAAATGCTGATGCTGACAGGAATTGTGTTTCTCTGAAGAGCACTTGGTCCAAGTGCTGTAGTTTTGGCAGCTCTGGCTTAAGCAGCTCCGAATCTCGATGCCATACGACATCCTCGGTGCTTTCATTTCCCTCATGCACTCTATTCATATTTGCATCTGTTACAAAGTGTTTCTTTGTAGCTCTTATACTGAGGAGAAGTCATTGTTAACTCTCAGTGAAGAGCATTAATCATTTGCACTGATTGTATTTATTGTTTGCCTTTTGTCATGTTGTGAGTGTACAATATTTTGCTGTGTTTGTCAATTGCAAAAACAAAAACTGAAAGCAGCCAAACCCTGGGCCCTTTCTTTCACCCCAGTGTGACATTAGTTATCTAAACAATGACAGCAACAACATATCCCATTAAAAAGTCATCATATCCTTGCTGCAAGCGCTGCGTTTACAGAGGAAAGGAAAGGGAAAAGTAGGTCTCCCTTTGCGTTCAACAGAACCACATTTCTAATCAATGAAACGCAGTGGCCTAAAGCAGGCACATAAGCAGCTCACTTAAGCAGTCCTTCTGGATGAGCAATGTTAAACGTGCTTTCCCAGTAATTCAAGCCAGTGACTTCAAGGAAAGACTCTCCGCTACCCCTCATCTGTGGCAAACGGTGAATGCTAGAAAGACGGCTCTCAGTATGGGGAGAAATCAACTCTGGAAGGAAGAGTAAGGAAGGAAGACTGTATGTAAATGATTAAATCATGAAGAAAACTATAATCAGACTACAGAGGATTAAAAAAAAAAAAAAACACACAAATTTGTTGTCTGAACAAACTAAAATACATTAAAACCATAAAGAAAAAAGGAATAACAGGAATGAAGAGAACCCAGTCTGCTTTAGGGAAACATCAGTTTAAGGCAGCAATGAATAGCTAGTAAGGATGGCTGTGCAGCAGTAAGGGCATCACCTCGGTGTTTTGTATCCAAAGCTTTCCTGAAAACTTGTAACCTAAATTGCTAAAATTAGTCGTGCTGAATTCAGCAGACACTGCAGGTGCTCTAAAGCAGGTCATTTATACTGAGGTGTCTGTGGACGTGTTTAGTTACTGTTCCCCTAGCACTCTGATTTGCTTAGCTTTTAAAAGGTCTTATATCTTAGTGTGCTTTGAACTGACGCCAAAATGGAGATAAATGGTAGCAAATTTAAAGAGGTGACCATCAGGGCCATGCATACACCTACACGTAGGGGCCAGAAGATGCAGCATCTCTTAGATAAGTGAGTACTGCCTAGGCAGAGTGCCCCCCCAGCCCACACTGTACATGTCAGATGTCTGTGCTCCAGAGTACATTGAGTATCAGCAATTGGGAAACACCACAGTTTTGCAACTACATCTATAGGAATCAAGGAGTTCAGGTCTTCAGGCCCTCCTTACCTTGATCTGAGCAGATGCCTAACAAATAAGGACGTGAACTTAATTCTTCTGAAGACTTAATTAGTTTATCCCACTTTCAAACCACTGGAGTCATCAAATTTATGCCAAGTTTTTACAAGCTATCTGTTCCAATGCCTATTGATTTTGACAGATATTAAGCTGCGTGAACCAACAAGTAGAACCAGCAAGTGTGTGCTGGACTTATAAACACCACCTTCCTCAAGTGAGTAAACAAAGATGCACTTGAAACATCATTCATATGTGCTGTTGAGAGTCACAGCTCAATGGCAGTTTTGAAACTGCCTTTTATTCCTCTTGCCCAGTGTTAAGATATCGTAGAGGTACCTCCACACAGCACTGGATCCAGGATCCACTTCTGTCTTTTTCTTAGCTGGCTGAAACTGTGTGTTGCCTTTAAAATGCACAGTCAGCGTTTAGAATTGATAATTAGATAAACTTTCAGGGAAGTTAGGAGGTAATTTTGGCAATCTGGAACATTCAAAAAGCATGCGTCAAGACCAAAAATAGATAAAATAAAATATTCTTTCTGCTTATAATCATGCAGGTGGAAAAGCAATACGAGAGTTTTTCAAAATTTTCCCCCCCTTCATTCCACTTGTTCATTTTGTGTCTGAGGTTTTGTGGTCAGTCACAGAGACCACAAAATCCCTTTTCTTCTTTCTGTTAAATTATTGTTCCTCTTGCTGATGATTCTGTTTTGGTAAAACCTAGGCCTCTCACAAAATCAAATTAATCCTCTGACTAGAGCTTTAAGAAACTTCCAGGGTAATGAGGTCTATTGGGGGAGCTGGTAACAATGGAAAGCTCGTACAGAGAGGTGAAAATGGGATTAAAACCATTCTATTTGAAAGTTTTAATTAATATGTGACATGGAGATCTCTCTTTTTTTTCCTCTCTTTTTTAAACTCAGAAATAAAAGGAATCCAGACCTTGTAGTAAAAATTTTTAGAGGCACAGAGGCCCCTGAAGTCACTAGTAACCTGAGTGGTTTAGAGAGGGATGGCTGTGCTAGAAAGCAAATCTGTTGCTTCTATTTGCTACTTCCTGTAGCAGAAAAGCAAGAAGCAAAGAGTCAAAAATGGACAGAAAGACACATTTCTTATGTAACACATTGCTATTCTACAGATGACAAGAGCCACAGAGGATTCCTATGGAATATAGGCATATATGTATATTGGTAATACAGATTTATATTTCTTATTACTGGCAAAGGCATATCACTCTTGGACAACTCAACAGGGCTAAAGAGGGAGAAATGACAGAAATAAGACCAGATGACACAGAGCATCATGTCAAGATAATAATTCAGAAGTATTCCTGTTACTCAGATCAATTCCTGGAATAAGACATATTATTTACTGCAGACTTATTGCCCTTTAGACTCAAAGTGTCTTCTGAACTGAGATCACTACCTCATACATAAGGAGATTCATCACATTTCCAAGTAAATATCAAATAACAGTGGGTGACCTATATTTACAAAATGTATGTTGGGATAAAGTAACGTGCAGTGAAAACAGCTTAATATTTTGCCCAGATCTATGTCCTGCAAGAGGAGGCATTCATCCCAGCCTTCCCAAGATAGGCACTGCCTGTTTAAACATGTTGCCTCCATCTTTTCTGTGTGTATTTATTAACCCCACAGCACATTAATGGTGTAATATAGGAGACAGGGAAGCTCTTTAGGTGAAGGAGAAGCAGGTTTCCAGCTGCCAGTTAATATTTGTTGTATGCATAATGGAAAATCAGCATCAGTAAGACAGAGCAAAGGCACTAGTTAAATCCTATCTGAAAACGAGAGGCTGAAGGGCACAACTGCATACTGATGACCTCCAGGAGGACCTGGCAAATATTTGTGATGTCAGACGAGCATGAAACACTGTTTTCTTTATTGGACAGACAAGAGGATTTATTGAGCCCTTTATCCACCACAGGTGTAGCCGACCCACAAAACACAAATATTTATCTTTCTACCTACACAATGCCTCTGTGACACCAGGGGAAAGAAGCTGCTCGGAAGGCATTAATCCTTTCTTTTTTTCTCCTTCCCTGGCCTCCCCCACCCCCCTTTCCCCGGCTCCGGGAGCGGGGCTGCCGCCCAGCCCGCCCGCAGCCACCGCCGCCGCTACCGAGCGCCGATGCTGACACCCGCCGGCGGCGGCGGGGACGGCGGGATGGCTGCGGGACGGGACCTGCCGCCCCGCTCGCCCTCGGCGATGCTCTCCCCGCCACCATGCGCAAAACCGAAGACCGCGATCGTATCCCATTCGCAAAAAAAACCCCCACGTAAATTCACCGGGATTTTTTTTTTCCTAGGTTTTTTCTAGTTGCTGCGTTGTGATCGCATCAAAGGGAGGCAAAGAAAGGTCTGTGTGATCTTGGGGAACCCAATTTATTCCCTCTGTTCAGATGAAGAAGAGCGTAGGCACTTTCTCTAGCATTGTTCAATATCTCAATGTCCTGGTTTGAGGTAAAACAGAACCAATTTTGCGTTCGGTAATCTTAATTTTCAGCAAGCCTCTTCTAACTATTTGAACTCTCTGAAATTAACAGCATTTTTTTCAGACATATCCGCTTCCAAATAGGACCTACATTTATAGTTTATGTCAAGGAATGGTATGCAGAGAGGCTCCTGCTTATACTTATTGCTATAACAACCAAGGTCAGCTAACTTTGTTATTTGCCCCGTTGGAGGATCGGAAGCAGAAAAGCTAATACCCTAGAGGGGTTGCACCTGTGGGGAGCAGCAGACAGAACAGGTGACCCAAAACTGACCAACAGGGGTATTCCATCCCATCTGCACTATGCTCAGTATAAAAGTTGAGGGATCAAAGGGTCAGCCTTCTTTCTTCAATGTCTGGCATCCAAGGAGGACTCCGTTCATTTGCCTTTGATCCCAATCTGTGCATTCCTGAATCCAGATCCAGAATCCAGTTCCCATCCATCACTGAGTCCAGCCTGGGACTTTCCAGTGCCTGCCGGTGACATGATCGTCATCCTGGGAGCTCAATACAGTTTTTTATATATTGTATATATTTCATTATTTTCTTTTTATTGTTTTATTGATATTTTCATCAAAGTAGTTTAGTTTCTTTTTTTCTAAACTCATAAGTCTCTTTTTTCTCTCTTCCTCTTCTCCCTGGAGGGAGGGGGGGGGAGGGCATCTGTCACTTTTTTCAGTGGCCAGTCCGGCCCAAACCATGACAATCTCACGAGACTGTCAACTTTTTCAGGCAAACAGCTGTTTTTCATCAGGGCTGCTATGTGTTACTTAGCATGGGGCCTGGGGAAGGGAGGGCACTTGTTGTAAACTGACTTTCACACAAGACGGGACTCCTCTTTAAACAGATCTAAAATAAAAATGAATGTAAGTCAGTTTGCTCATGCGTAGGTAGGGAAATAGGTAGATGACAGTGTAGTACCATGCATGAATAGTGCATATTCTATAGTCTTTAACAAACCTTTTTAATAAGAGCCGCGCTATGAGACAGGACACTTAAACAGGAGCCTCCAGAATTTGAATATCTCTTTTTTTTTCACCTCTGGTACCTGAGGCACACATTTTCAAAGGCACCTATATCCTCATCCCCTCTGAAACACACCCAGTAAATCTGGAGTCAATGGGACCATAGGTCTGAGAGGCCAGGCCAAGCATAGCTGTGGCTGCACACATTTGTAGGACAAAATTGAGAAACTGCTTCAGAAAGAATGAGTTTACACAAGACAAAACTGTGGCCTAGACCATAGTTCTTATTACTGTGTAAATTAAATCATAGAATCGTAGAATCATTTAGGTTGGAAAAGACCTTTAAGATCATCAAGTCCAACCATTAGCCTAGCACTGCCAACTCCACCACTAAACCATATCCCTCAGCACCACATCTACATGTCATTTAAATACATGCAGGGATGCTGATTCAAGCGCTTCCCTGGGCAGCCTTTTCCAATGCTTGACAACCCTTTCAGTGAAGAAATTTTTCCTAATATCCAATCTAAACCTCCCCTGGCACAACCACAGGCCATTTCCTCTTGTCCTGTCATTTATTACCTGGGAGAAGAGACTGACCCCCACCTCGCTACACGCTCCTTTCAGGTAGTTGTAGAGAGCGATACGGTCTCCCCTCAGTCTCCTTTTCTCCAGGCTAAACAACCCCAGTTCCCTCAGCTGCTCCCCATAAGACACGTGCTCTAGACTGTTCACGAGCTTCATTGCCCTTCTTTGGACATGCTCCAACACCTCAATGTCTTTCTTGCAGTGAGGGATCCAAAACTGAACACAGTATTCAAGGTGCAGCCTCACCAGTCCATGCATTAAACAAAAAGTTCTATTATATGCTTGTTGTGCATAGGAAGTACCCAAGAGCCTGGCATAACTTGCAATAAACTTATATTTTCATCATTTAAAAATTTCTGCTCGACCAAGTAAGACTCTTGCATGGGATTTCTAGGTTCTTCTTCCAGCCTCCCTCTCTAAGAGCAATGTTTACACAGCAGGGGACCAGCAGACACTGAATATGAAGAAAATAAACCAAAAAATACAAAACATCTCTCATACATGTATTTAAGAATTAATTAATCTACAATGTATTTAAGCTATATGCATGCAAATTGACAGAGATGAGAATGGTAAAGAGTACGTATTCATAATTTATCACGTAAATGGCATCCTGGAACCACATAAATAAATGCATTTCTTGCTTGCTACATAAACAGATATTGTAATTTTACAACAGTCATGCGCTACCTAGAATAATAATTTACAGTCAGAGTACCCAGCTGTCTACAGAGTTTTCTGGTTTGGTATTCCGAATGCCACCTCGATGGTAAATATTTAATATTTAACATGAGTAATCAAGAAACTGCTTGCTTAAGTGTTTGAGCAGGGATCCAGTCCACCTGAAGCTGAAGGATCTGTCTTCGGTGGACAGGATCGCCTGCTGGAGACCACCAGGGACCCCTGCCTGCTGTCAGCCCCAGCCCCAGCTCCCACTCCAGCAGGAGGAGGGGGGTCCTGCTGCAGAGAGACGGGCTGCACTGGGGAGGTTGGATCCCACTGTTGCTTGCTTGCTTGCTATTTAGATCATTTGTTTGTATACATGATTTTTAACCTAAAGACCACCTCAGAAGGGAACATGGATGCAGAAGCAGAACATTAAGAATCATGATCTTTGATAGTTGCTTAGTGTATTCATATATAATCACACTCATGATTTTGAGTGTGTGATTTCTTTAAAATGAATGTGTGATTAGTATTCAAGGATGAATATCAATTTAATAAATAGAAAAAAGTTTCTCTTTCCACAGAGATTTTGCAACATAGTCTGTTTTAAGCTTACCAGTGCACAGCATATAATGCCATTATCTTATGTCTGTGTTGCTTTAGTTATCAAAGACTATTTCCACATGCATATATTCTAAGTAATAGCATTTTTAAATCAATTTTTCAAAGAGAGGAAATGTGAATAAAATTATTCAAAGCCTGTACGCTGGAAAAGGGTGACTTTGAAGAAGTACAGCAAAAATTAGATCTAATATTTAATTAGTAGTGAAAACTTTTGTCTTTGTTCTAGCAAAAAAAAGAAAAAAATCTTTATTTTGGGCAAAAGTTATTAATAACTAGAATTGCAATGTTCTGAAGGTTTGGGGAAAAATAGTTCTTATCTCTAAAACATAGATGTGTAACTGATGGGTTAGGTCCTCTCCAAAGGGTCATAGTGCACCCAGAAAGATGTAAATCTATACGTGCAATGTAGCCTTCTTACATGTCTTCTGCTTATTTCCTACATTTTGAGTAATAGCACTCTAGATTTACATAAGGGTTTTTAAAACACTTCTCAGAGAGAGAAAATAAGAGTTCCATTTTTTTTTCTGCTCACTGAAGAAGAAGCAACTGATTTTTGTTCTCCTTTGCAGTAACCTAGATGCCACAGACTCTGACATTGTATTTCTTTGATTCTTCCTCACTCACAGTAGCTTCCAGCTCTGCATGCACATATGTGCACACGCATATATATGGATTTATTTTATCTTAAACTTAACAGATGCCTTTTAGTTTCTGAGAAAAAATGCTCTCCTAACTACAAATAAACATAAAAAATAGATTTGGGATGCCTAATATATTTGACAATCAAAGCTGAATTTTTTGTCTGTGATCATAAAAGCCATACGAAACCAAGCAAAAGAAACCTATGAAAAAGATTAACCTTGTACTTAGGCACCTATTCCTTTTGTTTATTATGCAACACACCTGAGTAATGTGCAGTGAATTCCCTGCCTATTACATTATCTGTGACAGTTAATGCTTTCTCTAGAAGCATGAACCGAGGTAGCCTGAATTTTTTTTTCCACCAAGGTTTTGTCAAAAAATACCAGTTTGTTGATGTCCAAGACTTTCAAATGTTAAGCATTCTGGATTTAAAGCAAATATTACTAAGTCTGAGTGAACCAACTCAGACAACTCTGGTTCAGTTGCCTCAGAGTAAGGGGTCTAGTGCTTCCTGGCTCCAGATTTCAGGGCCAGCTCAAAAAGATCCTCCCCACCCTGGTAGCTCCAGTTAGGGCTAGCACAGTCCCTTAGGCTGCACTACAGAGGAAAGCCCCCCTAGGCAGGGAGCCCAGCTGTCTGCTGCAGCCTGGAGTCTGGGTAGGAGACCACAAGCAGACAGCGTGGGCAGTTAAGACACTTTATGCCTGCCCAGGACTCGGTTCATGGTTTCATATAGCAGGAAGCTTGGAAATACTCGGAACCTGCCTCCTGGGAGCTGTTTAATCCTTCCCACTGGAAGGAGAATCACAAGCCAGAGCAAGACTTCTCAGGTCAGCAGTGGGGCCCTCACCTCTACTCAAGCCACCAGGCTAGCAAATCTTTGCCTGGATCTGCTGGCATATTTTATCCAGTGGTTACCATATGCATTGTAATGCCAAGTGCTGCCCCAAGCAAGAATCAGCAGGACACAGCCCAGTTTGTTCCCTCTCTTTCTGGCCCAGTCCTTCCAGTGTCACAGCTGCAGCCATGGTGATGAGATGGCACTGTGGATCCTGCAGAAACTTAGGTGTCTTGGGAAATAAGACCCAGGTGTTTACAGAGGTGGGGACGAGGGAGAGAGGGTCCTCCTAAAAAGCGTAGTTTATTCCTGTGTCTCAAGGCACTGTCAGAGGAAATTACTGAATCCTCCAATCCCACAGCTGACATTGGTTACACCACTGCATATGTGACCTATCTGAGCAGATTCACACAGCAGGTGCCAGAAAATACCATACTCACTGTTACTTTAGAGGATTTCCAGAAGCAATATTCTTATTCCTTTCTGCAAAAAAAATCTTCCATGTATCAATATTGATTCCTCCAGAGAAAGAGGCCGAGTGGCCCTGCAGTCCTGTGATCCTGGCACTTGCTGAGGAAGGAGGAGAGCTGCATCATTATACCAGAAACCACTCACCAAAATTTTCTACGGATCAGGTAGGTATCCATCCCCATTCCCATGACAGTGCTGGGTAGTCATGTTCTTTTTCATGCCCAGGGCCTGACTCTGTGAGTATATCATACAAAATCAGGGACAAAAAAGGGAATAGCTTCAACAGGGTGGACTGACCTACCACCCCACCACTCAGAAGAGCCGTCAGGCTGCTGTAGAATCAGTGCCTGAGAGACAGGCAATGTAACCACAAACACTGAGAGAGAAGAAACCATCCATGTCCTCTGTGGCTGCTCCCTGATCTTGATTACTGCATGATGCCTTAGGAAATGCGGGAGCATGGAGCAGAATGGAAAATACGCATACCTTCCCCATGTTTCATGGATAACTGATGAGGCATGCGCTGCAAACACATTAAGACAACAGGCAAGGTGGTTAGAATAATGCCTCATCTGTCCTCCATGAGAGAAAAAGACAGCTGCTGAAAGCAGAGGTGCATATGGGCCCAATTAGGAGCAAGAAAACATAAATGTAAGAAAAGTAGGTGCTTTCAGGCTGTGGCAGCAATGGAGCATCTTTGATGCTCTGAGTTCTGAGGTACAGACAATTAAAATGGCAGCTGAGCTCCCAGGTTTGGCATAAATTCCTTTGTCTGTCTAGCTATAAAGCACAAACGGTGTAAAATGTCACCAAAAAAGGGATAAAAGCCATAGGTTTAACAAGACAACATTGTTTTTAAAAATTCAGTTTCAAGTATAATTTTGGTTTTGTACACAAATAAAAATATGCTTTTAACACATTTCTTGTCATATGCTTATTCATATGGCATCAAAGGGAGCAGAAGACTAAGTGAACTAATTATTTTTTTATGAAAGGACACGTAGGGTTAATTTACCATGCAAGACTCATGGCCTCCTTAAATAAAACAATAAAATCCTACTCGCACACTTAACTAAGATACTCTCTGGCTTTATCAGAAGACACTGAAAATTTCTCCATAAATAGGTTATTGGAGTAAAATATCGGAGGTCCAGTTTTCATAACTGCCCTGCTAAACTGACTGTATAACGCCCAGGGAATAACTGCTTCTAAAACGCAAGTGTTATGGTTTGAAGAACCCACAACAATTTATTGCCATTTAGACAATTATTCTGTCACCTGACGACCCCTCCCCACCCAGAAAGGAGAATCTGGAAAAAACAAGGAAACTCCAGGGTTGAAATATAAAAAGATTTAATAGAATAATACGAAATAATTAAAATTGGTAATGCTAAAGAACCAATATTGATCCCAATACCAATATAAAATACACAAGGATTATACTCAGCCAGTTCTATCAGCAGGAAGCTGGGCACCCCCAGCCATGGACAGCAAATGTCGGACACTGCGAGCGCTACGGCTTCAGGAGGAAGGGAAAGGCTCAGGGGTCCGGCACCGGGGCAAGGAGTTCTTGCAGCCATCATGGAAGAGGAAAAACTCCTCAGCAAACTTTCTAATTTATATTGAATGTGATGTTCATGGTATGAAATAGTCCTGTTGGCCAGCTTGGGTCAAGTGCCCGGGTCTCGCCCCTCCTCAACCCTGCACCAGGCAAGGCTTGAAAACACTGAGACCTTGAGAATGACATAGCCTAGCTGGCTATAAAGTAAATATTTTCACAAATTCAGACACTAGAGTCTTCTAAAAATGCAGTTATCCCTAGCATTAGAAGAGAACTTACTGAAAAGTAAAATTACTGAAAGATAATTTAATCTTGTTTTGCTCAAACCAGGACAGCAAGTAAGCGTGGATATTTGTAAAATCAGATGCTACTGATAGAACTACCTGTTGTTCCTTTCATACAATGCAAACATGCAAGGGAGGAGTCTTCTGGGTATTAAAAGCATTAGAAAGTAATATAAGGTGTTCCTTTTCCTTTACTAGAATTAAAAATTATTTCTACCTTTTATTGAGTAATTGTTTTTTATTGGGGGAGAAAAACACCCAAAACAAACTTACCGATTCAAAAGCAAAACAACTCATCAAAAAATTTTCAAAGTTTCTCTGGTAACAGTCAAATGGCCAGTGAGGAAAAAAAAAATTCATATAACCCCTGATATTACTTCCCTATAAAATCACCCTTCTTCCACAGTCTCCCAATGCTAGTCCTGAACCTTAATTAATTTTAATTACTGACACTTTGAAGGATAGTTTAACACTCTGTATCCCCAATTTCCTCATTACATTATTATTTCTTCCAATCATTCTTTAATTTCCAGGTGCCCTCAGGACTACTTAATAATTAAAAAGATTTAACAGATACAAACATTGAGTGCTCTTTTACAACCAGACAAAACCAATATAAAAGTTTTAAACTTTCTTTGATGTGTAACTTTCCCGCTTCTTCCAAACACCTTGGATGGAAGATTGCGAGGGTGAGGTCTGTCACTGCTGTCTGGGAACCTAGGAGTCAAGAAACCTGACTTCCCCAAATGTGAATCAGTGGAAATACCAAGAGGCAGGGGAAGAAATTAATTACTCCTACATCAGCCCAAATCCTCATGGTCATATATTTATGCTGTTGCTCAGAATAACAGGATGAAGGAGGAATGCCAGGGATGCAAGGACAGGCAAATCATGTGAGGATCAAAGCAGAATTGAGGCAATAGTCTTAAGGCTCCAGAGAATGCATCTGCTCTCTTAGCTAAAGCTCATTAGAAGCTACTCTTTTCCTGTCATTCTTACCCTCCAAAAACTTAGAAATTATTTTTCATTATCAGCTGCCTATGGTCTTTCTTGCCTCACAAAACTAAGCCTATGAAGGTGTAAGCTATCCATCCTAGGAAAAAATGTGGTCAAAGATGAAACAATTCCATTTGAAAATGCAGCTGCAATGCCTCACTGAAACTTTGATTCAAACTTCTCCAATTTCCATCCTCCCCTACATGCCTGGGTTTCCATCCAGACTGCCTCTTCTGTGATGTACAGTGTCTCCCAGGAGAGCTCCTGGTCTGCAGAAGAGATGTGGTTTAACTGAGAGTGTAAATGCATAGGGGGAAAAAAAGAGTACACGATGAAGTAAAATTAAATCTCACAAGATCCCAAGGCAGTGCATCCAACAGAAATACTTCATCTTTTCATCTAAAATATTTCATCTTTGGGAGTTGTTTTTTTTTTAACAATAACAAATTTCTGAGCTATGCAGATGCTTTTCATGATATGTATCCTTTCATTTAATATTTTTTTTTGCTTTACAAAACAACACTTTAATGGAAAATATTCCAGCACCCTTAGCTTGTGCCTCAGTGGGGAAGCCACAGCCGCCTCTGTGTGACCGAATGCTGTTTGGATACAGTGGGGAAATCAGGGCCAAAAAGGAATATTTTTTTTGCTCTGAAAGTGTCTGTGCAAACTATGTCTTATTATAGCCATCTGCTCCTCGTGTGTATTCAGTAGTAGTATCTGTTTGCTTTAGAGGCTGAAATATACTTTTATGACTTTTACTACTTCTTGTTAGCACTGCAGAGTCCATTATGTTACGGGGGAGTGATATGGGTTTTAATCCATCTTGCACACCACAAACAGAATTGCTAAGGCCCAGGTAAGTGAGTTATTGTTAGTAAACTGTGAATATGAAAGGATGTGTCTTGACTTTCATCTTCTCAAGCTATGTGTGTAAGGCTGGCTGATAGAAGAAAAAAAAAACCACATTGTTTTATTTAGGGATTGAGATGAGGTTTCTCATTACTGAAAACAATCACGAAATCCCCATGAGACCATTTTTGCAGAGTCATTTTTTTAGAGTTGAACTTTAAAAGGTAAATGGCCCACAGGGAGCGAGCAGTATTGTCACTAATAGAAGATCTTTTCAATCTGAAATTGAGACATGGGGGCTCAAATGTTGAGGTGTTTGTGGGAGCTTCTTGCACATGTGAGGTCTGTTCAGCACATAAGTGTCTGTTATTTTCTCAAGCCATAAATGCTCCTTTTTTTCCTGTCGAAAGCTAATTTTTTCTATTGAATGGGTACCAGAAGTTTGAGATAGCCTTGCTTTAAGTTTTGTTCAGGAACAGAAAGACATATGTGTGATGATAGTAGTGCTGACCACCAGGTTGGCCAGAAGCTTTACAGAACTAAACGGATATTTGTTACTTTCACCAGATGCATATCTGAACATTTATATCAAAATTAATGCAGAAAATTACTTGCTTACTTGGGCAGGAATAAAAAGGCAAACCTAACATTCTTCATTACTGCATTTTAAACAAACATCAACTTATAAAGTGTCAGCACATTTATTCTTCCATCTTCCATCTGGCAGAGCAAGTTGATCAATAGGCAATAAAGGTGTCATCACCAAGAAAAACCTAATGAATCATTTTTCAAAATAGACCCTTTATCATTCATACAAACAAATTCACATATCCATGTAAATTTTATGTCCCATAAGACATGTAGCCTCACTGCTATTGGTGAATTTTGCTTTGAGAAGTTTGCTTTGCCTCAATTTATATTCACATTATTTCCACATTAAAAATATCACTTGGATCACACTGACTTTAACAAATGACTCACCAAAATTATTTTGGTCAGAACATCCCAGCCTCTCAAGCATCCATCTATAAGGTTTCCCATGTCATCTGAGTGCATTTCAGACCAAAAGATTTTTGGCTGTGTTACGCAATTAAAATCCAAGTGCTTTCCTGCATCAAAGACAAATCATTTCTATTCACATTTCTTTTATTTCTGCTAACAAACTTGTCGATCAGCTGGGATATTCAGGAGCCCAAGTTCTTTCTAGGTACACCCTTCCAATTACAAAAGCTTTGATGTGGTCAAAGGTGTAGAATAGGATCCAAATCCGATTGCCACATGGGAGAATAATCATGTAAATTGTAATGAGCTGTTTTCTTTCCTTTTTTTTCCCTTCCCTAGAAGGCATTTAGAAACATTTTAAAGCCATTATTGTAGTCCTTTGCCTGCATATAGAGCTGTTGCTAATGAGGATGGTAACTACATGTTCAGTCCCAGGCTGGAGGTCTGTGTCAGCAAGCGGTGTCTTCAGCTCACCACCACCTGGCATGGTCCTGAGGGAGGAAACACCAACATTTTGAGGGAACTAACAACTGTGACCATGCAGGATTTCCTGAACTTGTGAAAAAAAGATATGGAGAAGCTGCAAGCCTAAAATACCTATTCCAGCAACACCCACATGCAAACTTAAAGCAGTTTTGCTGTGCATAGGTTGTAAAGAGCCTTAATTCTTTAAGTGGCTTTTAATAGTGTTTGTATTTTACGCTGAAGTCAAGGAGCGAGCATTTTATTTCTCCAGGAAAACTAGGATACAGATGACTGCAGTCTCAGAGGCCTGGGGTTTAGCACAGGATGTTCTACTGCTGCTCTTACCTTCTGTTCCCCTTATGAATTCCCCCAGCCTGTAGCACCAGGACATAGAGCACAAATTCTGCTGTTTTGAGGCAGAACTACTTTGCCATGGATAAAGGCAACTAAGAAGTCTCAGAGTTTTGTTAGACCCATCATGACACTCTCAAGGACCACAAATGAATTCAGGCTGTGTCTATAACAGAGCCAACAAAACAACAGCTGTGTTAAAGCTTGACATGATAGTGACAGAAGACTAACCATGTAATAATTGCTGTAAATAGCATATATTGTTTCATGGTAATTCTGGTAACTAAATAGCAACTCTATGAGAAACAGTAGTATTAATATGGTCATCTACATTAGTGCTACCCCCTTCTTTCTTTAATAAGTGCACAATTAAGTGCTGACATACAGTAATAACATTTCCCCATAAAATCAATAATAAATTCTGCTTCATTGGAAGACACCATTAGAAAATTAGAGTGATAATTATAGCACGCACATTTCCTTTAGACGCATTTTCTGTTCTTGGATCAATGACTCACCAAGGGGATAACAGCAAAACTGGACTGTTAATGACTAAATTGTTTTTGCTAATGCAGAGATTTCCAAGGTCTTCCAACAAAATTTCCAAAGAAAATCTATTTCTTCTTGAAGTCTATTCACTAAAGTCATCACCTGCAGTTGCAAGCCCGGCCATAGGTTTCCCCACTCATTCAAGCAGCCTGAGTGTTGTTACTGTCTAGTCAAGCTCATGAATGTGCCATTAGTCTCCATTAACTTATTGCGTTTCAAGATCTCTCTACCATGTCATTTTCTTCTCTCACCAATATTAATCACTGGTGGGAAGATAAGGTGAGTGATGGGAAGAAATCATGACTAAACCAATTAAATACTTCTTCTGACTGCTGCTAATAAATCTGAACTTTTAATGACCCAATTATTGGGTCTTTTGCACTCTGGCTGGCAGAGGAAATAAATAAATTTTCGTACAAGGTCTCATTTCACATACACAATTCAATTGTGGTACAACCTAGAAGTAATCATATCAATAAAATTAGTTATGAAAAGACGCAAGTTCATATCAGTGAAGTTTCTTCTTTGGGATGCCAGCACTAGGTTTCACTCCAGCTGCAAAAGCTATAATTTCTGGTCTAAAACAGCTTGCTGGCCAAACCCAATATTACAGAGCTGATTTGAAGGTCCAGAAGTGAGAGACGGGAGGAGGCTGAAACACTCTAAAAATGATAACTGGTAATAAGCTTTTGTTTTAACCATCAATTTTCAGTAAAAAGACATGTTGAATCCTACCAAATATAATTATAATGCAAAATGTTTTTTGCTATTAACACTTAATGGTCTATAGCTTAGGAATGGAGTTCAGGGTCTTGCAGGAACTGGTATGAAACTCATATTCTTCACTGAAATCATGGCCAGACAGCGTATGTCAGGAGAGGAGAGCTGGTGCTCTTGGACAAAGTCCTGTCAGAGAATATAATACTACATCCTATGCTCTTCCTACATTTTATACCAGTGGAATTCCCCTGGTCACAATGCAATAAAAGAGGCTTTCTGTTCAAAAAACTAAATTAACTTTCCCATTTGTAAATGTGATGATCTTCATATTTTGCATAATTTTCATTAAAACTTAACTATAAAAAGTGCTGATCATGCATTAAGAGGTGTTCTTCAATACACTTATTTCAAACCTGTAATTTTTCTGTACCGTACATGTTCAGGTTATTTATATTGTTTTGTTTAATGGCTGAATTACTCTTGTATGAAGCCAATCTTTAATTTATCAAGACAGGTGCCTCCTTGAAACACAAACTTGAAAAGCATTTGCAATCCAAAGAAAAAAATTTGAAAACTGATTTTTTCATAGCCATTTCTGATTAGTTTGACATCTTTGTACTCTTTTGCTAGGAAATCATCTTTCCTTTCCAAAGGAGTCACTATCAGGAATCAGCCACGGAAGTCTGAACATTTAAACCTACAGGGCACATTTTTACTTAAATCTGTTAGTGCAGTACCAGAATGCGGGACAAAAAGCCCCAAATGTTTTCCATGTACTACATGTCAGAGGGTCATACACACGGTAGTAACACTGCAAGTTTATTTCAGATGAGTAGGCAGCAAGTGTTAAAAACTCCCCCTCCCCTCAAACGTGGTCACAGAGCTCATTCTCTCGCGCCCTCCGCTACAATGCCGGCTGTGCTCAGAGAGATGTAGCAGCTGTACGTACACACAGTGGTAGGTTTAAAATGGATGAGATTTTCAGGAACATAAAGCTCTTGGAAAAATAGGGCATGATCTTTGCAATCATGGGGAAACATAGGCAGAACCTTGTAATAGCTTGCTAATTGCCCTGAGTAAAGTAATTTGTTTTATCTGTCTGCCACTTGGTTTCCTGCAAAGTGCAAAAAAACTATTATGGGATTTTACTGAAACTAATTACTACTATTTTATCATGAAGGCTGCTGAAGCATAATCTTCTCCTTCTCTTTCTGCACTTCTCTCACGCACTATGCCTCCCCCTCCTTCCTCCTGAATTTAAAATCTTGTGGAAAGTCAAAAAGTACTTTAATCATCCAGTATTGTAATAGATCCTGCTGATATCCAGCCTCCCACTATAATAATATGGAGCGATAGCACAGTACAGCGATGTAAACTCTAGTAAGCTGCACACACCACTGCATATTTGTTCACAAGGAACCTGCACCCCACAAAGTATAAGATGTGCTACGAGTATCGCCTGCCTCCCTGCAGTAACTGAGTGGTACAAGCTCCTGAATGACAAGCTGAGCTGAGGATAATTTGTTTCCCTTTTTTCCCAAGCAACTTACGCATGCAGGAGCTCATAAGAATTTGTTTTAAGCACTGGTGGCTTGGTGAATAAATAGTGACAGTGTACCCTGGTATTAATGCAATATCTGGTTTATAATCATAATTTGTTAGAAATCCTGAAATATCTCATTTTGATCATTAGCATGAAATCCTACTAATGTTGAGATACCTCATTAGAAAGGTTGGCAACTTGTCTCTGATTGAAATTATTATTCTTTTGAAATGAATGACACTGCCTGAATGTGTTCTGTCAAATCTTGATAGTTAATTAAATTGATTTTATTGGAGTCAACCACACAAAATGCAACCCATTAAAGAATGTATTTGACAAGAAAATAAATTGATCATCAGGCTCTCATTGATATGAAGATGAAGCACAGACACTATCAGCATTTCTCACCCAATATAACCAGTGATGGTTCAACAAGTGTCGATGGCACTAAGGAATTATGCTGCGCTTAAAAAAAAAGTACTCTCCTAGAAAGTTAATTTTTCTGTACAGCTGAATAAATGAAGATTGATAGTTACAAGGCATAGCAGCAAGAGGATCTTGAAGTAAGAGACAAGGTGAAAGTTTTCTTTTTCCCAAAATAAGTAGGAAGAAAATAATAATTTTTGCCACTGAATTGTTGAAAATGTAAGATCAGAACTGCTCCTAAAGGAGGCTCTCACTCACAAATGCTTTATCTACCCAAATACATGTGCTTTCAAATATCCTATGGAAATGACACAAAACCAACGATAATCACTTTTTAAATCATAGTTGTGATATGTATTACATTTTCTTTTTCACATTTCTTGTGGGTTTCATACCCAGTATGTTGGTTTTTTTTAGTTTTTGTGTTCTTCATTGGCATCAGATCTAACCTTGGGATGTTCTTGCTGGCTGACTTTGAAGGCAAAGTTATTAAAGAAGATCTGAATCAAACCTTCAGTGTGTTAAACATTCGAGCCCTTATTTTTGTGACATTTCTAAGTCTGCTTCTTGTAGGTGGGTGGATACTTGCAGAGGTGGCCAACGAAGCAAAAATATTCTATGAATAATCACTCGCACGTATAAACAAATGCACTTTCAGTGCGTAACCAGTTATCCAGTTCCCTCCCCAACAGCGCTCACACCTCAGGAAGACAAAAACAGACAGACTGAATGAGATCCCCAACACATGTGTGACAATGGCCAAATCCAACACTATCACAGAAGGAACCTAAAGTCTATATTGTATTTAAAAGTCTCAAGCTACAGCCCATTGGCATTCCTTTGGGGGAACATTTTCCAAAGGGCTTCAGACCAGATTTTTAAAAGTAAAGTTTCAGATGCACAGATCAAGGAGAATTAAATCCTGCAGAAGACTTTCTTCATACCGCTTGTTGCAAAAGGCAACAGAAAACTATCTGCATATTTAGGCATCTAAATGCCTCCTTAAAATCTGCCTTTAAGTAGCTTAACTACAGCTCCTCTCATCCAAGTCACTGGAATTCAAAGCCTAAGTACCTCTGAGTGTCCTCATTCTATATCCTATAGGCTTAATGAGAGAGAAGCTCCTAAATCAATTGTGTGGGGTTTTTATTATTTTAAGGGTGATCTGTAAAATTAAACAAACCAAGCAACATTATTACTTTTCTTTAGCCACAGAAAAAAAATAAAAAGTTACCATAATGATGAAGAAGAAACATTGTGCTGTATTGCCTAATTGCCTTAACTGCTTTGAACACTTTACATAAGTATTCACACAATTACAGAATGGTAGGGTTGGAAGGGACCTCTGGAGATCATCTAGTCCAACCCCCCTGCCAGAGCAGGGTCACCTACAGCAGGTTGCACAGGAACGTGTCCAGGCGGGTTTTGAACGTCTCCAGAGACGGAGACTCCACCACCTCTCTGGGCAGCCTGTTCCAGTGCTCTGCCACCCTCAAAGGAAAGAAGTTCCTCCTCATGTTTAGGTGGAACTTCCTATGCTCAAGTTTGTGCCCGTTACCTCTTGTCCTGACGCTGGGCACCACTGAAAAGAGCCTGGCCCCATCCTCCTGACACCCACCCTTTAAGTATTTATAAGCATTGATAAGATTCCCCCTCAGTCATCTTTTTTCCAGACTGAAGAGACCCAAATCCTTCAGCGTTTCCTGATAAGAGAGGTGTTCCTATCCCCTAATCATCTTGGTAGCCCTTTGCTGCACCATCTCCAGCAGTTCCCTGTCCTTCTTGAACCGGGGAGCCCAGAACTAGACTGCTATTGACTGCTGCTTGTTCTCTCCATCAGGAGCTGAACATGTAGTGACAAACTAGAATCAGCTTCCCGCCTGATACATACCCAGAGCTAACACAGCTCCAGATGACAAGTAGCTCATATCTTACCACCTTGCTGTGGCCTGAAAGAGGGTTACTGCACTGAGCGTGCAGGCACAGCTGTCCCAGGTCTGTGGGACTCAGGCAATGAGATACAAAGGTGTGGAGATACTGAGAGGATGTCAGATACTTGATTCATTAAGTGAGCAGTGCCCTTCCCAATCCTTTCGAGCCTCTGGCTTTGGCTAAGCAATTACCTGCTCTGCCTGGGTAGAAGTGACTCCTAATATATGTTTCTGGCAAATGACTTAATTTTTCAAGAATGCTCCAGCATGTGTTCAACCCTCACCTTTGTCCCCCACTGGGCATGAAAAAGAGCAGGAAAGAGCCTTCCACAAAAAAAAAAAAAAAAAAAAAAAAAAAAAAAAAAAAAGAGGCAACCACAGAACCACAGTAGATGAAAACCAGGCCTAATTCACAGAATCACAGAACCACAGAATCTTCATGGTTGGAAAGGACCCTTGAGATCATCGAGTCCAACCAAACAACCTACAATCTCTGCCACTAGAGCATGCCCTGAAGTCACACCACAAGCAAAGAGCAATTAGAATAAATGGCTAAAGAAAGGACAATAACCTCTTCCTTTTTCTAAGGAAATGCTTTTTATCAGCATAAATAATTAAGAGAGAGAAATGAACCTAAATAATTGAATAAACAATGACCACAAAACAAAGCTTTTAACAGCATCAAAACAAAGGAGCCTTTCCTAAAGTATAGTGCAGAAAGTATAGTGCAGGTCAATTACATGGTGTTTGAATGAATAAGATAGTCATAGAATCACAGAATACCGGGTTGGAAGGGACCTCGAGGATCATCTGGTCCAACCTTTCTTGGCAAAAGCACCATCTAGACAGATGGCGCAGAAGCCTTTCCAGATGAATCTTAAAAGTGTTCAGTGTTGGGGGATCCACCACGTCCCTGGAGAGATTATTCCAATGGCTGATTGTTCTCATTGTGAAACATTTTCCTCTTGTGCCCAGTCAGAATCTCCTCAGGAGTAACTTGTACCCATTAAACCTTGCATTTTCCATGTGACTTCTGATAAAAAGGGAGTCTCCATCTTCTTTGTAGCCACCCTTTAAATACTGGAACATGGTGATAAGGTTTCCCCTAAGCCTTCTTAAGGCTGAACAAACCCAGTTCTTTCAGCCTTTTCTCATATGGCAGGCTTCCCAGTCTTTTGGTCATCTTTGTGGCCCTTCTCTGGGCCCTCTCCAGCCTGTCCACATCTTTTTTGTATAGTGGGGACCAAAACTGAGCAAAGTATTGCAGGCGTGTCCTGATAAGCGCTGAGTAGAGTGGGATAATGACTTTTTATCTTTGCTGGTGATGCCTTTGTTGATGCAACCCAGCATCCTGTTGACTTCCTTTGCCGCAGCAGCACACTGTTCACTCATATTGAGTTTGTTGTCCACCAGGAGCCCCAGATCCCTTTCTGCAGAGCTGGTCCCCATCTGGGTAGATCCCAGCCTGTGCTGCACTCCTGGATTATGTTTTCCAAGGTGCAAGACCTTACACTTGTCTTTGTTGAACTTCTTGTTAGCCCACTCTTCCAGCCTATCCAGGTCTTCCTGCAGGGCGTCTCTCTCTTCTGAAGTGTCCACTTCCTCACTCAGTTTGGTATCATCAGCAAACTTCATCAGGGTACACTTGATCCCATCATTCCGATCACTTATGAAGATATTAAACAGCATTGGACCCAATATCAATCCCGGGGGGACCCCACTTGTGACAGGTTGCCAGTTTGAAAAGGGGCTATTTACCACCACCCCCTGGGTGCCTGTCAGCCAGTTCCCTGCCCACAGCACAGACCACTTGTCTAGATTGTAATGCGCAGGTTTCTCTAGGAGGAGGTTGTGGGAAACTGTATCAAAAGCCTTGGAGAAATCCAGGCCGCTCGCCTCTCATCAGCTGAGCAGGTTACTTTGTTGTAGAAGGTGATCAGGTTTGTCAAGCACAATTTCCCCTTGGTGAGTCCCTGCTGGCTTTTGCTAATCATGTGTTTCACTTGACTTGTGATAGCCCTCAGGAGGATTCATTCCATAACTTTTCCAGGGACTGAAGTAAGACTGATGGGCCTATAATTTCTTTGATCCTCCTTTAAGCTCTTCTTGTAGATGGGGGTGACAAGAGCCTTCTTCCAGTCTTCTGGGCCATCCCTCAATCTCCATGACTTCTCAAACATTATGGAGAGCAGCCACTAGTCATTCAATTGCAAGAATCTTCTTCATTGTCATGGCTTATGAAGAGCAGCAGAGCCCTGAAACTGAATTATAGCTTCAGTGTTCACTTTGGGACCATAGGGTGATACCATTAATATGGATTAAATTATTCCTGCAGGTTTTTTACATAAGTAAAAAACAGATGCCTACATGACACAGGACTCGACAAGTGGGGCATCACACACATGAACCAGCCAGGGAACCATATTTCAAGCAATTGCAGATTGTATCAGACAGCTACATCTATCACTGTGGTTCCTAAGTAGGAGGTAGGCACATAAGCAGCAGGGGGACCCTTGAGACAGAAACACAGCTTTGATCATTAATCTTACCATTGTTCTTATGGTATAGATTGAATGCAAATAATCATGGGGTTTAATTTTCCCTTGAAACAGAAAGCCAAGGAAGAAGCTGGCTTTGACAGATACACTACCTACAGCTCTGCCAGAATTCATTTCTTAAGATTTGCAAAGTCTCTGACTGCTATATTTCTTGATTCCTTCCTTCCTAATCACATTTTACAACCTAAATCGGGATTTATTGCACAGAGCATGTAAACTACTATATCTACCAATGTGTAATTGCCCCTTGCAAAAGCGACACCATCTTTAATGTCTCTAAAGGAAGCCCTGTCCCATTCCAAGATGATATTGTGAAAATATTGTGAAAATTCAGAGTCTCTATTTAAACCTACAGATGCTGGAACATGGGTTACTGAAGTGAGAACTACCATGGGAGTTGGTTGAACTACTCCATGGGAGTTTACTCCTACATTAGGAGTAAAATGTCTATGTTTCTGATGTAGAAACAAAATGATTATTCTTTGGTGATGTTAAATAAGGATTGCAACTGACATGAAGCAGGAAACCTATTAAGTAACTAATGAATAAAGAAAGAGCTTATTTCATTAGTAATGTACAGTAGGTCAAGAAAATTCATTATTTTAGTGATGTACTAGGGCAATTTCACTGTGCAGGTGCATATCACAGAGGCCAGGATCCTATGGCCGTTCATTCTATGTCACCATAATGGACGATACATAGTGCATACAGAGTTAAAGTCAAAAGGGGAAAAGCTGTATTTCCACAGCTTGAAGGAACATTATTGCTAAAGAGTCAGTCTTCTCTTGCAGCTCCCCTGCCGAGCCTGTGCAGCATACAGCCCAAATGAGTGGCAGGGTAGAGAGCACTGGTAGGTTGGTAGGACGATCTGCTTCTCCTATATCCCTGAACTATTTGCCTTCCAGCTTTAAAGCTGATCTGCTATTTGTGAGCTTCAAAATGCCATCTGACAAGCCACCAACTATTGGAAGCAAAAAAATGTGTGTTTCTTGTCTGGAATTGGCAAAAAGTTGTCACATCTACACCAGACTTGAGTCTAATTTGCTGCTTTTAGCTGTACCGACCATGGAGGCCTTACGGTTGGTCCATTTGGAATAGAATGCAGTAGTCTGCTTAAAAAGGTCACAAACAGGCTCAGCCATGCTGTCATTGCCCTAGCTGAACTGCCATGCCTGAAACTGTAAAACAGCAACTGATGCTGTTGCTGGATGACTTCATTGATTAATCACGTAGAGAAAAAGCAGGGAGGGGAAGGGGGACCAGATCTGAAACCATGTTGAAATCATTTGGAGGCTGAAGTCAACCTTCAAAAGGAAAATAAATATTTCCCTTCTCCTTTCTCAGACGTGCACTCTGTATAGCTATTGCTGAAAAACTGTTGTTTTTAAATTAGAACTCTGTTCATTTGTGTTCATCCGTCTCTGCCACTATACACATTGCGCTAACCACAAAATGAGTTGTAGCAAGGTGCTCTGGGAATTGACGGAAATAAAAGTCTCCCATAATTTCACAACAGCTCTCCCAGTTACTCCTGGATTTAAAATCATGCTTTAAAGGATAAAAAAACCCTGTATATTATAAAATGAGATTGCTGAATATCAGTATGCAGGCAGGTGGAAAGAAATAACTTACAGACAGCTGCGAGCATTTTTCTCACTGCAGAATTAATGCTGAATCATAGAGAAGGCAATATATGTATAAAAAAAGCAAAGCACTGGTGACTGCAGCATGTGCTCCAAGTAAGAGATGTTATGCGTTGCTAGCAGGCACAAAGAGGATTGCTGGGAAATCTGGGAAATCTGACATGACACCTTACAAAAAATGCTGGTACAGGCTTCTGAGCAGTAGCTAGATGTTCTGTCCTCTCCTCCTACTACTGACCTCCCCACCTCCAGTTCCTAACCACAGTAAAATAACAGCAAGAGCTCAAGAGTGATGCTCAGAGTGTGTCCGGGGAGAAGGGGAATACAGTGGAAAAAGTCATACTGGTACTAAACGTCATGTGTGCGTCAGGGAGCGCCTGTCTAGAGACAGAAACACTGGTTCCTGTCCCAGAGAAAGCCTACCCAATGCATGGCCAATGTGCATCGTAATTGCCTCTGTTTCTCAGTGCAGCCCCACATGGCAATGTTGACAACATACATTAAGGTAAAGGGATCAAACTTGTTTGCCTAAATTATCACCATATGCTCTATTCAGCTGGACACATACAGTCCTATGTTCATTGGTAGTATGAATATATCAACGCATGAAAGCATCGTCATTTTTAAGGTCCTTTTCTTAGGAAAATTCTCTTCACCTTACCTGGAAACAAAAGCTTTGTATTACCATTGTTTCCAGCTGTCACTAATATGTCTCAGCAAGCTCCTGATGAGCCATGAAATATTATCACAAGATGGAAATCATATTAATGGAACTGCTTAGGTTTGCGGTGAAAAATTAGATAACCTAATTTGTACTTCAATTTCCAAAGCACCTATTTGTTAGCTAAGTAATTTACCACCATCTTTCATCATTTAAGTCCTTATCCTCTCTGAAGATTTAATTAGTTTCCTTCTCTGTCTCACAAGCGATTTTCTTGAACCATTTCAGGCAGTCCCCAACAACCCCCCAACAAATGTTCCTGAGAGTACAGAGGAGAAATCAATAACTTCCATGCCTGGTCAGTAAAAGAATGCAGCATTTTCTGATAGCTGCAAACAAGATGGGATTTAAACCACAAATGTTTCCCAGTCAAGCATGAAAACAGCACTGGTACCCTGCTGGTAAGCAGCCCTGCAGCCCGAGATTGACCAGTGGCAGAACACATCCAGGTTCAGGCCTTTTGAAAGCAATCTGCCCTGAAGAAAGCCCATAAATAATCTAATGTGGAACAAAACCGTGCATTTCACCTCCCATAACAAGCACACAGAGTGATGTGAGAGAATAGCTCATATCAAAATGCTTCCAAGATGAGCTCAGTTCAATAAGTTCCCATTCATTTCTTTGTCTGACATTTCTTTTTCTACCATATATTATCCAGTTTCACTAAACTGCCTTATGAATATGTCTCTAAATTAACCTCAAGTCTACTCCTACTTGCTTTCACAGAGGTGGTGTAAACCTGATGCTAAATTCAGTAAGGATAGGTTTGAGTCCAGAAAGAGTAACCTTTCCTTACTTTCCTTGTTTGCTATCTTTACTTCACCTTGGTCTAACCTTAATTACACAGTAACTTAATATTATCCTTCCTATTCACACAACCAAGTAATTGCCCTCTTTCTGTCATCTCTGCTATTTTTAACACACCCTTTGTTGTTTTTTGAATACTAATATAAACATTGATACCAATCGCAGAGTATGCAAACAGGCTACTGGGCTTGCACTTAACAGCTACTAGAGGACGACAATAACTGGGGACTTGGGGGACAAGGTGTCACCTCCTACATCTTTACATCATACCCAGCACACTGGGCCCCCAGTGCAATGAATAAGGAAGTTAGTGTTATTCCCACTTCCTTTACATTACATGTAAACTGTGAAATGTGGGGCTGTTTCTTTTGACTTCAGAGCAAGAACCATTTATGTCCATTTATATCTTTTCTTTCCACTGGAAGAAAACGTTCGTAAACAAATTGAATGAAGAGTTGAAGTGAGTTTGATTCTGAACACCCAGCTGGGTGGTAGCTTCAGATTCTGGCCCCTTCCACTAGGACTACTTTGCATTTACCCATTGCACCATTCAAACATAAAGTGATTGTGCATGTTGCCTCTTTTGGATCTCATCCTCAGGCGCTTAATTCTCCCTTGGCAGATAGAGAAAGCTTAGGCACATATATTAGTTGCATACATTGAATTAGGACAGATAGACCAGGTCTGTTCAATGATTCTTTAAGCTCAGTCTCTGGTGTTTGCTGGAGTCTCTTGCTTAATCAGAACAGGGCATGCATGGAGTGTTACTTCCATCATCCTCTTACTCAACATTCAGTGGATTTTGTTCTGTTTCCCAGAGCCAGGCATGCAAAAGATAGTTGTTTTGGCACAGAGTACTAATGTGCTTAACCCTTTCATCTTGGGTAGTCTTGGTTCATAAGGTAGAAAAAACTTAGAGAAGGATAAAACCAGTACTCAGGGCAGCTTGTGACCAGCACACCGGAGTTGCAGGTGCAGCCTGCAGGGGCTTGCCCAGACTCCACAAGAGTTTGGTGAGTGTTGGTCTACTGAGATTCATGTTGTCCTCCTAACTGTTAGCCTCTGATCGCCACTACAAATTAAATAAAAGTGGATGGCAGCTAACAATAAATCGCATCTTGGAATCAAGCTATGGTCATTATGGCAGGTATCATGCCTGATGCAGAACAAAGGATTTTGGTAAGGGCTGTAAAACCTTCTCCCTTGAGCATGCTGAAGCTCTGTACTGCCATCAACACGATTTACGGGCTACATTAGCACTCTGCTCATGAGCCTCACACTCCCCAGAAACTTTTGCAATTGGGAGGGTGGAAAGATGCTCATAAAATAACAATATATTTGACATGCTGTTCAGTAGGATCAGAAAGCAATCTGCAGAGGTCTGACTGTTGACAAGGAATGCTGTTTAAAAAATCACAGTAACTGTCAAACTTATTCCTTCTACCATCCAGGATACAAGGCCAATTTACAAAAAGACCTTGAGGAGTCGTCAATCACCCAACACATCTGACAGTCACACGAACTGTATAGCCTGGCCAGGCATTTCAAGTCCTCAAAGGCAGCTGATGGTTCAAGCTTCAGTAACTTGGGGGTAGTTAGAAAGGCTACCAATCTGCACAAGAGAGGTAGAGGTTTTCCTACATGTCAGGTAACAGCTTTACCTCCTGCTTTTTCCTTTTGCTCCTTTCCAGTATTCTAATACATCAGGACTCAGTGGTGACTTTGCCTCAAGTCCCAAGGAAGGTGCCGTTATGGTTCAGCCCCAGCACACAACTAGGACCACACAGCCACTCTCTCTCTTCCCAAGTTGGGGTGGGGAGGAGAAACAGAAAAGTAAAAGTGGTAAAACTCATGGGTTGAGATAAAGACAGTTTAATAGGTAAAACAAAACCACGTGCACAAGTAAACCAAAACAAGGAATTCATTATCTGTTTCCCATTGGCAAACAGGTGTTCAGCTACCTCCAGGAAAGCAGGGTTCCGTCACGCATAATGATTACTTGGGAAGACAAATGCCATAACTCTGAACATCCCCCCCTTCCTTCTTATTCCCCAAGCTATATATGCTGAGCATGAGGTCATACGGTTCGGAATATCCCCTTGGTCAGTTGGGGTCAGCTGTCCTGCTGTGCCCCATCCCAGCTTCTTGTGCCCGCCCCATCCCCAAACCTGCTCGCTGGCCAGACCGTGGGAGAAGCAGAAAAGGCCTTGATTGCTTAGCAACCACGAAAACCACTAATGCATTGTCACACTATTGCCATCCCAAATCCAAAATACAGCACTACACCAGCTTCTAGTGAAAAAGTTAACTCTATCCCAACTGAAACCACGGCCGGTACTTGTCATGTCTCTGTGTAAAAGACAATGTCTCTAGAAAGGCTGTTCTCCCCAGTGTACTGCATGTGATATTAGAAAGTCCTAGGGGACTCTTCAGCCATTTCTGTTGCGCCCTGCAGGGACGTGCTACAAACATCACATTCTTTCCTTGCTCAGCCCAGAGGCTGGTGTGCTTTTGAGCTAGCCAAAACTAAAATGCTTCCATGGCATTTCCCTCAAGTTGGAGATTCAATGACACATCCCATATTTGTTAACCTTGACAATGGCTTGCTGCTTTTCATTTTCTTTCCCAGTTAGTATCATTCTTTTTCTTTCAAATTCTAAAAACAAATTTTACCTAAGAAAATACATTTTCATTGTATAAGACATTATATGGAAAAGAGGTATGTCCAGAGAATCAAGCAAAGAATGCCCTAGATCTCCTACAGTATTCCTGAATGTATCTTACAAAGTCACGTGCATAAGTCACGTTAATAAGTTCTCTTTTGAAAATGTCCGTGTATGCAAGATAGAAGCAAATGTATCATCATACACTGGCCCCAGAAGAATTGATGCCAATGACTTGCCTATTTTGTCCATTTCTATTTCCCTTTTCTTTATTATATTCTCCCTGAGAAACCTCTTTCTCTTTAACTGTCTCCTTGCAGTCTTGAAAACACTTTTTCTCAGTCCCCTCACAGTTCCTGGTGTATGAACATCTGACAGGGTTCTCAACACACCTGCTCCAGCAAAGAAAAACGATTTCTTCACAGGGGGAGATTTGTTCTTAGCTATTTCAAGTTACAGCTGCAGCTAAGCTCTGTGTAACACTTGGAAATAAAACAATTTTTTAAAAGGTGGGGGGAAAAAAAGAAAGCCTTTGGGATCCACCTTCATTTGATTCCAGGTCACTATTCTGACCTGGACATACCTCTCCACCTTTCACTTCCTCTTTGCCTTAGCAATGTGTACAATATATTACAGCACTATTTTTCATCTTTTCTTTAGTTACAAAAGGTTTTCCTTTCTCTGAAAGGTTACCAGCTCCTACTAGCAGTTGTCTTAGAGCAATAGCAAAGCCAGAGCAGTACTTTTCTTGGTGCAAAATTCTCATTCTAAGATGCAATGCCTAAAATCCATGTGACTTCAACATACTGTGCCCTCATGATATTTTCCGACATTACTGTGTGGCAGGAAAGTCTATCCACTCCTGGACAGAGAAAGATATGCCCACATACATGCGCACATATACTTGCTTTTAAATTAATTCATTATGTTTTACTTTCCTTCTAAAATACAACAGCCTTCAGGTCCACTCTGCTCTTGCTGGGCTAATGCTCGTTGCCAGAAACTTGAAGTAAGCACAGTTCAACCCATTTTTCACAAACAAAAAGGTCAAGATCTGCTTTTTGGCACACAGCTGGCACTGCAACTACCACAGACATCGCTGCTGAAAAGGGATAGGGCTTTGCCTGTGACACAAGCTATAGGAAAGGGCACAAATAGCAGCTTTCCAACAACACATTGTTTCTCCACAGCTGAAAGGCCAGTTGTGCTTATTAAGACAACTAAATTTCCCAAGGAAAGGTGTTTGAAAAAGTGTATACCTGCCTAGTTTCTAAAAAGGCTGGCCAGTTTTATTTCAGTACTCCAGTTTTACTCTGCCATAAGCCAGTGCTTTATTCTTGCATACACATCCAATATTGACATATTGAAGGATGTGGAGGGCAGGTGTCAATCTCATGTGAAGATGCTTAGCCATGATTTGCTTGTCTCTAATATATGATTATATTATCACGTGAAATCTCGCAGTATCTGCAGAAAGCAATTCCAAAACTGACATTTCATCAGCTCACTTGGCAGGAACAGAGGCAGGGAAGGAACCACGTGCATCACCGAGGTGTGATTTCTACAATAATATGTACAGCATGTTTAATTCAGAGGGGTCTACACAGCCTTTTGGCCTGGAATACCTACAGGGCCTTGTTCCTACTTTTCCTATAGCTCTTCAGATCTGCAGAAAAATCTAAATTGCTCCTGGGGTGGTATAAACCGTACCTAGAAAATGTTATTTGTAGCAGCCACAGGTACTTAGCTGCTGAGAAAAACAGAATCACTCTCTTGGTTTTGTCTGTATTCTGCATATGTCCCGGCTCCATCTTATTGGTCTCACATGAGACTTTCTGTTTAGGGTGTCTGGGCACGACATTCTCATCCCACAGAGATCCATCAACAGGAAATTTGTCATTAGCTTGGTATCGGTTTTCAGCTCATAACAAAAGAGATATGAACATTGCTACCATTTCTCAAGAAATGTCATAAAGCCAATGGTAATTTTTACAAGTGAAAGGCCATGCACTCTTAAAACACAGCATTTATCGAATACTAAAAGCCACCAGCTTCTATTTTATCAGGAGGATGCATGTGTTTAGAAGACTGCAGGACTTCCAAGGTAGCTTTATGTATTAATATTTTGCAAACTTCTCAAGCTTCTGCACAATTCTGTGTTTTGTTAACAGTTCAGGAAATTATAAGCCAAAAGAAAATGATCTTTGAGCAAGAATTCCCAGGAGTAAGGACCTTCAGAAAGAATGAATTACAGGGTACCTTCAGAAACCAGAATGAAATTTCCATTCCTTATCTGGGTACCAGCCCAATTTCTACAGCTGTATAGTAGTGACTACTAAGAAGTATGTCAGGCAGCTTAATAGTGAATTTCCAGCCTCCCTCAAATTCAAAGAAATAATTATTCATAACATCAGAGTTGCTTTTTGAAAGCCTCTCTCTTCAATCTCCATGAATTATGACCAAGAATATTAACAGGCTTGAGTTTCATGACAGGTTCTTTTCCCAACTCTGTATTTTGGGAGACAATTTTGTGTGAGGTAAGGTCAGATTCCTTAGCCTGCACACGAAAGTTTTCAATAAGAAAAGATCACAAGATTAGTGGAAACACATAAAACTGCATGACCCTTTAGAAAAGAAATAGCTTTCTGGGACCAATGCAAACATAAGGATCTGAAGTTCTGGTGCAAATGCAAATCAGGTTAGCAACAGAGGTGCCAACTTTTTGTCAAATATCCTTCTCCTTTATGAATAAACATCTCTCATTGTACTGCTTCATCTTCAGTGCTCAGTCTTTCAAGTAATGTGAGATTTTCTATGTTTTTTCATTAAAAATATCCAAAGTTTCAGAAATGGGATGAAAAATAAAAATTAAAATCTTTTTCTTTTTCTTTTTTTCTTTTTTTGCATGATGGAAATCCCGTTCTCTGTCTACCATAAAAAATATTAAATGTCTTTCATGAAGAACAGCTTTCTTCAGAAGAAAGATTTGCATCACCCCTCCATTTTTTTCCTCTCCCATTACTTTGCAGGGGGAGGATAAAGCTTTATCACGTTGCTCAGTAAGTAGGTGCTTACCCAGGTAGTGAGCAAGAATTAATGGTGGTGTGGAATGTCTGGTAAAATCTTAAAAGTTTTTACAACTTTTTCTCATTTAAATTGATTGGAAATGCCAAGAACAGATACTAGTGGTGCGGTTTCAGAAGAATATTACACAGAAGTTTCTCCTCTGTGGTTTTGACTACAGCGCTGCAAGCAATGTTATACTGGCTCTAGTGCATCTCATTTTACTTTGGCCACAAATGCATCAAAATGTAACCACCTAGTCTGACAGAAAAGAAAGAGAAGAAGATAATTCAGCCTTCCTGAAATAAGCACCTAATTTTCTTATTAAATTAATTTTCTCAGTTAATTCCAACAGGACCTCCAGAGGCAAATCTTTCAGATGTCAACATCAGATGTCTGCTTTGCTCCTCCAGCACAGGCAGCCAGGGGAAGTACAGGATACCTGCTTTGAATCCAGCCCTCCTCCGAGGACAGGTGACCTGTGGAGCAGTGCAGCAGGACAGAGGCAGATGGCTCCCCCACATCTACTCAACACACCTTTGCACAACTCAGGCAAGAAGAGTGTTGCCTGTTTCTTAGGCCTTTCTTCAGGTTGCAAAGGTTTGATGCTGTATCTACCCTCTTAGAAAGGCATTCACACCAGTCATCTATGTCCAACCTCTATGAGAGCTGGATCCAGGAATACAAGAGGTATGGCCCAGAAGGTGAGTAGATCAAATGGAGTTTGACTCACACCTATGATGGGCAGAAGGGGATACAGAACCCATTCCCTGAAATGTGCAGGCATTTTATAGTAGACCAGCATCGATTTGGTTTTTTAAATAACTGAAGGAGCCTCAGAACCTCTAGGAGAGATCAGAACCAACAACTTTCCTTCTGCCCAGCTGAGTGTCCTAACCCCCAAGTTAAAGAGAAGCTGACTATTCTCCTTGAGGTCTCATCATGTTTGCTCCTTTAAGCGCACAGCAGCACAATGTTAATAGTGGTCTTTGCAAGGTAGTGAGGAGCTCACTGGCTAGGGCATCTCCCTGAAACATGTGCTGAGACACTAGCCAGCTCCCAGGAGAGCTCTTACCAGATGTTACTATACAAAAATTAGACAGCCTTATTTCCCGTGGTAGTCATAGCAATAAATAACTTCTCCAAAGGACTATCTACCCATTTCTGACTGAGACAGTAGTTAGTAACTGGGCACCTCAAAGCATGCAGAGCTGCCTCATCAGAACCATCTGGGAAACTTTCAGAACAAGAAGAAAAGCCTCTTGAGCATTTATGAATCTAGAGTTTTTCTAAAGATATCCAAAGGGAAGTCTGTCTGCTCTGTCCATTGAGGAATGGATGAGAAATACCAGATATCTGCACCAAAATCACTGCAGAAAAGTTGATGAGCTTTACTGTTCTCAGAGCTTCGGGAAGCATTTTTTGTGTCTCAGTCACAATTTAGCACAATTTATGTAGATTGTCTCCTACAACTGGGTCCTGGGCCCTCTGATGAGGTTCAACAAGAATGTTAGTTGAATTCTGCTGCAAATCCACTGTAATCTCTCTGCTGCTCCATCACATTACAGAATGATGTGACCATAGTTGTAAAACCATTTATAAATCTCACTGAGAACATTTTAAGAACAGAATTTGAAATATATAAAACCATGTATACACATATGCATACATGTTTTCACACCTGTACGGCGGACATCAATATTTACAAGGAACACCCAGAGCACTGGCATTTCAGATGGCAGAGTAAGCTCAGCCTGTCTCTAGGCTGACATCTCATGAAGGAATTACTCCGCTTCTGGCATGCCCAGGAGAATAGGCTAGCAAAATAAAGACAGATGCCAGTGGATTAAATAACACCCAGTTCTAACACTGTCTTACAGCACAGATGTTACTGACTTCTTGTCTATGTTTGCTTTTGCGTTTTCTAGAGCTTGATCCTGTATTCAGAGCCATCTGGCACACACAAGCTGTTCAAGGCAAAGCAAGTGACCTCCTGTAGAAGTCATAAAGACAGCAAAACCTTTCCCCTAAGAAAAACCTCACTTAGACAAACTAGAAGATAGTCTCAAGGAGGAGTAGGCACAGCCAACATATTTTCTCCAACATGTAGACAGCTTTGGAGAGAAAAGTAGTTTCCATTATCCTGTAAAGAGGATCCACAAAAGATCAGCCATTGTTCCCAACATGATGCAGTGGGTGCACTGGTGTATTCATGTCTTGGTGGCATCGAGTCTGGTGGCACTGATCACTTGGTTTAGTGTGCCCTGTCCATGTTCTTACAGCTAATTCAGACAGAGGTGGGGGATTTTTCCTCTGGCATAATGAGAGAGCTGTAAGAGGATTATTGCCCTAATCTACCGGGTGGGGAAACTGTACTTGCCAGGATCACCTAATATTTCATCAAGACATTTCTTGTCATTGCAAGAACCTGGGACTTTGCCCTTGACCTTTTCCCAAAGCATAGTTTATTTGTGATTTTTTTTTTATTATTATTATTTATTTTAGTCCAGGACATAAACTTGTAAAGAATAAGCTTGTAAAGAATTTGAGGAAATGTTTTGTGGCCTGTTATGGGTTGATCAGACATTTCTTGATTAGATATTTGTTCATGATTCTCTACAATTTCTTGGATTCAACAATTAGTAAGCTCCATAAATGTTGTTTGTGCTTTCTACTCCTTGCTGCCCGATTGGCAGATCTCCCATCGAGCAATCCCACAGTCTGCAGAGCAAGTGCTATCCTCAGGCTTAAAGCAACCCCTTAAAGATTTTTTCCAGGAGGAAAATGGCTGCAGGCTACGTCTGATCTCACCTCCCCAAAAAAACCATTGTGCAGGCCACAGAGTACTGAGACCTTGGATAGCACACTTTCTGAAATAATTCCATAATTCTTGTCCTTCTACATCTTGATGCCCACACCTCATGAGTGCTACCGCAGACTGTGTTCTTGCTACTGACTGAAAGACCTGTAGCAGTGTAAAGGATCATTCCCGTGTCATTCAGACCCCTGGAAGAGTCACAAGCAACACCCTTCAAGGTCTCTGAGTGATGAACACAATATTTTGAGAGCTTCTGAGTAAGAAGACAAAAGAGTATTTCAGCAACAACTATATAGTATTCAGCAAATAGAAGATTTCAATCCTGGACCATCTAAGGGAAGAAAAAAAAAAAAAGAAAGCAAGCAACAGATGTAGTATTGGATAATAATGATTCAGAATTATTTAATGCATTGTTTTGACAGACTTCACATCATAAAAGTAAAAGCAGACCTTCTTAATAATAAAATATAGATAGAGACAGAAACACAGCAGAG
Source organism: Chroicocephalus ridibundus (assembly GCF_963924245.1). NCBI lineage: Eukaryota > Metazoa > Chordata > Aves > Charadriiformes > Laridae > Chroicocephalus > Chroicocephalus ridibundus. The sequence continues at coordinate 90,364,700 of NC_086284.1, read as the reverse complement.
CAACAAAGAACATAATGGAAGATATTTGAAGTTATTTTGACATTTTTTTTCTTTTTAAACAATAGAATTTACGTAAATTTGTAAACTAGTCTGAATATATTCATGAGAAGTGGGAAAACAACAAGAAATACTGTTAAACTAAAGGCTAAACTAACTCTTTCAACAACTTAACACCAGCACTAATAGAACAAGGACATGAAAATTACTGTATAGCAAATATCAACTAGTGGCTGTCATGAGATCATCAGTGTCAGTGGACAGCATCCCTCTGACTTCTGTAGGATGAAGATGTATTTGACTAGCTGTGGGATGCTGGTGTACTTCTTCTACTAGAAGAGAAATTTATTTATATTTAAACATGACTGGAACTTGAAATAAGGCTTTCTGAACAGAAGACTAAATGTAAAAACACCTACAAATTCAAGGTGACTTTAGTCAGCTAACATTTACATCTCAAACTGTGAGGCATCATAAGTACCTCCCATTTAACATCCAAATTCAGAAGACACCCCAACATATGCATCTAAAACTTTGTAACTGCCTAAACTGCCCATCTCGCAGATCTGCAGGATTTACCATGCTGTCCACTGAATCCTCCACTTCTGCCAGCCTGCCAGTAGCTGCCCCACTGCATAGGGAGCCCTTAATGTCACCCAACTCATGTTGATTATCCCAGTTTGTGGCTGGAGAACCCACACTGGGAAAACGAAGCAACCGGGATCCCCTATCAATATGAAAGTATGTATTTAAACCACCCTTGAGCTTATCCAAGTATAGGAAAGGACAGGCAGAAGTTGCAGTCAGTTTGACAGGAGCCGGTAACCTTAAGGTGGGAGTTAGGAAAGACAGGAAGGAGAAAAAAATAGAACGGTTAATAGGTATATCAGTGGGCAACAACAGGAATTTGGCTGGGGAAACCTCAAGCAGATGTGATCAAGGAAGGGCCAATGAAAGAATGACCTGAGCTACAGAACCAGGAGGGGCAACAGGCAGACAGGGAACAAGCAAGCAGAAATGCATACGGGTGAGGACAAAGGCAGATCTGGGTGGGAACCTACCATAATCTCATCAAATTCACACGACAGCAAGGGTGACTTCAGAAGACCTGTGGGTGCATGTCTGAGAAGACAGAAAAATGTGCAACATCCATGCCTGTGCTCCAGCTTCCACAGTTTTGTATACATGGCCCACATCAAGAAGCATTGCCTCAAAATGATGCCAGGCATTTTTTATTTTGGAGACAGATTGGGCCCAGAAACGGCACTGATATTAACACCATGCTTGCAGTTTGCAAGTTTGCGTGAACACTACATTCAGCACATTAGCAGCTGTTTTCCCCAGTAGATCGGTTGTCAAACTTAAGTCATTTTACTATTTCCAGGATCAAGATAGAGGTGTGGATATTTTTGGACAGCATATGAAACAGTTTAGCAAGTTCTTAATCAGTTCAGGAATCCAAAGTGACTGTAGTGGCTGTGCTGCGTGGCTTGAAGAACTGAACCCAGAGCTTTGGAAGGGCCAGTGAAAGCAAAATTTGGATATCATGAAGGTGGCTGACCTAGCAGTAAAGGGAGAAGTGAGCAGGAAATTAAGTCAATCTGAATTAAAAATGCAAAGTACACGTGTCTCTGACAAGAAATAAAACACAGGAAAGGCTAACAAATGGAAGGAAAGCAAAATACAGGTTCTGTAGGGATGTCGTAAAACAGTTTCTGTGGCTACATGTCTGGGTTTAAAGCAGCCCACCCTAACCAGCAAGAGAGAGAGGACTGAGAAGTGCTGGATCGGAAAGGATTTGAGAGCTTGCGTCTCTTCCCATATCATTTTCTGACTTTCCCATATCTCAGAAGAGGGCACTGTGGGATGGAGAGCTACTAAACATGAGAAAATTCAGCCGAGTTCTCAACAGGAATTGCTATCACCATGTAATTTGCAATTAATTACTTCTTTTGTTTTTATCCAGAGAACCGTGTGTGATCTATTTGCTCAAATGCATGAGCATTCAAAGGCAGAGCTCGCCCATTCTCTGATGTTAGAGGAAATTCTCTAGTCTTTTGACATCTCACCACCCCCGACCACAGAAAGGTTTACAACTGCTGAGGGGTTTTATTCCCAAGGGCAACACCTTTCCTTTTTTGTTTTTTTTGCACTTTAATTCTTATTAACAACATACAAAGAAAATGGTCTTTATCCTTGCTGAGACATAATGTCTCTTTAGCGATTAAGGTGAAAGTAGGTGAACTCTCAAAACAGATGAATACCAGATATAGTACATGGACAATTAAACCCAAATTATATGAATTCTACATTTTCATGGATAACACAAATATTGTACCTGCTTCCCTGTCGCCTTCCTCTTTATGTAGCTATTTATACCTGTACTGCACACATCTAAACTGCAGCCATTCTGAATTGTATATGCCTGGGTTTGTGTATGTATGTGTATTTTATATGTTCTGTCCATAAATGTAAATGAATGCACAGTAGCAAAAAGCAGTAGTAAATCAGTCGCTGCGTTTTTCCTCTGTGTTCTTTCCTTGATGGAATCAATAACAAAGCTGGCCAGCTCATGATGAAGCAAATTTCCACTCCTGATAAGTTGAAACTAAGTATTTTGTAGAAACATGGTAATTTCTGTGAGCATTTATTTAGGTAGGGAAATATTTTGATTTTTGATTTAAAATTGATTTTTCATTTCATTTTTATTTGTAGTGCTGTAGAATGTTTTGTTACATCCTGTGACACTATAAAAATTAATAATGTAAACATTCACCTGAAGCATATCAATGAAGAGGGAAAAAATGCTGAAGACTGCAGTGTTCCACAGAAGCTTAAAATTTGGGATTTTTTTCCATTTTAGAATGGGAGGTGAATATCAATAACAAAATTGTGAGCAAGACATGCTGATTTAGCACTAGTCCGGTCTAATTACTAATCCACCAGAAGCTACTAGGACACCATCAAAATAGGAATTATTTGGTCTCTCTGATATTTTGGGGGCTTCCGCAGTTTTTCCACTATCGCTGCTCTGTTTCTAAAACATTACATTTCTTTTGGCTTCCAATCCCTGGAATTTATGTTCTATTCCATTTGGGTCTTGCCAGCTTCTTCTTCTTTTTTTTTTTTTTCTTTCTCCTTCCCTTCTGACTTTTAGTTTCGGATAAATCCAGCTTGGATTTTTCATTTATTTTCTATCCATTTTGACCTCTCTGTCGTCTTACTTCCATCCCAGCCTGCCAAAAGTGATTTTGTTTCTTTGAACACTTAAGTCACAGTTATATCCTACCTACTTATCCCATAGCTGTGCAGTCATATAGAAGCACGCAGCTATAGCAGTGTTGTGGAACCTCTGCTCTTCCCTCCTTGGTCCAACCCTGTTGCTCCCCACTCTGGCTTTACCCGGGTTTGCTTCCCAGCAAAACAATGAAGGAGCAATGAAGATGCTGAGCACCTGGGTCCAAACCCAGCACGTAACCAGGAAGACTGCAAAGATTTATAAGTGCTTGTTGCATCCAGACAGTTAGATGAAGCCATAATGCCAATTCCTAATATTTCAGTTCTTGGACCAGAGGCCAGACCAAGGTGACGGACATGTGTGGCAGACAGAGGAGCTGCAGACACCATAAAAATGCATTCACCAACTCCAGCGAGCTGCTTTTTTTCGTGGTGTGCTCATGTTCCTTGATCCTTCCTCACCATCAGGCTTGTGAAGGATCAGTACCGGGGTCTGATCCATGGGGCAGGATGTCAGATCCAGCCTCCCAGAGCTGACAGGCAAAAGATCATGCAGCTTCTGGATCCCAATGAAGGAAGTGTCCAGCTGTTTGACACTGGCCTCAGAGGTGGCTTCAGAGCTTGGAGCAGTGCAGTGGTGTCTGTGAGGTGGCCTCTCACAGGAAGCACTTCGGTACTCCGGGGCAAGGGCATTAGGTAAGCAAGCCATGAACTGGGAAGGGGAGGGCTCAGTTAGTTGTTTGTTAATGCACAGCAACAGCCACAGCTCACTTTGGATCCTGCTGGCTCTCCACAGAAGCTTCCCTAAGGATGCATGCTAAAATTGCGAAAAAAACCTTCTTGAGTTTTACTAAAACCGGGGAGCTTGTATGATAACATAAGTGTGTAATGAATGCTATAATTAAGGCTGAGGACTGCTGCTGCTTTGCATAATTTATGGGAATTTCTTGTGTGGAGCTGTGTTTTGGAGCAAAATGGACAAAGCTTAATCACACTTCATATTAGGGTCCCATTTATAAATGGTTAAGAAAGAATTAATACATTATTAAGAAACTTTTTAGAGAATGTTCAAATAATGTTTAAACCAGTAGGTCAATAGGGGTTAGATTTACATGATGTATAAGTCCGAAAACCTCAGGCTAGCTTCTATCTCAATTAGCTTTTATTTAAATTTCTCCATATGCTTGCATTCCTACCCATAAAATTCCCCCAGTGTGTGACTTCTGCCAGCTGGTATGCCAATTGTCACGTATGCCTTGACAGAACCAATCATCTCGGCGTAGCTCGGGTCTGTGTACGAGCAAGAGTGACAGTTTGCCAGATTTCAGCTGCAGCAGCAGCTCACCTGGAAAACGTCCTCAAGCTCCTCTAAGCCTCTGTCAAAGAGCAGAGCCTGCCCCTAGCTCGTCACCCAGGTGGCGGAGTACTTACTTGGGATGCAAGAGGACAGGTTGACCTCTCACCCCTGTGGGAGGCAAAACTGACCTGCAAACTCACCCCCCAGGTGGAGGAAGAGCTGCCCTCTGCCTCAGGAGGAGTGGTCTGTGGTGTGGAGAGGTGACCAAGCCTCTCCAGAGGACTGGGGCATCTGGGAAAGGGGGTTTGGCTCTGAGGCTCAGAGGAAGACATGGCAGTACAAAAGGAAAAGCAAGCCCAGGAGTTTGACATGAAGGCAGCAGCCAAAGGAGACAGTGGCAGGACTGCAGCTGCAGCTATTTCTGCTGATTCAGTCCCAGCTAAATCCCATGTTAGCTGCAGGAGTCATCTCACTTAGCTCCAGCCACGGAAACCGAGGCACTTCTTCAGACATCTCTTCAGAAGAGCACTGGGCCTCTTTGAAAGGACATCCACCCCTTCTTAACTTACATCTTTACTATCCTCCAGATCAAACACTCTATATTTACTGTGAAGTAGAATACAAGCCTTGTTCCTGGCCTGATCTGTACTTGATATTTAATCATTAGGTGTTACACCAAAGAACATGAACCACAGCATTGCAGGCAGTGTCACTTTTTAGATAGCGGTGCTAGGTTACACTTTGCAGAAGTAAATCATTAGTAGCCTTCATCTAATTATCTGCATCTTGCTAAGCAATCTCCACATTAAATGCCTTTCATCAGATCTTCAGATGGTTTAATTAACAGATTTCAGAAGCCCATGTCAGTTTTAAGATCTAGAATTCTGCCCTTTACTAATCATTAATAAGTACGTCTTTCTGCCTTCCTCCATCACGCCAGTGCTGCCCTTCGCTGCACGGAAGGAAGCACAGATGAACCTTTCTAACCTACACGCATTTATTAACCAGCATCCTTTCTGTTGCATGTTTTTTGTTTGTGTTAGTTGTCATTAAAAATAAATATTTAACCTATGTCAGGAAAGGCACCAGAGACATAATAAATATGATCTTCCATGATCATAAATCTACACTCATAAGCCTGCCTCCCTCATCTCTATACTCTCACATAGTGTGTTTTATGAGTTGGAAATGTTCCAGGCCACTATTTTGGATCTTGTTCTCTGGAAGATGAGTTTTGTGTCTCTGGGTGACACCAAACAGAATGTCACTTGATCAGATTCTAGAGTTTTAACCCAAAGTTGCCCAAAAGTGGGATTTGGAGAAAGATAGATCTGTTATACTGCTGTGGAAATGGTCACTCCACCTAACGCAAGTTAAATCCACAGAGGTTTAGCTTCCCTCCTTCCATAGGCCATTGAGAGAACTTAAGCTTCTGAACTTGATCCCTTCAGGCCACATCCAAAGCGTGGGGCCCTGTAGCACCTGCCAGGGTGTGCTCACAGCCAGGCCGAGCTGCACTGCACCCACGTGGCAATGCAGGAGGTCCCAGAGTTAATCCGCCTTCAACATCCATCCCCTGGTTTTGCAGCTAGAGAGCTCAGGCAGGCAGCAGGGGAGCTGCCATCCTCGCCTGCAGATCCCACGACCTTGGCAACAGGGTATCGGACCTCTAGAGAGAGCCTGCCTCACAGGTTAAGCTGAGTCGCCCCTAAATTAAATCCCTGGCATTGTGCAACACAGATGTTTGAGAACCCCATCCTGCTTCCTGCCTATATTTTCTTTTTATCTTAGTGTTCCCCCTGGAATTGCACACTGTCACCAATATTTTTTTGTTTTGTTAAATAAGATTTAAATCAATAGGCCTATTATTCCCTTTGTGCTTGTTCATTAGACAGTGTGGGAAGTTACAGCACACTAGTGAAATCACAGTCAGAAGTAGATTTGTGTCTGCAGGTTTTATCAACATATATAAAACTGACATTCAAAAGTGTGTCTAACTCTTTCATTACAAAAATTTACTTATCTCCCACATCCAACACCAACAACAACCAGGAAGGAGTTTTCTTAGTCAAACAACATTTGACACTCCAAAGTGCAAAATGAGCTTGTGAATGATACTAATTTACCAAACAATCATTGCTCAGGCAGTTTTACTTGCCAAGGAAGCATGACAAAGAAAACGCAAGTGTTCAGGGAATTGTGCAAGCAATAAAATGTTATTTTACTGTACTTAAAGAAAATTAACAAAAGCAGGCATAGAATAGTTATATTGATGTTTTTAAAATTACCTAAGTGCAATAAGTGAACAAGGATTGAGGTCAAGAAAAGAAGGACTCTTTAAAGGTGTTTACTCTGATGAGCAATTTTGTTCTTCAGCCCATTTGTTTTTGATAAATTGTCTGTTTCTGCCTCTCTGTGTTTTGCTTTCCCATATTACATAGGTACACCAGAGATTCTCTAGACTCATTTTCCAGGACACTATGTTTTGGCAGGTGGAAAACATACCAAGGTCCTGCTTTTTAAAATGCATTGTTCAGCTCAACAGTGCAGTGTCCAGACTTCAAACGTCTGGGGCCCACTGACTCACCAGAGTTTTCAGCCCCAAAACAGGCTTTTTGTTTCCTGATAAAGTGCATGCAAGGAAAGGAAAATCCAGATGCTGAAGTGGAGCCAGAAAGCATGCCAATCAAGTATCAGTGAGGATAATTGCCTGCCAGGGGCTGAGCCCATGCCTGCTCCTGTTTAGTTCAAGAGGCAAAACCTCCAACACCACCTGGGCATGCCGCTGAGCAACTCGCTTCCATACTTCCATGCCTGCCAATGCTGTTCTGACACTGCCTATTTATCACCCACCTCTCCTGATATCAGCTAACCACTAAATGTCCCAGATGCCCCCATTCTGGCACGTGAAACCTGAGATCTACTGGACTAACAGCTGGACCGCATTAATAGAAGTGCTTAGATTGGAAGAAATTCACCTTTAATTTAGGTGAAGGATTTTGAGACATTGAGACACCAGGACTTGCTTTCATTGTATAATTTTAATGCATTCTATCCCTTCTTTCCTGCCTCTGATGATAATATAAATAGCAAATATCTTCAAAAGTTGGACCGGTTGAGGGATAAGTTTTAAAAGGAAAATCTACTTGCCCACTTTGTCTTCTTTTCCTTCACTGGGTTTATCCTTAAATCACTTCATGTGGTCCAGACCAGTGGGTTTAGGCTAAGTATTACTGAATTTTCTACTTGCAAAGCCAAAGCAATTCTTCAGCATGTAATAACCAGCCTTTTGTGTAGAAAGCAGCCAGGAGCCATTTTGGTGGGTGAAAGAAATGAAGTGCTTTTGTAACTAAGAAGAGCAAAAATAAAGACATGACCTCTACGTTCCGATTTTCCTAAACCTGAAAGGTTGCCTGCTGATTCCAGGTAGCAGCCAGATCTCACATCCTGGACAAATACATTCCCTTTCAAGTGACTGTCTCTGAGAAAGAACAAAACGCTCCAACTCTTTAACAACATATATATATATAAAAATAACCCCCTGATAAAGGAGAACAGTCGGCTATTATTTTCCAGGTACCAGCACTTCATATATGGCAGAATGCTGGGCACTTCCTCTCTTTCAGACAAGACAAAGCAGTCAATCTAGTATTTGCTGGAGTGTTTTTACCTCTGCACTCTTTGTAGGCCCTCTGATATTGTAGAACTTAGTATAGTCATCTAAAACACACAGCTACAACCACACACTATATCCCTGATGTTTCCCAGCTTCTGAACTCTGTTTTCGCTCATGAATTGCAATCAGCGTTCAAGGATTTGCTGCTGAGAATACAGAGATCCTTGGCCTTTGTATTGATAGCACAAGTGCTTCCCTTTCTCAGGGACTCTCCCATCTTTCAAAGCCTTTCAAAGGCTTCAATTTCTCCCCAAGAAGGAGATGCACATGAAGGCGTAATTCAGTTCCATGGTTCCATTCCCATTACTGTTCATATTGGGAGCCTTTCCTCACCTGGAGTTACACTGGAAAACATCTTTGCCCACCAGCCCCAGTAACAGCTTGGCTTCTTTGGAGATGTATCAGAATATATCCTCTCCTTCTCATTGTAGTGTTTCTTTTCAACCTCTTCTCTGGAAGTTGCTCTGGGTCTGGCCATGCTGAAGTTCCAGCAGCCCATATGGTGATGTGCTCCGCAGCCATGAATCAAGGCACTGCACTGAGGTGGCAGTCTCCCCAAGAGGCATGGGTTTGCATCCTACTCCTGAAGGGTACCTCTCTCTTGACCCCTTTTCCCATGGATGCAAGGTACCAGGCTGTCGGATCCACACAGTGCCAGGCGCCAGTGGCCACTGGTGACAGGGTACTTGAATGCCATATGGGTATGGGAGGTAGAGTGCTGTACTGGGCATGCTAGGACTCCAATATGAACTGGAGTCAGAGGAAATCTCAGTCCCTTTGGCAGCAGACTGCAGACCACAGTTTGCTCTCACATGGAGGGGTGTCCAACGTGCCTGAAATATGCTGCTCCAGGGGTGGAAACACAGCCTTACCATTTGTCATGGACTCATACAGACTGCACTGGAACAGGGTGACACACCTGAACACTTGTAATACATCAATGACATCACTGTGTGGGCCAAAACAGTTGAGGAAGCATTTGAGAAAGCAAAAAGAATAATCCAGATCTTTCTGAAAACTGGTTTTGCCATAAAATAAAGCAAGGTCAAAGGACCTGCACAAGAGATCTGGTTGTTGGAAATAAAATGCCAAGGGGGACATCACCACACCCCTATCGATGTGAACCATAAGATATCAACTGTGTGCCCACCAGCTTATATCAAAGACACACAACCTTCTCTAGGAATTCTAGGTTTCTGGAGAATGCATCTTCTGGATTACAGTCAGCTTGTGAGCACTCTCTGTCAAGCAACCCCAAAGAGCAGCATTAAGCCTTTGAACACATCAAATAGGACACAGCTCCTGCAACAGCTCTTGGGCCTGGACCGGCTTTGAGACTAGTGCTCTACACTGTAGCCAAGGAACATGGTGTCCCCTGGAGCCTCTGACAGAAACCACAAGAAACACAAAGTCAACCTCTAGGGCTTTGAAGCCAGGAGTATTCAGGATCTGAGGCCCACTATATCCAAAAAAAAAAAAAAAAAAACCACAGTGGTACTAGCAGCATATGAAGGCGTTCAACCTACTTTAGAAGTTGTTGAAGCACAACTCTTCTTGGCATCTTGAATACTATGTTGCACTGGATGGTCAAAGGGAGAGTTCCCTCTACACATCATTTGACTGAAGCTACGTGGAATACATGGGTAGTATTGATCACACAAGGGGCTCAAATGGAGAATCTCAACAGCCAAGGAATCTTGGAAGAGATCATGGACTGGACAGAAAGCAGAGACTTTGGAACATTACTGAAGAAGACTCACACCAAAGAGGCATCACTGTACAAAGGATTATCTGAAGGTGAAAGGCACGGGGCTCTGTTTACCAACAGATCCTGTCATGTTATAGGAAACCATTGGAAGTGGAAATCTGCTGTGTGGAGTCCCGTATGACATCAAAGCTGTCAAAGGAGAAGGTGAGTCAAGTCAGTTTGCAGAAGTGAAAGCCATCCAGCTGGGCTTAGACAAAAGTGGCCAGTACTCTACCCCTATACTGACCCTACGGGCAAACGCCCTGTGGGGGTGGCAATGGAAATAGAACAACTCGCAGCACAGAGGTAAACCTATCTGGGCCAGTGGCAAGACATCAGTGCCTTGTTAGAAAACATCGCTCTGAAGATACATCATGTGGATGCTTGCAAGCCCAAGAACCGCATCACCAAAGAATATCAAAGCAATAAGCAGATAGACTAGGATGCCAGAATTGAAGCAGCTCCATTGGACCTGTGCTGGGAACATAAGGGTGAGCTATTCATAGCCCCGTGGGCCCATGAAACATTGGGACATCTAGGGAAGGATACAACACACAGATAGGCTCATGATAGAGGTGTGGACCTGACCTTTGAGGCCATCACACTAGGCAACAATGAACACAAAACACATGCCACAATCAAGTGAGCCATGTGAGCCATACTGGGTGTGGAATTTGGATAATGAGGTGACATCTCTGTGTTCAACGAGCAATTAAGACTGGCTTTGCTATCTCTTGTGCAAGCTGGGGGAGTGAAGACTTGTCTGGCTATCACAGGATACATAAATAACGGGGTAGTCTCAGGGAGCCAGGGCAGTCCTGCTTTTTGTCAGCAAAGACGGCAAAATCAAGATAACAGAGACTTTGTGTAGTTCTTTGTTTCCTTGAGAGGCTACCATGCCCAATAATTGACCTTTGCCTCATTACCTGTGAAATGTATATTAAAGTTGACACCCCTGTATAAGCTAATGAAAATTTTAGAGATCATGCTAAACATATATGACCGTAGCACTCGTCTCTCCACCCAAATCATACTACACGTCACCTAGGGGAGGGAAACCTCGCAATTTTGGGGACAAAAGGATGGAGAAAATGACTGTTAAATTGGGAGAGAAGGAACTTGATACCTGACGGACCTGTCAACAGGCTGTGTTCTCTTCCTCCACCCCAGGCAGGGAAGCCTTTCTGGGTAAGCTCTGCACCTTTCACCCTCTGGTGAATGTTACCCCAGATTTTTGTACTGTCGTTATTTTTGCTAGCAATATTAACCTTAATTAATTAGCGCTATTGTAGTTGGTGAATTTATCAACAGCTATCTCAAATCTGCGACTGTCACTCTCAATAAAATAACTAATTTCAATTATTTGTGAATCTGATTCCATGAAAGTCCTTTGCTGGGACTCTGATAGTAAATCAGTGAAAGTCCTGGGTCTCTGACAGACAAATATCAAAACTACAGTCCTTTTAACACGACAGTGGGTTATCAGTATGGCGAGGCATAGTAGACTGACTACACTGTATCACTGCCACAAGGGGGTGATGGGAAGTAGTGAATTAATTCCTCTTTTTGCTTTGCTTGTGTGCGTAGCTTTTCCTTTCCCTGTTAAACTGTCATTATCTCGATTCACGAGTCTTCTCACCTTCCTTCTGTTTCCCCCCCTATCACATGGGACAGGGATTGAGAGAGATGTTGGGTCAGTGTTTGCCTACTGGCTGGGGTCAACCCATAATAAGAATGGTAGTACAAATAGTCTAGTCTGGCCCTCTATGACCTAAGTAAATTCACACTTAGGAGAGATGCTGCAGCCAGGTTATTAAGCAACAAGAATCCTTACTTCTTGAACCAACTGGTCAGTAAGCCAGTTCCCTCCTGTCAAGATTTTAACCCAAGAAAGGCACAGTAGCTGACCCATGATGTCAATATTGAACAACCACCCCAAGTTAGTAACCGTAAGGTACATAAAAGGTACTCAAAATACAGAAGCCTCATGGGAGTGTTTCATTCCAAAGAGAGAAGAATAAGAAGGCTATGGAAAATGGAGTTCAATGGACTGGCAGGGGCGCAAAATGCACATAGGAGGCCAAATTTATGGAATTATTTACAGATTGCACATTAGAGCCTCAGAATGCATTGCCCATGAGAAAAGATTACCATCTGACCACAGTAAAAGCCAACAGTGTTAAATGGCTGAGTAAATCCTGCCATTAGTTATAAAAAGGGACCTTTAAAAAAAATTTTAAAAAAATCTAACTGAGAAAAATAAAAAATAGCTTAAATTCTAAGAAGTTGCCTGTAGAACCTTACCAGATGGGTCAAAAATGCTTGTTAAAGAACTAAAAAAAAAAATAAAAAATACTAACTTTTCCAAAAAAACATTTCTGGAAGGCTGCCGGAGAACAAGTCAGGCTGAAAAGTCCTACTTATATCTAAAAGAAACACTCGAGGAAGATGAATCTGAAGGAGAAAAGCTAAATTAACTCCTCCCCATGGTGTCCCTCCTGTAGGAGCTATGAGACTCACTGACACCAGAGCCCTTACTCATCAGGATGAGCATGGATACATAGATATATTGGAGAAAAGTAAGATCCAACATGGCTTTTTAAGGGAAAGAGATGCTTCAAAAGGCTATTGATGCTTTGTTAAGAGATCAGTGAGCACGTGGAGAAGAGTGACATGGTTATGTTGTGTACCTGAATTTCCTGAAACCTTTTGAAAAGCTTGGACATTAAAAGCTCTTAAAGATATTAAGCTGTCATAGAAGAAGAGAGAAGGAGACTACTAATTAATAATTGTTGCTTTAAAAGCAGAGCAGTCAAAAATTGTGGCTGGTCAGTTTTTACAGTGGAACGAGCTTATCCCACAGGCAGTAAGTTTCAGGGCTACAGCCAGCTCCATTCACCATATATTCAAAAATGAACTGTATGTCTGTTCACTACTATTAATGTAATGAGCCACTTTTAGTAAGGTGGCAAATTTTCAGCTGGTAGAAAAGCATTCAGGAAAATCAAACCCAAAACTGACCTCAGAGACTTGCAGAAAGCTCTCATGGTACTGAGTGATGGGATAATAAATGACAGAAGAGATTCAATGTCAATAAATGCAAAGTAATGCACACGGCAAAATAACAATCCTAACTATACATATGCAATGATGGGCTCTACATTAACAATTCATGAAAGACGTCTCAGAATAACTCTGGATAATTTCCTGAAATGTCAGCTCAATGTTCAGTAGTTGGAAAGGCAAAAAGATGGCTAGGAATAGGAGGAAGAGAATGAAAACAAGCACAAAACATCACTATGACATAGCACAAAACCACCATTCACCACCACTCCATGCCAAAATGAATGACAGAGCTGTTGGGAGGCACAGGCACTTGAGACCATCAGCTACGTCTTGAAGGAGAACAGGTCTCTTCTTTGTGCCTGAGCCATCTTAGCTGAGTTTCTCCTTTCTGCTTCCCGTGACAAAGAAACTTATCTGCTGTGTTCAAAGCAAGGACGAAATAGTTAAAACTTTAAACTGCAAAGGCATTGCTCATTTTTTAGTGCCCTCAGAGGCTGTGTTGTAAAAGATAAATCATCTACAAGAAATTTAAGTAATCAAGAGTCACTTTCACTTGAGTCACTCTTCATAATCTTTCATGTTGAGACTGAAGAAAGAAGAGACAAAGATAACAGAAGTCCTAATATGTATTGCAAGTTAATGGGAGAGGGGGACAAGATAGGAATAACATTTGTATGCTGTATATTTTATAAACTGTAAGGTCTTTTTTAGTTTTCACTTATGTAATGTTTAAATTGTATCCTGTCACCCTTGAAGTAGTTCTGGAGTTATCTGCAAGCTATGAGTTAATCTTTTATCTTTACTCTGACCACCTTCTACTGCAGATAGTTGCCAAAATATTAGTGACTGAGTGACAGAAAGCACTTAACACAGTCATAATCTGAAGTTATTCTTTCATGAATAAATATGACAGTAGAATGCAAACCAGAAAGCTGATCTTGAAAGAGATCTTAGCTGAAGTGGACCAATAAGGAAACTATCTGTTGATGAGTTCTGTAAGACCTGTTACTGGAGATAGCAGAGTTGGTAGGAATGGCCAACGTGCATGTACAGGAGGATCGTGGAACTGCCTCCATCAACATTTCAGGAAAGTAAAGCCAGAGGCAGAGAGGAAAAGGACTAATATTGTATCTTCTTAAATGACAACAGTTTATCTATCCTGTTCACAAACGCATTTCTTTCCCACTTCCTTTCTCCCTTGTTGTCACACCTGAATACCGGCTATTTTGATATTGATAATAAGAGGGCTGTGTCAGAGATACTGCGGCCAGCAGGACTATGGAACTGATTGTCCCCTGTACTCGGCACTGATGAGGCTGTACCTTGAGTATTGTGTTCAGTTTCGGGTCCCTCACTACCAGATATTGAGGTGCTTGAGCGTGTCCAAAGAAGGGCAACAAAGCTGGTGAAGGGTCTAGAGCACAAGTCTTATGAGGAGCAGCTGAGGAAACTGGGGTCATTTAGCCAGGAGAAAAGGAGGCTGAGGGTAGACCTTATTGCTCTCTACAACTACCTGAAAGGAGGTTGTAGCGATGTGGGGATCGGTCTCTTCTCCCAAGTAAAAAGTGATAGGACAAGAGGAAAAGGCCTCAAGTTGCACCAGGGGAGGTTTAGACTGGATTTTAGGAAAAATTTCTTGTCTGAAAGGGTTATCAAGCATTGGAACAGGCTGCCCAGGGAAGTGGTTGAGTCACCATCCCTGCATGTATTTAAATGACATGTAGATGTGCTGCTGAGGGGCATGGTTTAGTGGTGGAGTTGGCAGTGCTTCATTAATGGTTGGACTTCAGGATTTTAAAGATCTTTTCCAAACTAAACGATTCTATGATCCTATGACTGAAAAACAAAAATATACTTTCTGCGAATTGTCAGCTTCATTTCTACAAATTAATCTTTATGCATTCGAACAGTCTTTGTGTGCTGACAATTCAGGTAGCCTGGTACTGCTGCACAATTTCTGTGCTTATCTAGTCCAAAGGTTTGCTTAATCCTTCAAGAAAAAAATAAAAACTTGCCTTCTGGAAACTGAGCAAATAGCCTACCCTTAAATATGAGAACATTAGCACTGTATTCATTTCCACATGACATTTAAGACTGTAATCCATGCTGTGTGGTGTCTGGGGGATCCTCCTTTCCCGGTGACTCATTTTACTTCCTGCTTGGCCTCTGAATCTAATTGACTCTTCTAGCTAATTTCATTTGGATTGTCATTATGATTATGACATTTAACAGGTTTTCTTTCATGTTTAATACATTTAAATAGTAAATTAAAATAAGAGCTAGCCACTACTGACATTTGCAGAATGTAGCCATTTGCAGTTATATTGTCCATGCACTATGAATTCAGATAGTTGGAGAAGACTTTTTGGCAGGGGGGAAAGTAGTTTTGGTTTTTTGGTTCATTTCTTGTTTACTTTCTCTCCACAAAGGACTGACAGGCAGGGTATGAGTCTAAAGCTGGTATGACCCACATACAATTTGTTGATCTCATTACGCACTGAATTAAGTGATTGAATCTATTTGATTGCAATTACAGACTCTCCCTCTCTCTTATTAATCAGGGCAATAAGACCCTGATTTTCAAAGGTATGTGGGTGACTAACTTTTTCTGAAATCAGTGGCAAGGGTCTTCTCCTGTGTAATTTATTTGAACAAGTCATTGTTTTATTTTCACACAATACACATATAACCAAATAGACTCAGGGTTTTAGCTATGGCTTACTGGCTCTGCACAGTTCAAGAAATCTGGGGATTTATGCATGTGTATAAATGACAGGCTGAAACAGAGAGAGAGAATAACTACAGAAAACATACATCCTAAAATTGCTTCCTCTCAGGAATAACATTTTGACTGCTAGATAAATTACACTGTGTTTGCACTTTTGCAGAGCAATCATGACATCCAGTGGGCATCCCCCTTACTGCAGAACACCAGTACCTTGAATTCACAGCAGCAGGACAGGTGATGGGTCATGAGTGGAAAATACCAAGAAAATCACCACGGAAAGAATATTTTCATTTCTTTTTTTTTTCTTTTGTCTTTTGAACGCTTTCCAAGTATTCCTTAGATACACTTCTAATTATTAGTCTTGCCAATGGCATTAAGTGTTAAACTGTATTTCAAGATCCTAGGATCACAGCACAGAAAGCTGCCTGGCATGCTGAGCCCTACAGACCAGTAGTTTTGCCACAAGCTCAGAGTAAAGGGCAGCCAGTGCTGCCCAGAAGCAAATCCAGCACTCACAGGGCTGTCACAGGTGGCCCATGATAGTCTAGCCTGCTGTGAGTTGGCTGTAATAGCTGCTGACTTTGTACTGTGTGTTTCTCATCTTTCACTAAACTACTTCAAGGAAGTCACCAGCACTGGCAAGAAAAAGAAGAGGATTTTGCCTCCTGCTTGGGACAGAGGGTCACTGTCTCTATGGCAGCAAAATTTGGAGCATCATGCATCATAATGAGGAATCCATCACATCTTGTGGCTGGCATTGCTATAGCAGAGGGATAAATTAAACTGGATGTGGGTGAGCTGATGACTTTAGAGGCCTTTAAACATTAATTTTTCTTCTTCTGTAATTTGCAGCACCATTTAACAAGTGAACATATTTTCCCATCTATAGCTGCGGCTACAACCATCACTTCCTGCCCAAAAGTTCACGGTTGCTATGCCTGTGTTACTGCCACCTATTCCAGTAGCACACGGCTGTCTGCTGGCCATTCTGTGACAGATTCTTCCTCAGAGAGAAAGGTGTTCATCTCACTCCTCAGTTTTTACGTTATCATTTTGGTCAGGCTCAGGTCTGGAGCAAAGCACCAGACTCAGCTTGAACCCACCACCCTCCCAGATTGACTCTTTGACTAAGGCTGTGCTGGATTAAGTTATCACTTACATAGTCATCAGCTGGTTTCAGCTTTAATGCTGAAGGCAAAGGGACTGGCCACACCTCTCAGGTACAGCTCAAAAGAGACTCCCAGGCTCAATCGAGCTGACTACTCAGAGGTGGATTTGACTTCTTTTTCTGCCATCTGGCAGACATCCAGCTTGATTGCACTGTACTCGTTCCCATTCAGGTTATCTTCCCAACCAGTCTTAGGCACATCATTAAAAATATTATAGTTCATAACCTAAAGAAACTGCTGGATCCACCGGGGAGACATTGGTGGGAATCACCAAGCATTGGCTCCAGCTAATCCCTGCAGACAAACCTGCGTGCTGGATGCTGCTTAATTGGGAGGACGGCCAAGTCTTAAAGGGGAGAGGAACAATGACTTAGCAGAGGCAGAATATGTGAAGCCCATCCATTTCTCCTGACCTGCTTCATTTCACCTTTTCACATGGCCAGCAGTGGAAGCCTGCAGGCCACACGAGCAGCCACCAATACGCCTTGCACACATTCGCCACCGCCGCATCACAGCCCAGGCACACACACACACACTCACACACACACACACACAAACGCTCACCCACACCCACGCCGCATGCGTGAGGAGAATGATAGGGCTAATGAAAACATAAGTTCAGGGTTGTCGTTTCATTAGTAACTAAGCAGCAATGGCAAGAGACACCATCCCTCCTCTCCATTCACACCGCATTAAATGACTGTGCACCTTTCCGGCGCTCAGCATTACTCTAAAGCCTTTAGGAGAAAATGAGAGCAACCTTTTCTTCAGCCTGCCAAGGGACTCTGTAACCTTGTAATTATCCGGCTTTAGATAGAGGAGATACATTGTAATTGTGTACAAAAGAGGTCACAGGTTTATGCATCCTCTGACAGGCTGCGGGAGGAGAACTATGGCAAAACCTCTCCAGCAGACCTTTTTAATTTATTTTCCCCAAGTGCATTAAATTTTAATGTCGTCTTTCTGACCCATATGTTAGCATATTTATGAACACAGCAGAAAGCCCAAAGTGTCAAAAAAATTGTTTGGTTTTAATTGATTTTCGCTCTCTTTTCTAAAAAAATCAATATTGCACAAAGAAAAACAGATTACGGAGTTGAGAAGGAAGTCAAACTTAGATGAACTGAAATCAGTGACTGACATTCAATAAAACCAGAGTGTGGTTAAAAACCTGTCAGCTGCCCTGGCATTAAAGCAAAGCTGCTATTTTTGTTTTACAGATCCAGCTATAGAGCAAGATGTGCAGCACAAACACAGAGGAAAAAAAAAAAAAAGGTGTCTTCCCTTCCTCTCAGAGCAGATGCCAGAATAATGCAAGAAAGAGACCACACTTTTCATGCAGTGAGTATGATCATCCCAGTCAAAATATCCACTGTGTTAACGCCCACCAAGTTTTGATGGATTCCGGGCACATACGAGTGTTAGAGTTCTCATGCCACCTATGCAATTCATGTATGTCCTGAAAAGAGGTTCTAGAAAGGGCTTTGTTTAGTCACTTGTGCTGGCTAACTAAGGGAGATATTTTGTTTAAGTTAACAGTCTGATGGTAAGATCTACAAAAACTTTTGAACTTTTTGATTCTTTTGCTTTTTCTAGAACTCAAGAGACTGAGATGCTGACACTTCAGTATTTGTCTTCAGCTTAAATTAGAATGAAAATCTGGAGTTCTAGTTTTGCCTCTAACAGAAATGTATTCCCTGTCTTAACTGTGGGGGAATGTCCTTCCTCCACCCACCTCCAGCCCTACCCCGTTCACCTCTTCCCAGGCAGGAAATACCAAGGGCCAGGCACTGCCCGCTGCTCTCCATTTGCTGCCCTGCAACTCCCATGAGCACAGAAAGGATACATTCTTAATATACTTTCCTTTAATTTAGCTTTGTAGGTATGTTTAAGTTACTTTTAAACAGATCGAAGCGGCCAGGGAGCTTGGAAAACGTGTTACAAGTCAGAGTCTTCACAAGCAGCCTCTGGATGCTTGCAGCACAGGACCTCTTCACTCTCTCTTCCAAAGCCGGAGAGCAGCGTCAGCTCCTGGCAGGGAAACTGGGCAAGTTGGGTGAGAGGATAAAGTCTGGGGGCCACGGGGAGAGAGGAAGGGCTGGACTAAAAAGAAAAGCAAGGCAAGGGCAGAAAAATCCCCTGTGGAGAAAAAAAATCTAGCCACACAACACGGTCCAGGCTCGCCATGTCTCTCTCTTTTCTCCTCCCCCCAGCATGATTTCTCTAGGAGCTGGGGTTTCAAACACCTTTTTTTATATACCTACAGCAACATTTTCCTGGTGGGGAAGTTGAGAGAGTAAAATGTGCTAAACAGCAGCTTCTTTCCCCTTCTTTTCTACTCTCAAAAAAGCCCAAAACCCCCAACGTTAAATTCTGGGGGAGCTAGAGTGGGTGCACTTCTTCCTTCTTGTAAAGGCTATAAAGGCCTTTCTGCCATGTTTGCTTTGTGTGTGATGGGAAGACTGGGCAGCTATGGGGCGGTGAACATGTCCTGCCATTTGCCTGCAGGGAGAAGAGGCTAAGGGGTTTTAAACAACATGTAAAAGGTCTCTTTGCCTGCTTTTAAAACCTCCTCTATATAGTCCTACACGTAACTGTCCAGCTGCCTCTCCAGAGCTCCAGAGGTCAATTAGGCTTTAAATACACTTGAAGAAGACTGTCTGCTATGTCCCCATGCTCTGACTCTTCTCTGTGAGCAGAAGCACCTTGCTCCTTTCCAAGGTCTGTGCAGTGGGTGTTTTCGGGTGTTCCTCAGCTGGCATCAGCCATTTCCCACAGCAATCTCGGAGATTTAGAAAAGCAAAACAGTCCACACATTTCCAGCTCCAAAGCACCCTTGGTCAAGGGGCAAACATTTGATCTGCACATTATTTGGGGAGTGTGAATGCAGCACACAAGAAAGAGCCTTCTCAGGAAAGTCTGGTGGGAAAGCCTAAGAGCCTAGCACAAAGGAAAAGGAACGAGTGGGGAAGACGGTCCAAATTTCCCTTTGTGCCTAATCACTAATCAGAAGAAAATTTCTCCAGCACAATTTTCTCAGTGGTTAGAATAAACAAGAAGGAGAAGGGTAAGTGATCATGATAGAGGGAGGCAAAAAATGTATTATAGCTCAGATTGGTCTGGTTTTCAGCAAGAGAATTGGCCTTCTCCCTTCACTTCTGCCCCCAAAACAATTTGGTCTTTTCAGGGGAGACAGTTTTGCATTCCATTATCCTCCTGAGCCGAGGAAAAAAATGTAAAATTAATGCCTGAAAACGGAAGGTCTCATGCAGGGCATTTGAGGGAGTGGGAAGATGAAGGGCAGGAGAAACAGGGCAACATTGTACTGCAGCTGGGTCTCAGCCAAACTTCGCTGCTTGTTACTCTATTTCAGAGCCTCAGGGAGTTTGCTTTTCTGGCATTATTGTCTAAACTGAATTGTAAAAAATAAATTCTTTAAAGTTTTATCTCCTCCTTTAATACTATTCACTCCGAAGCCTCTTTCCCACATATAAATTCTTAATTTTTTTCATGAGATCTTCTATTTAAAAATAAACAAACTACACGTGAAAGGTGGGGTTTGCTTTTGACTTCAAGCCTTTAAAATGCAAACCAAGTCTGCTAAGGTCTTTTCTGTTAAAATATGGAATGGGTTTCTACTTTTTTCCAACAATTTAATAAAAGTTCCTCTACCCTGCTGGGAGCATTTGGAAGTAAAAAGATATTATATAGAATATATTATTGATCATTCCTGGTGGCACACCAGCAGTGATAAATCATATGGAACTGCACAGTTCATTAGACATTGACAGGGTGAGGTACTGCCCTTCTGGAGCATGTGCTGTAGACAGCAAACAGATGCATTATAAAATGCCCTCTTTCTAATTTAACTCTTCAGAGGCCCCTAAAACTCAAAAGAATTGCTTTCAGAAAAGTTTCTTTTAGTTTGATCAGGCACTTGTGGTGTACTGAAGACCAGGGGAAGGTTTGCTTATGCAGTGAATCCACTAGAAAGCAAAGAGCTCACTTTTCTGGAAAAAAATGAATTGCCCTGTATCTGCCAGGATCATCCCCTTCCCATGTAAAGCCCATCTATGCCAAAGCATTCAAAGAAACAATAGTGCAGTTTAGAAATTCAAAATCCAATGCTAACAATGAAAATGGAAAGTCACTGTTGGCTGTGATTATTTATACATCTAATGATGCCATTGTCAGCATTACTGATGTCGTTCACCAGTAATTGTTACTTGCTTTTCCTGCCACCGCACAAATAGTGGAAGCCGGCACAGGCTCACATACAGCACTGCAGCATGTGACGCCCACAAATGGATTAATCAACTCTCATTAGTTGCTAGGTAACAGTGCCTTGACCTTAGTGTCTCTTCAGCCAAGGAGGGACAGGGATGTGAGGATGCTTTGCATGTGTGCTCTGTGTCCAGACGCACATTGTCACCACATCTGCTGCTGGGCAAGCTGCACGGCTCGTCCCCCTGCAAATTGAGCTACACTGCTTAATAAATTAGAAAATGACATGACTGTTCACATCCACGACATTTCTTACAATTTCTTTTGACATATTTTGTGCTCCCCTGCATCAGAGTTGGTGCGATGTAGGCATGACCCAGCAGGGCCATTGTAGGGCTCCAGGAGTAGTAGGGTCATTCTTTCTTGGTTTTCCAATTTATGAGTTTTTCTGGTTACACTATATCTGGTATTACCTGTTTTTAATTACACAGCTGCTGTTACTGATTTGTACCACACAGCCCTTCAAGATCCCAACTAGCACCATAGAAATCATAAATGTAGGTGAAAAATGGTCTCTGCTCTGACACATTTACGTCACAAACAGGTGAAACATGTAAAAGGTGAAAGGAATGAAGTGAGATACCCATTTTACTTGGGTCAAGAGCAGGCAGTGGCACAAGGAAATGAAGAGATTTGCATACAGTCTTAGGATGAGCTGTAGCAAAGCCAAGAACTCAGTTTCATGGTCACTACCTCCTAAACCTGAAGCTGCCTTTTCACGTGGAGGCCTTTACATGCATTGCATGTAGTCTTTGGAGTCTATCCCATTCTCTCTGTTATCTCCAGATAGAGTAATGGGCTAAGAACAATGTAATGGACTCTGTTTATTTTAGTGAAAACCGCAAAAACTCTTGAGCAAATCAGTTGTTTGACTCAGGATTAAAGCCCAATCTGTTATATTAAAAAGATACAGCTCTCTATACTTCCATGAGTTTTATTAGAATGAATAAAGACATTAAAATTGAGCAAATAGATAACCACCTCTAAAACTACTGCTCTCCTTTTTTTTAAAAAACTAAACAGACTTTAATTCAATAGTGACATCAAGATGTCATTAAAATTGCATCAGGAAATTAATGGAGGAACATTAATAATAGGTTAAACCACCAATTAGTCAAATCACCAAATTAATGCAGCAGGAGATTGAATCATGAGATTAAAATAACAAAGACTCTTTACTTACCAATTCTTCATACTGAAGGCAAGTAACATGTTTGCTTTAGCTTAAACCCACAACTAAAAGATTTTGCCCAAGGCAATAAAAGTAATTAATTTGGTCCTAAGGAGTTACAGAAATCAAATTGTGGTTTATTTTGAGTGATGACTTAGTGCTAAGTCGAGTTTTCCTTAAAGCTCACCACTGTCATGATGACAAATATTTTCTTTACCTACCCACATTCTCAAGATGTAGATTTACCAGCTTATTTAAAAGAAGAAAGTCTGCTGAAATAAAATAAATAATTTAAATCTTGTGACCCTTTTGCTAATCCAGAAAAATACCTCAGTGAAGTATACCATGCTAAATTCAAGATTTGTTTTTTAACACCTTACTTACCTGCACTTTACAGAGAGGTACACAAGGACAGTCAACCCGTGCCCTAACACACAAAAGCCACATTTCTTTTGAAAACCAGTATAAAAAAGGAAGAGAAAAAAGAGAAAGAAGGATGGGTTGAAACTATCCTCTTTTCTGATTAGCACCAAGGGGAAACACAGCTCACAGATATAACTTGCAGTTAAGAGGACCTAAAGAAGATCCATTTGGGCCTCGTACAATTCATCAGAGAAGATCTTTTTGGACAGCAGGAGTCCGGTCAAACTGCTGGCTGCTCAGGGTCTTCACTGGCTCCCTCCTGCTCTGCCTCCACAAGTGTCATGGATGCCCTTGCACAGGCCTCTGACAGACCAAAAGACTTTGTGGGCCTTGTATTTCGTCAACTTCTTTCTTGCTGTGCCACCTTCCCTGTGCAGGGGACAGCCCGATGGCTGAAAACAGCGTGGCTCAACGTGGCCGAAGGTGAGCAGGCATCAGTCCACGGTCCACCACAAAATACATGTCCAAAGCTCCTGCTGTCTGGATATATCATCCCTTGTAGTTCCATGCAATAAATCAGTTTCCCAGAGCACAAACTCAGAGGAACAGTCCCCTGACTTTTCTTGCAGGTAGAGGCAAGGCGAAGCCGTATGGCACCAGCGTCTGGTAACCAGCCTATGCGTGTCACATGAGTGGCTGGGGTCCCGGTGGCATTCCTGAAATGGCATAACTTGTTCAAGAGAGTTTATCATGTCACTCCTCAGCCCACAAAATAAGGGAACTGGGAAATGTGACCAAATCTGTGCAAATGGTTAGATCTCGTTTCTAGTGAGTTCCACAAAAAAAGTGAAAAACATCTTTGATGTAAATACCAGCTGAAGGTTTCTGAAGAGCAAGTTTCACCAAACCATACCAGGAGACCACTAGGTAAACTGAAGTATTTGTTAAACTGGTTTCTCAAAACAGCCATTTCTGCGGTGTACCCACCACCTGAAGCAGTCATACCCGGTTTCAAAAGGTATGAGGATAATTTCTAATTCACAATTTTCATATAGCTCATTTTGATTTTCCTTTTTTCTTTAGGCAGGATCACTTGGTTGTTCTTCCTGTGACTATTTTGCAAACTGCTGGCAGTTTTTAATCACAAGGAGCACAATTGCTCTAGAAAGAGCTAAGCTTTCAGGGTGGGCTTGTTTGTTTTCTCCCTGTAAGTCAGATATAACTTTGATCTTGGTAATACATGGGCAAGTGATCAAATGAATTAATAGAGAAAAAATACTCCGTTGCTGTACAGAACTATTTACTAATAGGTTTTTTTAAGATGCTGGAAGACTTTACCTCAATGGGCAAAGATAAGACTAAGCAGGTTTGATTTAGAGAAGGGAGTTAGAAAAAAACAGAAGGAGAAAGGTTTAAATCCTTTTGGTGTGCTTAAAAATAAAGATAAAAGTCTAGTTTGTTATCTCCTTAATATAAAAGTCTGGGAAAACAAGAAGCTAGATTGGGAAAACTAAATCCAGCTAGCTCTCTTTTTTGTTTTTTTGAGGTGCCCTAACAATAATGCAGCAGGGTGAAAAGATCAGGACCACTTTATACACATTGTGCTAATTACTGCAAGTACTTAAAGTTGTAATTAGCTTATTATACTGCAGAGAATCTAACATGGCATGTCTTTCAAAAAAAATTTCTCTCCAGATCATTAGTGGGAAAGCTAACAACATCTGCTTCAAATAAAATCAACCAATTAGCGCAGGCAACTTCGCATAGTTTGCAATCAGAGAATTATATTGTGCCAAGTGCTAATTTCAATGTGAATTCTATCTCCTTCTTATATCCCACGCTTATCTGCCAGCACAGCTGGTGTTTAACACCACTGACTTCAGTGAAGTCTCCAAAAACTTATGTTAATTTGAAGTAACCTAATCAGAAGTGTGCAATACAGACTGGGCTTGATCTCAGCTTAATTAAAACTGACCTTGTAATTTCACTGCATATAAAACACCAGTATCTCACCATTTATCACTCAGCTATGATAAATACGCAGCTTATGTGAGAATCAAGGAAGACAAACTCCACACCAAAGGAGCTATTTTCAGATATCAAAGTTTGATTTTAACATACTGTAAAATGCCACTCGCCTGTGGCTGCCAGCAAATAATTCAAATGGTTCAGAAAACCCAAAATAATCTCTGAAATCTCCTTCCAAAATTCCCAAACAGGGCACTGCTGCCAGACTTTCTCTTTTGGTTCACTATCAGAATCACACATCAAAAGCTGGCTATTGTCACTGACATTAGATGTGAGACAGACTGCTTTTTAAAATAAAGTTTGTGCTTGTTCAGTTTTGATGTTACAGTTTCCCAAGCAGATGATGCGAAAAAGATGAACCTGAAAATGAAACCAAAGGTTTTTGCAGAGAACTCAACGTAGCAAAACATAACAATCAGAAACCAACTTGTAAAGTAATTAATTTCTTTATTGCATTTTATGTTTTAAATCAAATAATGACAGTTTAGTATACATTACTGTGTTTATCAGTTACACTTGCTGTCAGGTGGACGTGGTTGCCAGGGTTGAACTTTAGACATCCGGTGTTGTGTTTCCTGTGGAGTTAACACTGGGGCGTAAGTTTGCAATGCGTCTTTTGATTCATTCTCTGAAGGACTCTCCCCCTCATCCCTCACCCATTGGATGCCTGGTGTTACTTTACTCCCCTGGGATCCCCCAGCAGATTCCTGCAGTGATGCCTCCATGGGCCTGCATGTGAGCATAACTACATGGGAGCGTAACTCTTAGCATAGTCTTAGCTTATACCAGCAAAAAAAGCTGATCCACTTTGCCACTCCGGCTGATACTGATTCACGTAGCAGAAAAAGTACTAATGGAAGCATTTTTCCTGTCAGGGTAACCGCATCGCTGCTGGGGAGACACATGACAGCTTCCCTCAGTGGAACAGTAGTGACCAGCCATGCGTGCAGGCGTAGCCTACTGCAAATGCAAGGTAAATTACACTAACTCAAATCTTTCCCCAAGACTGCAGGCAATATAGCTGACCTCATCCTTACTGAGGGCAAAAGTAAGCACAACCAACTCCCAAAGCTTAGTTGAGAGTCATTTGATCCACTGTAGATGTCTTCAGTGTGTGCTGGAGACATCCACGGGAGCAAAGTGCTTGCTACAGGGTGTGGAGAGGAGGGAGCACAAGCAGAGCACCACTCATCTTAAAGCAGAGACCTAAACAAAGCAGATAAACTGAACTCCAAAAATGCATTCAATATCTAGGTGGGCTCCAGTGTGGCTGACTTAGATATGTCTATCCATGCTGCAGGTGGCAAGGTGAGTGACCTTATGCTTGTCCTGCCTGTCTCCAGCAACATAAAGCAGTTGCAGAAATAAATAGACGAAAAAAATAGACAAAATAGACCAAAAAAAAAAAACCGAAACCAGCCAACCAACAAACCCTACCCTTACTCCTAAGTTCTATGGCTCTAGCATGAAGGTTTCCAGTTAGATCTGGTCTGGTTTTCTAATTACTGTGTTCAGTCTCACCTGTTTATAAACCGCTCCCCCTGTACCATGATCTTGTAGTGGGGTTATTTCCTGCTTAGCAGTTAATGTACTTGCAGGTGGTTAAAGATAGTCTCTTCTGGGGGTAGGTACTCAGTTTCTCATTTCGGGCAGGCTTTCTTTGTCTTTTTAGCATGTCCAGAATCAGCCTTTCTTCCTCCTTTCTCACACCATGTTGCTTTTGAAGTTGCAGGTTTAGCATTGAAAAAGGCAAGCAGCCTAAGTGACTATGCAAGAAGGACAGGGACTGTGTGAATGACCTTGTCATATGCAGCAATAGGAATAAATAATTAATAATAATCATGACCAAAGATACAGTGCTTCCTTTTGGCAGCACCACAACGTTTGCTTCTCATCCTTCTATCTCCAAGACCTTGTGAGTCAGTACGCAAACTAATGCAAATGTATATTTGTGTGTGAATATATGCATGCAAAGGAAACAGGTATAATTCTATTACGGCGTATATCTGTTCTTATACATGTAAATTTATCATCACGGGTATTCAATGTATAATAAAAGCTCCCTCTAGAACAATGACTCACACAAAGCAATTGAAAATATATCCAACAGCTCTTTTGAGTGAGGCTGCATATTACACAGACAAGTCAAGTAGGTAACAGTTTATGACAAAACATAAATTAAATTGATCATCATGGACTCATTGTTAGGACTGGATCACTTAGAGAATAAAGCCAAGAACAATTCCCTCCCAAGTTAGACTTTACTGAATACTGTAGGTGGCAAGATAAAAGCAGAGAAACCTGGAAACCTACTTCTAATAAAGACTCTGTAAATACTCTCACAAGTTAAAAAAGCAATAAAAGAAGCTCTAAAAGTTACTTAATATGGCACACTGCAATATCAAAGCTACATCCTAGTCAAGCCTTTTTATGAGGTCTACCTGGTACAAGCCCTATAGGATAGGGCTGTGAAGCCAAATGCTCCCAAGTTTAGCTATATTTTAAGAAAGCCTTATTGATTATAAAATGTTCTGATGGGTTGCTTTGGTCTTAATTATGATTTGGTAGATGCCTTCTTCTTCCTGTACACTACACAGTAATCGATTTGAGCTAGAGATGCACAAAGGTGTTTGCTACCATTGTACGAGACTGTACAAAACATACTCCCACTCCTACCCCAAAGGGATTTGTTCAAAACTGAAGAAAAATGGCTGTGATTGGGTAAGAAAATAATTTTAGAGACAAATAAAATGCATTTTGGCTCAACCCAACACCTCAACCCATAATTAGGGGCAAAAATTATTGTTTCAAAGCTTTTTATAGGCTGCTAAGTATTATTGTCTATTCATCACTTCTTGAGCAATGGCTACATAGTTGGTTTGCAGGAAGATTGCACATCTAGGAGATGTTGTACTGTAGGCCAGATAACCACATAAAGGGTGAGAGAAGATAAAGAAGTCGCATGGATAATAGCATGAAGACATGAATGGGAGAAAGAAAAAAGAAAACTTTTATGAAGGAAGTTAGAGCGGAGGGAAAAAGAAGCAGGAAGGGAGTGGTAGGAACAAGGAGTGGAGATGGAAAAACAATAGTGGGGTGGAAGAAGACGAGTGGGACAATAATTTACTACTCAGGCAAAAAATGTTAAGGTAATTCTCATGGTTCAAAGAGCAGAAAATTAGCAAACTTCACAGTTTAAAAAAAAAAAAAAACACAGCTTACAGCTTTAGCATTAACTTTCCCATCTCATCCACAACAAAGAGCTCTACTTCACTGAGACTCTTGTACTCTGCAGAAAATCTGTTAACAGAGTCAAGTAAATTTTGCATTTTTCTTTTCAAATGTAATTGTCTCAAAGAAAGACTCAGCCATCATCCTGGAACCTTGACCAGAAAAGTGGAAAATAACTTAAGGAACATATGAGAACTGACCCTGGAAAGGGATAAAAGTCCTGGGCATAGAGGTCTCTTGCTGACAAGAATAGGAAGAAATGTGTGACTGAGGGAGTAAAATTCAGGCCAGGCCTCCAAAACTGACACCACCACACTCATCTACCCCTTATGCATCATATTCTTTCTCTCCCATTATTTGCAAAGTTCAGCAAGCAAAGAGATCTGTCTGGATTCAGATAAAAAGAAAAATAAGCAGACTGTTGGTGCTGGTAGAGCTGCCTCACCTCATGGCTCCTTGGTTTCTTCCTTCATGTGGTGGATTCCAGAGGAGAGAAATGTTGTTTTGCAAAAGTAATTGTTTTCTACATCTTTGGATGTGTATTCAAAGAGAAAAAATATTTCTAATCATATCTCTAATGATTATAGAAATATTAACCCACACATTTCAAAGGATTAAAAAGCATACATCCCATTTCCAAAGGAAAAAATACATCCCAGATCCAAATAAATCTGTATTTACATCTTTATATAAATGTATATGAAGATTAAATATATTCTATTCTCTACATATTTCCGGCAGGCATTGAAATCCTTTTCCTGCCTTTTAAGCACGTAATAAAACCACTATATCTTGCATCCTGCGTCTCTTTTCCTCTTCACTTCCCCTCCATATCATCTAACTTCAAGAGAAAGAAATGGCACCCCCATTCTGTGCCCTCCCACTGAGTTTTTTGGAAAGCCTGATCCTAGGTCATGCATTCAGATAACACCTACCAGTCTGGAGCCACTTGGAAGGTATGGGTTACGTGACCTATTTTGTAGATCCTGCAAAAGACCACAGCTGAACTAGGTAACAATGCAACATTTGTCAATTTTACCACTAAATACTTAGAAGCTTGTTTCTAAACAGGTAAGTGACTTTTCACTGTTTCTCTTGAAAGCGTGATCTTCAAGTTTGTACAGCTGTTACTTTAGCCCAGAAAAGGAAAGGACTTAGTTTTTCTTTTGAATATCTGCAACAGACAGTGGCATAAAACATAGTGTCTTTATGAAAGAATGGTTTTCATTTCTTGCAAACTGGTATTGTAGTCAACTGTGTCACAGAACATAGCATTACCAGAATGCTTCATTCTAAAATCAAGTGCTACATTTACTTGAACTATCTGATCAGAAAATTAAGCCTACTACACAATTTTCAGAACAATAAAATTAAACTCTCTGTGAAATGTATATTGGCAAAACTGGCTACTTGCCACTTAACTATGATTAATTAATTGGTGAGTAATATTACTGTAGGGTATTGGTGAGTTTGGGCAGGAAACTGTGAAGTTAGTTACAGAGAGAGCCAGTATCCCTACATCAAGGGACTGTGGTAGGTCCACTATGACACCACAGGGTTAACCCCAAAGTATGACAGACACCACAAACCAGCGCTACCCCTGGCAATGTGTCACCCTGGTAGGGGACAAAAATAGGTTCAGAAGCAAAGAATTTGGGTCCTTCTTTAACAGATACTGAGGTTGAACAGGGAGAATGACACTGAACCTGGCCCATGAACTGGACTCAGACAGAAATTCTCACTTTGGTCATCACGCAGTTTGTCTAAGTGAACCCTTTTATCCTCAGCAAGGATGCAAACTGATGCTCCAGCCAGCTTGGTCATTTGAGATGCCTACCACATTGCTTTAAGATGCACACATTTGAAGGAAAGGACCCTGTCACAATTTTTGAGAAGCACTGCTCTAGGATAGTAACCCCCATGAGAAACCAGGCTCCTCTGCCAGCTGCAGGACCTTCTGAAGGCTCTTTGTAAGACCTTAACCTTAAAAGTGGTCTGGGTACCCCTGGATCCTACTGATCCTACTGATCCTACTGATCCTACTGAACCTACTGATCCTACTGCCTAGGAAAACTGAGGGTTTACATATCGCGAAGTAGAACTATTTTTATTGCTATTTTGACCGATTTCTTAATTAATTAACCACCGCCATAATAAATGTACTTCAATAATGGCCACCAGGAGAAATCAAAAGAACCATGCCTTGACAGGATCAAACTGAATGGGGTCACACTTCAATTACTCAAGCTTTAAAATATATATTCTTCCTAGAGGGAAGTGAAATCATCAAGACCCTAACTCCAGTTCTTTCTACCCTTCTTTCTCCTACAGCTGCCAGTGGAAATCCTTCATGGGAAACCCAGTGGACACTAGAGTAGTCCTAATCCTTAGTTGATCAGTTCACCTAATGTGCTCAAACATCAGGTTTTAGAGGGAGACCATAGTCGTTCCACAGAAATGGCTTTTCTTGATGAGCCTTCTTTCAACACCTCTTCTCATACTGATGAAAGTCCACTTGCTTTCACTTTCTAGAGCTAGCCTTCAAGTATTTAAAATCTTTTAAAACCATAAAAGGAAAAAAATCATATGAATGTAAATACGGAGAGGGTGGCGGGTAAGTAGCATTTCCATGTCTTTTCCTCTAATTTCACTTCCCAAACATACTTTTGATTAAAAAATTCAAAATCATTTGTTTGCCTTGGCAAGGACTGAAGCATTCTTAATTCTATTACAGAAATGCAAAAATGTCACAGGCAAAGAATTAGCTTAAATTATGAACACTAACAAGAGGCAGGTTGGGTGCATGTGTTGCAGGGGGAGATGAATGTCTGAAATTGAACGCTTGAATTATCAAGCAGAAGCCTGCTAAGCGCTTGCTGCAACCAGTAGGGACTGATCGTAAACCTTGATAAGACCTGGAATAAATGGAAGTGGCATGTCCTAAATTTTCCATTAATAAAAGAGACATGAGGCAGGTCCACCAGTTAAAAGGATGATCACACACTATGCTTCTGCAGACAGACTTTAGATTGTGGGAAAGCAGGGGCTTGGTTTTCCAGGAAAAAAAAAAATGTACCAAAAAAAAAAGCAGAGTTAATGGAAAGAAGACATGGTTTCAGAGAGAAGAAGGTCCAGAAAGAAGGTGAAGAAAACCCTGAATGGAGTAAAGACTCAGGGAGTGATCCTGAGATCAGAGAGGTGCAGGGAAATGAAAGCTGGGGTTGCTCAGGGACCTTTGGCAGAGGCACCTGAAACCAGTAACTATGAGCAGCAACCCAGCACAACTTTCTGCCCAACCTTCCTGGACCAGCAGCAACCTCCCTGACAGGTGAATATAGTGCTGTGCGGAGAAGCAAGTGAGTGAGTGCATGAGAAAATCAGGTAGGGTAAAAGCTCTGATCTTGTTTATTCTTAAGCCCCAGGGTCTATATCATTTACTCCATCTCACACTTGGCAAAATCTTAGCCAAAGTTTGTACTAAATGCACATGATTCCATACAAATATAATGATGTTGGCTCTACAGGTCTCCAGATCACATCCTTGTAGAGTGCCAAACACAACAAGGGTTTGATTCCCAAGCAGCACTGTCATACTATCAAAAAAGCCAATGCCCACCGTGTCTCCTCAGTAGCAAGGAGACCATAAGTCTCATAGTGTTGTTCAGGAGTTACTTACTGTACTGAATGCCTTGGGTTCATCAGGCTTATTTTATATGAACTCATTTTATACGCGTCAGGCTTCAGCTTAATCTTGTTGTGTGCCTATGAGCCATATGTTTTAGTTTATACAGCTTAGTTTATGTATAATAGTTTATATTTTGTTTATATGCTTTTAGTTTCTACGACCAAACTTTATTTTTCAGCTGTGTGCAATCTAGGATGTCTTGGTTCCACAAGACAGGTTTTCAGTCTCTCCCTCTTTTAGATAATTTCTTACCCTTTTACTCCATGATTGAGTTCAAGTGGCTCTACTGTCTTGCGATAACCTGAAATTAGACTGGCAACACTCACAGCTGTATAGAAATGCATCATTGGCATTCAAGTTTCATGACATATTGAAAATCTTGATGGAAATGATCTGACCTATCAACTCTCAGTTCAATAACACAACACGAAACCGTTCTCCAATGTTATATTGGAGTCTATGTATAAAACTGATGGGAGAAGTTTAAACCTGTAGAGTCTATTCATATAAATACAACTCAGTACAAGTTGAACTCTAGTACGTAACTATTAAAATTGAGCTTTAGTGAGTTGCTGGCACATGCTCTGGGATTTTAAAAAGTACAAAGGCAATTCTCCAAATTATATACCTACTGACAGCTGACTTTCTTGAATTATTCAAAAGCAAAAGCTTTTGGGAATCAATGCATCAAGCTGAACAGAGTTTAAATCTAAAGTGCTGAAATTGTGAGGTTTAAAATGTATGTAACCTTAAAGCGTATTACCCCTGTGCCATACCAACAATGCTTGATACAAAAAAAGTGTAAGTCAAACAATGTCAGAGTTGAGGGAATCTGTGTAACTTCCAATGCACAAAGTGCCAGACTGAGGGTGGGCAGGGTGGTGAGGGGGAGCTGTATGCAGTTCTTCCCCAACTTTAGCCTGACTTTTCCACTGGCTACCTTTATTTTCTGTGTTTAAAAAACCCTTTTCAATACTATTATTTCTCCTCCTACATTCACAGAGGCTCAGTCTTATCCTTCAAGTTCTGGCTCAAGAGTTCTGTCTTATCAAAAGACCTAACCTTCTAAGACAAAAAACCATATGTGCAATTAAGAGACATTTATACATCTGAGCCCCCTGTGAAGGAATGTAGCATCTTGGCTTCCAGACATATCATGTGAGGACTGCTACAAGAAAGATTGTACTTTAGCGGCACAGAATATTTATTGTTACAATATCATCTCAAGCAACCAATTATTATTGCACCATAATTACAGTAACACAGTTTTGAGTATGAAGATATGTAGCATTTGGGAGGAGTTTTATTTCCTTTTGATTACTGCTTTGCCCCCAGGTTCAAAGCTTCTCCAGTGTTTCATGTGAAATTAATTCATGACATTTTAACCAGTCTGTGTTGTTACTAAAACATAATCTCATTCACAGCATATATTTACAAATGATGTGAGGAGTGTAAGCCTGCAGTGATTCAATTTGAAGTTTTACCCCTCTGGGATGGAAAACAATATGCAAAGGAACAGCAGTGGCAACAATATATGAATGCCATACAGTGGGGATTTACTTGAAAATGTCTTCCTTTTTCTTGAAATATTGTTACTGCTATAGTCATCAGGTAAATACATTAATTAATGGGTATATTCGCATTGATCTTAAAATACTGAAAATATCTGACATTATAAATGACTATAAATAAAAGCACGAGATCACTTTCTTAGGTTTGAAAAATATTCACTCTAACCCTTTTCTCTTGATCACAGAAATGGAATTGGAGATCCACGATCCTACATCTTACAGTCCTATAAATCACCTGCTGCCTGTAACTACAACAGGTAGAAGCAGAGCTGTACTAGGAGGATGAGGCAATGCTTTAAGACCCAGGCCTCTCAAACTGGCCAAGGATTTTACAAGCAGGCAGCATCCCTTAAAATGCCAGCTCTCTCTTAGGTGACATCCTGCCCAAAGTGACAAGTACTGCTACAATTCAGTTCAGCAGCAGCTGTGAAGCTGCCAACAGGTGTCCTGCGCCAAGGTTTCCTTGCATCTATTGTTGCTTAATGGGAACAAAAATGATTACAAAGGATCTGCCAACAAGATAAAATGCTACAATTATCCTAAGAGAGTAATACCTATAGGCACTTTAGCAAGGGAAGCAAGGGAATCATTCTCCAGAAAAGCTAACCTCAGTACATCACTCACATTTTTCTTTTCTGTGGTAGTTTTACTTATTAAAGAGAAACAGAAATATAAAAAGACTAGATTTCTCTAGAAAATAAGAATAAATGTACCACAGGGAAGACCAGCCCAAATATAATGTATCGTATTTCTCCTTCCTTCCTTTGTTTTAGAACCTTTACCTCCCATGGGTTATTTTCCTCACTCTCAAGAGACAAGATCATGTTTGGGAAAATATCCAAAGTCTCAAAAAGTTTCGGAATACCCAAATACAGACTTTGCCAGGATTCTCTCTGCATTCATAATGATTACATACGATAAGTATTATTTTAATAAAACCTGTTAGGGGTTGCCAAGACCAGTAGCCCAATAGAGGCAAGGCTGCCTCAGCTCCATGCCCCTACGTCCAACCAGCAAGCAGCATGACCATGTATTCTCAGTAGGTACACACACACACATGTATACAGCACATATATATGTGCACACCCAGCAAGCCACATAAACAATATAGACAGAAATGCTCATCAGTTACGCAGACTCAAACAGCACCAATGATCTCTCCGCTGATCAGGATGAAGGTCTGTTGATGGGAAATATGTACATTTGTATGGATCCCTCCAGTAGCTGGTCTTACACACTCAGTTTATCCAGTACCTGGATGCTCATTCACAGGTCTCTCCCAATGCCGACTTGTGGTGTGCAAACCCCACTCTGGCTGCTGGTACAGACCGCTCACTTCACAGACAGGCACATACACACATTCACATGCAGACACAGCATCAGCCCCACAGTAGCTGGCCACACATACACACAAACGGGTCTCTCAGGCCATGCTCAGACCACACTATCTCCCTAGTATTAGGCTTGGAGCCTCTGTCCTGCCAGTAGTCAACTCTCAGCCTCTCTGGCCTCTCGAGTATCTGGTTCAGACTTATGGCTGCTTCAATACCTGGCTCCTAGGCCACTTATCCATCTTACCAGCTAGTCTGGCTTGATATTCACCAGTGATTCACATGTTCTGTGTGCTGGCACCATATGGCCTGTGGTCATACTCCAGTTGCTGGAGTAGACCTACTTGCACACCCATTCACACAGAATAAAGAGTCTCTCACTCAGGAAAATAGTTAGACATGGAGTCTGGTGAGAAGACAGGACAGACTCCCCTGACCAGGAGGCAGGCATGGCAACCTTTTTACATGGAACCAGCCACTTACCCCTCTATTTTCCCAAACTTGTTCCTCCTCAGATCACCTAGATCCATCCTTTTACCCACCTTTGGTTCTTCCCCAAAACACCCCATAAAAATCTTGTGCAGTCCCAAAATACTCTTCCCAGCTTCCCACAATGTTTCTTATCCCCATAGTCTATCCCTCTTGTTGCTCCAGAGACCATTTCTACTGGGCTGTCAGCCCCCTGTGACAGCCCAGGGAGGGGTTAGAAATGGGTATTGTTCAGGTTCCACATTGCCATTGTTCCTCTGTACTCCTATGTGTGTGTGGAGACAAACTTTTTTAACGTTACCCAACAAAACCTATTAATGCCATGTCATCAGAACACATAAGGTGGGGTAAGCAACAAAAGACAGAATAAATGCTGTAGTCTGAGATGGAAAAGATGTTCAATACTGCCAGCTGTGTGATGAGTCTGTATTGATCCTACAGAAAGTACATCCATTATCCAAGATGCAGTTGGCTCCATGCTGATAAGTCATTGAGGAGAACGCAATGATACACAAGAATCAATGCCTGCCCCCTCTCTTTTTCCTACATGGTAGCACAACAGTATCATACCCTCCTACATCTACTCAGCTCTCCTTCAGCCACCCACCTTCACTTCCTAGGAATGGTCTCTTCTTTTTCCTCACATGCAATCCTCATCTTTTTTATTTTAACTTTTCCCACGTCCTTCTAAGACACAAGCTTCACTCTGGCCTGCTCTGAGTGCTAAGAGCTACACGCTACTGTACCCTCCCTTAGTGCCAGGTTCCCCTGTCTGATCACTAGTAGGTGCTTTTTTTTTTTGCATTTGTACTGCAGAATCACGTGCAAACCTGGACATGCTTGCAGTACATTTGGCTCCATACCTAACAGCTATCAGCTTGCACCTATCATCCTCTGCCTCAGGAAAAGACCGCAGTATAAACATTTATTCCAAAGATCATTACTTGTAGGTTTGCAGAACTGGTAGATATGAAGCAGTCTTGACTTAGTAACTCAAATTTAAGAAAACAGGTAAAAACTTTAAGGTGTCTGGGGAAGGAATAACGACTAGGATAGAACAGGACATCAGAATGCATATTTTTGCTCCAGGTCATTATGCACTGGTCACCATGACCCTTTCCTACTGATGAGACCATACACACATCATCCCCATTCACCAAAATTCAGATATTATGTCACTTAGTGAAAAAAAGGTATTTGCTGATTCAAATGAACAGACAATTTGTTGCATCTGCTACATATGGTCTTCCCCAATCACGTTATAGGTGTCTGAGTGTTCACTTGGCAGGCATGAAGCAAAGTCTGATTTCATATCTACCAACAGTTCTGTATAATTCCAACAGGTAAGTAAATATAAGTCACACCCAGACATTGGACGTGGTTGTGATACGGACACACACTTGGTCATGTCATGAAGACTGTGATAACAGTCCTGAAGAGACAGAGACTTAGCTGATATCCCAACTAGCTGTTATTCTTTTGTGAAAAAGGACCTATCAGCTCTCCTTGTGATGCTGTATTTCTAAAGCTCTTTCTCCACATTTGCCCCCTTTCTCAAATCAAAATTTACTTTCTAACCAGGTTTAAATCAAACAAACTTTAATCAAGGCACAAGTTTAAAGTTTTTTAAACTAGGTCTTTCTTCCATTGTCAGCCTTAATTCCATTTTTAACCAGGCAGTGTTTCTCTCTCTTAAAAGAACTTGACTTCTGTAAACAATATGTTTGGAGGGGCACAGAGCTGACATTCTGTTCCCAGAACAGGCAGGCAAATAGACAAGCATATTGCTTTGGGGGCTGAGAAAATAATTCCCCCTCCACACTCATTCTTTCATTAGTTTTTCTCTGTGACTGCCAACAACACTGCCAATTAGTGCTAATCATGGTATGGACACCTGTCCACAAGAAAGAAGTCTGAGAACAATTACACATTTCACAAAGCTCAGGGAGCAGCTGTCAAACAGTAATGACTTTCAGTCACTGCTGGCTTTGGCTGTACTGCAACAGGTGGCCAAAAGGTGAAATACCATTTATGCTGTTATCTGCTTTCTTAGTTATTCTAGCCTGGATTTTCATTCTTGCTTTCTACATTCCACAGCACTTAAACTTGCAATGAGGATTGACAGCTCTAATGTCTATGAATGTATATTGCATGCTCTTCTACTGAGTGTAAAAACTTTGCAAATATGAAGAAATTTGTATTTCCCAACACTTCAAAAAGATTAAATGGTTGAGATTTAAGCATGGGGAGTTTTAAAATAGAAACTTCCAGTTGTAAACTGGAAGTTTATTTGAGTTTGATGGGAGCTGATTTTTCAAAATCCCTACAGTTATGTAGCACCTGACATGTTCCTAGAATCCTCTTTTTATGGACATGATCCAGTGAGCTCAGGTGGGGCTGCTTGCTCCAAAACCTCTGGAAATCAGGAATTGTAATCACCTCAAATGTGGGATGAGAAAATGCAGACTGTCCAAGTAGTAACCAAATGTGAAAATACTGGTTTAAGCAATTTTCCCATCACTGTAGAGGAGCTCTTTGGCAGATACTGAAAATCCAGTTCTCCATGACAGTACATCACCAGTTTCATATCAGGAGTGTCCTGTCTCTTCTTGTGGTCAGTTGCCTCAATTGCTATACTTTTTTTGACTTTGACACATCCTACAGACAACCACTTCCTTAACACAACTGACTCATTGCCAGGAGAGCTCCATGCTATATATTGTATGAGCAGAGATCCTGAGGAAAGACAGTGTGCAGGAACAGTAGGAGAAATTAAGCTTGTGAAGCCAGACTTACTGTGGCCCATGGCAACTACTCACTATTAATATTTGCTAAGCTAATGTTCTTTCCACAGAGACTATGTGTGTGATTTCCCATACTTTTAAAAAAGTGAAATGCAAACCCCTCTCTGCAGAAACCTGCTGGCAGTCACACAGCGATCACCACCAGGGTCAAAGCTATTAGCTGCACTGCACAGGACTCTGTAAATTTTGGTAATGAGGTATTTCTGCTATGAATTATTCTCATGGAGTGGGATCTGCACCAGAAAAGGGGGAAGAAAACCCTTTGTCAGGTACAACTGGTTTCCTTCTGGATTCTGAGGCCAGGTACCCCAAGCCTTCCTACTGCACTCTCCCAGGCTCGACCACTTTCAGCTCCTTCTCCTCTGCTCTGGCCATATCCCAGGCCTGTCTCTTTCCCATAGCACAGGCTCCATCAGATAACACCCGCTCCACCGTCCAACGAGCCCCGCCAGTTCCATGCTCTCTCCAAGGCTCACCCCACCCACCTCCTCCGAGGCGCAGAACAACTTTTCCTTACAGCCAAGTCAGCACCGGCAGTTTACCGGCCTGAGTACAAGATGGTAAACTGACAAGTTGACCATCTTGTCGGCCGACAAGCGATAAAGAGTTGTCGTCCACGTCGTGCCCTGTTACGTCACTCGTCACGTCGCGTCCCGCTGCTGCTGGCCGCCGTGCTGAAACGTGTCGTCGTGCCCCGGGGGTGCTGGCCGTGGTGCTGAAGCCGCCACCCTCCGTGCCGCCCCGCTTGGCGCCCTGGGTGCCGGCACCCTCTGGTCTAAAGGTTGCAGTTGAGACAGCATGAGGCCATATCCCTGCAGGAAAACCATTTCTGAAACAGTTTCCTGCCCATGCCTCGTCCCAAACCTATCAGCCAAGAAGATGCATGACATGTTTTTGCTCCAGAAGGGGAATGAGAACAACATTTATGATAAAATTTACTTCAGAAATGCCCCACCCACATCCTTTCTCTCTAAGACTTGATGGACTTCCAAAAGCCTCATTAAGTTGTCACTTCACAATCTTCAAGTAACCCATCTGTCAGTCAGATTTGGCCTGGGGTGTTGGCCATCTTTATCCCAGTGAATCTGGTGATTTCAATCCTATTTGTTAGAGCTGGGCTGTTTGACTTCTTGACAACAGAGGTCAAACTACAGTACACTACCTTACTCAGGGGCAGAATGATAATCTGTATAAAAGTATTTCATGGCAAAAAAGGAGGTGGGATGGGTGGCAGGAGGAATGACTAAACTTTCATGATAGCTCGGAGTTTATGAATCACTGATTAAGTCTATACAAAGCAAACATGGTGAAAGCAGAGATATTTAATCAGCGTTAATGTTATCAGTTCCCATAAGTACAAGACAGATGATTCCAGCCAATATTATTTATTTAGTTTGGAGTTTGGTAACTGTGCATCGTAGCCTGCTGGTTATTAGGAAAACACTGGCACTATCAGTACCTCAAAATGATTCTTAAAACTTTGGCTTCACTTCACCTTAGATGTACATCCTGGTTGCCTATTTCAAAAAGCCACAGGTGGAGTTAGCATCATTATTCCCTCTGTGAAAGAATAGCAGAGGAACTAACTGATTCTAACAATTAAAAAAAGGAAGCAGATTCTTATACCTACAATTCCTTACTGGATTGCTGACCTTCAGAAACCACTGGACAAATGCACATATCAAAAAGCTATTTGCATAAAATAGTACAAAATTAATGTATGCCCTTGGACCTCACCTCAGCCAAAGAACTCAGGCATTTGAGTAGGCTAGTTAAACTCAACAATACTGCTCAGACACCGGCACTACACCCAGGCCCAAATACCTTGCTCAGTCATGATCTTAGACAGGTGTAACTGACAAAAATATAAATTCCCTGATAGCCAATGTCCCTTTTGTACTTTCAGGAAAGAAACCTCAAAATCTAGATGATATCTGAACTACCTTAGAGGAAGCTACGCAGGCATTATTAAAGTAGAAAGATTTTCCTTCCTCTACCAAGTTAGTAAAAAATGGAGGATTTCAGTTTCCAAGGCTTCTAGTCTAACTCTGTAATCAAACCCTAAATTCCCTTTTAAAAGTTGGAAACAGTTACTTTTACCATGTAAAATACTTGAATGTGTAAGCATGTTTTTGAAGGAGTATATCCAAATTTGGAAAAACAACAGTGACTGTACTCCTTTAAAATTCAATTATTTTAACTGAATTATCCAATGAATTGGGAGGAAAATGAAAATTGCATGACAGTTAAGATTATATCAAGTCTAAAGCTTTCCAAATTGTGATTGTTGGCTGAAGACCAAGATCAAAGGAAAAAGTTCTGACAGTCTAATTTGTTTTAAAAGTTCATTTATTGCCTTTTCTCTAAATCCTGCTTTGAAACAAAACATTATCAAGCAGAAATAGTAATTTCACAGTTGGCAAGACCTGGCATTCAGCAGCAGTTCTTATAGCACTGCAGCAGTACAGAATCTGACTTATCACACATCCTTAGGCAGCACAGACTCATACTCTTACATCCAGCAGTTTCTCCTTTCTCTCGATTGGGTAGGAATATTAAGGATCTCAATTTTCCAGTGTACTTCAGAGTGGCTTATCAGTAGCCTGAATTTAGGAAAGGAAAGTTTAGACACTGAGATGCTGAGACTGGGTGCACTCAATCATTTAACAATGATTGGAAAACCGACCAGAGACAAGAGACAGTGATTCTTATAGCTGGTTGCTCAAACACTTTATCTCTTTCTCATACAGGGATGTTTAGGAAGCAGACCACTTGTTTTCAGGATAAAGAAAGGTCACTGGCATCTGTTCAGGTGACAAATTTATTTGCAGTGTACAGTTACACTCCAGAAGGAATCAGCCAGGGAGTCAGCCAGCAGAGCTTTGAACCACAGCCACATGTCTATTACGAAAAAGAAAAAAAAAAAAAAAAAAAAGGAAAGAAAAAGGGAAAAAGGCTTTCTAAAGGTTTTCTGAGATCTTTCATCATCACATCATTTCATGCCAAATGATTTTGTTTGCCCTTTTGCGATGGGAATATCCCTCTTCTGGGAACGATGAGTTCACTTGATCACTTTTAGGTCAGCTTTAAGAACTAAGGCATAAAAGTGTGCATTTCTTACAAATGACAATGAAAGTTAGTTGAGGGAAAGCTCAGATGAGGACGTCAATGTTACAAAGTGAGGTAAAGCCAGATAGACAAATTCCATCTTGGGATGCTTCAGACTGGAGGCACATGGTTTCCCAGCAGATCTAAATCTGCAAAATGTAAAACCCACTACAAAAAAAAAAATTTAGATCACAAGGACACTAGTGCATTTGTTAGTAGCAACTCCACTCTCTCTACAACTAGAGCACAAATATGACTATGCAAGGAAAGGCAGAACCAGTAGGACAGGTTCTACGCTGCTTTCCTGCACAGCTTTGAGTACTTAGCACAAATCAGCTCCTACAAGTTGAAGCTATTCAAGGCTTATTGTTCACATTCATTTAAGGGCAAAATTTCCCCTGTCAGTAAACGTCACAAGATCTGATCATTCTGAATCTGCACTGTTGTTTGGAAAAAATTAGCTTGGTCAGTGCATAA
Source organism: Chroicocephalus ridibundus (assembly GCF_963924245.1). Classification (NCBI taxonomy): domain Eukaryota; kingdom Metazoa; phylum Chordata; class Aves; order Charadriiformes; family Laridae; genus Chroicocephalus; species Chroicocephalus ridibundus. Next base: position 90,323,241 of record NC_086284.1, on the reverse strand, counting down.
CCAAGGAATATTTGAATCATTAGCAGGAAATGTGATGTGATTGTTCCTTTTCGTGGCTTCCAATACTGAGACAGCTTTCCCTCCCAGCTGGGAAATTCTTTCTAGTTTCTCGTGGTGATGTACTAAGCTCTTTAGTGTTAAAAACCTATGAACTCAAAATTGATGATATGAGTCAGAAGGACTGTTGTGAGCTTCCAGTTTGTGCTAAAACTCAGCAGCTGAGCAGAGATCATTGGGACCATCAGCATGGCTTTAAAAAAGTAAAACAGAACAAAATGGAGGAGGAAAGACTATCCAGATCTGCAAGTTTGCCTGCAGAGAGCCCTGAAACGATAGCATACTGAAGCAAAGGATGCCTTTCTTCTTGAAATTACTGCAAGCTGGCCTTATTCAGAATATGAGAAACACTGCAGAAAAAATAAAAAGATGACACTCCACAAAATAATAACATGTAGTACAGAACATTAGGGAAAAAACCAGTTACAACCACATTCTAACCACATTTCCTTCTTCGATACAACAAATAACTTCCATTTTCAACAATGGGAGTTACTCATATACAACAAATGGAAAATAGGCCCCAGTCTGCTCAGAAATTGGTGTGAATGGAAAACACAGATTACAGGCAACAGTAAAATACATTTCTACAGATAGTCGCTTTTCTTCTGCTGTTCTGGTTCAGAGTCAGGATATATGTCTCTGTGTCTCTTCCCTTTTTCTTTCAAGGAAAAGCATATTTTCCTGTATTGAAATTCAAATTCAAAATGCATACATTTGGCTCCTTGCAAATTCTGACCTTTCAAAGTTTTTGGACAGAAAAGTGGAAAATCTCAGCTTCTTCACAATGGAGCACTAAAATAACGTATAGGAAATAATGGAAGTTATTATCAGAGTACTTCGGCTTAGTGTTTATACTTCCAGAATGCAAACATATAAAATGAAAGCAAAGTACACCTTGATAATACATAGTACCTACGTCAACAATACTGATAGTTTCCATCAAATCTTTTCATTCCATTTAAAAGTTCTAGCTCCCAGTTCATAGTGTTACCATGCATATAGTTCATAATGAAGACTGTAATCTAAAGCAGCACAAATGAATTAAAAGTCCTTGGATAAAAAATCTGCAGGTTATGCTTGGATCTTCCCTGTTCCAGAGAGAACCCTGCAGTCAGAAACACTTTAGCTTTCTCCTTAGGGAGATGTCAAAGTCTGGACAGAGCTATTCAGGAACAAAGGCGGCTCTCTGTGGAAGACAAGTTTGTAAACCAAGCTCTCCCCTGTGCTCGCTCAAGCTCTTACATTTGTTTTTCTCAATTCTGAGCATGGCTACCGCAGAAGTTGCTTCACAGTATAGCCAAGGAGACATCTATTCCCTGTCTTGGAAATGTCCAGTTCACCTGCTCTATGAGGATGAGGCTTCATCACTGCTCAGTAAATAGCAGGTTGAAAGCAGCAGATGAGACACTCCACTGCCCAGTTATCAGAGCTGAGACTTCTTTCCAACCTACAAGGACATCATTTTTCCTATGTGAATACACTTTTCTTTGTAATTTTAACTTTTTCCTTAGTCCCACTTCTGTTTCATCTTTGCATGTAGACAGTTATACTTCCTGAGTCTAAACAAAACATGTTGCATAGTCTGTGGGGTCAACACAGCACAAGGTATCCAGATTTAACTAAAGAACAAAACTTCTTTCTGTTTAAATTTAATAAAAAAAAAAAAAAAAAAAAAAAACACACTTTGGAAATACTCCAATTAGCTTTAGGCTTTAGAAATTTTCTGAACCTGAAATGTTGAGCTACGACTCAATATTACAATGCCTTTGAATGTGTCATTTTTAATGATTTGTAATTTAAAGGTCCCCGCAATCTCACAAGATTTAACCTTATTTTGTTTTTCATTAAGTCATTCAGACATTTCCTGCCTTGTATGGTGTTAGACTAGACTGAACTGTCAAATCTTTTCTGGTCACACTTTCCACTCTGCTTTATTCCAAGAAATGCTTAATCATGTTATGACATGCCTGTGAGCACTAATATGATGAGGAAAAAAGGAGAAAGAATTCATCTGCTAACAGGAGAGACTATCACAGAAGAATAACTGAAAACTAGTAAAGAAATCTGTAACAGAACAAATATAATTGAAGAGAATGCTTTTTGGAAAGTTAGACATGAAGAAAAATTTCTTATTCTGAAATTTTACTGTTTCAACATTTCATTACTAGTCTCTTTTGACTGTCCATACAATTTCTTAGAGACCATATTTTGCTATGGATAACTTGGCTCATGGTTCAATAAATCATACTAATTTGATTACAGTCATAAGCATTTAACATAACAGATTAAACTATTCCAAAAGCTTATTGACACAAATATAAAGAAATTTTTTTTCCATTTATACTTTTGACATCAACTTTAAAAGAGCTACAAGGGCTTTTTTAAGTTTTATGGCTGTCTTTAAAAAGATGCCATTGGTGAGCCCATATATCATCCATTAATTGTTGTCCCTATTCAGTCTTCTAAGGCGAAGTTTTAAATATATGTCCATGCCAAGATTTACAGTCATTGTCAACAAAGTCTGTAGATTACAGGAATTGACAGGGGAGCAAATAATGAGGAAGGCGCTTGCCCTTACAAGAAGGATTTCAATTGCATGGCAAAGTGAATCCAATGCATGGAAAAAAAATAGCTTGAAATACGACAAAGTGTGGGATGCACATCCCAGCTGCTGGATAGGAACACAGAATGCAGGGATGGTACATGGGAGTTGTCAGACTGAGCAGTGTGAAGGGTTACTTTAGTCCTTGACATTGAAAAAGGGGGGCTATCAAACAGTAGAGAAGGGATTTTGCTGCTGTACAGGGAGCTGGCCAGTTGGGAATACCAGGCCTGGTTCAGTTGTTCACAATGATGTGGAGCATCTTCAGAGGAAGAATAACCAAAGGTTTGAGGGCAAAGTTTGCATTATAAGCCTTACGGGCTCAAAACATACTTTATATGAAAGACAAGACAGAGAGAAGGCAGGCCTGTAACACCTGGTAGAGGGCAACTGTTTACTCTTGCCAACAAAGAAACTTGACTACAGGCAACGTCAGACAAATTCTACTTTGAAGTAAGATCTGGCTTGCTGGCACCCAGAGGTAATTAACTATCAGAGCTGTTTATCTTTAAAATGGTATGTGCTGGTTTTCCATATACATATTGAAAGAAGGCATGTGCTGAAAGTCCAGGGTGGTGCTTTCTAGTCTCGGCAATTGTCTTCATTTCTACACTTCAACTGGAAAAACAGAACCAACTATAATAACCTTGTTGGGAACCACACAAATGGCATTGTTGGACATTTTTAAGAGAGTTGTCCGAGCAAAATACGTAACCAGGCAGCCAGGCGGGGAGAAGCAGACAGACTCTGCGCTGTGGTCTGAGCTTGATATCTCCCAGCAAGCATTAAGTGCTTCAACATAAATTTTCAAATCACAGCCTGCAAGATGAGGTATTGGAGGACCATATTCCAGGACACAGTAGCAAGAGATTAAAAGGTCCCCAGAGGAAAGGTCCAAGGGTATGACAAATTATCATTCCTGCTTTGTCCTCAGCATGTGCAGAACATTAAACTAATTGTTTCTAATCAAATCTTGAACCTCACCTGGACAGAACAGTCTTCTCAGGTTTTATCCTAGCCTTTTACAGCTACACAGTGACATTGAGAATGAACGACCCTTTGCAAACATTTTTGCACTGAGTTCATTGCAGAAGTAACACTCTGATGCCACTGAGAATTTCAGTGAGGACATGAATATGAAATCCAGAATGAAATAGCATTGCTGAAGTTACAATACAAATTAATTTGGCCCGATTTTAACTTCATTTTTATATATGGCATAAACAACCAAGTAGAGTCCAGGTTGAACAATTACTGTAAGCTCTTTGGGACAAGGATTCTCTTTTGCTAAAATCATGGTCTGTAACCTGATAGTTGCTTTATGGCTGCCAATCGAAGACCAATAATAAGAGAGTTTCCCTTGCCGTTGATCAACTTTAACTATTAACATGGTAAATTCTTGACTGAAAGTAAGATTACAGAGCTGTTATAAGCAGGGTTCCACAATACATGGGCTTAAACCCTGAGTGTTGTCCTATAAGTAATTTTAAGTGTTCTCAACTATCACACTTTTACTGCTTCCCTGGATTAGCCATAAGACAGTCCCAGGAGATGACTGGCAGGGAGAGATGCATATGCAACTCTATCACAAAGCAAGCAGGTTTCTTATCCTCTGAGTAAGGTTCCAACAAAGATCCTCCAGTTGGGATTCATCTCACAGAGCTTGAGATGATATCTGCGGCACTGATGTCCTTCCAGGACTGACCCAGTTGCCTCTTCTCTGCAGTCCTTCCAGGACAAGATTCCTCTGATAACATGAAATAGCTGCTTGACTCACACCACAGAAGTGCTTACTTTTAATTTCTGACTGCAAAGAGAACTGATTTTGATGGGTAAACACCATGTATGTGTAGTGTAAATGTCTGTATTTGATTAGATGAATCCCATGCCTTGTGACCTTTGGGTTTATTCTTTCAGATTTGTCTTCAAACACGGTCCCATGGCCAGGGGAGCGCAAATGTCACCAGCCCAAAAGAACATAGGAGAAGCAGACTAATTCTGAAACAGCCTTATGATAGATAATTACTACAGCCATACCTGCTTCTGTTTAGGAGTAGTATTTTCCTGCTGACCTTTCCCAACATAATTTGTGACAAATTCTACCCTGGCTCCTCTGTGACAGAAAATTTGGCTTGTACTTAGGTACCTCTGTTTTCACATCAAGGAATAATAATGATTTTTTTTTCTTTTTTAACTAGGACTATGCAAACAAATGTTCACAGTCATATGTAGCACAGGCTCAAGGAGCCAAGTATTTAGCACCTTCATCCTGTGACCTTCAGCCAAAATGAAAATGCTCACCATCTTCCAACAGATGCCAACCAGCTCAGCAATACCCACATTGCTTTTAATGCATTATTACATTAAACCCAGAGTAAAAAATGAAATTTTATTAAGGAATGTTTAAGCCGTAAGTGGGGTTTTGTTTTTAAAACAATAAAAGTATCAATGATCCGAGGAATCAAAGGTATAAGGCACAATGCCCATGTCTTAACGAAGGAAATAGGAACAGATGACACTAAACACGCTATAGGCTGTTAGTCAGAGGAACGTGCCAACAGCACCATGTGTTACTACACAGGAAGCCTGAGTTCAGAAGCATCAAGAGCTTGTTGAAACTGTTCAGCTCAAATGGCGTTCCACAGAAAATAGCTTTTTGACAAAACAAACCTTGGTGGGGAGGAGGGGGGAAAACCTAGCATTTATTTTAAATTTAAAATACATCAGGAATGAAAAATTGTTCTCTAAACAGAAAAGAAACAGGTTTTGATGGCTGCCAAAAATCAAAGGGATGAGAGAGTGCTGTATTTGTTTGCTGGCTTGAAGGCTTTTCTTGTCAGTGATGCTATGGAAATCCAAAATGCTACCATTTTTCAGACTATTTTTTTTTTTTTGCAAGTTTCTGCCTTGATAATTTGCTTTCATCACAACATTTCAAGAGGAAGAGGTTAATTTTCAAACAGCTCTACAACATTTATGTAGCTTCCTCCTTCCTCTTGTTACTGGATACCACAGTAGCACATAAGACAAACCAGTAACAGCGCCAAAGGAAAAATGCTGTGTATTGTTTTTCCTCAAACTACTTGCAATCATGGACAATTCCACATGGAATTGCAAACAAAGCAGCCTTTAATTAACTACAATTGAAATATACCCTGTTCTCAGGAGCTCCACTCAGCACAAACAGACCAAAAAAAGCCCAAAACCAGCATCTTCATATTACTTTGTGTGCCTGCCTAAAGGAATGGTGTGTCTCCTGCTTCTGTGTATATATCTTATTTTCTAAGTTTTATACCACATTTTGTTATTCCCAATTCCTCCAGAGGAGCGGCAGCTTGCTGCACCTTTATAAAGGCTTGTAAGCATAAATTTAGCTTCCCGAGCCCACTTCCTGAGCCGGCTGAACCCAAGCGACCTCTGAATAAGGAACAGGAGACATCAGCATCACTGCCAATGCGCTCACACAAGACACATAAGCTCAGCTATAACATTGTGCCCGTGCAGCTTTTGTATGGGGAATGGCAAGAGTAAAGCCCTCTCAGTTCAAGTCTGTGAAGAAATCCCCAAAATCAAGAGGCGAGGGTGGCTGAACCCAGCCCTACCCCACTGCCATGCCATCCATGGGTCTCTGGCTCCTGGGGTGGTTTTTAGGGAGGGAACCTGCTGTTTACTGACCGTTTGTCTACATATGGTGCTCAGCCCACACCCCTGAGCATCAGAGAAAGGCTACTGCTTAGACAGAGATATAAATTGAGCATTGTTTGTAAAAATACAGGAAGTCTGGTTACTAACAATAGATAACTAGTTACAACATGTTAAGATAATTAGTTACAACATGTTAACATGGAGACCATGTCTGTGCATCACTGGAATATATAATATGCTCAACTGCAATGTATAACATTGGAGGGTGGACATGCGTGCACATGTGTATATGTGTGTGTGTATGTTTTTTCTTGAGTTTTTTTATTTGAAGCCTGTTATCTAAGGGTATGTTTAATTATATGGCAGCAACTATTCTGCCTGCTATGGAAGCGACAAAGATACATTCAGATGAAGAGGCAATATTTTCTGAAAAGAAATGCATTAACAATCCTGATCTCATAATCCTTACAACATGAAAAATGGTAAAAACTTAATGGCTTAAGTGCAGGTGACAGAAAATGAATATATACAAAATAGGAATGGTGCAACTGGAGGCAGTGTATCTAGTTAATACTCAAACTGAACCAGCAAAACCAAGATACAAGAAAAGCATTCTGACCTTCTATATTCCAAGAATTGTTACACTACACCTGTGAGAAGATACTGCACTGTCTTTTTTTTTCTTTCCCAATGAACAACAGTATTCATCGTTTCAGGAATGAAAAAAGCAGACAATAAGAAAATCTTAATTTTTTTTTCATTTTCATAGATAAACTTTTTTTGTAAAACCAAAAAGAAAAGAACTTTTTCTGTTGAAGAAGTTGTAAAATGATGTTCAAGCGTTTCCTCAAAGACAATTTAGGAAAAGAAAATTCTAAAAATCAATGTTTGCAGGCTCTGATTAAGTTACTGTTTCCAGGGGCAACATTTCCAAGATTAAAATGAAAAATGCCATTTGGAGCCCCAGCCATGACAGAGATATGATTCCATTATTGTAGGTTGCCTGCCCCACTCAGGGCTCTAAATCACCAGTGTGTAGATTTCCTGCAGAATGCTACATGATAAGGAGCATTAAGGAAAGAGGTTGCCAGTTTGAAGTCAGTTGCCTGCTGTTCCAGGATCAGTTTCATGAACCTCTGAAGTATCCTTTTAACTGCTTCCTTGCAATCCTTCCATCAAGAAAGTATCTTCCCTTTGATTTGTTAAGCCCACGGGCTCTAAAATTGCCCCCATAGTTAGGATACCTCCTCCGTGGTTGGCGGATGCCAGGAAGCCACAGTTCCTCTGCTGTTCCTGAGACAAGTGGCAGGTCCTTTCCATGGAAGGATTCAAATAACGGACTTTTCCAATGTAATAGGATTATGGAATACTTTTTTTTAGTGTCCTTCTGTGATTCTATCAGGCATTAAGTGGAGGTACAGCTAAAAAATGACTGAGCTTTTAAGTTGTGACTGTAGAGCTCTGAATTCTCACAAATATACTTACTGCATATTTATAAGATAGCTTTAAAGAAGTGAGTCAACAAAACTTATCCCTGGTGTGCTGATTATGATGGGCTGATTTTAAAAAAATGGGCTGAGAGACAACCTGAAGACTGGAAAGCATATTGTGCAGAAATGAATAGGTCTGTTTAGACAAGTATATACAAGATGCATTTCTGGTGATTTCCTTCTATTTGGGCCTAGGCAGGTTTTCTTTCCACAAAGAGGCATATATTCTTTTATTCTCTGCTTCATTCAAGTAGTTGTGAACCCAACTTGTCCTTAGTATTGTCTGACAGCCTGCTGAGGAAATGGCCCCAAAATAATGAGGGATGGGATTCAGCAAAATATTGTTCATATTTATACTGCCATACAGCTCTACACAAAGGCTCCGCAATAGCAGCAGCATTCTGCTGATCTACTGATTTTCTTCTATGTAGATCCCGCAGAGGCACAATAACAAGAGAAAAATAATAAAGAAGCCATTTAAAGATTTGTGACCGTGCTTGGTATGAATGTTTCTTTAAATGAGGCCAACCATGAGAACATAATGTGTCCATACGGTGCTGCATTTCGTCTGCTCAGAGAAAAATAATTCATGAAGACAGCATTTCAAATCTATTAAAATATTCCCACTTCCTCTTCCACCAGCTTCAGTTAAGAATAGCAAGAAAGGTTAAAGATTTAATGGACGTCAAATTGAACTTGCTGTCCTTTTCAGACCCCCCTGAACAGAGCCAAAGGCCACTGCTCATGCTGTGCATTACTACTGTCTAAAGAAGCTTCCTATATTTTGCCTGACTTTTGGATAAACAAAGGCTTTCAAACTCTAAGGCTCTGTACCCCAAAACTTGAAAACATTGTGTTATTTTCTTGTTTTCAATACCAAAAATATGCCCTGATTTATTACCCTCTTCAGCCTGGGGAATTCAATTTTTAAAAGCTGTATTTCCAAATTTTGCAGAACTGGGAAAAGCTCTCAGGTATAATACCACTGGTCTGAACGTAGGGTTTTTTCCATTTCCCATCAAGGCATGAGATTCAACTGGAATGTGACATTTTCAAATTTTGAATAAAAAGTCAGCATATTGAGGACCCTGAAACATTCTTATCTGAAACTTAAAAGCTGGACATCACCCCAACAAGTTCTGGCTCCACAGGACTCAACAGACTGCTGTCACTTTACCCGAGCCAGCCAGGGAGGCCACTTCCACAGAATAAGGAGTATAACATCCCTCTGAACCCCTTTCTCCAGGCAGACTTTGCTGGACTTTCAAACTCATGGCAATTCAATCTGGAGCAAATCCCAAAAGTAGAAACCTTCCTGTAATTCACCGAAAATACATCAAAGAAGAGACGCATCTGTAAAGCATTTTGATTTTACAAATGGGCATTTTTCAACAAAGACATGCTTTGTCAGGAAATTCCTGGCCAGCTCTAATCAGGAATGCATCTGGGAACTACACATTTTGTCAGATCTATGGGCAAGATGGTTTTAGCCAAGGAATGAAACGGACGTGACACTCTGATCAGCGATACTGAAGATCAAAGGACACGGTAAATCAGAAGAGGGTGGAATTAACCAGCAAAATTCTTTACTTGCAATTAAACTCATTTAACACCACATCTGATGAGACTTTCTGCAATGCACAATGTTTACCAGTGATAAATAGAGTTCTGGACTAAAGGGGCTGTAGTACAGGGAGCAGAGGAGACCAATGCAACCATGATCACAGAGCGTGACTTGGAGTACACCTTATGCAGGCCAGAGGTAATGGGGAGAAAGTAGGGACTATAATCCATCCTTTCCCACTACCAGTTCAATGCTTGATTACCAATGCATGAGAGTATTTATCCTCAGTAAATTCTGCTTGCAAAGACGGTTTCAAAACCAAACCAATCAAACACGACCCTGTGGGTCCTGGAGAGCAGCCACAGTTCAGTTGGACAGTAAATTTAATTTCTCAAAAGTAATGTTGTTTACATTAAGTCTCCACATCAACCTCTAGAAAAAAAAAAAAATAGAAAACTAAGGTCCCCAGGGCATTATTTACAGGAAAGCACAGTGTTAACAGGCAATAGTTCAATTCCTCCTCTGAGCAAGAGGATTTAGAATTACATCTCCTGTTTTCCCAGCCACTAAACAGTTGACACTTCTGGCATAAGACTGAAGATGTGGTTTCGCACCCCCTCAAGAGAGGAACTGAACTTGGCTAGGTGACTTGTTGGGTGACTGCCCTGGTAGTCGAATGACTACACAACAGAGAGGATTTTGGCCCTTATTGCTCCAGTAGCCCCCCAACCCTAAAGCTTCAGCCACCTTCTCAATAAATAAGGCTCCAAAACAACCACCTTCCCCAGCACTCCACCTGTCTACCCACCAGATCCATGCTATCACCCATGCCATCCCTGCTTTCATCCAGCGCTAGCTGGTTCCTTCTGTCCAAGCTGGTTACAACAGTCACAACCCAGCAGCTGGTTACAACAGTTTCTTGATCTGGAGATAAATCCCTCTGTGGAGGAGACACATTTCCACTCAGGTGGTTTTTAGTTGCCAGAAAGTACTTGACTCAAAACAGTGGCCCTGCCATAAATTCACAGGTTAAAGAATACTAGTCTGAAATTCTCTCCATTCGGCCAGTGGTTCAAGACCTGAATTACACCAGCCAAACACTAGACCTACTAGCTCTGAGGGAGGGAAAAAAACAAAAACAACAACAACAACAAAAAACAATCAACAACAAAAAAACCCCACTTATTTCAAGATAAAATAGTCCTTGTTTAAAATAATATTTAATGGTTTTTCTATATGGAATGTCTGATGCACTGTCACTGCTGACACATCTGCAAATTAAAGAAGGTTCCTTACCTTTTTTATGTAAGGAATTATGTAAACATGGCAATTTCTATTTGAATTGAGCATTCAAACAGTTATCAATTGTCATAAAGACCTGAGGGAACATACAGAGACAGGGAGTTGGTGTGTGTTTTTCTTGCCTTTTTTTACCAGCCTTCAGAATGACACAATGTCCTTCGCAGTGTGCTCTGTAGCTGGAAAGTCCAGTGTCTGAAGAGCGAGCAGTAGTCTACTTTTCAGACAGCTATTTAGCAATTCTAGCACTCTGGGACCTTCTGGATCCCAGTATTCACAGGTACCAAGTCTCTGGTTTGTCACCGCTGGAACAAAGGGAGCTTTGTACCAAACCGGGTATGAATAGTTATAATATGTGATGTATCGTAACTGGTAGCTGCAGAGCCTGTGCCATCTGGAGGGACAGGGATTTACACAAGCTTTTTGTGGAAGCAGAATGAAGGGAAATTTTCACTATCGGAATAAAGCTGAATCTGCACAGGCACGCAGGATTCAGATGAGCTTTGCAAGAGAAATGCCTCATATGAATGTTTGTAATTAAGAGACTTAGTACGTTACAAGCTCTCACAGACAACACTGTCACATACTCTGAGTTTGAAGCAGCAAGTACACACTCACCTGCTGGCTGATGAAAATTACTGACTCTGGGGGACAGACAATAAAATCAATTATTCACATCTCCTGTGTTGCTGCTACCCACACAGCAACCAGCAGACCTGGAAAACCAAGAAGGTTTGGGGTTGATTTTAACACATTCTTATGGACTACCTTTATCTGTCACTGGGTAGAAAAACTTCAAAAATAAAAAACACTGCTCCATTTTCAATAACAGTCTTGCAAGTAATGTTTAAATCCCAACAACATACCTTCTCCTGATGGCCTGTTTCCATTTATTGCACATCCTTCCACCAACATTGCACCTCCTTTAACCCATACAAACGTCACTTGGGCCAAAAACAGTTTGGCCAACAACAGCAGCAATATGTTAACAGTTTGTTAGTTCTGGCTCATTCCTTATATCTATTTACTATTAAGCTACAGACCCTTTTTTGACTGCAAAGGGGTTGCTTACTCTTCCATTTATTGTATCTCTACCCCGGCCAAACACTGTGCATTGACACTGAGCTGAAAATGGAAGATTGATGAGACTGATGGAGACTCATCTTTTCTGTTCCTGTTAGCTATGCATCTATCCCTGTTATTCCTATTAACACCCACCATCTAGCCACCTCCTAGAGGAGTGCAGCTCTCCAGGGGACTGATGAAAGCAAGGGAAGTTATAAAAGGGATAAGACTTTCTGGAGCTGATCCCTAACAGAAAGAACAGGCCAAGACACCAAAGGTGAACCAACCATACTTAAAATAATGTTCCCTGGCAGAAAAGAAAAGGGAACAAGGAAAAGGATGGGGAGTGTGGAGGACAGAGTACAGGCAGCTGCCGGCTGCTGCTCTGACCGCAGCCTCCTCTGACTCTGAGGGAGCGTGGGAGAAGCCACAAGGTATAAATGTACACATCAACAGCGCTGCAGAGGGAAGGAAAACTATGTAAGACAGAATCAAGCAGAGACACAATCCCTCCCTGGAAAATCTGTTCCTGAATAATAGCATGCAGGTGTTTCTCAGTTTGGCACAGAGGTGGGGGCCTCTCATGTTGTCTGCAAAGGGTGGCTGCATTGAGAAACAGCTGAGAGAGGTGGGGGCTGCTTGCTTCATCTGTCTCGTGTCACCAACGGGGGCCAAGCTGTGAACAAGCCAGCTCACAACACACACGGTCCGGGAAGAGGCACACTTTGACTCCCAGCACGTCACGGTATGGTACAGTGGTGATAACTCCCATCACATCACGGCAATCACTCTGGTCCACGTGAGGAGGAATTGACCATGCACTTGGTGCTGCCAAGCTGGGGTAGCCCTCCCTGCAGTCACACCTCCCACGGCGGCCGCACCAGCCAGCGCTGCACCCAGGGATATGTTGGCGACGACCAAGTGAGGGCAGGGGGTACAAGCTCGGGGGTTGTGGGGAGCGCAGGCATAGGCAGGCGGGGAGGTGCATCCACACGCTCCCCGCAGCCCAGGGCTGCCCAGCAGGAGAGGCACAACCAGGGCTGCAACCAGCTTCTTGCAAACAAACCCGCTGCCTCTCACACACACATAAAGAAAGGGAAGCCGATGCTGATGACATTTGCTTATTCACAGCTAGGAGAGCTTAATCAAAAGACAACAAGAAATGTTGTTCAGTTTTGCTTTTTATTCCCTTCAGTGCCATTCCACTTACTTTAAAAATAGATGTCACAGCAAAGATTTATATTTAATGCTTTGCTTGTCACAGAGGGAAGGAGAACTGAGCTGCTGAGTAGTAAGAAACTCTGGGAGTGGGAGAGGGTTTTATCCAGAGATGAAGACTTTTGGGACTAGACCCATTTTGAACTAATTTAACTAGAACTAAAGGTGTTACTCTGTGCTGGCTCAGTGCACAAATCGTTCCGCGCACCAGACCTTTTTCTGCAAGGTAGTGGGGAAGAGTGAAATCAGTCTCCGGAGGAAACCAGATAAACGGGAAGGAGGGAGAGCATCCAGTTCCATCTGTCTTTAGGCAATTTTACCAGTGGAACTGTTTCAGTAGAAGGACATTATGTATTTCTGCTGTATGATAACTGAGAGCCATCACTTCCCAGTGTCTCGCTGCTAATGAAACACATACGGCAGTGTTATTACAGCAACAATGATCTTAAGCAATCTGTTAATAACGCAAATATTCTTAATTTCTGTTATGCACCTGAAGACCCACTCCAGTTCTCTTGTTCTCCCTTGAGACCAGTTATGGCTGTGCCCATCCGGCCCATCCAGGACACAGTATGTCCCATCCAGCAAAAGGACTCAGGCACTCTGATTTACGTAGGTGAAAACTGCTAAGGATGTGCTATTGCTCGCCTTCCTGCATTCATATCTTTCTATTTCTTTCCTCTTGCATGCATTTTTGCAAACTTTTTCCCACTTTGGATTTCATCTCAGCTGCACACTGAGACAATATTTCAGTCCCCCCCTGTTCATTTTGGAGGTGACTTCCTTGCATCACACCGCCAGTTTCATCCACGTTTTTGAGAACACGGTGTGGAGCAGATTACCCAAAAATCTCCAGCTCTTGCCTCAGGCAAGACTGGTCGTGTTTGTCACAGCCTACCTGTGAAATTCAGATAAGCCTCTCCTCGCTGTTCAGAACAGCACTTTTCCTCAGGTACAGTAATGCCCAATGACAGCTCACCTGTGGTCTATTTCAGACAATTCTGCCCTAAAACATATTTCCCAACGGCCTTGTTTTGACTTGTGCATGCAGGTTGCTACTGAGCCAATGCTCTCTGACAGCGTAATACTCTGAAAAAGATACTGCAAGCAATAAAGGAGTTATGGAAGTCTTCAAAATAGAAGCTTTGGGGAAAAGATCCATGGATAGTGCAGGCTTTACAGAACCCATGAAGGATATGTTTTTTAATGAGATACCCTAAACTTAAGATGTTGACTGGGAAGCCTGTGAGCTCCCTGGTCTGGCTTCCATACCTATCACAAATGTAATATCTACCAAGCGGGTTGTGCTGTACCTTATTCTCTTCTTCTGTCTGCAGGTTTGTTGCTAATTTTATATTAGTATGTTTCTGGGCTAGTTTAATAGACAACTTGTACCTACAAAAATATGTACCAAAGAGCTCTAAGTGGTTAGTGTTCATGAAGAACAGGAGGAAGCTACAGTGTCATGGTTTCTTTCTGATCCTTGGGAGTAGTGCTGACTGAGTGTGACAAGGCAAAAAATTTAATGGGAGAATTCACCCTTACCTCTATTTAAAAAACAAACAAATGGCTCTCTCTCTGGGTGATACTGCCTTTTCTTACGGACTATTGTAAACAATTTGCTGATTCCTCCCATCTGCTCATCTAAAAAAAAGTCGTGATATTATATTAAAAACTACCACAAACTGGGGCACTTACTGAACAGCAAGGGAAAAAACGCACCTTGTTCCCTAAGGGTACTGCATAGTTATGTGACCTGCTTTGCTTGACTAGCTTTCACAAACCACCAAGTGACACCCCTTCTCCTCCCTGCGCCGTCCAGAAGGCTTTTATCTCTCTACGTCTCTCCTGCTGCAGTGGGAATAAAAGCAACTCAGTGGCACAAAGTCAGAATCCAAAGTTGAGACAGGCAAAGCACAGCCTAAAGCAACTTCACCTCTGGTTCCCTTACGACTCTGTGAAGCGCGGTCATCAAAGCAGCACTAATACGACCACCCAACTCAAGGCATACGGCGTGCGGCTCTGCTCATGTGAATGTTTTGTGCCCTGAGACCGCACAAGGACATGTCATCCGAGGACCTGATTGAGATGAAAGCAGAGAAAAGATCCCAGCTAGCTCTGTTCATCTTCCTGCAGACTTGCATCCCCTGAACACTCAGCCCCCCGTCCCTGGGCTGGTTTTCTGCTTTGGGGCTTTTTCATGTGGAAAGGCAGCTCGAAACTAAAAAGCTGGTGTTGTGGGACAGGACTGCCTGCTGAATCAGCCCCAGCCTCCTTCTTTCTCTGATCTCTCCTGCCAGCTTCTTAGCCTCTCCCAGCCACATCCAGCAGGGAGCAGGGCTCACAGCCCTCACCCTCCACTGTCTCCTGGGGCAGGGATTCCCCCAGCAAGAGAAAAGCAGAGGAAGCTGAACACCAGCCACCTCGGTGAAAGGAGCTGCTGCCAACAGCCCATGAGGATGCGGGGGGCAGAAGAGATTCCCCTCCTCATCTCACCCAGTGGTTGTGGCTCCCCACACCAGTCACTGTCCCCCACATCGCCCACAGGACCCACCAGCTGTCGTGTCCCTCTCCGTCCCCCATCTGCTCTCGTCAGGGCAAAAGGGCACGAAAGAATTTGAACTGTACAGCACTGAGTACGTCGGGGCAGATGAATCAAAACAACAAAAAGCAGAGGGAATTTCCCCACCCCCAGGGAAAGTTCAGCCTCGCACTGGAGAATTAATGCCAAGAGTAAGAGAGGGGCTGGGAGAAAAGAGAGGAGATTTGGACACAGCCAGGGAAGCACAGAGAAGCGAGTAAAACCACACCACCCCTAGACCTTCCTTCAGCTAAAGTTTTCCCCTGACCAGCAAATGCCCTAAGCTCTAGGAAATAGACGCAAGTGAGTGGATCCCAGCTACTGCACTGTCCTGAAGAAAGTGGGAAGCTCCTGACAACAACGTGTCTCTTGCCGAAGTGACAGTATTCCGCAGTGGTGAGACAGCACTGCTACTTGTAATGGACTCCCACTTTGAACTGCACCTGCCCTCTGCTTCTGGTGGGGCTTAGCGCAGCCTTGTGGATGCTGTGCCAGCCTGGGCATCGTCAGAGCACAGTTTGCAAAACTCCTGCGGGCAAGGTGGCTTGCTGCGCTGGCAAATTCTCATTGCTTTTCAAGATTAAACTCTGAGTCTCACTGTGGTCTTTCCTTGGGGATTTGGCTCAGCTCCCAATCCTATTCTGATCTCTTATCAGTGCCTCAGCCTCCAAGAATTGTGTGGTTGTGACTAGTCTGAGATTGCAGATTCAAAGTCTCCATTTCCACCTTTTTTTCTCTTTTCTTACTTTTCTGTATTTATATTTCATGTGAAGTAAATGATTTTTCACATTTCCATAATGCAGTTTCATATGTAGACTCTTCTACATTAGTTAGCTGGACAGTATTGAATGCCCCATGTTTCAAGACCAGTGACAGCCAGAAACAAAACTCGCTCCTGACTATTTTGGCTTGTGTTAGACACAGAAAAGACCAGTGGTTGAATCTTCTCCAGTTTAAAATCTTCTCCTCTGTATTTCCAGGATATTTTAATTGCCACTTCCTCGCCATTTGTTTCCTCTTCTTGTTTTCTTCGTTTCCTTCCCAGTTCCAGGAATTCTGCAGCCTCCCAAATCTAATAGAAACCAGTATCAGTCAGCCTCAGGGCATTGCATAATGTGAAGAGCAGCAACAGCCAGTGTCACATGGTATTTTACCTTAATGGTGAGTCCCCTAGAGCCTGCAGGCCCTGGGCACTGGTGCTCTGGAGCCAAGGCACTTCAGGTTCCTGGCCAGCCCATCTGGGACTTACACACACACATATATCTCCCAGAAACCAGCAATTCAGATCTCAGAAGTAATGCATCTTCAGGCTCCCAGAAGCCTCTTTAGTGAAGGGCAGAAGACCAGAGATGCTCCAGGGCACGTAACACTTCCCAGCTCTTAGCTCCCACAAGGGCACTAAGCATCAGTGGCCCAGAGACTCAGGCATTTCCAAGCACCACTTGCCAAAATTAAACAAATTCCTGCTAGAAGCTGCCCAGATTAAATAACAATTTCTTTCTGATGGAAAGGGAGATGGAACGACCATCTACCAGAGAAGTGCTAACTTTGGTCTGTTGGGAAAATGTTGCCTGGGAGGATTTGTTACTAGACGTCCTTCTAACCAGTCACTCTTCCTTTTGTGCTTTGTTCTCACTTCTTTCTCCTCTGACTCTGTCATATATTCTTGCCTTTAGCATCCAAAGTCCCCTCTAACAGTAGGCAAAGTAGGCAGACTGCTGGACATCACATTAGGCATGGTCCAAGTAGCCAGCTTCTGCTTTGTATTTCTCTTGCATCCACAGCCTTCAGAAGGGAGTTCAGAGTTCGTGAGCTGGCAAGAGTGTGGGGTAGCACAAGGAATTCTGCCACCTACAGCCCTCTCAGACCCAGATGATTCCTCCAGGCCTCCTGAAACCTGTTCCAATGTTTCCTGCCTCTCTTACCACTGACCAGAAACACCCACTGATGTTCCCAATCCTATCTAGTATCTTCAGATTCCCGGTGATTCTGGTCCACAAAATCCATTCTTCTGTCATAGTAGGGTTTGGTTTTGCCTGTACTTCTGCGAACCAAATGGAAGTTGTTCCTTTCAAGTTTTCAGTGGCACAGAAACCACATAGATGTGTCATAGCGGATGGAGAATCTGTATGTCCATTATAAGCCTTCATATAACACCCCAGATACCCTCCCACAAAACATTAGGGTAGGATGTTCTCCAGGTCAATATCTTGGAAGTGTTCAAGGCCAGGCTGGATGGAGCTTTGGGCAACCTGATCTAGTGGGAGATGTCCCTGCCCATGGCAGGGGGTTGGAACTAGATGATCTTTAAGGTCCCTTCCAACTTAAAGCATTCTATGATTCTTTGACTCTATGATCTTAGCTGCAGCACTTATATCATATCTTTTTTATTTTCTTTTTTCAGGCCCAGATGTGAACTTGGAACCGAATATAGTAAAGATAATTTCAAAGTGGCTGAAGGATACAAATACTGCACACACATGCAGAGTTCTGCCTGAATATGCTGCCATGCAGACCCCACACTCACAGCACAGACAACACAGGGTCACTCAGTGGATACACACCAGGTTAGATCTGCAGCTCCCACACAAAGCCCAACACGTTTGGCCTCAGCCATAGCGCTCTCAGGATGGGGAGCTCACAGCATGACCCCTTTGAGCCTGTACTTGTAGACACCAATGAATATAAAACAATATTGAAGAATTAACCATTCACAAATGCATGATACGAAGCAGCTCACAAAGATGCAGAGCACCTTGAAGTCAGTGACCCTTGTTTAATTTGAGAAACGTGCATCCTTACCCTCATGAGTCTCTTATATTTTTTTTAACTAAGAGCTACAATAATTACTAACCAGAAATCCTACAGGATGTGCTGGGATGAAAACTTACCTGGTTTTTTGTGCTTCTTGTGCCACCCACTGGAACAGGCTGAAAACCCAAGTGAAAAGAAAACATTCAGGAAAATTCATATCCAGCATATTTTAGTATGTTTCATAAATTGAATTACAAAGCTTGCAATATGTTCCAACAGCTTTAGTCAATTCGCATTAATTCAAAATGTCTAAAAAGAAGAACCCAAGTTTGCTTATCTCCTGACCAAATGCCTGCAAGCCACTAAAACAGTTTGCCTATCAAGAGAAAGGCAAATGCAGTTCAATGATGTATTTGTATTGGTGAGTTCTCCGGACACTAATGATATTGTACAAGGTACAGACAATATCTCGTCTAACATAGTCCATCCACTGCCAGGCACTGGTAGGTGAGAAAGCTAAACTGAAGTAGATGTGGAGAAACTTAATCTTCGATGAGAAAGGAAGAGCTAAGGAACTACAAGAACCTGTCTTGTTTAGTCAGGCAAAATGAAGGCTGGGTGAAAATATTTCTCCCTCCAAATACCTTATGGGCGTATATTCCAAGGGAGTACGGCCTCTAGGACGGTGTTCACAATGATTGATTATAAAATTAATCAAGAATTAATTTAAGCTGAATACCCAGGAAAGTTTAATAGCATCGAAGCAGTGAGTAAAGACCTCCAGTAGGATAGATAACGGCAGACAACTTTACTTTTCTCATAAAAAAGAGCCTGAACCATTTCTGAAAGCCAGTGTATGATGGGATTGTTTGCAATAGCAAGGCATCGCATGTAGGGACACAGCCTCACATTTCAGCATTTTTACTGAGGGGGCGTATCCATCTTCTAGAAAGAGTGGAAAAAACAGGAAGAGCTCAGTGTGATAACACCATTAAGAAAACAGCATTTGGGTTTTGGTTATTTTTTTTTACCCTAAAAATGAGTATGGGAGAAAATACAACAAAACCTGCACTTGAGACTCTCTTTAGTGCCACCTCCAAAAGGCCATTTTGAGTAACTAGCCATTTAAAGTACGCACTAGGTTTCCAGCACAATTTTATTTGACCTTTTAATGAAAGAATAACATGTATAAGGCAAATGATTTCAGCTGATCACCTGGGTGACTGCTTAAAGCAGCCCTCTATATAACCTGACCAGCCCGTTGTCCGAAGTGTAACGTTAAGCTTTGTCTTTCATAAATGTATGCCTCAAGTGCATTTTCTGATTTTGAAGTTTGTTGTTTTGACCAGTCTGACTGCATATGTTTTTTAGTGAACACACAAGGTAAGATGTTTCAAATACATAATACAGAAACCAGGTACCCCCAGAGATATTTTTTTTAAAAAAAAAGGTTACTGATTACTTTATATATATTCTTCTATTTATAGAAAATATAAGGAACTCCATAAAGTTCCTTAGCTTCCAAAGATAACATATCAGATACTGCTGGAACCCATAGTTGTTCCTTTCCTATTACGCAAGATGATTAGGACTTTAATAAACCTTTTTCCAGTTCTTACTGTAATACAGTCAAGAAGGGCTTTATGTGCGTGTATGTGTTTATTACGACACGTGAACACAGTGAGACTTCATAATAAAAAAACACAGCCAAAGAAGTCACAGCTTCCCTTCTGCCAGAAAATGCACTGCTTATTTTAACCAGTTGGGGAGCAGGAAGCCCATACCCAAGGTGTGTAAGACCAAAATGCACAGCCTCCATAGAATCATAGAACCATAGAATGTGTTGAGTTGGAAGGGACCTTTAAAGGTCCTCTAGTCCAACCCCCCTGCAGTAAGCAGGGACATCTTTAACGAGATCAGATTGCTCAGAGCCTCATCAAGCCTGGCCTTGAATGTCTCCAGGGACAGGGCCTCCACCACCTCTCTGGGCAACCTGTTCCAGTGTCTCACCACCGTCATCATAAAGAACCTCCAATGCCATCCCCGCCACAGCTGCCCTCACTCCAGCACAGGGACGGTGATCCGGAGGCTGTTGACATCCACCAGAGCCTTTCCCTTCATTTCTGGCAGGCAAACAGGCGCGTGCTATGGAAATGACTGAGCTGCGGCAAGAGGCTCGTGAGCACAGAAGACAAAACTGCCACGAGCGATAGACCTACCTTTGAAATAACAACTCCCCACGCATCGCTTTCTAAATTAAAATAAGATATTTTCTTTTACCTGCATTTTCTTTCAGAGAGTTCTTCGAGCGTATTAGTGTACCCACCATCACGCAGAGACAGTAGACAGAGCCAATCTCTGTGGCCAGGAAGTATCTCCACTTTGTAAATGTTTGACAGCGACCATAATCTTTAGCAACAGGGATCATCTAGATTTACTGACTGTAATTAAACTTCAGGGCAAGTGCTCCAGCACATTTGTCATGATGCTCCATCATCCAAACGAAGGGTCATACTGGCTGAACAGCACTGAAGCTCTGTCTACTTTAGTTTGCAGTGTGCCACAAAGATCTGAGGACCAAACAGATGGTACTGAGGACCTGATATCCACACTGCATGTGTTTATGGAAGGATTCATTTGGACAAGCATTAGCATAGTCGTGTGGACTGAGCACCCCTGAGCAGGTGGACATCATCCCTATGCCAGTGGAAATTGGGAATCTGTGTCCTGGAACAGCTCCCAAAGACAAACAACAGCACCGTAAGGCAGAAGTTTGGGAGATTTGCTTCAGAAATGCTCTGCTGATCCAAAATTAAATGCTAACATAAGCCCACTCTGAAGCTCTTTCCTCTCTCCCCACTGCCTTGTACTCACCCCCAAAGTAACTGAACTGCTCTTGTTGTATGAGTTTATTCATTAGCAGCAGTAAATTTCACGGGCTGAACTGAAAGCCTGGTTGCATTCACACCAATCCACCTCCACACGCATGTTTGTCTTCTGAGCTTGAGTTGTTTAAAGTAATGATCCCTACAATGGAAAAATAGGGAAAACCTGTAAGGACCAGAATCTTAAAGTCCTTGTTGCACTATAGGTCTGTCTCTGAGAGTTAATCTTAGCAAGGATTAATTTCATTTAACACCCAGCCATGCCACTGCTGCCAAATTAGGTAAGTATGTATATGAATTCAACTGAAGAAAATGTGGGAGCACACTCGACATGTGACTCACCCACCATGCATAATTAAAGGTATTAGGCTAACAAATGTTATTTTGAAATATGTAAAATAACTGTAGAAACATTTTAAAAACCTTCAGCTGAGAATGGTTACAAAAAAAATGAAGAAATAGGAGGAGGGGAAAAGACTATTGTTCATCTCAAGCTCCTGGGAAAGGAAAAAAAAATCAATTCATTCACCTCAATCTGTTTTCAGCCTATTTGTTTCAGCACCTCAGGTCAGCAACCTCTCCCTCAGTGGCGAGCCCAGAAGATTCTTCAGGAGCAATTCCGACAAAAGGCTGTCCCGTGCAATGGAGAAGCTCTGTCAACTCCCATGTGCACTGGTGCAATCACACAATATTCTCTGTTTTCTTCATATGCACAACATCTTGTGCTGCTGAGACCAGATACAGGTGCCAGTAGCTCAAGAAGAAGAAAAATCATGTAACATTTTGCTTCAAGCAGCCTAGAACATGTTTGGTATCATTATTATTATTATTATTATTATTATTATTATTATTATTATTATTATTATTATTATTAATCATCATTATTAAATAATTCATTCCTAACTGCCAATTAAAAGGAATTGCAGAAACAGTTTGGTAATTATTTAAGGAATACAATTACATTACCCACTCTGACGCTTAAGCTTCCTTTAAGAGGATCCAGCAGGACCTTAGAAAGTGCTATAGGGACCATCAAGAACAGTGTATTTAAAATGAATTTCAGCAGAACTCAGGGCCAGGAAACTGCAGGTTTACACTGAGTGATTTGAAAAGACAGAGAGCCTTGCCAGGAGGGAGACCCTGAGTTCACCTACCAGCCCATGCACCTGCCAAGAATAATAGAAATAATAACAAAAATAAAAATGCAAAAACATGAAAGTTAGCACTGTGTTGACAGGGCTTCAGTAAAATTTCAAACAGAGGGGCTCTATCACTAAGTCTTCCCACTGAGCAACATTTACAGTTATTACTTTCTTGCTGCTGGCAGCAAGCCTTTATAGATGTTTTGAGAATGCATCCAATATAGGAAGTGGCCTGTTGTTTTTTCTTTCTTCCAGCTACATTATTGATATTTCAGGAGAGTAATTGAACTTCTCAGCACCAACTTGTTTTCTCCATGAACTACTATCCCCTGTAGATACGCATGTTTTCAGGGCATATGCTAAAGTAACTGTAAATCCTACGCCTAAATAGCACTTGTATTTTATCAACCTTTGTAGGAGAAAAAAATGGTATCCTAGCTGTAAAACATCTGACAGCGTTTAAACTGTACTATGTTTCATCGCTTTCTCACACGTATGCACACCCTCGCACACATTTCATTAAAGTCTTTTTTAAAAAGTCGTCCAAAATTCACATTATTGTCACCAAATATTTGTTCCATCCGACCCAGGCTGGCTGTTTCCTCATTTTGCTATGATCATGTCATACCACAAGCAATGTTAGTACTCAAACAGCTATTCATAATAAAGAAACTAAACTAAATAATGCCAAAAAAAAAAAAAGAATCATGGTGGAAAGCACAGTCCAGAGGATCACAAAGAGAAGTGGCTCCACTATCAGTGTGCAGCACCCAGCAAGTCTTTCCTGCTGTATCAGGCTCCGTGGATTTAGGACAGGGTCAGTGGGCTCTCAGCTGGAACAGCGTCTGTAGCTAATACCCACTCCCTGTCTTCGTTTCTGCAGGCGCTTGGGCTGGCACCACAGCAGCTTCCAGCATATACCCAGACAGGACAAGTGAGGGACAAAGCTCCCATCAAGTACTGTTACCTTCACAGCCACCTTTCTGCCCCAGCCACTGTATATTTAAAGTGGAAAAGCCAAAGGAATAGTTTACCTGCAAGTTAGAAAATAGCAACATTTTCCTTAGAAGCTCACATGGAAAATTGAGGAGGGTTTCTACTGGAAAGAAAAAGTTTGAAACTTTCCAATTAGGTCTATTTGCTACGTGCCATGGCTGAGGTACAGCAGGATGCCATATCACCACATGGTGCCTTAATTTCAGTCTTCTCTTTGGACCCAGAGGCCTCGACCGCAGACACAGTGACAGGGAACCCTGCCTGGTAGTAAATTAGTAGACTACAGGTGGTAAAGGAATGAGACACCATATCAGGAATGCATGGCTTGGCTGGATTACCCCCACAGTGTCTTCAGCCCCCGTCTCTCGGGAGTCCTAGTAGCAGGTAGGCTGTCAACAAAATGGAGCAACCACAGAGCACCACCATAGTCCTTCACATCTGCCAGGCTATGGTCAACTCTGTAATCTCATTGTTTACATGCTCCACATTATCTTTGGTCCTGGCTTTCTAGAGCTTTCGGCAAAAGACAAGTGATAGTAATGCATATTTAAGTTTGCTGCCTGCCAATTGCATTTTATGCTGAGGTCATTTCATTTGAGCCGTTGTGAAAATGTTATGGTTTCCTGAGCCCAGTGACAATGGGTAACAGGGAAGAAGATAAATTCTCAGAGCTTATGAATGTTTTCTCCAGCTTTAAAGGTAGAAACTATGGCAGTACAGTGGGGACCTTTATGTGAGCTGTGCACATGCAGAATGTGAAAAGCCTGGTGCTATCAAACAGAAGTGGTGAAGAGGGACTTCCACACGGTGGGATGAAAACGTAGTCCCAGGAAACTGTGTTTCTGAGTAACAAGTGTTTGAGCTGGCCTCAGCTAAACAGACCTTGAGCGGTTTGTGATCTAGACACGGATGGATTCAGCAAGCAGACTGTAGTGATGAAAAATGCAGGTAACTGCTGAAGAAGACTTGATGCTTTCTTAGGAAGTGGAGGGATGGTGCTCGTGCACTTGGGTGTCAGGAAAAGGATGTCAGAGCTGAGTGCGGAAGAATAATCCTTGGGAGAAAGGGTGCAAGAAAAAGGGGATCATGGGAAAGATCTAACAGAAAGAAGAAGGAGCTAACAAAGCAAAAAAGAACTAATTTTCTTCCATACTTTAAAGGGCCCCAAATTCCCCAGCTATAAGAGGTATACACAAAAATTGAGAAAAATTGTCTTTATTTTTCAACACCTCACTAGCACTTCCTTCCTCTGCCCCAAAGAACACATCTTGCCACCAAGCACAGTGCTGTGCTCCTTCTATTTAAAAATACAGTTCATCTTCAGTGCAGAGACCACAGAAAAGATCTCATGCAGACCAACCAGATATCATAGGTCTAGACAGTGACAAAGGAAAACTGTAGGAATGTGTCTGAGAGAAAATGATCACGTGAGCCAGCCTCCCTACTATGAGAGATTAGATTAAGGGCAAAACAGGTGGTAGAAGATGGAATTAGTACATGGGAAAAACAGGAACTGAGAAGGTAGAAAACATGTTGTGCTAATGACTAAGTAACTTACTATGTGAATTCTTGTAACCAATCTGATCTGTGAATGAACTGCATGGACAGTGCGTGAACAGAGACTGTAAGCCAATCATATAGCTGCCGCTAGCGCGTGCTCTTATTGCCTGTCTATATATACTCTGTGAAAACTTGAATAAGGGGAGAACGATCATACTCATATTGAGACTCCATCGTTACTCCGGGTCCGTCTCCCACTCCGATGTCCTCCGACAGAAAACTGTAGTATGGAATCATCTTACCTAGCATGATCATTTTGTGGATTGATTAAGTAATATTTTCATGTTAGTTTGAAAACAAGAATCTGCCTTTAGGTTGCTGTGTCCAAATCTATGCATTTAAATAAATGTCATGATTTTTACAAATCAGAACGCTTGGCAGTTTAGAGTGGATATTCCTACATCAAGTTTTAGACGTCTAATTAAAAAGACCCACATACACAGAATACAATCGTTCAGAAATATTGGCCATAAAGCATAATATAAATTCTCTGTTTGTTATCTGTCGGTTTTTTTAAAGGATTTGTTCTGTGTGTGGTTTCCATTAAATTTTCATGGACTGGTGCTAAGCACTTATGGAAAACTAATATCCAAAATTAAGTTTACCATATAAATCTTATTTTCAATCTACACATGGAAAGGAAGAGTTTGCACATCTGTCCATTCTTGGAGGGATCTGGCCAAGCTCTAGTTTAGCAAGCAAGTCAGAAAAATAAATCTAAGAGAAAGAGGTAGCAGAAACATTTTACTAACAAATATAAGAATATTCTGAACTACTCCTGGACTTAATGTGAGCAGATAATGAGGCTAAATACTCTTAATAAATTATTCATTCTGAGTTACACATTCATCCGCTGTAGAAATCTACTGTGATCAGTAATCTCTTTCCTTGAAGTAAATTAGCACCTTGTTAAGTGAGTTTCCTCTGTAGCGAAGACCTGACCTTGCACGTGCTGAGGACTGTGGCAGTTAGAGAAAAGCTCAGTTAAGTGTTGTAATTTACTCCACCAGTCTCTTAAGCACCTGCCAGGAAGCATAAATATGGAAAACACAAGCAGATTTTCTTGGGGAAAAACAAAAAATAAAAATAAACAATCAAATGTTCAAGAAGAAACCATTCTATGATTAAAATCCAAATATAAGAAGTTGGGAGTATGAAGTCCCGTTTCCATCCTAGACACCGAGAGCAAAGGACATGAAGCCTGCCTAAATCCCCCTAGATCTTGAGGACTGCAATCATACAGTCCTGAAGGCTCAGCCTAGAGCATGCCCGGAGCACCAGAGGAGCTCTTACACCCTGCACTCCATTATTCCCATCTTCAGGAGGTCCTACCCACGCAGTTGGCATGCTGAAAACACACCGGGAACAAAGTGTTACACACCAGCCAAGGGAGCAGGTTATCACCCCCTCCCTTCCATGGAAGTAGTGAGAAAAACTGAGACAAGATTTTATTTTTGTTTGCTTTTGAAAGATTTGATCCAGCTAAACATCACCCAAACTGCTCCTCCTTCACATGAGCCTGGTGTCTGGTTTTATTAATTCTTGGATTATTAATTCTTCCTGGCTAAAATGTACTCAGGCCAGCACAGCTGAGAGACCAGAGCAGCAGACAGGAATCTACGATCAGGTGAGAAAAGCATATGCCAGCCAAAATTTCTGCTGCTGCCCACATGGTATGTCACCACAATACCTGGTATCCATGTACCTCACCTGCTTTTGCAGGCTGCAACAGCTGGCAGCAGCAGAATTGAACCCTGCACGCTGGGTAGGACCTCAGAAATCATCAAATGTGAGCAAAACCCAAAAATACCAGTAGAAATTCTGGTCAAGGCCAACTGCAGACTTCCATAACATAAGTCATAATATCTTTCTGAGTCATCAGTCATCACTGTCTTGTATAGTCCAAAACAAGAAGGTTGTTTGTAACATTATTGTGTCAGCCAAAAGTCGTATTTCCTTCGTCTGGCAGAACGGGCACCGTAGTTGTTAAGGAAATAAGAACTTAAATCCCATTGTGATGTCAGGGTTGGGGATCAACATGCCTCAGGATCTGCAGCAGAACCCATGAGCTTCCCTATTTCTCTATAATGTCTTCTGACTAAATTTTAGAGGAAAGTCACTTTCCCTTTAAGGTGATCTGAAAGTTATTAAGACCCACTCTGAGCTCTCTTCTATATTAAAAGAAAAGAAGCATTGCTGTTTCATTAGGTTAAACAAGGTGTAAAGGAGAGCAGAGTCAACTCCTTGGCTTTGTGAGTGTCAGACAACTTCATGCTTGAGAGGCATGAAATTAATGATTAATTAGTTCATTCACTCATTCCTTACACAGGAAAACAGGTACCTATGTCCCTGTAGTGCACAGTGGAATGAAACAGCTCCTGCTCTCACTCTCTGCTAGAATACCGTCCCAAGGACCACACAAGGACGCGTTACCTCCATACCTCTGCAAGGACTCTTGAACCAAGCTGCTGTGTCAGTACATGTAAGAGCTGCCCATACATAAGCCATCAAAACATATGAGAGCTTCAACTCTGTGTTGGCATCAGCTGAGACTGGCAAAAGAGAAAAAGCTGAAGAAAACCCCTTACACATGGAAAGGATGGTTGTATCTATGCTGAACCTACCAAACATGCAAAGAAAATGCTGCCATTTGACTATTGCTGTAAAAGAAAATGCTGCCATTTGACTATTGCTGTAAATCTGCGGAGGTTTCTGGGGAATGCCACTGCCCATTTTCACACCCAGGCTTATTGGGATAGCTGAGAATGATAATGCTTGTTTGGGAGATAATTGCAACTGCGTCCAAACTGTGTTTTTTAGAGGCTGAGAAGTGTCAGCTTGCAGCTTTTCAGGTGCTGATTCAGGGGGCAATCTCTTCTGGGAAATCGCTTTTATTCTTCCCCACAAAAGAAAGGAACCCTGTGCTGGGGTAATGATTCTAAATACTTATCTAAAATCCTCTCTCTCCTTTCCACCCAGCCTTTCTTCCTTTTAATCTTTCTATAAGTATATAGCATTCAGTCTGAAAAACCTCTATATGAGGAACAGGACCTTTCAGGTACAGCATAATGTAGCTACTTTCAACTGCTGTTACTTAGATTTTTTTCTTAAATTTCACCTTCAGGCAAACAGGGCCTTGTTAATTGGCTTTCCCCTTGGGTAAAGATGTGCTGCATGTAGTCACAGACTTAAATGATAGTTTTCATGTGGTGCTTTAAGGTGGGTTACCCAAAACTTGTCTAGAACAAGCCTTTTAATGAATTTTAAAAAGAATTCCCACTATGTATTGATGTCAGTGCCAGAGCTCTGCTATCAAACAACCTGCACAAAGTCACCGGCTGCAGGCCCTGGATGTAAGATGCTGTTTATTTTTAATTTTCACCCTTGGGAGTCCCTATGGCACTAATCTCATACTGTCAGTATGTTTCATCTTGGGCTCAGAGTAAATAGCATTACTTAAATTCCTGACTATTTAGGAGAAGTCTGACCGGAATAATCTGGATTCTACAAAGTTTCCTTTTTTTCATGAGCACATATTTAGTTGTGCACGCTACTTCATAAATGAGTGAAATATAGGAATTGGATAATTTGTCATCATCATAGAGAATTTGTCATTTTGAAGACAGTATTTCCTCCTCTTAGCATTTGTTGGTCACAAGATTTTGATACTTAAGTTTGTCACTGAAAATGACTTTTCTTGGAAAGAGAGTGGTTTGAATGCATATTCCACATCTGGAGAAAAAAAACAGATATACTTTTTCTAAGTGTTTTTTATTGAACTGACAGCCTCTTAAAAGTTGATCAGAACATAGAAAGTTAGAAGAAAGATCAGAGAAGGTGGATTTCTAAGCCAAATACATGTGATGGAAAAGTAGTGCCTACAGCACATTTACTACTTCCACATAGGATTTGCATCTCATAAAAGAGAGCGTATTTATTTCTCCTTTTCTACAAGCAAACTCACCATAATGAGTAACCTCATTATTTTCATGAGGCAAGTCCTCTACCATTTTCACAGTACAAAAAAATCAAACCACAATATCATTTGGTTATATGTTTTAACAGCACTGACATATAATAGATGCTTTTCTAAAATAGTTCCTGTCCAATATCCCTATCAGCACCAACTGTTGCACGTTCCTCCATTTGAATAAAAAGTCATGAGACTTCTTGATCTTCCATTAATCTCCTTCATTCACATGAAACATTTTGTTTCTGCCATTTCAAGCACCACTCCAGCACACCTCCAGGCTCTCTCTTTTGCTCAGCCCTAATCCAAACCCAAATCTGAACCCTACTTTCTGGCTCAGGCTTGGACTAAGACCCCAACTCTGACCCACACCACAAACATTCTCTGGGCACAAATCTCCTGGCTGCCCTAACTTTTCTTTGGATGCCCATTTGCAACCCCACTCCAACCACACCTCTAAGCTCTCTCTCCCTGAACCCTAACCTTAATCCAGACCCTACTTTCCAGCTCAGGCTGCTTGTGGCATGCAATCCACGAGCTCTAGCTGACGTTCAACAATTTACCCATTTGGTACTGAATTTATGTCTAGTAATTTGGCAATAAATATTCATCGTCTCTCATTTTTGGCTTCCTTTCCAGGAGGTCATGTTTATTCAACTTCTGAGCTGAAAAAAATGTTTGCTACCGTATCATTAATTATGAACAAAGCTCTGGCTTAACTTGAGCAATAAATAAAACTCAGGCTTGACCATCTGTGAAATTCTGTTAATGGGCATCATGTCAAGCAAGGATCCTTTAGACTAGCTATTCTTAGAGACTCCTGTTGTGGCTGCAATTCTTAAAGCATTTTAAAATACACAACAACATATTAACCATAGGCCAGAACCTCTACTGGAGGTACATCAATTTATTCTTGCATAACTTGCTCTAATTTTTCCAGGGAAAGTTATAGAGAAACTTCAGAAACTCAAAGGCCATATAATAATTAAGACATGGCAGTGTGGCAGTAGTCACAGATCTCTGAATGGGAACAAGAAATAATGCAGTAAAAGCATTATTAAAAGCTTGAAAAGCTGTCATTGTTTCTGTGGTTACGAATTGACTTCTAGTGCCTATATTGCAGTAGAAGAATCAAGGGAGAAACAAAATACACATTAGTCAACTTAATGTAGGTAAAAATTAGTTTCACTGAAAGTATATGAACTTCCAATTTTGCATGGGTGAGGGGATGTCTTGGCCATTGCAAACTTCAAAAGTATGTTAGGAAAATTATTGAAATTGGCATCATTTGCCCCTGAAATTTCAGGCCTTTTTTTACCAATTTTCATAGCAAATCACTGCAATTTGATAGGCTTTATTAATTTTGCTTTAATTGTATATAATGTTGCACAGACCTTCAAGGACAGAGTGTTTGCTAAAATTTAAAAAAAAAAATTTACTGGTATCTTGGCTACAGCAATGCTTGCATGGGGAATGAAATCTCGCAGACAGGATACTCAGCCATGGTTGGGTGGCAACAAAAGCCTCCATTGCAAAGGTCTCTGCTTCAGCATCTTCAGCTGGATCAGAAGAGAATCCCCAAAGCGCTTCATTTTTACTCATATATCCTAACTACACATAGACCATCTCTTAAGTATTTTAACTATGTACAAATACTGTCATACGTAATCATTTTTGCAGAAATAGTTTCCATTGACTATTTACAAATGTCTTACCTATGTAGGATTTGGTAACTTCTGCAGTGGGAACCACCTAGATGAGTCTTTGGGACACTCCACCCAGGATGCTAATCAACACACTTAAGCATAAAAATTGGACTACACACAGCAGGAGCTGCCTTAGGGAATTTCCAGAACTGTCTAAAAGTCTCACCTGGTCAAGTTCATGTAACAGTCAAAGACTCAGTTGTGAAGGTTTGATGGTTTCAAGCTGGCCCACTATCTCAAACCAGTCTGAATCTCATCTATGCAAAGACTAGCTGGGATGATCCTGGACCATGAGAGGAATTAATGAATTAAGTGCATTGGGTGCATGTACAAGCACAGCCCTGACACCCAGCTGCACCACAATTGTAACTAAAGAGCAAACATGATTTTCATATTTATGATTTATGCATAATTTAAGTTCCATAGGTCTTGACACAATAAATGCTCTGTTATTATCAGCAGCCTTTTCCACAACTCTCCAAGTGAGGTTTCCTTTCAATAACCTAAAGGTGAAAGAATCCTCTCAAATTCAAGTGATCTGCTGAATGTACGTGTCTTTATTTCCTAGTTTTCCATTTTCTGGTATTGGCTAAGTATTCCAATGTCCCAGATTGCTCTTTTCCTTACTTAGTAGAATTTGTATTTTTTTATCATATAATACAGCTACTTTACCTCTTCATAGGCTATCTTATGTGACATTATATGTCCTTACAACTCTTAATTTGCTTCACACGTCTGCAAAGTGGAAGAACAAGAGTAGAAAGAGTTTGGAAATCATGATCGGAAAGTTGCAGTAAAAAAAATGGATTTCTTTTCTGGATGAGGTTATGAAATCACTGCAGCTGTTAAGAGCAAATTAAATTAGCATTGACATGATCTGATTCCAGCTCTAAGGTAGGGTAGATTAACTGAGCTCTTGAAATCTCCTTCAGTCCTGTATATTTTTTTATTTGAACAATCTAATTTCATTTAATTTATCATCAAAATCTTCAGTGTAGCAATGACAGAAAACAGTGCAACCACCACTCCTTTTGGGAATCCCCTTTCTAAGAGACACACGTGACTTTTTAGTATGATGCTAATTGATACACTTTTTTGATAGACTAGAGTGCCTAACTCTCAAAATTAAAGCTCACTGTACACCAGTGGGATGTAGGATCATTTCAGGGAAATTCCCAAAAGCCATTACAGGATGGCTTTTAAGTTGAAATGATGGTCATAAGGACTCGCGCTCTTAAATCCTTTGGAGCTTTCGAAAATCCTCGCCTTAATTTTCATTCCTGCAGTGTCGCAGTGACATCCAGTGGTCAGTAAGTTTACTCTTAAATTGGGCTCCGACCCTACCAAAATTCAAGAGCATCCTTACCTGTGTACACTATAAGCCAATGTATATACTTCATGCCTATTAGTTTTCACAGAACTGGTGCTTGATTAAGCATTGACTCAGCACTTGAAAAAGTCACAAAGACTGTCAGAGGCAAAAGGAAGGTTACACATATTTTGGCATTATGGATCACCCTCCTTCCCTAACACTCTCTTTCCAGGATTCCTGTTCAGGCTGCGAACTAGTTGAGGCTGCTGCCAAATTTCCATGTTCCTTAAATGCTAATAAAATGGCCAATTAATCTAATGTTTATACTGTAGTAACAGCCTGGAGGTCTACCTAAGTAAATATAGACCAAGATAAGGACCCAGGCCTTTAGGCTCTGCACTGAAAATACATAACAAAAACATGTAAACCAAGTGACCAATATTGGGTCAGCTACAAGAATACTGGTGTAGGAGTTGTTGTAATAGTCACACAAAAACAGTTTCATCATTATGAGAAGAGAATTGTGAAGCTGAATGCAGAAACTGGTAAAGGAGCTTTGTCCAGAAAGAGGGAAACAAAACCTCTAAGGAGATGCTACGGTGCAGTGGCAAGACAATCATAACCGGTCACTGTAGGAAAGGGCAGAGAACAAATCAGAAGACTTTGGCAATGGTAGACAAAATATCTTGAAAATGCCAAGGGTCAGTCTGATTGGCAAGACTGAACAGTGAGCAGCTGATGGTCAGAGAGAGGGTCCCCAGAATCTGGGAAGATGGTAAGAAGAGGCAGATGGAGACTCAGGAGCACCAAGGAGAGGGAAACGCTGAGGAAGAGGACTTGAGTAAGGAGTGTCTGACTGCACCACTGGGCGGGAAAGAACTGGGCTGGAGCAGTGCTGCTGGGGAGGAGAAGGAAGGATCAGAAGGAGGGAGTGGCAGAGAAAGAGAGAGAAGACTAACAAAAAGCCCAAACCCACAGAGGGCAGAATCCCCCAAAGGAATTCTCTTAAAACTATCATGCATGGGGGTGAAGAAGACCTCAGTTTACAACCCCCTCTGAGACTTTAGCAATGTGTTTTCAGAACAGGAAAATAGGGAAAACTAACTTGTGGATGGGAAGGCACTCCAAATATCAAAGATGTGAAAAAACAGTGCTGTGTCAGCAGTCACAACAGAGAAGATGTTCTAAGGGACAAGCGAAGGGGGCATTTGTGTTAACCCTCCTCCTTCTCCCAGGCTGACAGCAGAAACCAGAGGCACTCCATAGCACAAAAAAGAGAGGAAGACACCAGGATGACATGAAAGAGATTGAAGGTACCAGACATGCTGACACTGCTGGAGAGAAGCTTTATTTTTCACTTTAATCATAATAGCACAACCTTTCCTACACTCCATGCCTATGCTACTGTGAGAATATATGCCATTATTATTTTTTTTTAATTTTTATTCTGAAATCTTGTTTGTTGACAAATCTGAGCCAAGTCGTTCGGTTTAGAAGAAGATACTCCACTTTTACATATAAGGGGTAGGAAGAGAGGTGAGCAAAAGCTTAATAAAAAGGAGACTTAACAGTGGGAAACTGGGAAAGTGGGGTGGGATAGAGGGAGAGATGGGTTGGAGATATGATCTCTGCTATTGAAAAAAGAAAAGGAAGAACACAGTTGTGATGGTAGATGTGGGATTTGGAATTACATGCAGGAGAGGAGTGAAAAAGGAAGGAAGGATGGGCACCTTCAACAGCTTGAAAATACCAAGGTAGGGAAAATGGAGGGAGAAAGGAGGGAAGGAGGAAACACAATGCAGAAGCAGGAAGTACAAAGAAGAAACAGTATAAAATTGGGGGGCAGGGGGAGGGGAAGAAGAACTTATTCTAAAAAATATAAATGACTTCAAAACATAATGTAAGAAACTGGAAGATTGAGTAAGGAATCCTAGTTAGAATCACAGAATGGTTGAGGTTAGGAGAGACCCTGGAAGGCATCTTGCCCAACAGCCCTCTCAAGCAGGTCCACTTGGAGCCATTTGTCCAGGAACACATCCAGACAGCTTTTAAATATCTCCAAGGAGGGAAACTCCACAACTTCCCTGGGCAACCTGTGCCAGTGTTCAGTCACCCTCACAGAGAAAGACTCAGTAGTTGGTTTGTTTTAAAGATTCCTACAGATTTCATCAAGATCTCATCCATTTTCAAGGCTGCACAAGAGATTAATGTCAGAGCCAGGACTAAGATCACGGAAAGCCCTGGTGTTGAAGCTCCTACACTGAACTAATAGATGAAAACCCCTTTTGGGAAGTGTGGTCAGTTTGGGTAACACAATAAGCCTGTAGTACAGTTCCTGGGAGGAATATTTATGTGAGTAACTTTATTGTCAGCTCCTGTACTTAAGAGAACTACTGCTCTTTTCTTCATTCAGCAATTAATGTTACCAATGTTTCACTCACTGTCATGAAGAGACATAAGGTCATTATGGGAGAGACTGTGTACGCTATAGAAGGAGTTCCCCTCTAGCCCTGGCTCCTCTGCTGTGCCTTGATAAAGCATTTCCTTGGGAAATCACTAATTCTTATCACTCTGGATTCCAATAAAAGGGGTTTATACCTGAAGAATATATGGATTGGGCTGAAGAAACATGGACGGTAAACTATAATGTTATTTTCTACAAAACTACACTACACTGGACACCTGCGATAGTGCATTTCTTTGATGAAATACATGAAAAATTGTCCTTGCTTTATACATGTCATTGCAGCCTTTAAAATTGCAAAGAAGGAGGAGGTATTTTCTTAAAAGGGGAAAGGGAGTGCTGATTGTGTTCAGAGCATTGTCCAAAAGAGGTAATAGTCAGGCTAAATGACTTGCTGCCATCTATTGACCATGTACCTTACAGTGTCCAAGATTTTCAATACATGATGAAAAAGCAGTGAAATCTTGTAGCACGTCAATACAGAGAAACCTACCCCTGTGTGACAAAGTCAAAATAATTTCTATATACTCTTTTCCCGTCTCAGCACATTCCTGAATTTTCAGTAAAAGCTAGTGCCAGCTGTTTGCACATTGCCTTTCTCAATGTTTTAGATTTAAAACAGCAGCCTCTCCCTCCATATCAGAGTATGTAAGAGGTGAAGCAGTCTACTTTCAAGGACATCACACTGATGCTGATCTTGAAAAATTACTTTGTATAGATTTGTTGCTTGTGCCAAATCCTGTCCCCTTCTCTAAAACAAAATGAAGTAAACCAGCATCATAGCTTCCTACCCAGAATTATTGCCATGCCTCCAAATGAATGCTTTTTTTATGTGTTTGTTTGCCAAGGCTTTAAAATAACAAATCACTTTTTTATAACAAAAATGCCTCCTTGGAATAATAGGCTTAGGCATGATTTCTGATAGAGCAATAGCTCCTCTACAGGATAGCAACAACTTGCAGCAAGAAACAGAAGCCCATTCCTTCTGGAGCTTTCCATTAGACAGACAGGCACTTCTGTAAGAAATTAATTCATTTTTTGCATCATTGAGGTACCCCGTTTAAACAATGTTTTACTGCCTTTAGAAGGTAACTATACAAAGTGACAAATTAAGAGACAACTATTTCCTTTAAGATTCGAGCAAATTCATTTCTTGGCATACAATTATGCCTCAGCCAAGCTGTTTTAAAAGAGTGAGTTAAGGCCACCGGCAAGTTAAGGCATTCATTTATTTCCTACAAACATTTCTTCAGACAACTGTCAGCTCCAGCATGGGTGCTTACTAGCCCTCCTGATTCATCTCACCTCGGACCTAGAGATGAACAGTGTCACAATGGACTAAGTATCATTGATTTGATATCAACAGCCAAAAAAACTAAGTAGTTATGACTGATTTCTTCACACTGTTAAGACAGAGATGCAGCATTATGGACCATGTCTTGTTCTCAGTGACTCTCATCTTCATCCAAAGTAATAACAAGGCCTTTATCAAAACACAAACGTGCTCAAAAGCAGAATTTGTCCACTTAAGTGAATCCTCTGAATCTGTGAACTACTGCAGTCAGCAGAGGCGAAAGGCATGAAAAGCAGTATAACAGAGCGGAAAATCAGGCTCAGAGCTCACCAATCCAGGCATGTATTTCACCAACTGTAGTGATACAAAGAGGCAAATACACTGAGTTTTCTACAGTGGAAAGACTCCAGTGGAAAATAAAAGCCCTGAAGAGTACACAGATAACTCAACCTTCTGAAAATCAAGTATTTCCATTGACCAGGATGGATGTACAAGTCTCGATCAATTGTTTCAGAAATAAGGAAAATTGAGGCTTTATTACTACACGTCCCTGAAGTTTAGCAGGTATTGCTATCCCCTGCCCTTCATGTATGAACACTAGTATGAAGCGTGTATGAAGCAGTATGAATGCTTGAAACATGTGTGACTTCAGTATTTGGCATTAGGTGTTACAGTACCTAAGCACTAAGTCCATAAATCACTCTCCCTGCTCCATTTGCAATGCAGTTAAGAAAGCAGAAACACTCTCTCCCCCCTCTCTTCTTTAAGCTTATGCAGAACACTGTAGGGCACATGGAGCAATTGAAACAACTTCTGTCAGCTCAATTGTCTTGTTTTCCATTCTTCGTCCTGTTCCATGAACTGGTCACTCCATACATTAGTGACTCACAATGTCTTTGAGTAGAAATGGCCTTTCCCACTGGTCAGCTGCAAACATTGCCTTCCCTGCCAAAAGAAAATAGAAATCTCCCTCTATGGAAACAGAATATAAAGTCCAAATTTCCAATTTTATAGCACTCTACCGATTCCCTTTATTTTAGCAGACAATGATACAAGGAACTGAAAGCAGTTTTCGTCTCCCAAAAACAGATGGTCAAAGAAGAGCCTCCAGAGACAGAGAGATGCTGTGGTAGCTAAATATGAGTCTGTTTAAAAGCCTCCAAGGGTCCCAGTCAGCAGCAACTTTAAAAAACAGCCATGTGACACTAAAACAAGCCTGGCGGCACACACTCACTGCTTCCTAAAGCCAAGATTATGGGTTGCTTCTTGAGAGGCACACTTGGAAAAGAAAAGACCCTTTCTCAGCTGTCTGCCAGTCTGAGAAGGCACATACTTTTTCTCTCAGACACCTGAGTAGCCTCAAAGGAACAAACTGGGCAGAGAAATCTCGGAAAGTGATTGGCTTTGGTCCTGTAAATTTCTTCAGCGGCAAAATGATTCCTGGCCAATAAACTGGACTAGATTTAACCAGGCCATATGTATGAGGCACCTGTCAAAGATAACAACACAGTTAACACTATTATCTGCTTTGGTGTATCAGCAGCTTCACCTAGGGAGTCAGAAATCCCTCAGTGCTTACACTACGCACCTTTGAAGTGATTTTTTTTGTTTCAACAGGGAAGGCACAATGTACCCCAGTGTATTCAGAAGCATTATGAGCTTGGGCTCAGCTACCACAATACATGGTCATTGTATGACTCATGAAAAGTGCCGTTCCCTTTCATTTGCTCTCTTCAGAAGTCACAGGCACTATGGAGGTTTCACTGCCGTAACACAAAGTAAATCCTGAATTGCCATAGTACCTGAGAGAGGTAGGAAGTACCCTTTTATATGGTACCTTTATAGGAAACCAGCCTGTGCTATGTAACTGAGCAAAGGGACACAATATAGAATATACAGCAAAACAGTTCAGTTCATGCCTGAGAAAAAGCTTAGTTTCTAAGTGACTGGGCTGAAAAACATCAGTGCTCACACTTGAGTACCCTATACGTTTGCTTTCCTCAGATAATGCTAAGCAACACAGCTGTCAAAATGGCTATAATTTAAAGTGAGCATTCAGAATGTAATGTTCTATATTGGTACCATTGCCGAGGCTAAACTTTAGGTGATAATTATAATGTTGATCATCTGAGATGAAACTGTATCATAAAAACTACTCAAAAAACAAACAATTAATGTGTAAAAACAAAATCCTTTATAAAACTGTTATAAAGAAAACATGGATATAAGCATGATATCTTTACTTAAAACCAAGAAATTTAGCTTTTAAAATGTTTTTTAAAAAGAACTCCAAAATTAATTGCTATTTAGGTTAACATTTTTAAATAATTCTTGAATTAATTTAATGAAACTCTGAAATTCTGCATTATAGAAAAGAAGGGGGAAAATGAACATATTCCTGGCATGAATATTTTTTTCAATGAGAGGTGAAAATTTCATTCAGAATGTTCAATATTTGGCAGTCCTTAAACTCCACAATGTAAAATACTGTCTATGTCAGAATGTAGTTCCGGAAACATTAGTCCCCATGGCTTACATACTGTTCAATTTCTCTTATCCCGGACTATTGGGGGATGGAAGACGCCATTCCTCATTTTAAAATGCAATCAGGACATACCCAGCAAACACAGCCAGACATAATCACCGAGCACTACAGAAGTTCATGGGTCCCAGACTGGATGCCTCTAAACTGGATGAGACTCCAATGCACGGCTAAACCTGAGGAATTTGGTGGCTCAAAGGGTGGAAGTCCTACTTGATATGAACAATGGCAAATGAATTCGACCCTTAATGAATATTGTTATCTGAGAGCAGTTAATTTATCCATTAAACCTCATTTTTACCAGCCACAGAGATGGCTGAAAAGTGCAAAGTGAAAATTGCAAAATAAATTAAATTAATCACAGCAATATTCACTCAGTAATGTGAAGAATGATATTTATCCAGGTGCAACAGACACCCACAAGTTAGTTCCAAAGGGTGATGTTTTTTAAAGTATCTAAATGAATTAAAAGCATTCACTTCTGAAAATTTTGAAAATGCTTAAAGAAATCAAGCTACAGCTTTGATGTCCATGTCTTCTGTTGAGCACAGTGGTATGGATATCAGTGTACAATGACCCAGTGATAACAAGAAGGATTAATGAACCACACTGGATTTGCAGATAGAGATTAGAAAAGGCTAAATGTTGGCTGTTGAACAAAATGGGGTTCATGAGCACTTCCAGTGTGGCTCCCATGCCAGAGTCTGGCCACGAGATTGTGCTGGTGCCAAGGTTGCTGGCAGTCCCAAGGCAACCCACCGTGTGGGGGAAGCAGGGGAGCAGAGAGTATCCACATCTTCTATCTCTTGGCCACTCCTGGAGACCCTTCAACTGAAAATATGCCTTGTGCATCTTGTAAAGCCCTTGGTCAAATTAAGATTTGTGTAGGTATTTCACAGACACACGGAGTGCAGCCATGTTTACAGTGAGTGGGCATCAATCCCACGTATAAAAAAGACCATCATATTGACAATGAAAGCCAAATACAGGCAGGAAGAGCCAATTGCCCTATATATGAAATCCAAATCTAGGTACGTTATACATTTAGTGGTTAGGGAAGTGAACTGGCCTTTCTGGAAGCTGGGCTGCATGACTCTCATGCCCTGAACCACCAGCTTGCTTTCTCAAGATACACTTTGCCTTGTCAGTCATAACTGGTGTTAATGTATAGTAAATCTCTTCCTCTGGTTCAGGGGAACTGAAGAGCTGAACCTCTAATCCAAAGCTGAATTCTCTCCACTATCAATATAGCTGAAGGAGGGACTGGAAGATATGGTTTCTTCAGACCAGCTTTCCATGGCTTTTACATGTGAGATCTCTTTTACTGGTGCTGTTGGAAAGACATCTGGCTCCAGAAAGCTGTAAGTATCTACTTACAGTTTCCGTTGCATGAAGCCAAGCTTGTGCTCAATTTCTTGCCAATAGTTCAAATGACCTGACAGCCAGGCAATGGGCAAAGGGGGCATAACCCAGGCAAGAGGAGTTATTAACTTATTGGAATCCTCTGTTTACCTCCTACTTGGTAAATAGGACAAATACAGTTTTAAAAAGAAGCCTTATATTGGGCAACAAACAGTGACTTCTTACAGTGGAGCCTCAAGGTGCTTATAGTATGTAGTATTTCTTTGGATTTATCTCTTTCATAAATTCTAAATCTAAAGAAGAGAAATGTAGAAGTCCTCTTCTCATCCTGACCAGCGGGTGATTCTTACTAAAGAAACAGCTCACCCTGCTGGTTAATCGTTCCGAAAGCTTTCAAGTGATTTAATGTGGCACTGAGTTTGACTCACTTTATTATTTCTGATGGAAGATCTTATTTATTTCAGAGCTAATGGGTGAGAGTTAACTCACATTTCTCCATCTCTGGTGACAAGAAAATAACTTACAATTGGTTTATTTAAGAAATACATTGAAAACAAAAAGGGAATGAAGCACCAAAGTATAAATCATGAACAGGATTTATGGCACAGAAAAGTGATGTTCTTGCAAAAGAAAAAGAAAAAAGAAACCACTTGCCTCCAGTAGCTAATATACTGTAAGTGCTATTCAGAGAGCAGTTACTGCCTTTCTATCAGTACTAGAGCACCTCCATGCACAGTCTGAACCTATATTCTACTCTAAGTGCCTCAATGATTAAAACCCCATTGTGCATAGAGTTGAACAGCAGGAGATGCTGGTTCTGAACATGTAGACAGGTTATCTGTTTGACAACACCTTACAACGTGTAGCAGACACAAATTATTACTCCTTTGGTACTTACTGTCGTAAGAGTTACCGCAAAGGCAAATTATTTGGTAACCCGGCACACATGATTATAGCATCATGTTAGAAGCACTCTCACTACAAAAGAAGTGCTTTCTTGATCATAATCCCTTCCTGCAGATACTCATGACACTTTGTTGGGAGGGGCGAACCACTCAGTGGATTAAAAATTACCATTCTTCACAGATTGATGGCAAACTCTTTTTTACAGGTAACACAATAATTCTTGAGATACACGAACATATGAAAGTATTTTTTTCAGTATTTTAGACATACCACGTTTTGATATCTTGGCACTTGAGTAGACAAAAACAGCCTTAAAAGTTCCAGGTCTGATTCTTGGATCTGTCACAATGTGATTTTAATTTTGTTCAGAAGTGGCAACTAAGGACTGCTTTGGCTTACAGGGAGCATGCGATGGAGAAACCTGAGGAAAGAAAAAAAAACAGGTTTCTCTAGTTTACAGTGGTGACAGTCTCCAGGCAGAGCTAGCTTAGGGGTAAAACTAAGAGGAAAACAAATGACACCTGCATCCAATGCATCAGGAACATCAACACCAGCTCTGCCACACCTGAAAAAAGGAACTCTCAGAATTGGCCAGAAATTCAATACAATTCAAGACTGGTTTCTCAGTTACGTGCCAGGCACTGGTTTCATCTGTCATGGCATCATTTAGCTTTGAAACACTGTGTACATTTAAATATATATACAAACATTATACATATTTAAATCACATTAATCTTCGCGGTTCCCCTGGTCATCAGGGGCATAAAATAGAGCAGGTAGATGCGACAGTAGCAAAGATGAAACACAGCTTGTAGACTACCCTTAAAAGACTGTTGGATTTGACAGCAGCAGACCAGTCAAAAATTCGCATGTGACCATTAGATTAGGATCATTGCTGAAAGTTACCTTTAGGAAATTACATCCATTGTTAAAAGAACCTTGAAAAGATTCTACAGCTTTGACCAAAAGGACAGGATTTATTTACCATTATGGAAAAAGGTCTATACACAGCATCTCTGCGCACAGAGCATGGTCTTACAAGTTCCGCGTCAGCATGGAAGCAGCCCAAGGCACAGTGCTCAA
Source organism: Chroicocephalus ridibundus (assembly GCF_963924245.1). Lineage (NCBI taxonomy): Eukaryota > Metazoa > Chordata > Aves > Charadriiformes > Laridae > Chroicocephalus > Chroicocephalus ridibundus. The sequence goes on along the minus strand of NC_086284.1, from coordinate 90,281,741 downwards.
ACAGTGCAGATGAAAAGCATTTTCTGTAGTCTCAGAAAAGGTGCACGTGCACGTGTGTGTGTGTCTACACGTGTGTGCACACACAAGTGTCTCTGGAGGGGAGAAATACATTGTCTAATTTATATTTCCAAGCTAATCCACTCCTAGTTTGGGGGATGCTACTTTCTCCTAACTGTAACCTTGCTGAAGGACATTAATCTCTCCCAGATGGCTTTCACCCCAGTGACCACTTCATGTGTCTTAGCACTCAAGTAATATTATTTTCCTCAAAATCTCACAGAAATTCTAATTCACGTTTCTTTTTCTCTTAATTCCCATGAAACGATAAAAACCTTTCTTATGCAAAATGTCACGCGTATAAAATTCAGCTTGGAAAAAAAAAGAAAGGAGAGAAATTATGATAATTCAAATATTCTTTAGAAATATAATTTATAATACCATTCTGTTACATCGGTGTGTCTGACTCTGCAGCAGAGACCTGGTTACTAGCAGCGAAATCTGGAGGACACTTCAGGAATAGGCTGAGTGCAGAAAGAGGAAGAACAGCCACTGGGATCAAAGGGAGCCACAGCATGTTAACACTTCAGGTGGCTGTTGCCAACACAGCCACAGTGTACTCTGATCCTTTCTCTGTCAATGGCAGAACTTCACTAACATGGTGAACTGTTGACTTGGATGCTGGTGTAAATCCCACTGGACTAAAGTGAAGTTTTTTCATTGCACCTACTTGGTAATAAAACTTAGAGAAGGATAAAGAGCAGAGTCTGCTCTTTGACTTGTGGGAAGATGGAGTCCCTGCTTCCAGTTTCAGTTCTCAAATTAATCTCCTTTTTAATTTGTAATACAATTTCTATGCTTGATTTAGAAGCACAAAAGGAAATCAGGTCTTGTTTCTAAAGATCTCAGAGTATGTTACCAATTATATATCCACCATCACCATCTCCAGTTCATCAGCAGAGAGGTTGAGGCACAACCAGGGGACATGATTCACCCAAATCCCACACACCTTGCAGTACCCAGCCAAGTTCCATCACAGCAGCTGGGGTCAGACCAAGAGCGTGACCAGTACGGTGGGAATACAGCCTGTATCTGCTGCCTTCCTGGACACAATTGCTGGACTGTGTTCCAGCATTTAGCTTGCTTAGCCCAAACACAGATAGGAGGGAGAGGGGTTCATTTTGTGCCAAACAGTGTCAAACAGTCCCTTTCTTCAGCAGGTTTCCAGACCAAATTCTTCCTTGTCTTGCAGCTAGGAGTGACTGCAGTCTATTCATCTACCTGTCAAAAATATCAAGAATTTCAACTCATGCAGATCATGTGTAGTATGATTTTTAAAAGCACACAGTTTACTCTTAGAAAGGTTACTTGAAAATAATAAAAATGTTGCCATTTTATTGAAATGTCACTGGATGACAACAGCGTGCATTTACCCTTCCTTTTTAATCAGCCTTTCCAGCAGACAGATGCCATAAAGCGCTACAGGATGCAATACCTGTTGCAGAGTTGAACACCAAAAGCTGAGACAGCATCTCACTCTCTCCCTCTTGTTTGTGGAAGGGGTTTGCTTTTTTTCTCAGCCCGTTTTTGAAGGGTTGATTGTTCTCCCACTTTAATGAGACACTTTGTATGAACCAAAGCTGAAAAGTGCACACAAGCTACTGAGATTTGCTCTGTGCTTGGGATGTAAAGACGTACAGATGGTTGGGCAGACAGACAGATTTTATAGAAGCTTTATTGTCTAACAGACATTTTATGAAGGGAGAGTGATAATAAATGATACAGCATGTGGGACAGCAAACAGAAACTGTGGTTATACTTAATGTCATGTTCAAAATGCATCTTCAATTCGGAAATGCTTGAGCTATATAGGCTTCATGGGACATGATGACTATGGCAAGAAATGAATTGCAGCTTGGAATGCTGCGGAGAATAAATATCTTGAAAAAAAATACATTAAATGCTTCAAGCAGCAAATTAATTAAATTTTCCAGCTTCTTACTTCTAGGATAAATAATTTTACTGTGAAATGACCAGAGGTACAGTTACCACATCATTCTTTTCACAGTTTTACTGCAACAATTAATGCCAGAGAGAGTATTATTTTGCTCCTGAATGGAACCTTGACACAGATTTTTCTGTTCTCCAAGACCAAAACCACCTAGCCATCAGCTCATTACATTTTAACAGAGAAAGGAAAAGGAAAAGGAAAAGGAAAAGGAAAAGGAAAAGGAAAAGGAAAAGGAAAAGGAAAAGGAAAAGGAAAAGGAAAAGGAAAAGGAAAAGGAAAAGGAAAAGGAAAAGGAAAAGGAAAAGGAAAAGGAAAAGGAGAAGGAGAAGGAGAAGGAGAAGGGGAAGGAAGGAAGGAAGGAAGGAAGGAAGGAAGGAAGGAAGGAAGGAAGGAAGGAAGGAAGGAAGGAAGGAAGGAAGGAAGGAAGGAAGGAAGGAAGGAAGGAAGGAAGGAAGGAAGGAAGGAAGGAAGGAAGAGATACTGACAAGCCAATAATCAAGAAGATGTCTGAATTGAAATGTAGAGTCAATGGGACTCCTGATTTAGAAGCAGCTTCATCATAGGTGTAAGAAAGTAATCTGGCAAATCCTAAGCAGTATATTTACCAAGTTACTGAATGTTTGTCTCAATAGAGACTATTCCCAACTGAAGAGCCCATGGTCAGTGGTTTCCCCGCTATCAAAAGTGTCTAACCACATTGGCCTACAGAGTAAGATCCAGACAGGTAACTTTTCACAACAATATCTGGCAAAGAATGGGAACTAAACAAGACAAAAGCACAGATCCAACCTACACACCATAGGTACCACCAGCAGCGGCCAAAATTTTTTATTCTTGTAGTTCTGTGTGAAAATTGAGACAATGTTATCAGTCACATGTTTGGGTTCCTCGTCCTAGGCTGATTTTGAATTCAACAAGTGCCGCCAATTACAAGAGATATCATGACCCGAAGTTTTAGGTTGGTTGCACAAAACAAACAAAAGCCAGGAGTCTGGGACTGGAGGAGTGTGATCTTTCAAGGCTTTTGAGCAAAAAAAAATGTTGCTATAATTTTGACAACATAATTTAGAGGCTTTTATATAGAGCAATCTACACCTCCGCCCCTCTCCACCTCGCCTCCCCCTCTGGTATTGTCTTGCCTGTCAATTATTGGAAGAAGAGCCTGTTCTTTAAAAGGCTTTTAAATTATTAGAAATTATTTGGAATATCATCTAAAAGCTCTTGAAAGAAAGAACACTACCCCCACACATACACACAGCAGAAAGTATTTATTTGTATTGTCAACTTAAATGTGCGAGAGTAATGTGTGAGTTTATCCAGCTAACGACATCGAGGAGCATTAGATGTGCTGACCTTGGGTTTGAGCTGTGGTGATATTACAAGGTAAATCTAATGCTCTAAATGCCTAATATTTGTCATTGTGATGCCTGTTTCCTTTGGTACCTCTAATACTGTGAGGATTGTATAGAAAGACGGAGGGAGTTTGGGGCCACGACAACATAGTAAGCAGTGTTGCTGTTAAGATACGCGTACCAGCAAGCAAAGCAAGGCAGCTGCACCATTTTGCCAAGTAAGCAACTTTGTTGTTAATGTAGGGTTTGTTTGCTCTGATACATAACAGACACATTCGAGTTCCTTCAAACCATCACTCTGACTGGCATTGAAAGATATTGTATTATAAATTTTACATTATAATAGTGTTTACTGGCAGAATAAATTGCATACCTGTATTGAAGTGATGGAAAAAAGACATCACTCATTATCACATTCAGCAGCATGCTGAATACAGCAGTGAACAGTGATAATCGTGCCAGCTAAAGCGATTTTACCTATGAAAAGTTGTTCAGACGTAAGTGTGAGAGACTGCTAATGTCTTGCACGAAGAACAGCTATTTCCTATTTGTTTCTGAGAAGAATCTTAAAATTCATTGATAACTCACAAGTTTACTAAATGCGATATATATTAAAAGTATAAAAATTATTTCTCAATTTTCTTCACAGCCCTCTTTTTTTCTCCATAATACCTATCTTGCATGTTGCCAGCTGCTGTTGTTCCACCTTTTAGGTGGCCTCACAAAAATTAGAAATAAGCATTTGGTTCAAATGTTGCTATACAATTCACTCTCAATCCCTCTGATCTCTCCCGAAGTGGTTTCCGAGACACTGCTCTTCTCCAGACAGACCCATGTGTCACCTAAAGAATTTTCATCTCCAAATTCAGCATCCAGTGGAGCCAGGGGAAAAGAGCCAATTCACTTCTCTTCCTTTAAATTTTGTTTTCTTGTTGTTAGTATCACTAAATGAGTTTCATCTTGCTACCTCTGCCTCCCAGTAGGTATTTGGAACGGGCTTCACTGCCAGCTAGGGCACCTTATTTTAGGCACCAACATGTAGGACTATAGGTGGATGAGGTGTCTGAGATCCCAGTACAGTCCATGCAGATCTAGTCAGTGGAGCCTAGACGCAGTTCATCCAAAGCAGGTAACAGGGGTACCTTAGCATACACTGCCTGTGCTCCAGTGCCGAAGGAAATATGTCTCTCTAAGGGCCTCTGTCATATGTGTCAGTCTCATTCAGAGGTCTTCAACAGCCTACAGAGCCTCAAGAGCTCTCAAGGTGTATGTTCAGGCAACTGAATTAGGTCCTAGACCTCCAGTATCCATTGCAGAAGCCAAGACACCTCACTCACTTATAGACAACTGCATGCATATGTTTGAGTCCCCACCTGGAAGCTGGGTGAGATGAACCCTGTTCATGACCCTCAGTTTCACTATCTAGCTACATCTTTGAAGTCAAGTATAATTACACGACATCCCTCCTCCAAAGCTTTTAGGACCCAGTTCCCATTGTTAGTTGTACTTCATGACTTTGAGGACCTGGTCCCTAAAAGCTCTGCTATGCTTTTGGCTAGATTTAGTTAGCAAAGAGTGGGAGACCAAACACAGCTGATCAGGTTATCTCTGTTTAACAACTACTGAGCACCTGTGGCCCCACAGGACTATTTCATATTCGCCTTGCGGCTGAGTCAGGTGAAGTGGGTGTTTAGCCCACAAAGGAAGGTCTGCCTGCCCAACCTAGGTGCAGTATTTCTGAGGAAGTGCTGCAGCTGAAGGGGCACAGGGACACAGTGGGAGGACATGGCAGCTCAGGTTCTGCTGTCTGAGTGGAGTGGTTCCTAGGACTGAGGCGGGGGGGGGGTGTTTTTATAATTAAATAGATGGAAACATAGATCATGTGAGGTAGAAAAAGTGTAACGAAGGGATGAAGGGGTACTAATCTCCCAAACGTTGCAGTTCTAAATAATACGGAGGAATTATTAAATATCTCTCAGATTCTCTACTTTCCCGCAGAGGACCCTGCTATGTACTGGCCAATATAGGAATCTGCCACCTCTTAAGAAAAAAATCTTTTGCACATACCAATTTGTCCCATTTCTTCCAAAAGAATCATGAAATGGGAAACAGAAAGAGAAGGCTAGTAAATAAAAGCAGCTGTATTCCGTGAATTTCCTTTTACTTTGCAATGTTGGAGAAAGGGGGGGAGTATTTTTAAAGACTGATGATCGTCTTCTTCCCCCTGCTCAAAGGACACAAACTTCATTAAAAAGAGTTCATCTTGCCTGACATAGGACATACATTTCTCAGTTCAAATACTGCAGTTCAAGCCAGTTGCTGGTCCTAATATCAAGTTTCTGTTGACAAACAGTACAAAGCATGGCACTTCTGTGCGACTGAGTTGATGTTTAACACAGAAACGCTCCTCCACAGAATCACAAGACGGGCTTGAAATTAAAATAATTTTCAAAAGAAATTGTAGGTGAAAAACAAAATGAGATAGATTGAAAATTGGAAGTAATGGGAAAATAAAGATGAGGTGTTAGCGCTACCTAATTGTTTTCCTTTTCTCATAATAAAAATTATTATCTCTCTAAATGTATGTCACCAACGCATTTATCTCTATTTCTGTTTGTCTATCATTTACCTGTCTTCCACCTGCCTGAAAGTAACTACCTATTTGGAAAAGCAAGTTAAATTGTCTTCCTTGGTGAAGGGAGGGGAGAGAGAGAAAAAGGAGTGAGAAAAATGATGAAAAATCTTGGTGTAATCTGAATAGCAATGAAGCAAAAGCTACTCCTTGATATGCCTATGAATCCTGTAAATGAAGTGGCCCTTGAATTAAATTAATTTAAAATCTGGCAAATATTACTCGGCATGTTTGTCAATGTGCTGTATAATTATTAATTTGTTCATTGAGGCAACTATATAAATAAATAGAAAGCAGAATGCCACGATTAAACTAACACTAGAAAACCAGGGTCAAGGAGCCCTGTTATACAGGGATCTAAATAGCTTTCCCAGGTCCTATTTTTACTTCTCCATACAGATCTGCAGGTCTGTAACTGCGAATTAATTGGCACACATTTAGATGCCAACAGAGCTTTTGTATTCTCAGTGCACATTTTGTCTTCTCAGAGTGAGATGTTAGTAATGGAGGTTTTAATATTACCCCTAGGGGAGCACCAGAAAATCTTAACAATTTCCTTCACTAGAGTATTTTCATTAGAGCTAAATGCTGTGCAATTTACATTTGAAATCAGGTGTAGGGTAAGTATAATGTGACAAGACATGTTGCAATGTTAGGGCTTTTTTGTTCGAATGTTCCTTATTTACTGCAGTATACCCTCAAAAGATAAGCATGCAATTAAAATAAATATCTTGATTTTTAACCACTCCTAATTGAACTGTTATTGGCATAATAGGAGCACAAAATAGAATCAGGTTTAAAAGGACCCAAAGCACAAGATTAAAATATTACTCTATTTAAACAAAAACGTTTCAGGCAAAATAGATTCTGTGCAGCAGAAATTAGTTCATCATAAGTAAATCAGACATAAAGCCCTTCCTTTGTAGTACTAAATCAACCTTGTGGTGCTTAAAATGCCAAACCTCTGCATGACTCACAGGAAAAATCATAAACCCTACCTTTTCCAACACACAAAAAAAAAGAACTGAATTGGTATTAAAACAAAAATGCATTCATTAATAAAGGCCCAATGCAATAAAGAGCTGAGGACTAGAGCCAAAAAAAGGACTGACATACAGTGGAGGCTGAATTTCGGTGGTTAGTTAATATGAAATTCTATTCTGCCATTGCCCACACCTCAAGGCACCCATGTTCCACTGGTGACTTCCTTTTTCACAGCAACAAAAGAAGAAACTGTACACCACAACACAACCCATCAATCAGATCAGGGCATCCTCCATGCCTAAACCAAATCACGGGATCCACTGTTTAAATGTTTCTCCACCAAAAACCCTTAATAGGCTCAGTCAGACCAGGGTTACTATCAAAGAGAGTCTCTACAGAAGGCAGAGCATTTTTGCAGCACCTGCCTCTTAGACAGCCTGGAGCCTCCTAAAACTGAGAAAACCAAACCATTGCAGAAGAGACATGCCAGCAGCAGGAAGAGAGGAAGAAGCAACAATCCTAGCAATCTACTGGTCTGTAAAATTACAGCCAGCCTCAAGCTCAGCAGCAAGACACATTACGATGAAGGAGGTCTAAGCACAAGGTGGGTCAGACCCAGAGGGCTGGAATGGTTACAGGAGTGTCCAGGCACATCCTGCATGCAACACCGCCCCCTTGGGCTGAGCAAAGTACTGGAGTGAGGTAACCTTCTCATTGACTTCTTCCTTATATAGCCAGATCAGCATGAAGGCACAAACATACCAAATTATTTTGGAGAGCAAAAATTCATCCCACCTGATCAAGATGTCCAGGTTAGGCACATGGACACTGTTGTCTCCATACTGTCAGTGAAAAAAAGAAGGTCCTACAAAGGGTGCTTTAGATAGTAGTGAGGTTAGCCACATTTGTTGCCACCTTGTCACTGGATACACAGAGAGTCTAAAGCAAATTGGTTCCTAACCAAGGTGAGTGGAATCAAGGACAGAGGCTCACACCTTGGCTGGACAGGACAAGGTTTTCAGAGCTTAGCCAGTACTCATAAAAAAGGCTAACAACCACAGCAGTCCCTCATATGCTCTGACCGGAACTCATGAAAATCCAGGTCCCAGATTTTCTGATATTACTCTAAATTGCTGCCTTCTGCTGTTAAGGGCTCTGTGAAAAGCCCTTCATAAATTTTCACTAGAAAACTTACTGAATACAAGGCAGACTGAAAAGATATGACCGTTTGAAAGCATATCTTCCAGCCTTCTGAGGAAGGGTGATTACAAAAGCTTGAGTTACCTCCAAAGCTTAAAAAAAAAAATAATTTAGTTCATGGGTCTTTTAAAGACATTTGCTAAATAACATTATTTCTGAGAGCAGCAATGCATGGGTTTGAAGTCTTCATGGCCTGATAGATTTTTATGAAGTTTGCGTTGCCATCTGAATGGCTGTGAAATCTATGCAGAGCAAGGAGGAGGAAAGCTTTGCATATGGCCTTGTCCTTGCATGGCAAAAGCGTGGGCAACAACCAAAGAGCCTGGTGAGGTGCCAAGTTAGCAGTTGACACCATGTGGTGGTAAGCAGGACAGGGAGAGCAGCGCGCACAGTGAGAAGAAAAGCAGGCCTTGAAAAGTTTGCAAATATTAAGGAGAAGGGAGTGGAGGGAGAAAAAAGAGGGGAACTAAGAATGGAAATGTTCCCACTTCAAAGAGAGGAGATGAGGAAATGACGACTCAAGAGGTCCCTGTGCTTTGTAAAGGCCTCAAGCTGTTAGGCATCTTGCCTCTGTAATATGTAAACAAAAACAAAACAAGAACAAAAAAATCCAAAGAAATTATCAGGAGCCTTTTGGATAGGGAACACAATGAAATTGTACTAAAAATAATTAAGCAAATGGTAGAGTTGAGACATAAAAATAATTTGTTAAATTTGTTAAATAAGTGGTTGCACATGAAATTGCACTTGTATATTGGAGAAATAATTCTAACTCTGCTTTCCACATAGCTCTGCCCACACCTTATCCACATGTCCATCATAATCCCACTTGTTTTTCAGAAGGTTGTTGCAAATATTGACTATGTTTGAAATGCAAGGAAAAGTACCGTCAGGTTTTTCAAGACATTTGGAAGAATAGAAAGATAGAAAGAGGTTTCTTCCTCAGGGAGGAATAGCCATTAAAAGAAAAATAAGGTAGGAGGGAAATTACCTCAATGAATTTTAGAAGCCTACAATGTAGATTTCCATTCTTACCTATTTTATGGTCAAAGGCAAAAATGCAAATTTCTAGGACAAAATTATTCTGACCTATGCTAGACTTTTTTTCTAGGCTTTTACATAGAAAAGCATGTGCTAGGTGACAGGTAGCTGGAATGAAGGAACAGGGACTCTCTAAAGAACAAGAAGGCAAATCTCACATCATGGTTTTCTTGGGTGAGTCTATTGTCTGTGTCTTAAAAGTGGTATTAAAATAACTTGTAGTGAAAAAGAAAACTGTGTTTGTGATGTTAAATGGCAAAATTTTGTGGTCCAGGTTTTGAGCTTAGATACGGATACAAGAACGTAACAGAGATTAATTCTTCTGCTATTTAACATCAAAACTGTTTAATCCTTAATGCTTGCCAATAGCGCACAAAAGACCAAAAGCTATGTTCAAGTGAAATATCTATCATGCATGACCTCATTTGAAAGTACTGTGAAAACAGACGTGATCACAAGAGGATACATGGGACTCCAGAAAAACAGGTGCCCTGAACTAAGGACATGTAAGGAGCATTGTGCCTCCAAAATACCCAACAATACAAGCTTCTTATCCAGGTATCCTTGGCTTACTGCTGCCTTCACTGTCATTTGAGCGAGCTTCTACCCCTGTGAATGCTCTTCCAAGACTTACAGACTGCCAGATGCCTCATGACCTCTCTGCCCAACAGAGGCCATGTCTTAAAAACACTAGCTGTCTCTGCGCAAGTAGGAGTGAGGAAGGAGAATCAGTCTATCCGGCTGTACACTTATCTAGTCCATGCTTCATCAATTTGGGTCTGTTATGGGACACAGTGCTGAAAGCCTTGGTAAACTCAAGATGAGCAACATCTTCTACATCTACTACTCTTCTCCCAGTCATTTCATCACAGAAGGCCATCAGGTTGGTCAAGCATGACCTCCTCTTCATAAATCCATGTTGGCCACTTCCAGTCCCCTTCTCATCCCTTATGTATTTCAAAATGTCTTACGGTATTATTTGCTCTATGACCTACCCGGCAACCAAGGTGAGGCTGACCAGCCTGTAGTTCCTCAGATCCTTCTCATTTCTCTTTTTGAAGATGAGAGTGACATCTGCTTGACGTGAATACAGCAATGAAGAAATCTGACCCATCTCATCAGCTTCAGCACGCTAATGGTAGGGTAGCAAACAGCGAAGTGCAAAATAATGTCATGAGGATCAATTAAAGCAAAACAGAATGCATGGAGCTGTGTTTCAAATTTCAGACATATTGTGTAATATTTTATAGTTTCACAGAAAATTCAGATGACATTTGATTGTTCATTAGAACAATCATCAATATCTGTCTATTGACACTGAAATGTATTGCAGATGTTTCACTGGCATACATAAGTGATATTTAAAAGTGTTGCCAAACATCCCTTCAATTTAGCTTTAGGAAGTGCCACGTAAAAGTGTTCTAAACTTAGGAAGAGTGTTATTAAAAGCTAAGCCAAGCTTAGCCACAGCTAAGCCAAAAGGTGAATTTTCTTTAAAAGCCTCTGTTAGATCAACAAGCTGCCAATTAGAATTGATATTAGACTACCCAATGGACATTACATCAATGATCTAACAACCTTTCCCTGTCAGGTAAATACTATAGCAAAGTTTTAGAATGACAGCGTAACAACAGCAAAGCATTAGCACACATTCTTCACATGATGTCTCAAAGTAATTATGAGAAATACTGAAATAAAGAAAAGTGACATATTCCCATGAACCAATACAGAAAAAACGTCCTGGACCCTTAAAAGATGCCATGGCCAGTCTTGATCAAAATGATGACTAGATGTAACAAGCAAGGAAAAGATATATGTCTCTCTGCAGATGGAGCTCTCGATCCAGCTTGGCAGAAGCCATTGGGAGAAGTCTTCAAATTTATATCCAGTTAACATGTGTGTTAACCACCTAACCTTAATTCAGTATTTACTAACGTATTTTTGTTACAGAAAATGAGAGGGGACATAAACTAGAACAACTGCAAGCTTTCTGAGACAGAACAGGTGACTTATGGATGCTGGTCTGTACAACAGAGATGCAAAGACATCCAAACGAATTGGACTGCAGCCCCTGAGATGGATCTGAGGTGCACGAGATAAGACCTGTGAGGGAACTAAGGACAAAACATGTGTAATACAGGCAGGCTGGTCTGCAGCCTGGAGGCAAGATCTGAGGGAGATTTTTCAAATGGTCTGAAAGTCCACAGAACAGAACAGACGTAGAACGGAACTTCCACACTGTCATTACAGGCTTAATTCTTTGAAGAGGCAGTTGATAAGAGAATAGACCTATTTTCATGAAGGCCAGAGGAGACATAAATTAAAAATTGAGCAAAAAGGAAACAGAGTCAGGCACAAGATCCCAAATGAGGCTGAACTGTGTGCTGCCATGGCCATGAGTGCGAACTTTTGCAAAGAAAGGTGTTTCCATGGTTGGCGCAAGTGAGAATCAAGGAACTAATCGTATTAGAACATTAAAGTATCGGTCAGCTAATACTGCAGGTACTTTGTTCTACTGGAAGTCAAAAACCTGTTGACCAGCAGCTTATCACCCATGTCCTCAGCTCCTGAACTCCTATGGCCTCTCCAAGCGAATCAGAATCATAGCTATGTTATGGGATTTAAAAAATTGATTGGGGGCAGAGGAGACAAGGCAGTTCAAAACAGCTGGTGTGATATCTGCTGGAGGAATATGCCATCTACAGCAATGAGGGAGGTGATTGGATGGGGAAGAGTAGGGTGGCAGTGGAGGGATGACGTGGACACTGGTTGACAACCAGTGCTTGCAAGGACTAAATTTCTAGCTATCCATCAGCAATCCATAATGCCATTGACACCACAGTCCCAGAAGAGCTGCAGCCTTCCTGTGAAAGTACATCTCAAAGACATTAACAGCAGGCCTTTCAGTGTCTACCAAAAGCCACTGCCTTTTCATAAAGCTCTTGCCTACTGCTTTGGTTGTAAGGTACAAAAGATTATCTTCGTGCACTGTGATTGTGATCCTGAACCACAGTTTGGACTCCTCAGTGCCATAGCAATACAAACAAGAGTTGAACACAGAGAAAGCCTGCACAGGCACAAGAACATTTATAGTAACAGACACTCTTATCTGGGCAAAGCCATTCACAGTATGTTCTTTGCACAGGCATCAGACCTTACATCCCCAGTAGGACACAAGTAACCATGCAACTCAGCAAGAAGATGACAGAAAGGTCTCCCTCACAGCTGACAGTTGAGACCTGCATGGGCTGTGAGAGGTTTCTGCAGCCCACTGACCCAGTATAACATCAACCAGGGCACCTAAAGCCACAGAGGGACCACACTAGATGTATTTGACCAGGAGAAGCACCCACACAGCTGCACTCATTTCAGTTGCGGCATGATTGCTAAGGCTAATGCTTGCTGCTTCCAAGTTCTTGGGTCCTCGTCTTGTGACACTAATGATGCTTCTCCCCTGCTCTGTCCCACCTGTGGAAAAGGACATGTCTTTATGTTGCTTGCACCACTGCTAGACGGTCACGTAGCGTACCTGAAACCACCAGAGCTCTGAGTAGGGAGAAATGCTGGATCAAGCAAGAACAAGAACCGGCTGTGAGTCTCAGAGGCTGTTGCATCAGTTTCAGCAAGTTTCAGTTAGCCTAACTAATCAACTTGGCTTAATTCCAGAGAGATGTTATTCTCTGAAAGTGCACCCTAAAATGCCTGCGTAGTTTTTTTTCCTTTCTGTGAGCTCATTTGCTTTAATTTAATAAACCCTACACTTTTGCACTGAGTTTGTTCCTGCTCCCTTTAAAATTACTTGGAGTTTTCTTATTGTCTTCAGTGAGAATACAAGATCATGGGTGCCTATCCAAACAGGATCTCTGATTGGGAGCTGATGAAATATTTAAGCAATTCTAGATAGAATGCTTATTTTCATGGACTTAATATGGCCCATTTAATTAAAGTTAAGTGATTCCTCCATGCGTAAGTCCTCTTATGTGAGTAAGAAGGAGCACAGAGTTGAGGATAAATAATTCTTCAAGGTTATCTGAACTGTGGACCCATTAGTAAATAATATGGCATTTAGCTGAGTAAGAAATACTCTTGAGGATATAATCTCCCTTATGAAAAGGTATGTCTGGTACAGTAGGCAGGCTTGGTGAGATTTTAAGCTTATTTCGTACTCAAAGTTGACTTATTTTTGTGTTGTCAATACTAAGGTTTGGTAATAATATCTAACCAATCTCAGCCTTGTAAGATGACCAAAAGCCATTAATTAGGAATACTGACTAGCAGAGCAAAGGAGGCAGACAAGCTGGGACTGGAGCAGACATAAGGCTGAAATGCACTAGAAATTAAAATAGAATTTGGGAGGACAAGAGGAAAAAGCTGGCTGAAATTGCCCAGACGCTTTTATATATTCACACTGCCACCTTTGTTCTGCTCTTCCACTGCTCACAGTCCATAGGAGAGAGTAGCATTACAGGTCCAGAATATTTTGAAATTTATGTATGTTTACAGATTAAAATTGAAGCTTCCCACTATGTCTAATTCTAGAATATACCCAGTACCTACTTTAAGTATTTATATATTGTTATGTCTTGTTTTCTTTTTCAGGGTAGTTGGAATAAGAAAGTTTAATGAGAAGGAACAGAACAGAAATTTTTCCAATATTGAATATTTCATTAATTCAATTCAATGGCAAAAAGATTCTTTTTCCTTTCAGAAGAAATAGCAGAAAAGCATGAAAACTTCTCTTCATACATCTGAAAGAGGAGCTACATTTTTTCAACTGACAAAACTTTGTTTCAATCAATACAGAAAATCGAGGAAATAAAGTTCTAGTTCAAATATTTTTGTTTCTTGCGAAAAATGAGCTCTCACTCCAGCTTTTCCACCAGCACCATCAAACAACCTGACCTCCACTTTGCAATCTGCTGAATCCTCGTCCTAGAAAGACATTTAATTCCTAATGAGAAGGAATGATAAAGTCTTATTTGAAATATTTTTCAATAATGTTAGACTGAGTTTTCTAAAACATTAGATCGTGGACAAGGACAAAGTCTCTTAGACCTTCTTCCTGTAGATAAATGGAAGAAATGTTTCACTGTCGCAAAGAAAACAATCTCAAGCCTCATTTTTAAAGGTGGAAACATGCAAATGATAAGCACTGGTTATCATGGAAGCTCAGTACAAAGCATACCCTTCTCTCCCAGTAAGGTCCTCAGATATTATGGTGCTGTTTGTTCCGTGTCTTCCTGGTTGATTATTCTATTCATTGTTACACTTACGATATAGCTCTATGTAGGAATAGTTTAAACAGATTTATATTTTTTTCCTGTGATAGTACCTTGTTCAAATGGAAGGGGTCCTTTTCTCTTTTAAAGAGTGATGGGGATATTTTGCTTGTGATTAAGGCTCTGATCTTTAGTCTAGCTTTAACCATTTCTCATGGGCACTAAACTTGCAGGCACATTTTGCAATGTAATTATTTGTGTCTGCAATCTAGTTACTTAGATGTCTGAGTCCCTGATTGCATCCATAAGTCAGGGACTTGGGCATCTAAGTGATCTAAATTGCAACTGCAACAATTTGCACCTAAAATGTCAAAAAAGGATATAGCAGATAGAAAAAGAGTTCAGAAATGGGTGATGAGAATAATTAGGGACATGGAAAACCTCAGAAATGCAACAAAATGGAAGAGAATTGGACTGTTTACCTAAGAGGGGAGATGAAATGAATAAAAGAGGAAATGATCAAAAATAGAGGAAATAAGAGGTAGGAGAGAAAAGACAGATGAGGTACTTTTATCTCCCCCTTTATCATAATGCAAGAACAAAAAGGCATTTCACAAAATTTAAGCAGGGAAGATTCAAAATTAATAGATAAGGAGACACACTTTCATGCAATTAACATGTGAAAAGCCCAGCCACATGACATAGTGAATCCAGCAGGACTCAGTAGAGGGCCAGGCACCTCTGCATTTAAAAATACTAGAAAACATTTAAAAGGCAGCATTTTCAGAGAAAAACTAACTGCATTCCTGCTTTAAGGCTTCAACCATTTTAATTTTTTTTAATATTGGGGAGGGGTTGCAGATTAATTTAGACATGCCTGACACAGGATTCCTTGTACCTGTAACCTGAGGCATTTAGGGCTGCCTCTGGTTTGTGACAGGTTGCTGGGCAAGGTGGAGGCTTCAGAGAGTGCCACACCAGCTCAAACGCTCATCCTAGGAGCACACACAAATCCAGAAGCCCTTCCAGAAACTCACAGTAGGACTCAAGAGGGTTGTAGGTTGGAACCTTGCATCTTTGCTACCTGCGTAACAGGAAATGTGGCTGGGAAGTTCATGGATTTTATAGCAGACTAGGGAGTGTCATTATACTGTCTAAAGAACTAGAATGTGAGCTAGTGCACGGATATATTTTTACAAGAAAATCTGCACATGAGACAGATTATTGGAACAGCCATCAAATAAGGGTTGGCTAAAAACATGCACTGCATTCCACACCAAAGAGGAAATCTGTTAATTTACTTTATTCTCACATCAGATTTTTTCTTCTTTTTTCAAAAAAAGAAAAAAATGTGAGAGTTACACGCCCCTCACAGGACTGACTAATATTTTGTAGGCCAAAGAACAATATAAGAGAAAATTCAAGAAAACTTGGAGAGAAAGAGAGGTAGCTAGGACACTCAGAGGTATGAAAAAGTAATCCCCCACTGCAGGTCACCATTGTCTGAACCACCAACCACACTCAGGTAGATCCTACTTTTCCAAGAAAACATGTCAACAAAACAGTGCATTTTCATGCCAAGAATTGTTTTGCTGGTCTGTTTTCTACGTTTCGCTGCTTCAAAGCCAGAACTTACCTAGGCTGATATGTCCTTCCATATGGTTTAATTAGATGGTACAGCTGCCTTAGGTCTTCAGCAGGGTAGATGGAGAGCCATGCACCAAAACCCAGATATACCTTAGGGGTTATAACGTTTTCTGAGCTGAGAGACATGTGGGTTCAAGTCTCAGCTGGAAATCAGGCAGGATGCAGACTTGGAAACAGTATTTTCGCAATCTTAGAGGAGCTCCCTAGAGAGCCATATGAGAAATGACTCACTGACTGACTTTTCAGGACATGGTTCCAGACTTGACCACCAGAAAACATAGGACCTAAAGCCAGGCTACTTTCCTGACCACCTTGGCCCTACCTGGTTTTTCAGTCAGTCTGGAAGTTTTCAGCAATGCTTCTTGTGCATGCCTAATTTTCCCCTGGCATCATAGACAGGCTCTGGAGATTTGAATCAGGTCTGTAAAATCTAGGGACCCCCAATGCACAAGAAATATCTGGCCCTGGATGGTATACCATGTGCTGGTGCAAATGTAAAAAAGGCACAAATATGGGCATTTAAGAAATTTAATGGAGGTGGGTAGAGGACTAACTCCAGTCCCCAACTAAATACAGTCAGAATCATTCTTTGGCCATCCACGACCATGGAACAGGATCTAACAGAGCAATAAGAGGTTAAAGGGGTTATGATAAGAGAAGAAGACAAAGGTGTCCATTTGGCTGAAGTGAGGGGAGAAATTACAGAATAGGAAAAAAATAAAACAAGAGGAATTAGAGGAGAGATTCAAAAAGCTGAACTATGCTATCAGGGTAGCAGATAAACTAAGTGATTTTGACAGGTCCAGGGTCAAGGAACAAGAGAGGGAAAAAAGAAAACAGATTAAAAGTCATTGCAGTGTTCAACTGCAGCTGAGACAATGGTGGCATGAATACACACTTTAGCTTCTGGAATTAAGAGTTTAGACAGTATCTGAGATGTAGAGACGACCAGCAGATTTTGGCAACTGTTTGGATTTCATAGACAAGGAGATTTAATATGCAATATTTACTTCTTCTGATTTCTCCCCTTTGTGCTACTGAATAGGTGCCAGATTGTTTGGTCAGCTTAAACTTCTTTGAAACTGAAGGGCCTAATTGACAACTTTCATTTAAAGGCAAGTGTAAGAACCCAGGATGGTCCCTTTGTCCTCTGAGATGTTGAATCAATAGCCACGCACTGACAATATGTGCAACAGTCCAAACAAAGGGGTGCTTCCAAGGCTGAGGAATTTGTTCTGATTCTGGGGAGGTTTTAAAGTCTGTGAAACAGAAAAGAAAGCACAGTTGTTACAGCAACCTGCAAGGAAACACTACTCACAGCCTAGATATGCGGATCTCAGAAAAATTGGGAGAGAAAATATTCTCAGCTGATTGATGGTTAAAGGGCACTTGGACCTGAAAGCAAAGAAAACATCTAAAAATTGTTTGAGAGAATGTTAGTCATCCCAGGTCAAAACTGTGCCAGGGACCACTTTCTAAATTTAACAGCACAATCAAGCTCCGGTGTCAGGAATGCTCTCAGTACTACCCCAAATCACTAGAGCAGATGTACCCACTCTGACCCTAAGTCTGGGGCTGCTGTGTATAGATAGGCAAGGCTGCAGCTTTGGGCTGAATTTGGAGGGGCAGGGGGAAGCGGGGAGAGGACTAGTTTCCTTCCTGATATTTCCCTGTGGAATACAAGCGTCCAAAGCAGCCATCTCTTCTCATATTCTTTCCATGCCTGTAGAGAGGCATTGGCTATTTTCCAGAGAAATGTAGGGCAAAGTGAAGAGGAATATATAACCCCCTGAATGCTATAAGTGCTTGTTACATTACAGTATGCTTGGGCAGTATCAAAGAAGGCACTCAGCTGAACAAAAATGATGTCTTAAGAAGATTTCAACATTCGCCAGCTTTCCAAGCCCTACCACTGGGTTATATTCTGTTGAAAACAAGCGGTCCCCTTCCTCTTTTGGCCAGACTTCAACTAGTGCAGTCACAAGAAAACACATAGCCACCTTTGTTTTCTCCATCCTGGCCCCAGCAAAGGGAAAGAGCTAAACCCTTTCTTCTTTGCCCTCTGTACGTTCCGTCTTCTTCCCCTTTCCTATTTTTCCCTTTTCTATGAATTCCCACATCACTTTTTCTTTATAAGCATTTGTCTTTTCTTTATTAAGTATTTTTGGAAAATACTACCTCCTGTTCTCTCCTTCTCTATTCTTTCATGTTTATTGCTAGTTAATGTTCAATGGCCAACACCAGGTAAATACAAGGCAGACATTTATAGCTGAGCTAGTAGTATGTAGTCCCTTGGAGAGAAATTTCTCTAGGTTACAATTTACCTCATCCTAATGTAGCAGCTGAAAGTGGCCCAGATTAATCACACCTAAGAATTATCTAGTTCTCTGTGTCTCTTTTACTGTGGAAGTGTTTTGGAAAATAGGCCTTTTTTTCCTGGTTAAGGAGCAAGTGAGCAGCCCAGACAGTTTCTCGCTGAAAATGTCTCAGCAAGGAACCTATCTTGGGCCAGGTCTGTGTTAGGCTAGGGAAGCAAGTCTTGAAAATCTCAATGGGAAGAAATGTGGCAAAACCAGAATTTATTACTTCGCCTCATCCAAAACAGAAACAGACAGCTCAAAAATTTCCAGCTTCCAAAATAAAGCAAAACCACAAGACACGATTCAGCTCCAGGCAGATCAAGTCCTCCCTCAGGAGTTATGTTTGAGAGAGGGCAAGAAAAAGATTAGCAATGTGGGGTCTTTGCACCCTCTTTTTATTAAGAAAAAAAAAAAAAGACTTTTCCAACTGCTATGAAAACAGCTTTCATTTCCATTCCTTTGTCAGCTCTCAGAAAAAAAAGCAAAAAGGTGGCTTATGACATGAATTCTCTTTTTACTCACTTCCATGCACACATATTGCTTCAGTGGACTTATGTTGCATGGAATTAGCAGTTTAGGTAGTCACACAGGAATTGTATTTGCCTTAGCTTCCATCTCCCGTTCGCTTACAAAGATTTTTGAATATGCCAAACAAACGCAAAGCCACAGGAGCTAACCGTGTTTCCCTTGAACTCAGGGGCTTGTTCTCAGGACCGCTGGGCCAACATGGGGAGGTCAAAAGCCTGCTTTGAGTTCTGCGAAACAGTTGTCTGAGGGGGTTAGATACAAATACCATTCATCAATCAAGAAAGGCACAGTCAATTACCTATTCAATCCTAGTGTGTCTGAAATGGGAGAATTTCTAAAAATCGAGTGAGTCAAGTATAAGCAATGGCTGCAGGAAGTTATTCTTCCGTAGAAAAACTGAGTAGCACACTAACAGGGGCAGATAGACCTTTTATTGGGAGTCAGTTCCCTCACTTTTGACCTGCATTAATTTTTCCTTGTTGGAGTTTCTCAGCTGTTGTTTTTAATGTGAAAATACAACTAGAAATCTGTGTTGCCTCCACAGAGAATGTGAAATAATGCAACAGAAGTTAAAGAGGAGTTTATGTTGCAAAAATATTTCTGTTATGGAGTTAATTTCATATCATTTTATTCTTCTCAAACTTATAATTTTCCACTGCTCATACATTTTTATGTCCAAAAGTGATTGTTAGCATCATCTAGTCTGACATGCAGCATAGCAAGGGCCAGAGAAGTTCATCCAGTAATTCTTGCATTGATCCCAACAATTTACATTTGGATTAGAGTATATCTTGTACAAAGACATCCAGTCTTCATTTAAAAACTTAAAAGCAATGAAAAAAAAAATCTACTACACCTCTTGGCAATCTGTCTGAATAGTTAATTAAATGTTAAAAATCCACAACTTATTTCCAGTGTGAATTTGGTTTTGCCTTAACTTTAGCTATTGAGTGTCTTTGCCACAGGCAAGAACCCTCCAGTACTCTTCATATGTCCCACCACCATGGTGCTAAGTGCCTTGCAGTTGGGGAATTTCCCATTAAATACCCTTCCACTCAAAGGCGTTGATTCATTAGAGAACGACACATGACACATGGCCAAGTCCTGTCCCTGCAGTACTCCAAGTGGACAGCTGACCTCTGCACCCCTCCATAACAGAAAGTATGCCGAGCCTACACATGTGGGAGCACTCAGCAGAGAGGACACCAGCTCTGCTCCTTAAACTGGGGTCACCTCTTTAATCACACCTCCAAGTTGAGCTGAGGCCCCATCACACAGAAAAGCCTACCTGGCTCCTCTGGAGCAACAGCAGAGGCAGCTTATGGTTCTTAGCTCCTGACAATGTAGCCCCAACCACAGCGTAACGGATGCCAACCCCAAGGATAAACACCAAGGACAGAAAAGGTAACCAGAGCGAGAGTGTCCCCAAATAACCAATCTGTGGATTAGAAGGCCATTGCACAGACCCAATGATCTCCCCGTAAAAAAGGCTCAGAGGTAAGCGTGAACTTGAAGCCACATTTACTGTTTACAGCTGAAAAATAATTGGGTACTTGCAGGCTGGCCACTTAGAAAACCAAATGTCACCCATTCCATCTTCACATCCTTGCTTAATATATGGGTATTTCATCTGTAAATTTATTTTAGACGCTCGCAAAGTGGCCCTAATGTAACCGTCATTGCTCATCCTCCCTCCCCGTCGCTCTTCCTCAAAGCCTGCTGTGCTACTGTCAGGCTATTAACGTTCCTCTGAAGTCACGGAAATGCTGGGATGTACCTGATGCATTCAGAAACGCAGCAGGTGTCTTCTGCAGGTACTGCACGTCCAAGCAATGCCAGGAAGCAGTCATAAAGTTAACACAGTAGTAAGCTATGTAATTTTTAGAGAACAGCTACTTACATAAGTACAGAAATTGCTACATTTTATATGTACAGATTGCTCACATTCCAATTATGGACCAAGACACAATGCATACAAATAATTAGTGTTTAGGAGCAATACATTATTTTTTTCCCCTGCGTGCCACTCTGTGATCTGAAAATGCTGGTCAATTCCTAAGTCACTTTGCGTGTGTCAGTGCAATTTCCCCTCAGTCCCAGAAGCTTCTGGAGCACATAAGTAATGTTATAATGTTACAAGGGCCTAATAATTGTGTCCAGGAGGCTTCCCATACAATTTTCATCTTTTATTATACGGTTAGCTTATTTATACATCGGTATCATTTGGCAAATTGCATCTAGCATACATGGGGAGGCTGAAGCTTAAAAATACACTCTTGTTCCTCATGGTAGCCCCAGGTGCAAGATATTATCCTTTAATACCGTAGAAAGCCTCCAGCTACCTGACACGAGGACAGGGTAGTGCGACGCTGATTGAGTAATTTCACTCTTCAGCTTTTTTTGCAACGCCGATGCGTTTCCATTCCAACGATGACATTTTAACACTCAAAATGGGCATCGGCGGCTGGCGCTGGAAAAGCCAAGGCCACCGGCCCTGCCGCTTGCCCCCACTCGGCTCTCCGGTGGGTAGCTTGAGGCTCCCTGGCTCTTCCTCGAGTCACGGCTCCCGGAGGGGCACAACCGGCTCCCAGAGGCGCCGGGACAGGCAGGCTCCCTCCCTCCCTCCAAGCCACCGGCTTCCCCTGCCCAAAGGGGACAGCACGAAGCCGCTGCCCCACCGGCAGCGCCCACCCGAGATGGGGGACGCACCGCCTGGCCGCCACAGGGGCCCGGGGACTGCTCCGGGCCGCGGCGTGGCGGGGGATCCAGCCTTGCCCTTGCCACATGGCCGGGGGAGCGGGGTCAGCGCCGGGCCGCAGTCCCGCCGGGCGGCAGCGGGCCGCGGCGCGGGGCAGCGGGCGGCAGCACGGCCGTTAACGGCCGCCGGGGGGCAGCGCGAGATCGCCCAACCGCCGCCAGCCCCGCCGCCGCCGCCGCCGCCTCGGCTGGCACCGCAACCTCACCGCACCTCACCTCACCGCACGGCCCGGCACGGCACGGCTCCTTCCCCCGCCCGTCCCCGGGGGCTGGCAGTGGGTGCCCGCCCCAGTCGTCACACATATACGACACTCAGCGACGCCCGCGGGGCAGAAGGCGGCCCCGGCGCCCTCCGCCTCGGCCGCCCGGTGCAGGAGAGGCCGAGGTCCCCGCGTCGCCCCCGAAGCGGGAGAGGCCGCGCAGTTGATTTATTTTAAGGAGATTTCACCTAGGAGCCGCTGATCAAAGCTAATGCAAAATAAATGTCTCCCCTTTAATAGGCTGATTCTTCTAAACCCTTGACACTGGGAATTGGGATTTCCCAATGCTATTAGCACTTAGCAGTAGGCGCTCCAGACCAGCCAAGAACAAGGGATTAAGAGGTATTTGTCTAAACTAATTTCTCTCTCTATACCCGGTCTATAGAGACTGGTGTTACTCTGCTGGAATTGTGCAACACGGCTAATTGGCTACAAATTTTAACAGTGGCAGGGCTCCCACGGGAGGCTGCCATGTATTCATTACCCCAGCTCTCGCCTCCAAGGCCAGCGGCGTTGGGCACCCAGGCTGACCCTGCCCGCAACGCCTGGGGCTGGCCAGGCACTGCCACTGGGGAAACGTCCCCTTCCATGTGGGCCGCTGCGGGTCAGGATCCCCGGCATTGTGGAAGAAGACAACAGTCCTGTCATGCCAGCCTATGGAGCCAGCAGGGCCTGGGCGCCTTGTGGAAAAGCGAGTTGATCAGGTAAAATAGTATTTATCATAGAAACGGGATGTATGTAGCACAAGGCCCACAGACTGGTATTTATGCGAATGACCATTCAGGAGGGATGTTGGTTTTTTTGGACAGATACTATACTGCCACTCATATCCCTTCCAGAACAAGGGAGGAAAAATATCTTGCAATATTTGTCTGTGATTCCTTGAAATTTCTCCCTCCAGGCTGGTTTGCACCTTGACTCCACTGGGTGTTTGCTTCATTACCATTTGAGCACAACCTAAAGCTAAAAGTAGTTAAGTTTGTATCATGCATGCATCTGACCAAGAAGCAATGACTTAGGAGCCATTAAGGGTACACAGATGTATTTTTGATGTGTTTTTAGGTCAGTCAAAAAGCACCAGGGTTGCTGGAGTAGTAGAAATAACTGGGAAAGACCAGAGTTTAAAGTCACCACTGCTGCAGAAGATTCTGTGACAATCAGGGGCTTATTACTCTGCCCCAAGCAGCACCCCCTCACCCACAGTAGCACCATGACACTATGGCTTCTTTTTGGAGGGGAAGCAGGATCCTCCCAGCAAGACTGTTCAGTAGTGGCCAAAGGCCTCAGTTTCCAAGATGAACTTCTACACCCCCAAAGGCTCTGATGGAAATCTGAATTACCATATGAGCCAGGCAGGACCTCAGTGTCTCAATGTTTCAGAGTTGTCTTCTCAAAATGAAGCACTGCATCATTATTGCCTTGAGCAGAAAGGTCATCCTGAAGTTGTGATGTTACGCACCTTGGTTGCCCAGAACCCCAGGGTACTAGGATATAAAAAACAGTAAAACTAGAGTTCCCCACCTGGCATTTCGGATTGCTGCATCGTGTCACATTTGCTAACACTAGATTCAAAAACTAGGTTGCTGTTCTACCCGAGTCAGTTTGGTTTTCATCCTGCAAACCCAAGGACAAAACTCATGGTCTGTGATTTATCTGTTGAGTTCAGCATCTTATGATGCCTAACCTATAACGTATACCTGTGAAACTCAAGCAGCATCTTACACAGCCAGGGCAAAATATCAAGACGCTATTGCAAGAGCAGCTGTTTAAAAAGTTTTGCAACACCGTGTGTTGAATCTCAGCATGTGCTGCTGGGCACAAGTATCCTCCTATAGTGAGAAAAGCCCATGAAAATTCACAGAATGAAATTCTGGCTTTAGTGAGGCGGATGGGAAATACTCAGAATTTCAGCAGGGCCAGAGTTTTACTGAAGGAGGATGTAGATCTTCAGCTGCTCAGTGGATAGTGAATACACTATCATCCTGCAACAACCCAAGGATAGCATCAATTTTAATCTCAGTCTACAAGGTAACAGTAAGATGCTGGCCAAGAATCAAATTAACAATATCGGTCCATGAAGAGAGAGGATTAATTCTGTTAAAAATCTGACATCTTAGCTGTTGTTGATCAAACCTTTCAAGCTAGAGATTACATGGCCTTAACCAGAGCGCTTTTTGAGATGTGCATAGAGAACACAACAAATTCAGCAGGAACATCTTCAATATAAGGTAACACAGAGATACAGAAGGAGGAGGCAGAAAATAAGCTGAAGATTATTCAAGGTATTCCATTTCTGTACAAGATAATAACTAACATATCATCATGGCGTACCAGGAGCAGATCTTGTCTGCTGAGGCAGCAAGTACTGCTGCTGACTTCATACGGCAGCCAGAGGCCAAGCTGCCCAGCCCCTTCTCATTAAAGGAGAAGTGCCCCATTCAATGAGGCACTTCAACAGTTGTCTACCTTTGAACGTGCAAACACCCCCATTAAATCTGGTGGATCGGGGCCAAAACTAATTAATTTAGTGATGCTTTGCATCAAAATCCCACTTGCAATACATAGCACAGAAGGACACAGAAAGACGGGAGATTAATTAAACTATTTAAAAAGCTGAGCAGGTTAGGACTGGGTTAGGATTAAAGAGCATAATGATATCCTTAGTGGAAGCCAGAGAAGAAATTACCCCTGTGAAACTGATAGGAATTTGCTGAGGATTTTTTCCTGTTTGTTTTTTTGTGAGATAAATGAATTGGGACTGGCAAACCAACCAATTTTGGGTCCAAGAGACCACGCACTTTTATTTAGATTACTTCTTTCAACCTGTCCCTACCAACCAGGCTCAACCCAAACTGGATCATGAGCAGCAGCTTCATAGTACTTCCAGGTATCAGGACAGGCCATAAAAAACTTCCATGGCTTGTGATTAGACAGAAAAAAAAAAAAGGGAAAAAAAAAAAAGGAAAAAAAAGAGAAAAACAAGAAAGGAAAGAAGAAAGAAAGAAAGTGAACCACTGTAGAATTTCCAATGTTATTTAAAAGGGAACCTAGATGCATTCAGAGCATGTCTTCTCTGTGCCCAGCTTAATGAGCAGGCTGGACAGAAAGATATGGGCTTGATAATATGCTGTACTGCAGTGGACAAAATCAGATTCTGATGGATTACACTCACTAACAGAACAAGAAAAAAAAATTAATCAAATGAACTTATTGCAACAATATTTGAGAAAGTAAAATAGTAATTGCAGCACTGCAGGCCTTCTGGTTGAGCCTAATTCTTCTTGGGGTGTATGGGCAGCTCCATCACTCAGCTGACGTCAACTGGAGGGTGCCAGTTTGCACCCACTGAGGATCTGGCCTTTAAACTCACCCAGTTTGTGTCAGCAACAGACTGGCCTCTTACAACCTTTCCGCAACACTGCAAAATCTTTAATGGCTTGGAACTGCTCAAAATCATTCCATTTTGTAAGAGGAAAGTAAGTGGTATTTCACCTGCCTGGGAGGTTCCCTCTTTTCTAGCTGATTAAGGAGGAAACACTGTCATAACCTCAGTTCTTCTAATATGACAGGCAGTAATGAATGGCTGAAATGGCTGTGATCTTTGCATCCTATGGCCAGGCCATTTCCTATAGGTGTTTCCTCTGACTGTAGGAAATTGCGGGCAAGGCAATGAAAGGAGCATGCCAGACAATGATAAACACTCCAAAGTCAGAGCAACATGAAACTGGCATGCCCGTATTTGCTGTTTATTAGCACATGTGTGTTTATTTAAGGTTCTGTCCTCTATCAAGTGGCAGTCAAGAACTGCACAACTGCAGGCTTGGATTTTTTCCCATTAGGAAATGCATCTTGCGTGTATGTGGAGAACGTTGTACACAAATAAGTTTTCTGGATCCACTTGCCAAAAAAACAAGAGACTTGTGGGTGTCTTTGCAAAAACAAGTCAAATTTCCTTTTAATTTTAAAACATCATAAACATTAATTTGTTCAGACAGGTGAGTCTCTCTGAAACAACTACACACAGTCCTATTTAGGAAGTTATATAGTTTGATAAACATTCAGAACAATAGAAAACAATCCAGACTGAACACAGATTTTTGACATTAGACTCGGGAAATGACTACCTTTGCAAACAGTAATGTCTCCATGCCTAAGCCCTCAGTTCCAAGAGTCACGTACATTCATGCATGGAAAAACCTGTAAGAACACTGACATGCCAGAATGTTTGCAAGATCACTGCCTATGAAAGGTTATTCACAGACACAGTCTCAGGCAAAATCACACCCTCAGAGGTATTACAACCCTGCCAAAGTCATGGAAAGCCAACAGTTTTCTACTGCGTGAGGAACAATAGAGCTATTCTGGACAAGATTTATTCAGAAAAGTAGAGGTTGAGGATAGTCATAATTTTCTTTTCAGAGCCCAGAAGCTGCTGTGCCTGACCATGAAGGCTGCCACAAGACATACCCTACCCACGAGAAAAGCTAAAAGCGCAGAAATCAGAGGCTAAAGGGGAAAGCACAAGCTTTTCCTTCTGTATCCCCCGCTCCACAAGTACACTCCCATGGCTTGTACACGTTTCCTCTGCCACAGATGGCAAAAATGAGTCCTGAAATCCTTGTATTTACAAACCAGCAAAAACACTTGGTACTGCATCATAGTCACACAGGAGTCCACAGCAGCCATGTCTTCCATGTTCTGGCCAGGCACTATGCCTCTGGACTGCCGAGCCCACTGCGAAGGTCTACAGGGCAAGCACATGGCCGGGGAGGGTGGTCACATACCTTTTGGTCATCTCTGATTTTCCTCAGCAATGATGATAGCTCCGCAGGACCTCAGCAGCCTGTGATACAGATGTTGTTTTCACCTTTTCGAGTATTACCAGCCAAAGGGATGTGGACCCAACTCATCAGCTGCACCGCAAGATGTCAGAGCAAGGACCAGGTGCTCCTCCCTGGACAGGTTCGTGCCTTGAGGAATTTCAGCCATTGTAGGCAGAACAAAAGCTCACTGTCCAGGCAACATGATGTATTCCTCTCTCTGACATCCACATCTCCATTGATGATGCAAAACCCAAGCTAGATGCATATGATCTAGCCTATCTTATAGAATCATAGAATCATAGAACCATAGGGTTGGAAGGGACCTCTGGAGATCATCTAGTCCCACCCCCTCTGCCAGAGTAGGGTCACCTAGAGCAGGTTGCACAGGAATGTGTCCAGGCGGGTTTTGAATGTCTCCAGAGACGGAGACTCCACCACCTCTCTGGGCAGCCTGTGCCAGTGCTCTGCCACCCTCAAAGGAAAGAAGTTCCTCCTCATGTTTAGGTGGAACTTCCTATGCTCAAGTTTGTGCCCGTTACCTCTTGTCCTGTCGCTGGGCACCACTGAAAAGAGCCTGGCCCCATCCTCCTGACACCTACCCTTTAAGTATTTATAAGTGCCGATAAGGTCCCCCCTCAGCCGTCTTTTTTCCAGACTGAAGAGACCCAAATCCCTCAGCCTTTCCTGATAAGAGAGGTGTTCCAGTCCCCTAATCATCTTGGTAGCTCTCTGCTGCACCCTCTCCAGCAGTTCCCTGTCCTTCTTGAACCGGGGAGCCCAGAGCTGGACACAGTACTCCAGGTGCAGCCTCACCAAGGCAGAGTAGAGGGGGAGGATGACCTCCCTCGACCTGCTGGCCACACTCTTCTTGATGCACCCCAGGATGCCATTGGCCTTCTTGGCCACGAGGGCACATTGCTGGCTCATGGTCATGCTGTTGTCTACCAGGACTCCCAGGTCTCTTTCCACAGAGCTGCTCTCCAGCAGGTCAGCCCCCAACCTGTACTGGTGCATGGGGTTATCCCTCCCCAGGGGCAGCACCTTACACTTGCCCTTGTTGAATTTCATAAGGTTCCTCTTTGCCCAGCTCTCCAACCTGTCCAGGTCTCTCTGTATGGCAGCACAGCCTTCCGGTGTGTCAGCCACTCCCCCCAGCTTTGTGTTGTCAGCAAACTTGCTGAGGGTGCACTCTATCCCCTCACCCAGGTCATTGATGAATATATTAAAGAGGACTGGAACCAGTACTGACCCCTGGGGAACACCACTCGTCACTGACCTCCAACTGGACTCTGTGCCCCTAATCACGACCCTCTGAGCTCTGTCTTTCAACCAGTTATCTATCCACCTTACTGTCCATTCATCTAACCCACTCTTCCTAAGCTTCCCGATGAGGATGCTGTGGGAGACCATGTCAAATGCCTTGCTTAAGTCAAGGTAGACCACATCCACCGCCCTCCCCTCATCTATCCATACAGTCATGCCATCATAGAAGGCTATCAGATTAGTCAGACATGATTTCCCCTTGGTGAATCCATGTTGAGTACTTCTGATAGCTTTCTTTTCCTCCACATGCCTTGAGATGACGCCCAGAACAAGCTTCCAGGGATGGAGGTGAGGCTGACCAGCCTGTAGTTCCCTGGGTCCTCCTTCTCGCCTTTTTTGAAGACTGGAGTGTCATTGGCTTTCCTCCAGTCCTCAGGCACCTCACCTGTTCTCCAGGACCTTTCAAAGATGGGAGAGCAGCCCAGCAATGACTTCCGCCAGCTCCCTCAGCACTCTCGGGTGCATCCCATTGAGGCCCATGGACTTGTGAATATCTAATTGACCTAATTGATCCCTCACTCGATCCTCCTCAACCCAGGGGAAGTCTTCCTCTTTCTCTGTTACTTTCTCCAAAGCCTGGGACTCCTGAGGGCTGGGTCGAGCCATAAAGACCAAAGCAAAGAAGGCATTCAGTACCTCCACCTTCTTGGCATCCTCCATCACCATGGCTCCTGTCTCATTCAACAGTGGGCCCACAACTTCTCTGGTCTTTCTTTTGCCTCCAATATACTTGCAGAAGCCCTTCCTGTTGAGCTTGACATCCCTAGCCAGGTTTAATTCCAAGGGGGCCTTGGCTTTCATCATTTCATCCCTACACACTCTGGTGACATTCTTGTAATCCTCCCAAGGGGTCAGTCCATTCTTCCACTTACTGCAAACTTCCTTCTTCCAGTTGAGCTTTTATCAGCCAGAGCGAGCTGTCACAGCACTGAACTTTGCATTGAGAAGTTCCCTACCTGAGCAGTGGATTACAATTGCAATGAGATTTTCTCTAAGATCAAGACACTTAAAATACCATTTTTTTAATGTTTTTACCTTTTAGGGTTTCTTATAGAATCATAGTCATCTAGGTTGGAATGGACCTTTAAGACCACCAAGTCCAACCACTAACCTAACACTGCCAAAACCACCACTAAACTATGTCCCTAAGCAGCACTTCTACCCATCTTTTAAATATCTGTTTCAGGTAAAATCCCAAACACCGATGACACAGTAATTGCAAGCACCTGCCCCACAAGGTATGTTCGCCTGACACAAATATATGTTGAGTCCTATGAGGGGAATGGGGCTGTATCCATTCCACTTACTAACATAATCAGGGACATCCAATATGATTCAAGAGCGTCTACATTGTCAGTAATAACCCTAGAAGAAAGAGGTTTTGAGACACTTTTTATTGACACTCACCTCATTCCAGAGCTCAGCAAAAATGTGCGTGGTTGATACAGCCAGCCACAGATATTTTTGTTTTCTCTAAGTAAGTCTGAATAAACAATAAAAGGTTAAGTGCTATTTTTTTCAAAGCCTGAAACACAGGCGAACAAATTGAGGGTAGAGAACTCAATTATA
Organism: Chroicocephalus ridibundus; assembly: GCF_963924245.1. Classification (NCBI taxonomy): domain Eukaryota; kingdom Metazoa; phylum Chordata; class Aves; order Charadriiformes; family Laridae; genus Chroicocephalus; species Chroicocephalus ridibundus. The sequence goes on along the minus strand of NC_086284.1, from coordinate 90,252,038 downwards.
TGAAGCAAAAGCTGCTGGCAGTTACACTCAGTAGAGCTGAATAATTTTCAATTACTCTGGGAGAAGAGGTCAACAAAATATGTTCCCCAATCTGTACATTCCTAAACCCAGACCTTCTAATGTTACAAGTGCCCTTTGTCAGGGTAATTCAGTACAGGATTTTTTTCCCAGCACCCTTTTCCCTACTTCGATCTACCAAGTTCTTTCCTTAGGGCACCTACATTAAACTTACCGTAAATATGTGCCTGCAACAGAGAACACATTTGAACTCCCACTTTCAGAAAACCAGACTTCACCACCATCACAGCCAAGCACTCTGCCAGAGAGGTGCTACAACATGACAGGGGCTGCTGTAAGAACCTCTCTCACCCAGGGTGCTGAGGGTGTTAACCCAGCAAAACAAGGAGATAGGCCCCATTCTGGGGTCACCTGTGCTGGCATCTGAGCTTCCCAGCTGTGCCTGCACATCCCAACTAAAGCAGCGGGTTTTCCCCAGCAGGGACTGCCAAGGCTCAGCAGGGCTGGCCAGGTGTCCCAGCACAGAAGAAAAATCTCTGGAACATGCTATGACTATGCCTCCTACCAAACAACATAAGGGCTTTTGAGCACTGCATACCAGATTTGTCATATCTTTCTTTGAGACTTTGTCTCTGCTGCCATCACTTTGCTGACACTTCTGCCTTCAGAGTTTCTAGCTGCCATTTTTCCTTGGCTTTTTGGTGGGGGTTTTTTTGTGAGTTTTTCCTTCCAAGAGGCAACAGGAATGGAGTTACATTTTATGTCACAAAACATCTCCATCACCACATCAAAAGAAAGGAAACTTCTGCTTTGGTGTATATCACACACACGTATATATAACAAACAACATATGCAGGCAGGATGGTAAAATTTCTAGTATATGGAATGAACAAGGAAATTTTCTGTGTACTTCTGTTTTCCCATATAGCAGCACCTAAATGTGGCAATTACAGTATCAGGAAAGATGCTCAAATGTTTATTTCTCCATCAGGACTTTACACTGCTATCTGGTATAAATGGTGCAGTGAATCCCAACAGAAGGAGCTTTTATGATGATAGTGTAATTTTTACAGCAAATATAAGCTGATGATTTTCAGTGGAAGGAGAAAGCCACTAAAAATTGACTCACCTACTTTTTAGTCAGAAAAGAAACGTTTTATTTAAAACCTTTGTGTGAGAGAGGCAATCCATTTATCCTCAAATACCTGCCCATAAAGTTGCTAGTGTATGTGGAGAGAGGGTAAAAGAAGAAAAATAAACCCATTTCCTTATTTCACACACAACATGCAAAAACTGTCCGCTATGTATAAGAGAGGTTTTGAACAGGCTAGGAATGAAGTGGATTCTGGACAGAAAAGCTCCCTCACTTTTAGATTCAGACCTTTCTTGGAAGTTTCCAATTGTTGTTAGCTTCCCAGGGGGAAATTTTCTCTTTCTAAGCCTGGCTTATATTTCATAGAACCATAGAACAGCTTAGGTTGGAAGGGACCTCCAAAGATCATCTGGTCCAACCTTTCATGGCAAAGGGAGCCTAAATGAGATTATCTAGCACCCTGTCCAATCCTATCTTGAAAACCTCCAGCGATGGGGACCGTACCACATTCCTGGGGAGGTTGTTCCAGTGACTGATTGTTCTCATTGTAAAAAAATTTGGTGATCTTGGAGCTATCTCAGGGCAGAGAGACGATTTCCTTTCCTTATTCTGCTACCTTTTGGGAGATCATGGGCAAATTGCATCACCTCTGCAAGGTATTGCTTGCTTCTTTATAAACTGGGTATAAACCATACGACCTGACAAGGAAGGCTGAATAAATTAATGCTGCCAAGTAGCATCTTCTACTGGAGAATTTCAGAGACCTTTCCTGTAAATTTTACTGTGAGGGGTGCAATCATACTTTTGGTTTATTAGTTGTGGATCTTTGGGGACTTTTGGCTTTCTCCTCAGCAAATGCAAACCTTATTCTGTGATCTCTCCACTGTGTTAAAATAGAAACAAATCTATATACCACTGATGATAAACAGTAGGAGAGTCTTGCTGCAGGATGCTGGACCCCATTTGGAGGATCTTGACTGTGTAAAGAAAAGGGCGGGGGAAAAGACAAATGTATAGCCTTAAAAAGACTGGTGAGCTTTGTAAACATAGTGTGTACCACGCTAGCAACTCAGCTTGTATTTTAAGAAAACTTGAATGTCAAATACTGCTGAGCTGCTCCCATTACCTCATTTTTACAATGTGGAAGAAAACAGTCCCAGACATAAGAAAAAGCAGTGATGAAGAAATGCCTGTTATCTCATCCCAGTCTCTCAGTTGCTTCCTAATTCCAGTTTGGTATTCCCCTCTGTCGCTCACCCTCCCAACACACTCTGCTGTAAGGTTGCCCCGATGTTGCTGTCTCTGCTACCTAGCAAAACAATCATGGTTTTAGGTGGGAGGCCTACAGATTTCACAGTCTCAAATATCTAGTCCCTGACAGTGTAAATTCTTCAGTGTAAATACATTACATAGGCACTGCACTGCTGCATTATTTGGGAACTAAAAGCAAGCAAAGAAAGAAGTCAGTAGCCTACTCTTAAAAAGCCCCTTTTTGGCCACTCTTGCCTCCCCTCCAGCTCTGCTCTTAGCACCCCTATGCAACAGAGAAAGCTCCTGGGTGAGCCTCAGCCCCCTTCCACTTAGAGGAAAGGAGAAACCGAAGATGTGGCAACTAAAATGTTATTTGCCTCAGTTTTCTGCTGTACCTAGCTGTGCTTAGGCCTCTGCAGGTTTGCATCCTCAGGAGCATGCTCAGAGCCTAACATAGAACAGAATCATAGAATCATAGTATTGCTTAGGTTGGAAAGGAACCTTTCAGATCATCTAGTCCAACCATCAACCTAACTCTTGACAAAAACCACCACTAAACCATATCTCTAAGCACTAAGTCTACCCGTCTTTTAAATACCTCCAGGGATGGTTCCTCAACCACTTCCCTGGGCAGCCTGTTCCAATGCTTAATAACCCTTTCAGTGTAAAAATTTTTCATAGTATCCAATCTAGACCTCCCCTGGAGCAACTGAGGCAACATGGAAGGCACATCCTCAGTACGGTTTCTGAAAGGGAGGGATACAGGGGGATTTGTGGCTTTTGGGTTTGCAGCACTCCATTAAACATTGAAAAGTGGCCAAAGACTTCACAGGTGACTTTAAACACGTGGCTGCCCCGTCTGCCAAAGGTCTCCTGGCCATCTGGTGTCACTACGTCCTATGCATGATCACTTGAGTGGAATTTTATCTTTTTGACTCCTTGTTCCTCAGAAAAATGTTTAAACTCTTTTTCTGGTATGTCCAAGAAATTGATACATTTTATCACGTCAAAAAAAGACTGCCAGACATCACTCCATGCCCCCTCATTGACACAGTAGCACCACCTTTTATTAAGTCACAAGAGGTCACCTTCTGCTTTTATCGGCCAGCAGCTCCAACCTCCGTCATCTACCTGATGGCTTTTCATGGTTTTTAACACTGTCCTTCTCACTTTGAAGGACCCCCAATGATCACCCACAAAGCGATCTCACCATTCTCCTTCAAATCGCTTTTTCCCACTCTCCTGCAGTACTACAGGTGCTCCCTTCTCTGGCTGTTGTCTTGCAAGACACTGTAAGCATTTTGGCATAGGAAACCCCCTTGGTTTTCAGTGCATTCTGCACAAAGGTATTCACATCCATGGCTAGGCTCCAAGTACTATTATTTTTGCTAATAAAAAGCAAAAGAGGATGATTTGCCAAGCTCTGTACATATCATTCAACAAAAAAATTTCGGGTCAAATTTAAGCAATAAACTTCAGGTCAAATTTAAGCAATTTCCTTTTATTTACCTCCATTTTATTGACAATGAACAACCCTTAGCAGGCAAACCTCAAAATATACCTCCAGTAACAATTGTTTTGCCTCAGGTATTTATGCAGCACTCTAACTACAGCATCTATATAGCATTTCTTTTTCCCCACGCATACAAATACACACTCATACTTAATACATTAGCATTTCCACTATACATTTTTACAGTGTATCCAGTTAAGCAAATTGCTCAATTAGCTGAATAGGGTTTTTTCTTTTCATTGTGAAAAGGCAGAGTCTTGCAGAATGGAACGGCGTTCTCAGTAAGAGGTCAGTTGGGTGTGATTTTTGGAATAAAGGAGAGAGGATGAGTGGGTTGTAAAAGATTTTTTTTAATTATTCACATTTTATTGCCTTATAAAGTCAGAGAGGGCAAACCAACACACGTTCTGGTTCATGCTGGCGTGTAACAGTAGCATGTTGTAGAAAAAGCCCACCATATTTACTGGAATTTTCCCACTATAGCCTGTACCTCGTGGACATAGAAAAGACTGTGGGACTGTCAAATACCGAGTGTCAGGGAATGGTATATCCACTCGTTGGTAAAATAAGTCAGTTAATTTGGCAGGTAAGTATTAAGTAATCATACTGTCAGAACAAGGCAAGTGGCTAAGAAAGGAAGACAAAGAAGAAAAGAAAAAACATAAAGATGAGGAAATAGGAAGGAGCCAAACAGGAGAGGGGGAAGGGAGAGAATGCAGGAGTTTGATGGCCAAGCGATGAGAGAGTAAAAGATGATAATCCATCTGGTCGCCTTGTCCTTGTGGCTCACGTTGGACTCCTTTTCTGACTTCTCACTGCCTGGGAGAATCTGAGCATCATCCCACCTGGGTTTTGTTACATACAGAATGAAACAGCTGAGAAAAACTTGAGCAGGTTAGATATTTTCTTATCCACATTTTTAAAGATTTTTTTTAAAAAACCTTACTATTTTCATGCGCTCTGTGGATTTTTCTCATTTTTTGCTTTCTTAGAAAATGTTAGTTTAATTTTTTTACGTAAATATTGTTTCACTTTGATTTGGGTTTTCCCTTATTTGATTTCAACAGAGCAAAATTTCAAATGAGCCAAGCAAGTTTTTTTAATTTCATTACATTTTCCTGAGGTAAAAATGTCTATGATATTTGCCTAGGCAAAGTGTTACATCACGTACTCTATTTATGTTTCAGCATTGCAGTGACTTTTAAAAGCTCACAGCAGGAAATGAAGAAAAGCCTGAACTCATAATTATTAAATAATAATAAAAAATGTACTCTGCTAAGGTTGCATTTATTCAAAATGGTACAATTAATATATCCCCATGTTTCCATTAATATACATTCCGGTGGAGAAATTGATAGGAAATGTGGTCATGGCATGAACTTTACAGCAGATTTGTACAGTCTCTGCTGAGCGAATTTGATTGAGCAAAGCAGCTTGGAAAAGCAGTACTGTACAGGAATGAGATTATCCATCATGCACCACCTAAATGGTCAATATCTAAGTTCTCCTTGCGCTGACAGAGTTGGAAGGATGTTACTTAGCATGGTCAGACATCACAGGCAATAAGGAATTTAAGTGTTCCCCTTCCTATGGGGACAAACCATTCCTCTCTTAAGCTTCCTTCAGCCTTTATCCTTAGGTCTGCTCTTTGCTGTTAAGATGAAAATACCCGCAGCTTCCTAAAGCCAGCCCAGGGGAAAGTCGTGTAGAACCTCTACCCACCTGATTTCCCTCCAGCTCCTCCCTGCAGCTTCTGCCACTGCCTGGTTCTGCCTGTCTCGGGCATCTCTGCCATGCCTAGTGCCTGAGGCTTTGCACCCTTCTCAGCTGCTCACCAACACTGAACACTGAAACAACTCCCACTCTCCTCCCCAGACCCAGCAGTCGCACCGCAGCCCAGATTTCACTTGTCACTCTGACCTTCGCTGGTGTTAGGCCATTACTCAAGTAGAACCTTTGTTCACAAAACATCAACGCAGAGCCTCAGCCCCATCCAAGACGTCGGTGGCAACATGACCTTTCTTGGATTCTCATCACAACTGAGAATTTGAAATATCTGTTGCCATCTGTCTTCAGCCGTCGACCACAAGTTTTTAGTCTTCACCTTTATGGTTCTTCAGCACATAGCTCATCCCTCTGTGTATCACCTGGTCTCTTACCTCATGATTAATTCCTACCTCCAGTCTGCCAGCAGTGCCACCTGACCACCACCTCATCTCCAAAGCAAGTCCAAATTTTTTCTCCTTGCACAGGAAGAGCTTTTTTGTCAGCTTCTGCAAAGTGACCGCTTTATTTCTCTTTACATTCCCAGCAAAATCTACCCTTGCCAGAAGGGCCTGCGAAGCACAGCCCTTGGACAAGGGCTCAGCGCACCGAAAGCTGAGTACCATGCAACTCCTGTTTCTGTGATCACGTACCTGTTTTGGATAATCCTGTTCTGATACTTTGACAAATTCCTAGGCAGTCAGTTGTCCCGCTCTGAAGTCTTAACCCTTGGTGTACTCCTGGAGATGCTACTGTAAAAGACATAGTAAACATCTAGAAACTCCATCATCTGATCTGTTCTCCATCATTTGTCTTTCTCTGCTGAAGACCATGGTGCAGGGAATGTCCCTAGATGAGCTGATGCATGTGTCTCAAAAAACACCAGAGCTGAAGGAATAAGTGCTCAGACTCTCACATAACTGTAGGAAGCTTTAATTTTTGTTATTATTTTTCTTAATTTAAAGAGCATACCCAACACTGTGAATAATTGGCAAGAAGCAAGATTTAAAAGGAGAAAAAAGGTTTTGTTAAGCTTTTAACTTTAAATTGTGTTTATGCATGAAGACCAAATTCAAGTGGTGTTTATTTTTTGAAAGCACAGAGGAATAAAATGTGTTGCTGCCACTGAAAAGAAAGGATAAGATGTGCAGAGCTTCCACAGCACCTGGCAGAAAAAGTGTCGTTGTGATTCTTTAGACAGTGTACATCCGAACACAGCAAATCCAGTGGCTCTTCTGCCCTTCAAACAGGAGGCGTAGCACAAAATGCCCCAATCCCCCTCCTAGAGCTAAAAGCCTATTGCTAAATCTTCATCAAAATCGTGCCTGAAGACAAAATATTCAGGAAATAACGAGCACAGTCCTGCTGCTGCTATAGAAAAACATCCATTCTGGCTATTCAAGCACCGCATCGAAGCGCAAGAGGAAAAGCAATTCTAGTCATAATTTTATCTCTGTTATCATGAATATAACCAAAGGTTTCTACTTTAAAGTTACAAAAACCAGCCAGCAATATTTTTATTTCACAAAGCTTCGTTGACAGACTCTCTTGTCTGCAGCAATTCAGAACTCCGGCTACTGAAGCTCATTGCTTTTTTATTTGCCTCCTTCAGCGCTGAAGAGATATTTATAACTGTTGCAGTCAGTCTTGAAATAAGTATACAGCGCAAGGGTGCTGCATGTTACCAGTCAAGCAGAAGAAGACAAAGACAAATAAAAAGCAATGAAAAGACATGATATAGATATAGGGAAGATTGTGACTACCAAAGAGCTAATGGTTTTGTGATGGTAAGAACTGAGCTTAGAAGAATACCAGGTGTTAGTAATGGTTTTGTTGAAAAATCTCTTCAGACCATTAAAGTATTAAGCTGTTCTTTATCGCACTTTCCCTACCTCTTCTTTTCTTTGCTAGTTGGTATTTTTTTAATACTCTTTCTTTATATCTCTCCTACTGGATTGAATAGCATTGAGCTGCCTTCACCACACAAAATCACAGATCACTAGATTTTTGTTTCGTTCTAGACATAATTTGAGACAATCGAATTTGAATAGCAATTTTGTGCTCACGTCTTTTCTTTATTAAGGGTCTTCGAAATACAAGGAAAAGGGAAAATATAAAACCCAATATATTCAGGAAAAGTCAAAGTGGGGAAAAAGCAGGCACAAAAAAAAAAAAAAAGAAATATTTTTCTCTTTGTTTTTTCTTCTAGAAGACGAAAAGCTAGTGAGCCAGCTTCCCTCCCTTGCAGAGATATCTCAGTGCAAGAAGCTGAAAGGATTACAGCAGGACGCCACTCACATAGCTCTCACCGTCTGTCCTGAGCAGCTCCAGTTTAAAGTACAGCTACCTCAGGGTCCCCGAATCCCTAACTAGCGTGCAGGGTGCCCAGCTGAGAGGCACTGGAGGATGCCAGTGTCTCCTGCGTGGCTCGCATCCCGAGGAGGGGATGCTGGCACAGACCTGCCACCTCAGCCCTGTGCCTGTAACCCCTTTTCTGTGCTTTGCATCCTCCCAGCCAAAAAGCTCAGGTGCCAGAATATAGGTGTAGATAGCGATACAGCATCTCTGATATCTCAAAAGCACAGAGAGAAAAGAGCATGGGAGACAGCCTGACCCGCTCCGGAGCTGCGAGTTTTGATGCTGGGCTAGGTGAGTGTTTTCCACAGGTAACAGGACTGGGAATTGCCTCAGGCACTAGGGAAGGAAACATAGGCTTACATTTCTTCTGACGTTGTCCAAAGTTTTTCTTTCTTCAGTTCAAGCTGTTTAAAAGGTGTTTGTGCTGGATAAGTAACCAGGGCCTGGGATCCATGAGAACAGCAGACACATCTTCAAAAGTTAGACTACGCTGTGCCACCAGAATCTGCTGGGAAAAGGTAGCGCATTTCATAACTGCTTTCTATTATTAGACCATCGCTATAGTCCTGGATTAAAAAAATCACTTCAAATGAAGGAAAGGGAAAAAGTATTCTTCCTTCTCTATGGATGGATTCTCCTCCTTGCTTCCCTTTGCCAAAAATATTTTTCAATTTAAATCTGAAAACAAGTTATGGGTATGGACCCCTGTGTTTGAAGAAATAGAAGGCAGTTTTGTTTCAAGGTTTAGGGTCATTCTCACTTTGAAAATATATTTAGTATTTTTAGGTTATGTAATGCAGCTATGACTCCTGGATGCATGACTTAATTGACTCGCTTTCCTCATCTTCTTGGTAGCTGAGGTCAAGGGCTGCAGAAGAGGTTCCTAAATTACATTTCCCTTTCCCATATTTCAATATACAAGTAAATGCCCAACTTTACAAATTCTGAGCAATTTTTGGAGTTGCGGTCCCCTGGGGCTGCGCCCTCCTTCAATTTGAAAATCAAGATCTAGGACTCAAAAAGCAAGCAGGCACTGAAGGTTCCTTCGGCGAGGGATTTATGCCTGAATCACTAACCTGCTCAGTAGGCTTGCCAGCTTTCTCCAGTAATAATGCTTCACATTAGTTATTTGAGCTCAAATGCAGCATTTGCAGAAGAAAAATATTCTGCAGTTTACCATTCTGGAAAGAGCTGATTGTTGTGTTGTCAATAAAGAGAAGGATTACAGAGTAGGCGAATTTGTTACATACACGTGTGGCCCATGAAATACATCCCTCTATGAATCTTTAAATATTATCAGCCTACGGTAATTGTTACTTACACTCCACCCACTTCATCCTTCTTTCCTTCCTTTCCTCTGAAGAATAATTTGACAGTTGTTTTCTTTGAAAAAGTTGAACTACAAAATGATTTCTACATCTAACGGGGACACAAATATGCTAGCATGAGTACAATTAAGAAAATGTGGACAAATTTGAAAGCCTCATCCATATGAAAGCAAAAATCAGAGTGTTTTCTAGAGCCAAGATGGCCTGGAGAAACCTGAGGCTGTGGTGGAAGGGAGAAAGTCAGAGGGAATTAAACCCTCACACCCCACCGGAGACCCACGACTATCCCCCTAGCATCGTGAAATGAAATTTATAGCTAAAATCAGGAAAATAGACCCAGGCATTAAGATCACAGGTGCTTCTTCACTGACAACCTGTTATAAAGCTCCAACTGTGTCCAAAGTTATAAAGCAATTTCATAGTTATATTTATCAGGATGAATAATGTGCACATCCACTTCTCTGTTTGCTTTTTTTTTATATATAGATCATTATTAAAAGATTCCTACTGCACCTAGCAAGGCTTCCCCAGATGTTCATCCAGTGCAGCAGTGAAGGGCAAATGTAAATCCAAGACACAGGGAAGAAGCACTCAAGCCCTGCAGTGGTGGGAAGAAGGATGCTCCTGCCATTCAGTAAGAGGAAAAGAAGCCAGAGCACTTCTGTACTGTCCTTCTCCACATGGCTCCCAAAGGTCAGCAGAGGCCAAAGAGATCCCATCAAGTGGAGGTCATAAAAAAAACCTGCACAGAACTTACAGAGCCCAAGAAAAAGGCCATTTTCAGCAGACATATTCTGAAAGATGAGGTGAGAAGCAAGATGCTTGGAAAGGGTGAAAAACCAGCCATCCAACCACACCGAGACTCCAACCAACATAGGATGCAGTCGTTAACAGAGTCTGAGAAAAGTCACGAAATGTCAGCCTGTGTGTTACCTTGATAACACACAGGTATCAGTGTGTTAAGAGCAAAATTAAGCTGTTCCTGGGTACCTTCAAGGAAATTAGTCCAGGGCTGTTAAAATGGTGTAATCAAAATCATGAAATCCTGCACCATGGTCAAGAAAGAAACCCAGATGTGATGATCTACATCCAAACAGATAGGGGTGTTTAATCTACAGCTCACATGTGCAGGAAAAAATAAAATAAAAGGCTTTTATTTGTTTATGGAAAACAGTTTTTACTGAAAACAACTAGAAGGTCCACGACCAAACACGCTTGGCTTACTCAAACCCCATCCTGAGATTCCAAACACAATTCTAAATCACATTTTCAAATGAAATACAAATTTAAAGAGATGAAGACATGAAGGAACCTCCTTAAGAGCACCTGCCCAAAGCACAGTGGAGCAAATTCCAGAGAGTGGCACAGGAATGTCCAAAAGCAGAGGGCCATCATATCTCTCGAGCCTACCAAAAAAAAAAAAAACCAAAACAAAACAAAACGAAACCAAAAAAACCTTAGAGAACTTGCATGGCACATGAACAGAATAAATAATTGACGATGGAACTCAGAATCATGAGGGCAGGGCATTAGCAGGGCATAACCAGGACAAGACATTCCCAGCCTCTTTTATCAGCTCCCCTGGGGGCTGAGGGGGTCTGTTTAAAGGCACAATAGTGGTGCTTTAAAAGAACTTACAAAAAATATATGTATAGCAGCCAGGACCCAGCAGGGGAGAGAAAATTGTCATGGGAATCAGAGCCTTAAGGGGGCTCTGAAAAGGTTGCTGCAACCCATGAAGCCACTGAGGTGGCTGAAACTAGCCCTGAAAGCAAGGTCTCACATTCAAGGATATCGTGGAAAATGGGACATTGTTCTACAAAACTATTTTGTTTCTAGTCTATCTTTCCCATTCATTTTACGTTTCTCTATTTCCTTAAGTTACTTACTATACCCAAACATTATAACAGAATCTGGAGTTTCAAGTTCTGTTGCTCCTCTGAACAATCCACCATAAGGTGAAGGTACAGGCAGACCCACCTCAATGCTCTGGGCCACGCAGGGTCCCACCTGAGTCCACACTGCAAACAGGCAGTAAAACCAAGCCCCCCTCCATATTTACCACTATTAAATTATGACACCAAAGAAACACATGTAGTTACCAGCTGACATTGTATTTAACAAAAAGGCCGAAAACAGGAATACCTCTTGTGTTAGGACCTGGTGTCAGAACAAAGGATGATGTGTGGAAGACAGAACTAAAATGAATCGAGTCAATGTGATTCTGCAAATTTCACTACTTCAGGACAGGAAGCCTGGGGACATTTATGGTGACAACCACTGCGAGGTGGTGGTGACCAAAGAGACCCTTAGTCTTCTGAAGTTTTCACCTCCTGAAGACGCCTGCTGAAGAAGAGTAGGCATTTAAGCCTGGGAACAAAAGACGTGAGAGGCTCAATGACTCCTGCCTCATGTGATCAAGATGTCCTTGTTACCTAACGCAGAAGCATGCAGAGCAGACATGCTAAATGAAGCAAGTCTATGCCACCACCTTTTCTCAGAAGACAGGATTCATCTCACTGATGAGCACTTAAAAGCCAGACATTGCCTCAGCTCCCTCAGTAACTGGCAGCGCAGATGGCGGCTTTCAGAGGTGATTCATCCCGCCCATCCCATGTACCAGCCTGGGCTGGGGCGATTCATCCCGGAGAGCCTCTCGTGCAAGTCATCAGGAAAGAGGCCTGGGTAACTCACCTGGCCTCAACACCGATGTCCTGGGAGGCTAAACTTAAGAGCGAGAAATCCCACTCGCAGAAGCTCCCCTCGACCTGCCAGCTCAGGGTACTTCTGCTTTCCCCCTCTCCTCTCTGCAGCGGTCGGCAGCGGCAGGTCCTGCCCCAGCCCCAGCTCTGCCTTCTGCCCGCAGGGACGGACGGAGGAAGGTGAGATGCAGCATCTTCCTGCTCCCTCCTCCGAGACGAAGAATGGAGAGCTCCAAAGGTTAAATTAAAAAGAGAAAAGCCACAAGAAGGCAGAAGGGGCTCAGGTAGAGCAACTCAGGAGCTGGAGGGAAGGTGAAGGCTAATGCAGATAAAAAATGGGGCAGCAGAACCGATTTGGAGGTGCTGGGGAGGAGTGAATGAATTGCTCTCCAAGGGCAAGGGTAGAGGTTCTGCCTCGCAAAGAGGTGCTCAGAGCACTCTGTGGAGGAAAAGCCATATCCAGCCACGACTGCTCCGCTCTGAGCGCTAAGGTGTGAATACGTTTGGGCCCAGATTCTTTCCTGAGCTAACTCCGCAGTGATACCAGAAATTATGCAAGTTAAGATGCATGTCTCTTATGAAAATGATGCAATAATCAGTGTCTACAGTTCGATTATGAGATAATTAATTTTAATTGCATATTACATTCTCATTGAATTAAAAGATTTGAAGAGTTTGACTATTTTTATATTCCCCTTGCAATACATTTTGTAGTCTGTGCTATTTAGAGACAGAAAATTGCAACTATTTTAAAAACACGACAATGACTTTCACCTCCCTGAGGGAAATCCTGAATTATTACCTCTGATGGCATCAGGGTTTCATCCTTATTCTGCTAGAGAAAATAATTCGAGACCCCTTCTTAGCTTTGCTTTCCACCTTTTGAGTGCCTTGAGTTCCCAACGCTGAGGTGAAAAACGCTCGCGATTTATTAGGTGGAAGAGAGGAAGTTATGTCTTTTTTTAGATTTTTTTTCTTTTCTTTTTCTTTTTCCTTTTTTTCTTTAGATCTTTTTTCTTTATTTCTTTCTGAAATAAAAAACTTTGCTTTCGTCATATCTTCTTGGTGCCACGCGTTCAGCAGGAGCATCATCGGCTGGGCCCTTGGTCACCTGCCTCCCAGGGGAAGGGGTTGTCACCCATCCCCAGCCCGGCTGCTCGTCCCCACAAGGAGCCGGTATCCATGGGACACACCTCACTGCGGATGGGGGCGGCTCCTGCCTTCAGCGTCACTTTGCCAGCTGCAAAGGGAGGGTGACCGAGGTCGGACATATTGCCCCATGCGGCAGAGAGACGTGTTTTGCCTGTTCTGATTTTCCATTTTTCAGCTCCCGCCAGCAGCGGAGCATTGAGCAAAACGTCCCTGCTATAGCCCTCGACAATTCATCGTAATAAGTCCCCAGCTGAATTGCACCTTGTGGTCCCACTGTGAGGGAACAAATCACCAACTTCTCCAATTGTTCAAAATACCTTCTCAAATAGTTGCTGAATAAGTCATGCCAGTGATCGGCAGTTTGTAACTTCCCATCCAGCGGTTTGCAGCTGATATTCAAGACCCAGCCTTTGAAGCCGACTGGGTTTTGGCCAGCTGCAGAGGCTACAGGATAAGTTCCTAGGGATTTGGACACTTAGTCAGGAGGCTCTGGTTTTGCAGGGGACAAAGTAAGAGCTTTCTGAATTGGCCTTCAGCAGTGAAAGGATAGCTTTTTCTGTGCAACAAGCAGCTCCAAAGAGGAATGAGGAGGGAGAGCAGAGACACCTACACTAGACCCTCACCGTCCCTTTTCAGGGTGCAATACATACTCCCTCTCCTGGTCTGATCCCAGCATGCCTGCCTTTCCCAGTCGGATCCGAACACCCACGCTCCCACACCGCCCGTCTCCAAGCATTCTGGAGGCCAGCCCTCACTTAGCCAGGCACCGGCGCTGCTTCTCGGGGTGGGGTGGTGGGACACCTTCCTATAGGCAAGAGGGGACACACCCTGTGAGCCCCGAATGGCCAGCCAAGGAGGCTTTGTGGTTGCCTGGCAAGAAACGGAAGACACCTGGGATGTAGAAAGGAAAGAACACAAACCGGGTTTGCAAGCATATCCCCAGTTTCATGCTTAAATACAAAATCTTGCCCATGCAGAAGTTTTTTTCTAGCATTAATGTCCCCCTGTGCCCACTCTTTCATGCAAAAGAGGTGAGCAAAGCTGCAGCAATCTCACCAAACGCCAAGATTTATGCTTTGTCTTTCCTCAGATAATTTTTTTAGACTCAATGAATAAGTGATGACAAGTTTTATACATATTTCTAACGTATTCCTACTATATACCCCTCATGTCTCAACCTTTTCTTTCCTAGTCTTTCTTCTCTTGCATGTTTTATTCTGAACTGGAAGACGGAAGGTGTGAAGGTATTGATTATACATCTCTTCCTGACACACCACAGAATATGCCATCTCCCGTCTTCACACCGGTGACTGGCTTACATGGCAGGTTCCTTCTCTATGTATAAAACATCAAAATTGTATTACATGCTGCTGTTGTTTTTAATAGAAATATTATCCAACTCACCCAAGTTTTCTTCGGGAGATTTTTTTCATTTCACTTAATGCCTGACCTTCTGGGGTTTTGACAGGTATACAAATCTCCCCGGAGGCTGCCGTTCCTGAGCTCGCTGCGTTGCCTGTGTTAAAAGTCTTTTATCCTGAGATCGGTGGTCCCGGGGATGAGAGCAAGCGATTAAGTTCTGCAATGTACCTTGCAAGTAGGGACCAATCATTTATTACTTAGCTGCGTCTGGAGTCTCTAAACTCAGGCTTATCCAGTTCAATAAGTGGTGGAACAAAGGCTACTCTGGCATGAAAGCTGTTTATATTTCACAGGGGAAGGGTTTTTTTCTTTTTTTTTCTTTTTTTTTTGGATCATTTTTCCTTAAACCATTGGAGGGCCTTGGAAGTGTGTTACTGCCGTTGCCCTGCCGGTCTTCCTCGCGGAGCCATCCCAAAGCCGCGAGGCACGCGTGTCTGCGTATCACCGCACAGAACAGCCCTGCCTGAAACCGGGCCCTCAAACAATAGCAAGGGGCTTTTTATGCAATACAAAAATATATTAAAAATACATAATGTAACTTGTCTTAATATACTTTTCTGAGTCTAAAAATATGCCAGACCAAAAGAAACATATTTACATAAAAAGCAGACAAGGTCAAATAACAAAGAAAGCCCTTAATTAGTTGTAATCAACTTTAATTTGCATACCGTATATAATTCCTAAATGATTGTTAATAATAACTTTATATAATGGACTTCCAATTTTCATGAAAATGGCACATTTTGATAAGCAGACACAAAACCCTAGTACTAATAAGGTTTAATTTGCATACATTAGACTGATTATCCAAACAAAAGGATTACAGTATTACTTCTCCATACCTTTATGTCCTTATTATGCACATTTATTAACTTCACAAAAGCTAGCTGTTAGTGACAAACAATAGCCGTGGCTGCAAGAGAAATCTACGGTATGAATAAAGTGCATTTTAATGCTAAGGAGCAAAGTTTATACTGCATAAACGTTTTGTTTAACTCCTTCCTTTGCAAAAGGCATTATGCTCTGTAAGGCAGGCACTATTAGATGGATAAATCACTTCTTCATTATGTGATTTTTTTTTGTAAAGAATGGATTTTCTGTAAAAATTATAACCTGCTCGTGCTCCCAGTTTCCCGATGTGAAGTTAAAAACCATGGATGGTGCTTGAATATATCAGGAAAAGTGTTTACAACCACAGGATTAAGCTGTTAACTCATGTGATTCCAGGGCACAGTGTTAATAAATATATTGCCACAAGCTCCGTTTTCACAGCATAAATAATAATACAGGTGGCAATAGCTGTTCCTAAGGGTATAACATATACCCTGCAATTAAAGTGTGAGCAAGGGGGAGGGAAAAAAAAATCATTAGTAGATCTGGTATCTGAAGCAAATGATGCTCACAAGGGGCTGAGAAGAAAGCCAATAGATGTGAAGCTTAAATTGAATGCCACCCTGGAGCTCCCTCCGCGCTGCGACACGGGGCTGTGCTGACATGCAGCGGTGACAGTGATGTGAGAAGAGGATGTCGTCTCTGCCACATTTTGCATCCTTCTGGTGAGACGCACCGCCTTCCAACAGAAATGCTGCTTTTGGAGATACGTCGTCAGCCCACGTGTTTTGATACTCCATGGACCAGCTGGCTCTTCAGGGAAGGTTTCTACAGCTGTCGCGAACCCCGAGTGACTTCTCAGGGGCAAATTGTTTCTTGCACCTTTTTTGACCAAGGTCTCCATGTCTACACACAACCAGTTTGCTTGACACATCAGAGCAACCCAGATCAGCTTTTAACATTAGACAGATGCCGTCCAGATGATCTCTTGACTATACAAAGAGCATCTCGAAGGTTACCAAGTGCTGACAACAGACTATTTTTTTCCAGCATCATTTCCATCCAACCGCTCTGCAAAGGGCTGTAAGAACTGCTGTGATTTTTTTTCACCTGCGCAGCTCAAGGCCGCTGACTCCTGGCTTGGTCCTGGTCAGTGCCACAGGGTCAAAGCCCAGGGTCCTTCCCGCAGCAGGAGCCCAAGCATTTTGTTGGGAAATTGTGAATGAATAAGGGCCTCGTGGTGCAGCCGAGAGTCTCTAACTGTGAAACTGCCACTGCGGGAGTGTTACACAAAGACTACGTGCATTTGTTGGTCTGGAACAGCAGGTGGGGAAAACACATTTCAGAGGATATAACATACGTAAAAACCTTTAAATCTACATGTTGCCATAAATATTGATGGTATTTAGTATGATATTTACTGTATTTGAGCTCTGCTATTAAGATATTGATGTTTCAAAAGGTGCCCGGTATGCTTTTCTTCCAAGCAGACCCTCGAGGAATGGACAGCCAAGGAGAAGTCTCTGGAGCCGAGTTCCTGGACCAGCAGTTTCTGAATCAACCCCAGTTTATTCTGAAATATTTTCAGAATAAACACACCAACAATATTTAGCAATGTGTTCAAAGTGACACGGTCACCAAATCCTACTGACATCCAGGTGGACTTGGACTCCTAAAAACACTGTTGAAAACAAGACTTGGGGTCTGCATCATTTAGGCATTCTTAAAGGTACCCCAGGTCACGAAGCACATATTGAGTTTAGCATAGCTTTTAGGCTAGTCAAAAAGCTTGCACTGACCAAACAGGGATTTTTGTGGGGTTTTTTAATCAGAATGCAAATATAAACCTGAGTTGCTTTTTCCTACTAAATCATAGCCCTATTTCCATTGAATCCTATCGGGCTTGATCTGGCCTCACTTCCCTGACTGATAAGCCTCATGCACAACTCAATGCATCGCAACCATTTGCATCCAATGGATCCCGACTGCAGTTGTCAGTCTGTAAATAGGAACATTTTCCAAAGTTCCTACTGCTGTATTCATATTCTTCCCCTTTGTAGCGCTTCACTGCAATTCAGTGAGGTGTGCCTGATTCTCCCTGGACACTCATTCCTTTTGTTTTCCTTTGCAAAAAAACACCTTCTGCCTGATTCAGCAACCTGATCCCCAGATCATCTTCTTGCTATGTACTGCAGAGAAAAAAAAAAAAAAAAGTGTATTTCATATTACAGGCAGTTGGGTTTCTGTCTGCCATACTGCAGGTCAGAATTCACCTTCAGTTTTGAAGATCCCTTTGCCCGTTGAATTTGTACAGCCTTGCCCCAGGTAAAAAAAATATTTTTTATATATATATATATATATATTTGGGCCCCTTTTACAGGATAAGGAATAAGAATAAGCGTAAATGATTGTCCAGTTATTCTCACCTGTAAGTTTGCACTCAGTGAAGATGGACATGTGCTACCTTTCCAAGAGATGGGACCATGGAAAAGCCTCTGACACATAGCAAGTTTAAAGAATTAAAAGCCATGCCCAGTTTTAGAAATGCTGAGGACATCCAAACCATCCCTTCTAGCTCATTTTTAAAGGGAAGAAAAATGATGTTTTTCCTGAGCATCGCTATACAAAATGGAAGACAGCACACCCTCTGCTGAAGGAAAGTCCCCGGCCCACCTGACAGCCCAGCCAAAGTCTTCACCTGTTTATGCTGTGATTGCCTGGATTGCAACACAAAAATCATCATAAGAATGTGCTTTCACTCATAAGAAAACCCCGCTGACTCGAGGAATGAAAGGTTATGAGTAAGGGTTACAACACAGGAACAATAATTTAGTTAAATCCAACATCTTTTGTTTAAAGTTAGTTTTTCTGTGGTTCCATAATACTATTTTTAGTTTTCAAGAACAGAAACAATAGCTGAGCTCTGTAAGTGCCAAGTCTTTTTCAAGGTTTTATAAAAAGCTAAAAGACAAGAAGGTGCATTGATTCCAAATAATAACTTACACCCTGTGATTTCAAGATTTTACAATCCATGCACATGACTGGAAATATCTGTCTATAGAAGTTCCTAAGAATAACGTATGAAGGGGAAATCTTAAAACATGTATTCTCTTTTTAATTTTATTTTTGAATGGAAAACCTCAAATCAACAGTCCAACAAATTGCAGCTGTTGGGATTGCTGAGCCAATTTACAATCAAATTGAATTTCTTTTCCGTTAAGAAAAAACCCTTTGAATTTGGAAGGAAGCGCTCTGCTCCCTCCCAACCCACTCATACTTTTCTGTAACGTCACACACACCCGCGGTCCCGGCTATCGTGTTCTTCAGGCGCCTAACTAGTGTCAGCACAGACGTTTTGAAGAATACATCTCCGTTCTTGATTACCGCAGAACATCAGATTTTCCTCATTTTTGTCTTCCCCTTTCAATCTACTTTACAAGTCTAATTTATAACCGTGCCTGATTTGGGTACCTTGGAAGAAACTCTTCCATCTATTCACTTCTACACGCTTTGCCGCTAGTACCTGCGTTGTCAATGGAGTGTCCCCAGCGCAGTTTGGATGTGTACTTTGTGTCCCTCTCAGCGGTGTTACACTTGGGAGACAGCAAGTTCATTCGTACCTCAGCACTTACACAAACCAGTCTATTTCCGTAAAACATCCCTCTTCCTACAGGGCACCACAGAGTACTTTGAAACTTACACTAAAAAGAGATGCAGAATATTAAACGGATAAAAATGCACGCTGTATCAGAATAGATCCTTTGACAATCTGACCAGCATCCGGCTGTGATTTATAGCAGGGATGCTCCACATAAAGGTGCCAACACCAAAAAAAGTGATCAGAAGCACTGGCAGACAGCCTCCTAATGTAAGGCCATTGAAGAATTTCCTCCACATTTCCGTGAGCATCAGCCTCCTTCAGGAAAAATGCCCATTCCCTTCTGTGAAATGCAGATTTTTCCTGACCAAACATACTTTTTTTTTTAAATCTTTATGAGACAGAAGTGCTCCCTAAGTGACAGCCAGAGGGAACAAAGTCCACAGATGTAGAAAATATTAATAATAAATATGGTTTTAAGGTCAGATTGGTTGAAGGGAATGGTCCCACAGAGCTTCACAGACTGTTTGCTGGCTCTTCCCTCTATTACCCTCTTTCACTTCAGCCGTGCTTCTGGATTAAACAACCCTGATCTCGTGGATAACATCGCCCAGGCAAGGAAACGCCAGACCAGCTCCAACTCATGCCCTTCTCCGGATCATTTTGATTCCTGCTCTGTCCCTGTGCGGCTGCATTTACTGAAATAGAACATAGCACCACATGAAGGTCACACCGGAGCTAGTCAAAGAGGGTGAAAAATGTCCTCATTTGAATTTTTAATGGCTTTGCCTCAGCTATGTTCACACCCCCTCTGCGGTTCGCCGAGCGGTCGCGTTTCAGCGGCGTGAACACTTGCAGGAAACCCGCGTCCAGAGTTGCCCACGGATGCACAGAGGAAACCCAGCTGTTACATTCACACACACACACACACACACACACACACCTATTTGCACACCCGGTGTGTTGCTGGCGCAACAGGCGGGCAATGCAATCGATACCAGGGGTTTTATTTGACCAGCTACAGCTAAACAACGGAAACCATTTGTAGCCAAGCCCTTCTGTTATTCATTTAAAGGAACCGCTGGAGCATTTGAGATAACAAATACATTTGAGAAAGCGATGCTCTTGCTCATGGATATTCCACGAGCAGAAGAAGAGAACACGTTTGACAAATAAATTATTTGTTATGAAGCCTGTGCTTAGTTCTAGTCAGCACATACAAAAGAAAATAACACAGAAGATATAATGTTAAATAAGCCTATGATCATAGTTTTAATTTTTTTAGACCACTGCACCTTAATGCATTAATAATCTCACTGAGTTTCTAAGGATTACTGCAAGAAAGCCACTTGAAAGCAACTATCCGTGTTTTCTGCTAGGGTCAGGAGAACCATATTTTCATCCATCACCCAGTCTCCGGGAAGACACAGTCGTGGGATGCAGAGGTCTACCCAGTTACTCTTATTTTTAGCCAAACAATTTACATTAGGGGAAAATATGTCTTCCAGAAATGCACTGGTCTAGACTTGAAGCCACATGGTGCCAGGGAATCCACCCATTCCTTGCAGAATCACCGCTGCAGTCAGCCAGGGCAGCCAGAGCTTGTGGAGGTGTGGGGAGGCTGAGATCCTCGGGAGGCGACATACTCGGGAAGGGGATGGAGAGGGAAAATGGAAAAGCCAGCGGTCTCCCAGGTAAATCTAAAAGCCTAGAAAGGGCCTCTGGAGGACTCTAAGGACTCAAGATGACAAGGTGACGGGGCAGGAAGCTGGCAAAAGGGACAGAGACGGTACTGATGTCACCCCAGCCTCAGCCAGCAAACTGCCAGCCCTGGTGAGGTTTCACGATGCCGGTCACTGAGGAGCAAAAAACAAAATTAGAAACAATAAAGAGAGCGAGCTGTGAAGTACCAATAAGGTTAGTGACCCGGAGGACACACAGGCCCCTGCCCAGCCCCAGCTGCCAAAGCCAAAGCTGAGGCACAAAGGAGAGGTGGGCACGTGGCCTCCGGGAGGGAGAGCGGGCTGTGGAGGGGCTGCACTGCCCAGCTGCGTGCCCAGCTCCGTCTTTCCAAATCACTTCCAGGAACGCTGGCTTGGTGACAAGGCTCAAGGAATAAATACATTAAATGCAGTAACTAAATCCAACTGAGTTTGTATTCACAAACCTTATGAGGAACGACTGAGGGAGCTGGGGTTGTTTAGCCTGGAGAAGAGGAGGCTGAGGGGAGACCTTATCACCCTCTACAACTACCTGAAAGGAGGTTGTAGAGAGATGGGGGCTGACCTCTTCTCCCTGGTGACAAGTGATAGGACGAGGGGAAACGGGTTCAAGTTACGTCAGGGGAGGTTTAGATTAGATATTAGGAGACATTTTTACACTGAAAGGGTTATTAAACATTGGAATAGGCTGCCCAGGGAGGTGGTGGATTCACCATCTCTGGAGGTGTTTAAAAAAAGGGTAGATGGGGCACTGAGGGACATGGTTTAGAAGTGGCTCTTGTCAGGGTAGGCTAAAGGTTGGACTCGATGATCTTAAAGGTCCCTTCCAACCTCAACAATTCTATGATTCTATGATTCTATTGTTGGAGACCTGGTTTCTGAGAGTCATCACTGCAGACCTGGCCTAGCAGGGATTGCTTTCTAGGCTTACAGTCATGCAAAAAAAGGGCCAACCCAAAAATGAGCTGGGAGTGCTTCCGGAGCGTGGACCAGAGAAGTTTTGAGTTATTAGAAGTGGGGAAACAGTGGAAGGGAAATAAAGATGAGACACATTCACCTAAAGCTAACCGCTCTCCTCTACCTGTAGTGAAAACCATATTAACAGGCAAACAAACTGTCAAGGAATTAAAAAAAAATAATAACAACTGAATAAAAAAAAGGACTTAGAAAATACCTTTTTGAATTAAATCTATGCAATGAGGCCCAGGTTCTTCCCAGAATCTGCACGGGCTAAATACTTAGTTTATGAATAATCATTCCAGAGTCACCACCACTGCCGATGTCAGCCCTCTGTCCAGATGCAAGTTAATACAGAAATTGCTCCCTGAGCTAGCACCAAAACCAAAGTGAGCAACAAAAGCTAGGGCTGCTTCAGAGATGGAACAGCAGCGGCATCGCAAGCCGCTGTGTCTGAGCCAAACAGCCCGGCCAGTCCAGGTACCTGTGAAGTGAGGATGTGGCTACATACACCACTGCTGCCCTCCTGCCCGCTTCGTTGGGGGGGGATCCCTCTGTTTGCCCCTTGGGCAGGTGCTGCAGCCTCTCATCCAGGGGCACAGGCCCCAGGAACCGATGGAAATGGCTGATGGGGATCCTAAAAAAGCAATACTTGCGAAACGGGTTTTTCTCTTGGGTATGAATTCAAAGGTGCTTAAGTCCAACACCACTCTGCAAAGCAATTTTGGTGCGGTGCCCCAGTGATTGCTGCTGGGTATAGATTATTCAACGTTTAAATTAGCAATCTGCAATAAGGGGGTAGTATTTATTCTGCCTTAAATGGGAAGGTGGTTAAGCCACGGAACTCAGAGGTGTATCCAGGTGACCAGTGACTTGGCAGAGACCCAGGGGACACACGGAGATGCTGATTCTCCCCCCGCTGTCTGACCATAGCTGTATAGGGGACGTGCAGCTGTGCTGTGATCCCTCAATACTGTCTGTTAGTCTTTAGCCAATTTTTTTTTTTAAGTGGATAACAAGACTCTTGCAGAAGAAGGGAGCAAGGTCGCTTCTATGGTAGTTCTGGTGGTGCAATCAAGGGCAGTCCTCTGCCCACCTCCAGGCTCAGGGCTGAACTCTGCAAAGTCAGGGCTGTGCCCAGAAGAAGTTTTAGAACAGCATTCTCCATAAAGGTGAAAAAAAAAAAAATCTTAAATATGAGTTGAGATAACGATGCCATGAGGGTCACGAGGGGAATCGTGTGCCAGTTCACAAATGGCACCAGGCGTTTCTCCACTGCCTGGTACCAAGGGAGAACGGGCATCTCGCCATCCCCATGCCCAGCTCTAGTGCTTTTGTGCACAGGACCATAATAATGAACACTGGGGGTAGGGGGTGGGGGGAGGTAAAAATTAAAAAAAAAAAAAAGCCGCTAAATCGCATCTGTAGAAGACCGATGGTCTGGGTTTCGCTCTCCGTCACGCCCGGGTGTGTGGCGCTTCAGGCTCTGCCGCTGGCCCCGGCTGACCCGGGGGCTGTGGCTCCTCCAGCACAGAGCCAGGAGCAGGCTGTGGCCGGGGCGCCCAGTACTTCGAGGGAAGGGGAAGAAACCACCCAGAAACCCGAGAGGAAACGCAGTTTTTGTACCTTCCTACGGCTCCTGCACAAGCCTTTTTCCGCCCCCCCCCCCCCCCCCAAAGTAAAGCGTGATAAATCAAGCGCTGGGGATTTTTAAGTAGTTGTTATCGTTTTCTTCTCCACTGCAGAGGGGGGGCCGGGGGGGGGACCCCATCTGGTGTTAAAGCCTGGCTGGGGGCTGCGCCCGCCGCCGCAGCTCCACCCACGCGCGGGGGCTCGCAGGGAGCGAGAACCCACCGGAGCGGTCCCCGGGCTTCGGCGCGGTGGGCTGCGGGATGCGCCGGGCACGGGATGGGCGCAAGCCGCTCAGGGGCTTCAAGCTGTCGTTTGCTCGGTCGGTGACAAACTCTTGCGCCCGCGGTGGCCGCCGCAGAGAAGCGACCTCCCCCCCAGCCGAAGGCAGCGGCTGTTCCCTGCAAGGTTAGAACAGTCTCGCACCGAGCCTTGAGCCGATTCTGCACGTTTTCAAGCGCTTCGGCTGAAACCCAGCTTAGCCCTGTCTGCGCCCTAAGACCAAACACCTTTCCCCAGGCATGACAGCCAACTGCCATGTTGCGGCCGTGGCTGCTCGCAAGGATGGTTTCTCCGCCGGGGGGGGCGGGGTGGAAGCAGTTCGGACGACGGGGCGGTGTGTAACGTGAAAGGAAGATAAAATGGGGGGGGGGACACGACGGGAATAAAACCTCAAACACCACTGGAAACAGGGGCCCTGGGGCCGCCGGAGCCTGGGGCAGGCCCGGAGCGGGGGGGGAAGCGCTTCTGCGGGAGCCGCCGCGGGCAGCCGTCGGGCGGGGAGGCGGCGAGGGGCAGCCCGGCCCCCCCCGCCCCGCGCCCGCTCCTGCGGTGGGAAGTGGCAGTTTGCACGGAGGGCAAGTGGCCCGGGTGGCCGGTCGCCGCCGGTCTCCGGCCGGGACGGCAGAGCCGTTACCGGCCCGCCCGCGCTCCCCCGCCGTCCCGCTGCCCGGCGGGGCCGGAGCGGAGGCGGGCGCGGGTGGGTGCGGAGGGACGCGGGGGTCGGTCCCCGGGGCGAAACCCGCCGCGAAGACCCCGAGTGCGCGGAGCCGGAGGGGACATTGTTACGGCAGCGGTAGCCGAGGGTGTTAATCTGGGCTGGCTGGAGTGAAAAGAGGCAAATATTTCCGTTTGTGCCCTCCTGCCTCTCTCAGCACCGGCTGTCAGTCCCCGGGCTTGTTATCCGTACAAGGCATCAGTTTGTTTGGCTGAGCTCAGCAAGGTTTTCTTCTCCGAGCAGAACTATAATTGCTATAATTCTACTGTATCATTTGGATCATTGCAGTATTGTTGTTTTCGCTCTCTCGTTCTCTCCCCCTAACACTGCAATAACGCGCTCCAGTGTTAAATTAGCAGGTTGCAGGGGGAAGGGGGGAGGGGGGGGAAGGAGAGGGAGAGACCATAAATGAATGAAAGTTTGTTTAAAAAAATAAATAAAACAACAAAGTGACTTGGCAGAGGCGAGCTCGCATCGCGAAGCATCCTCGCCTGCGAGCGGGACTGCCGCCGGCCCTCACCGCGCCCCGGGCCGGCCGGGGCTGCTCTCCCCCGGGCAGGGGCTGCGGGGCCGCGGGGCAGAGGGGCCGTCAGACACCCCCCCGGCCCGCCCCGGGCACAGAGGGGCGAGAGAACGGGTCGGGGAGGGAGTGAAAATAAGATGCCGAAGGGCGAAAGGCCGCGGCAGGGCTCCCTGCGCTCCGCGCCTCCCCGACAGCCCCCGGCACCCGCCCGCCACGGCCCCGGCTCGCACCGCCGGCACCGACCGCCGGGTTTCGGCGCTGCCGGAGACCTCGCAGCTGCCGAGCCGAGGGTCCCCCGTCCCCTCCGGCTACCGCCTGTGCCCCGGCGGGCCCGGTTCCCTCCTCCCGGGCGGGCGGCGCGGCAGCCCTACCCGTCCCCGATCTCCCAGGCGCGGTGCCGCGGCTCGCCGGCAGCGGCTCGGCCGGCACCCGGCAAGGCAAACGGGAAGGCAGATGCGGGCCGGCCTCCCCTTCTGCCAGAGCGCCGGTCCCGGCCCGCCCGCGGCTCCGCGCCGCTTCTCCCGGGCAAGCCCCGGCGGGGAAACCCCGGCGGAGCCACCCGGCACGGCCGGGGCGAGGGCAAGAGGCGGCAGCTTCTCTGTGCGCCGAGCTTCCCCAAGGGTGCCTCTGGGTCTTCCTTTTCTTCTTGGTTTTTTTTTTGTTTGTTTGTTGGTTTGTTGGTTTGGTTTTTGGTGGTTTGTTTTTGGTTTTTTTTAGCTACTGAGTTAATGAATTAATTGCCACTCGTGCCGGGGATGGCAAAAGCTCCCGAGGCAAACGGCAGCTTTCCGTTCCTCGCACAGGCGCACCCTGCAAAGCCGAGCCGGGCTGCGGCCGCCCCGCCGGGCAGCGCAGGGCCCGCCGGCCGCGCACGTCGGGGCGCTTCCCGCTCCCCGCTCCCGCTCCACGCCGGCATCGCCCCGGCCGCCGGGGGCAGGGGGAAACGAGGTGGGAGGAACGACGGGCAGGAGCCCTGCGGGGGCCCGCTCGCAGGGAGGGGACGGATCTGGGAGCAGCGCTTGTGCCCGACACGGCGCGTACGGACACACACCGACAGAGCCTGGGGGTGTGCGCTGTGCCCGCGCCCGCACGGGCGCACACAGAGGCACCTGCTTCTCTTGTCTTCTTAATTCGCGCTGGTTAAGTAATTAGGAGACGCGGGATCCGCGCAGGAATTGCGGCACGAACAGGGGAAACGGGGCCGAACAGGGGAATCACCCGAGCGAGCGGGCGGGTTACCCGGGGTGGCCGAGAGCGGCTCCTCCGACGGGCCGGCGCTGGCGGGAGCGCGGAGCGCACGGGCGAGCTGGGGGCGGCCGTCGATCCAAATTGATGCCGAACGGCCCAGGCCCGGGGTGTCACGGGGAAGGAGAAGGAAGGGGAATAAAAACACCCTGAGAGATCTTCCTCCCCGGAGCGGCGGCCTGCGGAGGGCGTGCGGGACAAAGCGCAGGCGGTCCGGGCGGGAGGGGAGACGGCGGCTAGCACCGCGCCGGGCTGCGCTCCCACCGCGCCGGGCTGCGCGCCCTGCCCTGCCCTGGGGACGCTCCCCCTGGCTCCCGTATCCCGCAGCGCCGGGCCGGGCCCCGCCGCCGGCGCCGCCACCCGGGATCGTGTCGCGGCGGAGCCCCGCGCGCAGACGCCGCTATTTTCAAACACCGGCGGCTGCGCCGCGCAGCGCCCGCGGGGGAGGGAGGGGGCGCTGCCGGGGGGAAAACCCGGCGCGGAACGCCGCCCCCCCCCCCCCCGCCTCCGCACCCCCGGCGGGGCCAGCCCGGGATTAAGGACGGGCCGGGCGGGGATCGGGGCCGCCGTCGGGGGGGAGAGCGGGGCGAGGCGTGCCGTCGGGGCTCCGCCACCGCCCACCCCGTCCGCCCCCCGACGGCTGCCCCGCGCGGGGCGTGTCGGGGCGTGGCGCGGCGCGTCGGGTGGGGTGTGCGGGAGCGCAGCGCGGCGTCTCGGGGCGGGCGCCGATCCGGGTGGGTCCGATCCGGGGTTTGCCGGGCGCCGTCTTGTCGGCGTCCGCCCGGCCTCCGCCGGCAGCCAATCAGGGGGCGGCTGCCCGCACGTGGAGCCGAGGGGACTCAAGAGCGCCGCGGCCGCCGCTCACTCCCCCCGTGACGGGCGTCCCGGCGGCCACAGGGCAGCGCCGCGGGGGCCTCCGCCGCAGCCCGCCCCGGCCCCACGGCACGGCCCCGCCGCCGCCGCTGCTGCTCCCGCCGCCATGAGCGGCCCCTACCCAGAGGAGAGCTGCGCCGAGCGGCCCGAGTGCAAAAGTAAATCGCCAACTTTGCTGTCCTCCTACTGCATCGACAGCATCCTGGGCCGGCGCAGCCCCTGCAAGGTGCGGCTGCTGGGCGCCGCGCCCAGCCTGCCCGCCATCGCCGCCCGCCCCGACACCGACAAGGCCGTGCAAGGTAAGCCCCGCCGTCCGCCCCGTCCCGCTCCCTTTCCCCGGCGTCGGGCAGGGCAGGGCCGGTTGATCCCCCCCCCCCCCTCTTCCCACACCCCCGCCTGTCCTCGGGCAGCTCCCGCGGCTCGGACCCGGCCCCGCTCCTCGCCCGCCCTGGCCAGGCGCCGCCTCGGAGCCGCCGCTGCCGTTATCCCGTTACCCGGCTTGTTAGAGACCGCCGGGGAGCGCGGCTAGAGCCGTGCCCGAAATTCAGCCCGGTTAATTCCGCGCAGGTCGGGTACCGCCGCCTCGGGCTGCTCTCGCTTTCGATATGTGCGTAATTGTTTTCAGCTAAAATAAATCGGTGCGAGCCGCCATCCGTGCGGCAGAAGGCTCGCTCGTTCGCCCTCAACCCGTAACGGATCCCGGCGAAAGAACCGGGGGCCGCGCCTGGCAGCGGGCAGGGCGGGAATAACGGGGCGCCGGCAGCCGCCGCCCCCGGCCCGAAGTTGGGAGCAGCCCCTCCGGGGCCGGGGGAAGCCCGGCGGGGCAACTCCCAGGGACGGCCTCCCTCCCGCTTTCCCCCGTTTCCCCGGCGTTCGCAGCCCGGCGGGTTTCTTTCCTCCAAAACCAAAAGGAAACTTGGGGGGCGAGGGGAGGCGATACGAAGGGGCAAACACAAAAATAAAATATTTTTTTTAAAAAGCGGAGGAGCCCCGGGCAGGGTCATCGGGCCCGGCGCTGCCTCGCCGTGCGGGACCGGGCCCGGCGGCGGCCGCTGCCGCGGAGGTGCCGGCGCCGGGCCCGGGGCTGCCCGAGCCCCCCGCAGCCCGTCCCGCCGCTGAGCGGGGCGCCGGGCCTGGCTCTGCAGCCGGCAGGAATTTCTTCCCAGGCCGGCAGCAGCGGCGCGGGCAGGGGCCTGTCTGAGGGTACGGGATGGGAGTGGGGGGTCCTATCTCGGTGTGGGGTGGAAAACGGCGCCCGAAGGGGGGCGGCAGGGTTGAGGTCTTGCCCTGGGCTCTTCGCGCTGATCCCACTGACCGTGTCTCTCTTTCTCTCCCCCACCCTTCTTCTCTTCCCTCCGCACCCCTCTCCCCCAACTCCCCTCCGACCGCTGCGGACGCCTCCCTATCCCCCGCCTCCCGGCACAGGGTCCCCCAAGGGCAGCCCCCCCTTCGAGCCGGCCGAGCTGCACCTGCCCCCCAAACTGCGCCGGCTCTACGGGCCGGGCGGGGGCCGGCTGCTGCCGCCGGGGGCGGCGGGGCCGCGGGGTGACCGTCCGGAGGGGCGGCCGGAGGGGGGCGCCGGCCCCGTGCCCGCCGCCGCCCCGTGGGACACGCTGAAGATCAGCCAGGCCCCCCAGGTCAGCATCAGCCGCAGCAAGAGCTACCGTGAAAACGCGCCCTTCGCGGCGCCGCCGCCCGCCCGGGACGAGCTGGGCAGCCCCGCCACGCACGTCGAGGAACGGCCGGGCCCCGCCGCCCCGGCCGCCGAGGAGGAGGAAGAGGAGGAGGACGAAGAGATGCTGGAGGAGGAGGACGAGGAGGAAGAGGAGCTGGAGGACGACGAGGAGGAGGAGCTGCTGGGCGAGGACGGCGGGGGGCTGCTGAAGGAAGCCCGCCGGGGCGCCACCGCGGCCCCCGGGGCGGAGGGCGGGGATCTGTCCCCCAAGGAGGAGCTGCTGCTGCACCCCGAGGACGGCGAGGGCAAGGACGGCGAGGAGAGCGTCTGCCTCTCGGCCGGCAGCGACTCCGAGGAGGGGCTGCTCAAGAGGAAGCAGCGCCGCTACCGCACCACCTTCACCAGCTACCAGCTGGAGGAGCTGGAGAGGGCCTTCCAGAAAACCCACTACCCCGACGTCTTCACCAGGTACCGGCGCCGGGGCCCCGGCCGAGCGCGGAGCGGGCGAGCCCCACGAGGGGACGGGACGGGGCCGCGGTGTGCTGCACCCCCCGTTTCCAAACCGTGTGACTCCAGCCCCGGATACCCCCGGGCTGGGAGGGGGACGGGGGAGCAGGTCCGAGCTCCGGGGGGACCCAGGGCAGGCAGCGCCGGGCAGGCTCGCCTGGAAGCGGCTGCCGGGGGTTATTTTTACCCGTTGCCCTCCTCCCCCCTCGCTACGGCCGCCGCCGGGATCGGTTACGCGCTCCCCGTGGGGCTGGACCCTGGCCCGGCCCGGGGAAGCCCCGGCAGGGGCAGAGATCAAAGCGCCGCTGCCTAAAAATACCGTCCCGGCACGTCGGGGCCTCTCGCTGCCCGGAGCCGCCCCCGAGGGGCCCGGCGGGGCCCGGCCCGGCTCTGCCCGTACTTTCGGGGGCATTTCCCGTTGAAAACGGGAGCCCTGTGGTCGGGTCTGGCCGGCGGCTGCTCCGCGGGAAGCGCAGGCAGGGAGGAGGCAGAGCCGCCTGCCCGCTCCCGCGCTGCCTGAAAATAACCCCCCCTCTCCTTTAGCCCCGAGGAGGGTTTGAGCCCCCAGAGCCCGCACTTTTCCATCAAGGAGACATCGCCCCCGGTTTCTCGTTTGTTTCCCGGGGGAGCTGGGGCTGCCCGTGGGGGCGTTATGTGCCCCCCGCCCTCCGTGCCGCGCATCGCCCGCGGGGCTCACCTCGGGGCGCCGCCTGGCCGCGGGAGGAGGAGGGGGGGGTGCTATATGGAAATACCGCGCTTTTTTTGGTTGGTGTTTTTACGGTTTTGGCTTTTCCTCCGGGGCTTCCCATGCCCGGCGGCGACGGGGCCCCGGCTAAGCTGGGAAACGCTCCTCTTTTTAGGTACGGAGCTGATGAGCGGTTTTCTGTTAGATTTCCTTAATGATTTCCGATTTGCCTTAATTGTGGCAATGCAAACCGCAGCGTGTGGCGGCTCGGCTCCCCCCCCGTTGCGGCGGGGACCGGCTGACTTTGGCGGGGAGGGGCGAGTGGGTGCCAAAACTCGGGAGTCCCGACGGGCGGCCGGGCTGAGGACGGCGGGCAAGCGGTGTCCGCCCGGCCCCGCTCCCCCCGGGCACCGGGATTTCGCGCCCGTTCGGCGGCGGGGGGCGCAGAGCCGCGGGCTGGGGGGCGGCCGGTGCCCCGGGCTGACGGCGGCGTGTGTGTCTCCCCCAGGGAGGAGCTGGCCATGAGGCTCGATCTGACCGAAGCCCGAGTGCAGGTGAGTGGCGGCGGCGGCGGGACCGGGGCCGGGACCGGGGCGTCCCTCGGCGGCGCCCAGGGTGAGGCCGGGGGTACGTTGGGGGGTGTCCCCGGCCCTCCCCGGCCCTGGCAGGGCCGAGCCATGGGCTGGCGAAACCCCGTGTGATTAAAAGCCCCACGGGGCTTCGGTTGTTAGCGAGACCCGCTCGGCCGCAAGCCGGGTATTTGGCTGCCATCAAATCTCCAATCGGGCTTCATAAAAGCCCACTTAGTGCTAGAACAAACAGGGCCATTTGAAGGCGAAATGTTGTTTGATTTCCTCTCCGCCTGCACAAGGAGCTGGCTAATGCTATTTGATTTCCCATTTTTGATAGCAATAAGCCTGCATTGATCTAATAGTGAGTGAGTGCAATGCTATTAAAGGTGTTTGCCGCCCCATACCAGAGTGCATTTCCCAACCCGGGTCTCATAACCAAAGAGACGATAAACATTGGGATGCCCTGATTGCCAACAGAAAACAGATGTCTCTGGGTTTGAAGCTGAGCAAATCACTTTACAGTTAAAATCGGGCGCTGATAAAGCATAATAAATTCCATATGGCTCATTTAATACACAACAGCTTCTTGCATTAGAGGGGCTAATGATGAGATTTGTCCCCTCCTTTCTGTTGACACATTTCTCCATTGTCAAACAGAGATGTGACAGCAAATCAGTATTTTCAGCTCAGGGGAACAAGTCGTGGGAAAGTTAAATAACTTTTAAAAAAGAAAGACACCCCCTTTCTCTCTCCTCTATTCACCGGAGTAGATGTAATTAAGGGAATATGAATTATGAGAGTCCCTTCGTTTACCTTTGGGTGTACTCAGACTTATTAATTCAATAAGGGGGAATTGCAGCGAGGACAGCTTGCTAATTGAGTTTTAGCTGGGAGAGACGCTCCCTTCGTGCCAGGCTGTTGGCTTCCCCGCGAACGCGATGCCTCTTCCCGCGTGGGTACCCAGATAGGCGCGCGTGGAGATCGGTTCTCGCCGTGCCGCTGAGTGGAGGGACCCGCAGCGCTGCTGCCTTTCCCGCTTCCCGGAGAGAAGGGATCTCCCGCTGAGGTTACAAAGCCGACCCTGACAGGGAAAACTCAGCCCACACCAGCCCCCAAAAATTGACGAACGCGTGTCCCTCTCAAAGTCTCTCTCCGTAGCTGCGTGTGATGCCTCGCACTTTGTCATTAAGCGAATATTTTTTTTTCCTTTGAAATGCGAAATTATATTTTTTTTTCTTTCCCTCCACCCTCTCCTGTTTTAAGCCCGTGATAGTTCACGATTTTCGCTTCGGGGGAGGGGAAAAGAGGACGCCGCGGCATCGCCGTCCTTTCCCTAACTAACTTTTGTAAAACAGATCCTAAAAGGGCAGCCTGGGAACGTATATTTGCTACTTCCGTTGCCTCGCGAATTATTTCTTCGTTTCAGACGTTAGTGAAATCACGATTATTATTTTTTTTTCTCGCTCTAAATCTCAAGGAGGGGGAAAAAAAAAAAGAGGGGTGGGAAAAAAGTCCACGATGCCCAAACGATATAATTTGTAAATATTCCCTTCACCGAAAAATAATTTAAAAAAAAAAAGCCTCTCAGCTCCCCGTGTGGGTCTGCGTGCGGAATAAAAAAAAATCCGCTTAGTCCCGTCGGGAAATCGTTTTCCCGCTGTTCCAGCGCAGCGACAGCGCTGCCGCCAAGCGCCCTCCGCGCCGGCAGCTGCCCGCAGCCCCGACCGGCCGGCACATGGCGGGGTGGGGGGTGTGTGGGGTGTTAAACCCGGGGTGGGGGCCGGGGGAAGGCCGGGGAGGGCCCCACCGAAAGCCGCCTGCGCGTCCCCGGGGTGGGTCGGCCCCTGCCGGGGCTGCGACGCGGCGCTGACACGCGTGTCCCCCGGCGGCTGCCGGGGCGCGGCGACGGAGCGGGCGCCGTCGGGGCGGTGCGTGGCTCCCGCGGGGCTCGGCCTCGCCGAGGCCGCGGGCCGGCGTTATTAAAACCGTGTTTGTTTTTTGTTTTTTGTTTTTGTTTGTTTGTTTTTTCTTTTTTTTTGTTTTTTTTTTTTTGTTTGTTTTGTTTTCTTTTGGCTTTCAGGTATGGTTCCAGAACCGTAGGGCTAAGTGGCGGAAGAGGGAAAAGGCTGGGGCTCAGACACACCCCCCAGGTTTGCCTTTCCCTGGTCCCCTGTCAGCAACTCACCCCCTCAGTCCATACCTTGATGCTAGTCCTTTCCCTCCTCACCACCCAGCTCTAGACTCCGCCTGGACCGCCGCCGCCGCCGCCGCCGCGGCCGCCGCCTTCCCCAGCCTGCCGCCGCCGCCCCCCGGCTCCGCGGCCCTGCCCCCCGCCGGGACCCCGCTCGGCCTCGGCACCTTCCTGGGCGCCGCCGTGTTCCGCCACCCCGCCTTCATCAGCCCCGCCTTCGGCAGGTACCGCCCGCCCACGCGTGAACCGGCGCCGCGCGGGGGGACCCACGGGGCAGGGGGGAGGACGGACGCACACACACAGGACACACAGCGGCCTCGGGGACGCCGCGGTCGCCCGTGGAGCCGCGTGGCGTCGCTCACACACACACACACGCTCCCGTCCCGGCCCCACGCGGGACCCGTCGGTCCCGCCGTTCGAACCGGGAGCGCTGGCGGCCGATTGGGCGCCGCGCGGGTCACGTGTTGCCACCCCCGGCCTCTCATTGGGCGAAAGGGGCTCTCACGCCCCCCCCCCATCCCACCCTACTGCCCCCCTCCCCACCGCCGCGTGTCCGGCGGGTCCCCCGTGGGGCGGCCGGTCCGCGGGCACCGCGGCCGTGGGCGGCGGCGGCGGCGTTTGCGGGGAGCCCGGGCGGCCCCGCGGCCCCGCGCAGGGGGCAAGGGCGGAGCGGTGTCCCCGCGGAACAGGCCCGCGGAAATCTGCGTCCCCACGCAGAAACAAAACTGGCGTGGGTTGCCCTGCGTGCACGCGTGGCCTCTGCTTCGCTCGGGGCGCGGGGGAGGGGTGGGGGCCGTGATTGCCGGTATCTGGCGTTTGGGGGTGACCTGAAGCCGTGACATCTCGGGCGCCGGCCGCGCCCCGTGGGGTCCGCCACGGGCAGGTTTTTTTATTCGTGGGCGTGAGTGGGTCTGAGAAGCTGCGAGAGGCCGGGCCGAGCTTCCGCGGGCGCCGCGCTCCGACCTTGCGCGCTCCCACGCTGAGCGTCCGCGGCCAAAGTGGGGGAACCCCCCTGAGGCCGCCCCGTCGGGGCGCGGAGCGGGGCGCAGGTCCCGGCCCGCCGGGGCAGGCGGCGGGGACAGAAGTCCGGTTAAGGGACAGGGGCAGGAGCACAGCCCCGGTAGGACCGGGGCGGGGGGTGTCCCCTTATTTTTCCAGCGCCAGCTGAGGAGAAATCCCCCCCACACGCAGCCGCTCCCCCCGGCTGCGCCCACGGCGTCCGCCGCCCCGACAGCAGCGAGCCGGGGAGAACCAGCCTCGGCCGTTTTCTTATTCCCCTCGGTTTTTTTTAAATTTTTTTCCTCCCAGAATCTTTGACCCTCCAGCGTCGGGGTTATTTTTCCCAGCGAGTCTTTGTCCCCCCCTCCCCCCGCCCGGCGGGGAAGGGGGCGAGGTGTAGGGGGGGGGGTGTCCGGGCGGAGCCGGCCTGCCCCAGCGCGGCGGTGACGGCCCCGTTTCTCTTCGCTTCCCTTTGCAGGCTCTTTTCCACCATGTCCCCCCTGGGCAGCGCTTCCAGCGCCGCCGCCCTGCTGCGGCAGCCGGCGCCGGCCGCCGAGGGGGCGGTGGGTTCGGCGGGGCTGGGGGAGCCGGCCAGCGCCGCCGCCGACCGGCGGGCATCCAGCATCGCCGCCCTGCGGCTGAAGGCCAAGGAACACGCCGCCCAGCTCACCCAGCTCAACATCCTCCCCGGGAACAGCACGGGGAAAGAGGTGTGCTAAGGCACGGCTGCCGGCCGCGGGGGTCGGGGGTGGGCTGGGGGTGGGGGTGGATTTTGGTTTGGGTTTGGTTTTTTTTTAGGGGGGGGGGCGGAGAGAGAAAAGAGAGAGGGAGAAAAGAGGAGAGTCAATACACGGATAATGGTCACCTCAGACAGCACGAATCAAGACCAAACGGGGGGGGGGTGGAAAAATAATCATAAATAATAATGATAATTACAAAAAAAAAAAAAAAAAAGGACCAGCAGCTGAGACTGGGGTAGGTTCTCGAGTTAGGAACTTGGAGACAGCGAGCGCCTTTCGCATCAGCCCTCACACGATTTAACCGACACTTGCAAGCTCCTGAATGAGTAACTCCTTGGCTGGTACATTTCTGAAATGTACGACGGTTTCGTTTCCTCTCTGGGCACTAAGCGCGGGGAAAAAAGAAAAAAAAAAAAAAAAAGAAAAAGCCCTAATAAAAGTTATTATATATTAGCGTTACGTACACTAAATATTTTTCCTTCTGTTTATCTGGCAAGAAAAAAAATAAATGAAGAAACAAATAGAATTGTAATTAAGAAAGAAAGAAAAAAAAAACGAAAGAAAAGCAAAAGGAGGGGGGGAAAGCTACCCACATCTTCTTAAAATAACATCCTAGGATGTTTGTGAAGTTGGTCCGTTAGGAGCACTGGAGAACTATTGTACATGTTGATGCAGCGAGCTGCATACGCTAACCAAGGATGCTTCCAGTGCAGACTGAAAGTACATTTGATGCTGTAAGATAACCAGTGCACTTAAGGGAAAGGGTATATCTTTTTCTTGTTATATTCTTTATCACTACACCAACCAAGGTTTTTATATCAAACCAAAGGGAAATACACTGCTAGAATATGGACTGTTTAAGTCACTAAACTGTGATTATTGATTCTGTACATACCATTGTTATAAAAAAGAACAGAGCTTTGTATATTTGAAATGTTATAAAACAATTGCACTCAGTGTAGTGTTGTAAAAGTTTGTCATTCTGTAGATTCTTACTGTGTTGTAGATATAATAGGGTTCCTAGACAAATATTTATGTACAAACCCTTTATTTAACTTATTAACTGTAGAGGTTTCTGAAACCCTCAAGAGGCGATGGTACAGTACTTTTTTCGTGTAATGTCGTTATTGTTAATACTTTTCCTTGCTATCCGGTGGAGAAGTGCCACGTTCAGAAAATAAACAAAAATATATGTTTAACAAAAAAAAAAAAAAAAGGAGGAACAAAAGAAAAAAGAAAAAGCCCGGTCCTTGCGGGGGCTGCGGGGCCACGCTGCGGGCGGCCGGGGCCGGGGGCTGAGCCCCGCCGGGGCGGCCGGGGGCTGCGTACCGCCGCCCCCCGCCGCCGTGGACTCCCCCCTTCCGCGGGGCGTGGGGGGGCCACGGGTGGCTTGGGCGGGAGCGATTGACAGAGCCGGGGCGGGGGCGGGGGGGGGGGCGAGATGCCACGGCCCCGTTTGCAAGGGGATTTGCAGACGGCGGGGGCCGGGGGTGGGGGGCACCCGTGGCTGTGCCCGTCCGCGCTCTGCCGTGGGCACCGTGGTCCCGTCCCCCCCCTGCCCTGAGGAGGATGCCGAGGTCGCCTCTCGGTGCCAGCGACCCCACACCGCGGGCAGCCGCCCCACGCACCCCCGGGCGGGCACGGGGCAGCCCCTGGTTCCGCCGCTGCCGAAAGCCAGGGACGAGGGGGGGGAAAAATAGCCAAAGATTTGGGTTTGCGCGTGGCTTGTCCCCTCCCGCACCCCTACACCCCTCCCGGGGCGGGGGCAGGAAAGTTTCTCCGGGCCTGTTCCTTATCTCTGTCCTTCCTCGTTCTCCCCGGGACGAACTGCCGTTTATTTCCCCTTTTATTTTTCCCGGTTTTTTTTTTTTTTTTTTTTTAATTTTATTGTTGGTTGGTTGGTTTTTTAGCTTTTTTTGGGGGGGGGGGGGGGGCGGGGCGCAGCTCTCTCGTGTGCCTCTTCCACGGAGCAGGAGCAAAAATGCGTGAACCGCCCCCCCCTCCCCACGCAGGGAAGGCAGCCGCTGCCCGTAACCCCCCCGGCCCCGGCCCCGACCAAGCCCCGTTCCCCCCGGCCAAGCCCCGGTACCCCCGAGGGCGGCGGGCGTGGGGCCGGGCCGCCCGAGTGCCTTCATGGGTTGTTGCGGGGTGGATTTTCTGGGGCGATTTCGTCTAATCGCGGCATCGCTCCACAACGGCAGCCCGGGGACTGGGTACCGAAGAACCCGTGTCCCCCCCCGAGCGGACCGAGGGGGCCCGTCCCGTCCCGCCGCCCCACGGGAGCCGCCGTCCGCAGCAGCCACCGCCCGTGGGAGCCCGCCGCGACCCTTCCCCGCAGCTCCCCGCTTCCACCCACGGCGTTTCACATCCTTCACCACCCCCCCGCCCGCCCCCAGCCGTATTTTTGAGTGCTAAAACCCACCATAGGCGCGGGAAAAAAAATTATGGGAAAAATAAGGCTTGTTCCCTGGACGTTATTACCAGTGCAGCCTGAAATATACATTTTTGCCTTAAAGAAAAGGGAATCATTATCAAGCCATTACGCATTAAGAAATGTCATTCAGTCATTTTTTATTCATTGCGCTGAAATCTTCGTAAAAGCCCGAATCATACTTCTGCAAGCAGCAATTTTGTTAATCCAGGGGGTTATTACTCTGGTCCCTTATTAGGATCTATACTGCTGCCAAGCAATCCTATAACCTTCTCAAAAGAAGTTTACCTCCGTGTTATAAAACCAGTAGTGGTATTTATACTGTGCAATAATTAGTGTATTACTTGAATCCACTAACAGGTTCATTTTATCTCCGCACAAAACCCCTAGTCTGCTTATAGAAAGCTTGTGCCTCCTTTGGCGCTGTTAAAGTGGTGAAAGAGTGAATGAAGGCTGGTAGCACTTTCTCCTTTCGCCGTGCCTTAATTCCCATCTCTTTTTGCTCTCATCCAATTAGTGCAGTGTATTAAGCGGTTTATCATCTCATAGTCAGCTATTGAGAGAAACAAGGCGAACACTTTGCAATAGAGCCTGCTCTCCTTTGACACCCTCAGGTACTTACATATTCCACTGTGCTATGAATAATAGAGGAAGAATAGAGCGCTAATTCCCTCATCAAAGAATGCCTTGTCTGCTGCTTTGCTCAACAACACCATTCTGATCAAAAGAAAAGCAATAAAGCTTAGCATAACAAAACGAAACCTACTTATTAGCTTAGTGGTTAAATTAATGCAGAGCCGCTGCTATTCAAAACCAAGGTTTGAAAACAGCCTCCAACAACCTGATAATGCTGCCTTCGGGATGAAGGAATTTTAAGCTGAAATTTGAAGCTGGCACAGATGAGTTAATCTATTAAACTGCTATAAGGAGGGTGCGGGAGAACTATTCAATTAAGGCACATTTAAGGTGCCTCGGCAGAAGACGGGGAAGGAGGCGAGAGGGAAGATGTGCTCCCGCTCGGCGTGAGGGGGGGGGGGAAAAAGTGCCTTTGAGGGGGGAAAAGAGGGGGGATTTTGGCACCGCGACAAAACGTGTTTGCGGACGGGGATTGTTTTTCATATCACACATGTCATCAGCGAAACCTGGCTACCGTCTCCATATATCAACACTCCGCTTCCCCGACTGCAAATAAATACAAATAAACACAAACCTTAATTTTAACAGCCTGGGAGGAGGGCGGGGGGGGGGGGGGACACGGCAGGAATGAGGGGCAAGAGGAGGGGAAAGGAAGGGGAAGGCGGTGGGGGTCAGATCGGTCTCAAAACGCACAGCTCCGAACTTCCGTCTCTTCCCCAAATTATTGACGGCGCTGCATTTACCAGCTCCATTTAATATTAAATGCCATAACGATGATTTCGCGTTTCCCAGCCCGTCTCCGGGGCCAGGCTGCGGCACGCTGCCCAGGGCTGATTAGAGAGCGGGGGGGGGGCGGAGGGGGAAAGCCACTTTACTCCTTGCCAAGACTTCAGCTCTGATCCGACCAACTCTGCTGAGAGGAATCAAAAATTGCCTTAATTCGGGGAAAAAGCCCCCGATTGCTATTCCCACCCCCCACCCCGGACGGCGTCTGGCTGGGGTCGCGGGGGGGGTGTCCCGGCTTCTGCCCCCCGCCGCTGGCGGGAGGGAAGAGCCCCCTCGCAGGGCTACTACTGTCTGCCGCGGCGCCCCGCACAATCATTCCACAACACTCTCATTTAATCTAAACATCCCTAAACTTGCAAATTAACAGGCTCTTCAGCTGTAATTATACAGATACATACAAGTGCCACGGGGTCAGGTTATGCCGTATCTATCCATTTTATTTGTATACCTAACGTTTGGAGGAGAAGGTCACACTTTTCACTTTCCTAAGGCATTCTACCCGGTTAATACCAGTAATATCTTCATAATCCTAATACGCTTGGACACAAAAAAAATCGAAAAAAAGACCAAAACCCCTGGGTGGAATTACAGGATCTTTCAAAGTGCTGCGACATCAACAACGTGTCATCCAGGCAGCAACACCTTCTCTCCAGGACAAGCCTCCAAATAAAAGTCTCTTTTAGAATAACCCAACTAAAGGCGTTGGGACGGAGCACCGGCTCGCCAGGGCTGGGACAACACCAACACCAAACCAGGGATCAAGCAGGAGCAATTTCTCATGTACTGCGACTCAACGTTGAGTAAAAATGGAAGCGTTTAGCCCCAAAAGTTGCTCAGAAGACAACCGTGTATTTAGGCGTATTCGAACAGCCATGACCCATACTGACACACAGCGTCTTCCGGTGCCACCTGGGGACAAATGAACGTCATACAATACTCGTAACACGGACAGACAGACATATCCCTTCGCTGCCCAACACGTTCGTGCTGATGCTCTTACTTTTTCTCCCTTTGTTAATGGCCAGCCATCCTAAAAACGGACAGGCGAGCACTTCTGTAAAACCAGGAAAAGTCTGGAGCATTAAGACCTCGCATATTCTGTATTCTCAACAGTCAGAGAAACGATCATATCAAATAATCTTTTACTAGAAAACTTTATTTATTTTTTTTTCCTTCAAGTGGTAAGAAAACTTTACATTTTACACTGTTAAGGATTTAAAAGAAAATTTTTATAACCTTACATTAGTATATCACATTGCAAACTTACCAATAAACATGAGTACAACAATATTCTGTGTACAAAAGCATATACCAAAATTTATGCTCTTTTCTTGTCATATCTGCTTGTCATTTTATTAAAAGTAAATGAAAAATACAATTTGTTTATAAAACCTTAAAAACTTCCAGTACAGTAATTATTACAGAACAGCAATAACAATTCTCCTCTTTCCCTTCCCCCATTATTGATTACAATGCCATCCAAATCGTATTTTTCCCTGTTGGTTGCTTATTTTCAAACAGTTTGCATGGAAAGAAATGAAATACATTTATGTCCCACGTCTGTACTAAATGGGTTTTGTACATGTACATGTCTCTACATCTGCATAAGAAATTTCCAACATGGCAAAATAACATGCCTAAAGGCGCACGGAATGACTTTTAATAAAAAGATGGTCTCTATTTTTAGCACCTCCAGGTTTCAGTCGTTCTTTACACCTTTAATAAATTTGAAAGTAAAGCGTCCCTACCTCTGTTCAGAAGGTATTAGGACATTTAAAGGCATTTAGGTTTAGTATTGTTTTTAATTGGTATGTTTATGATCAGGAAGAAGATAAACTGTGAAAAGGCAAAACATTAGTGCTCCTACTGAGACCTCTACTAACCTCTCTTCCTGAGAGCACCTCTACTAAATACCCTGGAGCAAAGTCTAGGATCACTTACATTCCAGCAACTCTCACTGGGAATTATCCAATTAAAGCAGCAATTCCCCCACCCCCTTTTTTCCCTCATAGGTCTACATACACAACAAAATACATTGCAAAAATCAACTACTCCGTATTTTAATAACCCTGGCTTCTCGACGAAGAAAAGAACAGAAGATAAAACCACCTCGAATATTTCATGTCCACGTGAATCATACATCCCATTTTCATCATCCGTTTTTCCTTCCCCAAAGAGACCGGATTATTAAAACACCACTGTGCATACTGGAATAGAGTATTGCTTAAGAGATCATTACTGTTAAACAAGGAACTAGCCTCTTGTCTCCCTCCATTTTTAATCAATCACTGTCTTTCATTATTGGACTCTCCCACAGCTCTTCCTATACTGACGGTAAAGAGTTTGCCAAGGTTCACTTCTGAGTAGCCACTCGTGGACAGACATTTGTCTATGGTGCTCTTCAGTCTTTTGTAGGCCTCGGAGACTTCCTTCCTGACTGGCTTCTTCTTCAAATACTCTAAAAGAACGAAGGGAAAAAAAAAACAAACAGAGAAACATTAAATGACCATAAAAAGACAGTACTTTCGCATTCACTGCTACTGCGAATCATGGTATTTTCAAAGGTGAATGCTGTAGCTAGCAAAGATGACATTTAGGGCAAGCTCCCCCATGCCCGCAGCGCTGCACCAGCCCAGTTAGAGGCCATGTCAACCTGCACGTGGTGGCGGGGGCTGAAGCTCCCTCAGCCCCAGCACCGCAGGCACAGCAGCTCCTGCCAGGAGCTGTCAAGAAGTCTCTCACTTGCCTGGTCATGTCGTCCAACTAGAGTGAAATGGGGGTTCACTAAGTCACAGCAGAGAAAATATGCAATAGCGGGTGCCTTAACTTAGTAAGAACTACGCAGAGTCCCCAGGGGTTTGACGTAGGGAGAGATTCTGCACAAGTTTGGCTTCAGACGGGAAGGAAACCATGCTTGGATTCTCTCATTAGCTGCTGCTGATACTGGCACTGGCACAACCTGGGACAGACTCATCACCCCTCTCGCGCATTCTTGCCCGCACCTTGTGTGCAGGACGGCAATCGTGATGCTCAGTACTATGGAGGCACTAGAAGGAAATGGGCAGTAGCACAAACAGGGGAAATTCCTTGCTATCCTACCCTAAAACAGAGAGGAGATGCCTGGTATCTCAACCAGGAGACATCAGGTTCACCTGACGCATGAATGAAGAGAGCCATTCCCAAAGGCTTGATCAACAATATCTGTGAAGAAATGTCTAGAGTGCAAGACATCTACG
Source organism: Chroicocephalus ridibundus (assembly GCF_963924245.1). Lineage (NCBI taxonomy): Eukaryota > Metazoa > Chordata > Aves > Charadriiformes > Laridae > Chroicocephalus > Chroicocephalus ridibundus. The sequence continues at coordinate 90,210,605 of NC_086284.1, read as the reverse complement.
CACTTGTACGTTTGTGTGTGTGTAAACTCACATGCACGCACATGAGTTTGTACATATTTCAGCAGCGAAGCCCAAACTGTTCTATTTTAATTTTTTTTTGTTAAATTTTATGCCATAAAAAAAAAATCTAGGGATTTTGTTTGGGTGGTTGTCCTGCTTTTGCTTTACAAAGGCTATGGACAAAGACTAAAAGAGCAAAATATTCTACTGACACCTATCAACGCCAACTTGATGCAGACCCGGTGCAGTTGTGCTGCTCCTTTCCAACCAAATCCATGTTCTAGAAACACCAGCTCCTACCCGAAAGCCTGCGCCTGCAGTTACACCTTGGAACAGGCAGCGCTGGATACCCTGCATTACTGAGCACACAAGAAGGATGTATTGTCAAACAAGGTGCCCTCCCAGACAGTTTCTACCCAGTTAGGCTGGAGGGACTCCAGGTCAAGCAGAACTACGAGAGCACAGCACGGGTACTTAAAAGTCGAGCTTTCAAGCCATTTTGTCGCAGCGTAAGCGTGTCTCTTGTGAGCAACCAACACAATCCTTCCATTGCCCATTAGCTTTGCCCAAAAGCTGTTGCCTCATTTCTTCCCGTCACCTTTGCAACGTTGGCACTGCCCTCCTCACGCTTCGGACATGTAACACAGGAGCCTCTGTCCCCTTTCGAACAGCTTTTACTACGTGGCACAAGTTAAGATGAAAAACCAGTCGCCTCTAAAACAGCCGAGTTCATTTGAGAGGAGAAGGGTCTGGAGGAGAGGGACACGCTGGTTTTTGAGTCCACCTGTGCGAGGGAAGAGGTGACTGACCCCTGTGATGACTCACTTCTGCAATGTGACCGAGACGAAGATGTCCCATCGGACACACCTTCGTCTCAGCAGCCGAGCCAAGGGCTGCCACACGAGGAGATAAGCAGGGAAGGGAGGCATGGGAACAGAAACAGCTATTACGATTTTGGGTTTGCCAATTCCTCCTCCCTGAGGATTCACGAATATTTTTGCAGAGCCTCAGGTGTTTTAAGATGAGCTCAGCAGATTAACTACTGGATACAATACAAACAGTAACATTTTTTATCGAGCAATTGCCACCTGCTTATGTTTTCCATGTTATTCACAAAGTTCCACTGAACTCAATTGCTCTGCGTGATGCTATCAAATCTTTAAAAATTAAATTAAAATTTAAATTAGCGATGCCAGTTTGAGTAACTGAATACGCTGATTAAAAGCCCTTTGGTAAGCACCTTTCATGCATCCTTGTGAAGAAGATATGCGTTCTGCTCTCGTATTCAGATTCGGGTATATATAGCGCAAACTTTGGGCAGTGAGCAAACAGAGGAAGACGTCTAGTTGAAGATACCACATTCTCACCAGTATCTGGTCAGTAATGGCATTATGCCTGTGAGCAGAATTAAGATTTCCTTTTTTCCTACACCACCAATACAATAAAAACTTTGATTACATGAATCTGTTCGGTAACAGACTGAAGTCACCATGGCATAAACACGTTTAATGATCCTGAAATTATTTAAAAGTCGGGTTTAATTAAACAAACCTTGAAAATTGTAATAACCAGATCTATAAAACCACCAAGCCCACTTTGCTACAAATTCAACACTAACTAGTTTACGCATTCTCAAGATAAATGACATACTAAGCAGGTTCACTTGCCACCGCTCACACGTGAGCAAAACCATGCTTTTTATATACCAAGGAACCGTGGAAAACACCATCCTCATAGCTCAAAACTAGGCTAAAATAGTTTAAAGCTTCCTGGAGCTCAGGAGGGACCAAGGTGAAAGGCATCGCTGCGCAGAAACAGCTGGCGCATGTGAACAGAGCAGGAAGGCACATTAATCACGAGAACAACGAGGCAAACAATAAACCAGGGCTGAAAGTAGGGAGTAAAAATACAGCTTGAATTCAGGCTCCAGCCGTCCCGCCAACAGAGTGCCCCGCTCCCCTCCCCCCCCCCCC